>NW_026901486.1:0-1200000 GCF_033783945.1 Neopsephotus bourkii
CTTCAAACTTTACACTTGTAATCGTGTTCTGTGATTCATTCCCATCCCAGCTGCATCTGTGGTTAGTGTACAGCTGAGTCCCTGGAGAAGGTTTGATTTCTGAGGGTGGAATGAATGCTTTTTAGCCAGCAAAGTATTAGAAAAGGATCTTGTGCAGCCAAGAACTATGTAAGATCCAGAGAGATAGAGTTTTAACTGCCTAGATTAGTAGGATTGCTTGTATACCTTTATAGAAAGCTGTGGTTGCCTTTAAGCAGTTGTTTGCCATGTCCCTGGTGTGATGACCACTTGCAGGCTTTGAACCAAGGGTCCTTAGCAAGTGAATCCCTTTTGCATCTCTTGTGCTAAACAACCTCAGTTTTAGCTCTGTTATTTATTATCCCTCTCTGCAGCTAACCCAGATACTTGTGGTTTAACTGCTAGCAGGATACAGGGCTACATTAAAAGCTGCTGGGCTGAGATTAGTTAATTAGATCATGATTTTCATACTTTGCCCAGGCTCAGTTTGGTGACACGTCATGCAATGCATAGCATCATCTGAGAACAAGGGCCTGTTCTGCATTGACCATTCAGCCTGTTGTCACAGTAGTAATTAAATGCATTTCTTTATTAGGAGTGGTGGTGTTTATATGCAGCTCTCTGCAGCTTTAATCTCAAGTGCTAGTCGCAGCTTAGAGCATTTTGTAGCATTCAGTGGAATTGCATGAAATTCAAATCAATAAAAACTGTCATGGTGTGATGCATGTGGTGGTTAGTAAACAAAGCAGATGAGGTTGACCTGACTGAAAGCTGTGATCAGCACGAAGCACACTGAATACCAAATGTGGTGTTGAGTTGTGACAGACCTGGGCTCTGGGTGTGTGCATTTATCCAGCTAATTTGGAAAGACGTCTTTTAGTTTTAATTACATGATCCGGTGTTGGGTATAAACCCCGGGACCACATGTTTGTAAGCAGTCATATTTGTTACCGTGCTTAAAAGCTGAAAAGTGGGATACGTTTG
The DNA here is from genome assembly GCF_033783945.1 of Neopsephotus bourkii. Lineage (NCBI taxonomy): Eukaryota > Metazoa > Chordata > Aves > Psittaciformes > Psittacidae > Neopsephotus > Neopsephotus bourkii. The sequence goes on from NW_026901486.1 coordinate 1,003, forward strand.
TATCCCGAGATCCTTACAGACACTACTGCTTTGCTCAAAAATGATTGAATTCAATGGATTGCTCTTGCCACGTATAAATTCTCTAAAGGGAAAAAGCAAGGTAACAGAAAACTTGTTTTAAAAGCTAATAAATTACAGATGGGATTTTAGCTGCTTTAAGGTGGAAGATTATTAATGGCAAAAATCCTGTTAAGTAACCTTGTCAAGCGTGGATGTTACAGTGAAAAACCCAGCAGGTTTATTTCAATCCTTTCCTTTCTCTAAGTAAACAGAAATATGGAATGCAGGCACAGGTGGGAGCAAATCTTTGGCACAGAAATATATCATTTACTAATTAAATGTCTGTTTCCTTTAGTATTAAATTATATTCTTTTCATTAGGACAAAATGACTATGGAAATGGAAGTGAGAAGCAGCTCCAGCTTATAGAGTTGGCAGTCTGATGTTTCCCATGCCTTCAAGAGTCCATTGGAGTGTTTATTTCCCATCCAGAGCTGCTGTGTTGGGACTGAGGGACTTAAAGCTAATGAAGTGTCAGACAGAGAAAAAGCATTAGTTGATGTCTCCCCAGGAAGATATGTGTTATTGTATCAGTTATATAGTGGGGAGCTGCAATAGAGTAACCAGGTGCTATGATCAAGTTCATATATTAGATCAGTGGAAAACAACTTCCTTGACTTCTATCTTTCCCTCTCTGATTTAACCAAATTCTGTTAATAAATGAATAATACCAGCTGATTCTCCAGGGCTTTTCCTACAAAGTGGTATTTTACCTTAGATTTATTTGCTAAATCTGGGAGATTGTCACATAATATAAAGATAAAATGAAATGTTGCTATGAAGTTGAGGAATATAAGCTGAACTGTCCTTAAACTAAAGTGACTAAATATTAACCCAGTTTGAATTGTTTTCTGATGGTTTTTGTTGTGGATTTTTTGTTTCCTTCCTTCCACCTCTTTTCACTATTTCTCTTTAAAGCTGGTATCCAGGTAAATTTTTAACCTACACCCTGTAATACAGGTATGAAATGGCATGGGAATAGACCTGTTTTATTCTGAAGCTCCAGGGAAGCGGCAGAGAAACAAAGCTAAGTTCTCAGGCTGATCCTGAGTAGTACTCAGAGGATTCTGGGGGAGATCTAGGCAATTAACTTTAAAAACCCGTGATCCACAACCCCCTGGAGATTTTTAAACTTTATTTTCTAAGTGATAATTTTATTCTACGTGCAAGCAGAAATGCCTTAATCTTGTAAATGCTAAATGTCCCAGAAACGATCTTGGTTTAAAATGATTTCAAAGCATATATAAACTCAGAGGTTTGGATTTAAGTAAAGAGTGTACTTTATTATTCCAAGTAGAGACAATATTTTCTTTATTATTAAGGTAGCTGAACTATAAATAAAAGCATGGTGCTTTCTAAGCAATAAACACTATCTTTCAGCACACAGCTCTCCAGGCTCCAGTGTCCACAGATTACACTGTTACCATAGCATGATATTGAAGGATGGACAGCCATGGTAAAACCTGAACACTTTTCACATCATAGGAGGAGGAAAACTGTGAATACCTAATTTACATAATTTAGGTGGAGGATGTCAGAGATAAAAACAGAGTAGTGGGTGAGATGGATATCATGGTGCCAAACCCATCCCTATTGTTAGTGAACAATTTATGACCATGGGCAAATTTGTTAATTTTCACCTTTTTATCCATTTTTTGCCTGATTGGATGATAGATTACATGGGAAGTTCAGGTTAGGTATCAGGAAGAAGTTCTTTACTGTGAGGGTGGTGAGGCACTGGAATGGGTTGCCCAAGGAAGTTGTGAATGCTCCATCCCTGGCAGTGTTCAAGGCCAGGCTGGAGAGAGCCTTGGATGACATGGTTTAGTGTGAGGTGTCCTTGCCTGTGGCAAGGGGTTGGAACCAGATGATCTTAAGGTCCTTTCCAATTCAAACCATTCTATGATTCTATTAATCCCAGTTAATTATCTGACAAGTTCCAATATTTACTCATCTTCATCCATTTCTACACCACCCGTGGTTTCCTGGGGTCATCCAGGATGGCAGTAGGGGATCATTATGTTCAATTTGAAAGATTTAGAAAGAAGAGAAGCCTGTTGACGTAATCCTGCCAGGAACTGGCTGTTATCTGGATAACCAGATGTCATCTGCAGGTTGTTTCTGCTTGATCCCCTGAAACTGGAAAATGAAAGTGTAACTAACCAGGGCAGCAAAATACAAGAAAGATTCATTAAATAATAATGTGGCAGCATAGAGCTAACAGAAAACAAGGACTGAATTAATGTTGTAAGGCATTATCTTATGAGACATGGGATGTTTTAACAAAAAAGTCTATGTTAAGGTATTCTTCAGCATCTACTTTTATCTCCATGCTTTTAAAATCAAGCCCCATTAAGTTTTCATGAATCTTAGGACATGCGTTATGTCCTTCCAGGAACGGTTTCATGCTAAATGGTGTGTTAAAAACAACAGTAAAAAAATCTGGACAGGGATAACTACTTGCTATAGCATACCACAGCATGTAAATTTATGAGGGGTTTTGATCCTCTATGCAGAGTTAACTTAAAGCAGGTTCCCAACTCCAATGAGCTCAATGCCAAAGCTCTTTTGAAGAGAGGATGATGGATCTTTGCTAGCTATTTAGAAGCACATGCAAAAATTATAGTTGAAAGTTAGGTATGCTTAGAACAGTGCTATTTGAAAAATACAAAAGGGAATTCTGTTTTGCTACCCTGGTCACGCAGTCATGCAAGTCTGAAGCTTTGATCAAGTTATCTGTGAAAAAGGTTTTGCTTAAGGTCCCAAAACTGGTAACTAGCTAAAATAGGGATTTTTCTCAAACTGCAATAGAAAAAAAAAGATGTCTATTAAGTGTGCTACAAAGCATCTCAAATATTATTGCAGAGTACTAAGTAGCAGAAAGATCCCTATTGTGTCATCTTAAAGAAGCTAAGTTACTGAAAATGGAGTTGAAAATGGTTTTGACATCATGAAGCACACTGCTTACAGAATAAATGCAGGGTCTGTGGGCTCAAGCCTCATACATATTTGTGACTATTTTTTCATTGTTTAAAGCAAATAAGACTTTTCAAACAGATTCCCAGCAGAAATGTTACTTTCTAAAAGCAAAACATAATTAAAGAAAAATTAACTTTTGTAGTTATTTTGTGTTTTACTTGGGAGTGATGCTGCTGAGGTCCCTGTGCTGATATTTCTGCAATTAAATTCTTGTTTTCTTCTGATTTGTTAATGTAATTAATTTTCCGTGTATAAGATGAAAAGAGGAGAAAAGTTGGAAAATTACCAAATGTTTTCACTGACTTTTTAAAAAAGCACTTTGAAAGCTCAAATGAAAGAGTCACATATAAACTATTTCCTTCCCAGTCTTACACACTCTAACCTCACTGCTGTCTTTAGGGGTCTTCATCTCTGTGACTGGTTTGGATGAGGACCAGATCTCTCTATTGTAAAATCATAGAATAGTTAGGGTTGGAAAGGACCTTAAGATCATCCAATTCCAACCCCCCTGCCATGGGCAGGGACACCTTGCTCTAAACCATATCACCCAAGGCCTCGGCCAACCTGGCCTTGAACACTGCCAGGGATAGAGCATTCACAGCCTCCTTGGGCAATCTATTCCAGTGCCTCACCACCCTAACAAGAAAGAATTTCCTCCTTATATCCAATCTAAACTTCCCCTGTTTAAGTTTTAATCCATTACCCCTTGTCCTATCACTACAGTCCCTAATGAAGAGTCCATCCCCAGCATCCCTATATGCCCCCTTCAGATACTGGAAGGCTGCTATGAGGTCTCCATGCAGCCTTCTCTTCTCCAGGCTGAACAGCCCCAACTTTCTCAGCTGATCTTCATACGGGAGGTGCTCCAGTCCCCTGATCATTCTCGTGGCCTTCCTCTGGACTTGTTCCCACAGTTCCATGTCCTTTTTATGCTGAGGACACCAGAACTGCACACAATACTCCAGGTGAGGTCTCACGAGAGTAGAATAAAGGGGCAGGATCCCCTCCTTTGACCTGCTGGTCACACTCCTTTTGATGCAGCCCAGGCTACAGTTGGCTTTCTGGCCTGCAAGCGCACACTGAAGCCGGCTCATGTTCATTTTCTCATCGCCCCGCACCCCCAAGTCCTTCTCTGCAGGGCTGCTCTAAATCTCTTCTCTGCCCAGCCTGTAGCTGTTTCTGGGATTGCTCCGACCCAGGTGTAGGACCTTGCACTTGGCATGGTTAAACTTCATGAGGTTGGCATCAGCCCACCTCACAAGCATGTCAAGGTCCCTCTAGATGGCATTCCATCCCTCCAGAGTATCAGCCGAACCACACAGCTTGGTGTCATCAGCAAACTTGGTGAGGTTGCACTCAATCCCACTCTCCATGTCAGCTACGAAGATGTTAAACAAGACCGGTCCCAACACCAATCTCTGAGAGACACTACTCGTAACTCGCCTCCAGCCGGACATTGAGCCATTGACCACAACTCTTTGTGTGCGGCCATCCAGCCAATTCTTTATCCACCAAGTGGTCCATTCATCAAATTGACGTCTCTCCAATTTACAGACAAGAATGTCGTGTGGGACAGTGTCGAACGCTTTATACAAATCCAGGTAGATGACATCAACTGCTCTACCGCTGTCCATCAGTTCTGTAGCCCCATCATAAAAGGCCACCAAACTGGTCAGGCAGGATTTCCCCTTAGTGAAGCCATGCTGGCTGTCCCCAGGCACCTTGTTGTTTTTCATATGCCTTAGCATGCTAAACCAGTAAGAAGCTAGTCATGTTAAAAGATAAACCCAAACAAACCTCTTCATTAGATATAGTGCTTTTCTAGATTGGTTAACTACTGTATTATAGTAAAAGTCTAGATCTACATTAGCATGAATAAAATATCAGGGGAGAGAAAGCAGATTGAATAATCTTCAAATTCCTATCCTTGTATAGCTTGCAAAATGATATTATTCTTTCCTCTTATAAGCAAGTTGCATAAAGATGTACACCTGTGCATCAGAAAGCAATTCCAAATCCTGTTGCCAACACAGGAAAAGAAACTCATTATCCTCTGCCTAAAAACCATTCAACTCATGCAGTTGAGAAAGTTTTGCAGTCAAATGTACTCAAATAAGACTGCAAGACAGAAGCTTGAGGCATTGCTTGGGAAGCCTCAAACAAAACAGGAAGGAAAGACAAAAGAAACCTTCATTCTCCTCAACCATTTGTTACATGGTAATGAATTAAAGAAAGGCTGAACTGGTAGGACTGGAGCATATTTGAAAATACAGATTCATATGACGTTTTCTTATTGGAGGGAAATATAATAGGTCAGAGATATTCATAAAGTCACTGGTATACAGACCTTTTCATATTATCATGATACTGTCATCCAGCTCACGACGATAGCAAAACATACACTATATTTAAAGAAACAATTAAAACTCACAGAGTAATAATGATGCCTTCAAATACCTTTATTGTCAGGCATGGTTAAAAGAGTTATTTTCTTCTTGAGACAAGGAAGAAACACACAACTTGTCTCCTTTTCATTTGCAGTGTGTTTTCTTATTATTTCTCAGAGAAAAATTGCCATGCATCAAGCTTGACCTATAAAATGTCTAGACTGGTGATTTTAATGCAGATTTCTGGGAAAGCAAACATGTCAAATACCTTTTTTTCTTCAGCAAATACTTAGGCTGATAATTCTGTTTTCATCTGAAGCCAGAACTGCAAATAGAAAAGCAACAAAAGTTTTGTGTTTTCTGCCAAATCCTACAAATGTTTCAAACAGCCGTGAGGGGAACGAAAAAAAAGCAGCAAGAAGCACATGCAGTTGTACAATATCCTCTATGTAGTGCCTTGAACATGAGTGAGAACTTCTTCAAACTTCAGATGGAATGGTGAACTCTGCTTCTAGCCCAGATGCAGCTAAGTCAGATCAACACTGAACAGAGCGATATCCGAAAGCCATTAGGATTCATATTTGAGGAATTCTTCGGGTTCCCTCACTTGCTGGATGAACTTGCTTTGTGTCCTCAGGAAACTCATTCAGTCTAGGAACTGGAAACTTTTTGAAATCCCAGCTGTGATCTCTCCAGCTCTCTTGAGTGTCTAAGATGATGATCCTTGATGGATTTAGCATGTTACTGTTAATTTTTGGCAAAGTACTCAGGATAGCTGAAGTGTTCAAATAATTAGATAAGTACAATAAAATAATATCTAAAGATCAAAACTAAGAGTGTGTGATTCATTCAGCTTCCCTGAATATAAGAAAAATGAGGGGAAAAACACTGCTATTATAAATTAACACTGACTTTATTTGAGCAAAACCAGTTTGCACCAGTGTGTGATCTGGCCCCGTGCAAGGACACAAAAACTTCCACTCTAAACAACACAAAATGCAAAGGTTTTTAAGAGGGAGGATGAATCCTCTGTGTGATCCAGTGCACTACAACAGTAAACCCTATGTGACTTGCACAGAAAGAGTCCCTGAAAACAGAACAGGTCACTCAGTATATCATCTTGGTTATTCTGATGGATGTTAGCTATGTCTCAGTCTTTCATGCTAGTGAAACACAGACTGTCAGTTCAATGGCTTGGCTATGACCTCCTCCTCTTGTTTTTTCCTCTAATCTATGATGATTTAAGTTGCTACATGTGCCTTGGCATATTTCTCTTATGCCACTGGTTCTCTTTCAACAATTTCTTCAAACACTCTGCACTCTTCTTTACAAGATGACACAATGACATGCTTCTTCACATGAGCATCTCTCAGCTCTGCAGCTGCCAGTATCAGAAAAGGGAAAAAAAGAACCAAAAAGCCCCCAAAGGTAGGAAGTTCCCTTCTTCCCCTTCCTGCTGTGAATAATGTGATTCTCTTCCAATCTCCTGAAGTTCTCACAGGGCATCACTCACAACATTTGCAAAAGTTTAATATATAGAAGGAAAAAATACTTTAATAGTGAGGCAGTCTCTCTAGTAGAAATAGGCATAACAAGAGATACAGTGACTGGAAGAGTTTTCACTTTGTTCAGCCTTACACAGGGCACGTTTCTTTGGAGTGGAAGTAATTGACCATTGGGAAAACTTATTTGAATCCTCCAGCAATGGTCTTTGTAAAACTTGAAGCTGTAAAAGTATAGGGATAGAAGCATATGTATATGAAATGCATGTCAAAGTATGTATTGGAAAGATACGATCAATTGTTCAGTGAAGAATTACACTTGGAAAGTCTTGGTCTTCCGTTATGAAGGGAAAATAAACCTGAACTGTTGTCATCAGCCTGTGCTCCATGTACCTGTGTGTACTAGTTAGGAATCTGCCAGAGGTAAAAAAGAAAAGCACTTTATCTAGTCCTAAATTTGCTACCAGGGAAACTTTCTCTCTGCTGAAAAATAGGCAGGGGGTGTGCAAATGTCAGTGATTGGATAACCCTGAAAATGGCTCCTGCTGACATCGCACACAGTTTTCCTCTGAGTCTCTCTGCACTTGTTATCCTTGAAAGTTACAGCTATTAAAAAACCCCAGCAAAACAAACCAACCAACCAACTAAGGAACCTGAGCTTTTGTTCAAAGCAGAGAGTAATTTTCTGTCCCTCAGCTGCAGCAGAAAGCTTGAAAATGTCAAATGATCATAATCCAGAAATCAAAGGCCAAATGGACTGCAGTTTTGGTTTCCATCTTAAGCCCTTTGAGCATAGTAACCCCAGTTAGCTGCCATGAATTTGTTTCCCAGTACTCAACAAACAGGCTTTCCATCCAGCCAGTAATATATACCTATTCTTATTTTTCTTACTTTATCAGAGTCGTATTTAGCAGACCAGCAATTGCACAACTTGACATATAATACCTTTTTTCTTTTTCTTCAGAAGGAATCTTTCCCCTTCTTTTCCCTAACAGCAAAAAACAATTACACTAGATTAGTAGGATAGTTTGCTGGTAGTTTTAATGGTCTAGATTTTCTTTTTCCCATCTTACAGTTTTACACAGAGCACAAAGAAGGAACTTGCTCTGCATTTCACACACAAAGACAGCCAAATATTTTGATTCTGCTCCCAGAACTGAACCACCAGCACTGCTGTGAAGCAGCTGGGAGCTGGAAGTGCAATCTTGGTATCTGCATACCGGGAAGCCTAGCTCAGTGTCTGCAATTCCTTGGGCTAGAGCTGCTATGAGTAACTTGCACAATCTAGGGCACGCTTTTGCCCACTGGGGTGTTCTTTATTGCAGCCACCTTTTCTTTCTCACAAATTCTTAGCTCTACTTGAGCTTGTGTAGTTCTATCTGTTTGTCCTTTGCTACCCTCGTGTTTTAATCTCTCCTTTTCTCTCCCTGCCTCTTTGCTTGCACTATTTTGCTTTGTTTTCTTTTTGTCCTTGCAAACCATTTATAGAGAAGATAACAATTTACACTGGAGATAGCTGTTTCTAAGATATGTAGGAAAATAATACTTCTATGCCTCATACTGCTCAATTTTTGTTGTAGAGAAAGAGAACAAAAAAAAAAGTAGCCAACTCAAAGATACAAACATCCAGAATCTCTGTCTTCATTTCTCTATTATGACAAGCAATCAGAGTACAAACCTTCTGTTTTCCCACTTATATTTGAAATGCCCGGTGGTGCCATCAGAAAAGACAGTGACTCTCTGCCCTGTGCCAAGGAAAGAAAGAAACATATAGCAAGTAAAAAGATCAAATCTCAGTCTTGGCAGCTAAAAAGTCCAGCTTTTCACCTAACTCATGCCCCTTTCAAAGCTAGGAAGAAGTCTTGCACTGGAGATCTCAGTAGAAATGACAGAGAAAACTCTTCCCCAACCTCCCAGGCTGTTTCATCTCCATTATCCATTTTCTCTGACCTTGACAACTTGAATCTTGTTTTGTCCAGCTCACCTGATCATTTTCGCACACTATTCTATAAACTTTTCCCCACTTGTCTCTGGTGCATCTGGTAAGTCGTTTATCTCAAATTCCTTCATTCTCATCATTCAACTGCTCTCTATTATTAGGTACTCAGAAATTGATTCCCACTTTCATCCTGTCCATTGCACAAACATCCATTTCCAACTTTTTCAGTTTGCAAGTAGGTATGTTCATGCTTTTTCCATGGAGACATACAGCTTCATGCATGCTGGGAAGAAACTTCCCTTTCTTTCCATTATCCCAGGTCAAAATCTTCCTTGAGGCTTACCCTTGACTTGGTACTTCTAAGAAGTGTTGACAGAGGTTCAGCTGTATAAGTTCTGCCTCCCTTACAGAACAATAAAACATCAATATTTCCGTGTACTTTGTGATCTGTATTGTAGCCATTTCTTGCTTCCAGTCTCCTATTGAGATTAAAATCTGCTTTAGATCCACATTTTAAAAGTTCTTAAAGTCAGTTCCTGGCTTATGTGAAAGGTCATAAGTGTCACCACAGAAATGATGAGGATGGATGGAAAACTGTCATTCTCTCCTTCTTGCAGAGAGCTAAATCAGGAAGACAGTAACACGATTGTGACAGAGCTGGCAACTTAGTCTCAATCTTCTGAATTCCAAAATGGGCTTTCCATATGAAAACAGCCTTTCTTCCTTACTAAATGTGTGTTAGAACTGTGCTTCACATATCTCTTACTATTATGGTCTGTGTGGAATTGATCTGAAGTCATATTATTCGAATTTCATCACCAAACCTTACTGTCAGTGAAGAGGTCTTTATTTAACTCTTTACCCATGCTGTATTTAAGCAAATGGTATTGTTCTGCCACTTTTCAGAGTCCTACATTTATCATTCCAGGAGTCAGAGGGGCAAAAATAAACCACTTATTCATTTAATCAATATGATGGCAAATGTTTTCTATCTCTTATTCCCCTTTTCTCTCCCAGCAGTTCTCTTCATGCTCAGAAATACCTTCTAGGGTTTTTTTACCCGTTTAGCTATTCACTTTCCAGTGCTCTCACTCCTTTGCTTATAACAAAGACAGATGTGTGTTGATTTTTGTTAAGCTGTTCAATTTCAGGTGTGGTGTCTTATTTATCTGTTTATTTTACTTGCAGCTACTGAAGTGTAAATATGGGCAGTACCAATATTTCATGTTGGCCGTCTTGTTTATTGTAATACCTCATCTAACTATACATATTGGTAAACTTTCATAGTTCCCAAATTGACAATAAGCCAAGTTGATTTGCATGAGTTTGCATTGGAACTTAATATTATTATTGTTAATAAGCATACAGTATACCTCAAATCTGCAAAGAGCAAGTATTTTTAATAATTATTTTTTCAGCTTTCAATAAGATGAGCTGTTCCTACACTGTGTTATAGCAAAACCTGCTTAAGATTTATAACATCTATGAATGGATGAATTTTATTATTTATTTTTAATAATAGAATGGATTAAGGCAGAGGAGAGTCAAACCAGCACTTCTTGATGTACATGCTTGGCCAGTTCTCTGTGCCCTGCAACCTTACCACTTTTATCTTAGGAACTGTTTTCAGTGCCTATGCCCCATGGAGTTTTATACACATAGAGAAAATCATACCACTGATTTAAGGTTCTGAAAACACGTTTAGTTTCTACCTCCAGGAACCGACTTTTACCAAGAACAGCATGTTCTTTACAAGCTATGTTTTGATGCCCACAACACCGCACCACACTGGCACTCAGCTGGTGTAAACTGGAAGGGTCCATTAACTTCCCAGTGGGGAGTTAAGCATTACCAAAGTGTGATCTCTTAGAAATGATGCAGTTCAGGAGGACAGTCCATGTGAGTGTGTAAAGCACCCTTTATTTTTTGTAATAGCAGGAGTGCTAACAATTCAGTGCTGTCAATTTAAAACTCGGATGATTGTTTCCCACCTATTCTGTCTGCCCAGGTTATGACTGATTATAATAGCTGTCCTCAGTTTTCCTGGTACCAAACGGATGTGTAAAGAGCTGCACTATTTTCTAGCCACTCAGATCTGCCTGTGTCTTTTCTGTCTGTGGGAAGGATGCCACTGCCTGTGGTGATGCAGTGCATTTCTCTCTGCAGTTTGAAGTCACAGGCACTAATACAGCTGTGTGCTATCAGAAGACTTGAGTACACTAAGCCTCACAAATTAACTTTATTGTATTTGCAGGTATCTTACTAGTAATGACTAGGTTGTATCACAGATCATGTACTTATGCAGACTGTAATGCAACCAAAGCCTTGGGTGATCACTTCAGATACAAAAGTCTTCATCCATCTAATAATAGGTGAGAAGACTTCTTCAGTAGATATTTAGAAGTTTGGAACCTATGTTGCATTAAATCCAGAATTGCTGCAGTGATCTTACTGCTCTATGAGTGAGAAAAAGATCGGTTCCGCTGGTACTTTGAATCACTGTATTTTATTAATATGACTTAAATCCCATACCAGCTGAAGCTAGTAAGTGCTACTGCAAAGTTTGTCTGCTAGATGTTCTATGCATTATTTTCTTCTTTGGGTTTCTAGGATCAATAACAGCTATGACAGGTAATTTATTCCACAGTTCTCTTTAAAGTTCCAATTCTTATGCTGTAGCTAATAATCCTAGATATAGCTTAAGTTATATTATTTTCATAGTAGTTCTGGGCAGCGCAACAGAAAAATCATTCTTACAGAGAGTCATCAGCAATAATTTTATCTAAATTATAAATGCATTTAATAATACAAATGAATCAAAGGATTTCTACTGAATGAAAAATGAGTGGTAAGAATTATTCTTTTACAGAAGGTAATGCTTTGCTTGTCTTCGTTGTAAGTTGATGAGATCTGCCTTAAACTCAAAGGGGTATAGATAATTGTAATGAATTATAAATTGAATGAGTCAGCAGTAGAGGGAGTGATAGGAGAATACAAGCGGGAGAGCAGCTGTTGGTGAGTGCGAATTTGCATAACTTACATATCAATTTGGCTGTTGCTGAGCTAGTTATAAACTGTCCATACTGACATTACTGAACGGAATGCTGTTTCACTCACACCAATTAACTTTGCTTGGTGCCTAATACATGGTTCTGCATCTAAATAACAAATGATCATTCGTTACAGCATTTTCTAAACATTGTTGGGGATGAGAATTGACATCTTGTACCATAACTTGTGAACAGTTTGAGAGCCATTCTGTTAAGCTCTGACCAGGGCTACTTTCAGGTTATGAACCACATACAAATGTGGAGATTTGATGCACAAAAATAAACCAGATGTGGAAAACTAAGAGTGGCCATAACCTATTGCAACATCCTGCCCAAAGGGGTAAGAGTATAATGGGGCTCATCAGATCTTATGATCTAATAAATGAGACAGCTTAGGTAGTGGTAGTCATGAATACAGCAGTTGCCCACATTGTTCCTTTCCTTAGCAAGCCTAGATGATGAGGCAGAGTGAGCCTTCAGGGAATTTGCAGATTATATGAAATTATGGGAAGATACCAAAAGGTATCTACCAAAATGTAAAGTTTTGGAGAAGGAAAGTCTGGAGTATTGTGTCAGAAAAAGACTTACAAAGTCCACCAAGGAGAAACTGAAGTTTTGTGTGTGGGGCTGAGAAGTGCTGCAAAGTCTGGCATATACCTCTGGCAAGCAGAAAAGTCAAAGCCATACTAGGTAGCTGGTTAATGCTGATCAATGGTTAGGATCACGAACCTCTCAGATGCTGTTAGAAGTGAGAAGTGGGATGAACTAAAATTTGTCCTTGTTGTGGTTTAAGCCCAGCCATAACGCAGACCCATGCAGCCGCTCTCTCACTGCCTCCCCTTCCTCTCCCCCACTCCTGGAGGGATGGGGAGGAGAATCCAAAGAATGCCACTTCCATGGGTTGAGATAAGAACAGCCCAGTAACTAAGGTAGAACACAAATCACTGCTGCTACCACCAATGATAATAATGATAAGGGAAATAACAAGGGAAGAGAATACAGCTGCTCACCACCTGCTGACTGACACCCAGCCTGACCGAGCAGTGACCTAACCCTTCTGGGTAACTGCCCCCAGTTTCTATACTGGGCATGACATGCTGTGGGATGGAATACCTCTTTGGTCAGTTTGGGTCAGGTGTCCTGTCTCTGCTTCCTCCTGGCTTCCCCTCCTCTCTGTCAGAGCATGAGACTCACAAAGTCCTTGGTCAGAGTAAACATTACTGAGCAGCAACTAAAAACGTTGGTGCTATCAGCACAGTTCCCAGGCTGAAAGTCAAAAACACAGCACTGCACCAGCTACTAAGGAGGAGAAAATTGACTGCTACTGCTGAACCCAGGACAGTCCTATAGCTATAATGTGGCAGAGCACTGTACCTGCAGGCTCACTCTGAGCTCTTAAATCATCAGCTGCTGGGTGATCCTGGAAGTCCCCATCTAGATATCTACACAGAGGAGAAAGTGAGCTTACTGGAGACAAGATGGTTGACAGAATTCCCAGGCATCTTTGCAAGAAAGCATTTGCCTCATTCACCCAGGAACACTCCAGATGAAAGTTTTCAACTGTCCCACAGATTCCCTCAAACAGTACCTAGACCAATTGATAGGCACAGCTTGTATTCATATATATGTTGATTAACATCCTGGATGGAGAATCTGGCCATTCCAGAGACACCTGAACAACTCCTGCTGCAGAATTGACCCTTATACATAGATAAGAAAGTTGCAAATAACCTATAAAAAAAGTGTTCTGCAGATGCAGAAATGTTTCTATGTGGAAAATGTGGTACATAGCTAAGGCAGGAGATTTTTTGTATGTGGTTAAGATAATCAGCTATAATGAATCCTGCATATCCAGCATAGCTGGCTGGATACATAAAAGTTTAGCAGAACAGTGGTTCAGGGAGTTTTTGCCAGAGTGTCTGAAGGTTTTTTTGCATAGAGTCTTGCAACAGACACTGTCATCATTATTGAGAAGATTGTCAAAAGGTTTGATTCCCCACATGGGGAACCAACATCCAGTGCCAAAAGCCCAATAATTTTAGAGGGTATTTCAGTAACTACACTGTGAGTGTCTGTACAATATGACCAGCTACATTGTTCTTTAAAGAGAAATAGAACTGTCAATCAGATCAACCCTCACAATGCCCTTTCCCTGTTCCTTGATCTTTGTCATGCTTTACATGCACTGTTCTGAACTTGTCCTTCCTGAACTTGAAAGATATATCCAGCTCTCTGGACTTTGCTAATGTAGATTCTCTGGTGATACCAGAACTAGCTCATAGGATCAGGCTTACTTGGGAACTAAATACATAGTTTGAAAAGAGGAGCAAGTGAGCAGAAGGTTGGAGGTCAGGATAGGGAATTGTTTGGTTTAGTAGAATTCTGTGGGGTTTAAAGGTAAATATTCATAGTACTGGGAGCAGTAAATTTGAGTGTTTGTGGGGTGCCACTACCTGAAGGGGCCTATAAGGATGCTGGGGAGGGTCTCTTTATTAGGGACTGTAGTGACAGGACAAGGGGTAATGGGTTAAAACTTAAACAGGGGAAGTTTAGATTGGATATAAGGAAGAAGGTCTTCATTGTGAGGGTGGTGAGGCACTGGAATGGGTTGCCCAGGGAAGCTGTGAATGCTCCATCCCTGGCAGTGTTCAAGTCCATGTTGGACAGAGCCTTGGGTGACATGGTTTAGTGTGAGGTATTCCTGCCTATAGAAGGGAATTTGTAGCTAGATGATCTTAAGGTCCTTTCCAACCCTAACTGTTCTATGAGTCTATGATTCTATAACAGCCCTTGGATGTATGGGGGAGATTAATGTATGAACTAATATTTTTTAGAAGACTGTAAAAGTAGTACCAAATTACAGGTAACATTTGGATCACAGGATTTGTTTTATGAATTGCATTCTAATAGTTTATTTCTAGATTAATAGACTTTAATAGTGGCCATTATGATAACTTCTAGTGTAAAGTGTTTCATTAATGTGAATAAATATAAGAAAATCTGTGACAACTGGACTTTGCTAATTAAAAACACATGAAAGAAAGGAAAAGAAGTTGCCTATGGATTTTTGCAATTTTCTTCAGTATTAGACTTGTTATCATGCATTCTGTTAAAAAAAAAAAAAAAAATCAACCCCAAGTCTGCCACTTCTTTAAACATGATTTTACACTAGAGAAATGTGGGAAAGTTTCGTGATGAATGAATGGAAAGAGCTGACAGTGAATAAATGAAAATAGCAAAGCGTAGGCAGATGCTTTGCAGAAAACCAACAGAAGATCTAAGAACGTATAGGATAGAAACGCATGAGCTCTGGTGAAGCTTTGTTGCTGAATGTACAATGAGACTTCCTGTAGACCTACAAAGAAGAACTGAGTTATCTAGATGAGAAAAGGCGAACACTAGAGTCCTCTCCAATTATCATACCAGGATTTGTTGAATCAGAATTAAGGCTTCATGGGGCTCACCCTTGGACTCTCTAAGTTTTTCACAGAGACGCTATTAAGCCATTATGTAGATAATATCATTAAAAGAGAATCAGAAATATGGAAAGTAGAAAAACAAGCATGAAAGGAAAAAGTAGTTGTTTTATCACTGTATCTGTGGGTCATCCCATGTTCATTCTGCACCAAGAATTGACTAGATCTGGAAAAAAAAGTGCAACTATCAAGTTATCTGGGTACAGAACTTTAGCGACACCATTTTCCACTCTGGTAGCACCACATGGGTGACATCTTTTGAGATACTTCTTTGCTGCAAAGTTTTCAATAATTCTGCCAGTAAATAAAATGTCAGTCAGGAACTGAAATGTCAATATAGCCATATTCATGTAGATGGCCTTTAGAACAGCATAAACCACTTCTCAGCTTCCATATGTGTCATGGTACTAGATGACAATAAAATTTTCCACTTTTGAAGCTAAAAGAGGATAAAAAGATTTTTCCAAAGTAAAATTCTCACCTCAGCTTTTCAGAAAACATTATATATACACACAAATCTGTGTATATTTACTTAGACACACCAGAGACCACTTGCTAGAGTGTTAGCAACAAACACTCACAAACCAGAATATCGCTGTAAGAAAACAGACTTGTGAAACAGAAATGCTGGGGAAAGAAGCCACTAACTGGGTATTGAAGAAAAGACTTGCTTATTAAATCGAAAATAAAAGAGAAAAAGTTTGATGATAAAAGTTAAAGACATGTAACTTGCTTTGACTATGACCTGGACTCATTGATGGAAACATTAGTAAAAAAATGGACAAACATTGAAACTAATTATATGTTTCCTGTGGAGGAAAAAAAAAGATGCTGAGGGAATGCTTTTGGGATGAAGAATCAGCTGATGGAGATCAAAGTCATCAAGAGCATGAGATTAAAAAAAAACAACTTGCACAGAGGGTAGACTGAAGCAAAAATGTTTTACAGTATATCACATGAATCGATTCTGACTGTCTTAAATGATGGAAGTGCATCTTTTGTCGGAGAAATGTAGACAAATGAATACGGGAAAGCATGGACTGCACCAGAAAAATAATGGTAAAGTATGAAACAAGATAAAAGAACAATGTAAGAGTTACCAAAGTGACTGCTTGTCACTTTTCAATTTGTTATACTCCTGTTTCAGCTGCACATTGTGAAAGAAAAGGCTATTTAATGATTCAAAGGAAAGGGGGCAGTTTCACAACTGTTTTGTACAAATGACCTGAAGTTGTATGGCTGGAATTAGGTAGAGGTTGATTTTTTGAATTACTCTCTGGATATTAAAGGAAGAACAAGGACGATGAGGAAGAAGTTAACAGTCTGTATCATAATGGAGGCTTTCTGGCTTCTTGTGTTTTATGGAATGCTGAGAGGAAGGGCTGAGTGGAATCAGTGATATTGAGAAACACAGGTGTGTAATTATAATTGCTATAAATATAACTACAGCCAAATAAAAACAAGATATAATTGAATTGACTGGATCTTGGAGCAAGTTCCAAAGGCAAATGAATAGTACTTTTCTGCTGAGAGTCACTTTTTAGATGGATGTAACCAGAAGATACATATGTATCTTCTATGATACAAGATAAGGTAAAATATTGTAAGAAAGTGTCTGGGGAAGAGGTGGTTGATGGTTTTCCAATTGTTCTTATGAAATAAAAGCAAAATAACAAAAATGAATGGTTAAAGAACAGCTGAAAATGGAAAGGATTAAATTTACCTTGCTAATCTTGAGATATATACAAGTATATCTTCATTTACACTAGCTGTAGTCTCTCCATTTAGATCCAGTGGAAAGAAATGGACATTTCTAGGACACAATTCCTTTCACCCTAATGAAGACACTGACATTAAGCCAGATGAATTGCACTCAAGTAATGGCTATGTCTTCCCAATGAATACAAAGAGAATTTAGATGCTTACCTCATATGTAGATATCTACATTTGTAGACAGTTCAAGTCAGGTGATATGAATCTCATTCTGTGACTTTATTTAGGGTGGCACAGGAGCACACTAGTTACAAGATATATCAAAGCAAAGGCATTGACTGAGAAAGGATTCTTAAAGTAAGATATTCAGACTCAAAGACTAATATTCAGATTTAGCATTGGTATGAAGCTGTCAGATAACAGTATCAAGCATCACCAAGTCACAAGTGTTTCTCCCTAAGATATAGAGCTCAAGCACAAAATAAGTATTAAAAAGTGTTTAAAAATATTTATGTAAAAAGAGAGGGATTCTTCTACCATTCTTGCAATTCATTGTGGAGTGTGTGCTATGTGATATATACAGTATATACATGTATATAAAAGAAGGGAGAAAGCGAGCTTTGTCATAACTTTTATCACTTTGGTGAAAATGTTCATTTGATTATTTGTGTTAAGGCTAGCAAAAATATATCAGTACCTTCATCAAGAGCTGAGAAACACCTGGGTAATTAAAAACATGAGCAAAAGGCCAATCCTTTTGATCTTTTGGGACCTAATGCCAATCCTAATGGCAAAACTGTACCAGCTAATATTGGACCTACTTTTTTTCCTGGTATTATCCTCTTTCCTTTCCATAGGAATCTGTGATGGGAATAAATGATTATAGCAATAGTAGGTATGGTGGTAATATAATCAAGACCAGATACAAGTAAACATACAGAGTGTGTTGAGAAAATGCACTTTTTTAAGCCTCTCTGTTGATGCCAAGAATCACAAATTAGACACTGAGTATAGGGGAGAATCTCTGCTGGAAGCGCAGGTATTTCATTCTTTAGAAGAACTAGAAGACTGTAAGTCAACACTTGGAAGATTGTAAGAAGCTTTAAGATTTCACAGATATTCAGGAGCTGACGCCTCATTACAATTAAAGGAAGTGTGTTTGGAGATAAATGTCCTTTTTTTGACTATGAGACCGCTATGACCTCTTCTGATGGCTCATATTCATCAGGTCTTCTATAGGATCATATTCATCAACCATCTGGCATAAGACAACTTGAAACTTCCTTAGAGGGTATATCTCAAGAACAGGAAGTCTATCAGTAGCTAAGACACAGCTTAATTCCATCTTTCAATCCCTATATATTTATATAACTTCCCTCCCTCTGTCTCCCTCCCCATCTCTCTCCCAAGATAAAAAGGTAGCCTTTCTAAGAGACAAGCAGTTATCATATCACAAAGAAAAATGGGATTCGTTGTAGTGCATGAACAAAAAGTAGGCATAGTTGTGCAGGTTCTGTGGGAGTCACAGAGCTCAGTTGATTAAAGGGTTTGAAATCGTCAAAATAGACTTGCACTAGCACAGTCACACTTTATTCATATTATTAGAGATATTTCCTATATTACATAGGGAAAAAAACAGAGATGTACTTAAAGTTTCTTTAACAGGAAAGGTTTCTTGATACTGGATATCATTAGGCATTTGTTGCAAACCAGATTTGCAGCAGAAAATGAATACAACAGGACTTGTCACCTTGAAAATAGAACTGTAGGAAACACATTAACATATGCCTGTGGAGTATTCTTTCTCTGGCAGCAAGAATTCAGTACTGCAGTACATAAAGCCAGATTATTTCTGTGGATAGTCTTTATTGGAAATGTCTTCTCTTGTTTTGTTAGTAAATAGCTTACAATTGGTTTTGATACTCTACAAGTTTATTATGTTTATTATACATAAGAATTTGCCAAACAAATGTACTTCTAAGTAATTTCCAAGCTCTGAGTCATTTGCTAACTGCTTTCTCAGATGCTGTTCTGCAGATACAGTCTGTCACTGGTATTAATGGAACTTATTCTACACTGGACTCAGGGTCAAGCCATATCCAATAGTCTGTGTGCATTTTTATTATGTTGGTTACTCACATATTTATTCTGAGACTTGATTGTGTGGCAGATATTAAAAACAAGAAATAAAGAGGAATGAATAAGAAATAATAAACTTTCTTTTAATTAAAAAAACCCCCATGTTTTATTTAATAACATATATGGTTTCAAGAACCTTTTTGCAATGGAAAAGCGCCTATTCTGATACAGACAAATAAATAACAATACCTTATAAACCAAGATAAATTGGATGCCACACTTCCCTTTCCTGCAATGAATTCAGAAACCATGGACAGCAGGAGCCCTACTCTGCTTTGATCTAGGAAAGTTAGTGCAGCTTAAAAAGTTGCAGCCGAAAATGTATGATGAGGTGAGTGGAACCAGGAGGCATTCTCACTGAATCTCTTTGTTAATTTATGCAAAAAGCCAGACTCACTAATTTCTTTTTCTAATTATTCCTAAATCCTTATAGTAACTACTCAATAATTTCAGGCTGATTCCAAACCTCTTGTACTATTTTACAACCAAGCCTCAAAGAACTGTACCTACACAGATTCATTCACTGATCTCTCAAAAAGCAATAAGAAGTCATTAGGTCGTAACAAAGGGTTTTTCTAATATGGAATGATTGAACAGTAAAAACTTATATTTATGTAGTTTTCTTAGCCAAAGAAATGATTCAGTGATTAAAAATACATGGATGAATGGGTCACCTGACTCTGTATTGACCCACCCTGAAGCAAGAAAAGAAAAGCTCATGGATCATATAAACTCAAACGACAAAGTCACTTAAATACAAACAACATTAAGACATTAATGTTGAATACCATAATGTCAGTTCGTATTTTGGCTTCAATACATTCATAATCCAATCTTTCTCATGATTGCTTTGAACCAAATAAGTTGCTTTGTTTTTCAGAACTCTCAGGGATATCAAAGGATCTCTAGAAGAATAAAACAGGGTAGAATAAAAATAAATTACATTGAGTTATAAATGCAGCATTTTGACCTAAATAATGTGAATCTTTTAGAAGTTTTAAAATCTGTAAATTCCTATAAGTATTTCAGAGTATGATGGCAGTTAAATCTGTTTTACTGATGCAGGCAAATAAATGTAGTATACGTGCATGGACAGAAACCTCAAATGCTAGTCAATATTATGTGAGCGCAGAAAAGGTGAAACAAAAAGTACACTGTGATTTTCAGATCAGGTGGCATTTTGTGCATGTGTCTGCATATTAGTATGGCACCATTTAATGGAAGAGCTTTTCTTAACATTCTGTCTTGAATGAAGATATGGCTATGTTCAAATCCATTGAATACCAGTTTGTAAATTTTCTTTGCTATCTGTAGTTCCACTTGTAACTAAATAACTGATTTAAGAATAAAGATTTTCCAGGAGGTAAGGTGTCATTATCGTAGTTGTAAGCCGAAAAGATCATCAGATATTAATTCTTTTCTATCCATCTCCCCTTTTATAAGTACAAAACATGCTTTGTAACTGATCACATTTTAAGATTTTAAGATGGAAGACAATTATGGGACAGCTGAAGTGTCATTCCTTGACTGAAATATAGACAAGAACGTATCCAGTCTTCCTCACATAACTCCCTGGATACTGTTTTTTCCAGGAAGATGGATGCTTTTAGGTAGTTTTATTCATTCAGATACTCTTTTTGGAATTAATTGAATTGTGCCCTGTTAAAACCTATTTCTCACTACTGCATAGTAGTGAGGGAGCTTAGTGTGGCTGGTGCAGTGATTACATTGCCATTGTCTAAAGCAAGGTGAGTTGCTTCCTTGTCCTCAGATGAACAGATAGATTTCCCCAAAAGACAGCAATTAGACATAAACTCATTCTTTTTATGCAGCATGGAGTTGTGCTTTTAAGTCCTGGAAGCAGCAGATAGTTTGGTGATGCACCAGGATAAAAACATATTCAGGTACAGACAACAGAGACAACAAAGAATTACAAGACAGCAGAGATTTACAAGCAGTTCTATTTCTCCCGTTTCCATAACTCATGTGAAAAGACAGGATGCACAATTCTTCCTATATTGGGCCCAACAGAGCTGGGAAGGAAAGTTGGGCCAAGCAGCAGGACAAGGGGGAGAAGGCAGCATGTGGGAGAGGGAACCATGATACACAGTGAACGTTGCTAAAGTTATTTGCTCATTCTCAATCTTAATTCATGTGCAGAAACAACTATAGTCTTTTTCCATTGCATGTATTTCTATTAAAAAGCCCTTAAGACAGGAGCAGCGTTTGTGATGTGTTTTCTTAGTGTCACTTCCTAAAGAATTCCTTGCTTTCTATGAACCTATGGGGAAATAGAAACACTCTCAAAATAATTAAATTAAACAGGATAATAGTTTTAAATCATAGCTACCAGTGGTAGATCCACATACATTTTAAGCTCGTTCAAAGATCCCAGTCTCAGTGCTCCGAGACCATATCAGCATTCTCAATTGTTGCTTCCCTTCATTGTAAAAATAAAAGTCACATTCAGCTGAATGACTGTGAGGGAGAATACTACACACTACACTGAAGTAGAATGTTAAACTTTGCATTGTGAGATGTAAGCAAACTGATTGCTTGCTAAAATGGTACCAATAGTACAGGAAACTCCCAGGGCCCCTTCAACAGCCACAAAAGGGGCTTTAAAAAGACTGCAGTAATTGCCTGCAAAGAACTGTGCGATCATTAACTGTTAACCTGAAACTTCAGTAATGTTTTATTTTCCCCATGAGTGCTCTTTCACTTTCAGAGTGAGCTCTGCTGTACCGTCAATCTTTGCACAAAAATCCCCTTGACTTTGCTGGGGCTTTGGCATGAAACTCCACCAGCTCTCTGACCAAACATTGCCTGGCATGTTGCTATCACAAGCAGAAAGTAGAAGCACAAAATAATCACTTATGCAATGTAATTGGAAGACTTGCCAAGAGTAATATGGGGGATTTGTTTCAAGGAGAAGAAAAAGCTTGAATATAATTTTTAAACCAATTAAAAATAATATTTTGTGTTTGCTGGATTGCAGAGTTATCCTCCACCTCCTCAGACTTAGCATGTATAAGCAATGTAGAGCTCTAATTTTGCATCCTGGAAGCATTATAGACAGGTTAGCTTGGTATATAGCTACCATAAATGCAAGCAAATACATAGAAGCAAGCTGGAGTTGCTATAGGAGCTCTATTTCTCCCGTTAACACTCCTAGGTGTGCCTATTCCCTCCCCATTCACAAGTCCCATTTACTGCAGGACTAATTAGCTGAAATAAGTAACATGCTTAGCAATAACATAGCTGTTAGTTCAGGACCTACCACATTTAGATGGAAATGTGGTTATCTACTTGTATATCCTTTGAAAAGGATACAGCAGAAATGCAGATTTCTAGGTGAAGAAGTTCACCAGCACCGTCAAATTATTTAAAATGGGTAAATTAAAGCAATTTTTAGTTTTCTTAATCACTAAGAGGGAAGAAGAAGGGTGCTATGTAAAACAGGGAGAAAAAGTAGGTTTAATGTTTGAACTTAGGTTTCAGAAAAAGGCAAAATATTAACCCAAGTTTTAGAGTTGTTGGATACTCAGGCTGGGTATCTTACTTGTTTGTTTCTTTCCAGAAACCCTGGCAGACATTTCAACCATCTTTTTCCTCACCAGATCACCAACCAAAACCAAGGCATCTACGGAAGGTGTCTGTTAGGGTATGAACATGATTCAGGGAGAAGTGATAATGTATTTACTGCGTCTGAGTTCCTTAAACAGGCGTACATAACTCCAAGCATTATCTTAGTGAAGTCTAACCAGAGCTTAAATAGAAAGCTGGGGGTGAAGAAACAGCATTCCATTAGAAATTTTGTAAATGAAAGTCAGTGAAGTAATTTCTATTACATGAGAAAAGGGACTGTCCTACATTCCTGGAATTCTATTTAAAGATCGATTTTCCCCAATATCTGTTCATCTTGAACAGTACAGTAATTAATATATTTTAATATTGCAGGCATTGCAGAGAAATTATCTCAACACATATACCCAGAATCTTACTAAGCCTTAGAAGCTTTGTTTGCATCAAGAGAAATTTTGGCCCTGAACATTTTTAATGCTTTGTCTCTATATTTTCACCAGTTCTTTCTCTCCTCAGCACATTCAATGAGTTTGAAGCCCTGATGATGTCTTGATAAGTATCTTGACATTTTCATTAATATCACTAAATCAGATCTATGAGAAGCTACTTCCACATTTATGTTGGTCTGCATCCTGTCATTTCTGTGGATGAAAGCTGATGAACCATGCTTATCACAAGAACACTATTTGAAGAGCAGATGACAATTAAATCTTCTATTTATCTGTACTTACCCATTATGTTATCTTCTTTCTACCTTTCACAGCATGTACATTTCTTTCCCATCTATTCTTGACTTGTACCTGCTATTTTACATAAGTTTATCCTTTCTGATCCTTGGTCTGTTTCACTCCAGCACTTCAGTGTGTTCTGCATTCTCTGTCTACCTGAGTACAGTCGATTTCAGTATGAAACTTACCCAGAGATATCTAATTTGAGAATATAATTGAAAGCACCTCCTGTAAGTTCTGTGTTTCTAGTGAAAAGCATGTTGCTGCATTTTAATTTTCAAGATATGATAACTAACAATACATTACCAGAAAAACAAATAAAAACTTTAAGTTAATGTGTGATCAATAGCAGTTTGTGCATGGTGCCTCTATGATGAATTAAAACCAGGGTAGTACTTTAAGTTAATGTGTGATCAATAGCAGTTTGTGCATGGTGCCTCTATGATGAATTAAAACCAGGGTAGTGGAGTTTTGTTAAGCCTAATAAGCAACTAAAGCATAATTCCACAAGCATTTGTGACATGTTTAATTCTTCCATGTTAAGGTCAAGAAAGGCATGAGACAATGTGAAAAGGAAATTGAGTTATGGGTAAAAGTGACTTTTCTTATTTTGGGCTGTGAGTTCATGGGTTCTCACAGATGGAGGGGGAAAAATATTGCAGGAAATAAAAATATAATAGTAGTAGCAATAGATTCAAACAAGAAGTAAGATTAGAGCAGAGACTTCTATGATTGTTATAATTAGTAGAATTATTGGGAGATATGTGCTCGTCTTATGCTAGTCCCTTGTGGGTAGTCTGGAAAGAGATGTTCTACTGTATGGCAATACAGAGCAGGAGCTTAAGCATAAAATTTTACATGCTCTCTTGCCTTTTGCCCATTGACTATAATATGATTCTTACAAGTTGGAGGTATTTTAGAGTCTGAATTCACACCTCTGTCTGCTATGAGAGCCCTTTGGTTCTAAGGCCAGAAAGAACTTCTGTGTCTGTCCACTGTTACACAATGTTCATATCAATCATTGAATATTTCTTAAAAATTGGATGGAAGAATAAGCCCAATTAAACTTATGAATATGCATCTCATATGTCAGATTTTCAAACAGAAATAAGGCCTAAACTCTATGATTCTTACCATTGCAGCAGACTGAAGAATGTGCATATATATATGTATAAATGTATTTTTTGTCTGATTTTTTAGTATCAACAGGGAAATGAACTGATGTATTCTAATGAAATTTAAAAACAAAACCAAAGCACCCTAATCTCCAGCTTTTTGTTCCCTATTTGTAACAATATAGTTGAAAAGTCGTTCAAATAAATACACATAAAGGAAAGAAGCTATAGGTCATCCTAAGCAATACGTTATGGAAAATCAAGTGCAGTAGAATGAAAATGAATAAAACTTTTTATTTCCTCTTCAACTATCCAGATAGTTAGTGATGGGGTCTGTGGAGAAACAGAAGAATAACTCTGTGCTTGAGTTACCTGACATTAGACTGAATAAAGCTTCTCAAACTATGCTATGGAGAACAATTCCACACTAATGGCATATGAACTTAGATGATCTCAGATTATCTATTCCAAAGCTGATTCTTATGAGGCTACTTTTTTCTCTGATATACCCATTAATGGTTTATAAAGGAGAACTAAAGAGAGTGAATGCAAAAGGTTATTATCAGTCAAGGGATCACTTTAAAAGAAGACACCCATTACAATCAATAGTACCTTGATCAGAACGTTATAATGTTATATATTTTCATTAATGTAATTAATTTATCCTTTTACGTGTGTGGATGCATGCTGGTGTGTTAGAAAAGAAGCTAGGCGAAACAATGCATAAAATGTTTAATTTGTCATATGCCTTAATGCAAGTTTTTTAAATTGTCAGTGCCTTTTTGACCCTATATTGTATATTGTATGGTCAGCAAAGTGACTTACACCCAAAGCGTATCCCCCATGATACAGTACTGGAGGTAAAGAGGTAGGATACATATGTGCAGCTGGCACTGCACCCAGAACTTCAGTAGGCTCCATAATATTAACAGCCACTATAAGCAAAGTGATATGGGTTGTATCCCCACTGTTGCAGTGAAACAGGAGACATCTAAGGTACAAAAAATAACTGCAGCTATAAAGACCTAAATGGCTGCAGATGTGCCACAATATACAACAGTTTCAGAGAATGTTGGGAATTAAGAAGTTAGAATAAATTGCAGTGTGACACTCATCCCCCCCCAGAAAGATCTCCCAGATAAACAAAAGAGCTTTTCATACTCAGTCCAGTCTCACAAGCCATTGCTCATCATGATATTGCCTTATAGCTAAAAGAGTATTGTCACTGGTGCATTGCTGTTGTATGGTGTTTTGTGGCCTCTTAAATGCTAGTCCTGTTGTGGCTGCTACAAAACTTTCTGTACTGTCCTTGGAAAGCACTCCCATGTACTCATCAATAAATCAAATCCTAATGAGAGTTAATGAAAGCAGAGTCTTTGTTCAGTAAAATATTAATGCTAGTTTTTAGCAGCATTACTGTAAAAGTATGGTTGGTTACACATCGCAGATGATAGTTCAGGTAGGGATTACCAGGAGGGCAAGCCATCATCTTTTCTCCCCGGTAGGAGACATTCCCAAGTTCATCCTGAGGCTGATAAAGACTTCAGAAATTATTCTACTTCCTGTGAAGTAAGCGAGCTGCAAAATCAGAATTAAGACTAGGGATAAATGTGATCCTAAGTATATAAAAGAGTTATAAAAATTACAGACCTGCTTTTCCACTGTCCTTACAGAGTACTTAATTTAGTTTAAGACTGCACAGACTTCAGGTCTCATCTGTGCCATAAAGAATTTGCATGGTTTGTTCCTGCTGCTATTGTTTTAATTCACACCTACTTACCTAGCAACCACCCAAGGGTCTGTTCTAATAACTGGGAATATGAGACACCCAACTGAGCTCCTACAGTTTGAACTAAAGACTGAAAGTCGAAAAGCAATATTATCTCACTACATTATAACTGGCTTGTACCAAAGGGCCATGTTCTTCCATCTTTACTTATATGCAGGGTTAGATGACATGACTACTGTCATGGTTTAAGCCCAGCTGGCAACCCAGATCCACGCAGCCACTCCCAGAGGGATGGAGAGGAGAATCCAAAGAATGTAACTCCCATGGGTTGATATAAGAACGGTCCAGTAACTAAGGCATACCACAAAACCACTGCTTCTACCACCAATAATAATAATGATAAGGGAAATAACAAGGGAGGAGAATACAACTGCTCACCACCTGCTGACAGATACCCAGCCCAAAAGAGCAGTGATCTAACCCTTCTGGGTAACTGCCCCCAGTTTATATACTAGGCATGACATGCTGTGGTATGGAATACCTCTTTGGTCAGTTTGGGTCTGGTGTCCTGTCTCTACTTCCTCCTAGCTTCCCCTCCTCCCTGGCAGAACATGAGACTCAGAAAGTTCTTGGTCAGAGTAAACATTACTGAGCAACAACTAAAAACATTGGGGTTATCAGCGCTGTTCCCAGGCTGAAAGTCAAAAACACAGCACCGCACCAGCTCCTAAGAAGGAGGAAAATGACTGCTACTGCTGAACCCAGGACAGCTACTTAGCTTCTTATATGGTGTAGACCTGCGGTGATAGTCCTGTTGTCATTCGCTGCCTTGTCTCTGTGCGGTTACCATGTCTCCATTATGATGCCAAATCTGTCATTCTACAGAGGAGGCAACTCCAATCTGAGTGAACCCACAGGAAACCTCTGCTGAAGAGTACATGGATCATTCAATCCTGTACTGCAAAGCATTTGTCCGCAAACACTTTCTCCTTTTTACAGTTATAAAAGACATCTTGTAACGAGAGAATCAAATAAAGCAAATGCCTATGAGAAAATCATACTCAAATTCCAGTGTTAGCGACTTGTACAAGTCTACACAAAGATGTTATCAGAGTGGTGTATTTCTGTTCTCTGTTCCTGCATGATATTTCATTTTGGTATTCCTACAAAAGAATCTTTATAACAACAAGGACCTAAAAAACCAAAACATAGTAGACAGTAATTTTTATCTGTATTTGTTCTAGTAAAAACAGAAGAGTTTTATGAGATGGTGAACAATGAATTCTCCTTTGCTCTTCAGGTATGGGAGCCCCATATCCTGGGTACAGAGTCTGTTTACGTATAGAATGTTGCCAAAAATTACACTAGCAATAATTCACTGAAGAAGCTGAAAACGGCAAGGTAATACGAGTCATCTTATTCAAACTGGCAAGAGGAGAGTTGTATTCCTTGACAAAACGATATTGGACCTAAACCATTTCATGTGTATTGCCCATTATTTGAAGTTGCCAGTGAAAACCCTGTGATTCCAATGCCAGTCAGGCTATGGAAGATGATTAGAAGCAGAGAGTAGCTCATTTTAGCCATTCTGCCAAAATCAATAGCATTCTACAGAACTTCAGTGAGAAACATCTTGTCATGCCAGCAACTGAAGCAGTGCGTGTCAAAGAAATTACAGCTCTTCTTTTTCACATGCTTTGGTGTAATTCAAGGGAATGTGAAGGTGGTATTCTGTAAGCCTTCTAGCATTAATAGGGATAGAAGTTACCTCTCTCCTCAGCTTGCTGCTCAGCAAAGCTGCCCTCAAGGTCAGCAGAACTTTTGCCTAAGTAAAGACTGAAGGGATGGAATAAGTAGTGAGTCTAAACCACCTCAGAGGTGGTTGAATGCTAGTTTGACTGCTTTAAGTTGGAAAAGTGATCACAGCTACTCAGTATAAGCTTAGGCAGCCCCTTTGTTTTAAAGGCAAGAGGAGGCTTCACCCTACCGCAGCCATCCTCATACATAGCCACAGCTTCAACAATGTTTGAGAAAATGGTATCCCTGAACCCTGGAAACATTCATTTCCAGCATGCAGTAGGGCTGTTACTAGTTAGGAGTGTGTAGAACTTCAGTCCCCTGTCATGCCTTCCTGTACTCAGCCATGCTTCTCTCTACAAGCTGGAAAAGCTGGGGACAGGGGTCACCAAGGGAGCACTCTCACAGGCAACCCTTCCAGAGGTCAGTTCCTTCCTGGGCATTTGCCACCTGAAGACATCACAGTTGCATAAAAATGTGAGCTCCCTTCAACCTCCTTCTCTCAGACCATTGCACCTTTGAAACAATTTCTCATTGCTAATAAATGAGATGCAAATATTGAAGCTTCCAGGGCTGTGTGACACCCAGCTTTGGATGTACTAACAGTGCAATAGATATTCTGTAGGCTGGGGGTTAAAACAGCCTTAGTTGCTAAGACCTATTAGAGTTGCAGTTTCCAATATCTGTCTTTCAGGACTGAGGAATAGCTGATTTGCCTCAATTGGCTAAAAGCATAGAATTGCAAAAACTGTATCGAACAATAAATGAAACAAAACAAACCAAACAGGTTCTTACTTTTGCCTTACAGTCAAGACTCATTCCAAAGTACTGGTGCTACGGCATCTCCCTGAGTTTAGCAGAACCAGCACAGGTGTGGCAGAGCTTAACCGCTCGGTTCACTGCTTCTTCTCATTTGCTCTTTCAAATAGGGCTTCAACTGTGGGGATGGGAGCCATTGTATAAGCAAAACAATGTAAAAGAAAAGAAAAATACTTTTGAGGTTAGTTCTTAAATGAGCTGGGTCATTTTGGGCCTTCTAATCAATATTAGTGCAGAAAACTATACTGGAAAGAGGGGTTATGATATATATAAAAGCAAAAGACCAAGTTAATAATTTGCAATTTCCTTCATTTATAAGAATGCCAGGTGAGAGGTCAACCTACTGCTCAAAATAAGAAATCATTTGCCAGTCACTTGATGGATTCAGTCCCTGAAACAGTGGGACTTACTGCTCACCGTCTTTTCCTTGAACCTTTCCTGAGATATTGCGTTATTTTTAAAATAACTTGAAAAAAAACATTATTTGAAAAATCCCTTTTAAAAGGTGCTGAAAGTGAGGGAAAATAGTCCAGTACAGGGCAAGATCCTCATGTGTGGTGATTACTTTCATTTGCCAGTTTAGTTTCTATGCTAACAAAACAGGAGTTCATAGCAAGACTTGTCTCTCTTAGTGATCTCACCTATTGGCAGCCCTCTACACTGACTCTTCTGGTTTTGGAGCTTATCCAAAGGTCCTGGACAGCCTTGGGTAGAGCTGCAAGGTTCAGTACCGTGTTTCATTCCCTCTATTTCCCCAGTTAGCTGGTAATTTCTGTCTGCATTCAGAATTTCTGTTGCTTATTTCTTGCCATAAAAATGTCACTTTCCAAAATTAAGTGTTGTATGAAGGTATTCTGTAGTGTTCCTTCCTCTTGTTATTAACATTCAGGGAAGCGGGGGATGCCTGCATTGAGAGCCATGGATCAGTGATCAGGGTAGTAACATGCTTCTCTTTCTTCAGTATCTCCTCTGCTTTGCAGTGTGTCTACTTATAAACCTCCCACTGATTACATCAGCTGCTCAGCAAGCGGTTTCACCACCGAGTCCTCAAATGCAACCTTTCCAACTTACTAAAGACATCAGGACTTAGTACAGCCTTGGCTTATATAGAGGCAAAACCAAAAAGACTTCTGAATTCATTTTACAAGGTCTCCCAGCCCAGTACCTGCAATCACTAGAGGATGACTCAGAAATCTGGGTCTGTATGTATCATTATCTCCATCACCTATACTTCTGAGAATGATGGAAAGGAAATTCCCTTCTTTCATCTATCTATCTATCTATCTATCTATCTATCATCTATCCACTGACTGATTTATCCTGTTTTTTCTCCAGTTGCCCTTCAACTGTGATACTAAACAAAACTATAAAATGTGAATGTAGAAATACAGAGCTGGCTAATCTGAACCCTCTTTAGTTTTGGTTTGGTTTTTTTTTTTATGTCATAAATGTAATTCCATAAATGAAACACTTCCAGTGAAGTATGCTGAAATGCAGTTTAATTTGCCATTGTAAGTGGTATTTGTTATACATTCACTTAATAATTTAATTTAAAAAGATTTACCCTTGAGTACAAAAAAAGTAAACCTTTTCAAAACCCACTTAGGGTAGTTTTATTTTTAGAGGCAACCATACATGAGAACTAACCTAAACTGTTTAAAAACATTTGCCCATAATAATGGTAACAATAAAGTCTAATGTTGTTAGGCTTCTGAAAATGCCATTTGCATAGAGAATAACATTGTCACACCTGGTTTGTCCAGTTACTGTGGCGAGGGGGGTGGTGGTGGTAGTGGTGGTGGTGTATGGAGTGTTATTGATCTGCATAAACTGTTTTAAAACATTCTTTTCTAACTAATTTTCATCTCCAATTTCTGGATATTAAATGCCACAATGTAAAAAGAATCTAATAAAATTCTGTTTTTTGTCATATGAGATTTTATCATACAGCTTTTGAACTTACTTTTACATCCTGCATAAGGTGATAAATCAGTATGTTCCAGTAACAGCATCTATTCAGTCACATTCATTATGGCCTCATTGCTTCAGAATACTAATTTCAGCCACTGGTTCTAAAGTGTCAAATCTCAGCTGATTACTTTCCCAATGTTTATTTTTAGAGCCCTTTTTAGACATTGAATATAAATGTAGGTATGTCAGCAGCTCTGCACAAACTATGCTGGAAAACCATTGATCTTTGCTTATTAAAAGAGTTTTTGTGGATATTAATTCATGTTCTTTTATTTTTTGTCCCTACAGATGCCTTTTAATGCAACCACTTCAACAGTAGACTGTAAAGGATGGCCTTAATGGAATAATTTTGCATATTTCTCTAGATGAGTAATCTATTAAAATGGCATTTGTCAGACTCATATGCCACCACCTATTTGTCCTGTAACAGGAAAAAGAGAGAAATAGTAAGTAAATAAGTGGATACATCAAATTAGTGAAGCTCCACTTATTTGTTCCACAAGAGAAAGTGAAGCTTTTTACTGTGATCATGAGCATGCAGCTAAAAAAACCCACTCTGTCCACACTGCCCAGTAGGTGCCAGGCAAATCCTGATGTGAATGCAACCATTGTATAGATTTACATGTGATATACAGTGCCTGTACTGCAGTGAATTTTTAAATGGAAGCTTACTGCTCAAAGCTCTCAATCAAGTCCTTAAACTACTACTGAGATCTTCCACAGATCCATGTGCTTTCTAAGTGGTTTAGTGCTTCCTTACACCATGAAACCATGTCCTTATGCTTTTGCTATCAAATCAGTCCTTCCAAACCTTACATTTTTCTTGCATGACACAATGTATGTTACTTAGACATTACTGTTGACACATCCTTAATACTACAGAAGTTCAAAGATGTGTATAGTTTCTAGGCAACAAATTCCCATTACCTATGAGAACAATAAGTTTTGTTTTGTTTTTTTCCAGATATACTCTTCTGAAATACCAAAACCAGATTTATTTAGCTTAAAATGGAAATAACATATTCAAGGTAATTAATATATTGTTAAAATACAATGCTTTTTTGAAAAGGAAACATTTCAAAATAGTGAATACTGTTCAAAGTATTGTCTGTCCTCTGCTGAGGAGCAAAACCAAATCTCAAAACCCTAAAAGGTATTTAAAACTTCAGCACGTAAGAATTCCTTAAAATGTCTTCTGTAGCTCTTGGAACAGAATGCAGATGACCCATGGCACAGTCACACACATCCTTTGCACACACTCATCATGTCTCTAGTAAAACTAGGTCAGTCTTCCTCCTGTGTCCTGCTATGTGTGGGCAGAAGCAGGAATAGCTCCTAAACAATACACTAAAGAGGGTGTTTTATCATAGGGTGGGTTAAAGGTTTTGACTAAACAAGTTACATTGCTGAAAGGAGCTTCAAAATATACATCACCAAAACTATTTATTTGACAGTCTTAAATCATCGTACGTGTCAAGGTGCAGCTCTACAGGATAGTTTTAGCTATTTCCATAAAATCCCTTCCCTTTGCAAGAATACATTTTGTTTGACAGCTAAAGCTCCCAGACAAAGACACTGGTGAAAAAAACATGACTATGCAGAACAGTGGAGGTGCTTGCAAGAGAAAAGAATGTATTTTTGTACGTCTGGGCAGAAAGTTATTAAGTAGGCTTCTCTTCAGATACTTGGAGTTACACCAACACCTTGTTGTTCATGACCTTAGCACTCTCGTACAGTGCTTCAAGTGAAGCATTCCTGAAAATGTCAGATCGATAAGGCTGAAAACTGAAATACATCGTGTATTCATAGGCTACAAGGAAAGAGTCGGAGAAAGGCAGTTTAGAAGGAAATGTAATATGGTGTAACCAAAGCTCCTGTACCTCCGGGACAATTGAAAGTCTGTTGGAGAAAACTAAACCAAACTCAGTAAATTTGTCCTAATAAAACATTTTCTACTCAAAGGATCTTTGGTTCACTATTGTAAAGCAGAGGACCAGCTCATGATTTCCTATATTCTATAACGACTAATTCACAGGCAGCACCTGTACCAGAATGAAACAGGAAGTTCCTTCAGAAACAGGAACTGGGATCGGCTGGAGTCTCCCTACCACAAGGCTGTAGAACCTCACTTATCAGGTGAAGGACTTGGGGGTGCTGGTCAGTGAGAAAATGGGCATGAGCTGGCTTCCGTGTGCACTTGCAGCCCAGAAAGCCAACCGTATCCTGGGCTGCATCAAAAGGAGTGTGACCAGCAGGTCGAAGGAGGTGATCCTGCCCCTTTACTCTGGTCTCGTGAGACCTCACTTGGAGTATTGTGTGCAGTTCTGGTGTCCTCAACATAAAAAGGACATGGAGCTCTTGGAACAAGTCCAGAGGAGGGCCATGAGGATGATCAGGGGACTGGAGCACCTCCCATATGAAGATTGGCTGAGAAAGTTGGGGATGTTCAGCCTGGAGAAGAGAAGGCTGCATGGAGACCTCATAGCAGCCTTCCAGTGTCTGAAGGAGGGCTATAGGGATGCTGGGGATGGACTCTTCATTAAGGACTGTAGTGACAGGACAAGGGGTAATGGGTTAAAACTTAAAACAGGGGAGGTTTAGATTGGCTATAAGGAGGAAATTCTTTCCTGTTAGGGTGGTGAGGCACTGGAATGGGTTGTCCAGGGAGGTTGTGAATGCTCCATCCCTGGCAGTGTTCAAGGCCAGGTTGGACAGAGCCTTGGGTGATATGGTTTAGTGTGAGGTGTCCCTGCGCATGGCAGGGGGGTTGGAACTGGATGATCTTAAGGTCCTTTCCAATCCTAACTATTCTATAATTCTATGATTCTCTGATTCTTTATCATAATGTAATAAACCACATATATGTTCTCTGCAGGTTAGGTTGGATATTCTAAGCTGAATCAGAAGAGTGACTGGATCTTGGAGGTACAAATACATTTGGATGAAGATCAGCGGCTGTGCAACATAAGACAATGTATACTACTTAGTGTAAATTGTAAGGTTTCCTCAGGGTTCCTGAGACTCACAACTGGAATATCTGGGGGACATAACAAAGGGTATCTGAAAATCTCTTTATGTCAAACTGTGTATTTGAGGGTGCATATTTTTAGCTTCTGAAAATCATTGCTTCTCTCTAAACCCAGTGGATGTACATTCATGGATATGTTCAAACCCTATCTTCAGTAAAACAAGCTATCAGAGTTTGTTGTGCTCTCTTAAGGCTCATGGCATAGATGAGACCTCAAGAGGACCAGTTACCTGGTTCTGCCATTTTTCTGAGTTTGACTTTTAACAACTTCCTTCCTTTCCAAGGACCTTCGTTCTTGACCTTTGTATATCCTGTCATATTACACTGCGAATTGCATAAGATCAGACAGGTTGGACAGTGCATCGGTGTTCCAGCTGGGGAGGAAAGAACCCGAGTTCTTTTTCTGTGTTTACACCTTTTATGATAATGTGTGTGCACATTATGGTAACTATGTGTGTCTGTAATGTAGGGGGAGCTGAAGAAGAAAAGAAGCATTTCATGAGTAGGGAGACATAAGATGATATCTCTTTTAACAAATAGCAGAACAATAGTGTATCTGATATAGAAAAAAAAGAAAGAAAATCAGTGTCTTTATGTGCTTGATTCAACACATCAATTTGTATTAGACCAGTCCCCAGATAGAAGAGAGAGGAATGATGTATTTGAATTAGCTGATATTAGTGATGTTGGTATAATTCCATTTACCATGACAAACTTCACAGTAGTAGTACTAATGCTTTCTTCTGTTAGCTACAATTTAATTTAATCTAATGTATGACTGGGACCTTGACCATCAGAAAAAAAAAAAAAGTTAAAAACCCAACAAAACTGTCTTTTAAAAAAAATACAGAGCTTAAACTCTATGGTTTCCAAATACTTGTAATTTTATTACGACATCCAGTGATGGACATTTGCTATCAGGTGTCAGGCTTGATTTATAACCTTAATTTCACAAGACTTTAATGATCTCAATACTGGCAATCTACAAGCAAACTAATGTGGCATTTCTTAAATATTGTTAGAATTTAATAATTTAAAAGAAGACAATTAATAGAACTCAATTATTTATTTTAAAAATTAAATTCTGTCCATATCCATCACTAAGGAACTCTACTTTTTTGATTATTATTATTAATGTTTTACTTTAGCTTTTAAAAATGCCAGCTTTGTCAATAGCCTTTGATCGAAGGTTTTGCAGTTTTATTTATGAGAAGATCCAAAGAAAAGGGAACAAAGCAAGATACAGGAACAGGTAAGGAAGAAATAGATACACTCCACCAGTCCTATCATACAGTGCTGTGTTTATTACATGAATTATAAGCAAAAATGTCTATATTAACATTATTAACACTCTGAAAAAAAATACTCTGACAGGGATATTTTACCAAAGTCCCTTAAGAAATGAGGTTTATGAGTTCATTCTTTTCTTATTAGTCCATCTGGCACTTCTGCTCCCCATTGACATTGAACACATTTTCCAGTTTCAACCAAATTCAGGAGAGGGCTGAAAGATGTTAAATTACAGCAAATGTGGAAAAAAAAAGCTTCCTTCTGTATCAGCTGCATAGACCTGGCAACAAAGAGTGCACAAAAGGGGACAAGATCCTATGAATGCCTCAACAAAGTTAAAGCTTTAACAGCTTTTATTGTGGTTGCCATTACTATGGAAAAGACATGCGACATCATGGACTGCAAAGACAGAGACACAACTAATCACTGGTGGTGGGACAATGCACTGAGAGGGGAATGAAATTCTGGTCAGTGGGCCAAAGGACATATTTTCACAGCTCTTTTTGCTTTTTCCCTGGCAATTAGAATTATGTGGGTGTAAAATAAAAAGCAGAACCCAATGACATCATGATTCCTATTCAGAACAACCTGATGCCTTTGAGGTTTTCACCGTGCAGGTGGAATCCGATATTTCTATTTAATGAATTTAGAAAACAATCAAGCTGGACTATGGAAAGCAATGTACTGAGCTCATATACTACAATTTTACCCAGCTAATTAAAGCAGCATTAATGAAATGATCAAATGAAGGTCATAATTAAGATTATATCAATAAATCAATGGTTTTTAAACTGTTCATTCATCAGAATAATACAGAAGTTAGAACATTAAATTTTCATTTTAGTGCTCTAGTTATTGTTAATTTTTAGCCTTTTCTTGGGATTATTCAGAGTCCTTGGCTTCTTTTTCTCTGAGACTCAAGGTTCCTTCTGTCCTAGTTGGTGTTTGCCCAATTAAGAGTCATATGCAAAAAGTAAACCATTTTGAGGTCTAATGAAATTTGGAAGTCTAAGCAGAAAAGAACAATTAAAAACATAAATTTGTCTTCAGCCATGTAAAGTCAGTAGATGCCTTGAGATTATCTTTGTCCTGAGGAAAAATGTAAGCAGATCTGGCATGATTGTATTCAAGGGCTTGGCTTTCTGTGTACACCCAGCACCACACTGATTGTTCATGTAACATATCAATATATCAAAAGTATACATACATTATATGCTACATTCAATGAATATATTGTATGTACTGAACAGGAATACCTAGGCATGTGCACAAGATCAGGATTGACAGCTTAGAATGATTTCCTGTCTTTTAACATTAAAGTCATCTAAAGGCAAGTAGGTAGCTCTCCTCTTATTTTTAAAAGATATTAATAGCGGTGTCACTTCTTTTTTTCCACAAAACATCTTAAAAACTTCAGACTAAAGAATTGTGTATAAGGTTGTGACACTCTAAGTTTGACAAGACTAAAACCACAGCTTTCAAATAAATTCGGTCCCAGTCAAGCTAAGAAGCAAAATTATATGATTTAAATGAAGAGGAAATACTCTCTGCTGAAGGTAGGACATGACAGCAAAAGGACTGAAAAATTCACAGAGTTAAAAATTAGGCAAAGGAAGAAGTATCTTGTTATTATTTTTTTTGTTACCCATCCACCTTTCAAAATGTAGCAGTTAATTTGCTTTAAAACATGAAAACTGGAGAAAAGACGAGTGGGCAGGGTTCAGCATGTTTTGTTGTGTGCGTTCATGCATTACTTTGTTGGCTTTGGTTTTCTTTTCTTTCACATTCTATTCAAATCAAGCATACAGACTTGAAATTTTCTTCTTAAAAATGTCAAGAACGAATTTCTGAAAAAGAAACCATGAAAAGAATGGTCTTTGCCTCTTATTTTCAACTAGTTCTTTTGTATAGAAAACCCACAAGAATGTTGAATTAGCTAAAGTTCTTTCTCCAAATTAAAACACAGCTACTTTGCAAATTCAGCTTCTTTACCAAGTCTTTTTTTATTAGCTAAAGGTTCCATGCATTTAGTATTAACATTCTTACAGGCCCAAACTCATCATTTGCAAAATATATTTAGCTCATTCATTTTGTTTCTTAATACACAGAAGAAATTGCAAAATTGAAGGAAACATCAGATTTTCCGCAGTGAGCTGATGTTTTTACGGCTGATGAAATTACACGAGGCAGTTACTTGATGTTTTAATTTTTCTTAAACCCTCATATTTTGTTCATAAATTTAAAGTCATTTGAATACAGGAAAGAATCCCTGCATAGAAATGAGCCATTTGATCACTTCCACAGCATACAACCCTTAGATATGTGTGGGTCATATGGATAATAGAAAGATCCTGCATAAATGCTTAGCCCCAGCAGAAACAAAAACCCAGGCTAAACCATTATTAAGATATAAATAGGCTTGTAAACAATTTAATTGCATAAAAGAGTCGGTTTCCTTGGGACTACAGTGATTTGCATAATGAACTGCAGCAGAAGCCCTACAATATTGTGTGTTAACTGACATCAAGTGAGATTGCAATGCTAGACAGAATTTGCTTGCAATCCTGTATTCAGGAAAGTCGCTTATAGAAGGAAGAATGTGTGTGAGAGGGAGTTTTTCTACACATTATTTTTTAGGATTTCATCCAACAAGGTCTTCTTTATAAGCACTAGTAAGCAACACATGCTTCTTTCAAATAGTATCTTGATGAGAATGATTATCTATCTTATTAGAACTCAGATTTCATACAGAACCTCTCAGTCTACCATGTCTTTTTTCTTTCTTTTCTGTCCTGAAACAATGTCTTAAACTTGAAGATTTCCCTTTTTATGAGCAGCAACTCCTTTAAACACTATTTTCTTTACCTTTAGAACTTTGGCTTTGACCATCTCCAGAGAGCTGATATGTTTCCATTATTCAGCTGTCTAAAGATAACTGTCCAGCGCCACTTTAGATGATCCTAGGACAACCAAGTTATCCAAATGTGATTTGAAGATATAGTTGCAGAATTGGAAGGATCCGTAGGAAATGTCTAGCCTGCTCCCCTGCTTCAAAAACAGGCCAACTATGACTTCAGGCCAGGTTGTTTAAAGCTTTATCCAGTCTGATCTTGAAAACCTCAAAAGATGTAGATACTCTCTGGGCAACCTGTTACACTGCTTCATTGTGGCTCAGGTCTGCACAGTGTTTTGAAGGAGCAGCTGCAAACCAGACAAATAATACTCAAGAGATATTATAGAGCTATAAGAAGGAGTTAAAATTTCTCAAATTGTGCATAAGGAAGTAACCACAGTACTGGAAATAGAGATTTCACCTAATGATAAAAGAGGAATTAAGTTACAAAGTTAGTGTAATGCACAATGAATAATCAGAATACAACTGAATCCTTTTTATTCATTGAGCTAAGTGTTCAATGAGTTTGGAAGATGCACAAGCTTGGCAATGCTTTGGAAGAAGCCGATTCATTTCCATAATGCATTTGGGAAGGCTTCCCTTTCTGGTAGTCATGCTTCCGGTAAAGTAGCCCAAAGTGCTGGCTGTCTTATTCACAGTGAGAATTCACCATTGGCTCATCTTCAGCCCTCTTCTACAGGGCACCGCTCAGCAAGTCATTTCGTATTCTGTACTGATGCCTGTGGTTACTCCAAAGTGCAGAACTTTGAATTTCTCCTGACTGCACTTCAGTTCTGAACCTCATTGAAGTTCTAATGGTATCTTGTCGCTTTTACACATCTATGCAATATATACAACTCTCTGAGAAGTAATGTTGTGGCAACATCTGCATGTTAATTTGAATTTGAGCTTCTTGAAGAGGCACTACAATGTCATATCAACATCATGAATCATAAGGCAAGAGTGGTCTGGAGGAGACAAATTTGCTAATTATAGAAAGAATTCTTGAAGCAGTGTTATCCATAGTACAGATAGACATTCTTAAACTGACAAGAGACTATGCACAGATGTCCTTGTCCACAGCTACATATGGCTGTTCAAGTTATCTTTCACCAGCAGACTTAATTGCAAAATTTGCATCTTCCAGACACCGGAATTTTAGATGATTTTAGGTTAACTTTATGAAATGCTAAGAGTAACTTAAAAAAAAAAACAAAAACCAAACTTAAAAACATTAATCAATGTTGATATTAAATTAGTAAAGCCACAATTGCATAAATTTATTGATGTAACACACTAAAGGTTAAATTTTCAAATTAGGCTGAAAAATAACCACGAGTCCTCAGTTTGGGGGAGTTATTTATTAATGGATTGATTTTTAATTCCAGAATTAGAATGAGTTAAAAAAGATCCTATCAGGTTAAGATGAATTACAGATAAGAATGTTCACAGAGTTTTGCAATATTTTTAGGTATCACTGTGCACTTTCTCTAACCAGAATTATCTGGCTTGAGATTCAGCATGCAGCAACATAATTGCAGCGTATGAAAATATAGAGCAAATATATTTTTACCTCTCTTTGGAAATCACTGTGAACTCTAGATTCCTATATTTCTATCAAAGTATGGCAGCTGGCTGTCTGGCAGAAAAGGGTTTAAAGGGAGGATTAGGGATAAGTCCTTTTCAAATATGTTTTTAAATGTAGCCTTGGGAAACTCATTCATGAGAAATGACATTCAAGAGTTACAAGAGATAGCAGTAAGTGCATCCCTCATGGCCAATACTTTTGGCTACCTCTTTTACACCAGCTTTCCCTTTGCTAAGAAACATTAACTGTGCTTGAATATTTTTTTTTTTTTTGTGAGTAGAAAGAGAGAAAAATGGCTGATTTAGGGTTTTTTAGGTCTTTCAATGGCCCTTTATGTTTAATCTGGAGAATGTTTAGCAAATGTGGTAAACGCAGAACTGATATTACCTACATGTCAAAGGCCAGACTATTTCTTAGGATATGTAAAATATTCACAGCAGATAGGCCAACAATTTGCTGATGGAGCACATGTATTAGTTTCAGCAGTTTTGAGGTCAGAAGCACCTAGTAAGGACTTTAGAGTGATGACTTTATTAGCATTGTGAATTTCCATTCCACTGTTGTTGCGATTCGTGTTATTCAATTTCTCAGAGTGAATAATGTCATTAACACTGAATGTCTTCCAAAGGAACAACAACAAACATATTAAATAAATTCATTTTGAATCTATTTCCCTTCCCTCTGTCAGCCGGTGCGCTTGGTCAGACACTTTGGAAGATTATTTCCTGGACAGAAAAAGAATGAGAAATGTTATTCTGACTAAAATTATGTTGCAGATAATATTTCTGGAAGATTATAAAAGTCATGTTCACAATAGTGGCTGATTGCTGCCCATATTTTCATTACTCTTCCCTATTTTGTTCTATTCATGGTGCCATTGGAAGTAGAATAAAGAATTTCATTTCTGTGTGCCTCTGGATAGTTAGATAACTACTTTTTCAGCTTGCAGAAATCTGCTACCTAGTTCCATGGTCTTTATAAATAGGAAATATCCATTTATACACAACTGCTTTGATCACTGAAAAGATATGAGCAAGGTTCATGAGACTAAAGTTTCACACTGCAGTCATGTGTCACTTACTGGCTACTGCTAAATTAAGTGAGAATGTTGCTGCTTTCCTTTATCCCCATCTGTTGTTTACTGTGACAAGGAATGGATATTCCTCCACCTTGCAGTTTTCCAGCATACTGACTGCTGTGATGTCTCCCTGGGCAGGTTCAAGCCATATATTCACAGTGATATGTATGTTTTCAATAATAATGCCTTCTACCCTGTCTTTCACACTGTCACTATAGAGAGTTACTACTCATGCAGGTATGCTGGAAAATCTGAAGGGTCACTAACCTGATAATGAGATCACAGTATTGTTCAGCTTAACTTCCTGGGCCTCAGGAAGTGTCTCAGCTCTGAGGCTATCATATAATGGTGATAGGTGATAAGATTAGGTGGAAATTTTGAGCTGCATTTTTTTCAATTTAGGTACAAAGTGTTAGAGTCATTTCAGCTGCAGATACCTAAGTCAGGCATCCAGCCAAAGTTAATCTGATTAACTTTGTATTAATTCAAAAGATAGACCAGAGGACTAGCTTATTCTTAGGTCTTTGTTTGACTTCTGAATGGTTAGGTGATGTGGTCACTCTCCCTTATGTAAAGGGGACCCTGGTGTTTCTAATAATGAGTTTCAGAGGTGAGAAGAAACATGTCTGAGACGCAACATACGCCTTAGTTTGACCCTTTGTCAGGGGACAATTTCATTCCATGAGCAATTTTGTCTTCTCAGTTCTCAGTCTTGACTAGAAAAATCCACTTTGGTGTAAATCTACTGCTTCATGTAAGCGGTAAATTTAGTAGACTTCCTAACAACCTTCCCTATTATTAGTAAAATACTATATTCGAAAGTATAGTCCTCACTAAAATATGCAATAAGGGATTATTTTGAATGAAAAAGCATTTGCTACCTTGCTAAAGAATAGCAAAGCTGATTTTGTTAAATTTTAAATTGTTGCTCTTCTGCTTGCCTCCAAGAACTGTTTCTGTAATTACTGCTTAGTAACAATTGTTAAATGAGGGGGAAAGAAAATGGCTTGACTACATCTGTCATTTTTCATAATGTTAAAGCTATTTAAGAAGAAAATTTAAGTATCTTCTTTTGTAATCAAAATTATGAAGGAAAAGAAAGCTAAAGGAAAGACTTTTCTCAAACAGCATAAAAACAGTTAGGAAAAACTTAGAGAAACTTGAACATTGCTAAGGGTTATGAGAGCAGGAATGCGTAATTAAAATATTAATGAAAATAGGAAAAATATCTAGAACATACAGGACAAGTTACC
The DNA here is from genome assembly GCF_033783945.1 of Neopsephotus bourkii. Classification (NCBI taxonomy): domain Eukaryota; kingdom Metazoa; phylum Chordata; class Aves; order Psittaciformes; family Psittacidae; genus Neopsephotus; species Neopsephotus bourkii. The sequence continues at coordinate 43,121 of NW_026901486.1, forward strand.
AAGGAAACCAGTCTGCAATTTTAGCCTTTACCATGTGGAGACAGAGGCATACACACAGATGCACCCCTATGTCTGCAGCTCTTTTTACATCCTACCAAAAGCTAGACTCTTCAAGGACTAATTTTGTATACAATAAAGTCAATTTATTTTGCATGAAATGTACTTTGACATTATATTAAACAACATCAATGTAAAGTTATTAGATTGGATAAATGGATCAGTTAGCTATTCCACTAAAGTTGATAATCTTTTATTTCTCTACAATCAATCCAAACACAGCCATAAATAATTTTCTTCATGGCTGCATCTTCAGTATAACAAATATACTGATAACCAATGCAAAGTCCTTATGTCTCTGCAGCAATCTGGCACAACAGATACTGCATCCATACATCTAAACTCTCCAGAAGAGGTATCTGCATTCAAAGAATTGTACCTGGGATTGTTTGATGGCATCCTGGTGGTATGGGGCAAAACCATGTCATAGGGTAAAACCTTGACAAAGCCGTGCTAACACTATGGACAAAGGTGAAACAGTTCTTAGGTCCATGTCCTTGCACTCATTTGTACAAATGTAGCTTTCATTATAAGCTCAGGCAGCATTTAAGTCTCGTTTAAGCACAGTACTATTTGTCTACCTGTTTTGGGAGCAGAGACAACTGGTAACATTTTTCTCTTACTTACACAGCAGAAGTAATCTCAATTACTGTTAAGTACCTAATTAAAAGTGATGGCATTGAGATGCATTTTTGGGAAGATATTCTAATAAAATTAATTCTTGGGCTGTATCTCTGCTTTTCTGTGAAGGGTCAGGGCAGAAACATGCAGTTGACTGTCTTCTAAGTGTTGGCAATTTCATGTTTGGTTGCAAAGTAAGTTCAGCATCATGGCCTAACTGTACTCATTTCTTGCTGATTTGTTCTTTTAGTCTCCTCAGCACAAACACACCAAAAGCCATTAATCTGCACTCAGAAATTATAAACACTTTCAAAACTAGTTGGGGCTCTTCCAGATGTGAATATGATGGTAGCGTTGTTCATGTGAACAGAAATACAGATGTACTCTCCACTCTGAAATTCAACACTCATGCACTCATGTCGCTGTATGCTCATTATACTGTGAGTATATTCAAATAGTTCTGATGGCTTTCTGAGTAATTAAAAATATGTGAGCACATGAGTGATCACCAAGTTCAGATTAATGAAGCCTACTCAATATATGCCATGTTTAGAACTTAATACAATATAAGAAAAAAATCACACAGCTTTTGGGCTGAGGTCAGCTCCAATCCCACCATCTTGGAGCATCAGCAAGGTCAGATCATATCTTTCTACCATTGCCCATGTATTAAACACTGAATGTGTGGGTACCCCCTTCTAATGCTAGGCAGGAGTTTAAAAGTGAGTGTAGAAGTATGCTTTACTGTTTCTTTATAGCACATTTTTACTCATAGAACTGTTTCAGAAACATTAACACTGATACGAGGTCTGGTTTTGTTCCCCTCAAATTTTCTGTGCTGTATATCGCCAAATCATGTTGCATATCACCTTTTCTCAACTTCTCTTCCAGTGCAGTACCTTATAGTTGCCAGGAAGTTGTGCTTTTCAGTTCTTTTTTTATTGCCTTAGAAAACCATTTTCAGTGTCAGCTGTTTATTTGTAGTAGTTTCCTCTGTGTTACAGACAGAACACATCAAGTGAAGAGATTCAGTGTGAAAACCTAAGCAACAAAGAGACAAGATAGATCTTCAGAGGTACCGCTTTGATATTTACGATATAGGGAAGGATATATAACATCTTTAGAAGGATAAATAGCTAGTTTTTGCTAAGCACTGTGTACTGACCTGAAATTGTCTCAACACTTGCTTTATATAATAATATTGTCTTATTGTTAAATTTTGAAATATGGTCCATTAAAAATTAATTTGCTAGCCTACAGCAAAGAAATCCAGTTCTGGTATTGCACTGCACAACAGGGACTCTGGCAATAACTAATTAATTATCAGTAATACAACTTTCTCTAGTTACTGCTAAAAATTGATTAGCATTTAAGGATGATTGCAGAGAAGCCACTACTCCAGGCTTTCCTCATTCATGAAGTAATAGGTATGACAGACTTCTAAAGTGGTAGATGAGTTCAAAATGTTATTCCCTGTACAAAATACTGACCTCCTTATCCTTCATAGGGTCAGAACATGAAGTCAAGTGATTCACAGATTTAGAAGCAGCATTCAAGAAAGATATTCTTTATTTGTTATATATATCTATGAATACCATGTCAAGTGTCAGTAGAATATCCTGTAGATCTATTTATGATCTTAGCGTACAATTCATGGAATAGTTTAAATGTACAGCTCCACACAATGACCACAAGTTGAAGGTTGTGGTTTTAGTATTTGTTCTACAGAAATATGCTATAATTTATTTATTGATCATTTCAAATTAGCCACTATTAGGTAATAACAAATCACTAGAGGTTTATAAAGGTTTTCTGCATAAACACAGTTCATCACTGGCCCTTAATCATTACCGTACACAATGGAAAACAGGTTTGGGAATCCTAGTTTCCGTGTTTGTACCATAAAACTGTGAGTTTTTCCAGATGTGGATGTGATTTCTTGGTTTCTTTATTTTTGTTAATACCCTATTCTCTTAATAACAATTCTAAAATAATATCTGTTCATAATTTTTTTGGTGATAAGATTTATGAAATAATATAAGGGTTCTGTTTCAGCCTATCAGAATTGCATTTTTAACAGGGGAAGTTTAGATTGGATATAAGGAAGAAGCTCTTTATTGTAAGGGTGGTGAAGCACTGGAATGGGTTACCCAGGAAGGTTGTGAATGCTCCGTCCCTGGCAGTGTTGAAGGCCAGGTTGGACAGAGCCTTGGGTGGCATGGTCTAGTGTGAGGTGTCTGTGCCCATGGCAGGGGGGTTGGAACTGGGTGATCTCAAGGTCCTTTCCAACCCAAACTCTACTACAATTCTATGCCACTGTGATATTGATAACATAGACTGTCTGTCCTGGGATGGAAACAAGGCATATGGGGTGTTTGCTTGAGTGAGTAAATCATGGGATAGCGTTGGAGACTGCCTAGATCATAAGCAGTCAAACTTGATGTATTCCATGTGATTTGTTGAACACTTGAACACTGCCAGGGATGGGGCAGCCACAGCTTCTCTGGGCACCCTGTGCCAGCGCCTCAGCACCCTCACAGGGAAGACCTTCTGCCCAAGAGCTCATCTCAGTCTCCCCTCTGGCAGGTTCAAGCCATTCCCCTTGTCCTGTCCCTACAGGCCCTTGTCCAAAGCCCCTCTCCAGGTTTCTTGTAGCCCCTTTAGGCACTGGGAGCTGCTCTAAGGTCTCCCTGGGCCTTCTCTTCTCCAGGCTGAACAAGCCCAGCCCTCTCAGCCTGGCTCCAGAGCAAAGAATGAATGCTTTGCACAAGTCCGGGGAAATAACATCAGATGCTCTTCCCTTATCCACCAATGTTATAATTCTGTCATAGAAGGCCACCAAATGTGTCAGGCACACTTTGCCATTAGTGAAACCGTGTTGGTTGTCACCAATCACTTAATTATGGTCCAACCGCTTTAGCACAGTTTCCAGGATGAATTGATCCATGATCTTGCTGGGCATCGAGGTGAGATTGACCTGCCTGTAGTTCCACAGGTCTTCCTCTTTTTCCTTATTAAAACTGGGTCTTTCTCAAATCCTGTTATTGACTGGGACACTGACTCTAGGACAGGCCCATTTCACAATTATTTTCAAAACTTCTTTTTTACAACATTGTTTTGACAGAGAAAACAACCAGCTTCAGTCCCATTGTTTTTGCTGCTATTACTGGGCAATCACAAAGCAAATATTAATCATATTAATGTCAGTGTACATCACTGAAATGTTAACCTTCAAACCAATAACTCAGATTCAATGGATCACTTTGGTACAGGCTTCTGAATTTGAGATGACCTTGTCCTGTCTGAGAAAAATTGACACCGTCCCATTTAAGTCACAGTTTGTCAGCTTAGATGGTCACACACCATCAGTCAATGCAATTTAGACTGGCATCTATGAAGGCAATAAAATAAGTCCCACAGGAGTTCAAACAAAAGCACACTGTATAGGCAGGGAGGCTAGTGTGGGTAAAGCCATGACTTAAAGAGAATCATGCAGCTGAAATGGAGATGACCTACACAGAAAACCAGAAGTGTGCTGGTGAAACTTTTAATGTTTTTAAAAAGGTACAGATAAAAACAATACTCACATAGGGATCCAGTTCACTAATCTGAAGATGATGAGGCTGAACGCACACTAAGTCATCTCTGAGCACAACTTTTTCCTTATCTCTAGGAAGGGGGGAAAAGCAGAAGGCAGTTTATGGCATTTCATATTGCTTCTCTTTTATGTCTTTTACATTTTTTATTGTCACCTCTTAACAACTTTGGATTAGGGAATCAGGGAAACAGAGTTTAAGAAAAGAGATCCTAACACTGTCAGTGAAAAAACCTGCTTCCTAGAAGCCAGAAGTGAAACACATCTCTGACTATCTCTGCAGGCATATAATAAACCACATTTTCACTCAGACACCCTTGTGATCTTCCTAATATTTGCTTCTTGGATTTGATGTTGTTGGTTTGGGTTCGGGTTTTTGGGTATGAGCTCATAAAGCCTTTCATTCTGACAAATAACAGTGTTGAAAACAGGAACGTGGCACATCATATGAAACAGTGAATTATTTTTTTATACAGCTCCCCATAGCCTGTTAGTTTTCTCCAATATCCTAAGCCATCCCCAATGTATAAGAGCAGTCACGTTTGCAAATATTCAACAAGAACTGTCAGATCAAAGAACCATGGAAAGGCAGAGAAAGGGAAGTTAGTTAATCAAATTTGGATTTGTTATATATCTAACATTTACTTTCCGTTCCACTTCAAACCAGATCATGACTTATATTAGATTTTCACATGCAGGGAGTTTAGCCAAGGGCTGGACCTCAGACAAAGAACATTTTGTGTTTGCAGGTTCAAGTATTACATGCTTTGTGATAAAAAGTACCAGGATTTTGTTCCGCTTTCACACAATAAACTTTGATCTCACCCCATAATTATCCTGTTTAATAGTGAAAGATACATATTTCAAGTGTTTAGTATCTAATAATTTTCAGGGAGTGAAATGCTGGAGGATATGGATATGAGGATGATCTGGGTTATCAGTGAGGAGAGACAAAATAAAAACACAGAATCTTTTTCCCATATACATTCAGAATTTTAGTCAGTGCTTTTACGTGACTTTAGAATAAAATTACAAAGAAAAAGAGGCAGCTGAGATGGATTTTCATTTCTCATTGCAAGATTTAAAAAATATGCCTTTATGATCATGAACAGAATCCACTATATCTGTGCTCACATATAGTGGAACATTTTGATCTGAAGTTTGCAAAAGCTCAGTTCTCTGAGGTGGATGCTGGAAAACTTCATCTCAAGTCTTGAGACAACATGCTGCATGTTCTTGTATGAATTTCAGAGAATGGTGCATATATGATGATTATTCTATGCTTCTAAAATGAGAGAAGAGACCACAGTGATAAGATTGTCTCTTTGTCCTATGGACAAACAGCATATAAAACCAGGAGGTGAATAGATTGAGGACACAGATATCTCAGCTGCTTTTCTTCCCTGGGAAATTATGAAGGTAATGGCAAGACCTAACATAGTTCCATTTACCTAGTGCAGCTATAACATACTTCAAGTGTTTCACTCTGATCTTGTTTAAAGTATTGGGTGGAGCTACAAGTTCATCTGGAAGTCTATTGTTTGCTTTTATACGTTACACTTTAACAAGTAATAAGTAACTATTTTAATATGTCATTATTTTAAGAAGTAATGTAATACTTTTCTTCACCCAAATATCTGTCTTTGTCCAAGTTTGAGTCCTGTCTTCAGGCTATGGTTAGTTTGTGCTACAATTACCTTTGAACTGCTTTTAGACTTCTAAGAAAAGTACTGTGTTGAACTCATAGCATGAGTTTTCACATCAAAAACTTATTCACTGCTGATCCAAATTTATTTGTAAATTAAAAAGGAAGCCACTTCATCTAAGCTATGAACAAAAAATAAAAGTATGAGAGCATGGAACCTCTTCTTCTGACTTTTGAAAAAAAAAAAGTGAGGATGTACACATTTTAAATGTCACTATAGCGTATTTCTTTCAGATTTGACTGTTTTTTTAAGCACTGCAGCTTTCAACAATCCTGTCAGTGCTATTACAATGTTGCTGATGCTCCTCATTTCCCCCTTTGGACCTGTTTCCAATGCCTGTTGGTGAACCCAGGAGATCAGGTTGAGTAGCACAGCCTGATTGTTCCAGGCCTCTATTTCTATGAAAAGAAAAATGCCTATTCTGTATTCATTTATTTCAAACCTAGCAGCTATCCAGGTGTTCACCTCAGAGTCTGCTGTGCTATACAAACCAAAGAATTTCACTGCATCTCTTGATTGGACTGACACCTTGTTCTTTTGTGCCTGTTCCCAGAAGTTGAGTATATGCAAAAGACTAGTCCTGTGGGTTGTTTTTTTTTGGGGGGAGGGAAGGGTTTTCTGTGAAAAAAGAAAAGGAGAAAAGTTCTCTAAAAAACCCATTGTAGGTTAGCATTCTCGTTAGATTAGAAAAAAGAAACATAAAAAGTACTCTCTATTAACATTACACTGGAACTGTTAATTGTGGTGTACTGCTTCTTGTACTCCTGGTGGTTGCTCTACTTTTGGGGTAGAAAAAGAACCTGGAACTTCTGTATAGAATCTAGTACTTTCTTCTGTTGCTCATTTTACCCAAACAAATAATTACTTCATGAGGAAAATAAAGGCTTAACTTAATACCTTAACTGGTTCTGTATCTCTGCAGACTGCGCTTTTCTTAGGGTTTTCAAATATTATCTACTTATCTGAATTCCATCCACATCTCACATTTGGACTTGTACAAAAGACATCTACAGTATCTAATTTAGCAATAACCGCCCCTCAGGGTTGCAGAAAGGTGAAGGGGAAAGTACACATGTTAGTAAAGTTGTCAAAGTCAACAATTTCATCTCCAAGCAAGCAGAAATATCCTTCACTTAGCAAAGGGACACATAAAGCTATGAGTCTAGTGTAGTGCAAAGTTCACATCAAGAAGAAGACCTTGTTCTAAACAGCTCTCTAGACTCCTAAAGCATATATGAACTAAATAGTGCACTGGTTTCAGGGAGGAAAAGTGATGATAGATTATACAATGTTCTATTAAATACCACAGAACACCACTCACATTCAGATAACAAACTCCTAAAGAAAAGGGAGGATTAGATTATAGATTACATTAAATTAGATCAAAAGAGTTATTCTTTGTTTATGCTCTAATAAGATGAAGTCTCAGGCTCAATTTTTTTATAAAATACCACAATTCATCATCTTACACAGAAATATAATTTCCTGCTGAAGTTTGATCTTTGAATTTCAATACATTTCATTCTATGTTTTGTTCTCATGTGAAATTCTGTTGCTCTGCAGTAATAAAATCATTGTGTATAAAACATGCTACTGATCAGAATGTTTGTAGTTGATTGTTTGTAGCTTCTGGGGGGATGTGATCATAAAGCAAAATTTTAGATTATGTTCCAGATACTGAACATTCAAATACTGAAGGTGTTGTGTTGGGATTTGGGTTCACCTGTAAGTATGAGTTCTGGCTGTAAACTCTGGATCCAAAATACAAAGACGTTGGGCTCCAAATCCAGCATTTGAGCTATTTTTTTTTTTTTTATAGTAATTACAGTAAAATCAGTTCTTTTGGGAATTCTGATCTAAGTTCTGAAATTTGGGGATGATTAGTTCTGCATTAGAACACCCTCACTTTGTTGTAGGAGATGGCCTGGGGATCCTTTGACTTCAGTAATGTAAAGTCAAAGAGAATAAGGGAAAAGCAAACAAGACCATGAACAGTAGATTTTCTCTACTTTTTGAGGGCAAACAAAGACCTTTTTTATTGAAACAAATGAACATACAACTCCCACTGTTTTGTTTTTACATTTGTCCCTTAATGGTAGAGAGGGTGGTGAGTCACTAGAAGAGGTTGCCCGAAGAAGTGGTAAATGCTCCATCCCTGGCAGTGTTCAAGGGCAGGTTGGACAGAGCCTTGGGCAACATGGTCTAGTGTGATGCACCCCTACCCATGGCAGGGGGTTGGAACGGGATGATGTTAAAGAGCATTCTGACCCTAAACTTTCTATGATTTAAGAATTCTATGATAAAGCAGAGTCTAAGAGCACATACCATAATCTTGACAGAGACTACCATCACCGTGACTTCTAAAGAGACATGAGATGTTTGTAAGGAAGTATCTCTTTCCTGGAAGTGAAATAAGCCAGAAAACTTACTATTCTTGACAGGGTTTTGTAGTGTGCTTATTTAATTCACTCTGTGATTCCTTTTATATTTCTGTCATTACCTAAAAGGTTTAGATCTTACACAGAAGTAGCTACTCTGACATGCTCTTAGACAGCTTTCATGAAAGGGCAGACAAGCATATGTAATTTCTTACTGCTTAGTGCCATTTATTTTAGTAAATTTGCTTGTATTGGTTTCATATACAGTATATATAGAGAAAAAAAAAGTCTTCTTAAAAAGCATGTTCAGAGTAGTGTACAGTGTGTACAGAGTTCAATATATTCCAAGAAACTCTTGGGAAACTCAATTTTTTTTGCCATCAAAACAGTGTATATAATAACCTTCCCAAAAATGCTAATGCTGATTCTGCTGCTTGCTTATTCTTCTAAGCAACCCAGTACTATTAGTCTGGAAACCAGTGCTTCCCAGCTGTCAACTTCACAGCATAACCTACAGCATCAGAAACTCAGTTCTCTTAGGTTCCTTTTAAACTCAACGGCTAAAACCCTGGTGATGACCCTTGCTGGCCTCTCACATAACCCATATTTTTCTATATGAGCTACTAGTAAAGGAAAGGTTGTATTATGCTATTCAAACGGAAAAGACAGATGCCCATAAAAAAGGAGATGTAATCACTGGTTGAATGCTGAGGAGGGGAGAACACACTGCCACCAACACATAGAAATGTTTATTCCCATTCTTTACCAGGGAAACCAGTGATGTGATAGACTGTATACAATGCCCAGGAAAAGTTTTTGTTCTCCTGGTAGCATGCCAAAGTGAAATCTTGTGGGAGTTCTCCTCTTCTATGCTTATCCTGTGCTTGTGCCTTCATCTATTCTGAATATTATTCTAAGAGACATCTTGTCAGCATGGTTTGTGAAGAGCAATCCTCAGGCTACAACAAATGGCAATGTATAAAACCAATGAGGCATTTAAGATACAACAAATCTGACCTTGAGGTCCTAGGATCTGAAAAGTTTCCAGTGCTAATCTGCTCATTTTTTTTTTTCACTGTGAGAGACATCTTTTTGTCTGCACTCGTTAGTACTGAGCCATGATTATAAGCCTCAAAGCAAGAAGACAACCCTTCAACAGAAGTCTTTAGATATTACAATCTACAGCACAACAGTATCTAGAATCATAGAATCATAGAATAGTTTGTGTTGGAAAGGACCTCAAGATCACTCAGTTCCAATCCCCCTGCCATGTGCCAGGGACACCTCACACTAAACCATGTCACCCAAGGCTTTGTCCAACCTAACCTTGAACATTGCCAGGGATGGAGCATTCACAACCTCCCTGGGCAACCCATTCCAGTGCCTCACCACCCTAACAGGAAAGAACTTCCTCCTTATACCCAATCTAAACTTCTCCTGTTTAAGTTTTAACCCGCTACCCCTTCTCCTATCACGACAGTCCCTAAGGAAGAGTCCATCCCCAGCATCCCTATATGCCCCCTTCAGATACTGGAAGGCTGCTAGGAGGTTTCCACGCAGCCTTCTCTTCTCTAGGCTGAACAGCCCCAATTTTCTCAGCCTATCTTCATATGGGAGGTGCTCCAGTCCCCTGATCATCCTCGTGGCCTCCTCTGGACTTGTTCCAAAAGTTCCGTGTCCTTTTTATGTTTAGGACACCAGAACTGCACACGATGCTCCAGGTGAGTTCTCACAAGAGCAGAGTAGAGGGGCAGGATCACCTCCTTCGACCTGCTGGTCACGTTCCTTTTGAATCAGCCCAGGATACAGTTGGCTTTCTGGGCTGCAAGTGCACACTGAAGCCGGCTCATGTTCATTTTCTCATCAACCAACATCCCCAAATCCTTCTCTGCAGGGCTGCTCTGAATCTCTTCTCTGCCCAACCTGTAGCTGTGCCTGGGATTACTAATAACATAATATAGATATATAATACATATATTGATAATATATATAATATATATAGGATTACATAATATATGTAAAACTGCTTAATAGAGTTTGCAAGACCACAGATTCCCTAAGATAAATAGTTGAATATGATACACCGTCTTAAGCCTCAAATTGCCTAATGTATTTAAGTACTTCAGCTGAATAGATTTTAATCACTTGTTCTCACAAATAAGCCCCCTCTACTGAACATACTATGCACCATTTCCAGGTTTTTTCTTCCTCTTCTGCTGAAACTGTGCCACTGTTTATCAAGAAATAAGAACCTGAAAAACTATGGAAAAAGATTAAAAGTGACTCTGACCTTGACCGCAAGCACAAGAACAAAAAGGAACCTTTCTGGAAATATGAATCCTAGATCCTGTTCTGTCAGCCTTTTTAAGGAATTTTTATTAATTAGTCATTAGCGAAAAAAAAAATAAAAGTAATTTAAGAATCAGAATTCCACTCCCTTTATCTGCAGCTAAATGCTGACATTGCCACACTAGAAACTGGGTCACTCTTGTCTGCTGTTCTATATCTGAACAATGGGCCATGTAGTGACTACTCCTGCCTTCTCCCAGCATCAGCAAAAGGAAGTGTGGTTCCCAGGAAGATTAGCATCTCAATTTCAGGTAAAGGTGCTTCGGATTCATACCATACAGGAAGGGCAGGATCACAGCATCCCAGGTTTAAAGCCAATATTCTTGTCACTTGTTCCCTATGAAAGTGACTTCCAGCAGCAGTTTTTGAACTCAGCTAGTAAATAAAGCATGGTCTAAATATTCTTAGTGCATTAGACTTTCTTCTGATGTGTAGGCAAACAGTAACTTGTGTTTTTTTCATCATTAACAGAAATTGGAGGAGAAAGATACTTAGATACTCAGTATAGCAAAAGTGACCTTTAGGAAGTCCAAAAAACATAATCTGAAAATGTAGGTGTTAATGGTTTCTTATGGACGATTTTCCTGAACATTTTTTAGTTTAGATTTCTGTGCTTTTCCAAAAGGGCATCTCAGGTACTCGAGTGCTCTGTTTGATGTATTGACTGTTAATCCTTCAGATGAGGAGCCAACATTCCCTGCCAGATGGTTCTCATGACTCAAATGCTTCTCAGGCAGACAGAGTGATAGAGAGGGATAACAGAGAATGCACATTCACCAGCTTTTACACAGCTTTTCACAAATCCAGACATACACAAAGATGCTACCACACTTTCCCAGAGGTGGGAGGCAGAAAACCATATCCATCACTTGGAGAAGTTCCACACAGGAGTGAGTCTTGACTTACCAGACTGACTACCATACTAACACTGAAATTGTGCATGATGTTGTCTTACACACCAGGAAGGATTTATAGTGGAAGTGTAGTCATGATGTCAGGTTGTTTATTCAAGTAAATACAGCAGGAATGACCAATGACTTCCAGACTGCGTATTATGTACTTAAGAAGAAGAAATGTGGTAGAAAGCATCTCAGAGATATATTTGAGTGTGCTGATTTGAATGTAGTTTTCTAGCCAGTGATTTTAAGCTAGGAGTTTAAAATAGTCATTATTAGCTAAAAGAAGAAAAGATGTCGAACAGAAACAACATTCAGGGTTGCTTTAAGAGTATGGTGCTCCTTTCAGTCTCACTGAATACCTGTATGTTTAAACATTCTCATATAGAAAATTAATAGAAATACATACAAAACTCCAAGTACATTTTTAAATTTTCTTACTTCATAGAAACCTCCTACAAAGGATATAAAGCACCAGCATTAGAAGAGAATGGCACTATAAATTTTTATTAGATGGATTAGAAATATTTTCATGCTGTGGGCAGTGTCGGTTTATAAGAAGTACAGATTACTATCTGCTATAACTAGGAGCATTAACTATGATTAATGAGCTGACTTTGAAAGTCAGACCAACTCCACAATAGAATCTTTCCTCCTCTAAGGCAATTTTTAAGGAAACTTTCAAATATTGAAATATTTTGGCAGCTTTCTGAAGCTGCTGCTGTCTGAATGTGTTCAGCAATTGCTTCTCAGACTTAAATTGAAAAAAAAAAAAAAAAAGATCTAGTTGTCCAGTCACATTATGTGAACAGAAATGTAATATGTATGTTAATGTAATTGCATATTGGGAAAACTCAGGTTTGGTAAAAGCAGTCGGGGTTTTGTTAACTATATTTGAGCTGAGATGTATCTGAGGAAATCTGGGGCACTTTTTTACCAGCAAACAAAAAAAAGGAAGTGTGTCATTGCCTACATTCCTTTAAAACAGGGTCACTGACCTTGCGATTAAGCCACAGTCCAAAGATCAAACAAACCTGGAAGGAACTGCTCATGAATGCAGAAAAAGTTGCTATTCTATGAGGCAGGTTAAAATGTCAGGGTTCTTACTTACTGTCTGGGACCATAAGGTTAGCTGAGCTCATGTAGCTTAATTTCAAAATGGGCTGATGAGAAGAGGTCAATCACGTTATTGGTTTAGGGCTTGTAAAGTCATTCTCAAATGTGACTTTTGACACTTTGATATAGCTCCTCAAAACTATTCAAGCATCTAACTCTCCCTCAGAAGTCTGAATTGAATAGCCATTGTGTTAAACAGTCACTAGTTTATAGTACTTTGCATTAAACTGTCACTGGATAAAATACAGGCGTTGTTCCCATAGCAGTGATTAGAGCATGACTGTCCTCACCTAAGGTGCAGTTGTCCAAGCAAATATACTTCAGAGAACTTTCACATGCAATATTATTAGGGAAATATAAGAAATTAACCCACATACACTGTGCTGCCACTGAATACTGTAATGCTTTAATTATATATAAAAATACATACAGACAGACATATATGAAAGCTGTATTTTTTCACTCTGTTGCAGAAAAGGGAGATATGCATTACCTTTGTAGATATGTACTCAAGATACGTACTCAAGTTGTAATAATTTGGATGGAGTTCATCAGGGGTTCCAATGAAAACTAATCTGTGTTCTGTCCTGACAGTGCACTTTTTTGTGAGCTTGTTTACCATGTATTTCCTCATGCGCTAGTTGTCCAGAAACCCTAGATGAGTAGGATGTATTCCCTGACATGCAGTAAGTGGTATTCATTTCAGCATCTTGATGAATTCTACTCAATTCTGCATTTTGGGTCTGCTTTGATAATCACAAACGTTTGAGTTACTGTGTTCTTAGATGTGTATCTTCTATGTGCAGTGAGCTATAGGAATAATAACAATACCCACTCAGCTAGCTTCTGAGCAGCATCTTGTTAAATTATGAACCCTAAATTGTTTGAATTATCTGTTCGTTCATGCAGGCAAATCGTCATCCTGGATCTCATAGTAGCAAGTTAATCAATTAATTAGCTAAATAATTAGGGCATGGCCCACAGAGGCATCCAGATTTACAAGTTATTTGAGTTTGTGCTTATGTCTGAAATCATAGTGAAGTTTTACTGAAAGCTATTAAAAACCTATCGGTGTTCACTCTCATGGAGGCAGACATTTCAGGGGCTGCAATGCACAGCAGTATTGCAGTTAACCATTTGGGTAATATCATATATTTAATATAAAAATGCTTCTTTGTATTGCTTTCTGACATGCATTTTGTGTATTTTCTGAAGTGCTCTGGGATCTTTGCAACTGAAAGGTGTCAAAGAAGCAGGAGTGACTTTAGTTACCATTTTACAATTTCTTACATCCATTTTGTCAGCTTTGTCAGCCCCTACTGAAATATCAAGGCTGGTGAACTTCTGCTCAGCTATTTCTTTTTGCAAAGGGGAGTTAAACACAAGAAAAGCCTATCAAGTTTTTTTGACATTTCACATTCATCACAGGAGCAGAAAAACGAGGGTGGCCACAATTGGAAATGTGCAAATCCCTGTGTTTTATTTCCTCAAACTTTTATTTAGTTTTTAAATGAAAACCAACAATGATAGCAAAATGCAATACACCGTATGACTTATGTTGTCAATAAAAGCCTATGGGATTTACATTGCTATGCGAAGGAGACCATTTACATGTTAAGAAGCCATTTATGATACCAATAAAAGTCTACAGGATTTACTTTACAATGTGTGGGAAGCCATTTATGATGTTAAGAGTCCATTTACAATGTCAACAATTGTGTTAGCAGTAAAAATGCAAAGTGGGTATGTAACATTGATTTTTTTTCCTTGTATTGTTAATATTTCCCTGGCAGTGATCCATGCCTCAACCACACCGATTTTCTGGTTTGTATTTTAAATGAGACAGATATGGCATAAATTGTCGTTTTCTCTAAGTAAGTTATTCTTGGAGAAAAATGATTTACATAGGTGTATTCTGGATACCTCACATAGTGTAACAAGGCAGAGATTTTTTACTCTGCCAGGCAACTTCTGGGTGTTTGGCTGAAGTACCAAAGATGTTATCAGTCTTAGCATTTCTGTTCGCCCCTTGGACATTCAGTAGTCTTGCTCCAACAACAATATTTGAGTTCTTGTTCTAATGATCTATTTTTGTTTTCTTTGGGGAAGACAAAATACCAAGGACTTCTAGAGTAAATTTTGCTGCCACATCTTTCTTATGTTGCCCCCAAAGCTGGATGCAGGACTGCTGAGGGCAACTCCCCAGAGCCCATCTTTATCTGACTACTGAAGACCTGTTCCTAGTCATGGAATATCCAGTGCCAGCCTGTGCCTCAATCCATAGCATCCCATGTCTGCACTCCTTTGCACCTCAATCCCATGTCTCCACCTCTCCAAGTCTCTTCTGTCACCCCAGGCTTGAGTTTCTCAGTGCTATGTCATTGTGCCAGAGCTATAGAAATGTCATTCTACCTAGGGACACTGTTTCTTATTGCTATATATGTAAATCTATGGTTGTACCACACAAGAGATAGAAAAGTAAAACAAATCAGATATAGACACCTTGCCTGTTAAACAAGTTGCTATTACAGCTACACCAAATAAAGATAAAAGCTGTTGGCAGGTCAGGAAAAGTTCAGAGGAAGCCTGACAAACATCAGTTGTGAGGCCTTGCAAGCACAGTATAAAGCTTGTTACAATGTCAATATGGTTGCAAGCATAATTATTGTTCATCACATGCACTCAAGAAAAGCAGTATTACTGAAACATGGATATTGCTAGAACTGATAAAATTAATCCTTTTTTTTTACTAGAGCATTACCAACTTATTTGATGTATAAATTTTCAAAGTATATTGCAATATTGTTTATACTTGGAAACAGAGTAGCACTTTTTTTATAATGTCTATCCTTATTTTGGTAAATGAGTTATTTCAGCTAAAGGCATATCAGTAATTTTATTGCTGTTGTAAAGGACGAGTCTGAAATCTGAAATACATTGAGCTGTGAGCAGAAATATATGTTACCATGCACACTGAAATACAGCTCCTTCGATCTTTATCTAGGTTAAATATTCTTTACTCCCTTCTTTACCCTCGACTATCCAAAGTCTGTGAAGGAGAAAGAACACCACTTTTTTAAAGGCCATATTTAAAGACTCTAAGAATTAATTAAGATTTTCAAAGTCCACCATGAGGCCTGGAAAGCTATAAAAAGTAAGGTTTTTTGGATTTATTTGAAACAGAATCCCAAATGTAGTCTAACTCAATAGGTAATGTTTTATACTCAATTAAACACATTAAACTTTTAAAAACATAGATTTTTTCTGTTGTAAGAACACCAGCAATTAAAGTTTGCTGGCTATAATTGAAGCAGACTGCATATTCATGAAGTTAAGATGTTCCCAGGACCAACTCATAAGTGCAGCAAGCAAAACAGGAACAAAAGAAAATTAAATACACAGATGGAAGAATCACATTTTTGCATCCCACATTAGTTTATGTAAAACAAAGATAGTGAAATAATTAGAAATAAACCGTGAGAAAGTAATATTCCAGGTACTTGAACCTGCTGGGTTTTCAAGGCCTGGTAGAGAGAAACTGCCTTTGCCAAGCCCATTCTGAGTTGAACTCTTTCCCTGTGCTCCCATTTTCAGTTCATCTCTCCCCAGCCCTTTATTCTACCCCAGATTGTCTTATTGCACCTGCATTACCACATCCTCAGACCAGCAAAACCCAGGTTTTCCTACTCTGCTCAGAAAGCCAGAGCCTGTTTTGCTGTCTCATGTCACCTCTCACACAACACAACACAACACAACATGAAGGTTACACTGACCCATGTTATTCATAATCCTTTCTTCTGTAAAATTGAACATTTTTCACATAGCAATTAAACCTCTGTCATCCCTTTAAGACTGCTAATTTTTCCTCTGATCTGATAATGTAATTGCTCT
Organism: Neopsephotus bourkii; assembly: GCF_033783945.1. Taxonomy (NCBI): domain Eukaryota; kingdom Metazoa; phylum Chordata; class Aves; order Psittaciformes; family Psittacidae; genus Neopsephotus; species Neopsephotus bourkii. Next base: position 59,730 of record NW_026901486.1, read on the forward strand.
TTTTCATTTCTTGATCCTCTGGGTTTGATTCGGATTCTGATTATACTGGTTACACTTGAAATGTCATAGGGGATTAAAAGTTCCAGAAAGAAATATCCCCTTTCTTTCAAAGAAGCAAATGTAGCATAATCAGTCATGTCTTTCAAAGCCATTTTCTGAATTTGTAGTACTCATCAAGTGCAATTCCAATGATGTTATTAGGGTTATATCTTCACCACTACAAATTAATGAAGCTTCACTGAAGAACCACATCAGTTTACATCACTGGAGGTTTGTCTGGACTCTTAGACTTTATTGTGACAGAGGTCATATATGAAAGTTAAAGGAAGATAAAGACGAAAGAAAGATTAATTCACACTTACATGCTGTGATCCCATTTTGATTTTTCATCTGCTTTAGTTTGGCAGGTAAAATGTCACGGCATTTAGAGTCTCAATCCCAGATGCTTCCTGAAAAACTTGCAAACCAATCCATTGAAGAACGTTCAAGCCATGTAGTACTTTTTCTACCTTTTTTCCCTGACCTCTAAATTTGATTTCACAAATGTTTCTACATAAACATAAGAGTCATTTGTGAACATCTCATCTATTCCTGCTGCTTCTCCCTCACCTGAGGTCATAATTCTCTCTAATTATGCTCCTGTGATTGAGATGTCACAAACTTCAATATGACCTCAGCTGAAGGAGCAGCAGCGGGGTTGGGGAACTGCAGATCAGACATAAACCTCTTTCTTAAACTAATGACATTTAGGATGAATGATGAGGTGTCTTCAGGATACTGTATTCACTTAAAGCCACAAGATCAAAATAATCATAAAATGTGTAAGGGCTTTAAAATGCTTTTTATGCAAAGAACTCAAGCACTTTTAAAAGTTATATTTTTGTTATATTAAATTTGACTATTGTTCATTCCTGTGATTCAAAAGCAGACAAGGAAAAACTTCTGTGTGTTTTTAAAGCTGGTTGTGTAGCTTTCCCCACTATGATGAATTTCACTACAAGCTTGAATCATTCCAAAAGTACAGAAATTTTCTTAGTAGTGCTAAGAAAAGAATGGAAATCCATGGTGTTGAGATTTCCCAAAACCCCCGAAATTATTTTTAATTTTGGTTCTCTTCAATTTTTTCCATTGTCTGGATTTCATTTTGCCTCACTTGAACCTTATTCCTGAGTGCCAATTCAATGCCTGAATCCTAGTCCAGAGGGATATTTGTCTACTTAGCCTTCATCTCTCACTGTAGAGCTTTGTGGAAAAAAGCATGAGCAGCAGCATCATCTCTGAGTGTTTAGTGCACTATTACCATGTGACACGTTAGGGACTGCAGAGACATTAGGTTACTCTCTGTAGAGTCTCCAAATTGTCACTTATGAAGTAACATCAAAGACAAATGAAGCCTTACAATTACAATTTCCCAAGTAATGAAGTTGCAGTGAAGTGAGATTCTAGTGGACCATGTCATGCTCAAGACAATCTGTTGAATATTAGCACAAGGAGTAAAATAATTAGGGAAAGAGTCAGACAATAATGAAAAAGAGACAAAACCGTATTTAAGCCATCATCCTACCTATTCCCACTCTAGGCCTTTCCAGGAACAAAGAAGGGGTGACCAGATAGAGCAGTGGATTGAATTTGAGGTGCATGAGTTCACTTTGGCTTCATCCCAGACTTTGTTATTACTCTGGGAAAGCCTCTAAATCTATTACATATGCTATTCTCAGGCTATCAAGGCTCTGAGAGCATTTCCCTGTCTCATAGGGATAAAATCCATTTGTAACTACAAAGTGTTCAGCTGTTATAATTAAAGGGATTGTACTCAATGGGCACAAAGGCCAGGGGTTATGAAGTAGATATTTAGTAATTTCAGCATTTAAAAATGCAGAGCAATTTAATTGGAACCTGGGAATTTAAGAGCTTTTGAAAATCCTAATATACAAAAATCCCTAATTCTGCTTTTGGAAGTTAATAAAACACAGACAGGGTAGGAATCGCTTTTTAAGAGTCTGTACCCTAGTAGCCAATGTATTAAGTAGGAATCTCTATATCTTTGAGCTACTGTTTTATCAACTGATTTAAAAATCTCTCTTACACACTTACAAATGAGAGAAAAAAAAAAAAGAGTTAAAACTTTTCTTGCAAAATAAGATTCTAGGTTTAGGGTTCAGTTCCAGTAACAGACCTACATTTTGCAAAACACCAGCCCAGCCTAAGTACTGCTGGAAGACTATGGTCTGTTCCTTACAGATTTAATCTATTTCCCAGTTGAGGGGCAGTAAGTCTATATGCTTTATTTTATTTAGAGCACAAAGTCTGCATTGACTTATTTAAGGAATCAAAGTATAAAACTCTGCAAAAACACGTATTTTGATTTATATGTACTAGAGGCAATGTGAATCTCTCAGTCTCTGGAGAATGGCCACAGAAAATGACAAATATTACTGACCAGAAAAATTGCAGCCATGGATTTATTGTTTCCTTATTACAATGTGCAATATAATGTACATCTAAAGGGTATACATGTTTGGATGAAATAAGTATATTGTATTCTGTGCATAGCAGTCTTACTATAATGGAATAGTTTTTGCTCTTATTGATTCCTTCATTCATCCATCTATCCATCCATTCATCCATTTCTATGACATCAAAGTAGATTTAATGACTAAAGGAAATAGATGTTATTTTGTGTTTCCACTGTAAGTAATGGGCATAAATGTTATGAGTTCATTTTCTTGTAATATTTTGATCTTAAAGCTGCTTATACTGTTTTTCATAGCTTTAAAAATGCTTTTTTCTATATTTAATCATCAAATTATTTTGTATAGTTTGGGAAGAAGGGTTGTCTCAGCATGGTAAACAGCACATGATCCACATGTATGCCAAGCTGTGACCCTACTGTTATATTTTAAACTTTGGGACTTGTAGACATTAAACAGAGAAGAAGGAATCAGCCTCTTTACCTTAAAAAGTATTAGCCATTCCTTGACTGGTGTTCTGTATCTCTGCAAATTTAGTGTATAGCGAAGTCCAAACCTTTTTATTTAATTCATACATACGTTAGTGAAAAACCTAATTTAATCCTAAATTGAACAAGAAGAAAACCAGTGAATTAGATTAAATTATGCTACTAATTATAAAGTAGAAAATCAGGTCTAATCTTTTTATATAATTGTTTCTTTCCCTAGGAATCATTATTCAAACTGCTGAAGGGTTAATTCAATTGTTTTGAGTAGAAAAATTCATTTAGTTTTGGGTGAACTGAAAATAATCAAATATTTCATTCCTACATGCGATTTGCACTTTTCTTAGAAATGCTTCTTAAGTTCATTTAGAAATAGAAACAAAAACATTTTGATGTAAGGAAATGTGTAAGAAAATAATTTGGAATGCAAATATTTTCAAGTCTTAATTAAAATGTCTGGTTTTCAATTATTTATTGATACCTTTCTTTTTAATTAACTTGGAAAACACATTATGATGTCTTCACCTTGTACTCTATTCAATTGTATCCCTAAGCACCATTTCTCTGTGACCTGCTGTTACGCCTACAAGATGTCCAGATGTATTTTGACTCAAGTCCACTAAACCACGACTTTATAGTGCTGCACAAATCTTTTGACATATTTAATTTTATCCTCTCCTTGCAGATTCCTGAACTGATCCTATTGAGATGATTAGGAAGCTTTCCATTGACTGACGACAAACATTGGGAGGTACTCCATAAAAGCTGTTTGGAATGTTCTAGAGAAACTGTTCTGAGAATGCATTTTACTGCACACTTGCCAAAAGACAGTTCTTGGCTTACTAATGTAAATAGTATAAAGATGATTAAGTAGAGTCTGACAGACCTGTATGACCTAAGTGAGAATAACACAAGCACAAACGACACAACGAAATTGGAACTAAAGGAAAATTAACAACATTTTGAGATGTGTTTAGTGACAAAAATATTTCTCTCTTCTTGACCCCTCATTGATAAATCCCATGCATCTGATAATCTTCATAGTCTTATCAATGCTAGCAAATAATTATAACAATTTTAATGACACCTGAATCTAAATATATCAAGTTGCTCATTGCTCTTCAGAGTACCTATATATTTTCCCCCATTCACCTGGGTTCTGTGAAGTCTCATTTTCCCATAGTGAAAACTGTATGTACTGGTGTTGGTGTTAGTGTTGCTATTATTAATAGGTATATTAGGAAAATAGTAAAATGATCATGAGACTCAGCTTTCAGTTATCATAAAATTTAGTGAAACAGACAGCAATCCCTCAAAATCTGTGAGTTCTTATTTCATTTCACAGAAGTAAAAAATCAGGTGGTATTATTCTTGCTAGAGATAATATCTCAGTCGTTAAGATTAAGTGGCTGAAGACTCAAGTTTCCTTTTTCCATCCATCACAAGTAACTTAAGCTCATCTTACCTCTTTTGAAAGTGGCCTTCTGCTCACACACAAGAAGGTACTCTGACATGGCTATAGAAGGTACAGCCTCAAACTATATGACCTGCATCCATGATAAAAGTTTACCCTCTGCCTGACTGAGGGACCTACATCAGTCTTGTTTTCAAGCACTGTTGTGTTAAAGTTCTATCACCATTTCATGTATTTTTGCACAGCAGTATAGTGCTTTAGTTGTGGTATTCCCTGAGTACATAAAAAATACAGACTTTGGTCTCCTTGAATGATTAGTTATCCAATGTAATATAATATAATGAAATATAATAAATATAATAAAACTAGAAGAATTTGAAAAGCCTTCAGAATCATAAAACTCTACAATATAATCTAAGATACAGGAACTCTGCCATAAATAATTGGGAATTGAACCCATGGCTCTCACAGCCTAGGCAAGCAGTTATTTGGTGAATTCTTAAGGCGAGTATCCAAAAGAAGTGATGATAGCAGGTTTTTTTTTTAAATATTTCTTATTTTATTAAATACCTTACAATCAAAGTAGTTGCTTCTCAATGCCATCTTTGTATTATTTTGTAATTTAAATAATCATCTTCAATTGGATGGAATATTTCCTCTCACACACACATTTAGGATTTTCAACTTCATCCAATCCATCTCTTTCTTACTGTTTGGCTATACATTTCAATTATTCATACAGTCCAACTATGCACATTTCCCACAATCAAGAAGCAATTAACAGCTGGACATAGCTGCCACCCTTCCATATTGGAGTGATTCACAGTCCTTTATGAAAAGAAACATGGTTGAAAATTGGAATAGGTATCTCAGAGAAAAACCAGTGTACATTTAAATATTTACTCCAGTGGAAAATATGACCATAAATATGTTAACTCACCAAACCTAGTGTCAAAATGAGATTGTTAAATGGAAAATTGAAAAGCTAATTCTGTATTTTTGGCTTTCTTTGGCTGCTTTAAATCCCATTTATTCTCCCCATTCTAGAAAAAATACAAGGATCTTAAAGAACCTAAATACCCTAAATTCCCCAAATCATTAAGAACCCAGAGAATCTAAGAGAATACCTACAGCAAGTACAGCAAGATCTTCACAGGTCCTGCTAATGCCTACAACTCATTATTAATGCAGCATTTGCCCTTTGAGATTTGCTAACCTAATCAAAAGTAATGTTAATAATTGCCAAAAGGGATTGCCTCTGGACAATGAACACTGCACACCAGTTAGTGTTACCTTAACTTTTGAGACCATCAGCAAAAGTAGATTGTTTTGATTTTTGGTTGATTTGTTGCCAGATCTTCATACTAGCTTAAAGTGATACTGAGAAAGTCCATGCACAAAGCTAGAATAGGAAATACCTTCAGAAATTCAAATACTGATGAATGGCATCTGCTTACCCTTCAATGATGAATTGTTTATGGTGTTAGGTGATACCTGACTCATCCAGATCATATGAGGGTATAAGAACCTGAGTTTTTTCCTCAGGCAGTGTTACATTTTGTGACAAAGGCAGACAAAAAGACAGTGTTTAGGTCTACTACCTACATCTTCAGCCGAGTACAGTAGTGTCAATAGTAATTCTGTTCCTCATTATACATCCTACCAGCAAGAGTACCCAGACATATTTTATTCAGGAAAGAGAAAACCTGTCTGAAAACTTTATTAATAGTGAAAGTCACTGAGCATCATCACTTTCTCCTTTGTGTCTTGTAAATAAATGTGAATTTCTAGAATTCAGGAAAGGGATTAGACTATAAAATGTGCAAAGCAAAAATCTTTAATGTGGTGCTTTTCGTTTAATGCGGTGGTATTTCGTTTAAGTGGCTGCTATTCTTTGTAAGAAGCATTGTTGCCATACATTAAAGAGCTGGCTTGGGAATCAGAAAACCTGATTTCAATTCATAGCTTTTCCATTGCTCTGTGGAGTGACCTTGAGCAAATTAATTTCTTCTTTCCTCCTTGGTTTTACCATCCATTAAAGAGCTACAGGGATAAAAACAGTGACCTTTTTATAAAATACTGTAAGTTGTAAAGTTGCTAAGTGTGATGTGATATTATTGTTACCGTCATACTCATTATTATGTTCAGAAAATTGCTGTAATTACTATTATTGTTATTGTTTTATATTGATAGTCGCCTGCAACTGAACTGAAACCCCAATGCAAAACTAGGAAGCTTGACACCTGTTTGAAATTCATAGAATCATGGAATCAACTAGGTTGGAAAAGACCTATAAGATCATCAAGTTTAACCTTTATCCCAGGGCTGCCAAATCCACCACCAATCGATAATTGTTTCAGCTTCCATTTTCCCACCATCCACTCTGTAGAGTTCAAATGAGTATTTCAGACTGATGGATCCAGAAAGGGCAGGGGTAGAGAGAAGGATAGCTACTTTTATCCTCAAAAAGAACTTCATATACTGAAAAATGGAACAACAACAACCTTTGCAAGGATTACAGTCTCTGTTAATGAATGCTCTGCCCATCTCTTGCTACTAATAAAACAGAGCCATAATCACTGCTGCAGTATTAATGGTCTTAAAAGCAAATGGATAAAGTGCAATGCCTAGACTCACTCTTTTCTGTTCCCCATGCAATCCAAAGGTGGAGTGAATAAGTGGTGAAAGGAGGGCATATTTTGCACCTGAACTCAGAAATAGCTGTTAAAGAAAACCATACTTACACATTTTTAAAAGAACAGCTTGAAAGTTCCCCAAGAAGGCTTTTCAGCAATTGCAAGCATCTATAAATATTTCAAAGCTGTAAGAGTAGAAAGCTTTAAAACTCTAGGAGAAATGCATGCAATTGATGAACAAGCACCATGTTTCTCTGGAGCCATATACCACAAGCTACTGTAAAGACCCCCCAAGAGTTAATAAGACTAACTATGATCATGTTTGATAAAACACTGAGATAAGTCTATACCCACTGAAACTGTCATGAACCTGCTCTAACATTTAGCATTCAACAATGTGTTAGTATTCATTCACCATTAATTCCTAGCTATATACATCCAGTCTCCCTAGTTTCCTTCTCTGGTAAAGTGCTTCCAAGGAATCACTCAGGTTTTGACTGATTAGATCCCCAACTGGAACTGTTGATATATTTCCACTGAATATCAGTGGAGCATAAAGAAACTTGGAGTCCTCCATTCTGTATGATTTATGCACATCAGTGTGCCTGAATTGTCTTGAATTCCCTTTTCCAGGTCACTGTATTGATCCAAGCGTTTTGCAGCCCCTTCCTGTCCTTGTGACTTAAGTTTCATAACAAAGAACTCAAGATCTGGGAAAAGGGGAGAAGGATTCTGGTACATGGTGTCAGGATGCACGCCAGAACTCTGCCCCTAAGTAGCTTAAGGTCTGAAAGGGTCTAGATGCTCGATAGCACCAGTAAAGATATATTAACAGCTGTCAGTCACACATCAATTTCATCCACATTCTGAGCTGGAAAGTTAACATCTGGAAAACATCATGTTAGCATGACTCTGAGCCCAAGCTACTTACTAGGGCATGACCATCAATAAATAACTATGAAGCAGTAATAACAGGATCTCTGAATTAGAGTAAATTAGACTAGAACTGGACAGTGATTGCCAGTGCTGGTATATGGGAAATTTCACAGTTCTGATACGTTTCCAAGCCAAATTTTCTAAGTATTTGTAATTTGACAGTAGAAGTATTGGAAATGTGTTAAATTCTAAGATTTTATATTAAATAGACTAAATGTAATTCCATCTGAACAAAAAAAAATCTGGGAGTAGAAAATCTTAGAAACCCTGTCATATATCCTGTTTTTAAATCCTAGGGGCATTAATAGTTCCAGAGCACAGTGAAAGAAATACAGAAGTTTGGGATTCCTGATTCAGTCATGGGGCTGTCCAAAGATTCAGGAATCTAGAACCCAATATTACTAAAACTTCCAGCATAGTTAGCCAGCTGTCCCAAGAGTCTAGTCTTTTAGAAAATGGATATCCAAGGATTCAAGTGAACTGGAAGGATTCTTAATGTCTTTCAGATACTGTTCTAGGGAAGTCTCCTATAGATGCTACTTAAATTACTGCAGTCCCATATTCCATTTCCATAGTCAGTGCTTCCCAATTTTAATAACAGGCCATGGAAAAAAATCCAGTTAGTTCCAGTAGTAACACATGGGACTGAATTTGCACACAAACCCCTGGTATAACACTGCAGTAGCATCACTGAGATTGCTGTGGTCATGCTGAGTTTACCAGGGAATAGATGAAAGAAGCTTTTACCATATATAGGTCAATGTAACCTAGTTTTAATTTTCCATGGACTTCAGTAGAGTTGGTCTGTGTTAGCTCAAACTGGAACACACTGCTCTTACCTTGACATAAAAATGCTTTGGGAAAAGGGATGTCTTTAGGTGACAGGCTGCATTTGCATCTGGCAGCTGTGATTGATACAGTGCTGGCCAGTATATGATATCAGTTAGCTGCAAATGTCACTTCTTTTAGAGTCTTTAATCACCTGAGGTAGGCCACACAGATGGGTTCATCAAAAATATGAAGTACCTCCATTAAGGATACCTGTTGGAGTCAGGAACACCTGCTCTTCCTTTTTCATGTCATTTTCCTTTTAAATGCACTGTGAATAAATTTCACTACTAAAAGCACCACTGTGCAAAAGGGCAGTCTGATTTTGGCTGTAAGAAGTGAAAATAAGACAATGTGATATGGTGGTTGAATCACCATCCCTGATGGTATTTCAAAGGCATTGAGATGTGCTGCTTTAGGGACATGGTTTAGTAGTTTGGCAGTGCTTAACAGTTGGATTCAATGATCTTGAAGGTTTTTCCAACTTAAATGATTCTATGATTCTATGAATGACAGTAAAAACAATTGTTTTCAAGGGATTCTGGCTGTTTTATGTAGAAGCATTTTTTAATTTCTTGCTTCCTTTCCTGAAAGCAATGTGTTACTGAAGCAATTGGCCAGAGAAAAAAGCATCCATGTACCCTTATTTATTCCACAAAAGCTAAATAAGCTTCATCTGAAAAGCAGAATATATTACTAGCTTGGAGGAAGTAGCCCAAATATGACCGACTTCTTTGTGCACTGCAATGGATGTGGAGAGCTACTGAAGTCAGAGTGAAGGCAGAGGTGAACCAAGAAACAGGGTCATCACAGTAAGGAATCTATAAAGAGAAAGCTCTGCGTAAACTGTTTAAGTGCCTCCTTCAAGATTTTGTTTTCTGTTTATGCTTTTGGTTTTGAATAGAAAAACTTCTTGGTTTTTGCTAATCTGTATAACTGAGTAGGGGATAGTTTCTAGCCTTTTGTAAACACAGTTAAACCCAGGAGACATTTTTCACTGCCTCTATTCAGGCCAATAAAGGCCAACAGCAGGTCCTGTAGATGCAAGCTTTCGTGAGTGTGTGTGCACAGGGTGCATTGCTTCAGTTTGCTTTTTTTTACTTTTTACCCTCCAGCAGATGTGAAGGATAAGCAGTGTGTTAGAAAAGACATCAAGAATTTTGGCTCAGAGCTAGCCCAGATGTCTGCATCTTTGTTCACAATGCTACCGATTGCATCTTTAAAAAACAAAAGAAACAATGCCCCATCTACTTTGGGGATACTTTAGATGAGAAAAAAAATACAGGAAAAGAAAGCATTTGCTGGCAGAAAGTGATTCTATCGTCAGGCCAAGTGGTTTTTAAAAGCCTCTGAGACCATGAGTTTAATTTTGCTGTACAGCTCCAAATCCGGTACAGTTATCACTGGAATCACATTCGTGAGGGCAATTGTCTCAGGGTGACTGGATAGACATTTTGCCTTTCAAGCATATGTCTCTGAAATAGTGGTTGCCAGGCAGGCTGTTAAGTTTCAGCAAGGGATGAAAAGATTACTATTATTTTTCTTAGCCAGAACAGGGGAGGTTATGATTTTCCCCTAACATGACTTTACCACTAACATGAAGACCTCTATCATTTGTGTAGGTCCTAGTTCAAAAATCATAACAATGGGATAAAAATCAGGACAAAAGAGACTTTTTCATCATACTCTTGCTGGATAGCATCAAAGAGAGATATACAATGAATTTCCTAAAGAGACATCTGCATTAATTGTTAAATTGGCTATCACCACTCTTAGCTACTGTAAGTTTATTAGCTACTACTAGATGGTGCAGTTGAAGATTCATAGAATCATAGAATAGTTTGGGTTGGAAAGGACATTAAGATCATCAAGTTCCAACCCAGCTGCCATGGGCAGGGACACCTCACACTAAACCATGTCACCCAAGGCTCTGTTCAACCTGGTCTTGAACACTGCCAGGGATGAAGCATTCACAGCTTCCCAGGGCAACCCATTCCAGTGCCTCACCACCCTCACAGTAAAGAACTTCTTCCTTATATCAAATCTAAACTTCCCCTGTTTAAGTTGTAACCCATTACCCCTTGTCCTATCACTACAGTCCCTAAGGAAGAGTCCCTCTCCAGCATCCTTATAGGCCCCCTTCAGATACTGGAAGGCTGCTCTGAAGTCTCCACGCAGCCTTCTCTTCTCCAGGCTGAACGGCCCCAGCTTTCTCAGCCTATCTTCATACAGGAAGTGATCCAGTCCCCTGCTCATCCTCGTGGCCCTTCTGTGGACTTGTTCCAACAGATCCATGTCCTTTTTATGTTGAGGACACCAGAAAATTAGTGTTATTCTTTCTTCTTATTTTCTTTTTATTTGTAAAAGAGGCCTCAATGTCACTAGGAAATTCTTGAGCTTTCATAACTCAAATATTGTCAGGATTTTAATATATATATATATATTCCATAGAAATAACGTGAAACATGAAAAAGAAACACATTAGCATGTCATCATACATGATGACAGCGGGTTTTCTTTCCTTCAAAGGAAGGAATCAATTGTAGGAGATGATCTAATATACTAAATTGATTTTCAAGGTTTTTTGACTATGCTTATGGCAGTTGTTCTCATATGAACATCAATGACATTTTTCATTATCTTTTTGTATAAGAAGCTCTAGCCCAAACTAGCAATTGGGTTGACCATATCTGAAGAACCAAGGCTTTGAAAAATCTTTACAGCTGAGCTGTAAGAGAGTCAAACAAAGTTCCCGAAGTGAGTGGAAAGATCGTTAAGTAGAGATTCCTCCAGGATATTACAGACTGTGATAGATCTTGCTATTTTAGTACCAATGGAGATATCCACATAAGGTCAGATGAAATGCCTTCCATCATACACAAACAAAAAATGCAAATTGACTGGTGATTCAGAACCCATATTAAACATCTTTTGGGAGATGAGATGACTTTTTCCCTGAAAGTGCCTCTTTGTTCCCACTGATTATAGCGGGACAATACATGACTCCATTGGTTTATATTTGTTCTGAATATTTCCAGCCCCGATTTGTTCTGGTAGTCATGGTTATCACCAGGTCAGTCTACATTTATGGAAAAACTGATTTCACTTGGAAGAGTGGTTGGTTAACAGCTGGATGTTTTCGCCGCCTTGTCATTTTGCACATGTATTGGAAATCATGCCTTCTTATTCCCTCCCCAAACTTGTTTCGTTTGAAAAGAGAACTACTAAAATTACTAGAAAATCATAACACCTTGCTATCAACATAGTTAAAAGTCACGAATCAAACACCTTCAAGGTGACAAAATCATTTTAAGTGTACTGTTTGTGTAATAGTTTCCAAGGGTGGGATTATTTAAGGTCCTTTTATTCAAGGACATTTTATGGAGCCAATTAATTTTTGTTAAGCATCAGATCTTCTGTTTCCACCTCCAAGATAAACTAGCATAATTAAAGTTTTGTTGCTAAGCAAAATGCTGATTACCTTTTGATGGTTAGAAAGCTCCATCTGGACTTTTCATAGCTTTTATTCATTTCCCACAACTGATTTATTTACTTTTGAATAGCACAGAAATATTTTACAGTTATAGAGTTCACAACAATAGCAAAAGTGTACAGATCCCTAGAGATTTTTAGTCTCTAGTGCTAGAAGGAAGGCAAAGGGGAATGAACCAGGTTAAAAACAAGTACAACTCAGTAAAACATCATTAAGAATATGATTTTCAAAATTTGCTTAAGGAATGAAGTAAGATCAAATTCTGTGGTGGATTTAAAAAAAATGTTAAACATCTGAAGCCTATGTTATAAATTTAAGTTTGGAAAAAATAAGCCATAAGGTCCTCAGCACTATCAAAGAAAACAAAGTTAATTTAAACAATTTAGAAGGAGATTTGCATGAGAATATTTAGCTAATGTTAGGATTTTTTACTGCTGAACTAAGTATCTTGCTATTGAATGAAATTCAGTTTATATAAATCTTCATGTACAAGCATTCTAGGATTGGTTGTTTCAATTTGCATCAATACACATACAGTGAGAAATTCTTCTGAGCAATATCAAGAAACTTTGTATAAAGAAAAGTTGTTACAGCACTGAAGTAAATGGAAGTGTTGGCACTGTATTCTAGATAGCAAAAAGACTAAAAGTACACTGTTATTAGAAAATAACATTGGAATTTTCACTCATATGTTTAGGAAGAAGAGGATAGGAAAAGAAATTTCCAAGATGATGGGAATCTCTTTTTCAGGTGTCTCTTTCTATACAAAGATGCATTGGTTTAGAGTAGTTGTAGGATCTTTCATACGAGACACACGAAAGAATTCTGTCTTCAGTAAGCTTGCCATATTGATCTGAGTTATGACAAAACAAAAAGCTTCTAGCTGATAAAATGAGAGGCAGCAGATTTTCCCTTCTTTCAATGACACAACAGTATCATCAACAATAATGAAGTATTTATTTGCATTGCTTTACTACTCTTGGAGTCACAGTGTTTTAGCACCTGGACAAACAGAATATCCCTCTCCCAGAAGTCTTGAAACCTGGAAATCTGCTACTGTAATATTGCCTATAATTGCAATGACAGCCTATTAAAGATTAGAGTACAAGTTTATGTTCCAATCCATCCCTTGAGATACATATCTGACTAAGATTGGATATAAGGAGGAAATTCTTTCCTGTTAGGGTAGTGAGGTACTGGAATAGGTTGTCCAGGGAGGTTGTGAATGCTTCATCCCTGGCAGTGTTCAAGGCTAGGTTGGATGAGACCTTGGGTATTATGGTTTAAGGCGAGGTGTCCCAGGGTTGGAACTTGATGATCTTAAGGTCCTTTCCAACCCTAACTATTCCATGATTCTGTGATTCTGAGTACATTCTTCCTCTCCTGAGCTATTCCATTATTGTTTCAAAGTCTTCCTGGACAATCTGTCTAGACATAAACACATCATATATTTTTATACTTTAGACCAGTCAGTCTCACCTCTGTGCCTGCCAAAATCTTGGAGTAGATTCTCCTGTAAACCATGCTAGGGCACATGAAAAACAATGAGGTGGTTTGTGACAGCCAACACGGCTTCATTAAGGGCAAATCCTGCTTAATCCACCCCCTTGTCGTGGGGAAAGAGCTTGCGTGCCCTTGTGAAGTTGGGAGTTATGCTGGTGGTGGCTTATGCTTCTGGTAGGGTCTCCCATGCCAGTCAGCTCTCAAATGAAGGGTCAGACAAAGTGTGTCCATGGGCAGGATGGGCTCACTAGCCTTCAGGCAACCATCCTAGGAGAAGGACAACTCCAACTTCAAACCCGGGCAGATGGAGCTCGTGTAGCCCTGTAAGGCCATCCATCTAAGAGAAGGATACTCTAATTAAACCTACGACCTGAGGACTTTGAGGTCACCGTCCAAGCTCGCTAGGCCCTGGCAGATAAACCTCAGGTGTAAAGGGTGAGGCCAGTTCTGCGCACGCTGTGCCTCACCTAAAATAAATCCACTGCGCAGGCCCGAAGGGTTTACCCACACTTGCAAAGCCCTGTAGCGACAGGCGAGGGACGAAACGGCAGGTGATAAGGTGCACTGGAAGTCGCAGACCCAACCCTGCATGCAGGCGGTTCAGGACATTGGTCGCTCAAGTCTGACCCAGGAGATGACAGTCTTGTTCGGCAGCATCCTGAATGACCAAGCAGCCTTTTTCAAGGACAGCACTGCTTGCTCCATATGGAGAGAGGCCTAGAAAAGGTGGCCTAACCAAAGCTCATCTCCCCCTCCACCTGGTTGGCTAGCTGCGGCCAACGGGCATCTTCTATTGCGGTCAATTAAAGACAAAGAGACAAAGGCATACACCTGCCTCCAAAGGTGTGTCCAGATTGACACTCGCATGTTGGAACATCAGAACCATGCTTGATACAGTGAACAGTGGGCGTCCTGAGCGCCGTTCTGCGCTAATTGCCCATGAATTGTCACGACTTAACATCGATATCGCTGCTCTCAGTGAAGTTCGCCTTCATGAGGAAGGTAGCCTCAAAGAACATGGTGCTGGCTATACACTCTACTGGTCAGGCAAACCCAAAACTGAAAGTCATCTTTCTGGAGTCGGCTTCATGATTAAAAACTCCATAGCCTCTAAACTTGAAAATTTGCCGATAGGTCATTCCGACCGTATTATCTCCTTACGTCTTCCACTACACAATAAGCAACACGTTGTTCTTTTCAGCATATATGCTCCAACTCTGCAAGCTGACCATGCAGAAAAAGAAAAATTCTACTCCGACCTGCATCACCTCACTCAGAAAGTTCCTATAGAAGATAAGATCATAATCCTTGGTGATTTCAATGCCCGAGTAGGAAAGAACTTTGAAGCCTGGAAAGGAGTACTAGGCAAGCACGGTGTTGGCGGCTGCAATGATAATGGTCATCTCTTACTAAAGAGTTCTGGGGCTACGGAACTGATAGACAGGGGCAAAGCAAATAATGCATTCTACCTGGACTTGTGCAAAGCATTCAACAGTGTCCTGCATGACATCCTTGTCTCTAAACTGGAAAGACATTAATTTGATGGATTGACCACTCAGTGGATAAAGAATTGGCTGGATGTCCGCAAAGAGTTGTCCAACTGGAGACGCGTAATGAGTGGTATCTCTCAGGGATCAGTGTTGGGACTGACCCCGTTCAACATCTTTGTTGACGACATGGACAGTGGGATTGAATGTGACCTCAGCAAGTTTTTCTAGTTCATTTTAACATTTTTAGTAGTGTAAAATTACTTTGTTTTCTTGGCTGATGTTTCCCTACTACCTTGCTGCTTATTTGGAAGACTAATTAACAGCTAGGAGCAAAGTATTTCACTGCAGTCTTCCTGAGTTGTATTAAATTAAGATAATGATGAATTTCTCCCTCCCATCAATGTTATGATTCTGTTACTGAACCTCATGCCACTTTCCAAACAAAACCATGAAACTTCTTCCTTTACGCTTCATAGGCCAAATCAAGAAAAGAGAAAAAAGGTATTCAAAGGCAGTAGTTTATTACTTATGTAATTAGAGATTCTTTTTTCCCAACAAAAATATGATGTCTGCTTAACTGGACACATATTCCAGGAAAGGCATCCATCCTTAGAAATACATAAATGCAGTAATGTAAAGGAGTAGCTTTGCACAAATATTTCTTAAAGCCATGAATGGGGATTGGGTATTAAATTGTCATTGAATTTAAATGGGAATCAGTGCTTAATTATCCTGTTCTTTAAAATCCCTCCATTAGCGATATGAGCAGTCTTGAACAGACATCTCTCCTGCTTTAGGAGCAACATGAAGCTGGATCCCCAGCTGACATAAATCAGCACAGCTCTGACAAGTCTCTGTTGATTTATACCAGATGAGAAGTTGGGACTCCGCACAGATATATATCTTTCAGCTGTTGAATGATTAATATTCACATCCTTATTTAGCTTTCTATTGTTGTCTTGGGTTTGGTTTTTTCCACATCCATCAGATGATTCCTGAAAAGGTACTTTGTACTCATTTATTTCCACCATGTGCAGTTATGAGATTGTCTAAAAATGCAATGAATGCTTCCTGAGACTGTTACCTCTGAAAAGGTTTAGAGGAAAACAAAACCGTTGCATTTTCTAAGCTTTTTTCTGTTTCCAATTTGTGCACACTATAGATATTCATCTGGGAACAGGGGAATGTAGAGCTTGACAACAGAGAAGGAAAACATTTATTGCTATATTGCTAATAGAACCTTAATGTGTCTATATTACTATATTTCTCTAATTTATATTAAAGAAACCATATTTAACCTCATTACAGAGAGAATTGTCCATTGTATGTGATGAGCTACGTGAAAAAAAAAGGATGCTGTAATTATTAGCGTATTGGCATAGAACTGCAAAAATGGGGACAGGATAGGACTGGGGGACAAATAGAGCTATTGAGAAATTTTGTACGAGAAAGTGTCAGCCTGAACCTTGCAACAGGCTTTTGACACAAATATGTTTCTTATGCATCCAGCTTTATAAAGGAGTTAGATGTGCCTTGTGAGGAACTGGCAACACCATTCCCTTGGATTCTCCTGCCTGTAGAAATAAGACTTTCCTAAACCTAGTAATAGAATCATAGAAGAGTTAGGGTTGGAAAGGACCTTAAGATTATCTAGTTCCAACCCCCCTGCCATGGGCAGGAACACCTCACACTAAAGGGATGGAGCATTCAACACTGACATGATTTCTGAATTAATAGCATGTTTTAAATACTGCCCTTCGTCCCAGGTGTAGTTTAATTTGTAGAGCATCTTTGATCCACAAGAGGCAGATGTTGTCCCTTTGCTGTGCATTTAACTGTAAACTATTTCTGTTTTAACATGTGTGTAGGTCTCTGTCCGGGAAGCTCTCAGCACTGGACTGAGGCATTACAGGAGTGCTTCTATTAAAGATTATAAACTTTCTTGCAAAAGGAAAAGAAAGAAGAAAGCAAAAGTAAGAAATTCAGAGCTGTTGTTCCGAACCAGAAAAGATGGGGAAGACCAGTGGTGATGATAAGGTGCCAAACTCTACCCTGGCACACTGACGCTTAAGAGTAATTAAAGGCTCTGAACCAGCTATAGTTCAGTTAAGTTCCCTTTGAGAAGATTCTTCAATAAAACATCTGTCACTGTGGTCCTGAGGGTAATTTTCATTGACATCTCCCTTCAAAGAGATATGTTTACTTAAATAGACATTAGATCAATATAAGTATTGTCTGTATTTCTACCAAAATCACACGCAAGACACTTACTTTCTTGCTTTCTTGCTTAGTTTTCTTTAGACTCTCTCCTGTGAGTGATTTATAAAGGAAAGTCTCAGAGAAGCAATACTAATTCCTTTGGGCATAAACCCCACATCTGTAGACCAACCTGACTGATAGCATGGTAGTAGAATTTAATGTTTATTTTGTACATGGGAGATTCAGCTTAATATTGGATAGATTTTTTTATTAGGATTTGTATTTGCTTGCATACTGAAATGCAGGCAATTTCAGAATACCTTTCACTGTCTATACTTTTCCTGGGATGATTAAACTCTTTTTTCACTATTTTTCTTACATTTCATTGACTTGAACACAACAAATAAATAACAAGCTTTCATGCGGTGAAGCGTTCCTGTGTCCATGTTTATTCTCTCTTAAATGGCCTTTTTAACTATTTAAGCCTCATTTTGGAATTCATTGTGTTCAGGCATCATTTTGGTCCCTTGATCAGAGAAATTCAGAAAAACTTGAAGCCTATTTTAGCCACTATGATTTCTTTATTCCTGCACAATAGGTGAGGAGCAGAATCAGGTAGAGGTAGCAGTTCATATACAAGAGATATAGGTCTGGCTTCCTGTTGCCTCTTATGTCAATATGATCAAGCTGCTTCCTTTACCAGAAAGGAAAACATTTTCTCAGTAAAGTAAAGCATGCTCAGACAATAAGCACATGCCTTTGTTATTTGATAGTCTGGCTCATAAAATGCAGATAAATAACTGGTGCGATACATAATTTACCATTTGATTTGAGAAAGATATCTCTAGTGCACTCCTAAGCAGATCACCACTAAAAGGATAGTTAATGGAAACCTTGTCCTTGGTTCAGCAGTAGCAGTCATTTTTCTCCTTCTTAGGAGCTGGTGCAGTGCTGTGTTTTTGACTTTCAGCCTGGGAACAGTGCTGATAACACCGATGCTTTTAGTTGCTGCTCATGAATGTTTACTCTGACCAAGGACTTTGTGAGTCTCATGCTCTGCCAGGGAGGAGGGGAAGCCAGGAGGAAGAAAAGACAGGACACCTGACCCAAACTGACCAAAGATGTATTCCATACTACAGCACATCATGCCTAGTATATAAACTGGGGGCAGTTACCCAGAAGGGTTAGATCACTGCTCTGTCAGGCTGGGTATCGGTCTGTGGGTGGTGAGCGATTGTATTCTCTTCCCTTGTTATTTCCCTTATCATTGCTATTATTGGTGATAGCAGCAGTGATTTGTGTTCTACCTTAGTTACTGGACTCTTCTTATCTCAACCCATGGGAGTTCCATTCTTTTGATTCTCCTCCCCATCCCTCTGTGAGCCAGGGGAGAGGAAGCAGGAGGGAGTGAGCATGTGGCTACATGGTTCTGAGTTACTGCCTGGACTTAAACCAGGACAAACCTATAGCAAGGAAACTTTCTCAGCTGCTCACCCATAATTGCAATTGAAAGAAAAGCTGCAAAGAGAGGAATGTGGCTGCTGCTACTGTGGAGATAAAAAGCAACAGGATGACTGAGCATTGGGGCACCCTGTCAGCTTTCAGGATAGAAGGATTTTAAAGGACTTATACTATACTGGGGAACCAAAGAGCTGAAATGATCTGTGGAATATAAAAGCATGTCAACTGAATGCAGGCATAGGCTGTGCAAACAGAGGTTAAATTTGCTGAGAACTGCTCGATTTCTACAAGTGATGAGCAATATTTAGGGCTATTGTTCCAGGATTATTACACATTCGAGTGGCTGACTATGTACCATGTCGGGTTATCCCTGTGGTTCTGTCCTGCACTCCTTTTTCTGAAAGATAAACCAGAAATATATTCCTTCAGTCTTCACTAGGATGTTTTTCAGTTTATCAGGGAGTTTGAAGAGCCTGTATTTCAAGCAAACATGACAATCTGATTTTTGATTTTCAATTTTTTAAAAGGACTTAGGAGCTCCCCATTTATTACAAATGACATTTTTGCTGCCTTTACTATTCTTCTGAATTTTAAAAATGTTTGCCTGCTAGAATGCTGCAAAGTTTGCTGGGCTCTGCAAATTGTTACTAAGGATGACATTAAACCAATCCATCAGCCCTGGCACTCAATCACAGTAAATGAAACACATTTTCTACCTGCAATATCTCCCTAGGAACAGTTACAAAGAAACCCGTTTACTCTTGACTTTTAGCACTTCCACATTTACCTGTTCTCCATAACAGCTTCTTGATTACTGATTGGCCACAGTATATTTGGAACTAAAAGCTTTTAAATTAACTGCTAGCAACAGAACAAATCATTCATCTAAAATGCTACCTTGTTCACAAGCAAATAGGACTTTTGTCATCTCCCTTTATGTCGTACCTATGATTTTAAAAGGCAGGATTGTTAAAAATAAATAAATACATATGTATCTTGGAGTTCCTTATTAAGAAACCAGGCTATTTAAAACATAAAGGCATGCATAAATCTTAATCAAAGAGTTACAAAGATCTTTTAAAGCCCACTGATTAAATGCCCGTATAATAGTACCATAAACCAGCAACATCTTTTGGTTTTGGACATGCCTAAGTATGTCTGGTACTGCCTCATTGCATAAGCCCAGGTTTGGAAAGCACAGTTGTCCAGTGGTGCAATCCTGAAAGAAGATTTTACCCACGGAAAGCGAAGGGGAAATACCATAGTAATTTTGTCATTCAAGAAACAACACCTAATGCTGGCCATGTCATTTGTAACATTAGAGAAACCCCAAGAAATAAAATTTTACAGACCGAACAGTTGCTTCACCAACATCTCTGTCTTTAAAGATAGTTACTGGCAAAATAATTATGGTGCTTTCTGAGGTCATTGTATTTTTTGGCTTCGGTTCAGTCAAAAAATATTTGTATATACATAAAAAGTCAATATACTTTTCTGGAGTGTAAATAGTTCTGACATTGATTTTCACAGAATGAAGGACTAGTTGAGGCTGGAAGGGACTACTGGAGATCATCCAATCAAACTAGAAGTCAAACCTGATTAATGCAGGATGAAGCGCAACATGTTGATGAGGACCTTCTCCTGTCTTTTCTTTGGAACTGAAAAAAACAGATGAGGTGGGCTGTCATATGCACCACTGAACACATGAGTTGTTTAAAAGTTGAGGAGAGTGCTTTTGAGGACACTTTCTCACGAGCATTTGCCAGTGAGTACAATTTATCTGTCCAACTGATTGACAGTAACAGATCCAGATAATGTATTAACCACAGGCTTTCATCAGATAATTTGTTTTCTTTGTCACTTCTCTACAGCACTGCAATGTTGATAATGGCCTGAAAACTTGATGTTGCTTGGCCACCTATTTTTGAGCCTGTATCTTATGACTCTCAGGTACGAGTTTCGGATTTTCAGAAAGACTGAGCAAGCTTAAGAAAGCTTGTTGTAGGCAGCACAGCTTCCAGCTCCAGGCCAGGTAAAACATCAGTATCTCCATCATCTACATCAGTATCTACATGTAGTATCTACATGATCTATATCATTAGATCTTCTCAGCCTAAATTTTTCTGCCACAGAGGTAACAGCCTGGGTCTGTACTGGGGGATAAGTGAGGGATGTGGGTGATACAGCTGAGGGAGAAAGGGTAACTAGTATGTTTGGAAAGGGATATAGCTTCAATCATATCACTTGCATCACGATGCAAGTCTGCAGCATCACAAGACTCTTTTTCCAAGGCTCTCCTAGAGGCAAAACACACAGGAAAGCCTATCCTTTTCTTGTCTCCATCTGCCCACAGCTGTCTATTCTGCCTGCCCCAGAAGCTAACCCTCTCAGCAAGTCAATGAAAGAGAAACAAATCACCTGCCAGTCAGTCCTGTCTACCACCAACTGGATTACTCTGCTACCCACAAAAAATCTACAATGCCAACAATTTTGCCATGTACTGGACGTCAAAGCTAGATGTAAACTGGATTAAATCAAAGGCATCTGGTTTGTGCCTCCTGAAAATAAGGCCTGTTCCATCTGTCTAATTGAAAATTGAAAAACATAAACAACTACAAGCACTTCAAAGACTTGAGTGTCCTACCTTATAACAAGCTCCAAAGCTTGTCTATATTGATAACAAGTATACTTTCCAGTCTCTCCTGGCTGGTTTGCTTGTTTGACCTACTTTTCCAACACTTTCCCTAAAGGTAACACAAAACCTTTCTGAGTTGCTCATACAACTTTTTGATCATATTTAGTAACCAGGACTTCTTTTTGAAGGCGGTGTAATAACTATTCACACTGGGAGAAATCCTAATAGCCTTTCATCGTCCAAGGGATTATTTGCATATTAGGTCAGGCAACAGATTTCAGCAGCTCTGTTCAGCTAAATTATACAGAATTTGAACAAAAAGATGGGATTGTTTTTCATGTGTGTGATGCTGGTTTTTTCCATCATCAATAATAGTCAGTTCTGTAAACACAGGGAACTATGGGCACCTGATAAAGTGGGGTATCAAAAATATACTGAAAGGGCTGACAGACATCGCAGAGAACTCATGGAAGATCCAGGTGCTTTTGGAGTACATCTGTTAGTTTAAGGCATCTGAGATAGTAACACACACTTGTATTTAGGGAACTGAACTACACCCACTAGTTTTCTATCTAATTTTTCTGGAGGAGGGAAAAAAAGGGTCATGTTCAAAAATAGTCATATGCTACCTCAATACTTAAAAGGTGACACCAATGTTTTTTCTTATGTATAATATCTATTTCTCTTCCCAACTTTAACACTCAATATATTAAATTGTACTTTTTTAGCAACTTTTAGCATACCACTTTTACAATATCACACTTATTAAATGGGGGAAATGCTATTCCTATGCAAAGACATGATACTGACATTTTCATGAGAATTCATCTCAACAAATTGTAGGCATTTAAAAATTAAATATCTCGACATTCTCTGTTCATTCTTTAGTCAGTGGATAAAGGTGTGATCCATCACAGCGTTACAAAATGCCCTCTGGAGGTATTTGTTCCCTTCCATTAACTGTTAGGGGATCTACAATTGACTCATTCCAGCTTAAATATTTATCTTTAGACATGTAAACTGGAGCAGTCTTTATGAAAAATTGCATTCAAAGCCTAGTGTGTCTTTTACTGATGAACTGATTATTAATATGTAATAAATATTGATAGTGACCTATTACATATTCTTTTTTTTTTTTTTTTAATGTAGAGACGTTATGGTTTTGTCCTTTCAGACTTCTTTTGATTTGAAGTATGTGAGTAGTCATTTGGCATGTAGATCCAGCACCAGGATTAAAACACAGCTATTTTTTTACATGGAAGCTAAGTACACAAGCACTTGGTCAATGCAGAATAAGTCAATAGAGTTAATGGAGTCTATGGAGGCATTCAGATAATCCCAAAGGCAGCTGCACAAAGTTATAGCACTTGAGGCAGGACTCTAGATTCAAGAGTTAGCTGCTTGAAACAAGTGACACGATCTCATATGTACCGAAAAACCTTGTTCTTTTAGTATTCAAGTCATTGCATTTCTGTATGCAGGAGTTACTAGAAATCCTCAGTTGGAGAAGTGTTAAGAACACAAGCACCTGTAAAGTGGTAAGGGAGATGGGACTATAATAGATGACCTACCCAACAGGTCTGATACTCTCATCTGACAGTAGCAGATATTATTTCTTTGTCATCCAAAAGTAACTAGCAAGTTCTGTGGCTAATGAGTGGGATCACTTTAAATAATGGGTGACTCCCTAAATAAGAACCAGAAGCCCGCAGAGATAGGCAGCGTAGATAATCTCTCAACACTTCTATGGCTAATGCAGAAGACAAATGTCTCCAGAAAATGGTTCATCCTAGCTTAAATAAATGTTAAAATAAGTTGTTTATACCTCACAATGTTGTACACAGGGACCCTTTGGCTAAGTTAGACCTACATCCATAAAGTTTAAATGGTTGAGTAAAGTGAAATGGATCTCAAACACAGGCTTATCAGATAAGCCAGGGCTTTAGTGTTTAAACTCAAGTTTTCAATCTAATTATTATGGGACCCAACAAAGTAACCTTTTTTTTTTTTTTTCATTAAATGCATATTCTATCACTCTCAATGAACTTGAGATGTTTGATTTGTTGAAAGTGTTTATCTCACTCCGGCTTATTTTACTTAGCTGCTCCTCAATGCTATGCTGAAAGGTCTGAAACCAAAAAGAACTGCAATAACATGAAACCTAGTGTCATTCAAAACTGAATGTAGATAAAAGTAAAAAAACCCAAACAAAACAAAAAGGAAAAGGAATCCAAAGTGCCATTAAAAACCCCAAAACTGACACCCAAATATTCCAAACTGCCTTTAGTAACTAAGGAGATGTATCTTAAAAAAAGAAATTAAAGAGGACTGAGGAAAGTCCATGTTTAGAAAATATATGGAGTGTAGTGTTGTCATCCATATCAATATCAATATCTGTTAATATAATTTGTATCTAGAGAAAATATTATCTGAAAAACGGCAGAGAATATAAAGAATTAGCTTTGCCTGAAACGGAGACAGGAGGCTTTTCTTACATGAGGTAAAGCACAGTAAATCCTGGAAGTCAGAGCTTTTAGTAGGTTTTGATTACATGTGACAAATGGAATACAGCTATTGTATTTTAAAAGGAATCAGCTATTCCTCTAGCCCATTGACTTTCAGGTTTAACAGCAGAGGACAATTCATAGTATAAGCTTCATTTGCATTATGAGTTAATAACAGATGAAGCTCTTGCCAGCAAGCTCCTTGCAATGCACTGAATGAAGCATAGAATTGATTTAGTATACCCAGCAAAATCAAGTGGACATCTTGCAATGTCTGAATTAGTTGCAGAATATAGTTTTGTTTATTACTTCTGAAGGAAACTTCAGTGGTCTCATTAAATGCATGCATGGATGGATTGATGGATGAAAGATTGATTGTACAGCAATCAAATACAACCAATTAGTTTTCCATTTCTTCTAGGCATATCGCTCTATTAAGAATAAGAAATACAGTAATAACAATCAAACTTAGCAAAAACATCCTTATTTGCTCTTTTGGGTGAAATTCAGCCCTGTGAATATGCATCACAAACACCCTTTAGCATTTCTCCTTCCTCCCCACAAACACTTGTATTCATTAACAAGTTTTTGACATTTGCAATCAGGACAGATTCTCTAAAGTGTTTACTTTTAGAACTGCAAAATAAGTAATCATATTTTCCGAAGAGCTTGATCATATTGGTCATTCATAGTAAAGGAAAAAAATCCTAGCCCAGCTGCCCACTCATGCTTAAGAGGAGCTTCCTGAAGTCAACAATAGGAGGAAATAGAAGAAGAATTTCATTATCCTGTTTCAAACTCTTCCTTAAAATTAATGGTGTAAAAATGAATAGATAAAAATAGTGGGCGAATATATCTGCTCGATAACGGGAAAAAGGCTAAGTCTGCATACTTTGTGTCCTAGTGTGGTTCAGCAGTGCCGAGTGGATGCAATCCATAGAGGCATAGCAGCAGTAAATCAGGTCTGTTTACTTGTCATCACCACTGTTTGAACAACACTGTTTGAAAAGTTATTTTATCATCAAACAGAACAAGAATATTTCTAGTAAGGAGAGGCAGATCCTGGTTTGGGACTATACCGTCTCTCTGCTTAGTATCTGTTGTCTCACAGTCTCTCGTTTCCCTCTCTGTCTGTTTATATACTCAACATATACCTAACACCTGAAGGGTTGTATTCATGCGCCATAGACCACTTTTGGTCCTATCTTTGCAGTACTGTGAGTCAGAGAAGTCACAATCCGTACATTCATTCTCTGAAGCCCAATTATGGCATCCATAAATCTGTTACTGATCATATTAAGAAAATCCAGAAAGAAAAATGTGCCCAGACTGGAATTTAATTGAGGATTTGGGAACTGGAAGCTGCTGAAACTGCTATTTGAAACTGCAGATTTTGTGGGGTTTATTTATTCATTTTTAACTTAGCCTTACATCTATTTCTGGATTTTTAAGTTTCCTTTAGCTTTGTGTTCACTTTCTCAACAAAGGTAAGCCTCTCCCTGAGTTCAGAAACACTTCTCCTGAAAAGCCCTTTCCATCTTCCCAGCAGCTCCCCCCTTTTGCCTTATAATCACCTACTATTGGGCTTCTCTAAGGACAGAGCAGTATATACTTCCCCAGAAAGTGTCTTCAGTCTGCCTGAATTCCCCAATATTTATGCCCTGTAAAAAACAACAAATATTTTGTAATTCTATCTCAGAACTGATAATCTTTATTTGAATTAACTTTTGTATTATTATTACTATTGTTTGATTATTTATTTATTTATGGTTTATAAATCATGCCAAGTGCAAGGTCCTACACCTGGGTCGGAGCAATCCCAGGCACAGCTACAGGCTGGGCACAGAAGAGATTCAGAGCAGCCCTGTGGAGAAGGACTTGGGGGTGCTGGTCAATGAGAAAATGAACATGAGCCAGCTTCAGTGTGCACTTGCAGCCCAGAAAGGAAACCATATCATGGGCTGCATCAAAAGGAGCATGACCAGCAGGTCAAAGGAGGTGATCCTGCCTCTCTACTCTGCTCTCCTGAGACCTCACTTGGAGTATTGTGTGCAGTTCTGGTGTCCTCAACATGAAAAGGACATGGAACTGTTGGAACAAGTCCAGAGGAGGCCATGAGGATGATCAGGGGACTGGAGCACCTCCCATATGAAGATAGGGTGAGAAAGTTGGGGCTGTTCAGACTGGAGAAGAGAAGGCTGCTTGGAGACCTCATAGCAGCCTTCCAGTGTCTGAAGGGGGCCTATAGGGATGCTGGGGATGGACTCTTCCTTAGGGACTGTAGTGATAGGACAAGGTTAATGGGTTAAAACTTAAACAGAGGAAGTTTAGATTGGATATAAGGAAGAAAATCTTCACTGTAAGGGTGGTGAGGCACTGGAATGGGTTGCCCAGGGAGGTTTTGAATGCTCCATCCCTGGCAGTGTTCAAGGCCAGGTTGGACAAGGCCTTGGGTGGTATGGTTTAGTGCGAGGTGTCCCTGCTCATGGAAGGGGGTTGGAACTTGATGACCTTAAGGTCCTTTCCAACCCTAACTATTCTGATTCTATGATGCTGTGATTCTACGATCCTATGATTATATGATCCTATATTCTTCAGGTCAAGCCCTGCAATTGCTCATGTGATTTTCTTTCATTCACTTTATATATAACTGTGTGAGAGAATATAAATATGATATTTTTGACCCCACCACTCCTAAATTATGCATACCCTGCTTTGTCTACATTTTAAATAGGCTTTTCTAGAGCATAGCACGTATGTACACCATCAGCTCAAGCCGTGTTCTTGTATTAGTACAGCACTGTAAATAAGAAATAGCTCTACTTCATATACCAGGATTAAAATGATGTAAAGGATTATTAGCATGCAAAATGTCTTATTTTCTCAGAAGTAAGCTGCAGCTTCTTCATACCAAGCTGCTTAATCAATTCTGCGTTCACATCACTAGTCAAAACATTTCTTTTGGATGTCATTTATGTTTAAATTGATTCCTTTTATGTGATTCCTTTCTGAACTGATCCTGAATGCCTTTAAAGATATGGGTGGTTTACAAACTTTCATTTAACAACTGGCATGATTAACTGGCATGTAGTTTTTTCATCTGTTACACTGGGAGGTTTTACATGTTTTCTTTTGGTGCTCATTAATGTCTTTCAAGTCTCTTGTCACTGAGTTTTGCTGGCCAGCAAACCCATGGAAACTTTTTTGTTAGGAGTCTGGAAATTCTCATGTAAATCCTTTTAGGGAATAGTCATCTTGACCAAATGTTTAATCAAATGATGCTTATACTGAAAAATCTGTGAAATGTTTAAGATGGATGAACACAACTCATGACTTTCTGAGTATTTCAATAACTGGTATGACCAGATTAATTACCATGAAACAATCTCAGCATCTGATTGCACCAGCTGGCAACCAACATGTGTTTTCCAGTTCAAATGTCTGTGCTTGGATGGAAACGCAGTGATAATAAGACACTAAAGTTCCTTCCTATCATAGCACAGGAGAGGAAGAGGAGTGCAGCCCTGTAGTCCTGTCTGGTAAATCTGTTACTCCTGTTGCTGAGAGATAACAATAGCCAAGTTTTAACTGCATCTGCCTGGAACAGCTAAGTATGAGTTCTAGGGCCAGGAATTATTTGGAACCTAACCAGACAGGCATCCAGCATGTATCTTGATCTAAGTACAGTTTGACACACAGTGGTGGTAGTTTGTGGTGCACATCAGAAGTCCTACATGTTGTCACAGTTTTTTTAATTGTTATGTAAAATACAACCAACTTCCTTTTCAAATATAACCAAAACCCTGTTTTAATTAAAAGGTAATAATGTTTCTTTTAGATTAAAAAGGCAGCCAGCCTTCTGTGAAATACAAAATTTATGAGGAAAGAAGTGTAGCCTGTATATAAAAGAGCTGCACTCTGGAAGCTGAAGCTAGAGAGAAATCAACTTTAAATCACCTTTCAAATAAGAATCTTGAGACTCACTTACATCCTTCATATCAGGAGTTGTCTTTTGTACTAAATCTGCTCAACTGAATGCCAGCTGTGGGCTTCGCTTTCCAGTTAACAGACAGTTTTCTTGACAGCAGAAAGAAGCAATAAGATCTTCACTTCAGAAATGCCAATCTTTAAAACTAAGAGATCCTTTGTTCCACAGAGGAGCTATAGAACTCGTGCACTTTACATTGTCAGTGAAAGCAGGTTGTAGAAAATTACTCTGATTTGAGTTGGACTGAATCATATCCTGGTTCTGTCTGTTTTTCTCTGTTGCCCATATGGTAAATGTAAAGCAAAGAGTTCAGGTGTGTGACTCCATGATTAGGTAAGTATAAATAGGAGAAAGCTGGGGTTTGCAGTAGTGAACAAACAAAAACAACCACAGTTAAATTTCTGGGCTTGTTTTGCAAAGACACAGAAAAGTACACCCAACAATTTTCCTTTATAACCAGCTAGAAAGGAGCCTTTTCCCAACTCTCTTCTAATTCTGACAAAAACAACATTACTGTGTGAAAAGGCTGAAGTAGATATTGACTTGATCTACTGAGGTTTGTTTCTGAAAAACATCCTCCTGTGATCAATGACAGTGCCCTTGGAAGTGCAGTGTCAATCCGGACCTTGAATCATGGATCAAGAGTCTTGGTTTTTGTCAGGAAATAAAGAAACAAATGAATTCATGATTTAGATGGTAGCAATTTTTGCATTGGCATGTGAATATAACACAGTGCTAACACAGGGCTTGGTAGTTGTTATATTCCATCATTTTTTACTTGAAAAATAATAGAAAAGGGAAGTAAAAGGCAGCTCAGAGTGGAGAAATGCCAAATATCTCAAATGGAACACCTAAGGATCTTGTATAACCGGTTTCTCTATCATGTCTGAGAAACAAGACTCACCTCCTCTCATCACCTCTACCCCTTTGTTTAGCTTCAAATAATGTCCTTTTTCTCAGCCATTAATTTTCTGGATTACATCAGAATACCACATGGGAACAGACCATGGTCTATGTGCTGCATAGAAACAGAATAAACACTATCCACACTGCAAAATTATATATATAGCATACAGTCAGCAAGCAGCTTCAAAGCCATGCCTGATATACCCCCTGTTCCTCCTTCATTTTTACCACTAACAATGGGAACTACAATATGATCATTTCAACCAGGTTTCTGAGCCTATATCTAAGCTATTTATTACATGGCAATAAGTATTAGATGGCTGTCATTTAGATGTGATGGACTTCAGCATGTGTTAGCTTTTTCTCCTTTGTTGAGCATGATTTTTCTGATGCCTGCAGCCTATTTAATGTATTAGTGATGAAGCAAGTCTTTCTGATGAAGTAATCACCCAACCATAGAAACATTTGTGTGAAATATTCATGTGCCTACACAACTGCAAGATGACCTCTAATATGAATCCATACCCTCCTAATGCTGGAACCAGGTGCATTGCTTACAACCTGCAGGTGGAGACATGAAGAAATGCAAGGCCTTTGATAATTGTTCAGATTCAACTTAAATACATTGGTGAATCTGTCATATTTTAGCAACTTATCTTTTGTTGGATTCAGTGCTCTGGAGCCTCGTCTCTTATCCTACGACAGCCCTAGTCTTTGCATGTGATGGGTGCAAAAGCCATTGACAAAGAAAAGGAAGATGAAATCTTAAAAGGATTAACACAGAACAGGACATGAGGTTAGGAGATAAATGCTGTGGGAAGAAAAATGCACCCAGATTGTTGTGATAGGGAGAGAAGAAGCAATAATCCAAGTTTGAATTTTGGCAGGGTGAAGATCTGCATGGAGTTAAATGGTTTGAATCAGTGGGACACTTGCATCACGTTGCAGATCTTACCCTGTGGCAAGACCCAGTACCACTAAGTTTAAGAAGGAGCGAACAAGGACTCAAGCTCCACCACACTGTAAACCCGAGTAGCTTTGCTGATAACCTAAACACCAATTCCAGCTCTGAAATATTTTTTATCCTCATAGCCCAGCAAAATATTGCTGTTTTACCTCCTGTGGGGTAGATGAGAGGTGTAGTACCAGATTCAACCAGTGAAATAGCTGCAGATCTTACGTATTCTACTTCTTGGTCCCAACTTGACTGTTGTATGCTTGATTGCTCCTCTGCAGGGAAGTCTGATGATCCTGTTTCCTTGAAGAACATTAAAGCATGGAGTGCCACAGAGTACACCTACCCTGCAGAGCACACTGCTGTGTAAAGGCACTCCTGCTGCTTTTAAACTAGGTAGTGTGTATGCCACTGCTTAGTGTTCAGCCCGGCACACAGCATGGTCTGCAAGACGGTAAATCTCCCTCCGCTGAGCTACGTGCTCAAGCACAGGAAACAGAAGCAGCCAAAAAGCATCACCTCCTTAAATAACCTCTTGCCTCTCACTGGTTTGAACCTGTGTGTCCCCTTTCCTGAAGCATCCTGGAGAGTCCACCTGTATGCTTAGGGGTCTGTGCTTGCCAGATGCACTTTTGGGATGCAGCTGCTGTGAAAGCACAAGTTTCCCCACAGTCTCTGAGATGACGTTTTCTCCATTTGCTTGAGATTATTTGTCTCCTACCAGAAATAGGATTAATCTCAGCATATTTGTGTGCCTGAAAGCTAGCATCTCAATTATTGTCTGGGTTCTCTCTGCATGTAACAGAGAGCTATTCAGGATGCGATTCATCTCCCCTATCTTGGACGTTATTCTGGGGATGTTATAAATCAATCTTTGCAGGTGTTTGTCTCAGTTAACTAGTGCTTGATGACTGGCACAACCTAAACACTCAGGCTGTAGACTACAAAAGTTAGGTGGAGTATTTCATAGAAATGTGACAAAATACTCCCGTCATTCATCTCTGTGAAACCATGCTCGAGTCAATGGAGCTCAGAAGTTCAATGGAGAACACTAGATCATGCTTTTATGAGCTATCAATCTGCTAAGGAGTTTCTCTCTTGTCACCTTCTCCTGCCAAAAAGTTTGACTGTATTGCACACATTAAAAGAATCCAAAAAGCAACAAAAGCCTTCAACATAATTTAACTGGACGTAGGTAGGCAATGACAGATGCAACTCTAAGTATAATTAGCTTTTCCCCCCTCACCTCATATGCAGAAAGAGGAAGTCTTCTTGTCCAGTCCAAATGATGTGTACAAATTGCTGCACTGAACTAATTCATACTGACACAATCCTCAGGACCTATTGGAAAATTTTCATGTTATCTGAGAAACCTTTATATGCAGTATTTTTCTGTAAATTGTCCTCAAATGTAGTCTTTGTTTTAGGAACTCTATTAGTGCAAATCCCTCAAGAGATATGAGCTACCGAGCCTCCTTGCACTAGCCAGCAGGCTAGCCTGGTAAATTGTGTTCTTAAACAAAATGGAAATGCCTATGGAAATCATAGAATCACCTAAGAATCATAGAATGGTTTGGGGTGGAAAGGATGTTAAGATCATCCCGTTCCAAACCCCTGCCATGGGCAGGGACACTTCACCCATGGAACATTTTGCCCAAGACTCTGTCCAAGCTGGCCTTGAGCACTACCAGGGATGAAGCATTTGCCACTTCTTTGGACAACCTGTTCCAGTGTCTCACCACCCTCACAGTAAAGAGCTTCCTTATATCTAACCTGAATTTCCCCTGTTTAAGTCTGAACCCATCACCCCTTGTCCTATCGCTACAGTCTAATGAAGAGTCCCTCCCCAGCATCCTTATAGGCGCCCTTCAGATACTGGAAGGCTTCTCTGAGGTCTCCACGCAGCCTTCTCTTCTCCAGGCTGAACAGCCCCAACTTTCTCAGCCTGTCTTCATATGGGAGGTGCTCCAGTCCCCTGATCATCCTTGTGGCCTCCTCTGGACTTGTTCCAACAGTTCCATGTCCTTTTTATGTTGAGGACACCAGAACTGCACACAATACTCCAGGTGAGGAGTGCTCATGAAAGCACAGCAGAGGGGCAGGATCACTCTTTCTGGTCATGCTGCTTTTGATGCAGCCCCAGACATGGTTGGCTGATTTCTACAGCTACCTTTAAATTGTTTATCTATTTCAGTTACAGAAAATGGACATAACATCAAGTATCTGATTGTTTGGGGTTTTTTGATCCATAATCATTTCTGTTGGTTGAAGGACCAATTGAAAATATATTTATCCTAAAAAGGCATGATTGCAAAACCAGTTGCAGTTCACCTGAAACAATATTCTATGAAGTTCGCTGTAAATTGGATTTCAAACACTGGCAGAGAAGAAAGTGGGCAACTGTTTTCTTTATTATTTATGTATTGAATTTTACTATGTGATGACCCTGTGAAGCCTTTGGGAATTATTGTAATGAAAGTATTTTGTTTCTCCTTATATATTTTACCAGAGTTGGATTCAGTTTATGAACTGATGACACTTGTTTAAGATATTGTTTTGAGAGAATACCTATAGAGCATAAATATGCTTTTGCACAGAAGATGTTGGGTTTTTTATGTCAAATTATAATGGTAAATATTGTATTTTTATCTTTACAGACCTCACAACCAACTCCTTAAGCTAAGTATGTCCATATGGGTTAAGTATGTTTCACAATGAGTGGGCATTAAGTATGTTACCTGGTGTTTGAAACTATGAAAGAATAACATCACAAACCTGAAAATTGAACATTTGATCTGTAAAGTAGCTTTGCTTTCTGGTAGGCTGGTTTCCATAGCAACTTGAAGTTGCACTATCATTAGATCAGCTCTTCATAGGAAAGCAAAAATTATTTTGGTCCAGAAAAGAAAAAGAGAAGTTTTTAACATCTTCATAAAACATACCATGGTATGTGTGGGAACCCCACCCTCAAAACCAGATAGCACGAACATATGCTGAAAATTTGCTTATGCTTCTGAAGTTCTGAAATATGTAAGAGGAAGAGAAGGTGGGTTAAGAACCACAAGTCTTTTATAAAAATCAAATATTGAATTGAAGTGTCAGGGCCAACTACCAGAGGGACAGATACAGTTGCGTCCTAAGGTGCTATAAGAGACACAATGAGATAAGAGTGGGAAGGAAGATCAGACATGCACTGTTCAAGAGACAGCTTCTATTTCTAGTTTGCAGCAGAAATAATTGTTCCTTTTTTGAACTGAGAGCATTTGGGTCAAACCTATTGAAAATGAAGCTGTATATCTTTATTTCTCAGCTTCTTATATTCTGAGGGAATGGAGTTCTTTTATATGTAAATTTGATTTCAAGAAAGGCACTAAAATCAATGAACAGAGAGCTAAAATACATTAGAAAATTCTCTTTTCTCTGCTTAGTGTTTATTCATTTTTGATCAGGTCTTGAGAGTCAGATTATTTCAATACAAAGTTCTATGCAAGAAAAATCCTTTCCCTTAGGAAGCCCACCTCTGAGTAAGGTCCTGAAATACTCCCTCAAAGTGGGACTATCTGATAATGTGCAAACTTTGCAGTGAAAAGGACTTTTTAAATTCAGAAAGCAGCTTCCACAGCAATTAGGTAATTGTGCAGAACATTTTGTTACCAGTTTTCTAGTTTTCCAACCTACATCACTTGAGGCTCACCAGTCCTAGAACTTGCTGGAATATTTCAGCTAGGTCAACCTGGACAGACAGTGCAAAATCTTGACCTTCGAAGCACACCAGGCAATGAAGTTGATCTTATGGCACCACAAATTATCATTACACTTGTTCATAACTTCATTTATATTTTTCAAGTCTCTGTCAATGAAGGAAAATTCCTGGCAAATCACTATTGCGCTTGCTTTCCCTCTCCCTCTTTTTTCTCCATCTCTCTTTCTTCTAAATGCTGACAAGGCTGAATTCATGAAACATATAATTGTCAAAGCTTTGCTGAATGCATGACAGTTGTAATGGTTATTTACAACATTTTACATCTGAATTCAGATGAGCAGTTCAAGAGCTAATCTCTGATATTTTACATTCATCATGAACTGATGTTCCCTAAGTGTTCACTTGTGATGTGATCTCCACATACACTGATTTTCTATAAATGCTGAACTTGTGTGAATGTCACTGGAATCCTTTCTCCGAACCTGAAAATAGACAAGTTATACTTAAAAAGAGTGATTGGAAATTTTAAAACAGCAGCAACCATTAAAAATAATCAACTCCCCCATTCTCAGAGAAGAATATCTACAAATACGCTAACTTTACATAGAACATTGAGGAAGGGGTTCTTGTCTACTTACAAAGCAAGTCTCAGACATTAATTTCCTTCCAAGACAGGTCAGTTAAGAGTCTAGTTACCCTTCTGAATATGCGTTGTGTATACATATGCCTGGTTCATTCCAGTTGTGACACAGTCTCAAAATACGTATTACCACTTACAGAACAGATCTGTACAAAGGTGTGTGTAGGGTTTCTATATCTACTTTCATGTTTCCACTCCTGAGAGATTAGTAGAAGAATTTATTCGCTGAATGTAGAAATTACAATTCTGACTGGCTGGATTGTGGTCTATTATAGTAGAAATAAAGCCTAATTCAGCAGAAACCACAGAATACCTATTCTGTGTTTCACAGAATGCTGTATCCCAGGATGATACAGGGTTCAATGCAATGTCCTGCCAAACCAACAGAACATCTTCCATTAACTAAGCTTTGGATCAAGCCCAAGGGAAAAATGTTCAGATGGGAAAAACATAAAAGATTAATTTATTTCCATCTTTCCCTTCCCTGTCTCCTCCCCACCCTGTTATGCAAGACTAGTTCATTAATCATTTGGCACTGAAAGCATCGACCCTGGTCATGAAAGGAATAAGACAAGACTATGCTGTATAAAAATCCAGCTAATACTTACAGTCCATCTTTCACAACATCTTTCACATTCAATCTCTAGATCTGGCAAAAGACATACTCGTGTAGCCAAAGCACCTTTCTTTGCTCTGCTCCTTCCTGAGCTTCTGGCAAACAGCATCTTGAAACTCAGCTAATGCACCAAAAGAAGCCCTTTAAAATCTTAACTCTTACTCTGCCAATTTCTTATGAGAGCTGAAAAGTGTGTTACTCAAACTAATACCAAGCATAATTTTAGTGAATAGTCCCCAGGCAGGTCTTCTAATCTCTGTTTGGGTAATAAAAGACACAGGCATGAGTCCTCTGTGTGTGCTGAGTAAACACAACTGATAATGATAATTTCTTCAGCATTCTCAGGAGATGATGTGTCACTCAGACTTTAATAAATGGGTTAAAGCAATACTTTTTGACAGTTTATAGGACCTGAAACCATTAAGAATAAATTACTTTTTTAATTAAAGATTTTTTTTATTGCCTAATAAATGAATTTAAAGTGTAAACTGCTGATTGAAAAAGGAAAATGGACTCCAGCCAAGACAGGGAAGAATTCCAGCATATAAAGAAGAAAATAATGAGAGCCAGCAGCACATTGCATTGACCTTCTCAAATCTGAACAGGTAGTTAGCATGTTTAAAGAGAATGGTACATTAACATAATCTGAATTATCATTTTTAAAATGGTGCTCCAGGTGTAATTAGTATTTTATTATCATTAATGTCATGACTTAATTTCCATCCCGGACAGATTTCACCTCGTGTTACTTCTCTCCTGTCTCCATGAACGGCAAACTCTGAGGCAACTAACAATAAAAGTCTCCACAGTTGTCTCATAAATTAACACATCTTAAAGTCAGAATAAGCTGTCCCAGAAACTTCTTTCGCAGTCCTCTGCCTTTTTGCAGTGTTCTGTGATGCTGTGTTCCTGAACAAACCCATGTTGACTGCTCCTCTAAGCTCCAGTTTCCCCAATGGTCATAAACATCTCTGGACAATCTTAAGTGACTCAAATATTCATGACTTTGGAAGCACAGAAAGTAAGAGGTGAAATATTGGTCTGTTGGTGTCCCAGCCACGTGAGTCTCCACCTTCCTGCACCCTGCACTCACCTGTGGTAAGTAATGACTTCCTCATATACAGTAAATCTGTTCTTTCGGCTTAGTTTTGTTCATCATTTGATTTTCATCATGTATTTATTGTACACCCGCTAATAGGTGTATTTTAATATTTTTAATATTTTAAACATTTTAGCCACACGCTTGTCACACCATCTTGGCCCAAGCATTAAGCCTGGTGGAATCTCAGAGACGTTCATACCAAATGGTGTAAGCAGGTCAGCCTTACACTCTTCATTTGTTATGTCACTTATAGCCAGCCAGCATTTAATATAATGAGCTTCCTTCTTTGTGTTTTGAGTGATAATTAAACCCATCACTTACCTGGCTTACAAAAAAGCCTTCACAGACCTTTTCTATACCCACCAGTCACGTCACTGTGTCACTTCAGGCTACTAAGCGGCACACCGAGCTAAGGTGCACGCATCCTCAATTAGCATCATTGGGTACTCACCCAGTTATCTTAGCAGATAACTTCCTAGATTTTCATTTGCCTTGCTTAAAAAACCCGCGAACACATCCCTTTTAAAAAATCAGCCTATCCTCATTTAAAAACTTCATCATATTCCAAGTAAAACTGTTTTCCTGATGAATTATCTTCTCCATTTAAATTTTGTCCCCTATTTCTAATATGTCTGTTTAGCTGTTGCTTCCAATCACTTGCTGTAATGATTGGTTTATTGTTTGATATGTTGCATGCTTTTTAGATTAAAAATCTATTTTCCTGATGGAGCCACTGATAGTTGTGAACTGATCACATCTATCTTCTCTTAGATAAATGGTATATATATTGAGTTTAATGAACTAGAAGGAGAAGAAAGGAAGTAAAAGGTATATACACACTTTCAATTTTTTACTGATCTTTCAAAATTCTGCTTTTCTTTCTTGAACCCTTTGCAGGTTTTCAGCTTTTTGATTTTTTAACTATTTACCTGGTCGGATTTACCAGGACCAATCTCACAAAAGCTGAACGACACTTCTTTTTGTAACTGACTTTATTTGCTTCCTTGTTCCTAAGGCATTTCAGGCAATGCAATGCTTGAAGCTCTTCTCTGAACTCTAGGGAATGTATTCATCCCACTGAGCTTACTGGTTGTGATGTGCAATCATTAAGAATTCATTAAGTTTTCTAATAATAATCTTTAGGTTAGTGTCACCGGTATCTTTCTGAAACTTTCACCTTTCTAAATCTTTCCAAGTTCATTCTTTGCCTTAGGTTTTTCGTCTTACAGTTTTTGAGCACACAAAATTATTCCTCTCTCCTTGAGCAAGAAGTGAAAAAGGGAAACCTTTCCTGTCTAAAATAAAGTCACTAGAACTTATTTTGAAGAGACCTATATGCAAAACAGTGGGGGATTAAAAAGCAGTTTGTCATTGAGGCATAGAGAGAAAATTTAAAACCTTCATTGTTCCAGAATAGGCTGAATGATGTTTCAGGCCATAGAACTCAGTGAAAGTGAAACTTTCGCACTACCTTTTCTGGCTTTCTCCTTTCTTTTGATGTATTTCTATCCATAAGCACTTTTAAATCAATCTGAAACTTCCTTAAAAACAAACTGATAAATTGCATAGAAGAGCACTATACTTTTAAAAGTCAGCTGTCATCTTGAGTAGCTGACTGCTTTAGAAAGTCAGAACTTAAAAGTCAAGGCAGAGTGCTCTACCTTGTGTTGCCATATGGTGAGACCAGATGATCATAATAGACACTTCAACATTCAATATATAAGGAGAGATGCACATACTACATAAAGCATTCGCTCCTTTAAAGGGTAATTCATAGACTTGCTCTGGATCCTATTCCAGAGGAGTTTTGCATTTTGCACAGTCTCCCAAGGAAGAACCAGACATGGGACACAGGAAAAGACACACTGGATCAGAACATCTGTGCTCTGTGCATTCCAAAGGCCTCTTTCCAGCAGTGACTGTAGCAAATGCCTGGGCAAAAACTAATTACTCCATGGGTGCACAAGGTTACTTCTGCAGAACACCCTCTTAGCCTCTGGCATACCTTTTAGGGACACCCTGAGAAACTAGTGTTGCTCTTTAGAATCGTTAACAATAAAAATGCATTTTTACTGTAAAAACATCCCTTAGGTATTTTTCTTCCATAAAATTGTCCAATCATCTCTAGACTCATGGACATTATTATTATGTATATCATTTTGTGACACAGATTCCACACTGAATCATGGCATGTGAAGCTTCTCTACACTTTAGGCAGCCTTCGTTAACTCTCCCCTTTCTCTTGACATTCAATGGATGTTCCTAGTTTCTTCCACACACTTAGCACCACACTCATAGTAGCTTATGAAGTGATACTTATGAAGTGTCAGTATACATAGTGGCTTATGAAACCTGTGTTAACAACCCATGACTTTCAGGCCACAGCAGTTATAGTTTCTGCCTTTCTATTGAGAAGCCAGGGCTTAGCCTTTTTAGCCTTTAGAGCTAACAACCCAACCAAACAAGCTGTGATTGATGAGACCTGCACTAATGCCAGGAACTGGAACTGTCAGTCAAAAACATAAAGGTGGCTTTGGACCAGTCCATGCCCCTGCACATCATTGCCATAGCTGTCCTCAGCAAGACCAGCTAAACCTTAGACCCTTCCTAGGCAAGACATTCTGTAAAAGTCACACATCATTAGTATTTGCACTTTTTACTGCAAAACTGATGTTTGACCTATGCCAACCTCAATTTTGCAATAGTCAGAGCAGCTTGCATAATGGTGTATTATTTCTGTGTATCTTTCTCTATGGAAGATACTGAACATCCTCATTGTATTTTATACCACAGTGAGACACTAATCAAACTTCCATGCAGTTTTGGGTGTCTCTTTTTTTCCCTTTTTTCTGGGAGGAGCAATAACTTGTGTACTTTTATGTGACCGTATTTTTAATTTACAGCAAAATCTCCTACACCTTGGAAACTACATTCTTATATAAGTATTGTAAATCAAAACCCTAATAAATAAATATTGCACATACCAGGCAAGCAGCAAGTCTGCAAATCATTTTTGTAAGTGCACTGTAAACCTTACCTTGGCAAGGTTGTACAGGTGAAGTGCCACAAAGATTTGCAGTAAAAGAGTATACTGGCTTACACACAATTTTGGATTTAAATTTCCAAATCACAGTGATCTCAGTAGTTGGTTTTGCAGAATGCTGTCATGGTAAATAAGGCAAATGGCACCCTCATCTGCCTTAGAATGAGTAGGACTTTCAAATCAGGTGTGGTTTTTATCTCTGTGCCAGTGGAACTGCACCTGAAATACAGGTCCAGTTTGGAGCTCATCAGTTCAAGAAGGATGTGGAGGGAGTGTTTCAAGGAGTTAGTGCAGGAGTTTGGGCATGCCTGAAGAGGGTGGAGGAGCTGGGTCCTTGCTATCTGGTGAAAAGGCTACTAAAGGAGGCTAGATCTAAGGAAGAAGTTCTTTACTGTGAGGGTGGTGAGGCACCGGGACAGGTTGCCCAAAGCAGTGATAAATGCTCCTTCCCCAACAGTGTTGAAGGCCAGGCTGGACAGAGCCTTGGGCAACCTGGTCTAGTGAAAAGTGTCCCTGCCCAAGGCAGGAGGGTTGGAAGTATATGATCTTAAGGTCCTTTCCAACCCTAGACATTCTATGATTCTATGATTTAATATCAGCCTAAGCTATTTGAAAAGTAGTTGGAAAGAAAAAAACCCACAAGTTTTTCTCATTACTAGCACTCTCAATAGCCCCAAACTGAACACTGGGAGGTTCAGCTTGGACATTGGGAAAACCCTTTCTGTCACGTGTGTGCTGTAGCACTAGATAGGTTTCCCAGACAGGCTGTTGATCTCCATTTTTGGGGATTTCTGGACTAATTCAGACAAAGCAATGGCTGACCTCGTCTGCTGGTGGTGCTGGTCCTGATTCAAGAGTGACCTCTGGAAATCTCTTCCAACCAGCATCTCTA
This sequence comes from Neopsephotus bourkii, assembly GCF_033783945.1. Classification (NCBI taxonomy): domain Eukaryota; kingdom Metazoa; phylum Chordata; class Aves; order Psittaciformes; family Psittacidae; genus Neopsephotus; species Neopsephotus bourkii. The sequence goes on from NW_026901486.1 coordinate 99,630, forward strand.
TGATGCTATGATTTCCACGCTTTTTTAGCTGATACATTTCCATGGTTACGCGTCTACAGCGCATTTAGCATCAAGCTGTTACTTCTGCACAATGCTTCTCTGTAATGCACGGAAACAGTGGATAATGAATGAGCAGTTAATTCAAAGGTATTTTTACCACACTCTGCTTTAGTGGAAGTATTAACTGTAAAATGATACCTTCCTTCTTTCTCCAAATTCAGGCCATTTCTGACCACCACTTGACACATCTGCCTCTTTTAGTTCTTTGGAAATTGCGTCATAGGATGCAGACGCTTGTGCAAACAAATTATATGTAGAACTCTCCTTTGGGGGATGTAATGGTTATCGCTCATATTTACCTTATAAACAGTTGAGTGAAGAGCCACATAAAATCCATGCCATTTACAAGACAAAATAAATAGAACTTGAAGGTGCAGTTTAATTTACTGATGGAAAATAAAGTACTCCACTCAAATAATTTGTTTCCTAGCAAGAAAAGGAGTTAGAAAATGTGATCCATGGTTACGCTGCTATTTGGCTATTTTTCTTTGTATATTTCTTCAGCATGGAGCAGAGGGGATGCCTTTCAGTAGGAAACAGGAAAAAAAGTACAACTCACAACAGCCTGATCTATTTTAATGAGACAGTGGATAATTAATGACTCGATTAACAGGGGAAGTTCAGGTTAGAAGAAGTCCATTACTGTGAGGGTGGTGAGACACTGGCACAGGCTGCCCAGAGATGTGGTAAATGCTCCACCCCTGGCAGTGTTCAAGGCCAGCTTGGACAGAGCCTTGGGCAACATGGTGTAGTGTGAGATGTCCCTGTCCATGGCAGGGGAGTTGGAACTGGATGATCTCATGGTCTTTCCCAACCCAAACCATTCTGTGATTCTATGATTCTACATAAACTAAAGGTATAGGAGGAAAACCTGCAAAAAAAGTATAAAACATGCTCCAAAACCTTTTTAATTTCCCCAGTCATTGCTAAATCTTAAGTTGATGTCTCTGAAACACCCCTCCCAAACCCACAACAAACTAGAGTTCATAGAAAAGTCCTATCAATGACTTGCCTTTAGCATTCCCCAGACCTGTCTATCAAACCAGCAGCATTTAAGAAGCCTCAGTGAGGCACGGTTTCAAACATGAAGACATTAATCAGGGAGGAACCTCTGGATATTGCAGGTGTTATTTTTCAAGCCAGAAGACTTATATAATCAATCCACAAACTCCTCTGGCCAGACAAGCTGAACTGAATATACAAACGGCGGGTGATATGAGGCTAAGTTATTATAAAGACTAAGATGTCCCATTTGCATTCTAGACTTTTTACACTTCTATAAAAAAGATCTACCAATACATCTGTTCATCTTTGCAGTATACTCTTAGGGCTATGAAACAGAGAATGTATCTGAATTAAATAAAGTGGAGAAGAACATTTATTTTTATTAAATAAAAATACCTGTGAGGCTCTTTTTCTATGTCTCTTTTTTTATTTTTTATTTCCTCATTATCCATGCTATTTGAGAAATTCTAAAAGGAGTCACAGACAAGTTGCTGGAATAAAAGCGCATCTGTAGGTACATTCAAGACAGTATTTGCTAATAGACAAAAGTCTACTTAGGTTTTATTAGTTTACCTTGAACTTTGAAGTTACCGTAATATCCAGCAGTTCTGACTGCAAGAAAACAAAGCAGCCACTGTCAGTAGATCTGTATATCTGTGCAGAGATCTGTATTCAATTACACCACTGTTGGTTTAATCCTAGTGTTAGTATTAATATTAGTTTTAGACTAATGCGGTAATTATGTTTTTCCAATGCTCGTTTTTCCATCTCTCTTTTAGCTGAAAGTTAAAAATGAAGTAATGGAATAACCAGCAAGTGTGCACAAAACTGTTTTACCCCAAAACCTGTACTGATAGAACTAGTTCTCATGAGGGAAGCAAAAGGTATATAACAATAACGCCAGGATGAACTTCCAATTTTGCAACAATTAGGTCAGTATCTGAGTCACTAGGCTAACAGTTTACTCACAAGATAGCACAGCTTCCTGCAGACTTAATCTAGCCTTTAGACTGAGCGAATTTAAGGTGCTTAGTGCAACAAATGAATGTTGAGTCAACTGAATCCAGAGAGGAAGGGGTGGTTAATCTTAATTTATTTCAGATGTGTATAGTATGGATGTCTACTGCTGACCAAGTTTGCTGGAGTCCACACTTCGATGTCGCTGCTACAAAGAAGTGCTCTAGCCTCTTTCCTACCCTTCTCAGTTACCTCCCTTGCACTGAGCCCCATGGTCACACACCCTCAGGATGAACAAATTCAGCAGGCTGATACAATGGAATACTAAACCATTTCCCCCAGAATAGTTTTTCCACTATGAGATGAACTCACTGAAGAGCAGCCTGTACTCCTGACAGTTACTGTGTCCTGCAGCAATGTGAGAGATAAGGCTGATGTAGGTAGCTCAATCACAAGATTCCATACAAGAAATGAGACCATACAGCTGTAAGAAATCCAGTCATAGCTGAAAGAGACTAAAGCTACTGTTTTCAGTAGCAGCCAGTAGTCCAGACTAACACTGTATTAGGTGCTAAGATCATATCATATACTTTCAAGTGAAACGAGTTATACTGCAGGTGCCCAAACTTCAGAAAGCCCCAATATCTGGCTGATTGATGGGTTCAGAAGTGAGAGACATCATTTAGCTCCCTTCTGACCTGCAGCCTTTTATTTCTTCTAAGGGGACCAATATATAGGCATATAAGCAGATGTTCCATCTGAAAAAACTCAGACAAAGGAGCTGCAAAATTCTCCTGCTTCCTAAGCTTTATGTGTAATTATGGATCACTAACGTTTTTAGAGCAAGGATTTTTGTCTTTCTCTGAACCACCTGAAGCACGTATCAGGGACTGTGCTTTCACAGAGTGAAATAAGTACTTCTGGAAAGAACCAAAGCAGCTGCTCATCTTCAGGACTAGTTTAACAACCCAGTCTTCACTGTTTGAGGTTATTCTATTCCCTCATGAAAATCAACAGAATGACCTTCCCCTCCCAGCACTCGATCTGAACTGCTAAACTTCTTTTTGCTCCAAATGATTCAGTCTTTCTGCATAGTAGCAATATTGTTTAGAAGCTAGTTTTCCCTTGTAATATAAGTGGATCATATTAAAACCCACATGGATTATGTAGGTTTAGCATTTTATTACGTAGCCTTCTTGCTAAAAAGAGGGACATGCAGTACAGAAGCTGAAATAAGGCACTGCTGAATGGCATGAGCAATTTCAATAACGTCTGAAAAGAGCTAAATATGTCAGTGTGCCATAAATATATGTCTAGCATTTAAGTATACAGAAGATGGAAATCAGCAGTAATTATTTAATGAGAAACAGAACTGGACCTTATTTTAGACTGAGTCTCATTACTGCAGGCAATGTGAGAGGCACAGATTTGTTCACTTCTAGTCTTCTTACTCCCCCCTCAGAAAAGGAAATTCCTTCTACCTCCTTCAAAATAATCTTGCACTAAAGTTTTTTAGTGAATTTGTGGTTCTCCCTCACCATGCATTAGGTTTTGCTCTCTGGTTTAAGTAGAGGAGTTCGATATGTTAAAGCAATAGGGCTCAACTGGTATCAGTCTGTACCTCAGTTCCAGAGGTGATCATGAAAGAGTTCCTTGCATGGACTCAAGTCTGATGTGGAGCAAAACTGATACCATCTGTTGCCTTTCTTTTCTCAAGTATTTTTTCAAGATAATTCCAACCAAAATGACTGAAAAACAATATTCAGAGGTCAAAAACCTCAGTGAAACTCTCAGTTTCTAACTAATCTTTTTTTCACCTACCTGTGGTCCACTTTGTTTGACCAAACAGATAGGGAGATTAGTATAACCTTAGATGCTCCACCTGCAAACTGCTGCTTGCCACAGTGTAAACTGAAGAGGCCACCTACACTACTGCAGAGTGATGTTACTGGAATTGCCCAAGATGTTACTGGAATTTTCCATGCTAAATGCTGTGTCATGAGACTAATAGACATGAAATTATATCTACAATATGAGATATTGTAATGCTGCTGAACCTTCATACAAGGGGTCAGTAAGGTTTCAGAGAGGGTTGGGGTTGTGGGAAGATGTTTTCTGCTCTTACTGATTTCCATCTTTCCAATTGATTTGGTCTTTCCAAATGGACTTCACTCCTGTGATAAAAGATGTATCAGAGGGTAGCACTGAGGTTATTGGCCACTTCTTCCTCTAAGTCCCCTTTAGCAGCACATTTCTCTCTTAATCTCCCAGGACATATCGTCTCACACCTCTGGCAGGTTTTACATGCCTCAGTGTGTAGCTGAGGATGGTGAGCAGTGCTCCTGGCTGGAAGAAAATGAAGAGAGAACAGTCCAGTTCCCCAGATGGAGCTGAGATGATGAGACCTTCACTGATCTGGAATCAATGAACGTATAGCAAAACATCCATGGTGAAAACCAAGGCACACTACACTGCAGATGCAGTGTCAAACATAAGTGCTTCCCTGTGTGTCCCGTTTATTGTCTTGGGCTCTGTGTCACATGAGCTGTTGAGATGTTCTGGAGCTGATTTAGAGCTAAGTGGTTTGAATGACAGGCTAAGTAAATTCTGGACAACTATGAAAATACTAGCTTTCTACTTTTTCTTTTCCCCTTTAAAATGAGCCTACCTTTTGCTTAATGGTTATGTTATGTACTACTGGCAATAGATGAGCCTTTCTTTTCTGGGAGGTATTGAGCATTTTCCCTGAAGAGGAATAGAAACAACAGCAGTGTACTGTAGCACTTGGCATCCACACATGATCCTTGACTTCACTGATGCAGATTTGGCTTGCTATGTCTGAAAACTTTGATATGACTAAATCAAATAAAGGTTTGTAAAGAGTGGGGAGCAGTTCCAGGTAATTCAGACTTGGCCAGCATCATGACTCTCACGTCTGCTTCTCCAGATCAACCAGACTATTCACTTCATGTCACTTAACTGAGAATGGAATGTCCTATACCGACATGCTCTCACATTTGGTGTTCCAGCCAACTCAAATATCCCTTTCCTAGGGATAGCCTAGCAAATGAAAGCCACTGAAGGTTTAGTGTTATCTGGTTATTCAGCAGTCATTCTTCTGGTGCCTCTCTTGCCAGAATGAAGATAGTCCCTTTTGAAACAGATGGGCTTTTTTACTGTGGTCTGCATTTAATCTAGAGTGGCTCTTCCCTCCATCCTGCCTCAACATAACAAGAAGACCTCCCTTTCCTTTAGCAGAAAACAATCACTGAGAATTTCAGGCAGGCAAGATGTGCACAACTCACAAAGTATCACCCTCAACAACTAATTTTCAAGGGTATGAATTCTTTCTTTTTGCCTCATTAAACATTACCCATGGTCTCCCTCTTTTAAACACAAGAATACAGAATTGTCATTTCGGAATAGAGCAATGGTCCATCCAATGCATCCTCATAATCCCAATACTGGCCAACACTGAATGCCTGAATAGGATATTTAAAACCCTGTAATGCATCTAATTGGACAATAATACACCACGAGGGAAAATTCCTAACTGACTTCAGCTGGTGATCAGGTCATTATCTGAAATATGAGGATTGACATCCCTTGTAATTTTTCATTGGAGCTAATGCTACTGCAGCTGTTCTTCTTCTTCATAAAAATGTCTGTGCTATTGCTTTCAGTGGGGCAAACGTGCTGCTTCTTCTGTATTCAAGCTTTAAAAACAGCTGCCTAGTGTCACGTTAGGTTTCTCTCCAGGTCCTTATTATGCTGTTTTGTTGATGTGTTTTGTGAGCATCTGAAATGCAGGTTTGAAGATTTGTGCCAATGATGGTCTAAGTTTTTTGTTGCCTTCTGTGTCCTCTCAAATAACAAAAAAAAAATCTTGATTTAGGAAAAAAGAGAGAGACCATAAAAGCAAAAGAAACATAAATGAATAAAAAGCCAACCTACATTAATGCAAATCTTGTCAGATATACTGCTAAAGGAAAAGATAAAACACTCATGCAATATATGTGGCCAAACATTTGCAGTCTTTTGATCTGACTTAAGATTAAATTATTGTAACCAACCAGAAGAGTTTAATACATGTCTTATACACATAAAGAGTCCTTCTGGGACATCATCTCATCCCCACCTTGAATCTAACAGCTGTGAAACTTAACATTAGTTCTGATATAATGTTTGCACTTTCAATGGTTTCCTTCACAAATATTCGTTAAACTTGCTAGCGCTATGAAAACTGTGGTTGTGGAAAACATAATACAAACAGCTAAAGCACATCTCTGTGAGATGAGCATAACCACAAAATCAAAGACTGTGACTGCAGCACAGGAACCCTGAATCTTCCTGCTCTTCAACTGGTAAAGATCTGCCAACCTGTCACTCTCCACCTGAAAACATAAACTCTGCAGCTGTACAACATCTGTGTACAACATCTATGTACAGCATCTATATACAACATCTATGTCTACAACTGTATTTGTATGTACATACAGAGAGAGAGGGCTGCAGCTTGCCATGTCAGTTCTATGAACACATTTAGGGTCTAAAATGAATTCCAGATAGGTGACTTGCTAATGTTATGATTTTAAATCCACTTTGTTAATGTCTCCCATCAGAAAAAGACAAGAGAGTAAGATAAGTCAAAATCCCTTAGCAGAATTATTAGGCTTATCTTTTAGGCTTATATTAGAAAATCCAAATATGTAAAACCAAAATTAACTAGGATTTTGTGCAGTGTATCTAATTGCATTCAGTAAAATAATGTAGTCTTACATTTATGTCTAGCAGTGTCTCCTGTATGATCCTTTTTTGCAGCCTGGGGTTCAAGAAAGAGCTCTTTCTGGCATATGAGTGCTCAAAGGTCATACCCTGGTTTTCATGCTGAATTAAAAGCCTTCATGTTTTGGTAGCCTACTTTCAGAAGGATAGGAACATTGTCTTCAAAATCATTTTTGCTCTTAAGGAAGTGAATTTTTTTTTAACTATTTTACTGTGTTATTGAGAATTACTGAAGAGCAATCTCCTGCTTTATCTTGGTGCACAACTCATAGGGAATCGACACACAAATCTAATTTGGGATAACCTGAGGGATCCTTTCTCTTTGCTTCCTTCTTTTAATGAAAATTCACAGGTTTTTTTAGCTTTAAATTAGTCCAGATGGATAGTTGTCCCTTTGTAACACCTTCTGGCAGCTTGACCTGGCTGGAGCACACAGTTACCTTCCAGCTCCCTCCTGAGCTACTTGGAAGTGGCCCAGGCAGCACACGCAAAAGGTAGAGTTGCCAGCCAACACACCCCAGAGAATGACACTGTTTTCCATTTTAGAGAGAATACAGGGCAAAACATTGAAAACCTGAATGGTGTCAATAGTACCAGAGCATCTGGCATCCACCAGTGTTTACTGCAATAGCCAGCCAGCTAAATTCATTTTACTGCACACCATGCTAGCAAAGAGACCATGTAGTGCAGAGATCAATCCACCTAGGAAGCCTGTGGTCTTACAAACACACACGAAACTTTCTAATAGCTGTTAAGATGATACTACTGCTCAGTCTCTCCTACAGTATATCTATGGTATTAACTAAACAGGCCTATGATTTTACCATGGCCTTGGGGACAAGTGTTATTTCATAAGTAGCATCCAAATACCTAAAGACTCTCCCAGAAGAGAATCCACTTTATCTGCTGGCAACAGTGTCTGAATTGTGCTGTCCTCAAAACTGAACAAGAGTTTAGCTAGTTTTGAGCTAGAATAAAAGTTTCCCTGCCTCAATCCCATGCAGCAGGTTTGCTAGCAATCAGAGAGGAGTGATCAAAACTCTTCCTTGACCCATTGTATTTATTAGTATACGTGTACCTTCAAATCATGCATTCAAGTCAATTTAGCAGGCTTAAGTAATAATTGCACAACTGGCATTTATGATTCCTTCTACACTACCAATTATCCAACAAAACTAAGGCTCCAAACTACCTTCTGACATTTCTCCTGCCCTAGAAGCAGCATCAGGATCAAAAAGGTACAAAAGTAGTCATGTGGGATACCATTATCTTCTGTCAACACCAAACCCTCAGGAATGAGCAACACTTACACACTTTGCAAGCTTCCCTGCTTATACAACTATTCAACTGCAGCTGCATCAGTAACTTGATGCCGCAGTGAACAATAAAGAAACAGGGCACGTGTTTTGGTGTCTGGTCATGCAAGTGTGTCATTTCCGAGGTGTGAGAGCTGGAAGGGACAATACCAATAATCTGCTCTGACATCCTTCATTACAGAAAACATCAAACATCACCCTTTACTTAGGCAACTTGCCCTAAGCAACTTCTGCTCAAGCTAGAACAGAGCGATAGAATTTGTTTCTTTTTAAAGGCATGGCCAAAACCTTTTAAACACTGTAGGAGTCTATTGATGGCAATTGGATTTAGTCTAGTGGTGGTTAAGTTTAACTTAGAAACATGTTAAGATTTTTATTTGCATATGCAAGTATGCATTTGCATATTTTCCTCCCAAATATTAATCTTTCTTAAGAAGGATAGGGAGTAATCCAAGCATGCAAGTCTCAATTCCCGCATTGGAGCTCAGAGAGGCTCATAGGGCTTGATGGATCCAGCTCCCCACAGACTCCTTTATTCTCAGTAATTTTTAAATACAGGAGTTCTTTTGGAATTACTGATCCATTCCCATCACAACAGCACAGGAAAACATTTTAAAAGCTGTTGTGCCTCAAAGAGGTTTCTGTTGTGAAAGAGATTACTATCTCTCTGGGAATAGTTAGGAAAATAAAGATATTGATTAGGGTTTGTGGTTTTTTCCCCCTCTGAAATACCATTTTATGTAATTTTCTCACTATTTTTACTTATAAGAATAAATAACAAGAGCAAAAAACAATCACATTTTCATTTTTCAAGACTGGCTACAGAGTAACTTTACAAACTAATCTGAATATGATAATGCTGGGATGTGGTGGTTTAACCCCTGCCAGCAGCCAAGCCCGACACAGCCGCTTGCTCACTCTGCACCGGTGGGATAGGAAAGTGAATCAGAGGAGGGTAGAAGTGAGAAAACTCATGGGTTGAGATAAAGACAGTTTAATAGATAAAGCAAAAGCCACTCATGAAAGCAAAGCAGAATAAGGATCACTTTGAATGTCCCTCTCTTCCTTCTTCCTCTCTGGCTGCATATACTGAGCATGACATTTTATGGTCTGAAATATCCCCTGAGTCCACTAGGACCAGCTGTCCTGACTGTGTCCCCCCCAACTCCCTGTGCATCACCAGCCTGATCACTGGTGTAGTGATGAGCAGAAATGTCCCTGGATCTGTGCAAGCACTTCTCAGCAGTAACTAAAACATCCCTGTGTTATCAGCACTGTTTCCTGCACAAACCAAAACCATACCTCATCCTAGCTACTATGAAGAAAATAATCTCAGTCAAAACCAGCACATGGACAAATCAATGTTGCTACAAAATAGTAATAATAAAACTTATAGCTCATATGCAGACTTTCATAAGACAATGAAAGCTCACCAAAAATATTGCATCCCTTTGATTTCAATTTGGGCACTGAACCTGAGTAACCTAGGAGATTCCATTGTTTCTAACAGGATTTGTTCCCCTCACTTAGAGATTTTTAAAGGTAATTCCATCTCTCATCATGCAGAAACATAGCACATGTGGCCTACTTCAATGCTGAGGAGAAAATTAATGTTTCCATCTCCTAAGTCCCAAATTTTACACACCAGACATTCAGCAGGACTCTGGTCTTGCCGCGCAAATAACCTAGCATTCACCCTACTGATGCTGTCCTCAACTTATCTGAAAAGCCATTTCTAATACATGGCCATTTATCACTGGACAGTAGAGAGACAATTTTAGTCTACAACATCCTAATTACATTCTGGCTGCTTTCACTCCCACCCTCTACTTCTAATTGAGTAACAAAACTTGGAAGTAACTGTCAAAATGGAGACTGACTCCCCATCTTAGTGTTTTTTTATGAACTTTAGTATATTCCAGAATTTATTACTCTTTTTGTTAAAAAAAAAGCAACTTATATGGATCACTTGTAGGCTTTAACAGCACTGTTATTCTGGGTCAAACATGTACAGTTTTTAAAGATCTTAAAGCAGGTTCTCATGCACTTCACAGATCTCTGTTGTGCTGTATCTGTAAAAATGCCCCATCTCACTGTGGCTCTCACTGAACATGATGGTGTAGATGAATCCTCTTTCATTTGTCCTTAAACTCCTACATTTCAGTTAAATTATCAAATCACCGTTTACAGACAAAGAGCCGAATCACAAAAAATGTAAGTATATTCTGAAGGTCTGCAACAAGGCAAAGCATTCAGTTCCCTTCTCCTGAGATGTAAGTACTGGGGCTCAATTCATTTCAACAGATGAGGACAGCTGAGGAGCAGATCTAACTACTGAGACATACTAGCCTATTTCTGACTGAAGCAAGTACATGACCATTTGTTTGGTTTGACATCAAAGATTCTCAGGAAGCAGTTGATCTTCTGGAGCTCCCATTACAGAACATCCTACCCAACGTTGCAACAGCAGATGGTTTTTAAAATACATTCCTGAAGTACATAAAAGAAAGGATGCTTAGAAATACACTTAGTAACATTTTCATTAGCTTTACAAGGTGGATTTTAGAATGGAGAATGATGATTTGTTTGACTGATAAAATATCTGCCAATGGCAAACAAAAGAACACAAAATATTCCTGTTATCTGGAAACACTTGATCATGATAACTTTGTAAGATGAAGTCAGTTCAAACATCAAGACAATTGTATTAATCTGCATTGCTTTTATACATGAAAGTGCTACATGACAAGGCCGTATTTCTACATGTAAAAGAGACTGAAACTTGATGCTGTCACTCAGGTTTCAAGCTGATAGCTCTAATAGCTGCTGCTATGAATTACCAGCATTTTTTTCACAGAACCAAAATTAACCTGAAATACTGTTATTGTTACAGCGTTGCCTTATTGCCATTTTTATTTCAGTATCATTACAAGTCAGTAAGTAGATAGAAACAGATCTAGATAATAGCAGAGATTCACTCTGATGCCTGTATGTGAGTTCAACAGTGCTGATGCCCAGTGCTGCCTTCCTGCTTCAGCAGACCTGTTGCTTTGCTTAATTTGTGTTGCTGCAGTACTTCATGTCGCTGGGCAATGCATACACTGTAACCTGCCAAGAGGGCTATCTAAAAATAAAAGAACAACTAATCAGCAGCATTACCCCTACCCTGCAGGTGGAAAATGGGAGGATCTTTTTTGATATGCCTGTGACTGGAGGTTTAAGGAGATAAATCTGCTTTGCTTGGTGCATGGGATCCTGTCTGAAGGCATTGGGCCCAAACAAGGTCTTAGGTCAACATAATAAAGTCTCAACAGCGCAACTTTCTCCATCCTCTGTCCTTACTTGGGTGACATAGAGAATAAAATGGTACTTAAGGTTGCTAATGCTTTTAGCATCTTCCCTGTATACTGTTGATCTTCCACAACTGGCTTAAACAGCTACTAAATTTATATGTATACACTGCTCTTCCCTGACTTCTAATACAATTCTCAAAGAGAGATTGGGGTAAGGGAAGAAGGCCAAAAGTTGGAAGCAGTATCTTTGTTCCTTACGAAGCTTATTTTGCATGAAGCTTTTCTTGGATTTGACAAAACCTGCTGAATACAGATGTTTTAATGAACCATTTTAAATGATTCATCTGACATCAACAAAATGTCAGAAATGCCTGACACATTATGTTGCTGGGTGAATCAGACTAACTGCTGTCTTAGTAGGAAAGGTAGATCCTTAATTTAATTATTGGACCCTTGGATCCATAATGAAGTCTCGGAATTGTTCTAGGTATTCTTATTTCTCAGAAATGGGTTCATCTGCACTCTGCAGCATCTCAGTCTACAGAGAAGACTATACAGCCCACTGGAGGCCGTATGCCACTCATTACAGAAAGCTGTAATAAATAAACACTTTATTTAATAATTAAAATATCTTAGTAGAAATGTATGAAAAGAACAGCACAGATTCATAATGGTTCTATGATATCTATATGTCCTCTTGGAAATTAGCTTTTCTTAATGGTCTGTTTTGATTTTGACTCTGTTCCAAATTGGTTGGTATAACGTTGCATGTAGACATTTACAATTTATAGCAACGCAGGAGGAAGTAGACCAGTTTTCACTTGAATTCTTTAGAAGTCAGTCTGCTCTTCCTTCTCCAAATGGCTTTTTTTTAATGTGTGAAAAAGGCAGGCATGTCAGATCTGTGAAGCATAGAAGAAACCGACATGTGGCATCTATGTGAGAATCTTAATCACATATAACTGGATCCATTTCATGATATCTTGAGGTGAAGAGACTAGAAGTGACATCTGAAAGAACCATGTCCACAGGCAGACACTCAGCCACCTGCTAAACATGTGCTGTTGCCAGGAAGGAGAGCAGCCAGTTTTATGCCAATAAAAACCTGCATCAGTCAGAGGCCAGGTAACACTGACTGAGAAATCTGACTTGGGGCTGGCTTGTAGATGTTGACTTTGCAAGGTTAATTGTTATAGGTGGCAGCTCCATGTCAGAGAGAAGAAGTTTCACAGGCGTCAGTCCTGAATGATCCTCATGGTGTCCTTGCCTTTAATCCTGGTTCACACACCAGTTCAGCTGTGTGGCTCGGTTTAAGACAAGAATGGCCCTAACTGGTTTCCTTCTGCACCTCCGCATACACACGTGCTTTCTCTTGTAAGTCACAGCATCACCTGGGAAGAATGACTTTTATCAGGTAATTGGAACTACAGACATAAAATAACCATTAGTGAATCATTAATCCTGCATGTGATATTTGGAGTTGACTCAACACAGGATTCAGCCAGAACATTCTAAAGACTGGACTCTTGGCTTAGGTTTGAGAGATGTGAGTGACGTTCCTGGTGTTTTGGAAGTTCTGTGTGAGACAGGAGGAGACGCTCTGCATATATCCAAACCCAAGAATACTGTAACACCTACTGAGGTCCAGCCATGAGAAAACTGTAATTTGCATTGATTTTTTTAGCAGATGCATATGCATATACATATACATCATATACATATGCATATGTGTGTGTATTAAACACATATATATATGCCAGAATCAGTACTAAATAATCTATAGAATCCTTCATGTATGTCTTATGAGATCTAAAAGTTTTGATACCTTTATTACTGGTATAAGAAATCACTGGGACATAAAACAGTTAATAAATTTACCCAGAAAAATAATTGTTGAACTAGAACCCAAGAACTACTTACACAAATGCCAGTAAAAAAGAAGTGGGAATAGAGAATGAGTTCTTGAATGTTTGCTTATGTTTAAAGACATATTTAAAGAGTTAGGGTATTTGAACATGCAAGAACAGGGTTAGAAAACAAAAATCCCACATGGAGTTGAGTCTTGCAAGGTTCTTGAAGGGAAATCAGAAAGGCTTCTACAGCCACATTGGCAGCAAAATGAAGACTAGGTAAAATGGTGGCCCACTGCTGAATGAGGTGAGAACATGCTGGAAAAGAACATGGGGATGGCAGATGTACTGAATGCCTTCTTGACCTCAGTCTTTACTGGTAAATCCAGTCTTCAGGAATCCCAGGTATGTGAAACCAGACAAAGTTGGGATCAGGGTATAGTTATTACTGGTAGAGGAGTATCTGGTCCGGGAATATTTAAACAACTGGACATATGCAGTCCCTGGTCCCTGACAGGATACACCTACAAGTGCTGAAAGATCTAGATAACGTCACTGTTAGCCCATTATCAGTTATCTCAACAAGGTCAGAGCAATAACGGGAAGATATTGATGACTGGAAGAAAGCAAATGTCACTCGTTCATCAAGGACAAGAAGGAGAATCCAGGGAACTTACAACAGGCAAGCCTTACATCAGTCCCTGGGAAGGTAATGGAGCTAATCCTCCTGGAAACCATTTCCAAATATATGAAGGAAAAGGTGTTTGGAAGCAGCGAGTATGAATTTATGAAGGGAAAATCATGCTTCACCACCCTGACAGCTTTCTACAATGAGATGCCTGTTTTGGTAGATGAGGAGAGAGCTGTAGATGATGTTTATCTCAACTTTAGCTCTGTGATTCTGCAATTCAGTGATTCACAGCACAGGTAAAGCGAAGCTTCTGGGAAACTTAATTCTATCAAGTTATACATTTGAGGAAAGAGGAAAAAGTGCCTCCTATGCTTTTTCTGTACAACTGAAATGGAAACGGGAAACTTTAAAGCTTTCCACAATTTGAGAACTATTTGCAAAAAACAGACAACCTTTTGCAGGATGTCACCGAAGATTTCTGTTATGACCATTCTTCACAGATTTCAACCTAAAAACCCTAGCTCGCTTTGTGATATACCTAATTACATACAGCATACGTCTGGGTGCAGATCAAAGCCTAGCTTGAGGCGCAGTCACAGCAGGCAGCTGCCATGGGCAGTGAAACAGCCAAGGTTCTGCAGCTTACTTCTCTCACACCATACCCTGGAGTATCTCCCTGGCAGCTGCTGTCGGTGCCCCTGAGACATGAGTTATAACAAGTTGGAAAGCGATTTTCTAAGGAGATGCTCCATCAAGAAATCTCTTCCTTCACCCCTCTGCTTCCCTGACAGCAGCAGAGGCACAAGCCAGATTCCTCCAAGTTTTTTCCTATTCTACTTCTCACCTTTTCTGCCGTTTTCTCCCACTTTTCTATTCCTGCATCAAGCCCAGACCACTGGGGAGCCTTCAGATAGCTTTGAAGGAAAGACAGCTCTTCTCTTCCGCTACACACCCGCACTACCCTGGCTGAAATATCCCAACACTACCTTAAGTCCAGTTCTGTTGTTGTGTTTTAAGGAAGAAGGGAAACATTTTCTTTCACCCAGGCTTTAATTCCAGTCTATCTTGCATTTAGACTATTGGAAGGAATATTAACTAACAAGTTCTGGAATAAGGAAGATTCTGAGATTTCTCAGCAAACCTGTATGCCATTCTTTGGCACTTCCAGTAGTAACCATGCTATCTATGGTACATCTTTTTACCACATTCTATAGCAGTGCGAATGTGTATATTTTACATTTTAAAAGCCACCCAAACCCTTTCTTTCCTGTTTCCTAGGAAACAGCCACCCAATCCCTTTCAGTTAAATAGTGAACAGCTTAGTTTCCATTATGCTGTTCATTACTTCAGAAAGCTGAAATGATCACCACAATTCAAATAGCCCTCCCTGGAAGAATTATAGCACTTTCAGAAAACCATATATTGAACAGTATAATGATAGCTGCCTTTTTCAGAAAGAAAATGGCATTTATTTCCTGTGTCACCAATTCAGAACTATCCAGAACATTTTCAGCAGAACATGTTGGTCTGTCAAGCTAACACGTTTCATTGGGTTCTATTAGCTCTGATGAAATTTTTAGGGGAAGAGATACAAAGGAGACTTCCAAGGCTTCACAGTATTTACATGACAACTGTTATTTTGAGGGAAACATCAGGGATGAATCTGAGTAATGTAGGGTTTTCACCTAACGTTTTCACTGCAGGATCCAACCTCAAATTACAGTCTAGGTTTCTCTACACAAGAGAATAGTCGGAAGCAAAAAGAAATCCCCAACCAAGCCCGTAAATTCCAGCCAGAAACCAAACTTTCCAAAACATTTACAGGCAGGATGGAAATAAGTCAAAACCCTCGCTGAATAAAATTGATGTACTCCAGTAAGTTTTGCCTAGAAGCACTGTGATCATTAGGGCAATATATTATAGTAATATCCATCAATAGTAACTTTTCCATTGGATTATCATGAAAGGCAGACACTTCTAAATCTAAGAAAACCATAATTCTCCAGAAAAGAGCAATAGACACTGCTGATGAAAAGAACTGAATCCATTTTTTTTTTCCTGAAACTTACCTTTTCCTACCCATATCTCCACGGCCTTGTAGTATCATGTGCTCTAAACCCTACTCGAGGCACCAAAACCATGTCTCTCTCTTAAAAAATAAAGGCTTTCATAACACTCTCAAAGTATCTGCTTCCTATATATAAAGCCACAGAGGTTATATCAACCCAGTTTCAGCTGTAGCCTACAAACCAGCTTTTCTTCATTCTGGACACAGTCCCATTAGCTTTCTGAACAAGCCGCAACAGTCCCAATTGTCCCCCTCCTATGCAATCCAGCCATGGAAAGGAAAATGGGATTTCAGGTCATGGTATTGAAAAGGTTCTCCTGAACATACCCGAGTTTACTGTTTGTTCTGTTGGGTCTTTTTTATTTCTTCTTTTTTTTCTCTTTTTTATTCCCCCATACTGAGATTTATTTTCCCTCTGAGCAACTTTTCTTTTGCCTCTGGCAAAGAGCACTTATCAGGTGCCAGCATGACTTGCCAATAAGTACCATGAAAAAAGGAAGACTGGTAGTGCAAATTTACACAACAGTGAGGCATTTGATTCATATTGGCCTCATTGCTTTCTAAGTTATCAGATGGGCTTGAAACCTATTCCTTTCTGACCAGTCAGAATCTCTTTGAATAGGAAAGCTTAGATCAGCATTGCTGATACTCCCCAATACAGCATCTTGCAGTGAATACAGTGTTTCTCTTTGCCCTGTTTACTTGCTATAACTTGATGCTATTTCTCTCTCAAACATCTTATGATGACATAAAATTGTCAGTGCTCCATGACTTCATGCAAAATGAAGGTAATACCTGTATTTTATAGCGCCCCAGAATCCTTCCATTCTTAGTTGGGGATTACCAATATCCAGAAAAAAAACTCTTTCTTGCACCAAATCCATGAGAAATGATACATTTCTCATGTATATATAGGAGAAAGAGATAATGAACTTCTCATCTACTTTTCCATACAAATTCTGAAAGAACTGAAGGCTGCGTATTCTTTTTCTCCATTCTTTTGACATTGTCTCCCACTGTTTTTTATTTCTGTGTTTCTGGTTCAGCAAACTGGTTAATCTTGGCTTTATTTACCATTACTTCACTTTTTGTCATGCTGTCTCCTACACACAGTAGACTACTATGTCACTTCCTTTAGCGTCCTTACCAAGACTGACTTGTATCACGAAAAGAATTAGCTTGAAGATACCTGAGGCTTTCAGAACAGGATATACCTTCCCCCAAGGTATATAAAGTCTGGATAAATAATTTAGGTGTTCTGCATGTGGTTTTGTATGCTTTTCTCAATGAATGAATGAATGAATGAATGAACGAATGATAGGGGCCTCTATGGGTCCTGATGAGCTCTCCTTGTGGCTGCAAATGGCTAGAAACATTTGCAAAGTGAAACTTATGTAGTGCGGAGGGTCAGGATTTAATGTTTTAGAAGCAGAGATTGTTTAGCAGTGGTGATTTTTTATGTAAGTGAGCAATATCACCTACATTTGGAAATATTCAACAGCTGACTCAACAAAACCCGTTAAAAGAAATAAAAGGGAAAAGCGGCATTATTTCTTTACTTGTCAGTGTCTGTTTTATTCACTCAGCCACAGCACCTCTTCTATATTAAATCATTCTCTTTTCTTTCAAGAAAGTAAGTCACTGTTAATAACAATTTAGACATCACTCTGCAAAGGTTAAAACCCAGCCTGGTTGGGAATGCAAATGAGATTTCTCCTAGAAAATGCCACTTATTCCACTGGAATGTCATGAAATTAACCCAAAGGTGAGAGGGATTCAGTACTAGTTAGGCTGGAATAGCAATTAGGGAAGCAAAGCCTCTGTAAAGCCAATCAAATGGCGATTTGCTTTGACTGGGCAGATATGAAAACATTTTTAGAGAACTGTGGTTTAGTAGATTGTGTCTCCATCAACCTACCAAGGAAAACTGGTACTGGGCTAGCAACAGACAAAGTAGGAGTATTGAATGGAGAAACGAAATTAGAGGAAAGAGTAAATTCCAAGAGCTTTTATTATGGTTAGATTAAGTTGAACTGCTTAGGTGAGCAGTTTGCTGTGTTCCAGATGAGAGTGGGATCCTCTCCAGTGCAAAGGGATTAGGTCCATCCTGAGGCCTCCATGCATGGAGCAAACCACCATGGGATGCTAAATCATATTTCATTAAAAGGACCAAAAAGAAGAATTGAAAAGAATAAAAACTTATCACACTTTTCCAGGCAATTATTTGCTAATTCTGTCATTGTGCAGAGGCCAGATGCCCCTCTGAACACAGACCCCAAACCACAATGTGCTACAGGTGAGAAATGATCCACAGGCTGAGTGGTTTCAGTGTTGGCCAGCACTGACAGGCTCCATCTGCCAGCAATGCTTTCAAGAATGGTTTCAGAAATCATCAGGAAGAGAGGTCACTTTCTGCCTTACTTTCTCTCTCAGGCACATAAATCACCATAACTGCAGATTTTATGTCAATACAAGATCTTCCTCATTGAACGGAGACCCAGGAATCAACAGGAGCAGTCAGGAAGTAAGATGCAAACAACAGGTGGGAAGAAACTGATGAGCAGTTTATCAGAATCATAGAATAGTTAGGGTTGGAAAGGACCTTAAGATCATCCAGTTCCAGCCCCCCTGCCATGGGCAGGGACACTTCACATTAGACCATGTCGCACAAGGCTCTGTCGAACCTGGCCTTGAGCACTGTCAGGGCTGGAGCATTCACAACTTCTTTGGGCAACCCATTCCAGCACCTCACCATCCTCAAAGTAAAGAACTTCTTCCTTATATCTATCCTGAACTTTCCCTTTTTATTTTTAAACCCATTATCCCTTGTCCTATCACTACAGTCCCTAATGAAAAGTCCCTCTCCAACATCCTTGTAGCCCCTTTCAGATACTGGAAGCTGCTCTGAGGTCTCCATGCAGCTTCTTCTCTCTAGGCTGAACAGCCCCAACTTTATCCAAAAGTAACTCATTCTGGAAACCAGCCAGGTGAAATGTGGATGGTGGGAAAAGGAGTTTCAGGCTCTGACTCAATTTTCAAAGCCCTCAGGGAATAACAGGCTGGAGAACATCTTTTATAACACTGAGCCCAGTTAGCTGATATCACAGACAACTGTGTCATATAAACCTCTTCATCCTTTTCTCAAATTCTATCTTCAGTTGAGGATTATCCTTTCAGATAATTATTCCCACTAGCAGGCTTTGTAACATTCTTATTCCATCTGACATTTGGGAACTAACTTCTGTTCACCAGCTTAAAGCCATTCCCTGGTGAGCTTCTATCCCTTTAGGAAAATTTCACTCTTAGCCATTAATTTCAATGAGCTGTATTTTGCTTCTCTTTATAACCTGATATTTATTCACATCCAATGCAGAAATATGTCTGCCACTTGACTGCTGTTGTCCTTACATCTTTCTTCAGCCAAAATCAGAATGGCAAAGACAAGCATATGATTAAAGCAAATCTTATGTGTTTAGAAAAATAAGGGCCTTACCTTTGCAATAGCAAATGAAAAAGTTAACAGAATCACTGCTGACTTCTGTGCCTACCACATTCTGTTGGATTAAGGTCATTTCTGTGTTTGATTTCAGTGGCACAAATTGGAATGGATTTGGAGCAATCTGGCCCTTACAAAAACAAACAAAACTGTCACATACCAATTAAATCAAATTCTATGAGTTTCCTGCTGCAATTATTGCAGGTGCTTTGTTTCCATATACAAACTCAACTACTAATCAGCCAGTCATTAATCTTAACTATCTCTGTATGTCATCTCCATGCATCTTAAACAGATGAATAAACAAGGTAAATTGAAATGTAATGGATTTAGGTTATCTGCTCCTTGTAAAATTAAATAAAATTAAACCTAGTGTGCCAGTTTCCACATGTGGCTATAAATGAGAAGAGAGGGCAAGAAGCTCACATGAAACTTTTGGAGCTAAACCCACTCAATAACTGTCAAGATGTTGATAATGCCTAAGTTTACAAATTGCCTGTTCTTGTGAGTCAGCTCTAATGTCTCCATAATTGTTGGTGTAGCCATGAGAGATGAACTCTTCTTCTGAGCAGACGAATATGATGCAAACGTATGAGGGCTTTAAATATCTCTTACAGCTCGGCAACTGCTGCTCTATTTATTTCTTGACTTTTATGCAGCCATAGCCCTGAAGCAGATTTGCCTCCTCAGGTCTATTTGTAACACCTGGGTTCAGACCTGCAACCACAAAGCAAAGTTCAAAATCATCCATGTCCCTGCTCCCTCTTGTGGTACCAGCACTGCAGTTCAGAAAGGAAAAAGCAGAGCACAACAGTGGAGTTAAAGCAGCAGTTTTACAGGGTTTCTTTAGCTGTAAAGGCCACTATGCACAGTGACCTGATCCTTTGCCTCTCTGATGTCTTAAGCTGGAAATGATGTTGGGTGTTTTTCCTCTGTGCTCTCTCTTCTACGTACATTCATGTCCCAGGGTTACAGGCTGATCAGCAATGTCTTTTGTAAAATTAGCTGTGAGTCACAGGGGCATGACAGCACTAGCAATCGAAGAAGTGTATTCACAACAAGCAAATACAGCTGTAAAGTACAGCCAGTGGGAGAAAATCAAGTAGGAGAAATTACATTGGTTTAAAATGATGGGATAAAGAAAAAAAGTACATTTAAAATTAGAAATCTAAATTAGAAAAATCCATCTGGACTTAAATCTCTGGAAGTTTAAGCCCTGGTGTTCCTTTTTACAGCAAAACTTTACAGTTGTACAGAAGGCTGCGCTGATGTAGGGTTTGTTTCTCATCCTTTATGATGAGAGTATAAGTACAGAGGAAAGGTTTCCCCTTCTGCCACTGCCAGTTACTCTCCTTACACATTCACTCTTCATAGCCACTGCAGTAGATATTGGATCTGCACTTTATTCAGACGAAATCAGCAAAGTGACATGGATATTAGACAGAAGACACAAAGCTAGCAGGGACTGAACTGATCATCTCATCCAGCCTCCTAATTGTAGCTGTCAATCTTCCATGTGGTGTACATTATAAACAAACCACTTGGAAACTCACTTTGAAAGCAAAAACAGACATTAAGATTCAGATGCCATACACCTGAGTGAGGATATCAAAAGGATTGAAACTATATCCAGTTTAGATGGTAAGTTTTGATACAGTAGCTTTGGGAAATATATGTAAAGGTATTAATGTTTTAAAACTTAAATAAGGTCCATTGTATTGCTTAAAAATATAAACCTACCAAACTACCTGTGGCAACACTGCATCTTATATCACTTATTATTTGTATAACATACAAATTTAGAAATGAAGTTGCAGGATGGTGGCTTCTTGGTGAATAAATTGGGTTGCAGTTGTCAAAAGAAGAATGCAAAAATCCAATAAGAATTTAGTAAAGGGTGTGAAAAATGTCTTTCTAGAGGAAAGAGAGAAAAAAGGTCACCATTAATAACCTGATTAGCAAAAATGCTCTAACATGGAGCTGTTCTGACCTATTCACCGCAGCAGAGCTGTATCACCTGGATTAGCAAGAGTGAGGAAGTGGTTTTCTCACTGAATTAAAGAAAATTGCATCAGTTTTACAGTGGCAAACCACTTAAGGCAAAAGATTTTAGAACTTTCTAATGCATTCCACTTTCTATGACACACAGGATCAGCTTTATCATGAAATATGGCACATGAAAATGTTTTTAGCTAAAGTATTTACACATTTTGGTTAGCATTTCTGTCTGTCGTTTGAGGACACATATTGCAGGCTCTGATTATCCCAGGCCATATTCTGAAGGGAATCATCTACAGAACAGAAGGGTTTTTCAGTACTTGAGTCAATAATTCCAAGGCAGAAAACCTGACCTCTTTGATGTCAAGGAAAAGAGGTTCTAAGGGAAGTCTCCTAATATCTCAGATTAATGCTACTATCCTGGAGCTAGCAAGTCTCATTCTGTTCACTATGGGAGCATTCCTACAGCAGTTTTAGGTTTCTCTAGACTTTGTTTTCACTCTAGACTATGCTGGATGACTATGCAGCCAGCAAATCTGTGAGGTGCCAGTCTCATGAGCACATGAAACTCCACTGGCCTGGATACATCTCGGTGCTTAGTTCCCTAATGTCACAAGCATGGGTAGATGACATATTGCTGGGCACAGACAGCTCCCTACACTGCAGTTTCCAAGCTTTCCATGAAAGCCTGTTGAGGGAGAATGGTGAGGAATCAGCAGAGCACATGCATGGGCATGTGCCAGGCACAGTGCAATAGAGGTAAAAATGAGCCCTTTGTATTATGGAGATGAATGTCTTTTGATTACCTGGTTGTTCCTCATCTGTGACTACAGTGGGAGTTACTTAGCAATTTCTTTTAAGGAAAAAA
Source organism: Neopsephotus bourkii (assembly GCF_033783945.1). NCBI lineage: Eukaryota > Metazoa > Chordata > Aves > Psittaciformes > Psittacidae > Neopsephotus > Neopsephotus bourkii. Next base: position 121,957 of record NW_026901486.1, read on the forward strand.
ATGCACTCAAATGTTCAGTTTTGCCACTGGAATAAGTAATTGTTTTATGGATGACTTTTTAATGTATTAAATGTGACCTGAAAATATCCAGTTCCTCATTTTATTCCCTTCCCTTTTCTTCTTTTGTGTTCTATAAATAGTAGAGAAAATGTCTAAACCTTTTCAGTACAAACATTGTCACTTAGGGAAAAGAGACATAATTATTATAATATTTATATTTATTTGGTTATTTGTAATTGTATTAATAACAACTTATTCTTGACTCCATTTCTAGGCATATTGAGGATGAGGGGGTTATTAAGAACAGCCAACATGGTTTTATGAGGAGGAAGTCATGTTTGACCAACCTTATAGCCTTCTATGAGGAAGTGACTAGGTGGAGGAATGATGGTAGAGCAGTAGATGTGGTTTTTCTTGATTTCAGTAAGGCATTTGATACTGTCTCCCACAGCATTCTCATAGATAAGCTAAGGAAGTGTGGGCTTGACAATCAGGTAGTGAGGTGGATCAAGAACTGGTTGGAAGGAAGAAGGCAGAGAGTTGTGGTCAATGGTGCAGAATCTAGCTGGAGGTCTGTGACTAGTGGAGTGCCTCAGGGGTCGGTGCTGGGACCAGTGCTGTTTAATATTTTCATCAACGACCTGGATGAGGGAACCGAGTGTACTCTCAGCAAGTTCGCTGATGACACTAAACTGGGAGGAATGGCTGACACACCAGAAGGCTGTGTTGCCATTCAGCGAGACCTGGACAGGCTGGAGAGTTGGGCGGGGAGAAATTTGATGAAATTCAACAAGGGCAAGTGTAGAGTCTTGCATCTGGGGAAGAACAACCCCATGTACCAGTACAGGTTGGGGACTGACCTGCTGGAAAGTAGCGAAGGGGAAAGGGACCTGGGGGTCCTGGTGGACAGGAGGATGAACATGAGCCAGCAATGTGCCCTTGTGGCCAAGAAGGCAAATGGCATCCTGGGGTGCATTAGAAAGGGTGTGGTTAGTAGGTCAAGAGAGGTTCTCCTCCCCCTCTATTCTGCCTTGGTTAGGCCGCATCTGGAATACTGCATCCAGTTCTGGGCCCCTCAGTTCAAGAAGGACAGGGAACTGCTTGAAAGAGTCCAGCGCAGAGCCACAAAGATGATTAAGGGAGTGGAACACCTCCCTTATGAGGAGAGGCTGAAGGAGCTGGGTCTCTTCAGCTTGGAGGAGACTGAGGGGTGACCTCATCAGTGTTTACAAATATGTAACGGGTGGGTGTCAGGATGATGGAGCTAGGCTTTTTTCAGTGATATCCAGTGATAGGACAAGGGGCAATGGGTGTAAACTGGAGCATAGAAGGTTCCACGTTAACATCAGGAAGAATTCTTTACTGTGAGAGTGACAGAGCACTGGAACAGGTTGCCCAGGGGGGTTGTGGAGTCTCCACATTGGAGATATTCAAGCCCCCTGGACAAGTTCCTGTGAACAACCCTGCTCTTGCAGGGGGGTTGGACCAGATGATCTCTCGAGGTCCCTTCCAACCCTTGGGATTCTGTGATTCTGTAATAATACATTCTACTAGAGCATTTTCAACTAAATTTAAGACACCTTTGATTTCTCAGGTTTATCAATTTCACTTCAACACTACTGTTCTCATGCATTTAATATGATTCTGTGTTGTTTCCTTGCAGCTAAAGGAGATTCCCAGTCATAGGCCATGATTATACTGTTATCACTGGTGTATCAAGAGAAACAAAAGCAAAGATTGGCAGTCAAACTGTTCAATAAACTGAATTTCCATGAAAGTTTTTATTTTTTAAGTGAAGAAAGGTTAAGGACATGAGCATCATAATTCCCATTTGGTTTTGAGCTTCCACATTTTGCTGCTCTCATTTTCATACATTTGGTCCATACATAACAGTTAAGCCTTCATTTCTGATGTGATAAACCTAGTCATGATCAGGTAGAAGTCATGTATGTGAAATATGAAGAAACAAAGATATAAAAAAGCAGGTTAATCTTACCTATGTAACAAAGGATTTTAACAGAGGAGAGTATATAAACTCTTTTCATCTCATTTTTATACTGCTTTCAGGTCTAGAACCCTGTTTTCAATTATTTAGGCATTCTTGAGTAACCTGTTCCCTACATCATAGTCCATGGGGAGTAAAGATGATCATCCAAGGTTTATCCCAAACCAAATAAGAGCCACTTAAGTCAAACAGAAATTATTTAAGTAGATACGTTAGACAAGAATCACACTCAAATATACATCAAATTGTACAACTTGGTTCCAGACCAATTTAAAAGCACCCCAGCCCAACCTCATGCATCGTTAAGTACCTCGAGAATAACAGACGTCTTCACATTGAATTGATGATGTTACTGCAAGTGAAAATCACAAGCTGGAAGCAGGGTTTTCCACTGTCTTATGCTAGCTTGAGTATTTAAGAAAAAACTCAATCAAACTGAATGAAATTGCCAGAAATGTTCATAACCTTCACCCTAGGTGAAGGATAAATACAGATTTGTACAAATTCTCCTCCCTAGCATATAATAAGCAATTAGAAACATTCTGGAGGTATTCAAGCAATGACATTTGCACAGACCATTGGGATCATGCGCCTTTTCTGTTTAGCAGTGAGAAACTTTATCTCTAAAAGCTCCCTTTTTCAGAGCATTCAGAACTATAGGTCATGACTTCATAGATAACAGATTGCTTACCCAGCGAGTAGTCTATAAACCAAAGTCTTAAAGTCTATGTCAGTATTTACTCTAACAGTAAATACATGGAATGCAAGCAGAAAACCTGCTGAAAACAGTCAAAGGAAGTGTTTTATGAATTAGTTTTTTCTTACTTCTGCAAAAAAGCCAAAAGAAAACTTCAAAAGCACTGGGAATATCCTGAAAATTCCTAAGGTTTTAAAGAATTAGAATTGACTTTTTAAGGTGTTTTTACAGAAAAAAAAAAAAGGGGGGTTGTATTTTTTTCCTGCATTTACTGAAAAATAAAATTGTACAATTAGATACTGCTAAAAAAAAAAAAAAATAAGGAAAAACTGTTTAAGAGAACGTACAAACATACAGCGTGAAAAGAACAGTTTAAACAATTCAAGCTCTTCCTTTTTCTTTGGAATCTTTCAAAGTGAGCAAAATACGTCTCTGAATTTTCTCTAATCAGGAGATTGTTGAGATAATGGAAGGGTAATGTGGGGTGTTGTGGCTCTCCTCTGCTACCTCTGCTCTTATCAGCAATGTTTAGTTACTCACCACAATTAACCTTAACACTGACCCAGGATAAAATGATCCTGATTAAAATCACAAGCATTTTCAGTGCTGAAAAGGACCAAGACCTTTATAATGACATTTAACCAAGCTGTTGTAATGTTGACAAGTGTAAATCTCTGGAAGCTGGTTTGGCAAACAGTAACAATAAACATGATTTAAAGTTATTCAGATTGGTTGCCTGATGTGCAGTCATACCATATCTGTGGTGTATGACAGCACTTTTAGAGCCTATGATGGTTTGGAAATTTGAGGAATTCTGGAAATGGAAAGAAGGTAAAAGAATTTCATTTCAAAAGGGTTTATTCTTCCTCAATTCACTGTCCATGGCTGGACACCACCTACCATAGAAGAAAGTATACTCTGTCACCTTGGTTTCTTGGACTGTCTATTCAAATTATCTTTAGCCAAGTAAAACCTTCACAAGATACTCTGTTTTCCAGCCATCTCCCGGCCAAGAGGTACATTCATTATCATAACTTGGACGAAATGCAAAGTCCACAATTTTTATCTTGTTTTGGAAGTTCTGCAACCACTCAATCAGTTTGTACCACTCCAGAAATAATGTCCCACTGTCTCCTAGGACCAAGCTAAACCACGGTGAGCAACAAGAATTCTTGTCTTAGAAAATACTGATTTCATAGGTCTTCCAAAAGGCCACAAGAGAAACCTTAGTCTCTGGTTGCTTCTTCCTGTTTAGCTGTCCTTTCTGTTACCTTCCTAACTAACACGGACATCCAGGATCAGTTTCTACAAGCAGCTATGAGGGTACCATATTGATGAGTACCTTTGGGATGTCCTTTATAGGCTTTTACCACTGATTACTGTAAGATATGTAATCTCCCTGATTTAGTAAAATTCATATCAATTAAGGTGAAAAAGTGACTGCTAGATCCTCCTATAATCCACAAGAAAACATATTTTATCAAGAGTTTTATTTCAAAGTAAATGGTAACAGAAAGACTCTGTAGTAAATGATACTAAGGGGTCAAATCCAGGGAACTCAACTGGACTTTTGTTCAAACTGGACCAGTCCTAAAATAAATCACAAGTAGGGAATAGCAATGATTCATTGATCTTCTTCTCTGGACAAGCATTCTGTCAGCAGGCAACACATTTTATCATCACTATCAACCATGAGAAAGAGTCACTGTCAATATGATCCTGGTTCATACTGCAATCAACTAAGCTCACATTCTGTATGTATTTAGGTTTCTCTCAGCCTATATGTTATCTTCTAAGAACATCTCTTATCTCTTGTGTTAAAATAAAAGTATGTTTATTAGTAAAATAGCAGTAAATATATTGTATATAATACTGATACTTTTATTCCTTGCCTCCCAAAGAGAGAAGAAAAGCTGCAACACACATAAATGGCATCGTAACTTGAGATTTTCTTGAACTGCCAAAAATGCTCTTAGAGAATGTTGGCATAAGCATTTCAGTGTGTAGTGTGTACTCATTTACATAAATAAGTAATCTTGAGCAAATTGATGATATGCATTTATGAACATTTATGTTCATATGCAGGAGCTAGCAACAAGATATTTTCCTTTTAAAAAATGATTGTCTCTATCATCCCACTTTGAATAGAGCCAGCACAATTTCATTCATTTATAAGGTGATTTTTTTGCATACAAAGCACAAGATTTAGATGTGTTAGCTCTGTCACTAAGGCCATCCAGAGAATTTCCAGTGGTAGTTATCAAAACTTTCCTATAAATAGCAGTATCACTAGCAACCAGCATGCATGGAAGTTGAGAAGGCAGAGAAAGTGAAAGATCGGTTGGGCAGATTCAGACCAGATAAAAGGAAGATATTTTTTATGATGAGAGGGCTGAAACACTGGACCAGACTGCCCAGATTGGTAGTTGGTGCTCCATCCTTGGAAACATTCAAGGTCAGGTAGAATGGGGCTTTCAGCAACCTGATCTAGCTGAAGATCACTTTGCTCATTGCCGGGGCAGTGGGCTAGACAACCTTTAAAGGTTTCCTTCAATGCAAATCATTCTATCAACATCATCATCATTAATTATATTCCTATTAATCTATTTTTGATATTGTCTTTTAGTTATTTTGCTATCTATTAGCCATTTGAGTCTTCTTATTAATTATTATTATTGATGGATCATTACACAAGCACCCCAAGTCTGGATCTTTGTCTGCAAACCCATGATAATTTATAACAGTTCCACACATTTATGAGGACAAATAAAAAAGTGGGAGTACCTCTCTTTCTTTCTTTCTTTCTCCCTCTTTTCTTCTCCTCCACCCACCAGTGCTTCCCAGCATGTCATGCACACTCCTGCTTACAGATCCAGTGCTGCATCAGTGCAGCCCCTTTTCAAATCTCCTGTTTGCTGAATACAGCCCCATAGCCAGGTAGCCAGGCAGGCTAAGTTAAGTGCTGATGAATGTTATTTCAGTATTCCCAACAAAAGCAGACTCCACTGTTGTCTCTCAAAAACTGGAAGCTCAGTAGGGTGTTTTTTTTTTACCGGTTTTCAGTCAATTTTGCTGAACAGGCAATATAGCCACAATAGTGTTTGTTCAAAGTACAGGCACAGCGTAGGTAGGCGCAAACAGACAGGTAGACTGGGAGTTTTCCAGATGACACAGTGCAATACCACATAGACATATTTACAGTAGAATCATAGAAAGGTTTGGGTTAGAAGGGACTTTAAAGCTCATCCATTTGCAACCCCTTGCCATGGCCAGGGACATTTTCCACTAGAGCAGGTTGCTCCAAGCCCCATCCAACCTGGCCTTGAGCACTGCCAGGGATGGAGCATTTACCACTTCTCTGGGCAGCCTTTTCCAGTGCCTAACCACCCTTACAGTAAAGAACTTCTTCCATATATCTAACCTAAATCTACCATGCTTTATTTTGAACCCATTAATCCTTGTCTTATCACTGCCATCCCTGATGAGAGTCCCTTTCCAGCATTCTGGTAGGTCCCCTTCAGATATTGAAAGGCTGCTATGAAATCTCCACACAGCTTCTCTACTCCAGGCTGAAGAAGGTAATTTAGGAGGCAGAGGAAACAGTATCTGTGTTAGAGTGACCCTGGCTTATATATCTTGATCCTCTATTTCAACCTTGCCAGGGTTTATGCTGTATTGATCTGCCTTTTTAGTGAGAATGATTTATCTGTTCTTCTGTGTGGATTCATGGTACCACTTCACCTTCCCGTTCAGATCAGCCACGCTCCTCTCTTCTGCTCTTTTCCCTTTTGGTTTTGAGCACATTCTTAGAACTTCACCCAGAATATTTAGTTATCACAAGTTACTGTTGAATGGTCTTAGAATATTATTTCTTTAAACTGTTTAAACACCAGTTTCTATCACTAATATTCCCAGGCAAAGTATCCATAGACTTTTATATAATTTTATTTCGCAGAAAACTATATACTTATTTTGGAGCTTTTTTTGATCAGGAAATATTTGAAAACTTAGACAAATAATGGTGTTTTGTGACCCAGTGAATCACTGCATTAGATTACATGGCACTGCTTTAAGCAAGCTCACTGAAGAGAATTAATAGTGCTTGACTGTTATCTGATTTCAAATGAATAAGAATACCTTTTATTCAATTAATAGTGAATAGTTCCCTAGATGATAACATTGTTCATCATCTTCTGTTGAATCCAGGGCTATTTGCCTGAAACTTAAAGCCCTCTTGATATTTAATTACAGTTTTCTGAAAACTCACTTATAGAAATGCCATTTGCAAGCATTATTATTAAGCTTACTTTTTATCCTGTGAAACATGAGTTATCACCTTTCTCTTATAGTTTAATATTGAGAGAGGTTATTGCAGAAGGTAAGATTTATATATATTATAACCCTGTTTCAAGTTGGAATTTTTTTAATTTACTTTGGGGATATACAAGAAAAAAAAATGTTGAAAAACTGCAAGAAAGCCTTCTTTTGTTGCTCTCCTAAATAACAATAACCAATAATTTCATGTCTTTAGTTGGCTTTATGAGCTGCCTGTATTTTTAATTACTTTTAGTTAATAATTCCACTTATTTCTCTGCATATTCAGTTTAGGAAAATGCCATGAAACACATTCTTTGGACAGTATAACTTTCAAGATGTAACTTTATACTCCATATCAGGGATCAAACAGCACTTTCTGAATAAAAGAAAGTTCCTGCTTCCAGTTCTTGAAAGTCTTCACAAAGGATAGAGAATGGCCAATATTGACGTGTTACTATTAAGTCTATTTGATGTAATGCATCAGTGTCATTTCATGAAAGGGCAGAGCTCATCAGTCCATCAGCATCTTTTATGCACTTGCTTGTTATGTTATATGTAGCAGAAGTGATCTTCTACATATGTCAGAAACACTTCTAATATCAGTGCCAGCTATCTAGTGACAGAATAATGATCACCCCAGTGAATGGGGAAGGATGACAAGGGACGGAGTCCAACAGACCTTCTATTTTAGACAGTGGTGAAGTGCAGTAAAGTAAGAATGAAAACAGGGTATTTCTAGGGGCAAAACAAAACCTTGAAAGCTGTTTTTTTTCTTTCCAGAGCTTGGGGTTAACATCTTTGAGGACAACATTTCAGTAGGTCAAAATACGCAAAGCGTTACTAAGAGAATGAGGATTCAACCTCATGAGCCTTTTAAGGCCACTGAAAAAGGTATCACTGAAATCAACAGAAACACAACCTTTTTGGGCTTACCTTTTAAATTATCCAACTCTCTCCCCTCTCCCATCCTCCTACCAAAAACCTTTTCTGGATGTCTTTGTGGAGGTGGTATGCCTTTGTTAACTTCCTTTACTTCCTGAGGTCCCTGCCAGGTGGAGAATCACTGCTCTTAGTAATAAGCTCCATCCCAAGTGGTATCTGTGGACAAATTGCTATGTTAGTTTGTGCCTTGGACACTTCATTCTTTTCATTTTTGGCTTGTACAGTGGCATGGTCTTTGATTCTATGTTACACAGGTTCTGCAGACAGACCTTTGATGCATGTTTTGCTGCAGTTTTCCACTAGCATAGAAGTACATAATTAAAGCCCTGTAAACACAGTAATCTGCAACTCCAACTATCATCACAAGCCCATTTATCAGTGCTTCTGTTGCTTTCAGGCTTTTTTTCTTATACTAAAAGTTGATGGCTTCCATATTTCTGAAGCACCTTTAAAACTGAGAATAAATTCATCTGAAAGGAGGGAGTGTGTGTGGGGGCAGGAAGAAACTTAAAGGAAAATGAAAGAAGGCAGAAATCTGACAAAGCTATAAGTATGCAGTGGTAATAATCCATCTTTGTTATAAGCCTCAAGCCTTTAATTCCCTGGACAATTCTTACTTTCAAACAGGAACAAAAGGTTTATTTCCTAAAGAAACAAGCAGCTTGCCCATTCAGCCAATGTTTTCTACCAACCTGGATCAAAGCCAGGTTTTGCAAAAATGATAAATGTGGAACAGAGTTGTAAAAAATAAGTGGCTAGGCAGAAAGGAGGAAAATACATTGAAATAAAGGCCACAGGATGCTTGCAATAGCTCTTGGATTGGTGTGACACACTGTTTAGTCTTCTGCCTATCTTCTGCTTATGGAGACTTCTGTCTGTCTTCTACCAGGAAACAAAAAGGGGCAAAAAATGAAATACAAGCACTTTTGTTCAAGAAAAAAGTTTTCTTACTGTGAAGGATATCAAAGACTAGAAGAGTTTTCCCAAATGAGATTCTAGAGTTTCCAGTCTCAGATATATTCAAAGCCCAACTGGACACAGTTCTGTGTGATCTGTCCTAACTGACCCTGCTTAAAGTAGGGGGGATTGTATTAGAAGATTTCCAGATGTCCCTTCTGAGCTAGAAGATTCTTTGATTCTGTGGGTTTTGTTCATAGGTGAGATGCCAAAGAATGAATTAGGAAATAAATGGGTTTATTGCAAACAGTTGGTCTTATGAATTGGGGCACAAATACCCACAAAACAAAACTCATAGTCTATAAACCAGTTCATAGGTTAACAATCTGATTAGAAATGTAAATGAAGTTTGGATGAAAGTTGACAACTCACCTTTCCTGACACTTTTAGTTCAGCAACAAAGATTCCAAAGAAGAGTGGAAAGAAGCTTCAGTCAAGGATCTACTCAGCTGTAAGCAATAATGATTTGTTAACACCTGACTACGCATTACTACCTTCTGGGATGCTGGTACTGGACGTGGTCAAGATCAGGCAAAGTGCCCTTAAATTTTGAATATTAGCAGTTCCCTCAGTGTTCCTAGAATCTGCTAGAATTCAAAGTATTTGTAAAACCATTCTTTATTGCTCTGGTCTTCTTCCTAACTGAAACTAGAAGAGCAGTTATGTGTCTTAGAAGAGTAACAGCCATCTTTTGATCCTGAACGTTTCCAAAGTATAATGGGTGCAAACCAGCTCTTTCCTGAGTATTTGCCTTTCTAAAAAACAGCAGTAACAATGTATCTCTTTCAAAAATAATTAGCTATTTGGAAAATTGATGGTTTCTATATTTAAGTTGTTGAATCAAATCCATTGTGATTTGCAGAGAGCAGAATATTACACGTTCTGGTAGCTAGATAATAGGATCTGTACACTGGGGACTTTTCTGTGTGTCCCCATGAACAGATGTTCCCATGACAGGAATCACAGGGAGGGGGGATAAAAAATCATCTGTTTCATAGGAACACCAAGAAATGAATAGGCACAAAGACCTGAAAAACAATGTTCCTAGAGCAAGATAATGACTCACTCACAGAATTGCATTTGGGGAAGAAAAATTGGTAAATTAGAATATTTCTCTCCAGGGATTAGAATGTACTTGGTTCTGTTCCCAGGGCTGACACTAGCTTTCTGGATGACTGTCAGTCACTTTGCAGCTATATGTCACAGTTTCCAATGTTACAAATTATTCTAGCTCTTTGTAACACACTCATGGAGATCTGCTGATAAAGTCCTTTTATTCTTAGTAATAATTATAAAGCTTATATCACCTTGTGCATGCACAAAATTGCCATACCTCACTGAATGACAAGTTTTTATCTAGCACTGAGTGCGGTAACTTCCCCTGAATGTATTATCATGTCTTCCTGTTGATCTACCTCTGTCATAATCTCACTGTTTAATTCATGAGGTTGTAATATGAAAACTGTTATATCAGTTTATGAGAAAAAGGGTTGTTGTATCTGATGATGGAGATCCTAAATTTTGTTTCTACTAGTAGTTTCAGTATTTTGAGGGTTCACTAGAGAGGTTTGTAATAGAGTAATGCCAACATACTTGTTCTAGTTAGATCTTCTGTATCCTTCAAAATCACTACTGTGCTCATCTGACAGTCTGGGTCTTGAGATATCTCTCCTGCTTTTGACAAGACTAAAACCTGGTGATCACATCAAGAGTATAAAGTAAATTAGGAATGCTACAGATATTGTTTCATACTTCAGTAGTATTTTTAATTGACTTTTCTTCCTGTTTCAGTAATGACTTGGTTTGTTTTAAGGTTCTCTTGGGAGGCAGGGAGAGAACAGTCCTAATGAAAGGTAGGTCAAACTGATACCAAGAAAATTGATCCCTTTAATGTTAATAATTGACTTGAATGCACCTTTTGTAGTCTCTGCATGTATATTCAATAATAGTATTCAGTAGGTGTAGTCCTCAAGTGCAGCACAAAATGGACCCATCAAACTGAGCTTGAAACTGTCTTCCTTGAGCACAAATACCAGCAACATGGACATTACTAGGGTTACTTTAAACCAGACAGCTCCTCTTTTCACCACACTATATTTTCACTACTGCAATGTAAAATGCCTTTAAGACTTTGTAGTCAATGTCAATATCGGCATCTCTGCTTTAAAACAAGTGAAACAGAAAATGGGAAAATAACATGAATAACAGAACCAGGCACTGGATATAAAGCAGTAGATAGCAGTGCACTAATGAGACATATACATTCTATGTAATTTAAGGCGTAGGTTTGGCTTTCTTTTATTTTTCACTCTTGAGGATGTAAAGGTCAATGGGTGATAAAGAAAAATTCAGTAATAAGTAGGTATTGAAGATGACTGTTGAGGATCTGCTAATTTAGACAAAAGTACAGTTTTATCTTGTTTTCACCTCTGTTCTTGTTACTGGCTATAATAGGGTAATCAGCTTTCAGTTTAGCAGAGGACTTCCATAGTTTAGGTCTTAATCTTTAGGAAGATTTGAGCACTTCTAGTATGAAATCAAAGATGGGAAAATCAGTATTCTTTCCCTATGCTCACAGATACCTTGATTGATTAGTGACTACATGCTCTTCTTAGTGCACCAAGAACATCCTAATAGAAGAAAGGCATGAACAAACTGGACTACAGAAAAAGGACACAAAGATTATTAGGGATTGCAGCATCTGTCATTGAGAAGAGGGTGAGAGAGCTGGAACTGCTCAACCTGGAGAAAAGAAGGTCAGAGAGATCTCTTCAATGCATATGATTGATTACCTGATGGGAGGAGGGAAGAAGACAGAACAGATTCTGTGTCACTCAGTGGTGGGACAAGAGACAATGGGCAGAAATTGAAATAGAGGAAGTTCTGTTTAAACATAAGAAAAATACTTTTTACCATGATGGTAACTTAGCAGTGGAAGAGGTGGATTGAAAGAGACATTGTGGAGTGCCCAAGCTTGGAAGTATTCCAGATCCAAAGGTTCTTGAGCAGCCTGCTCTAAGTGACCCTGCTTACAGCAGAGCATTTGGGTACATGATCTCAGAGGACCCTTCCAGCCTCAGTAATTGTGGGACAATGTTGACAGGAAGGTACCAACTAGCTTGAAAACTGCAGGCTTACACATTCACAGCTATGCTCATGGAAATGCATCTGAAGAAACTCAGCTTGTCTCCATTGAATGATTTCACTCTGGCTTGCTGATGCCAGTGTGCTCCTTTTCCAAATATTTTCTGTCTTTCATGAACAGAAGTAGCTTTAAATGACATCAGTAGCAGGTAGATGCCTTGCTGATAAAGCTCTGAATCGCACAGAGCTTCTCTCACCTAGTTTGTTGCACACACCATGACACCAAGCCAGCTTTTTCACTGCATGTATCTCATGTTTTATCCCACATGCAGAGTGAGAGTTTGACGTAATGAAGCGTTTCTAGAATCACCAAAAAGTCAAAAGCTGGATTTACCATATTGAACCACTTCATGTAAGCCATGTTTCATATATTCCCTTCTGAATATCCTTCTTCCCCACACCTCCAACAAGCTGCCAATATGCTCAGGATGTCTTCTAGACTTGCTCTCAGCCAGCACTGCTGAGGCTGGAAACTGCCAGTCATAGAATTATGGAATGGTTTGGATTGGAAAGGACCTTAAAATTATCTAGTTCCAGCCCTCTGCCATCAGTGCTCTAGAAACAGTGGCAGCAAGAGATGTGAGGAAAGAGTGAGATCTCATGAAATGTAGCCCTTGACATTGTCAGAATAACATGAATTCTGACTGCCTGGCTCCCACTGTAGTTTATTAAGTGACTGAAAAATGATAAAGTGCTTTAGAGATGTATGGAGTGGATCAGCATGGATTCAGCTCTTTTCATTACATGCAGAGTAATTATAAAATCCTAGACCTCTAGTTTCCTTAAACCCAATGCCTCCTTTGGTGTGAGTGTGAGTTCTGTTAAGTCAATATGTAATGAAGGTAAAATTCATTACACCTTATAGAGCTGATAACTGAAAAAGTTAAAGAAAGAACACAATTGGTATGTGTGTTTCTACTATACATATTTAATTTATCTTTACATTTGCATAGTTAACGTAATTCTTAATCTTTCATAGTCTTGTTTTAAATTAAAAGGGTAGTTGAAGCATATAACCCTTCTGGCTTTCTTCTTTCCTAGATTATCTTTTAAATTAATGGGGTTTCTGTTCTGGAAAATGAGTGGTATATACAGAAAGTTAAGCTAGACATTTACTGTAGGTAATGTGACTAAGGGAAACATGATGTATTTTTTTAAATAAATATAAAACCACCTTAAATAGGAAGAGAAGCCTCTGGATTCTTGTAATAATCTTCAAAACCAACTAATCCAGGCAGCATCCTGCAGATCTACCCTCAAAAGGTACTCTTCCCTATAATCTCCCCATTTAATGTGCTATAATCAGAAATTATGGCACTCATTCCCTGGTTTAAGAGACCTGAACACACACAGTATCCACATGCAAGTCTTCCAGGAATATCTTTTCCTTTCTCTTGCCTAGGCCTTTCTTGCCTCACTGTAGGGCTGACTTCCTTGGCCTATCCTATATCCTATCTGGGAAAGCGGCAGAGCTTTCAAAGATCTGCAGCACATTTGCACAAGATTTGACACTGCTATATTAGATCTGATGGTGAACATCACACATAGACCTTATTTCCATATTGTCAAATAAACAAGACCATAAAGACCATTTGCAATTTTCCCACCTGGCTAAACTCCTCATGTTTAAATTATTGCTGTGCACTGTGTTTGCTTTACTTTAGGCAGTTAGTTAAGGATTATATGCATCAGTGCAAGTCATTTATATCTGCACAGGGTGGGTGTCAATACTACAAATCAGAGTTTTTCTGTCTGCAGAAAACTGACCCCCAAACACCTAACGATGAAACGTGTCTGAAGAAAACATGCAGGACTGCTTACCAATGTAGTAAGATCCTCTTTCTCACTATACTAGACAGTTTTCACATAGGCAATCTAATTGAATCAACTTCTGTCCTTCTAGGAAGGGGATTAATCTATGTGGCTGGTGCCTTTGGAAGACAAGGTTTTTGGCCTCTCTCCACGCCCCGTAAGAGGGTGAATCACCTGATTTGGACTGGATAAACAGAAGAATGTGTCCCTTTCTGAGATTAGGGGGACCTAGGGAAGGTTCCCTCAGGGAAAGTCTAATCATAGAGTCATAGAATAGTTTGGGTAGGAAAGGGCTCTAATATCATCTAGTTCCAGCCTCCTGCCATGGGCAGGGACACCTCACTCTAGACCATGTTACCCAAGGCTTTGTATAACCTGGCCTTTAATACTGCCAGGGATGGAGCATATACCTCTTCTCTGGTCAACCCATTTAACTGCCTCACCACCCTCACAGTAAAGAACTTCTTCCTTATATCTATTCTGAACTTCCCCTGTTTAAGTTTAAACCTATTACCCCTTGTCCTATCTAACTCTTTGATAGGCCAAGACAGCTCATTTAAGTTAAACTTGTGGCCTTTTCTGTCTGCATTGAGGTAGTGTTCAGTATGCAAGCTTGCAGCTGGAGGCAATGAGCTGTACCTGGAGCATGGAGAGTGGAGGTTAATCCCTATTGAGCCAAGCAGAATTTGTAAGGAAATGAAATAAATACCTCTTATTATATATGCTCACAACTGGGAAAAACAGGCAAGTGTTCAGACAGACAAACCCTGCTTCAGAAGTTTGTTTTGCACATGTGTCAGTGCCTCCAATTTGTGATAATTCTACAGCCTGCTAATCAGGTTTTATTTATACCCTAGACCATCCGACTGTAAAGCATCACTATCACCAGAATGGTGGTATCATTGACAGCCACATTACTCTAGCAGATAGTTCCCGCCTTTACAAAGCTACAAAAATAGAGCTTCCTTCATCAGGACAAAATATAGGGCAGCTCATCTGCATCCTTTTCCTATAGGATGTCCTCCTGTTTTCTGTATTTATCATATTCTTCTTAACCACGTTCAAAGAGTATGCCATGTGTTTTGGCAACTAAACATACCAAGTAGCTAGGCAGGCAAGCAGCTCAGCAGCAGGTTGTCTTTATCAGCTCTTCCGTAAAGGACTTCAGTTCTCTACTTCTGTACTTAGTATTTATGCTGTAATTCACAAAAACTTGTGTGCACCAAGTAGCCTTGCAAATATGGGTTTAGAAGCTGAGGGTTAGTAAATTATTGCATTTTGGAGAATTATGAAGTTTTGAAAAATAATCTTATGGGTTTCCTAATATTATCTTATGACCATTACAACTGTTCATAGTTACTGATAAATGTTCAGGTATGCTGTTGCCTAAAGAAGTATCCTTTATTGTGTGTTTTAATAGTCTGGAAGCCACCAGAAGAGATCAGGGCCTCATTCTGCCAATTACAGTTCTGGCATGTAATATAAAAACACTTTGTCTTTAAAGATCAGTATATGGCTCTAACACAAGAAGGCATCTGGTTAAGAGCTCCTGAATCAGTATTTAATCAGCCAAGAAAGGTAATGAGGGAAAGAAAAGAAACCTCATTGCCTCCACCTTAGATGGGAGTGTAGAAAAAAGAAATTAAGTGCCTACACTTTGCCTGCAGAGCCTTGAGCAGTATTTAGGTATCCTGTGGATCAGACAACTCCTCAATTAGGAAACAATCCCTTCTTTGACTGTGATGAAAGGGTATAGAAAAAGCTATTTCTTTCATCAAGATTTTCTGGAACTGATATCTCTGAAAATGAAAAATAATTGAGGAAAATATTGGATTAAAATCAGTCTTCCAATTTTTTCAATTTCCTGAAGTAATCAACATTAAATCTTCCTTTTTTTTTTTCTTTTACAGCTAAAGAGCAAACACATCTTTAAGTATTTCTTCTTTAGATTAAATGACCACTAATTGTTAAAAAAGACTTTCCCAAAAGCTAGCTTTCTTGCAGTCATTTTAAACTGATAAATTAAAAAGCTGAGAGAATTTCTATAGCACTGAGTTTGGTTTTTTTTGTCTGCCTTCATCTCTCTCACAGACCATACAATCATGCCTTTTTTTTTTCACAATGCCTTATGTTCTTCTGAAACAAATAATTCAGACATACACTCCATCTTCATCTGGAGTAATCAAGAGATGGAAATTGAAGACTTCAGTGGCTAGCTTGCATGTTTAATCATCGTCACTTTTACAGCATTGTTCCTTATTGCTACTCTTATGCCATATGTAGAATTTCAATACACAAGCTTAGAGCTTGTAGCTGCCTGTTCCTGTTATGTCTCTCTTCGGTATATATGAAATGAAGCAACAAAAAAAGGTAGGGGAAAGCCCTCTCAGTATTAATTTCCTCTTTATTATGGTCTTTAATTATACACTATAATCAACTCACTTCTTGATCTTAAATTAGAAGTCTCAGAGATCACTTTCTTTAGCTTTATGTTTAGCTTTTTTTGCTTAGCGAAACAAATTGAAGTCTAGCACTTCTAATTTAAGAGCTGTTTCTCAGTTTTAAATCACTTTTATTCTATTTTTTCTACACCTGCGTGTATTTTTCAAAGTATCAAAGTGATGACAGAAGTCCTTGTTTGTTAGCAGTTGTGTATGCAGAGGAGAAATCAGATTATAGGTATCAATTACTTTGGTAATATAGGTCCCCAGATGTACCAGCAAAATAAGACATAAATACATCCTAAATAGAGCATAAAAGCTGCTGGAGTTAAGTACCATATTAAGTGGTTTTCACTGACAAAGTAGTTTGTGCCCCAGGGTCTGTACCTGATTATGGTTTATTAATTTAAGAATTAATAATAGATGTCCACTTCATCTTGCTAAATGGCTTGCATATATTTCAATTATTAACTGTGAATACATTAATATACGTACAACGCCAATAGCACAAACATATGTGTCTAGATAAGCGAAACTTTTCTGCTTTCTTTTTCCTTTTAAATTCACATCTTCAGAAGTTTTCCTTGATACAGAGACAGATCTGTGCCTTTGCTAGACCAAAATGTTGTGTTTCTCTGAAAAGAGACGAGCCTCTGAAGCCTGACAGGTTTGCAGAAATGCTCTGCACTGGGCTAATGCTGCTCTCAGTCCAATCAATTCAGCACCAGTAGTAGAGTAACTAGTCAAATGTTGAGTCCTTTGGGGCATGGAATCACAGAACACCCATGGAAACAATGACACTTTTCAAGAGCTGCAGTGCTGCATCAGGGAAAGGACTGGTCTAACTCAGGGTGCTGTTTGTAGTACCCGAAAGCAGATGCCCGCAGAAAAATTTTAAAGCAGGGTAAGCATCTGGCGATGCTTTTCAACAATGTTCTTTCAGCCCTGAAATGATTTGTTACCCAGAGCTTCCTGAATTGAATTGTTTAAAGGCTTTCAATGTGCTGCTTGAAGGTACAGAGCCAATGGGGAACATGTCAAACATGGTAGCCCACTGAGAATGTGTTCTAAATCTGCATAGGACTGCTGCTCTCAGGGTCTGATTGGCAACTACTGAATAAGATCTGGATATTGCTGCATGCCAACAATAAGGAGAGGAAATACACCTATAAAAATCAAGCAAGTTACCCTTTAGTGGACATGGCACACAGTTATTCATGAAACATCTTCCTTATTATTGATCACACAACACTAAGCTGAGAGAGCAATCAGTATCCTGGAGAATGATGGGGCTGCTATTCAAGAAGACTTCAGAAAGATGGAGAAATGAGCTGAGAGGGACCCCATGAAGTTCAAAAAGGTAAAAGCCTGCATCTGGAAAAGAATAACTCCTTGCAATGATCCAGATTAGGGAACAGGAAATAGCCGGGGATCCTCATGGAAGACAAGCCATGTAAGAGTCAGCAGTGTGCCCCTGCCTCCTGGGCTGTTAGGGTCATAACACAGCATCACTCCAAGGATTTGATCCTTCCCTTCTTTGTGGCATTTGTGAGACCACATCTGGAGTTCTGGGCTGAAGAGTACAGTTTGGGGCTCACAGTACAAAGAAAGGTATTATCGTTTGGGATTGAGTGCAGCAAAGACCTACTAAGATTTTGGTCAAAGCTGATTTGACTTGCAGACGTCTAAAGACCATGGACAAGCAACTGTTAGGCCTGCGCAGACTGACTTTGGAAGATAGGAATGCATTATGATTTTAAATCAATGCCATGTGACTGGCAAGGCTTACACATAGATAGGCAGATTCTATACAGAAATGTGGAAGGACTACTTCCACTCTTTCCAGCCTATAGTAGAGAACACACAGATGATGGCTCAAGGATCGTTACCCAGTGATGCATTCTAATAATGGCCTTTTGAAAGCAAAACGCTTCCACATTCCAGCAGTATTTGAAATATCCTTTGCTATATTCCCAGTTTTCATGACCAAATCCATCAATCACTGCTGATGGCTCCATTTGCATGGAAGACCAAATACAAGGGGTGAGGAGTGATGGATTCCTGACTGTTCACAGTTTCTATAGTTGCTTCCATGGATCCTTTCTAATCCTTGTGATTAAGCTTTGATAATCCTGCAGACACTTGATATGCATTTATTTATCATACCCTTGTCACTGCATGGTCCTGGTTAAGTGGAAGATTTTGCCAGAGTAAGAGGTGGATTAGCAATATTGTGTGCTGTCTTCCTCTTTAAGGGCTTACTACCCTTGGAAAGTCAAGGCATTCATACATTTAATATAGTTATTTTTCTCTTTGACCATGTTTCTTTGAAACATTTTTTGACATTCGGATTTAATTATTTGAAGCTATTTAGATGAATCTCATCTAAGGCAGATAAAGGGGAAGAAACATTAATGATACTTGGTTCTACAGTTTATCTTCAAGTGATTTAATTTACTTAGACATAGTCCTGCATGAATATATCAAAAAGAAAAGGCAAGAGTTGAAGTGTCATCATCCCCCGATAAAGCAAGAGGTCACAAATTATCCCTGTTGTCCTTTGAATAAGAGACATGACATTTTCCATGTATCATTAACTTTCCTATAGTTTGAAAAAGTGATGTTAGAGAATAGATTTGGGTTCTGTATGGCTAGGAGACTGACTGTGTAAAAATGATGATGGATGTTGTAGAACCAGTAGGAAACTTGAGCAATGTGCCAGAGCACAGACGATACAAACCACAAAGGGTATATTTTTTGGCTGCTTCATCCTTTCTGTGTGTGATGGCAAAGGCTTCTTTTGTTACTGATATTGGTAGATACCTGTCCTGCTAAAACAATATTGCTGCTAAAATATCTACTAGATCTTCCTCTGAATTAGAAATATTTCAAATTTCCCATTTCTAATGAAGCATGTTTTACAAAAATGCATTTTTTCTTACGCATAAAAAAGGAATCTTAATAAAAATGAGTACTTCTCGCAGCCAATCTAAAACAAAGATCACAGAAAGTGTGATTGAGAGTTGCCATAGTGAGCTTACTGTCACAACAGCTTCCAACATAGCAGTAGTTGAGTGTTTGTGGGGACCAGTTTGAAACCAAACAAGCTCATACTTCAAATTTGATAACTGCTATGAATCCTGTCAGTTTCCATGAACTGGAAGTCAGTGAATGCACAAACCAAGAGCAGATTTTAACTGATGACTGTGATAAAATGCACACTGTTAGGGTGTAAAAAATAGTCAATTCTCTGCAGAAACTGCTAATCCTTTTGAAAGGAATGGCATATTTTCAGCATTAAGCCTCATACATTGTTAATGAAGAAGAGAAACAATTAAATGGGTAAAGGGGACTATTAAAACAACACTTAATTCTGACCACTTGATAAAGAATCCCACTAGCTAATCAATACAGCTTCTGGGAGTCTAGCAGACCTTATCGGTGTTACTAATGTCTGCATATTTGCTAGTTTGAAGTTCCTGTGCTACATCAACAGAGTGCCAGGGGAGAAGTTTTTTAAAGGAACTGAGAGAAATAAGATTACAGGGAACAAGTTTTCCTTGGGATAGAACTTTTCAAACATATTTGTATCATCCTGCTTCTGTTCCCAGTAAGATTTTATTCTTTTTTTTTGTCTCCTGGGAAAAAACAACCCATAAAAAAACCTGGATCAAGGCTAAATGGGTTATTTAATTGGTAATTTACTCTTTTATAAGCAAAATGGTACTACTAAGTAAGCCAAACTACTACAAACACAGCTGCATATGCTCGTGGTATACAATGAAAAAACCATGGTGGTTTTCAGTGTATTTCAAGAGAAACTCTATCGATGACACATTGTCTTCCATTTCTACCTCTTATTTCCACATTACCAAAGAAGCTGAAGTTGTCACTTAGTAAAACTACAAAGTAATTACTCAAGTAAGCCATGTTCAGTTGTACTATATTAGTTTTGGATCTTCATCAGTTCTGCATTAATTAGTCTGGCTATGTTAACAGACATCAGTGTAACTGTAAAAATGGTGGTTGGTATAGGTAAGCAGTGACTAAAGTCGATAATAATGGAGGTGGTTCAAGACTCAAGTGGACATTATGTGAGATTTCATATTTGTTAGCACTTGAGACATTAAGGCAGGACAAGCATAACAAGCAGATTTTTATGCTTTAGTCTCATTTTACCCTAGGCCTCTGAGTAAACAGAACAACAGCTCACTTAATGTACTAGTAGCAACTATTTGCCTATTCTGGAAAAGGATAGGAATGATTACGAAGCTTGTTAGGCAAGATCTTACTACCCCTTAGATGGCAGGCACCCATCTTCAATATCAACTTTACATGGTATTTAATAGTTCTGGGGTGAAACTGCAAGAATCAACTTCTACACATCTTCATTTTTCCTGAAGACTTTTCCTATGAAGTCTTAAAGTGACTTCAATATCAGAGCTTTCCATTTTGAGAATTTTCCACTGCTGGGCCTCCAAATATACATGGAAATGTGAATGTTCAGCTTGACAGCAGAATTAAGAGAAGGGAATCATATGGGTCTGGTCCAAGAATGACTTAAGTCAATGTTCTCCCTCAGTTGTCATTAAAAGTGGTATTGATGATGGCAAAATAATTTTCCCTGAACAACATCTCTGAACTCTGCTTTTATTGTATATTGATCGCAATTGTTTTTTTCATTTCTCACACTGTCATCTGAGTAGATGTTTCTATTTGCTAAAGTTTGTTCCCACTGCTGTTACACGGGCACTGAAAAATCTCTCTCATGGGACATAACAGCATATGCATCTGTCACATTGTTAGCATTTTCCCTTCTCCATGTTCCCCAAGTTCGTTAAACCAGGACCAGTTGTTCCTACCCTATTCTTAGCTTGATATTTGCTTCCATCCCAGAGCAGAAAAAAGGGTGATGTGCTCAAAAGATTTTTTTTTCCCCAGGTTTTATGAAAAATATGACTCCTGTTAAAAATCTACAGCCTTTAATTTAATTGAATACAAAACTTGTGAGAACAAATTGTGACAGAAAAAATATTGAAGACATAGAGTCAAATAAAAAATGTCAAGAATCAACATCAAAAGTTGCATATACATTAAGCTATTGTATCTCTGAGAATTGCTAGGTTAGATTTGCTAACTTTCACTTGTATAAAGCTTTCCAAGAGGAATTTGCTGTATCTGTTTAACACTGTGAAGCAAAAGAAAGTTGATTAATTTTGCCTTTTCCTTTTCAGTTTCAGTGCACACTTCTAGTATACAACTTAAATGACTTGTGCACACCTCAGGCAAAGAATAGAGATGGAGAGACATTGCAAAAACCCAAGTCTTGGTGATAATTAATGTTGAGGTAGAAGGGAGAAAATAGACTGATACAACCCACAAGAGAGATTATTTTCATGGTTAGCACTAAAATTAAATTCCTAAATCCTTTCTGCAGGAGTAGTTCATAAATTGTTTCATAAAAGGCAGAAGTCTGAAATTAAAATAATTTCCTGGGATTTAAAGTACTCTGTGTTGCTATAAATTTGAAGTCCTGATGTGTAACCCTGGCCATACGACTGCCGGTGGTGTTCAGTGAGATGGCTGAGTTGATCTAACAGATGCCTGCTGTGGTCCCATTTCCCTGCTCTTTTCCCATTCCCTCTTTTTGATTGCATTCTCCTGTAACTTCCTTTGCAGCAGCTCAGGTACCCATCTGACCTTCAGTGAGCCTTTTGAGTTCTCTAGCTGGGCAGAAAAGTAGGCCACTAAGAAAAAAAGAAGAAAAAAGAGGTGGAAAAAATAAAAAGAAAGGAAAAAAACCCAAACCAGAAATAGTTTTCTACTGGTTTAGTAAGTTCATGTTCTGTAGTTTTCAAGAGTTCAAGTTAGCTCTGCCTATGCATTCCGACTTCTGCATATACTCATGTCTAGTTTGGGAGTCAAAACCCAGGAGGGAATTGAAATTGGTAGAATGTGGGCATCTAGACACATTTCTAAATGTTAAGCTGTGCTATTCTAACATGTAATCTTCTTGCTTTCTGTCACTGACTGCCTATGGGAAAGGAGAAAAAGAAGTAAAAGGAATCATTATTTTACTCCAGGTGGTAGTATATAGGAAGCAGAGAGTTCAACAATACCTGTATGGGAAACAAAATCACAGGTATAACTTCAGCATGCTCATAAGTGGCACTCAGCCATAAGCCATGACTGTTAGGGATGCTGAGACAAATTTCCTGTGTCACAGGGAAGATAATTGTTGGAAAGGTCACTTGTACAATCAAAACCCTCATGAATGTCCTTGTCACCCTGCTCATAGCCTCCAGCACATAGTCAGGCTATGGTATAGAGTCAGGAAGAAACTGCAGTAACATGATAGTATTGGTAGTTTTACCCCTTGAATACTATGGTGCTTGTTTTTTCTCATATGTCTTTCGGGGTCACTGTAAAATTATATGTGTATTTGAAGTACATGTGAATGGAAACGCATGCAAGGTGAAAAGGAAAAGAGGAAATGAAGAAAAGGAAACAAAATAGGGGGAAAAATGTGCTTAATTTAAAGACAAATACAGGAAAATAAATAGAAATATTTTCTAAAGACTCATTTTCATTGGAAATACCAGAAAAGATACCACGTGTGAGTTTATGGCCTTTAAGCTTGGAAAGATGACTAGGTTCACGTGGGAAGCAGCCTGGCTAAATGTCATTTCCAGACAGATAAGGTGAAAAAGTTAAGATCCAATATGCTCAGTCTTAAAAGGAGTTGTCATGTAGACGTACTTTCTCATACAGTTCCTGATACATGCACTAAGATGTTAGAAATGCACAGGGTTCAGAAGGGAAGAGGACTAATTTGCAATGCAGCATCGAAAAACTGCGTATAGAGAAAACTGGATTTTTTTTGCTATTAGTCTGGCAGTGTGTTCCATCGGGGCTGCATACTCTGGGGTTTCCTTACATATCTGCACAAAATAAACTACAAATCGATATTGGAAAGAACAATTTTTTTCCTTAACTGGCTAGTTAAAATTACACATTATTAAACAAACAACAAAACCCATCTGACAATACCTATTTTTCATGACTGCACACTGACAAGCACTACATATATCCTGGGTTTTGACTGTGAGATCCATTTTTTCCCTCCAGACTGACCTTCCGAGTTCCCTGATTTCCACCCATTCCCCACACAGGTGTTCAAGATAATGTGTTTTTTAAAGGAGTAGTTAAATTGAATCATCTTTTTTTTTACAGCATTTGTGGGTACACCTTACCTCAAACAATCAACTTATGAAACGTAAAGCTTTATTCTTTTCTGGTTTACCTCCTATTCCATTCAAAGAGAGAAATGTTTAGTTGATTCATCACATGATTTTTATACATCTTCTGACTTTGCTCCAAATACTGAATGGAAACATGCCTTCAGTGTTTTGCTTTTTCTTTATCATTCTTCCTGTTTCTATTGTCTAATAAAGCTGGGTGTTAAGCTCTGTAACACAAGCTTTTTCTTTAGTTATACATGATCAAGTGATTCTTGTAACTTCCCTACTGATTCCCTGCAAGAGTAAAGTTGCAATTTATATTCACTTTGTCTTTTCCCTTTGCATTAAATGCCACATATAAATGTACACAGTAACTAAATTACATATTTTCATTAGTTTCTTCCTATCTATTAGCTAAAGTGGGATTTTGTCTGGAGTTTTGGGAGATTTCTTCTGAGAAACTACCTGTCTGAAATATTTGCTGGCTTGTAACACTTTCCCTTCTAACCTGACAGGCTGGCAATTGTTTTGAGCTTTGGGAATGGCCTTTTTTGAAGTTCCCAGTACACAAGAGCCTCTTGGGGATGCCACAGCTTATTTACGCTGATACAACCAGGTAGCACTATCTAGATAAGATAAAGGGGCTATTTCCCTTTCTGCTAGAAGCTCAAATCAGGTAACTTCTTTTGAGGATTTATTCCCCACAGGTAAAATAGAGTTTTATAGTCTATTATGAGGGGAGCTATATCAATTCTCTACAGCTAACCATTTGCTCCAGACCATCTGTTCTTTTGCAAAGTTTCCTTGGCAATATGCTTCCCTTTGCTCAGTTTTCAGAGCCCTCAGCTGTGCTCTTGTGCCACAGAAGCTCCAACCAAGGAAACATTAAGTCACACACCAGTACTCCACTGGCCATTAAGCCTTTTGGATAATTTCTTTTCTTGAATCCTGAGTCTGTGAGGCTGCATCAAAACTTTTCACTGCCAGAGGGACAAAGACATGGGTTTAATTTCAGTCATAGAATCATAGAATGGTTTGGGTTGGAAAGAACTTTAAGATCATCCAGTTCCAACCCCCTGCTGTGGGCAGGGACATCTCACACTAGACCAGGTTACTCCAAGCCCCATCCAGCCTGGCTTTGAACACTGCCAGGGATGGAGCATTCACCACTTCTTTGGGCAACCTGTTCCAGTGCGACCCATTAGTTCTCTTAGGCTAGGTGCAAAAGGGGCAAGAGATTATACTTAATACTTAGTAGGAGCAGGGCTACCTTTTCCTGGGAGGAGGGGAGTGAGCAGGAGATGTACCACATCACCCATCTTTAGGAAAGGGAAGTCTTGGCCTACTTTATTGACAAATACAGACACATTTCTGCAGCCACGTCTTGGTTTCCCCCTTTCAATTTCCAATTTAGGAATTTATGTGCCAAACAGAAATTCCAGTGTGCTACCCATAAAGTTACGTAAAGTGCAGACAGATTAATCTGTGTAACTTTCAGCCTTGAATTCAAAGCTGTAACCCATGTCTGAGCCAAATTCTGACAGAGCTTCTGATGTATGTTTCTAATAAAGTCACTAACTGATCAGTTAAAAGCCTGTAATAAGGTGGGAGTCCCTGTAGGTTTTTTCTTTTCCCCTTGTGGCTCCTTTTTGAAAGAGCGCATCAGACACTGTGATTGAAAAATCAGTTCCCCATAAATAAAATAAAAGACTGCATTAAGTCAAGTAGCTCCCCTGATGCTACTTACCTCATTAACACTCTTCCCTGGTCTCCAGTGGATGTTCAAGTTCTCCTTGGGGAAAATAAACACCTCTCTAATCTGTTTTTCGCATCTGCATTTTTTTATTTATTTACTGATTTCTGATGAGCCAAAACCTGTGCTATCAGATTTCAAGAGGTTTTATGTTGTATTTAATTTCCTTCTAAGGTACTTTTCTCTGTTGGATCCTCTGCAACATGGCAAGGGTTTTGTTTTGAGATGAGTAGCTCCTTAGCTGAACTGATTCCTTCTGGAATAAACTGTATCACCCATCTGTCAAGAAATGAGTAGTGAATTATGGGTTGCATTAGTCAAACCCTATGTGCCCTCTCTGCAAGAACTGACACTCATTTTCCCCATTTTCTACTGACCTTTTAAGGAAGAGCTTTCTATTTCACTTGTGTTAGCAGCCTATGCTATGCAAAGGCCACGGATGGGTTAGAGACTCGTTCTGTTAAAAGCTCTACAAACAGATAAAGCAGGACAGCAGCTTTACCCAGGACCTCACAGTCAAAAATCCCCAAAAGCAATATAATAGATGCATCCAACAGAGATGCTGAGCTATTTCAGCACAACCTGGGCGTGTGGTCAATTCATAAGCCAACCTATAGCAGTAATCATAGCTCCTCTCTTGCCTTGTGGGCTTCAAATGCCAATTTTCTACGTTCGTTATGGCAGAGGTGATTTTAAAGGATTTAAAGGAGTCCTTTACATAGAGGGCTTAACAGTTGAGTACAAGTCAAACTCCAGTTTGGGTCAAAGACGATGCGATCAAGTGGAGAACTGGATGGCACTCTGCTTCACCCAACACTTAAGAAACTTATTAGAAGCAGAATTAGGGATGAGTGGCTGTATGTTTTCTTTCATGGTAAGAACAAAACAACTGTGTTAAATCCTGTAATTCCCATTGTTCTTCCATATGTTTTATAGCATTCATTATTCTGGCATTGTAGATGGATGATTTTCACAACTAAGATGTTAAAAATGTGTTTGAATTGTATCACAAAATGTATTGCAATTTCTTACATTGGTTTCAGTGTGTTTAATGAATGTTTAAGGAGCAAGACCCTTCTTTGATAGTGGACCTGTGGGACTTACTGTGTATCTGTCTAGTTTTCTATGCTCGCGAATGCAAATTTCCATGCTATGCAGCTATTTACATAGGTGCGAGTGGTTTAGTTACACAGTTTTTTGCCTGTCTTCTGACACTGAGGACCACCCCAGAAGCAGTAAATGCTCCATCCCCAGCAGTGTTCTAGGCCAGGTTGGACAGAGCCTTGGGTGACATGATCTAGTGTGAGGTGTCCCTGTCCATGGCAAGGGGTTGGAACTAGATGATCTTAAGGTCCTTTCCAACCTAAACCATTATATGATTTTATGATTCTATGTGCTGCAGGAACACAGAGGATGTAACACCTTAGCATACACAGCCAAGGTGTTTATAACTCAATTGGTCACCCAGAGTGGGCTTAAGTTGCCTAAAGCTGGTTGCTTAATGCTCTGAGTTGCCCTCAAGACCTACAGAAGAAGAATGACCTTTGGGGAAAACAAAAGTTTAAAAGGATGCCCAGAACATAAAAAAGTGGCATTATGAAGTTATGGGCAACTGGAATATGCCTTAAACAACTTAACGGGAATCTAGTAAATAGAGGCAATAGGGTCTAAAGAGTCTGATCAGTTGATGAAATGCAGTTCTTGTTAGGGGAACCTGAATAACTTCCTAGTCTCTGTTAGCTTCATTGACTAGAGTTTTTGAAATACCTTTCCCAGGCTGGCAGACATGATACAGAGGATGTGAGAGATCCACATGCTTCTGGAGAGCAGAGGGAGACAAGTGGGATGTTTGTGAATTAAAAGTAAGACCAAACACCATTAATTGGTGTAATTGGAGAAGTAAATCTGTGCTTCTTTGGCTTACTTAAATAAACCCTCACTGCAACTTCAATTAGCACTTCAACACACTTGAAAACTATTTTATGTGATGTGGCCTAATTTTTTTCAGCATAGAAACAAAAATGCCTTCTTTCAGATAGCTCCTTTCATCCAGGGCTTCAAAGCACTTAATGAAAACATATTTGTGTTTACTTGTATTTTACAGTGTATCATGGCACAGAAATGCCCATTTACTGATACTTTGGTTGATAAAGCCACAAAATTCAACTTCTTGGTTTAGGCTTGTTAGCCCAAATATATCATATTTGTTTCCAGGTTAACCTCAGGCTAAGGCTACCTGTGCCCACTTCTGGAAGAAAAACACAAAGACATGGCAAAATGCTGGAAATACCAAAAAAGGATCTAATTATTTAAATGAAAGATTGATGAAATTTATAAATTTATTCATAGCAGTGGATATTAGAGAATTAAACAGAAAGAATCCTGATATCTGTATCATTTTCACTCATTTGCATTCATTTCATAGCAAGTTTTTCCCTTAAGAACACTTATTTGAGCTAGTTCATGATTAATTCATATATACTGGTTGCAGATAAACAGATGTCTAGGGGAAGATCCCGTACTGCACTTAATTAATGTATATCTTTTTTCAAGTCTTTCAGTCAGTTTGGTTGGTTTCAGATCACAGGGTGAAGACATACAGATGTAGCTGTGGAGAGGCAACCACGTACAATGTCCTGCACTAAGATACAAAACCCAGTGCAGATTCTGTTGGGATTCTGTTTCTTAACTGTAGGTGCCTAATCACATTTAACATGCCTTAGGATATCCAATGCATCCATAAAGGAATCACATATGACACAGGATCTGTAGGAGATGCCAAACAGTGCATTGCTGTGACAAATTCTTTAGCTTAGGAATTAAAGTTACATGCAATGACTGGTAACATCTCACTTGCCACATCAGTCTGGCCATGAATCTCATCCACTGCAAGGTATGTATGCGGGTATGAGCACAGGCATATGTACAGAGGGTGAGGATGTCACCTTGGAGGTGTCTTCCACTGTCAGACATTACCAGTATTTCACCTTAACATGAATGTCTGGGTATAAAACTATTACAAAAGTAATTTAGCCTTTTTTCTTCCTTTGTTCTCAAATCCTCTCTCCATTGGGATATTCGGTGTCATCACCCCCATTCTGTAGGTAAATAATGGAGGAGAAATAGAGCAAGATCATTTCCAATAGTACTTTCCAGCCTTGCTACTGCCAGGCTGTGCCAAGTACATTGCTTCCCAGTGGTCAGCTCAACGGACCTTAATGTCCCCGCTGTTAAGACACATCTGTGGGTTGCAGTGTTGCTGGTTTGATTTGGTTTTGCAGTGGGAATTGCTAAAAAGAGATTGCTATATATGAAAATCCACTTTTTCATTTCAACTTATGCAAAACTTAAGTCTATCTGGATTCAAAGAATGCAAAGCCCTTCTTATGTCTTGGGCTGCTGTAGCTGAAATGTCATATTCACCATTGGGAACAACAGCACTTCTTATGAGTGTAAATACCGAGTTATACTTCTGACTTGGAAATTAGCCCTCAACACTCCACTAGAATAATTTTAAGAGACACAGGTCTCCAAAAAGCCTCTGTACAAAATACTGCTCTGCTAAAGAAATTTCACTCTTAAGTTTGCTCATTCACATCCCAAAGCCAACAGGAAAATTAAATCTGGTTATTTCCCCTTTGAATTACATGCCCGCTGATATTTTTCTGCAATAATATAATTCACAGTAAAATAAGTGATGGAATATAAATTTTCATTGGCCATATTAAATTGAACAATGTGCATACTTGTTTGGTTTTAGATTTCATTACAAAGGAAATTGAATCACAGAAGCAGCCATTTGGAGCTCTATAGATTTTTCTGCCCCATAAGCTGCAAAGAATACTTTTGAATGTGTTCATCCTTTCTTTTTATGTTTATATACTTATATTAATATATACATGCATATTTGAAAGCACACACGCACACAGATAAGTGTGCTATAATCATGAGGGGGAAAGACTCATGCTATTTGCTGGGAAGATGCACATGCTTAGGTTTTGTGTAGTTTTTTCCCATGTTTTTGATTTTTAGTGTTTTTCACCATATTTTAGTCAGATCCTTGGGAGTGATCAGGGAAGGAAAAGGGAGGAAGGAAGGAAATAAATGTAAATATACACTCAGAGTCTTAATTAAGATTTATTTAATCCAGCTCCAAAACAGTATTTAGCATCTTGATGGGAGCAGATTGCCTTCACATTTGATGTAATTTCCCATTTTTAAATGAAGAAAGTGGCACTGTATTAGACCTGAATTATTGCTTGGATCCTGAGACATCTGAAATTTCAAAGCATGTACTTCCTTCACTGGTGGCTTTGCCACAGAGCCACAGCAAACAGCCCAGCAAAGCTTGCCCTTTGCTGTAGAGCTCCCTATGCTATCCTCAGAGGACAAACCTCAGAGAAGGGAGAAATGGATTACCAAAGGCAGCTTTCACTTGCTGCATGGATCATTTTATAGAATGATCTTGAAGGCCATGGGACTTACTGCC
The DNA here is from genome assembly GCF_033783945.1 of Neopsephotus bourkii. Lineage (NCBI taxonomy): Eukaryota > Metazoa > Chordata > Aves > Psittaciformes > Psittacidae > Neopsephotus > Neopsephotus bourkii. The sequence goes on from NW_026901486.1 coordinate 151,755, forward strand.
TTGGGCTATATCTCTAAAAAAACCAACCCATGTAAATCAGAGTAAGACAGCATTTTCTAAACCACATAGGAGCCCATCTTCCACGGAAGTGGATGGCATTTAGCTCCTAAATCATTTCCAAAAGTATCCATACTGACCTGTTAATACTTAAATACTTGTGCATTTATGGTTGTGAATACCAAGGGAGAGAACTAATCTATGACCCAAAACACCTACAATATTACAGCTATAACTAGTAAACTACACAGAAAGAAACCACAGACATTGCCAGTGGCGTGGGCCAGACTTTCTAAAAGCACGTGTCCTTCCTACAACATGCATGTTTTGGTTCCTAGCAGGCACTTTGGTGGTGGGTGAGAAAGAGACTTCAGCACATACAGGTATAAGCTCCTGTGTGACATTTGTTCTCACAGGTGGAGAATAGCCATTGCCAGTTGTATTTCTTAGCCTGGATTTCTTAGCATAGTCTTTGTAGAATTAAATGAGGGACCTGTATACCCCTATCATCTTTCCTCTTCCCCTCCTGTCCCTAGTAAACCAACCAGGGAATTTTGGACTAAATTGCAGATGTTGCTGTTAACCTTCATTTTTAAATCCCAAGCCAATGACAGAAGCTACAACACAAAGAAGAACTTTAACTTTTGTGGTGAAACACGTGTAATATGTGGCCACATCATCATTATCATGCCCAAAGGAGAGAAGCTACAAACACGCACTTCCATGAGTATACACTGGCTCACTGGTACACTGGTAGAAGTACCAGGGAGCACTCAGTCCCTTAACCCAACTAGCAGTAGTTTGATACAAGCTCCAAAGGAGGTTAAGGCCTGACCCATAGCCCAGCCAAGAGCACCTTTAGTTCCAATCTCTTCTTTGAAAACCCACAAAGAACAGGGTGATCATCAATTCACGCAAGCTTGGAACACCAAACATGTGACATGAATAGCGGGTGATTCTTCTGTCACCCATTTATCAAGAAACAAAGGAAGTTGTGGGTAAAAGGAGTCTCATGCATACCTTTCCCATCATATGAAATGCAATTACAAAACAATCACTTTATCCCACAAATATGACAGCTGAGGTGAGCCTTCTTTGAGCTGTCCCTGCTAGGCAGCATGGTGGTGATCTCCCCTTGAGCCAGGGCACCTCTCAGGGTTGCTGCTTGAGGAAGAGACACCTTTTACCAATGGCAAATCTCTGGTAAGTGAACAATATGATGCAGAACCTTGCACCATGTGCATAGTGAGTAACTTTGATTTGTGACTTTGTAACTTTATGTCCTGATAGTTTTGAATCTTTGTTTTAATGCCACACCGTAAGAGAGTGAACCTTGCCATCAAACTTTGTTAGGCTGCATTTTTGCAAGCTCATATTAAAATCACTTTTGCTAATGCCTCTGACAGCGGTTCTTCAAGCAATCTATAGCACCTGTTTTGACACCATTAGGCAGTTCTTCTGCAAAATCTGTGCCAAGAAACCCCTCAGACTCACTGTACAGGTCAAGAAGGCAATCTCTGCAAACATGGAGGAGGAAAAAACCTGTTTTGAGGATCCACGGTCTCAAGACAATCTCAGTTAATAATTTCTGAAGGCTTTTAATTGAAAAAATTTCTTTACCAGACTGAGTGCTCCTTCCAAGGTAAGAATTTGCCATTGGCTCTTCCTGTTTATCTGTGCTCGCCTCTTAAACCAGGCAGCCTTGATATAAAAATATATTAACTGGGAGATCTAATACATTTTTGACAAGGCTCAGCAGAAATAATACCACCAGTATCAGGGAATAAAATGAGAAACATAAAGATGCTGTTTAAAAATGTCAAAGAGCTCTAGATTAGAAATATGGGTATAAGGCCTGATCCAAAGTCTCTTGAATTTAATAGGAAGCATCATGATGAATTCAGTAATTCTGGAAGAAGGCCCAAGAAGCGCAAGGCACCACTGTGTATTAAGCTACAGTTCATCCCTCTGCACACTTCTAACACATAAACCAATTTTCATGAAGGCCTCTCAGAAAACTGTACATGGGTTAATGACAGTGAACACAATGCCCTGAGAGCAGGCCAAGTTACTCAGGGCTTCTCTTTGTGTTTGACCTTTGGGACAAGAAAACATCTGGAACCCTTTGGGGCTCCACAGAAAAGAGCTTTGGGATGGAAATGGCTTTGCGAGACTATAAGAGGCAGCCAGAAGGAGTCTGCAGGCTTGTACTTGGCAAGCTCTGTCCTGCAGGCACACAGGAGCTCCCCAGGCTGTACCAAGCTGTCGTGCAGAATGTCACAAGGTCCTTCTGTGTCAACTCAGTGTGTCCCCAGTTCAGGCTGGGTCACGTGTGCTGAAATGGGAATTAACTCCACTCCCAAACCCTGTGCATAGCACAAAAACCTCTTGTTCTGAAGGAAACTCAAAATAAAATAGGCCTGCAATTAGAGAGTGAAATATTGAAACTGTTTTCATTTATAGGGAGCAGCACAGTAATCCTATAGCTGGTAACTTATTCACAGAGTACGCATCTTCTGTAACAACATCTATGATAGCACATAAAATATTCAGAAATTGCTTTAGCTTTTCTAAACTACAGGCTTTAAAATATTGTCCCGATTCTTTTTATAGAATATGGTGGCTTATTGGAATAATTTAATCAGCAGGAGTAGGAAGTAGCTTTATGATCATATAACGGGTATTTCAAAAAGCCCAGTGCCAGTTCCCCCTCTCTCTGCTTCTTTTTCCTCCACCTCCTCCTCCAAGCAGAAAACGCCCAAACCACCACCAACAAAAAGGTTTACACTTCCCAAACTAGTATTACTTTCAGTGAATTTGGCATTTAGCTGTTGTTTTTTTCTGTCACAGTGTGCTTTCAGCTGCCTGAGTTTGCTCAACCATCAATGGGAAATTGCCCAGTTGTCCCTTAGGCACTTGTGCGCTTACACCCTGCCGTGGCCTTTGGTAAGACTCCACAGAGCTTCTCTCTTTCCATATTGCCTGCAAACACACCTCTGTGCATGAGGTTTACCAAAGATTCACATACAATTAAGGGGTAGGTGATGAATTTTAACTCCATTTCTTTTACCATTGCCTTCCTACTGATTTTGTCAACCTTTTAGTGCCTCCAGGACTTCTGGGGACACAGACTGTCCTATTTCTGCCTCAAAAAAATGTTTCCTGGGTTCAGCTCCTAGGCTGGCAGGCTTTTCTCTGCTCAGCAATTTCCCCTTCTAACCACACCACCTTTATGGATCCCCACATCATCAACATCCTCCATTCCTATTTCACTGTTGCAGTGGCTGAATTCTTTTTCGTTGGAGCTGACCAGAGTTAAAAAAATAAAGGAAAACATTGATCTGTTTGTCTCCTCCTTACTTTTCACATTCTGAAAAATGGTTTTGACAACGACAATGTTTTTACACTGCTTGAAATGTCCCATGAGCCTCAAACCTACTTAGGAGGGCCTTTATCCTCTAAGGATTCACCAGTCACAAACATCTGTTTTCTGTGACTGATGAGAGCTAAAGAAGGTGGAGGAGGAGAGTCACAGGAGAGCTGCCAGTACCCAGGGGAAGAGAGGAAGTGAAGATCCTCTTTGTGTTGCTCTGCATAAACCCTTGCAAAACTCAGAATGCTTTACCATTTCTGGGTACACTGAAGTCTATATTCCTTAATGTGTTCCTGCTCTGATAGTCAAGGGTTACCTGAAGGTTGGCTCACACTTAACCACAATATGCAGTGAATCCTTCCTTATGCAAAACATTTGCTATAGTCTGTACCAAATCCCTTTATTCCAGTATAAATACAATGTGTGCTGTGCTCCTTTATGCCATGCACAGAGAGACCCTCTGGGAATCAGACTATGAATTCGCTCTTCCTTTCTATCAAATGGAGTTCAGAAAGGCTGAAAGACAGAAGCGATAAATCTGGGGCTTCTGTCAAATGATTTAGTGTATTCATGATCTGTCCACTTTCTAAGCAAGCCTGACACTGCAAAACACAGCTGAATCTGGGAAAGCAGGCAGGGAGAAAGTGGATTCCATGACCAGAAAGCATCAGAATCTATAAAGCAAGAATGGAAACTTTTGAGGCACAGAATTGCCAACCAAGTGTTAGAAGCTGTTTTTAAAGGCAGCATGATTTTAGATTAAGAGTCTAATCTACTTATAATAGTTCAACTTGTTTAGAATACAACATCTCCCTGTCCTAGGAAGATGTTACTTTTTGTACATTTGCAGATAAGCAACTTAACAGTTGTCTTCAAGAATTTAAAGTATTAATGAGAGAAATGTTAACGACAGAAATATTTGGTTTATTATCCTTAAGGAAGGATGCAGTCATGTAACACAAATTTATATCTTGTTACTAGACGTTTATATATTTAAAAAACCTCATACTCTTCCTCCTATATCTAGTTTTTAATAAACTGCTGTTTTTCAGGGTAACATTGGTAATTGATGATCATTCATAGTCATCTTCCTCCCTGCTTTTCAGTGCTAATAACTGAGAACTGCTGAAGCAAAACCCATAACTTTCTATTAGCAGCCTGTGCTAATGAAGAAGTGCCCTGGGTTCAGCAGTAGCAGTCATTTTTCTCCTTCTTAGTAGGTGGTGCAGTGCTGTGTTTTTGACTTTCAACCTGGGAACAACACTGATAACACGGATGTTTTTAGTTGTTGCTAAGTAATGTTTACTCTGACCAAGGACTTTCTGAGTCTCATGCTCTGCCAGGGAGGAGGGGAAGCTGGGAGGAAGCAGAGAGGACACCTGACCCAAACTGACCAAAGAGGTATTCCATACCACAGCATGGGTTACCCAGAAGGGCTAGATCGCTGCTCGGGTCAGGCTGGGTATTGGTTGACGGGTGGTGTGCGATTGTATTCTCTTCTCTTGTTATTTCCCTTATCATTATTATCATTGGTGGTAGCAACAGTGGTTTGCGTTATACCTTAGTTACTGGACTGCTCTTATCTCAACTGTTACATTCTTTAGATCCTTCTTCTCACCCCTCCAGGCACGGGGGAAGAAAAGGGGGGGGGCGGGGGCTGAGCAAGTGGTTGTGTGGTTCTGAGTTACTGGCTGGGTTTAAACCACAATAAGAAGATCTAAAGCATACATACTACTCACCTCTTTAATGAATTCCAAGTCCTTGGTGTCAAGTGATTGAGTATTTTAAACAATGTTTAAATAGCACCTCTCTTCTCTCTCTTTAATTGTTTACAAAATGTCTGCATTTTACCTGCATTTTTGCTCTAATTTGTAATATAACATTTTTAAACAGCTGTTAGTTCTTCTGTCAATACTTCCTGCTTTATAATCACCCATAATGAGCCAATGAGATTCCCACTGCATTCCCTCAAGCTATAATACAGAAGGAGGCAGTTTTTCCAGCTCATTTTTATTTAACTAATGTTTCAAGCATTAAACTTGACAAGGTTTTTCAATGTCATTTATGCTAAGGAAAAGGGAAAACTTGTTCCATGCAGATGAAAGCCTTGCTCATCCCTCACCTACCAATGAAATGAAATAATACCTGCAGATGGGCTGAGGTTTTCTCATTCATACCCAGAGACAAAGTATTCATAGAATCATAGAACAGTTAGGGTTGGAAAGGACCTTAAGATCGTCCAGTTACAATCCTCTCACTAGACCATGTCCCTCAAGGCTTTATACAACCTGGCCTTGAACACTGCCAGGGATTGAGTATTCACAGCTTCCTTGGGCAACCTGTGCCAGTGCCTCACCACAGTTATTAAAATGTTCTGTAACATGACAGAAGGGAAAGAAACTTCTTAAGTGTGACAGGAGATGTTTAACCATATCCTGATTTATTCAAATGTCTCAGTGACATATTTAGTGCCATGGAAAATTCAAAAGTCTTGCACTTCTACTCAGGACTATGGTATTTTGCAAATAGCTCCATGGAAATTAATACTAACGTCAAAATGCACATCTAGTTTCAATGTCAAAGTTGTAAAATTAGACTTTGAAGAAGTCAGTCGTGGTACACTATATTTGTGGAAAGGTTTGACACATCTGATCACATTTAGTAACCATGAGTTCTCAGGGTTGAAAAACATAGTTCTGTTCAACATCAAAAAAGGCACAGAAATGGGACCCTTATTGAGTGATATAAAGAACTTAAAAGTCAAGAAGAAAGAATACTTGGGAGAATTGAAAGCATTTTTATATATGCTATTTTGGTTCAGAATTTATGACAGCAGCCAAATAAATGGGGCTTAACAACCGGCCTCAGTATAAAGCAGATCATAACTTGCTAGATTCATTCACAGACACCTTCCATCCCACAGACGCTTCATGGAGAGCTTCATACAAGCTAGTAGCTTCACTAACATAAATCCTATTTTGGAGTTAGTATCACAAAATGAGATTGAAGACAATGCATAAAATAGGTTAGAATTACTAGCCCTGAGGTATGTTTTGGGGCTCCTTAAATAGCTTGGAAATAAGCCCAAATTACTCATGAATATCTTAGAACCATAGAATCATAGAATAGTTAGGGTTGGAAAGGACATTAAGGTCATCAAGTTCCAACCCCCCTGCCATGGGTAGGGACGCCTCGCTCTACACCGTATCACCCAAGGCCTCGTCCAACCTGGCCTTGAACACTGCCAGGGATGGAGCATTCACAACCTCCCTGGGCAACCTATTCCAGTGCCTCACCACCCTTACAGTGAAGAATTTCTTCCTTATATCCAATCTAAACTTCCCCTACTTAAGTTTTAAGACGTTACCCCTTGTCCTATCACTACAGTCTCTAATGAAGAGTGCCTCCCCAGCATCCCTATAGGCCCCCTTCAGATATTGGAAGGCTGCTATGAGGTCTCCATGCAGCCTTCTCTTCTCCAGGCTGAACAGCCCCAACTTTCTCAGCTGATCTTCATATGGGAGTTGCTCCAGTCCTCTGATCATCCTCGTGGCCCTCCTCTGGACTTGATCCAACAGTTCCATGTCCTTTTTATGTTGAGGACACCAGAACTGTACACAGTACTCCAAGTGAGGTCTCACGAGAGCAGAATAAAGGGGCAGGATCACCTCCTTCGACCTGCTGGTCACACTCCTCTTGATGCAGCCCAGGATACGGTTGGCTTTCTGGGCTGCAAGCACACACTGAAGCCGGCTCATGTTTAGTTTCTCATTGACCAGCACCCTTAAGTCCTTCTCCACAGGGCTGCTCTGAATCTCTTCTCTGCCCAGCCTGTAGCTGTGCCTGGGATTGCTCTGACCCAGGTGTAGGACCTTGCACTTGGCATGGTTAAACTTCATGAGGTTGGCATCAGCCCACCTCACAAGCGTTTCAAGGTCCCTCTGGATGGCATTCCTTCCCTCCAGTGTATCAACCGAACCACACAGCTTGGTGTCATCGGCAAACTTGCTGAGGGCACACTCAATCCCACTGTCCATGTCAGTGACGAAGATGTTAAACAAGACCGGTCCCAACACCGATCCCTGAGGGACACCACTCGTTACTGGTCTCCAGTCGGACATTGAGCCATTGACCACAACTCTTTGTGTGCAGCCCTCCAGCCAGTTCTTTATCCACCGAGTGTCCCATCCATCAAATTGATGAGTCTTCAATTTAGAGACAAGTATGTCATGTGGGACAGTGTCGAACGCTTTACACAAGTCCAGGTAGATGACACCAACTGCTCTACCGCTGTCCATCAGTTCTGTAGCCCAGTCATAAAAGGCCACCAAATTGGTCAGGCAGGATTTCCCCTTAGTGAAGCCATGCTGGCTGTCACCAAGCACCTTGTTGATTTTCATGTGCCTTAGCATGTCTTCCAGGAGAAACTACTCCAAGATTTTGCCAGGCACGGAGGTGAGACTTACTGGTCTGTAATTCCCCGGTTCATCCATTTTCCCCTTCTTGAAAATGGGGGTTATATACTTTAAAGTTTTTGTGCCAGAATAAGCTCAACACTTACAGATGTCATATTGAAAATGTGATTTTATTACCTGATTGAATTTGCATTTTTTCAAGGAGCAAGGTCTAGAAGACAGGATGTAGGCTGTGTGAAAACTTGCCAACCCTAGACTAAATTATTCCCAGTAGTTTTCATTCCATCTGACTACAGGGCAGAAGTATCAACATGTCTCTTCATTGTCAAGTTACTTCAGTCTTTTTCCAAGTGACTATTGGCTGTCTGCTGCATACCAAAAAAGCTAAGCAAGGTTCTACTGAGTTGCACTGAGAGGGGAAAGGGCAGAAAAAAAAATCTGTATTCTAAACCACAAATCTCATAGCTAAAATTCTGAACTTAACAAGTCTAGATTTATCTCAATATTTCAAAAGGCCATACAAAAGATTGTCTAATGTCTAATGTCATTGCCATGAACTATATGTGTGACCAGCATCTCAAAGCATGACCAGCAGGTCGAAGGAGGTGATCCTGCCCCTTTGCTCTGCTCTGCTCTCCTGAGACCTCACTTGCAGCACTGTGTGCAGTTCTGGTGTCTTCAACATAAAAAGGACATGGAACTGTTGGAGCGATTCCAGAGGAGGGCCACTAGGATGATCAGGGGACTGAAGCACCTCCCATATGAAGATAGGCTGAGAAAGTTGGGGCTGTTCAACCTGGAGAAGAGAAGGCTGCGTGGAGACCTCAGAGCAGCCTTCCAGTATCTGAAGGAGGCCTACAAGGATGCTGGGGAGGGACTCTTCATCAGGAACTGTGGTGACAGACATCAGTATCATCACAAACCAATCTTTATTTCGTATACATAAAAAGTGTGTTATATACTTTTTATGAATTAAAACTTTACAAAGCACCGAAAAGTGTCACCCACTTAAGGCTACTCCTTCCTGTTCTTTCTCAGGAGCTTTCTAACATGCTAGCTCTAGGCAGTTTGATGCTAAATGACTTTAATGAATAATACATGAAACAAAATTATGTGACAGCTACATGGATGATGGAATGGACATGAAGGGAAATGATGGGTTCAGCCTGTACGTTCATTCCTCCATGAAAGAGAAGACACTGCAGTACTGAGGAATAGCAATGAACTCACACCTTGCTTTCTGTCTTTACTGCGAAAAGCTTTGTAAAACAGAAATTTCTGAGTAAATGGAAATCCTGTGCTCTGGAGAAACAAATGTGAAAGAGGTAATATGACATTGGAGATACTTAATTCTGTTTAATGATTAGATAGAGATCAGGTAGGCTTTGGTAGCTCCTTTTATACACTGATAGTAATTGTTAGTAATGAATCTATACCTTCAAAAGTCTTTCATTATTGAGCCATTGCTAACTGTGACCAGCAATAAACCTTGTCCTCTTTTTTACTCTTCCCTTAGAAGCAGAAGTCAAACAAAGCCCTTTTCTTATCAGGCCTTACTTTATGAAATACAGTCAATTACATTTGATAATTTGTTGATAGTTTTGAAATTAATATTTTGAGAGGATGCCCTTTGTGACTTCTTGATTGAGCCACGCACATTAAAACTGTGATGATTTGGGAAAATCTTCCAATTTAAATCATTAAAAGAAGTACTCATTAAATTCAATGTTCAAGTAACTAAAAAATTGCCCTTTTCCCCGTGAAAGGTTAGGAATTAGCCCCTGCTATAGAAACAGCTGGTCATTACCTGTTCTTTTATGTTTCATTGAAGTGATCGAGCACACAATAGAGTCCAAATAAGTTTTATGACTGTTTTGGATTTGAAGGGTTTTTTCCCCCCATTTAATGGATCTGTGTTTAGCAGATAAAAATACCTAATGATGGAAACTTGTTTAGAAAATTGACAGTCTCATGGAGGTTATTTTAATCTCTCCAACAATACCTTCCTCCCAGTGAACATCTGGAAAGTGTTGTAACATATGTTTTGCTTAACAGGGAATTATCCCACACATTTCAAAAAGGGAGGAATTATTAAAATTCTCTTTTTCTTTGCATACTTTAGTAAAAGTAATCCTTCTTTTCTATCCTTTTTTCTAAAGTGGCAGCTCCTAAACATACAATGCTCACAAGTACAGCGCAACTCATTCCACCCCTTGGATTTACTCAGCAATTATATTGTTAATAATAATATGCTCTTTTAGCTGCATAGAAGGCCAGAGTTGGACTTCTGGGCCTCTCTGTTTTCACTATAATTGCAGCTAACTTTCATATAAGGACAGTCATTGCCTTTGCTTTTGCTATGCGATTGCCATACCAAAACAACTGATCATTGACTGTGTTCTCCATTAAAGGTGGATTTTCATATACACAAATTACAAATTCAGATTGGGCCTCTAATTTGATGATTCATTGGCATGACTCACAAATATATGTGACTGTCTTAAAATTCCTTCTATTTGCTGTTGTGTGGATTTATACTGACCTGAGTTTGCACCTCCTAAAGAAAAACATAGAATCATAGAATCATAGAATAGTTAGGGTTGGAAAGGAACTTAAGATCATCAAGTTCCAACCCCCCTGCCATGGGCAGGGACACCTCGCTCTAAACCATATTACCCAAGGCCTCGTCCAACCTGGCCTTGAACACTGCCACGGATGGAGCATTCACAACCTCCCTGGACAACCTATTCCAGTGCCTCACCACCCTAACAGGAAAGAATTTCTTCCTTATATCAAATCTAAACTTCCCCTGTTTAAGTTGTAACCCATTACCCCTTGTCCTATCACTACAGTCCCTAATGAAGAGTCCCTCCCCAGCATCCCTATAGGCCCCCTTCAGATATTGGAAAGCTGCTATGAGCTCTCCACACGTACCACAGAGCACAGCAAAGTGCATTGGTATTCACGGGGTTCCTCTGTTTTCTCTAGGCAATTCAATCTCTAGCTGACAGACAACTGCAGAATGACTCCCATTCAAAGGAAATCTGGGACAACTGGAAACTAGCATCTCTTCCAATAGTAGAAAAGGCTGCAATCTGAATGTAAGCCTCCACTACACCAATTCCTATTCAGAGTTATTTCATTTCCACTGGTGAAATCAAGAGCAGAATTATGCCTAGATTGTCTAGTGAAGAACAGGGGGTAATGAAGACTGGATTTACTTTTACAAATCCTCTTAGGGTTTTGCTTCAGAAAAGATAAGAAAAATAATTTAATTTCAGGAACAGTTCAGCAGTTGTAAAATCCCATGCTATGAACCAGAAAAGAAACTTCTGGAGAAAGGCTGCTTTGGGATAGCCAACTACCATGGCACATCACAGCATCTCACTCAAGACCCACACCCAGACACATCTCAGATGAGTGCTGCAGCTGCTGTGCTACTTTGAAATGAAACATGGACTTCTTTTGACAAAAATGACACCTTTCCTTGAGAAATTTAGTTCTTTCTTTCCCCATCACAGTAAAATAGCATTTTGGTTTCAAAGAAAGATTCTTTTCCATATTTATTCAGCATTTAAACCTATAAATTGCAGATAAACAGTATCACTTTGCTTTTTTTCTCCCATATCTCTTTTGAAGTACACATTAAAATTACTAAAACAAACTTTATTTCCATTTCAAGACTGTTTTTGTATTCCGGACCTACTGAGTTAGTTTTCTCCTTTAAGGTATTTTAAATGTCTTTTAAAATTAGACAAAAGACAACGAATACGAACATCCAATGCCTCATTTAAAAACAATTTGAGCTAGTATAATGAGCATAAATCATTCTAATAGAGCAATTTTGCATCAATTACGACACCATTATTTTTGAGCTCATTATTGATTTTATAAATAAACCAGTAACCTTTCATCACTATACTGTGTAGATGACTACACCGCATTATGTCATGACATGAAATGGGTGTCATCTTGCACTATGAAGGTTGTGTGGTTACTCCCCACATTCTTTAAGTACTCGACAGCCTTGTGCTAAGTGCAATGCAGAATAACACCACATGAAGTGTGCACCATTTCTCTCACAGAAAATGAGAATAACAAAGTTTTTCCACTAATCTCTGTTAAGTCAACTTCCTCCTTAATTAATGATGTATTAATTTCTTTATATTATTCTTTTCTGCCTTTCTAATGATACCTTTTTATATCATCTGAAACTAAACATTTTAGCTGTGGACTAATTTGTCTAATACGAACTGTCCATTTTGCATTAAATTTGTGCTTCTTTTAAACTACAATCTTGTTCTGAACAATGAACATACAGCCAGAGATTTGACAGACCCTTCCAAAAAATGTAGCTGAGGTAGGGGAAGTAATGAAGGGCCAGTTCAATGTCACAATATAAATCAGAGGCTGAGATTAAAATTGAAGGCCTGACTCCTAATTAATTTGCATCCCTCCCAACTATGCTTGCAAAAAAAGGTAACTTTAATAATGGTCTTCAAACATCTTTTTTATCTTGATCTAAACCGTCAGATTTTCTACCTCTTTGGACCTTGCGTATTCATTTAAAAGTGCCGATCTTGAAAACAGCCATTCAGACAACCAGTGAGTTACTGAAATATGTTGCCTTTATACAAAAAAATTTGAGTTCAGGCTGCCACTGGAAAGGGGAATATCATTGACACAGGGGTGATGAGGCAATTCTGAAGCAGACTTCCAAGGACAAGGAAAAGTTAGAGCTGAGGAAGCAGAGAATGAGAAACCAAGATCCTACCTGCTATAAAAGGTGAATAACCTGTCGTAAAAGAGAAAATTTACTCCAGGGGCTCCTCTCACTCTTGAGATGTGGTGACCCTGGTATACTCTTCACCTTGTCTTTCTTACTCAGCATATAACCACACTGCTGCTCCAAGCAGGTTATGAAAGAAATACTAAACCCAGGAGGCTGTAAACATGACAGTACCATATTCCCAGACCTCTGAAGTACCTGCCTGAAGCTGTGTCTATGCTATTAATTAAAAGAGCTTGTCCTTTGTCCTTGAAACACAGCAGTATGTCATGATGGCTAAACTGTCTTCTCTCCTTTGAAAACTGAGTTGCTTTGTATGTACTGAATGCTAATAAACATCTTCAAACCCGCAACCATGTTTGGGCACTGTCTGAGACAACACTTACTGAAACATGCCAAAATCATGACAGGTAGCATGCAGATAATTCAGCAGCAGGCACCGTCATGGGTGAATTCGGAGGCTGCTCCCTGGTCCTGAGTATTTCACCATTCTGAGTGCAGTGACTGTTAAATTCTGAGGGGATCCAGAGCACAAGAAGTCACATCCGAACAGTGGACCATAAATCACAAATGAGCTGAAGGCTTCCATCTGTCCCTACTTAAACAACTGACAGACGGCAACATAAAAGAAGTTATTGTTTCTAAAAAACACGAGAGGGAAAGGAAAACACAGAGCAAAGGAGAATGGGCTGGAGACCCCAAAGCATCAACACATCCACAGCGGCATGCTGCTGGCCCAGGAAAAGGACAGGATTTCAGCATCACCTTAACGTGGCATTGACAGCACCATTAAGACAAGGAAGGGTTTATTTGGACTCCAGGTGTCAGTGGAGGCAACGACAAGAAGCAAAGATATGTGCTTGTCCTAACTGCATTTGGAGACATGCAGGCAGAGTGATCTCCAACCCAGAAAGAGCATGCTGATGCAGTGTATCTGCTGGGTGTTGTGCCACTCTATAGTGCATCTGTCTTGTCTGTTTAGCATTTCCCCTTACAGCAGTCTGAATCAGAAGGAGCAGAAATCCCACAACAGAGTGATTTTGCACTAATAAGGTTTTAGACTTAAGTCACAGCATCCTGCCTTTTTTTTATTTGCTTCCGAAGAGATGCTTACCTGAACTGAATCTGATTTCCAGATCCTTTCAAACTTTTCTAACAAGAAAGTAGTGGAGTCAGTGCCTTCTATGACAGATCAAGGTAGATAGGGTCCAAAGGATGATTTCTTTCCAGAACCTTGATCTAATGCCTATTTTTTACATTATTCCTGCTCTTTACTAGGCTGGAAGCATAACTCTCAGTAGGGAATTTGACTATGCTTTTACATGAGGACCACATATACTTGCACCACTGCTAGTTTTCCTGGTAGTAGATTTATCTTCCTACTGTTGTTTTGTTTTGAAACATAATAATTTATTACTTGCTGTGCAGCACTTCTCTTCCACCATGTTCAACACCAGACATGATATTAGGCTCCTGGTACAGCAAGTCTCAATTGACAGGTGTTTGCTGATGTCCTGTGATATTGAATATCAGTGATGAGGCTATTTAGATAGATGGAAGGACTTAACTGATGGACTGGTGTGAGCAGGTAGGAAAGTTGCACTCTATATAGAGAAGCAATTGCTCAGAAAGGATATGATGCAGACAATGAAATGCTTTCAAGCTTCAAATCAAGGTTAAAAATCTCGGATTTTCTGCCTAGCAGGGCTACCAGCTAATAAAAAATGAGGTATGAAAAATGGAGGAATTCCATGAGTGATGGGGGTTTGGTAAAAGATTATAATTTACATGAATTGGCATAAGCCTGGTGTCCCAATTCATCGCTCTCCTGCCACTGCTCTGAGAATGGGATTAAATCCCCAGTGAAACGAGTGCTGTTCTACTTCCTAAATAATATATCTGAAGACTGTTTTCAGAACAGCAGTGTTGATCTCTGTCCCAGGCCTATCTTGACTGCACCACCAGGTGTTAGCCACAAAATGTACCTCTGACTGCTCTTCCACAGGCATAGCACAACACCTTTTTTCCCTTTTTAAAAATGGGGGTTATGTTTCCCCTTTTTTCCAGTCACTGGGAACTTCACAGAGCAGCCATGACTTCTCATATATGATGGATAGTGGTTTAGCCACTTCATCTCCCAGTTCCCTGAGGATCCATGGATACATCTTCTCAGGTCCCGTGGCCTTGTGAACCTTCAGGTGTGCAAGACAATTAATGGTTACTTGAATATAAGATAATTAATTCCTATGTGAATAGGAATTGTTCATGCTACTCCCTCACAATTAATCTACATCTACAAGGTAGAACTCAAGAGAATTTAGGATTCCTAACAGTGTTTCAGTCTATTCTTTTTATCAAATGACACACATAAAGGGGGACTTGAATTCCAGTGATGTTTAAACAGATTTCTCTAAATAAATAAAAGTACCATTGTACCCATGTCCGTTCAGCCAAAAGCTTAATGACTCTTACTGTTTTTTATGTAATGGAATTTACTTCTATGAGAGGAATGGAAAATCTTAAACTGGAAATCTGCTGAAAGCCCATCTCCATAGCTTGTACCTTAATATAAGAATCTTCCATTGGCTTCACTATATGTTTAGATTTATTTATAATTGAAATATTGCATTTAGGCTTTAGAAGTACATGAAAAATTCAAAGCAAGAACATTTGAAAGATACAGTATGGAATGGTGGAACAGAATGTCCTTATCTGTCTCCTGTGTGTAGAAAATGCAACAGATTTATCAGACATACCCTTAGATTCTAATTTACACTGAGTGCTCCAGCTCTCTACTATGCCTTACACGCTAAGAAATTGTTGGAAACAGAAGAATTATGACATATAAGGCATGGAATTGAAAACAAAAAACCACAGCTAAATTATTTGTAAAGTTACTATTACAGAGATACAGATCCAAATCTTCTGCAGGCATAAACTGGCGGAGCCTTCAGTGGAGCAATAATCTTACTGGCTTACAGCAAATTATCCTTTTCCCATTTCTAGTGCAGTAGAATAATACAGGCAGACAAAGCTGCCTAAAACACAGCATCCTTGCTCAAGGTGAAGTCAGAGAGTTTCTGAGTGTGGCTGCATATGGAGTGGCCTAACCTCCCTCACAAAACTATGCAAGTCACCTGCAGCTCTACAGAGAATGTAAAGAAAGCAAGTAAAAAGACTGAATTCAGTAAGTGTAGGAAGGAAAAAGAGAGTTTTTAGATTCTTCTAAAAAACTGTCATCCACAGCTCCTTACTGAGTTCCTAAGAGCACTTTCATGTCTTACATTTCTTCAGCTTTGTCTCCTCCTCCTTTCATGTACATAGCAGGGTTTGACTCTGAGGTACAGTGTCAAATGATTTGTAGTGTTTTGTAACCAAAGGCAGGAGAAGGAAGTTTTTCCTCAGCCTTCTACTATTCTTGAAGCCACCTCCAACTGCACCATTTTAAGACTCACTAATCAGAAAAAGGGACATTTCTTCATTTGAAGTAGGCTTAAAATGGGATGTTACAATAGCATAAAGGCACACTCTCCCTGAAGACTGACTTCAGAATGCACAGAGCCTTCTGTGAATGTGTTGGGTTCAACAGCCATGTGGAGACATTCATTGTGTTTTGGATTACTGATTCGATAGCTGGTTTACTATAACCCCTTAAAGAGGTTTTTAATTAATTTCTCTGGGCACTTCATAAAGTATTGTTGCCACAGACTGCCTGTTATTTGATGGTTGTAGTAGTATATCAACATCAAGGATAGAATCAATTCTGTCCCCTGCATTCAATTTGAAGGAGAAACTAAATAAGGACCATATTGGCTGAAAGTACTTTAACGGAAACAACAGTCTGGGCTTTTTGGATTCCACCTCTTTCCCATTTCCTTCATGATAGAAACACCCAAGGGAAAAATTCCCTTTCTGAGGAAAAAAATATTGTCAATTAGTCTATTTCATATCATTGTAATTTTGAAGAAGCTCAGAGAAATGATAAGCTCCAACCTGGTGCTGCTACCTCCAGCAGTTTTCAAACGGCCCATCTGTTACGAGGCATTGACATTTATTTCTACTCCCTGAACATCCAAGGCTCATCCCTAACACGTGTGCAGAGTAGAAAACACCCAAGCCATCAGTACTGCTGTCCTCAACCGATTATTTGCATTCCTTATTCATATGGGTTACTGGGCAGCACCAGTGGACTGCATGGGCACCAGATACCCCACTGCTCCTCTCTTGGCTGACTCAGGGGGCTCTTGGTGGTGACAAAATAGAAGTAAAAATTCTTGAGGTGTCCCATTAGTGAACCTGTGTATGTTGTTGAATGCCAAAGCCAGGACCTTACTCTTCTGTTGTATGACACTGAGTATTTTCTACATCTTCTAGACTTACCTGAGTACACAGAAATCAGGACATGGGTTTGTTACAAGTAGGACATTCCCAATTGGCTTCTAGCCAGCAAGAACAAGTGAGTTGAAAACATATTGGTAAGGATTTAAAGATGGTCTTCTCAGGGATTTACTCAGAGTCCTGAGAGGTTTTCAACAATTTTTACCAAATACTTTTTATGTCATGTTTATGCTGTGACAGCAATGTGCAAGCCAACATGAGGAGCTCAATACAGATGGCCATCGCATCTGTGAATGGAGTAGAAACAAATCCATGGAAGACAGACATTTAATTAGGGCAAATGGTGGGATTATTATTTTGCTGATGTACAGGCTTCCAGTACAATGACTTTGGCACTGTGAAAAGGGAGGGCTAAAAAAAATGTGGGGAAAGCATCTGAGCTCAAAATAACAAGAAGTTAAAATTAAAGTAGGGAAAATCTGACAGTCTTCTCTGTTGAGGCTTTTATCACTAAATTTGAAACTGCCAAAGGAAGGAGGAAAAAAAAATTAGGTATATCATTTCAAAATGTACTTTGCATTTTTCACATCACTACTTCTCCTTTAATAAGATACATCTAATATTCAACTCCAGCCACAGAAGCAGTCTATCAACATAACAATTTTAAAACCCCAAACTCTGAAGGAAATTAAAGAAAATGATTGAATAGAGGCAAACATGCTACAAGAAAGAAATTAACCATAGAAATCACTTGAAATAGTGATTTGCTTTGATACTGTTATTGAGTGGATCAAACCCATGTTGTGAGTAGGATAATGGTACTAGATTCATGCTGCCCACATTGAGCAAGTTGTTATACAAACATAAAGAGGCAATTGCCATTTGTAGTCTCGACAGATAAAGCAATATATATATGTAAAGGAAGCAATCTTTGCAAGTCTTTATGAGTTCAAACTTAAACAGGGGAAGTTCAGGTCAGATATAAGGAAAAAGTTCTTTACTGTGAGGGTGGTTAGGCACTGGCACAGGTTGCCCAGAGAAGTGGTAAATGCTCCATCTCTGGCAGCGATTAAGGTCAGGTTGGATGAAGTCTTGGGCAACGTGATCTAGTGTGAGGTGTCTCTGCCCATGGCAGGGGGTTGGAACTGGATGATCTTAAGGTCCTTTCCAACCCAAACTATTCTGTGATTCTATTGTAAGTCCATATTCCATGGCAAATACAGGCAAAGAAACCAAATTTCATGAATGCCAGAGAAGTGCTCACATTGTATTGTAAATCTTTGTGCTATAAATCTTTGTCATGTGTTGACCTTGCTTCAGGTTCTTTTACAATTTCAGCTTACAAAGACAATTATCCCCTTCATTTTTAGCTGTCCTCTTACACTTATTCCAAATCCCTTCATTAGATAGCCTACACCTGGTTCTGTTCTTTTCTATATTTTCTAAACCACTCTCATAATCTTTATATCCATCAAGGCTTTTGTGAACGATTCTAACTAACTAACTAACTGAGTCCTAACCAATACACTTTGTCAGTGCAGCAGATTCATGGGCAACATCATTTGAGAGCTATTTCTTAACCAGCTCTATCCCTGGCTTAATCCTTTACTTGCTGCTTACTACATGAAAAGATGCATTTCTTCAGTATAACATCTCATGTGCCAAGAACAATTAAAGCATATGTATTAATGCAATCTATTCCTCAGCAAATTTTTTTCCTTTTTTTTTTTCTTTCTTTTTCCCTTTTATTTCCTTCTTTGTTGGTGCTTGACTTCCTACAAAGGTGTCATGCCACAATACCCAGTATGCGTCAGATGAAGATAACTGGCTCACAGCAAAATCAAAATGCCACCTTAAACAGTTGGAGGGGCAGCAGGCAGAGGGGGAAACAAAGTTTACCTGCTTTATTTGAATTACACAGTTGTGTAAATCAAGTGCAGTTATGTAAAATGCTGACTGGATAGTAGACAGATAAAACTGTCACTCAGACACCAAAGGAGAATCTCAGATTAGATCTTAAACCAGTTAGGAAAACAGAACTTGGCCATTTTCTTAGTGAGTTTCTCATGGGCAAAATTTCCCGTTAGTACTTGAAAACAAAATGAGCAGAAGGGAGGGAAGAGTAAAGGGGAGGAGAAAGAATCAGGGGAGAAGAAAGTTGTAGCCACCTAAACGGTGTGGTAGCAGCAAGCTCTGTTGCACTGCAGGCAGTTTGAGCCAGCTCAGGTAAGAACTACTTGCTCTCTGAGACCTGTGACAATGAAGATTGAATATATTCCATTGTTCAGACCCCTTCTCTTCTGCATCAGGTAGATCCAGAGCAGATAATTTCAACCGCTTTAACCCAGAATAACTTAGAACAATTATTTTCTATATGTTGCACATACCCAGTTCTTTGATATCCCTATGAACAGCCTGTTCCATGATTTTTTTTAGATAAAGAAAAGCTGGATATCAAAGTGGAAGGGCTAGAGTGCCAGAAATGAACATTTCTCTAGTAGTTTTAACTGCTTTCTAGTAGTTTTAACTGCTTTAATAGAGCTGGTGTTATTTATAGCGGCCCTAAATCTACTTCTCATACTGCAATATCCTGACAGATGTGTTTAGCAGTTCATACACCAGAGGAAAGCACTGAAGATTTTACTACCAAAAAAATTAAACCTTGAAGTCAGAAGGGACGCAGTGAGAAGGTAGAAAGAAATGGAAAAGAGGAAAGGAAATACGAGTCTGTCTGCATGGATTACTTCCTTAATCCTGAGCCATCTGCTCTGTTGGTTTCCTGATGTCTTTGTAACAGCTTGCAACTTGTTGCGTGAAAAGGACTAACAATTGTGGTGTTAAATACTTCTGTCTAATGTTACAGTTACAACTTCTATTGAGATGTAAATTAAACAGTATAAATTCAGCTATTTGAACATCATTTTTCAAAAAGAATTTTGGCAATTGGAAAAAGGTCTATTTTGTAGTAGGTCTTTCTGTAGCTCCCCTTTGCTTACTTAAACTGTGGTACCCTTTAAGATATTCAAACAATCTCCATGCCCCTTTCAAATCAGAAAATTCACAATGTCCATTCCCAGACATAACACAGAATCAACCAGGTTGGAAAAAACCTTTAAGGAATCAGTTCCAACCGTTACCCCAGCACGGCCACATCCACCACCAACCCACATCACTAAGGGCCTTATCTTTTCACTTGGTTTGTAAACAATTGCAGGGATGGTGAGTCCAACACTTCTCTGAAGTGAACCTGTGAACCTTTCTCCTCCAAATTGCTGAACTGTTTTAACTCTTCTAATTCCAGAAGCTGAGGACTATACCTTCAATGGCCACAAATCAGAATGGCGCAGCTGAATCCAGCCAAGTCAAGTCAGCTTTCTTGAGATGTGGTCTGACACTGAATTATGAGAGGATTCAGGATGGCAAAATCTCTGAGGAAGTTGTATTTTGTTGAAAAGGCAGCACTTGCACACAGACATGTTCACTGTTTTTAACTGGAGATGGGAAATGAGACTGCAAAACCATCAAGAGCTTAACTGCAGTAAAAATCTGAATGTGCCAAAGTCCATGGGTCCTGATGAAATCCATCTGCGAGTCCTGAAGGAGCTGGCAAATGAAGTTGCTAAGCCGCTGGCCATCATAATTGAAAAATCATGGCAGTCAGGTAAAGTTCCCGACGACCGGAAAAAGGGAAATATAACCCCCATTTTCAAGAAGGGGAAAATGGATGAACCAGGGAATTACAGACCAGTCAGTCTCACCTCTGTGCCTGGCAAAATCTTGGAGCAGATTCTCCTGGAAGGCATGCTAAGGCACATGAAAAACAGCGAGGCGCTTGGTGACAGCCAGCATGGCTTCACCAAGGGGAAATCCTGCCTGACCAATTTGGTGGCCTTTTATGACGGGGCTACAGAACTGATGGACAGCGGTAGAGCAGTTGGTGTCATCTACCTGGACTTGTGCAAAGCGTTCAACACTGTCCTACACGACATTCTTGTCTCTAAATTGGAGAGACATCAATTTGATGAATGGACCACTCGGTGGATAAAGAACTGGCTGGAGGGCCGCACACAAAGAGTTGTGGTCAATGGCTCAAAGTCCAGCTGGAGACCAGTTACAAGTGGTGTCCCTCAGGGATCGGTGTTGGGACCGGTCTCGTTTAACATCTTCGTCGCTGACATGGACAGTGGGATTGAGTGCGCCCTCAGCAAGTTTGCCGATGACACCAAGCTGTGTGGTTCGGTTGGTACACTGGAGAGAAGGAATGCCATCCAGAGGGACCTTGACACGCTTGTGAGGTGGGCTGATGCCAACCTCATGAAGTTTAACCATGGCAAGTGCAAGGTCCTACACCTGGGTCGGAGCAATCCCAGACACAGCTACAGGCTGGGCAGAGAAGAGATTCAGAGCAGTCCTGTAAAGAAGGAGCTGGGGGTGCTGGTCGATGAGAAAATGAACATGAGCCGGCTTCACTGTGTGCTTGCAGCCCAGAAAGCCAACCGTATCCTGGGCTGCATCAAAAGGAGTGTGACCAGCAGGTCGAAGGAGGTGATCCTGCCCCTCTACTCTGCTCTTGTGAGACCTCACTTGGAGTATTGTGTGCAGTTCTGGTGTCCTCAACATAAAAAGGACATGGATCTGTTGGAACAAGTCCAGAGGAGGCCACGTGAATGATTAGGGAACTGGAGCACCTCCCATATGAAGATAGGCTGAGAAAGTTGGGGCTGTTCAGCCTGGGGAAGACTGCGTGGAGACCTCATAGCAGCCTTCCAGTATCTGAAGGGGGCCTACAGGGATGCTGGGGAGGCACTCTTCATTGCGGACTGTAGTGGTAGGACAAGGGGTAATGTGTTAAAACTTAAGCAAGGGAAGTTTAGATTGGATATAAGGAAGAAACCTTTTCCTGTTAGGGTAGTGAGGCACTGGAATGGGTTGCCCAGGGAGGCTGTGAATGCTCCATCCCTGGCAGTGTTCAAGGCCAGGTTGGACGAGGCCCTGGGTGATATGGTTTAGGGTGAGTTGTCCCTGCCCATGGCAGGGGAATTGGAACTTGATGACCTTAATATCCTTTCCAACCCTAACTGTTCTATGATTCTATGGCAGTTGTGTAGTCAACTCTTCTTAACTTCTTCTCACTTGTTTCCTTTAACCTGATTTCACTTCACAGTTTGCAATACATAACTGATGCTCCTAGTAAGACTGTTTAAGTGTTTTGCCGGTACAGACACTCAGTGATGCCTTCATGAGGACATGTCTGATGCCAGAATTTCCTGTTACTCAGATAATTTTCTTTCAGTAGAGGATTTGCTAACAGCTGCTTATTCATGAGGCAAATCAAGTTGGAAGTTACAGTGTAGTTTCAAAGCCCAGCTGCTTCCATAGAAGGCTGGAGATCAAACATAGTCAGGTTGTCATGTGAATTTATCAAGGCTAAAGTAAAGAGAGATTTGTGTTATGTCTTTATAATTTCTCACTTCTGTTCCTCTGAAACTGAAATGAAAGGTGTATGAAGGTGGAGCCTTCATCATATTGTGCTTGACAGTCTCCTTTCATCAGGGTCTCAGGATCCCACTCGAATCAAGGGACATGAAGATATACCAGAGAAGAGTTGCCATGCAGGGTGCCCATACTGCTTCAGAGGAGCTAACATTACAGACATCTGGTAGAGTCCCTCCTACACTCCAGGAACGAGTGGAATAAAATACAGAAGGAAGAGAGAGTAAGTAGTACAGTAGTATGGACAGAGCTGTGACAAAGCTGATAGCTGGTTCTTCACTTCTCAGGGACAATTTGGGATGTTCGTAGTGGGATGATACTTTAAATACACTCTGAGCAGCACTTATATCTGGAAACAGGATTTACATTTTACCTCTTGTGCTTCATGATCCCTACATAAGAAATCCTGTAGGTCATTTTTTAATCCATAGAGGACTTCTACTGTCATCTTTTCCCCTACCTATGTTGCATAGGAGGTACAGTAATAAACATCTGTAAAGTTAGCTCTTGAAGAGCTAAGGAGACTGTATGCTTGACAAGTGTCCCTCAACATCCTCTCAAATCCCTTTCCTTCACAATCAGCAGTGGATTTAACTCATGGAGGATGAAGCCTAGGGCTAGAAGCATGTTATGCACTCCTCCTTGATTGCACAAAGCAGGCAGCTCCCTCCCTGCTCTCCAAAGCAGCCTCTGCCACAATCTGCTGCTGAGCCCTCACATGAGTCAGACTGCAGCTTATTTCATTTCCATGGGTGAGAACCCACCCCTACATCACTGAAAGCAATTTGGTTATTTTCATTACAATTCATTGAGTTTTCACTGGAGGGAGAAACCAAATTACATCATCTTTCTCATATAATGATCTCTGCTTAGAATAACCTGTTTACTGTAATCAAATGGCTGGTAACAGATGCTGGACAACAACAAAAATAAAATAAAAGCAGCTTTTGACAAACGAAAAGAGTGCAAAATCCCAAGTTTTTGAAGAAAGAATTAATATGGACATAAAAAACAAAGTTCCATGATTTAGCTCAAACATCTTTCATTACAGACATAGCTAAATTATAGTAGCTCGTGTGAGTGTTTAAGAGAGCAAAACACGTATGATGAGATATACTGCTGATAAAGCAGTCTGCCAACTTTCTTTTCAAAGCCACACATGCATTCCAGAAAACTTGGAACAAAGGTGAGATGTAAATTGGTACTAGAATTAGCAGCTTGACTATGGTTATTGCTATTAAACACAGACTTCTCTATCAAATATTATCAGAGAAAAGATGTGACGAGAAGTTTAAGCTCACTTTTGAGTATGCTCAAATGAAGGAAGGTTACTGCACAAAATGATCAAGGCCATTCATAAAATGCTATGAACCAGTAACATGTCGGTTGTAACCAGATATCTTCAGGTCCTTTCCAACCCTAACTGTTCTATGATTCTATGATTCCATGATTCCATGTCAGTGGTGCAAGGGTGTGCATTTGCTCTGCTGGTCCTGTGGGCTGATCAGCTACACTGAGAAGCAGAGAGAAGAGATTCTTTTGATGCTGAGCCCTCTCCCGAAACCAACTGTGCAGCTTATCAAAATACTTAAACTGAAATGTCACAGTACTCTGAGTCTCATTTTCTGGTGCCTGATTTGGTAACTCAGTATCTGATGTTCAGAAGAACTGTACACTCTAAGTCATGTTTTGAGACAACATAAGTGCTCTGCTTCAGGTCTCCAAAGTGCTAATGACTTTAAAACTCTGTTCTTTAAATTAGACATCCCAAATGATTATATGGCTTTCTTTTCATTCATCTCTTTGTTCTTTAGCTTTATGGTAGGAAGACAGTCTATTGTTCATATCTTGGGGAAGACATGAAGGTACTTTCATTTCTGACTTGCACAACTGTGAGATGGATGCAAAAAAAAAGGCTAGTGATTAATTGCTAGTTCTGCCTTAAAAGCCAGGCAGGCAGAAAATGTACTTAAATAGCAATGGAATAGCAGACATCTTAAATAGCTACTTTCAACTTAGCACCTTCAAAAAGGCGGGGACTCTGTGGGGAAAAAAGCCCCAAACAAACCCAGAAACCCAAACAGAATTAGTGTGTGATCATATAGAAAGGCTGTTTCATAGTGCAGCTTCTCATTTCAGATGACTGATTTAGCTATAGAGCCAGTGCAAAATTCCTTCACAGA
This sequence comes from Neopsephotus bourkii, assembly GCF_033783945.1. Taxonomy (NCBI): domain Eukaryota; kingdom Metazoa; phylum Chordata; class Aves; order Psittaciformes; family Psittacidae; genus Neopsephotus; species Neopsephotus bourkii. The sequence continues at coordinate 176,343 of NW_026901486.1, forward strand.
ATCATTTGCTGTTTGAAACCACAATTCCATCAAAATGGAAATGATCATGAAAAAGTGTTGTTTTCCCTGGTGTTTTGGGGTTGGAGGGGGACAGAAATACATTTAATCCCATTTCCACTTTTTCAAAGCTAAGCTTTTAAAGTGACTCTTTTTCTATCATATGTGATAATATACAAGTGGCAAAACCAATATAATCAATATATAACAATAAATATACGTTCACAACTGTATTTCAAAATTATTAATTTTATCATGGCTACGTTTTAAAATCAGGAGGTTATTAAAATCCTTTAAAATCCTCTATTTTTGAATTTCTGTACATATGTATATTTCTATAAATAAATGGGCAGGCAAAAGGTACAAAGCAGGAAGCTGATGGTTGTTTTGTTTGGGGGTTTTCAGTTCCACTGTGTGACACTGGGAAGGCTGAATGGAATCATGCAGAGGTGCCACCCAAAGCATTCTGTTTCAACTTTCTGGTAACACTAATAGGTTGTAAGCATTAGTACAGCTAGCCTAAGTAGGAAGGAACACATGGTTTCCATTTGAGTGACTCCAGCAAAGCATAGTCTTATGAGTGAGTCCCTGTTTGCCTTGTCTCAATCAGCCTGTTCCTACCCTGGTCTGATCTGTTACCCACATGTATGTGAACATTATGACCATTCACCACCAGAGCCTTTCTTTCCATTTGTTCAACACTGTTTTCACAGAGACTGCTTCTCTCTGCTGTACATGTGAACTGTCAGGACTGCAGTTACAGAAGCCTTGCTGTTGTTGTGCTGGCTGTCCACTGATAGAACCATAGAATTACAGAATGGTTCAGATCGGAAAGGATCTTAAGATCATCTAGTTCCAATCCCCTACCTCACACTAAACCATGTCGCCCAAGGCTCTGTCCAACCTGGTGTCGATGCTAATCCTGTTTCACAGAGAATGTGCAAAGATTTAGCCTAGTGCTCAATAATCAGTGATATTTATCACTTATGAGACACCAAACCTATCATATGTTCCAAAACTGTATGAGCACTGATTAGAAAGTCATTTCCACAACTCTACAACCACGAGGACAATGCAAACTGTATATTTTTACTCCTTCTTTATTAAGTGATCAAAACAATGATGCAAAGCAATAAGAAATTTCACCTAATCTGGATGGACACATTCCATCACCATCACAGAAGCCACAGAAGTGCAAGGCCACCTTACGTTTCATAAACATAGCCTCTATATTCCCTTTTTTAATTAAGAAATACCTTGTCCTAGCTACTAGAATTCATTATGTTCTTTATTGGACAGCTCACCTGTCAGTAATCTTTCTTTGGGATACGCTTGGCTAAGCCTTTACCAAAGACTTTATATTCTTAAGCATACTGACCAAAACTCTAGACAGGCCTAAGGGTACCTGTCCCATAAAGAGACAACTTATCATTTGGAAGTCCTTATTGATCACCACTGACTATAACTAAAACTTATTTGACTAGTTAAGTGCTTTGGCTGCTCTGGTTTAGGGTAACTGTTAACTCTAAATGTACAAAGTTAAGGGAAAGTACCTTTTATCACTTCTCCTTGTATTGGTCTTGGTTAAAGGGAAGAAAACAATCCTTTATAAACCCAGCTATGTACACCACCAGGCATGCACACCCGTTAGATGTCAAACCTCTCTTCTAATTCGTCTAAGTGGATAAGGTAGGTAAAGAATCATTGCAACATGTTTTCTATAACAATATTTATGCAAGCGTGTGTCTGTGTTTTATTTCATTGTTTCATTTCCTCCAGTGTTATCAAACTTCATCATTTTCTCTGTGTTGTCTGGTAGAGATAAATTATTTTGCATGAGATACAAAATAAGTATGTAAATATATCTCACCAAGAAAGCAGCAACCATTAACTACTTGATTACAGCCTTTGACATCCTTTGTAAATCGGTGCTACTGACTGCTTTATAATATATATAGATGTGTCCTTATCTCTTTAATATTCATAATATTTCATCCCATTCATCTGTCTCATCTCTATTCTGCATATTTTAATGACAACACAGCATGAAGCATCTGTTTTGGCCTCTTTTTCTGCTCTCCCTCTTAGCCTTCACTGACCTCATTTCTGCTGCTGAGAAAACTAATTTACTTGTATAGCAACAGCTGAACCCTTCAGAGTTCAGACTTTTAACATAACCTAAGTGTTGGTTTATCTTTATATTTGAGGCAGTAATTTCAAGCAATGGCTTCACAAATAGCTGGCTCATCTCTGCAGGCCAGACAGCTGGAAATGGAAACCATTAGTACTGGGGGAAGAAAAAGAGAAGCTATTCACATTCACGTTCATATAAAGCCCTTGTGATTTCAATTCTTTGACTAAGACTCTCACCATAGCCTTGACCTTTTCTCCTGGAGAATCAATCCCAGTTGGGTAACAAAGGCACCAGTAGAAACCCTGAATGACAATGTTAACAATATCAATGTTTCTGATTCATTTCAATTAGTGATCATTCCTTAAAAGACCATATTTACCTTTGCCCTATGAATTGCAGTAAATGACAGTTTACAATTTAGCAATCAGAACAAGAAGCAAGTCTTTTGGTTTCTCTTTGATTTTTTTTTTCTTTGCATTAGATCTCAGAGACAAGCAGAACATTCCATGATACATGAAAAAAGAAGATGTGCAGTCTAATGGAAGCAAATCAAAGATGCCAGAGTTTTAATAATCAAGAATAAACAGCTTATACAAAAAGATAATGCATAAAAGATGAAGGTAACCTATGGAATTTATATTCTCTCTCAAGAGTTTTAATAATCAAGAATAAACAGCTTATACAAGAAGATAATGCGTAAAAGCCAAGGTAACCTATGGAATTAATATCCTCTCTCAACACCACCACCACACAAGTGGTACTGTGCCTTTTTGGCTTGTCAAGCCCACCTTAGGAGTGGGCTGTTTTAAGCACTGTAGTCCAGTCTAAGTCCCATTTGGTCAATCCTAATCACAGAACCTCACAGGCAACTCTTTGGGTTCCCAAATGAATCCATTTGTCACACTATAGTTTTGTGAGCGGTGTACTGGGTATGATGGCTCCCAGCTGAAAACACCAAGCTAAAACAGTAAAGAGGGAGATGGAAGAGTAGGTTTCAGACTTGCCAGGAGTCGGGAAAGCTCTGCTTTTCTTTGCTCATAAATAAAAATGAAATACTATTTTTATTTATCTTCCAGTCACAACACAAAAGTTACTTGTTTCTAATTTCCCCAGTGCTCCTTCACCTGCTTTGGTTACACTTATTTTATATAAATTATTATATTAACATCTTCTACTGAAAGCAGGCTGTCAACCAAAACTTAAAAATGACCAATAAGTACCATAATTTACATTAACTTTAAATGAGATTCCATGGGAATAACTCTCCCAAATTTGTAGGATATGAAAATATAAGGGCCAGAACTGCATGTGTGTTCATGTAGGGGGGGTGTTTGTGTGTGCATGTGTGTGAATATATATATATATATATATGCACATACTCCACCATATATGTACCCATTATCTAGCTAATACCTGTGACATTTTTCTTTAGATGGTTTATGTAAAAAATGCCTCCAAAGTGTCTTGGATGGCTTCATGTCTTCATCATATAAGTGCATTTCCCTTAATACTGGTAAAGAAAAACATATTACCTTTGCTGAAATAGCTAGAGATTTTTACTTTGGGCACAGATCTGAGTAAGGGTAGTTTTGGAGATGCCCATTCCTCCAAGATCACCCCATTTATGCTGTGTGTTCTGAAGTAATTCTAGTTACTTCTCTGAGTTAACATTTTCCAGCTAACCTGGAAAAGCTGGAATAAGACCTCATAAAGTCGAGTACAACTAAGCTGTTGTATAGGCAGGAAAGTGGGGCAGCATCACCGCTCCTATCCCACCAGGAAAGAGAGACATAGAGACAAGTGCTGCAGTAAATGGGAATACACTCCCCACCAATCCTTTCTGTCCCTTCTTTCACCCCTCCACCTGAGTGGCTAGGGGACTGCTTGTGCTCAGCGTGTTCATTTCTCCTTTGCCTCTTAAAGCAAAATTCTTCTGCTTGATATAACATGTCTCACCCCCAGTCTCTAAGCTGGTACTGGCCTTTGTAACCTATCTGCTGTGGTGCCCTTTTTTCCCATGTTAATATTGGCTGGCTCAGATACAAAGATGAATGAGCAAATAGAGGAGGCTTTCCTTACCTAAGGCAGGAGAGCTCATGCATTAAGATCCAGAGTATTGAGGTTCAATTTCTGCTGTCTGGCAGCTCAGCCACAGGCACATCAAAACACCTGAACCACTTCCTTTGCAGAGATGACTTTAACTGATGATATATTCCTGTCTTGAAAGTCTCAAGGCCAAAGCCTATTCCCCTTAAATTCAGTGTCAAGGATTCTATTGATTTCAAGGGACTGGTTTTCAACCATCAAACCAGAAATATACACCTTTAATGATGGGCAGAAATACAGGGTAGGATAGAAAAAGGAAGGGGAAGAATCAAGGATTACAGTCATTCAGTAACATATGCTGCATCCACTTTTGTTATTTGAATGTCAAAGAAATGTCTTTTATTGCTTGAAGTGCAAACATACTCAAAGTGAAGTGTTAGCACTTCTATAATTGTTTCTCTTGAATGTAGGAAGCTTATTCCCATTTTGTCCTTTCAATAGAAATTGATAATAGCATTAGACTCACAATTGTGTTCCAAAACCTCGTTTGGGCATTTTAAACAGAGAGAGTCATAAAATAGATTCAACTGATACATATAATAAAGGCACCAGTTTTTAATACATATATTATATATCATACAAAAATTGTATTTATGCTTAAATATCTAAAAGAACTTTAGTACTGAGTTCAGGGAGGCTGCTTGATTCAATAAAATCGTGTTAGAGATTTATTCAAGGATCAGATTCTCAGCATGAACTCTGTGTGGCAAGGACTTGTCCTCACCATACTTGTCTACGCAAAGGCTAACAGGTTTTGAGTATTCTATAAATAATAATTTACCACAAAGGTTAACTGACTCTTGTTAAAGATCCCACTTGCTATTCAACAGACAAATGACATTTATGAGTGAAGAATTTAAAGCACTTGAGATAAGATCAATTTTCTGTTAGCAAAATTTGAAATCATTGCCCCTCACAAAGTTCCGCTAAGTTATTGTAGGGCACTCAGATTTATCATAATGGGTATTTCCATAAAGAGTGTTTTGGTAGGCAATGGAACTTAGAAATAACCTCTGATTTCAACTTTTTTTTTGTAGCTTGTGTAAAAGAATTGCATATTTTGTAACAATGCTGAGGTGGGGAAGGATCAAAACAGTTAAAAAGCTGGAGCAGGTTATATAATCGTCATGCTAGAGATTAAGTCAATAGGAAGGCCAGTTTATTAACTGCACTAAAGAACTCCTTTTTCTTATAGTACTTGCAAATTATGGTAAGAGACAGAAGGTGGGCAGTAATTATCAGTCTGAGTGTAAAAGTAGTCTGAACGTTTTGCTTTGCTTTCATTTGAGCTAGTTGCAAACCAGTTGATAACAAACAAATTTAGAGGAATTCCTAAAATCTGAATGTGGAATCAAGTATGACAGAAAAAATATGCTGGCACTAGCTCTCTCTCAGAGAATCCCTTTGTCTTTTTGTCAGTGTTTGAGCCACTCTTCCATCTTACAGTGGCAGTTTTGCTTTGTACAGAGAAGAAATTTCCTTCATTTAAACTGTCTTAGAAAGCCCAAAACAATATTAAAGTTTAATGAAGCAGGAAAAAATGTACTGAGTAACACATTGCTAAAATATTTTGGTGACACAGAGTGTAGATAACCTACTTATATAGACAATATTGTCCTAACCTTCAGGATTTTGCACCTGTTTTAGCCTACAATCTCAGACTGCAAGAACAATGTGTACAGGAGTTTGTCTCTTTCACTGACAAGGAGCTATCCTATTTAATGGAATTTATTTCCCTATTATAAATTAGATTATATTTTCTTAATCCAAGTATTTATATCATCTTCTAAATATTTACTTTCTACCCAACTTGACTGAATGTAGAGGTCTTTCATTCTCTTTTGGTTCTTTTGAGTCTAACACTCACTGTTGCAGATATCTGAACCACCCATCAGATTAATTCAGTAACACAATACATGTGCTCAGCCAAGACCTAAAGATAGACCCAAATTGATCATGTATGATTACAGGCAATGCTCTGACACAAACCTTTCTAATGCCATACCAAGAAAGACAAGCTGGAAATAGGAGGGTAATTAGGTTCTTTCTATAGCAAGAGCACATTTCTGCATGATGGAGTAATTGCAGCCCTGCTGTGATACGTAGAAACTTTCTCAGAAGGCATAAAAAGGTGCTGGAAATTGACAGCATTCAAGAAATCACTACAACTCTATTGCTATTGAATATTTAGGAATATAAGCAAATACAAACTTTAGGTAATACAGGCCTGCACAAATTATTATCATCTCTAATATTTGCAAATATTGCTCAGACTGAATTAAATTCTCCCATCAGGAATTTTGTATAAAAAGTGGTTCAGTGTTAAGGCTTATGGTTCGGGCACAAAACTTTGTAGTTTCTTCTCTCTTGCTGAATTCCTTCATTTGTATTATTCTAGGATTCTGGCATGCTAGGAATCAGCAGGAGGTTTGTCCAAAAAATAATACATGGGAACATATCAAACCCAAAATCTCTGAAATTTAAGAGTATAAATCCCTCAGATACTTAAACAGGGAAGTTCAGGTTAGGTGTAAGGAAGAAGTTCTTTACTGTGAGGGTGATGAAGCACTGGAGCAGGTTGTCCAAAGAAGTGGTAAATGCTCCATCCCTGGCAGTGTTCATGGCCAGGTTGAACAGAGCCTTGGTTGACGTGGTCTAGTGTGAGGTTCCAGCACCCCGCATCTCAGGAGGGTTGGAACTAGGTGATCTTAATGTCTTTTCCAACCTGAACCATTCTATGATTCAGCAAGAGTGAAGTATCTATAAACTTTTGTGGATCTGGACACAAATACTTGGATTCCTCCCACATAACTTTAGCCAGCTAAACATTAGAAAGAAAAGTTATTTATTCAGAGCTTGTTCATGCAGCTTGGGGATGGAGAGATGAGGGTTCCTGCAGGAGTAACTGTCTCTCTTCACTGATTACTGACAGATTTGAGATTTTTAACCTTCTATTTTCAGACTGCAGTTACAACTGGGATGGAAGTGAAAAATGAAATGCAAATAAAAGCACAAAGGGCTTGTCCTAGAATTCCACTGTTCGATACATAACGAAGTGTTTCAGTCTCATAAGTGAAAAAAAAGAGATCCTCAAAGGGACAGTATACAACACATTTGAAATCTGGTCCTTGCAGATGTCACAGCTAAAACTGAAGAATCCAGTTATGACTTTAAATTGCATCTTTTGTGTTAATAACCTCAGCCAGATTCTTAAGACATTTGTTTTTATACAAGAAAGGCAAAGTTACAGTGATTTGAATTTTGTCACATCAAAATTAAGACTCCAGATTCTTATTATATGATTCAAAAAGATTCATGTTGAAAATGACCTAGTAGGTAAAATAAGTCTTGAAACAAGGCCCTGAAAATAAGCAAATATGGCCTGTGTGTACATATTAGTATAATTTTATGCTTCATTTCCAACATGAATATTACAGTAATATTTCATACAATTTATAGGTCAATTTTCACATAGATGCTGCCCTAAAGGTGCATGAAATTACATTACTAGGGGAAATTCACATAATACTTGGCAATGACAACTGAACAGAAAAACAATATTTTGGTAACCTCCTGGCTTTGAATAAAATGGTGGGTCTCACAATGTAAAACGAATGTTCAACTAAAATACACCAGTTGCAATTAAAATGGTTGCATCGTTCTTAGCTCTATGAAACCTTCTATGAATGTTAAGGCAGTCACATGCCTTACCAGGGCTTATGTAGTTTTGTTGCATTTTAATTTTCTAACAAACAACCCACACCAAAACACTATTTCCTAGTTATTCTCCTTTTTCTTACCAGTGTAAAACCTTGAAAACAATTAAATTCACTCCTTTTCTTGAGGTTTGACTGTGTTTATTGGACAAAAAGAAACCCCATGAAGGCCAGGTCGGGCCACATTCCCAGACTGCTGGCCCACAGACTGTCAGCACTCCTTCCAGTGCCGAAATTTATCTGGCCTAAATCCCTATGCTTAATGCTTCTTATCAACTGGCTCCAGGATTCCAGATGGACTTAGTTAGGAAGATTAATCCCAAGGACTGAGATAGAATTAAGACTGGATAACTTTGAGCACAATTTCTTTCAGTTTTTGACCCAGAGTCCATATTTCTGGGAAGCTGATCTATACCCACACTTTTTATAATCCTTTTGTCAGGAGAATTTTCCTTTATGGTTAGTTGATGCTTCTAAGTGCATAAAAGGCAGCTATCACCAGATTCTTCCCTTTGGTACATTTGTTCTTATATTTGTTTGTCTACTATGTTCTACCTTCTCTTCAAGGGCTGTATAATTAAGGCCCATATAATTAAAAGGAGGCAGAGAATGAAGCAGGTGAAGTTCCTGCCTGTGCAGCTCAATTGCCCTTAGAATATTTCTCACTCACCTATTCTTTATGTGACTCAGTTTATCTAATAAAAAATTTCAGGAGCCAAATTCCTTGCATTCTGCAGAGGACAATTTGAACATAACTGTGACAACAGAAAAAGAACAATTATGCTCACCTACAGGTTCTCAATGAAATGAGACACGCAGTTTTGTTCAGAAAGTAATTATCTGATCTAAGCAGACTTCCTATCGAATGCATCATGTCCCCACCACCCCACACACCTAATCTTGTGTTTTGGAAAACAATTGGCATGCAAACCGTAAGCAGGACTGCCTAAGAGATTTACTGTCCCCAGATAACATTCACATTAATATAGTACACTGTTATTTAAATACTGTCAGCCAGAATGTGGATTTTAGCCTCCAATTCTCTCCCAGCGGTGCTAGCATTGCATGTTTAGAGAACAAATAACTGATGAGATGTTTTTATCAATTTCAAGAACATGGAAGACATGATTTATATGTACCTTTACAGTCTTAGCTAGACTGAAATCAATTTTTAATAAACTCTGTAGGCCAGCTCTGAATTGGGATTACGATTCACCATTGCCAGACAAACTATAGGTGGGCTGTCCTTAGAAAATGGATAGTTTTCTCACTGATGTTAGGTTGTTGCTGTTGTTTCCTACCAAGAAACAACATGTAAACATTTTTTTTTCAGGTCTCCCTAAGAAGCAACTGTTGTTTACTTATATTAGAGTCATAGAATAGTTAGGGTTGAAAAGACCTTAAGTTCATCTATGTACAACTGTCATGGGCAGGGACACCTCACACTAGATTATGTCGTCCAAGGCTCTCTCTAACTTCGCCTTGAACACTACCAAGGATGGAGCATTTATTGCTTCTCTGGGCAGGCTTTTCCAGTGCCTCACCCTCCTCACAGTAAAGATCTTCTTCTCTATATCTAACCTGAACTTCCCCTGTTAAGTTTAAACCCGTTACCCCTGGTCCTACCACTACAGTCCCTGATGAAGAGTCCATTTTTGGCATTCTTTTAGGTCCCCTTCAGATACTGGAAGGCTGCTGTCTTTGAGATGTGCAAAACAACAGTTTTCTACTGAATGCTAAGTACATGACTGATAAAAGGACATGAATGAAGGAATTCATGCATCAGTATTTGAAACCTCATTAATACCTTGACATCTCCAAAAAAGAGACGTACCTTTCCACAGCAAATAGTGCAACAAGTTAGATAAATAATAAGTCACAATAAGAATTGTTACATGAATTTTCTGTCAGTGGGCTTGGAGAAATCCCTGAATTACAGAAATAAATGTCTTTCTGATGAATTTTATAAAAGCAGTCCCAAAATGTTCCACATTTGGCTTTATGCTCAGTGCCTTCCAGGGCCTGGCTCCTTCGCATTATAAAAAGAAAACCTACAAATGGGTATTTTTTTTCCCTCTTCTTTTCCTAATCAAAAATCTCCCTGAAGACTGAATTTACAAGAGAATAGACAACAGCTCCCTGAAGACTGAATTTGCAAGAGAATAGACTACAGCTGACAGGTTATCTACCTCTTCATCTGCACCACAGGAGAATCGCCTTTGTCTTGACAGATGTTTGCAGATGTTCTGTTTGCCACAGGTCAACCAGTGATACATTGGCAGATTCCACAGCCTGGGAGCTTCTGTCAGATCTGTTTCTTCTCTCTTCATGAAGACACTGAAAAATCTGGTTAATATTGCTGTCCAAGAGACTGAATACTTGTGAAGTATAGAAGTGGAACACTGATCATAGCTGAATCCACAAGAAGGGCTGGAAGTGCCCTTCTTCATTTGGATGCATATTTTCTCTCACAGCAGAAGCTGTTGCTCCCTGTTAGGCTTTAAAACTAGGAATTTGGACCCTGCGACTGCCAAGTTTGGGTTGTTCATGTTCTACTAATGGATAAATAAGAGCATCCTTCATTCCTGATGGATGAAAGCACCCTTCATTCTGACTTGTGACACATTTAGTAAAAGTGGAGCCCATTACTTCTCTCCGCTCAGGATGACTAGCTCAATAATCTATTTTCCTTCTACTCAATCAATACATCAATTGATTAGATCAATAATCTACTCAAGAACTCTTCTCAACAAGGCTTTCTTTTCTTCTTTTAAATGAGGGTGACTGAAAATTCTCATGAGTTTCTCTCAGCTTTTTCTTCTTAGACTGATAACCTGCACTTTTTGGTTATTCTTTTCCTTCACTTTTTATTCACATACATTATATTGTTTGTGTGGATCATGTTCTGGGATATTCATGGAAAGACAGTGGCACAGATTTTTAACCAGGAAAACATGTCAGTATGCCTGGAAGAATTGTATGCTTGAATTATCTCAAATCAAGGGCTGGTATATGTAAACTGGAGAAAAATCTGCATTTGGAAATGAGGTTTAACAAACAGCATGGTAGAAATTAACTGATTTTTCTTTTCTGATCAGTACTTGCCTATAGTTTAGTAGGTGTGTCAGTCTTAGCCTACAATCCCTTTGAAGCCACAGTCCCACTTCAGCTGCTCTTTGAGAGCTAGCTGAAGAGTTTTTGTTGGACAGTGTTCAGCCACTCCACGGTGTTCTTCCATGTTGTATTTTCTGTTCTACACTAAACTTTTGGCTCACACTGGCACTACTGATTTTCTAATCTGAACTACATCTCATTAGCCACTACAGAAAGACTGTGTTTGACAAATGATGGAGTTGGACTACGCAATGATGTTATTTTGGGCCCTACCAGAGCAAAAGCTATTGGAAATCTGTCAGCTATGATTTGTTACAGATTTCATGCCCAGTATTCCAAAACCTATGCTCTTGCAGAATTTCTCCAGACATTTGTATCTCCCCGGGCAGGCAACTCACTCCTGCAGGTAAGGACATTACTTGAGTCTTCCAGTCCGCAGTCCCAATGGGTATGTAGATATGCCAGTAGTGCCAATAGGTACAATCCCTATTGCAAGCCATATTTAGCCTGGGAGGTCTGAGTTTTATTTCTTCATTAGAATGGATGAAATTACACATGCTAATTCACTCAGTCTCAGCGATAAGCAATAGATGGCCCATGGACAAGACTTACACTGAGTCAGCTGAGCCACAACTCTATTCTCTACAGCTGCATCGAAAGGCCCTTTGCCCATGAGCATAGGGAAAGAATTGCAATGATCACTCAGCTGCCAGTCCCTCATGCACAGACTGAGCTTCTACTGACCATTCACTTCTAGACTAAAGAGTTAAGCAAACAGTCACAGATGATTCTCCTGTAATTTCTGTATTGGTAAGATCACCTGCAAGTTCCCACAAAGTTAGATGCCCGTAAGACAGAAACTGTCAATCACCATGTCATTAAGCTGTGAAGCAGAATTCAGTCTTCATACTGAACTGAAGGAAAATCCTAAGTAGAACTTGGCTTTTTGTTAATTAGTGGTGTATTTAAATAGTAAAAAACATTAATGCAGAGCACAAAGCTCTATCATCATCTATCTTCCTGGAGCATATCATAGGGTTGTTCTGACTCAAGGGCAGGACCCAGACCTAAGTCTTGTTGAATCTCACACAATTAGCCTCTGCCCATCGATCCAGCCTGTTCGGAACCTCTGCAGAGCCTTCCTACTCTCAAGAAGATCAAGGCTGCCAGCCAACTTGGTTTCACCTTCTGACTGGCTGAAGGTGCACCTGATCCCCTCATCCAGATCATTGGTAAAGACATTAAACAGAACTGGCCCCCAAACAGAGCTCTGGGGAACATCACTTTGTCCAGCCACCAACTGGATTTAACTCCATTCACCACAACTCTTAGGGCCTGGCCATCCGGCCAGGCTTTTACCCAGGAAACAGTATGCATGTCGAAACCATAAGCAACCAGTTTCTCCTGGAGAACGCTATAGGAAATGGTACCAGAGTCTTTACTAAAGTCTAGTTAGACAACGTCCAGAGCCTTTCCTACATCCACCTTGTCATAGAAGGAAATCACGTTAGTCAAGAAGGACCTCACTAGCACCATCCCTCAAACACTGGTGTCCTGCCCCAAGCTTATCACTGGTAAGCCTGGTTTGATTCCTTTGTCCCTTCAAATGTACTTTAAAGCTCTTTCATGATCCCTGCTAACTCCTGTGCAAAGATGATTTCTCCCTTTGAGTCTGGTGTCAGCTTCATCTGTCACCAGCAGGTCTGGTGTTGTGTGAACCAACCTATGATCAAAAACCCCCAAGTTCTGCTGACACCAGGCTTGAAGCCAGGTATCAATCTGATGGCTCTTCCTTTAAATGTTTACCACTCTTTAAAAAGTCCACAATTGCCTCAGTTCACTTCTTTTTCTTATATTGTTTCTTTTCAAGCTCAGGAAAACCATTCTCCCATCCCCCTGAAAAGCTAGAAGCACTTTATCTATCTGTGAGATTTTAGTTAGTTTTATTACATAAAAACTATAAAAGAAGATACAAATATTTTGTAATGCTATTGCTTCAGAAATTTCATTGGGATGTTAACAATATTAGAGACAGAAAAAGCAATTCCTTGTGGCATTTCTCATATTTCTGTAACTGAAGTAAAATATATCTATCCAATGAAGCATATTGCTACTTTTTTTTTTTTTTGGTTGGTTATGTCTATGGTAATAAACAGGAACAACAGCTTCAAGGCAACATAGCATTAACCGGCTTACATCTGTACTTCTCTGTAAGATCGAAAATGGTTTATTTGGGAAATAACTAGTTCAAGACATGTAAAACAGACATAGAGAATGAGTTAATGGTGGAACAGTTTATAAAATCTGAGATCCAGGCATGAGTTCCCTTCTAGGTTATCTTTAATTTACTGTTATATTCATAGAATCATAGAATCATAAAATGGTTTGGGTTGGAAAGGACCTTAAGATCATCCAGTTCCAGCTCCCTTGTCATGGGTAGTGACACCTCACAATAGACCACGTCTCCCAAGGATCTGTCCATGGCCTTGAACAGTGCCAGGCATGGAGCATTCACATCAGCCTCAGTCAACCTGCTCCAGTGCCTCACCACCCTCACAATAAAGAACTTCTTCCTTATATCCAACTTAAACTTTAAACCCATTCCCCTCTGTCCTGTCACTACTGTCCCTAACGAAGAGTCCCACTCCAGCATCCTTGTAGTCCCTGTAAGATACTGGAAGGCTGCTATGAGGTCTCCACACAGCTTCTCATCCACAACTAAGCAAGCACTTGTCTATTTGAAGAATACCAGTTGATTTCTCCCATCACACTCATTTGCTTGGATGCCTACATGTAGTATAGTGTATAAATCTGTTTGGTTTCCTAATTGCAATTATCTTCTGGATCACATCTTAGAGATCTTGTTCAGCTCTTAGAACCACAATGATTAAAAAAAACCCAAACAACCCACTGTGATTGACATGTGTTCTGCTTGTCTGTAGGATCAAACAAGGCAAATCAGCACCTAATGCAAATTACATCAATCTAACGTAAACCTTTTCTGGTATACACAAAAAAGAATTGCTAATGCACACAGAGATTCACAGCTTTGATGTTTGGTTTTTAAAGCTATTGAAGTCTCAAAAGCGCTTAAAACCAATACAATTGCATTTGTTCTGTCTGATCTGAACAGGGATCTTAAATGGATGAATTACACTGATTATGGTTGTAATTACTGCTATGGCAGGAGACAACTTTATTACTTATGCATGAGAAAGGCGCCATTGGTTTATTGTAATCTACCATTCATCCACATTATCAAATCCAGAATGGCTTTGGCCAAAATCTTCAGAGACATATTAAATTTAAGCACCTTGCTCCTTGTTTTGACCAAACCTTCCTTCATGATTTATCTACTCCGTCCAGTCCATTGAATTTCACAGTAATGAGAGCACACTTAGTCACAGGTTTATTCCATTTAGATTTTATAATTGGAAATACTGGTTGGATTGATCCCTTAGACACAAAACCTGTGCAGTAATGATGTTTTCAGTAAGCAGCATTGTGTGACCTGTAGCTCCCTCAGACTTAGCACCATTAAAACTCCCCTCCTCTCTTTTTTATATTTTGATGCTTAAAGCAGTTAACACTCTTCCCCATTAGTCTCAACAAAATGCAAAACTCATTCCATTTTGTATTTCTGTATATATTTGTGTATATATGTGTATTCTAAAATATATCCGTATTCATGAAATTTTATCTGTTCTCCTTCCACCCTCCCTGTCTGTTCTCTTCCCTCCCTACATCCATATTTATTGCATTAACTTTATCAGTCAGTCTTGAATTTTAGTGTGTTGATGAAGGAAGAATCTGTTTCATCAGCAGAGGAATACAGCAACGCTTCTGAGGAGGCTTTTCTTCCTATTAAGAAAAGACATTTTCCAGGTAAATGCTTCGTATGGGAGCATCTCCCATAAAGGTGTTTCCCGAGGCCTGATTTTCAGCTGCTAAGTACAACTGGTCAAGACTGGTGTTGACATTTACTGGGCATTTTATAGCTTCAGCAGGGAGGGATTTGTATGTGCCTATTTAAAAAGATATTATTAAAGATAGTTATTTTCCTGCAATGTCTCAAAAGAAATGTATTCCTCCTTTTAGGCTTTATATTAAGGTAACTGGTCAGTGGGACATGACTCGAGATAAATTTATAAGAGATATAAACACGAAGAATCAAGTTTTCTAAGAGAAAGTGTCTGTAACCAGGTATAAGAGTAGGAAACACCCTCTAGTCTCTTTTAGGCCCTCATTGATTCTGTTACCATACTCCTTCTTTCTATTTAGAAACAATATAAATTAGAATTAATGATGAAGTAACATCTTACTCTCCAGCATGAAAATCAGCACTGACCTAATCTTCAAAGCTTACCCAAAGAACAGAGGAGACATGTCCCACAATTGACATAAATGAAGCTCTCCTGATTATTATAAGCTTGGGACCTAGACTTAAAGGTGTGATTTTTCCAAGCTGCTTTGACTTTAGCCTTAATCCACTTAGGCTTTACAATGTTGAGACTGTCCTGGTATTATGGTTGGGAAATATATTTTCTCAAATACACAAAAATTATTGCTGGGAAATAAGAAGATGACTAACACTTATTTAATTCATAAAGAAGAATCAGAAAACATAAAGTTATGCTACAAAGCTTGGAGAGAGTAAATGCAAGAGATGAAAAAAGAAAGATCCTTAAAGAAAGAGAATAAAATCAGAATGTTTCTGCTGCTGTCACAACACGATACTAACGCTGAGATCCCTAGGTTTTCCCTCTTATCAGCTTCAGAATAGGGTATCTTGTTTGCTTACTGGAATTGATTTGGCTAATGATAGCTTTTGGTGTAACTATGTCCTTCTGGCATAACTATTGCTGCTCTTCTGGTGAGTTTTGACTTGTACCTGGTTTTACATTGCCCCTCTCATGACTTCATCTTACATTTTTTATGTAGGAACCAGTCTGTACTACTACTTCTTTATAAGGGCTTTTATTTAAGGGGAAAATTCCACATATCACATAGTGCTTATTTCCAAACAGTGGCTGTGGAAAGTTGGCCTCATGACTCTATTTAGTTGTCTTTGTTTTGATGTAGAGCATTAACTCTTAAACAGTTTTGATTTGGAATTTTTGTGCATCCATAGCAAAAATTTACTACATGCAAAAATCTCCTATATGCAAAAATCTCCATTGTGTTTAACACTACATCCATTTCTTTCTCTTTACTGGATTCTAAAACCAGACTTTTTCATTTTAATCTGCCTCGGGATATTTTATTATCACATTTGCTTGTCTCCAGGCCAAAATTTCATCTAAGGTATTTCATCAAATTCTTTTATGTGTCAATGAAATGTGCCAACATGTAGCGCTGTGAAAATTTGGGCTATCTTAATGTGAGATGAAAGAGGTTCTATCTGTACTGTCAATTTAGCTCAGCTTGAGTTCATGCCCATGCTCAAACTCCCTGGTCATCTGCAGTGCCCACCCGTTGGCTGTCTTCAGCTCTTACTAGGAACAAGCCAAATAACTCTGCAGGTAGAAAGACTCGGGCACTGAGTTTCATACAGGTCTTGTATAAAACTCCAAAAATTAAGAAATCACTTCACAGAGTCATAGATACTTCAAAGTAAGGGGAAAAGCCATATTTTAAACAAACAAAATGAAACAAAAAAATATATGTTTTTCCTACTTATTTCCTACTCATTTTTTTATTTGAATTTTTTCTCATTCAAAAATAAGAGTAAAAAAAACACAAACAAGGTTTAAAATAACCTTTTTTATTTGTAAAAAACCTAGCAAAATTAATTTTACTTAAAAAGAAAGGTTGCTAAAATATGTTCTCGTTCACTTTATACAAGACCCTCTATTTCCTCTTTGAACAGTACAGAAATTCTTTGGAAAAATATTACAACCTGAAGTTTGGAGGAAATCATAGAATGGTTTGGATTGGGAAGGACCTTAAGACCATCCAGTTCCAGCCCCCTGCCATGTCTCCCAAGGCTCTGTCCAGCCTGGCCTTGAACACTGTCAGGGATGGAGTTTTTACCACTTCCTTGAGCAACCTGTTCCAGCACCCTACCATATACCCATCAGCTATAGAACCTTACATTTCATCTTCCATTCTTTCCCATTTGCTGTTCAGTCTGTAGAGAACCATCGCTTTTCTAGGTTTGTGTATCCATGCCTTTCAACTTTCCAAAAAAATTAAATTACACCTGCAAACTTTTTGCATTTGTATGGTTTGGCTCCTATAACTCTCTGCAGACTCTGGTTCCCCCACCCCACATACACAGTAATTACATAATATTGATGTTATTTTCCTATTTATGAATTCTCATTCTCTGCTGCCATACTTCAAAATACCAATTTGTTTCTTAACACCTACAGTGCATACAGAATAAGACTGTGCTGTTAGCCAAGCTGTCCAAAATGATTTGTTCCTTTTCAAGCATATTTGCTGTTTTAATTATTTTACTTCCTTACAGTGGATACAAACTTTATATTTTTTAAAGTCTCCCTGTTTGCCACATCCCTTATGCCTGTTAAATTCCTTCTTCCTTAAAAGAAAATGAAATCATTGATAGTCCCTTTTGGATCATGACAGCTTTGCTTGTTGCAGTTGTCATTTTCAGTGTACCAGAGCTGACCCGGAGTTTGCCTGACAGTGACACTGCTCTGAAATGAAAATTAAATGAGGATGACAACTCCAACTGGATAGATAGCTTGTTTGAGAATAGATATCGGAAATAACTGGTGCTAAACCATGATGAATGAGAAGGGAGAAACAGCAAGCTTTAGAAGAGGAGATGGGCTGTTGTAGCACTGAATAAAGCAAATAGCAGTGTGGTGACATAGAAATAGACCAAAACATGTGATAACAACAACCCTGTTACTAATAATTTGTTAATCATAATAACTAATGTCTAATACAGGATGGCACCATGAAGAACCACGTACAGGCAGAAATATTGCCCTGGAGAAATTCTTGTCTAGGCTTACTGTTAATATGTCGCTAAAAATTAAATAATGAAGCACATAGACCAAGTTGTGAAAAGAATTGTGAAGAGGCAAAAGCCTAAGGGAAGATATGGGAGGTTGAAAAGCACCTGAGGGAAAGACAAGAGTAGAAGCGGACGCCAGTTCAAGGGATTTCCAAGGGCTGAAAGGAGGACAAGGGACAAACTTCCTCTTGTGGGAATCTGCCCTGTTATCCCTCCTAGTGAGAAAGAGAATTTGAGAGGAAAATTTGCCCCTGATTTAAATTATATTGCAATATAATTGAAGGTTAAAGATGTGTTTTGCTGCATGCCTAGGCTCTGTCTTTCCCGCAAGGAAAAGTCCTTCCTTCAGGAAGAACAACAATATGCAGAAGCAGGAGGAAAGCCAACATACTGCAAAAAGGGCACTGTTGGTCAAGCAACACAGCTCCAGGAAAGGATCCAGTGCATCCAGATCTTTATAATGTAGGTTGAACACTGGTAAAATAAACCATCACAGTAAAAGTGCTATGCAGAGGAAAAGAGGAAATGCTTTTGGCATCTCAACCACGTAACATATTGATGCATGAAGCATCAATAATGGTATGGGGAGGTGACAGGTTCCTTTTTTCTCCCGCATTAACCTATGTTAAATCAGTGTTGATTCACACAAAACTTTCCTTCTGAACATGGAAATCCAACTCAAGTAAAATAAAAACACTTAAGCTAAAAGACAATGGTATTTTTTCAGATACTGAACAATTAAAAGGAAAAATCTTCTAATAAAAGCAAGGGAAAATGCATGTCCTTCCCCACATATGTCTATGAAAGCGCTTACATTGTGTTTAGCTTCAATGCATAAATGGATCGTTTGGTCTTCATGGGGTTTCCACACACTGGAAGATAAGTATGGATGCTGTTGATTCCTGTACTTGCAACACAACTTGATTTATAGAATGCTATTTTAATCAAATTTTACATTTGAATCAGCATAGAGAGAGGGCACAGCAAAATCATAGTATCAAACTCACATTTTTTTCAGTATTAAAAGAAAACTCACCCAAGGAATCATTGAATCACAGAATGGCTTGAGTTGGAAAGGGCCTTCTTATTATCTAGTTCTAAAACCCCTGCCGTGGGCAGGGATGACTTACACTAGACCATGTCACCCAAGGCTCTGTCCAACCTGGCGCTGAACACTGCCAGGGATGGAGCATTTGCCACTCCTTTCGGCACCCCATTCCAGTGCCTCACCACCCTTACAGTAAAGAACTTCTTCTTTATAGCTAACCTGAACTTCTCCTGTTTCAGTTTGAACCCATCACCCCTTGTCCTGTCACTACAGTCCCTGATGAAGAGTCCCTCTCCAGCACCCCTGTAGGCCCCCTTCAGATAATGGAAGACTGCTATGAGGTCTCCTAACAGAGACTCAAGGCTTGCACTTGGGCTTATTCTCACTGCAGAGTATTGCTGTAAATGCTGCGGAGATTTGTTGCAAATGCTACAGAAAAACAAGCTAAACCACAGGCCAAACCAACTGTGGTTTTGGGGGTGTCAAGGATGGGTTTTATTTAGTATCTTCTCTGAGTTTCCCCTCTTCATACATGCTTATTAATAAACTCCTATTTAGTAACAGAAGTCTTTATTGACCAACACATAATGTTAGAAGGAAAGGCAAGAGACCTGACAAGCCAGATTTTAAGTAAACTAAGGACTGGGTCAATATAATCTTTAATCTCAGATGCTTATAAAAAAAATCCATTCTCTTTTCAGACAAAAAAGATAGCAAGCATGGCTGATCAGTAGAAACCACAAATCCAGATTGTGCAATACACTACAGCAGTTCTAAAACCAGTGAGCTGCAGAAGCCATGCTAATGTGCACCAGCTGAGGAGTTGATCAGTTTGGCAGTAAAGAGAGTAAGTTTGAAAGGGTCCTTATTTTCAGTATGAGACAGTGAATCACATCTCTGTGCTGACTTAGCAAATAGTCTTTATAATAAGTGTGCATTTCATTCAGCTTTCACAATTTCAGGGAGAATTGACTCATTTTATCGCTAATATGGAAAATATTATATAGATAGGTTCAGTAAGATCTGGTTCCCAAAAACCAGTCACCAAACCTTACAAATATTGTCCTACTGGTTTGTAACTTGTTTTGAAAATGTCAGCCTAGAAAGCCAATTCCTTTATGGAGTCTATAGAGCTGATACAATGAAGATGGTGACTTTACAGGCTCCCCCATTAAATTCATAGAATCATAGAATAGTCAGGGTTGGAAAGGACCTTAAGATTATCCAGTTCCAACCCCTCTGGCATGTCACCCAAGGCACTGTCCAAACTGGCCTTGAACACTGGTTGCTTCCTTAGTTGTTATCTCCTACCTCTCCACCATCAGAGAACAACAAGTTCCATTTACGTTAAATAAAAAGAGCTGATTTTCTATTTATTAAGACTTTTCCCATTTCTTCCCATTTGCTTGGACCAGTACCTGGAGTTTGATTTTCATTCCAGAACAAAGCAAAAGTCCTTGATTTTATACAGAAGTTGATGGCATGTGTCATTTAGCACCATCAGGTGTTCTGCTCATCAACTGTGTGGGATTCAGACGCATCCATGCCACCAGAAGTAAGTGGAGCCAGGTAGATTTATGCCAGCTGAATTTTCCTCTGATCCAAAATCTTATAACCTGGATGCCTTTCAGGGCTGGAGGATAGAGGGTAAACAAGCTGAACAGTTCCATTACAGCTCAGGGTTGCTAAAAGTAATTCTGATTCACAAATAGATAAATAAATGGCCATGGTTTTGTAACAATTCAGAAAGTGATTTTTCCTTTCACAAAGGAATGAACTAACAGACACTGCAATGTAGTTACTGCTGAAAATGTGTCTGGATTTTATATCCCTTAAACTAGATTTGGTTTTGTGGCTCTTATTGTCTAATCTAATTCAGAATGCTGATTACCGAATAGTAATTTGTACCATTTGAGATGGTTGAGATGAAGATTGCAAAGTTTGTTTAAAGGAAGATGAGGTAAGACAAGAATTGTAATAGCTCAAAGGGAACAAATTGCCTCACTGCAGTGTGTTTATGCAAGTTGTGTTGCACCCAGGCTTTAAATCAGCCCTGTGCTCCTGCATTGTGCAGCACCAGTCTCCTGACAGCAGAGGAGCAAAAAGGATGTTTGCAGAATCACAGGAATGTGGGACTGTGCTGGGATACTGGTGGTCTGGGTAGTATCATCTGTGATGCTTTGTACACAAGATTTATATTGGTGGGGATGTCAACGCAAGCCACAGTTGGTTTGGCTTGATTTGGTTTGGTTCCTTGCAATGACTGTGGAGGTGCCATCTATTTGGATGGGCTTCTAGTGCAATGTTTGAAGACTGATGCTTCTGACAACAAGGATGCAAATCGTATTAGGATTTCCACAAAAAGGTGCAGAGAGGCCACCATAAGATTAGACAGATTTGAGAGTGAAGAATGGAATCCAGAACAGAACCTGTATCAATGGATAAATGCACCTACTGATTAAGTGAAGATTGCAGAGGGACTTTTTACAATGGCCTGTAGTGACAGGAAAACAGAAAATGGCTTTAACCTGCCAGAGGGGAGACTGAGATGAGCTCTTAGGCAGAAGCTCTTCCCTGTGAGGGTGCTGAGGCACTGGCACAGGGTGCCCAGAGAAGCTGTGTCTGCCCCATCCCTGGCAGTGTTCAAGGCCAGGTTGGACACAGGGGCTTGGAGCAACCTGCTCTAGTGGAAGGTGTCTCTGTCCGTGGCAGGGGTTGGGACTGAAGGAGCTTTAAAGTCCCTTCCAACACAAACCAGTCTTCAATTCTGTGACTACTTTAACACCCATGGGGCACTGGCATGAGCATTTCCAGCCTGAACCCCCTTCCTAGATTCATGGTACTAAATGTCCTTTTAGAAGAGGAGTGATCTCTGTTTGGCACAGGAGTGACTGGCTCCCTCTCTTCTCTCAAAGCTGGGCAGGAATGATGCCACCACCCCTATGTGCCAGCCCAGTGGATAGAAATCCCAGGACACTGAGGATTGAAGCCCTGAGGCTGAAGGCATTTAAATGCACAATTTCTACCAGCAAGGAGAATGCACCAATTACCTGCACAGGCACCAGGCAGGACCAAAGAAACTTTTCATCCCTCCTGTATCACAGGACTACTAAAAAAGCAAAATTAAAGGACAAAAGATAAGTTTGTAAGTAAAAGCAGTGTACCTGGAACTTCATGGCTTGTGTTCCCTTTCTTGGGGATGGCAATGTCAAACTCTGTTACCAAGACTGAATTAAATAGTCTTTGAATAAAACATGTGAACACCAGGAACACAGACTAAACCCTCATGTGAATGACTGCATTGCTGGGCTACAAAATCAAGCTGCTTTTTTCCTCTCTCTCTACCCTCATGAATCTTGCATTACTGAGCATAGTAGCCCAGCTTCTTTGTATGTCTCCACACAAAACCTGCATTCTGTATAGGTATGATTCCAGGAGAGACACCAATAGTGAAGGAAATAACGATTCCTTAAAGAAACACAGTTGATTTTCTTCTGCTTTACAATAAATCTTTATACAGGACCCCAGTGTGTATCCAGTCTTTTTCTGCTATGCTTATTCCTTTCCACAGTTCACCTACAGTAAGGGGATTCACCCTTTCCAAGTATTTCTCCCCATCTTTGTTTAGATTTGGTCTTTCAAGAATTAGTTTTCATTGGCATTTTCAATTAATGTGTTTCTCACAAGCATCATTCTCTCTCTATGAGGTTTATTTGAGTGCTTCATACTGATATAATATCCAAATAACTCATCTGACCTCTGTCAGCCTGGCACAGGTGCATGAATTTCTTATGAATAGAAACTACAGGATGTTAAGCATTGACAGTCGATGCTTAAAAGAGTATGATACTCTATCTGGATTATACCATTCCACGTTGTCTTGGTCTAGTGAGCTACCCAACCCAGGGAACACCTACCTCTTGGTTGTATGTTCAGTGTTTGTTTCAATATTGATGGGTTTTCAACCATCTCATTCCTTTGCAATCTTAATCAAGAGCAACTTGATTACTTATCTTCTAATGCCACCTGAAACATTAGTTCATGGTGCTGCAGAGAAGTCTCCTGTTTCTAAAGCTGAACTCTACTAGTGCTGGTCAGAACTGGTATTTTCTAATAGGAATTTTTTGTATAGAAAATTCTGCTCATATACACAGACATACACATAGATATTCCAGGAAAATAAGAATAAAAAGTGTTTATTGACTCAGAAATATCAGCTGAAAAATGTAAATAATCCCCCCCCACACACACTGAAGACCTTAAAAACTAGAGGTATTTCTCCAAAACAAATACTGCTCCCAGCATACACTCCAAATAGATATATGCATTGCCATTTTCTGAGTATAGCAGCATGATTCTCCTGTAATACACTCTTCTGTGCTGGTCAATGGATGCCTGCAAGGTGCTGCTTTGTAAATAAACTAGAACTTAAAATTACTTTTAACACAACTGTGTTATAAATGAATGTTAGGTGGTACACAGTGCAGTATAAGAAAACACCCATATGATCTTAAAAACTGTAAGCAATAGTCCATGAGTAAGAATGCTCATTAAATACTGCTTTCATTACTGTCTTCTGACCTCCTGTTTCCCTCCTACCCTTTTCAAGGTACCTGAAAAACCTCAGAATCTCCCAAGCTGAGATAAAGAAACTGAATGTATATTTGGAAAAAGGTGAATGTCAGTGCTTAATAAGGAGTATAAGGACTCTCACATTCAAGCTTGCAAGCAAACAGCAAACTTCTGCCTAACAAGCAGGCAGAGGAGCACTTCCTGTGGTCAGCTTGTTTCCATATCTTTTACTGTGTTTTCCTCACAAGCACCTGGGCTTGGCAACAGGATAGTGCCAGAGGACACCACAGGAACCTTTTAACAAAGCATATCCTACAGGTCTCAATATAAAACTATCATTTACGCAAAGCCAGTAGATTTCCATGTATTATTCTTCTTATTATTAATAGCAATAATTTGCAGCATAATATATCTTCTGAATTCTCATATATCTGACGCGACTTAAAACTGACAACTTCTGAAAGATGGATCATCTCTAATTTGTGAGAGCTCTGGAATAACTCTTGTCTTTCCCCCAAAATAAAGGCTGAAAAAGGAAGGAATTTACTTGTTTCCGCTGCCATTTCCCATAAACAGCTCATTGTGCTCTAAACCCTTTTGCCATGGACACAGCAAGGAGAAGCTGGTCCTCTGGCAGTTCTCTCTGCTCCATCAGATTCCAGCCCATGCACAGCTTTGGCACACAGCAAAACAGCATGTGGCCACACGAAAAAGCCTGCTGCTGCAAAACCCCTCGGCTGTCATGAACTCCAAGTGGGAAATGGTCCTGGAGAGCAAGTGGACGTTAACAAGCCATGCAGTGACTGGCTCCCTGAGAATCACAACCATGGCAGGGAGCATGGCATTAACATGAGGCTGTGAGCATAAATAAATTAAGGACAGCACTGTAAAAGCAGTGAAGAGGCTGGATGCAGCTCATTTGCATGGATGGGTGTCTGAATGAGCCTGGAAGCAGCTGGGGTGGGACAGGATGGCAGCAGCACTGGTTGTAGCTTCAGCTTCGGAAGCCATTTGAGGATACAGTTCTGATTATAGCATTTCAGAAGCACAAGTTGCAATTTTCAGGCATTATATTCCAATCCCTTATCAAGAACACATCTCCTCAAACAGCCCCAGAGATGGCTTTTCCATCCTCTGGCTGGTTCTCACTGCACAGACCTCCAAGCTCTTAAGAAGAAAATGACAAAGCATCACAAGTAATGGTCAGGCATCACATTGATGGGTTAGGAAGACTCATATTCAGTTATACAACATGCAGGTTTATACAAAAGGCCTCAGGTTTGTTTTGTCCCATCTCTTGGGTGAAACAATCCATCTGCACAGTTAGTTAAACTTCAGGTTTTTTCCTATCCTAGCAAACACCATCCCCCAACTTTCTTTCCCCCTTATTTTGATGTTGGTCCTTTTTAAACCAGGGATGGTTTGTTGGGCTTTGTTTCCCAAATATATGCACTCATGTTTACTCATGAGGTATGCTGCTCAGTGAAGCAGCCTGGCTCAAAGAAGGTTACAATGAGCTACAGAGGAACAGGCAGAGCTTGGGATAGAGCAGACTTTCTCTTGATATTCAGACAAGTGTGTATACTTTACTTTTTTCTTACTGCCTTGAAAAATTAAGTAAATATGAGTTAACCTGTTGAGTTTTTCTTTGTTTTTTTAGCAAGTGCGAAGGGAAACTTCAAAAACTTTTTATTTTCCAATTGAAGCTAAATATTTTCACTTCTCTGGAAATCTTTAAAAAATTAATTTCAAACCATTTTTCAGACAAAGCAGTTTTGAAACATTAATGGAAAACGCTTCAGATAAAAATGTCAAAATGAACACATTTATTTTTTATTCTTTTTTGAAGGCAAAAGAAAAATGGGGCATGAGCTGTGCTTTCTTAGCTAGTGTATTACTGGCTGACACAAGAGTTTGCTAACAAAGAAAAACAGGCATCTACCTGCACCATGCAAAACACATGACAGAAGAACCCTCACCTGGCAAGAGACGTTAGACTTTTCTTCACCAAATATAAATGTCTATGGAATAGATACCTGCTTCATGAGAAAGCCCTCTTACATTGTCTTTCTAATCAATGGACTGAAACAGGGAATAATTCATTCAACACTTTTGTGAGGTTTTTATCCTGAATAAATGGATAAAAGGAAAGTGAAGGAAATCATGCCCTAATTATTACGGTTTGATTTAGTTGTCCATTGATTAAGAACTACCATCCTTTGAGATACAGGGGAGATTTAGGTTAAATATAAGGAAGAAGCTCTTCCCTGTGAGGGTGCTGAGGTGCTGGAACAGGGTGCCCAGAGAAGCTGTGGCTGACCCATCCTTGGCAGTGTTCAAGGCCAGGCTGGACAGGGCTGGGAGCAACGTGCTCTAGTGGAAGGTGTCCCTGCCTGTGGCAGGGGTTGGAACTGGATGAGCTTTAAGGTCCCTTCCAAATTAAGCCATTCTATGACTCTGATTCTATGATTTCATGTGGTGTCCATGTGGCATGGAGACAGACTCTCCAGAAGCATTCAGACCTCTTGTGGGACCCTTGTCATATTGCAGGCTGATGTATTAGATACCTTATGATATCTGGTGTCTGCATGGGCAACAGAAACAAGCACCTTTTTTCCATCACTGATTACAGAGGCCACTGGGGATGACTTTCCCAAAAGCAGGCAGATTATACAGAAAAATCCAACTAACACAACTGAGAAAACAGATTTTGATGGGAACAAAACAGTTCTATACGATCACAAACAAATACCATGTTTGCGATTCACAAACAAATCACATGTACATGTGATGGATGGACCACTCAGTGGATAAAGAACTGGCTGGAGGGCCGCACACAAAGAGCTGTGGTCAATGGCTCAATGTCCACCTGGAGACCAGTAACAAGTGTTGTCCCTCAGGGACTGGTGTTGGGACCGGTCTTGTTTAACATCTTCGTCGCTGACATGGACAGTGGGATTGAGTGCGCCCTCAGCAAGTTTGCCGATGACACCAAGCTGTGTGGTTCGGTTGGTACGCTGGAGGGAAGGAATGCCATCCAGAGGGACCTTGACACGCTTGTGAGGTGGGCTGATGCCAACCTCATGAATTTTAACCATGCCAAGTGCAAGGTCCTACACCTGGGTCGGAGCAATCCCAGGCACAGCTACAGGCTGGGCAGGGAAGAGATTCAGAGCAGCCCTGTGGAGAAAGACTTGGGGGTGCTGGTCGATGAGAAAATGAACATGAGCCGGCTTCAGTGTGTGCTTGCAGCCCAGAAAGCCAAACGTATCCTGATTTGCATCAAGAGGAGCGTGACCAGCAGGTCGAAGGTGATCCTGCCCCTTTATTCTGCTCTCATGAGACCTCACTTGGAGTATTGTGTGCAGTTCTGGTGTCCTCAACATAAAAAGGACATGGAACTGTTGGAACAAGTCCAGAGGAGGGCCACGAGGATGATCAGGGGACTGGAACACCTCCCATATGAAGATAGGCTGAGAAAGTTGGGGCTGTTCAGCCTGGGGAAGGCTGCGTGGAGACCTCATAGCAGCCTTCCAGTATCTGAAGGGGGCCTATAGGGATGCTGGGGATGGACTCTTCATTAGGGACTGTAGTGATAGGACAAGGGGTAATGGGTTAAAACTTAAACAGGGGAAGTTTAGATTGGATATAAGGAGGAAATTCTTTCCTGTTAGGGTGGTGAGGCACTGGAATGGGTTTCCCAGGGAGGTTGTGAATGCTCTATCCCTGGCAGTGTTCAAGGCCAGGTTGGATGAGGCCTTGGGTGATGTGGTTTAGAGCGAGGTGTCCCTGCCCATGGCAGGGGGGATGGAACTTGATGATCTTAAGGTCCTTTCCAACCCAAACTATTCTATGATTCTGTGATTAATTTCTCACAAACTGATGCAGTGGGGAGAAATCTAATCTCTAACCTAATGAAATATTAGCAGCCTTAGCTATTCAGTTTAGTTGCTGGTGAGTTGACCTACAGAGTTAGAGTGTCAACACACACTTTCTATGCTCAAAATCAATGTTAAGGTGAAATAAGTATCTTTATAACCTGATATTTAGATTTGAAGAAAGTGTGATAGGAAGAAAACAAAGCCAAAAGCCTCAAAGGAACAATATAGCTTGTTTCAAACAATATTGATTGATGCATTGCCTTTTGAAATCAGCTTGGTTCAGGCAGGCAGGTGGCTGGATGAGCTGAAGGATCAGGCACTCTTTTGACAGGAAGGCAAACACATCAGTTTAAATTTAGCAATCCCTCTACTCAAGTTGTCATTCCAAAGCTTTCTTATGCCATTGACCTGACGTTAGATCAATAACATTATGACATTTTATGGCACATCAGTGACATAACTAAACACATTGAGTGAAAACTCAAAGATGGAAAAATGGCCAAAAGCATATATTAGAGACGTGTTTTTCAAGGAAAGTAATGGCTCTTATACGTTAAAGATATCAACTTGCTTCATATTTGCCTTATCACTTTATTTAGTAGATATTGAAACTGCATCAGGAGATCACTTCTCCCTGAAGAAACTTAGACTGACTCTAAAAAAGACCTGTTAGCTGAACTCATTACTTTTTGTCTGAATATACACACTGCAAGATATTTGTTCTGCTTGATTGTTTCGACTTCAATCCCATTTTCACCATTCTGTTATTTCTGTATGCGAGACAGTATTATGCGAGACAATTTTCCTTCAAGTGTAACTGGAATCACACTCTATGCATAAAACTAAATCTTTATGAACAATGACCAAATATATGCTAAAACGTTTTATTTTTGACAGTACTCTCAAAGTCTAAATGGAAAGAAAAAATAACCTTATTTGAAGACTGACCATAAAACATCCTCCGCTCAAGACAGCCTAAACTACTCCAAGTTTAGAGAAGTGTAAGGAAAAAAGCTTTATAAGACATAATACCTGGCACAGTATAACTGAATTGTAGTTTGTGATGTTGAGAAAGTACAGTAGTAGCACAGATTGTATTTGGTGGACTCAAAAATTTCATTTACATTACCCTGGGCTTTTTCATCATTTGAAAGAGTACATCAGTGAACTGATGGTAATACCGGACACAAATGGCAGCCATACAATGAAAGAATGGGTTTTGACTCTCCAGGAGCATTTTGATCTGAATAAAATATCTTCATGTTTTACTTCTGGTCTCCAAATCCTCTGCAACATAGATCACACATTTTGGACACTGGAGGTTTCCGTCTATGGCAGCAATGTTCAAACATTCATACTATCTGCATAATGTTACCTCTAAGCTAGTGTCCTGGGTTCATCTGGGTGTAAACCACAACAGCTAGTCTCCCAGGAGTAAGTGGAGAACAAACAGTGCTTAGAGCTGTGCTTTATCTAACCTATTTTGGATATATGCGTTAGAAGAAGTTAAACTGATCTACAGTTACCATCTAGCCCCATAATTGCAGGGCCTTTTGCTGCTAGAGAGCTCCAGACATCAAGTCAAATGAATCCTTGCTTGGATCATTGTCCGAAGAAAGCAATCTGCTCTTCGTGTTATCTGTGGGAGATATAACTCAAAAAGTGGAGTACTCATTTCAGATTCGGGGAGACTTTGGTTGAGAAAATGTACTGAGCATGGGTTTTCTATCCACTGAAACAGCTGTCAGCCTTCACAGCAGCATTTTTGCAGATTTTTTGATGAAGTTATTTCACCCTGAATGGAATGCATTAAAATTAAGTGAACTGGGGACAGAAAAAGTCTGATTCTGTATCCACTTGGACACATTTTCTCCTACTGGGACTACACTGACAGAGGGCCAGCAGCTAGTGCCAACCTCAGTATCAGTGTAGAGTGTCCTGTTCTGCACTGCACATATTCCCTAAGTGTTTGGCTCTTTTTTCAGCTAATGGAAACCAGCCAAACTCCAGTGTGGTCAATAGGATCTTGGCTGACCAGCAGTAGTGTTCGTGGTAGTAGTAGTGTGCATATCCTAGGTTTCCTCCTAACTGCAGTTCACAGAAGCTAAGGGCTTGATTTAGTGGCTCACATGTGGACATCTCATGTCATTTTGGACTTTGTATTCAACTGCTGCCTCCAAGGTGCATGGATATCTGTCATAGATCATCCATTGTATTTGCCAGCCCCATTTGCGTGACTCAGGTACCCTATAGCATCTCAAAGCAAGGATGCATATATAGCTGCAGCTCAATAACTTCTGTTTAACCTTAACTTTCTAGACCAAGCTGTCACTTTTAGCTCTGGAGCATGTTGTGATCAAATCCCAATGTTTAAACTAAACTTGATTTCTCAGACTTGGATATTAAATGAACAGTACTTCAACTGGTACAAT
Source organism: Neopsephotus bourkii (assembly GCF_033783945.1). Taxonomy (NCBI): domain Eukaryota; kingdom Metazoa; phylum Chordata; class Aves; order Psittaciformes; family Psittacidae; genus Neopsephotus; species Neopsephotus bourkii. Next base: position 206,331 of record NW_026901486.1, read on the forward strand.
CAGATTACCTTCAGTGGTTTCCGTGGAACAACACTAAGTTACATCAATCTGATCCACTCTGATACAAAAAATGAACAAATCTTGCTTTGAGTCAAAGCTGCTGGTACCCCATATCTGAATGTTTGCATGTGATCATATCCTTACACTTCACTAGTCACAATGAAAGTAATAAATAAACAGTGCTTGCAGTAGGAAAGGATGGAACCACTATCCCCATCAGAAACTTAAGCTAAAGATACCTTTATTATTTCAGGAAAATAACCTTAGTGCCCTAGAAAACTGGTAAGAAATATGGACCTTCTGGAGGTATATGAAGAGAAATCTTATATATGATGACACCTCAGAAAAAATCACAGGCAGTTTGTGGATTAGAGTATACATTTCAGTATTCTTGCTTATTCTGTAACTTTAAGGAAATATTATTACAGACACTCATTGTAGGCATTGGTGGCCAGAAGCCAGTGAAGTGAGGCAGAACATAGGAACAACAGAATAACTTGAAATAAGAAATATTGAAGTCACGCAGGAAGGTTTTAACAAGAATTGATTTAGCTTTGCTCATCTCCTGAAACTGTCTCTTCTTTCATTTTTCTTCTTTATGATACATTACTCTCTTGCAAATAAAACATCATCCCCAAATGATGAGGAAGGGATTAGCTTGCTGATTAACGAGCTGACTCTGCACACAAGAGGAGTTTTCAGGTGCGTCATTTGAAAAAAAAGAGGAAAAAAAAAGGAGGAAAAAAGGATAATATTGAAATTTTAGATGATTTATTAAACTAGAAGAGATGTTTCAAATGCTTTGCAGCTCCTCCTTTATACATTCAGGATTCAAGCGAGCTTCTGACTTTGCTGCCTGTGTGCTGGGAGAGAGAAGGGGAAATGCAATTCTCACAACACAAAAGGAACATATTAATATGAAGATTAAATGCTTAATTTTGGGGGGATAGGACTCTTGATGGTGCAAATCTCATTAACTCCATTAAATAAATCTGACCACCTTCTCTCACTGATCCGTTTTGATCCATGATAGACTCTAACTGGTTCTGGAATGGTCAAGCTGTGTTCATGTCAGCATTCTTCCTTGATGGATTTACCATTCCTATAACAATCTCTTCATGCAAAAAGATCTGCTTTTGTGCTGCTGCTGCAGGATATGTATTCCTTTTATTGCTCAGGCTCTCCCAGTCTATGCTATTGGTTCTTTCTGTTTGCTTTAATGCTGTTAGTCTGGCATAGCTAATAATGCCAAGATTGCACAGGAATACAATCCATGAATAACAGAATGAGTTATTAGTTCTGGCTGGATAAAACAAAGGTCTGAAAACACCAAGTGAAGATGGAAATTCTGCATTGCAGAAGTCTCCACATTTTATTCAGCTTAAATGTGATCCTGACTCATAAGATAGAAGGAGACATGACCTAACATGAAGGTCAGCTAACAGAGGAATACCACACTGTACAAAGGGAGATGAGAACACAGACCTAGAGAGTGCTACCGGAAACTGTTGTTACATTAAGACTAACCCTTATTTTTTGTACACTGAAGATGATTTGAGCTGGGACAACGTGTATACCAGTGCTGTCTATGCAAGATTTGACTTTGGTGTCACTGCCTAAACAGCCAAATGTTTTCCTGTAGTGATGTTGCCTGCCTACATTACTCCACTTCTCCTTGCACACTTGATTTCTTACACATAGAGCTTTCCTCTATATTTGGCTGAATTTCACTTGCAGATTCTAATATCTGTGAGTTTGATGAGTGACACTGGTCTGAAAGCAAGTGGAGCTCAGCCAGCAAATGGGCAAGTGATTAAAAGCACTAAGTAAGGACATGGTGAATTCTACCACACCAAGAATTTATAATAGCACCCACGAGATCTGCAAGGGAGCAGAGGACCTGAGAGTGACCACATTTAGGATCACCAGCTGTGTTGACAGTGACCCAAGGGAACACAGAGGATGCTGTAGCTTCCATTTGCCAATTCTTTTTCTTTTGCAAAACCATATAAATGCATCTGTGGCTCTTGGACCATATGGAAAACATAGTTATTTAGCTGATGAAAATAAATGTCACTTTAATTATGTACAATGATGGCTGTAGTTTCTGCATGACGATTTATTTAAAGCAAGCTAAATATAATGCATATAATAATATATATGATATGGTTAATATATATAAAAATATAATACATATTAACCCATGTTCAATAATCACTTTTCTAACTTCAAATATAATTCTACAACAGCCCTCTCCCTGATTGCCTAGATCATGATACAGCTCCTTAGATCCTTTGATATCAGAGTAATCAGTCAAGAATAGTTTGCATAGTTAAACATTGGCACACACAAAGGCTGTGTGCAGGGCTTGGAAGAGCAGGAACAACACACTGAGCATACCAAACACTATGATATCTGTTAGGGAATGCAGTATCTCTCATGGATGGAGGAAACAATGAGATTCCCACAGCTGTCTTGATTCCAGGCTTAGGAATCTACTTATACTCAGGTATAACTAAGAGGAGCCTGAAATGTCAGGCTCTACGTTTGCATAAAGGCTAGACATAGATATAAGCCCTGCAAAGAAAATGGGGTAAAATTCAGTCACCATTTAAGTTAGTGACGAAGGTCCTACTAATTCCTCTAGATAACGTTTTCTTCCCTGAACTTTACTGCTTTATCCCAGTGATATGATTGAGGACAAAGTGAGCAGAATGTCAATGCCTTGTTTTATAACCAGACAAATTTTGGCTGCCATAGCAGCTGTTTTTTTGCCATCAAGCACAGGTCAGATAGAGGATTCGGCAGACCCCAGGGAACTGACCCATGTCTTATCCTTGCTGCAATAGGTGAGCAGCCTTAGTGACCAGGCATGATTCAGCTCACAACCTTTCTATCCCTTTACTTACAGTCTATATTAAACAAAATATGAGCTACACAGTAAATCCAGAGTGGATTTGAAATTGGGCTGTACAAGTTCACCCACTACTAATAAACCATCTGAAAGGGTGCTGTTTCTCCTCAACACTTGACTATATATTTATGCAGGAAATAAATGCACTGATCTCAGGCCAGTTCAAACAAATTGCCTTTTTAGAAAGCATATCTCATACTGAATACACATTCATGTAGCAGTTTGTACTCGGGAATCTTGTTTTTATGTGGCTGCATGGTCAGAGAGCACATTTAAATGGATTATGTGGGTATCTTCTTAGAAAAGGATTGACTGAAACACTAGGGAAGAACTCTATGTTGAAACTGCTGCTGTGACCGTGTGATGCTGCCACCTTCATCAGAGCTCTCATCAGAGAGAGATATAAAGCAGTGCGAGAACATTATAGCATATTTCCTTGTCATACCTTTCCCTTGGCATCTGATTTTGACCACTACCAGATACGAGATACAGATCTAAAGATGGAACTTTTGCCTGAGTCATTAGTACAGCCACTTTCACGGTCTGAAAATACATTGTCTCCCTTTTTTTTTATGGCAACTGGGTGGCTGCCACTAACAAGCAGTTGCTTATGAGAATTATTTCTCCTCAGGTCCTTAAAATAGAAAAAGCAAAGTATGCATTGCCAGAGAGTTTCTTTGCTTTTAATTTCAGATATTTCAATTTTGGGGCAATGCTGCAGCTTAGTGAACAAGAAAAGACACATCTGTAATACACCCTAGCACACATTTTGTTCCACTAGCAATTAATTTCCTACCACCATGCCTTTTACATTCCAGTTACTGGTGTGAGCAAATAGGAAAAGGGCATCAAGTTATTTACTGGATGTGACTCAGAAGGCAGAGTCAAATCTCACAACCAAGGAAGGGTAAATCATAAGTTGATAAGGAACGATTTTCTTGGTACTTAGTGCATTCTGTGCTGAGTGATGACTTCTTCCAGACCTGCCCCTCCTCTGGTCTCACATGCCCATTCGTTCGATCTGATTTACCTTACTTTTCTCCCTTCTTATCTTGTGTCTTCACTCTGCATTAAATTCAGGGTGTGATACATACCCTCCCTGGCAGTGTTCAAGGCGAGGCTGGATGGGCCTTTGACCAACCTGGTTTAGTGGAAGGTATCATTGCCCATGGCAGGGGGTTGGAACTGAATGAGTTTTAAGGTCCCTTCCAACACAAACCATTTTATGATTACAGTGGCTGATTCCTTTATTTTCTGCCTGAACAAAGACCAGCGCTGAAAGAAGGCAAAAGGACAGGTCTCACAAGAGACCCTTCTTGCCTGGTGGACAGGAACTAAAACATTTCCCAAGTTAATTAAATTCCTTCATATTCCACCACCTCCCCAAAAAAGGTGAAATTCAGGAATAATACAGAGCATCCACATAGAATGGTTAAAGATTTCCTGGCCCTCATCCTAGCACAGTCTCAATAACACAGTTTGTTAAGTTTTGGACACAGTGGAATTGGTTGATTACTTACGTGCAAGAATAATAAATATGATTACTAATAATTAATGCTTGTAAAGCTTTTTGCAAAAAGATAGTTGCTATAGAAACATAAGCTGGTCACATATACAGCCATTACTGCAGCTTATTTAGTTTGAAACAGTGAAAATAGGAAAATCCATACGTGGCAGAGGTTAATAATACAAGCTTGTTTTTTATAAAACAGATACCTGTGAGAGTATATTTTTCACTTATCTAGTTGCAGATAACAAGCTACCTTCATCACTGAATTATTCCAGCACCATACAGCTTTATAGCAACCTGGGTCTGCTGCAGAATAGGGCAGGAGCAATGCAAAAGTGAATCACACCCATAATTCTTATAGTTTCTTAGGGAAACATGGCTGCATTTCATTGTTCTTTTTGCATCCATGAACAAAGTGAGGCCATTAAAGTATTAAGTACTTTGATAGTCAATAATTCTATCTACTACAGATAACCTTGTTTGGCAAACCCATCCCTAAAGAGCTCAGAAGAGGTTTATGTGTTTCTCTTTTTGTTCAGAGGATGGTTTGAGCTTTTAACTAGAGCAACATCTGAAGATAAAAATACATATGGATGGGTATTTCATTCCCTCCTCTGCCTCCACATTTGAAACAAAAGTGATTCACCAGCAGAAATAAACTTGGAAGACCCCCTCTGGTAGAGCTGAGCTTCCTAGAGCTGTTGCCTATGGGGAATGCTGGATCTTCAGGTGACCATCTGGTGAGCCACGACTGTAGACACTACATTGAAATGTGTCATAAAATGCATCAAAGATAAGAAATCTTCTGTTTCCCCTGCCTCTATCTCTCGTTTGTTCCCAGTACAAGAAATTAAATCTTAGCAAAATCCTTTGGTTGTCCTGAATTCTAATATTTAATTTTATCCTTATATTATATTGCTCTTAATAATTGCTTTCAATTGACACAAAAAAAAGCTTTCATTTGAAGATATCTAAACCCATCTCAAGGTCATCTCTAACAGCGCTACCAGAATTCACAGAGCCTTTGGAAAGGCTTCTTTCTGGGCTGAACAAATCATAACTTGTCATCTCAAATTTTTAGAGCCATCTGTTTGAAGAAGGCATTAAATCTACACTATTTTTATCCAGCAACTCCAGCATCTATTTTTACATTTGTTATGTTTTACAGGAGCTCTGTTGTTTGCTTCTTCCAAGTCTTCTCAATAGGTTTAAGCTTTGGATGACTTCTTATTTTTAACTTCCTGAATTGCTACCTGTTATTATGTTTACCTGCATTTATCTATTACAGGGTAATCCGATGTCTTCCAATTGTCAGCTCTCCTTACATCTCACAGATGAACTGTTTCCCATTCAATACATATTTATGACTGTATTTACAAATAATGTTTGAAATGAAAATTTAGATTGCAAAGTTATGTTTTCCTTTCAGATTCTCTTTTGTCTGCAGATGTACTACATCATCCAGTATATACCGCTCTGGTTTGATCGAGAGATACACCCTAAGAAACAGGGAATGTACACATATCTTCTGTGTAACAGGGGGCAGATCTTCACTATTTTATATTAATATCAGAAAGGATAATTTCTTTCAAAGAAGCAGATGACTGGACCCAGTAGTAGAGCTGGGTTGGTCTGTTAGAGAACAGGGAGAGAAGGATTTTGACAGCCTTCCCAGAAGAAAAAGAAGAAAAAAGGTAACAGGAAAACAAAGTAAATAAATCCTAAATTAATTCATTAGGTTTTGCAAGAATTAAGCTGGAAATGCATGAAATACATTACTTGTAAGTACATCCTTCTACTCCTTCCGTATTTTACTTTGACTGGATAAAAACTATCTTAAGATTGATGATATGGTAGAAATGCTACAAAGCACTGGCTCTGAAAGAAAAGAAAACAGGCAAGTATGCAAACTCTTGAAATCCTGGTGCATACCAGGTTTCTTAAAATCACAGATATAAATATATAGAACAAAGCAACCAGTAAATAAACATATAGTGGTATAGCTGGATATAATGACCCAGTAAAAATTCCAGTGCCATACAGTAAATAGCAGTTTTGACATTGCTTTCATAGGGGCCAACAGCTCATCTTCAAGTACATGTATTTTAGACAGTAATCTCTGAGAAAAACGTATGAATTTAAATGAAAAGCTTCTGGTTTGAATTCAAACTCACTCAAAACAGACCTACATTTGAACTGAGCAATTCACACTTGAATTTTAACATTTTTCTTCCTGGACATTTACAAATGCACACAAAGTGATAAATGCTGTAAGGGCTGCTGGCCTAGGCTTTTATTGATTTAATAGTAAATCTGAATTCTTTTACTAGTTTGCTAGACTTAAATCATGTCTAAACATGTTTAACAAATGTTTAAAGCTTCCTGGCAGTGTTCAAGACCAGGCTGGACAAGGCTCAGAGCAACATGGTCTAGAGGAAGGTGTCCCTGCCCATGGCAGGGGATTAGAACTGTAGGATCTTTAAAGTCTCTTCCAACTCAAAATATTCTGTGATCCTATGGTTCTAAATGAAGCTGTTATTTTTGGTTAGGCTAATCATGAAGTGAAGCAGAAAGAGATCTGCACATGAGCTGGGCTGGGTGGTCATTTAATTTTTTGGGGCCAGTGGCTGAATTCCTGGCAAAGAAATCTTCTTATCATTATGACCTTGCAGTAGCTCAGTCTCAAGTGCTGGAAAGCAGCTTGAATCACTGTCTGCTGAGGAGTATAAAGATAGAGCTGACATGGGAAAATCTACCACAGACCTAAAGGGTAACAGAAACTTTCTCCTGCTGTGGTCCAGTGCTCCACTCGATTCTCTTGAGCTGAAATCATGTTTATTATTCCAGGACTTTCTAGTATATGTGTATAAAGGATCCAGTTCATCACATATGATGAGGCTCTCAACCTGCATCCTATACACCTCAGAAAACCTGACAGGACAAATGATGGCCACTGACCATCATGTGATGACTCTATTGAGCATAACTTAGAAATACTTGGCTGAAAATAGCTAGCTGGTGACACAATTTCTTAATGGGTTTGCCCTTTAGTGCAAGCCACTCGAAACGTGTCTGATGACTCCTATGCATATGAAACTGATATTCAGTGTCCTGGATTTCATCCTTCTGAAGTTTAAGCATGGAAGTTAAGCCATATTACAGTATTTTCTGAATTCAGGATATGTTTTGCTTGTTTATTTGTTTGTCTGTGGTAAATAAAAGGTTCCTGCTTTTCTGGACATTCATTTACAACTGGTATGTCACTAATACCAACAATTGCTTCTTTGCAGTTAGTAAGTAATAAGAAAGAATCCATATGAGGTTGTCTGGATCAAGATTAAATAGAGAACTGGTTTGATTCTTGAAAAATGGATGAAAAGTGCTTGTGTGTTATGTTCTATACTGAACCAACAACCATATTTTGGCTGTAAAATACATATTTATGTAAGAAGTACAAATCCAATAAGCTCTTCCGTTCCTTCTCGTTATTAGGCCCCACTTTATCACCTGTTTTAATCAAGGCTCTCCCAACACTGAAGGAAGAAGCTCTTTTATTTTGTCTCCATTTGTTTTATTTTCCAATAAAGAGTAAGTTGCTGTTTTTGTTTTTTGGTAAAGGTTGATTTTTTGGGGGGGTTTCTGGTTTTAATTTGCCAGTGCAGTGCTGTATGCCAAACAGGCTCAATAGCCAACTCTTATTTATCGTCTCCATGAAATGCTCAACGTTTACAGCTCCATGAAAAAATCCCAAACCAGAACAACTGTTTTTATCTATTTTGGTCAATATTATAAAATAAAAACGAGAAAATAAAGAAATGCACACAAACTATTATTGGTAAACACATTGCATCAAGAAAACAGAGTTAAAAGATTCTGATATGGTTTTGTAATAGAATATTGCACCGAGATGAATTTTACACTTGTCCTTTTGTTTTCTGCAGTTATTTGGCTCAATGCAAAATCATGCCTCTTCTGTATAAGAAGATGGACTGAAATTGATTCAAATGTCCATGAAGGGTTGTCTAATGCCATTTCAGAAATCATCCTGCTTGACACCCAGGCAGATATGGTCCTATCACAGACCGAGACTGGTTGGATTCATAATGGATTCTCAAATGACACTAGATATCTATGTGTGGCTAACTGAAGTACATCTACTTCAGGGTGAGGCAAATACCTTCTAAGTTCCTTCCTATTGATTTAAAACTCCATTGACTACACCAGCTGCTTGCAAACCTGATTTATATTTAAATGGAGGTGTCTCCAGTCTGGAGCTCAGTCCTGCTTGAAAAGAAGGAATGAGGCCAGCTAGCACTCCAAGGCCAAGAGAAGGTAGGAACAGCCTTCTATATTTGCCTACATTTATATAGCATAGGGTTGAGATCAGCAGTAAGTTTCCAAGGGGTCATCACAGACCATCAAATATACACATTCTGTGTTTTCTACCTTGATATAATTTGCCATCCCGCAGAATAAAAACAAATTAAAGGTCTATAGTTTGGATGAAAAAGGAAAACAAAAAAAACCACTCCAAATTCTCACCTAAATTATTATTCTGTTCATAAAGTCACTGTTGATAAAAACTACAAAGCAATGATCCTGCCACCATCTCATTGGCAAACCTGTGCTGGATAATGCATTATAAAAGAGAAAGAGGAAATAATGACACATACACTTTAAGTATTAAAAAGAGATTTGTTTATTTTTTTACTCTTAAGAGTTCAGATTCCCTTCTTCTGCAACACAAATAATGAAAACACTTCTAGAAGCACAAGATTAGATTGAAGCTCTGCTTTTCTGTATCCTGGGCAAACACAAATTAAGCTTTAGAAGTCTTAACATTACAATGATGATTAAAGGCAAAAATCAGATGGGTGGAAATGAGAAAAGATTACTAAGTAGATCAGGAATAAAGAGCCCAGGTGCTGAATCCATGCATGAGCTTAGACAAAACAATGCCAAACCTCACACACTGATGTGACAGTGCCCAGGACTAGTCCTTAAGGAGCTTGAGAAAGTATTTCAGTGACAACTGAGCTCCTCAGAGATAATGTGGAGGGAATGTTAATCTTTAGTCCTGGACACTAAGAAGGACTGGATCTTTTCCAGGGTTGTTAGTTCGTCTATTCTTCCACATGTGATCTCTAACCCTATATATATAAAAGGCTCTCATCCTAAGGCCTGACTGGAGATTTATTTTGCTGTTATACCCTGACACCATTGTTTTTTAATTGCAGTTTTGGGCTGAAAAGAAAACCAACCCATGGCTTTCCTTTTAACAGTGAGAAGTAGCATTTTCACCAAACAGATGTCTCTTTCCAGTGCTGAAGAGAAGTAAGGCAAAAACTTCACAGAAAAAGCTCTGGACTGACAGATTCTAAACTGCCAGCTACATACCATCTATATTTATACAATTCTGTGATCCTGCTAAGCATTTCTCACAACCTTTTACATCTTTCTCATCTTTAGCAGGTTCATATTAAATCCATTCTGCGTATCACAGGCTTTATACTGAAAGCCACCTGACATGCCTTATGATTTCTCAGAACAGGATAGCAGGTTTTGCCTCATGGGTCCATTCCCTCTCAATACAAATATGGGCATGAGTAAAACATGTATCTGGGCCATGGGACAGCTATAGCTGTCCCGTGGTGGCCTGTATCCCTAGACAGCTACTTGTCCCCAGTGCCAAAAGGCTGTTCTTGTTTCCCAAAGTGGAAAATCTAATTGCAGCTACTCAGCAGTAGTAATTTGTGACTGAAGTCTTGTCCCAGCATTTCTTATTTGAGAAATAACATCTCCAACTTGGAATAGGAAAGACTTGAGGTGTGTCTTAGAATCATAGAAGTTAGGGTTGGAAGGGACCTTAAGATCATCAAGTTCCAACCCCTCTGCCATGGGCAGGGACACCTCGCTCTAAACCATACCACCCAAGGCCTCATCCAACCTGGCCTTGAACACTGCCTGGGATGGAGCATTCACAACCTCCCTGGGCAACCCATTCCAGTGCCTCACCACCCTAACAGGAAAGAATTTCCTCCTTATATCCAATCTAAACTTCCCCTGTTTAAGTTTTAACCCATTACCCCTTGTCCTATCTCTACAGTCCCTAATTAAGAGTCCCTCCCCAGCATCCCTATAGGCCCCCTTCAGATACTGGAAGGCTGCTATGAGTTCTCCACGCAGCCTTCTCTTATCCAGGCTGAACAGCCCCAACTTTCTCAGCCTGTCTTCATATGGGAGGTGCTCCAGTCCCCTGATCATCCTCGTGGCCTCCTCTTGGACTTATTCCAACAGTTCCATGTCCTTTTTATGTTGAGGACACCGGAACTGCACACAATATTCCAAGTGAGGTCTCATGAGAGCAGAGTAGAGGGGCAGGATCACCTCCTTCGACCTGCTGGACACACTCCTTTTGATGCAGCCCAGGACACAGTTGGCTTTCTGGGCTGCAAGTGCACACTGAAGCTGGCTCATGTTCATTTTCTCATCGACCAGCACCCCCAAGTCCTTCTCCACAGGGCTGGTCTGACTCTCTTCTCTGCCCAGCCTGTAGCTGTGCCTGGGATTGGTCTGACCCAGGTGTAGGACCTTGCACTTGGCATGGTTAAACTTCATGAGGTTGGCATCAGCCCACCTCACAAGCGTGTCAAGGTCCCTCTGGATGGCATTCCTTCCTTCCAGCGTACCAACCGAACCACACAGCTTGGTGTCATCGGCAAACTTGCTGAGGGCGCACTCAATCCCACTGTCCATGTCAGCGACGAAGATGTTAAACAAGACCAGTCCCAACATCGATTCCTGAGGGACACCACTTGTTACTGGTCTTCAGCTGGACATTGAACCATTGACCACAACTCTTTGTGTGCGGTCTTAATGTACCTTATGAAGTTATATGTAGTCACAAGACATGGTCCAGTTGAATGTGGGACGTTTAGGGTAAAGTGGGTAGAAAGGCTACTTTCTGAAAGTAAAGTAAAGTGGATAGAAAGGCTACTTTCTGAACATCAGCCATCTCAAATCAGAGGCTTAGGGGATAAGGGAAAGACTTGAGCATAACAAATCACTGCAGAAGTAAGAATGCTCTTTCTCTCCACATACACACCTGGAATTTGGCATTCTCGAGTCCATGCTTGAGTGAACAGAGAAAAAAAAGAAGGAGGAAGCTAAAGCCTGCCATCTCAGGGAGCAAAGTAAGTAGCTTTATGTTCTTATTTTCTCATGATTTTATCTTTGTCTTGAATTGAGCACAGAAAAACACATTCTCTCCTGAGAGGGGAGCAGCAACAGCAAGGGCAATGTATGCAGGAGGTACGTTTTAGTAAGGGTCACAGAATCAGCAGCAATTTCATAAGTCTGATGTGGACCAAACCAACCACAGAGCAGCTTTGTCAGGAATATAAAGCAGTTTTTAAAGGGAGAGTACACGGCTAACAAACAAGATCAAACATGATAAATGTCGAGGGCTAATATGAGCTGGGATGCCCCTTGCAGGCTCATAGCTTGGGTAAGAAACAAAGAAACTTCAATCAATAGAGCATGAGTGCTAGAGAAAGAGGCACCCTGAGGGTTGTATTTTAGGAAAAAGCAATTTCAGAGACTGAAAAGAAAATAAACTCTGATTTCTAAGTGCTTATGGATAGCTGATAGCTCAGAGTTTTAGCAGTTGCTTTCCATTACTGCCATTTCATGCAAATATTGCAGGTGAATCATTATCATAATCGCCCAGTTTGGAATACAATCGTCTGTGTGGTTGTTCCATGTGAGAAATAGTAATTCTGTTTGCTTGCCTCTGCCAGTGGTGCCAGATGAGAAACTCGTTTTTTTGTATGTGTGATAATAAAATCAATTGGATTCCACAATTGTTCAGAAAGAAGAAACTTAAATATTTTAAGAGAAGCAGGTCTAAAATAAGGGTAGGAAAACAATTCTCTCCAACTGTAATTTCTTGCTTGACTGCACAACAATTTTCTACAAACTATCTTCTTCTGTAGATTCAGCTGGAATTCAGCCAAGATGGATCCTATTAGAAAAACACTTACATCCATCTTTAAAAGTCTTGACATCAGCCCTATTCACACTTCCTTTGCTTTGTCTACCCAGAAAGTTCACCCAGGTTTACCTGCCTCTGAGCAGCTGGATGGGGAAGGCCCCGTATGCAGCAGCTCTTCCGACAGCTTCTCTTTAAAAGCCTTCTTACAGACACACAACTCTTCTCCATATGGATTAGGCAGGTTGGAAGGACTGCAAGGAGTATCTCGTGTTCCTCTAAATGAGGGGAGCATGTGAAAAAACCTGAATGTGGTAGATGGAGAACTGATACACGATTCTTACTTCATCCAAGAGATAGGAATCTTCCATGGAAACAGCTGTTCATCCTCATTTATTACTAGTGTCGGTAAGAGTCATTTTCTTATGGGATATATCAGGTTTTCATTATTTTTCCCATTTTAAAGCGCTTTTTTTTTTTTTTTCCCTAAGGAAAATTTAAGGCATGAGGTTTTAAGCCCTGCAGTCTCCTTCCTGAAAGTGCATAGCATATTGACTTAATATCCCTTTTTTTCTTCCTTTCTTTTTCCTAGTAGGAATCTTGACAGGGCAGATCAATTGAGCCTACTTAAAACCTTTTTATTTCTAACCATATTATTAGTTAAACTTGACACAGACACGTCTCTAGACTGCAATCTAAACGCATCAATACTCATTTCTGAGTTACACAGGTGAAAGAAAGCTTTGTTTTTCTTTAAATGAGACATATTCTCTCTCACAGTGTCTGAAACAATACATAGTTCAAGTTGCTTCTTCTCAGATACTGAATAGAAACAAAGCTGTAAAGGTGTACAGTGTTGTGTGTATATAGAACATGGAAGTCTTTCTGGCTGTATTTGTCAACCAGTTTACTGAATTTACATACATGGAATTTCTGCAAAAGAATATGGGCAGGAAATAAATAGTTTTGCACACAAACTTCCTCCATCTCAATGTATTGTGCAAAAATAGAGGAAATTGAGGAAAAACTGTTTCCATGTGCATTTGTTGATGGTTAGAACTCTGGTTTGCTAATTGCTGAATATGTCAAAGATTAGTATAGTCTTAAGGACATATATAGCAACATATATAAACATGTTTTATATACATATAAAGCAAAAAATCAATTTAATTATTTCTCCTAGTGGAGACTGACACAATCAGCCTGGTTTTACTTCCTTAAATTTCATAGGTCATTTTTCCATAACTTCTTTTTTACATTGGAAATAGCTTCCCATGATTTCTGGGTGGAATTAGAAAAATCTAATGTCTTCACTATTTGAATTAAGATGTCCTAGAAGATGAAATGAGGCACCCTTGGATTCAGCAAACTGCCAGTCCAGTTCCTTCTGTGTGTACAGAAATGTCTACATAAGCATCAAGAACTAAAAACCACACTTGAAAATTGGTACTGGGTATGGATTTTCATCCTAAAGATTGGATGGAAAACCAGTAAGGGCAAAGCAGTCACAGGATGAAAGAAACTAAAGCTAGTGCTCTATGCAAAAGGAAAGTACAGGGAAATTGTGTTGTACTATAAACAGGAGAGGACTGTCGACACACCAGTATGAAGCCTGATGTTTCAATGTTATTATAGGCAAAGGCTAAAACTGCAGCAGTTTTTTTATTTTTTTGATCATTTCTTGATGCAAAGGACTCTGAATATTTGCTGTTAACAGAATACAGGGAAGAGAGATACCATAAACAGTTGAAACTTCTTTCTAAATAATTAAAGCAGATTGGGAAATTCCATGAAACAGGGAAGATTTGGAAAGATACTCTTGCAAAGAGCAACTCGAATGAAAATGAATGCTTTTCAAACCAAGCAGGTATATGAAAGCATAGCCAAAAATACTTACCCGTTTTCTCACTCAACCCTGGCCACTTGCTGGGTGTTCATCTGCAGCCTTAATTAATACAAGTTCCAGAAAGAACAAGCTCAGAATGCTCGAATGAAAATAGGGTACCTGTCATGTGCCTCAATTTTGACAGTCAAAAACAATGATGCTGGAAACCGTGAAAAGCAAAGGATAACTTAGGCCTGATGTTCTACATCCCATTTTGGGGACTCATATCCTTTTGTCCTTCTGGACTTTGTGTCCCCAAGATGTCCATTATCACAGAGAAAATGACACATGCTTATCCCACAATTGATTTGTGAGGATAATCATACTGAAATACGTGGGTTGCTTGAAAACTGTAGTGATGGTTTAGAGGCTAGTGAGGGATGGTGAGAGCTGAAATCCTCCACATCTTTTCCCTAGTTCTGGGAGGATGTAATGCCCAACTTGCTCACTGAAGAAAATTTCCTTCTGAAAGACAAATCTTGCACTCTTAGTTTCACTTACAATGACTGTGACTTCTTTCTTCTATTCTACTGGCACAGAGATCCATCATGATCTAGTGTAGTGTCCCTGTCCATGGCAGGGGAATTGGAACTAGATGATCCAACCTTTTCCAACCCTGGGTCCTTTCCAACCCTAACTATTCTATGAATCTATGGTTCTATGATCTCTTCCTTTAATGGTAGTTGTGGCTGGTAGAGAGTGATTAAGAGGGAAATCTGCTGTGGGAAACTTAATTTTACAGTCTCTGACTTTCCAGATCGTAGCATTTCCTTGTTTATTACTGGGTGACAAACTACTAATGCCATTCTGCTCACATTACCTTAAAAGTCAAAGTTCTTTACAACTCAACAGCTAGACGCTTTGGACCTCATTTTATTTCTTTTCTTATTATTATCACTATTTGGAAATCATTTCTCATTATTAGAGAAACCAGCTGAAGTCAGTTGGCAGCAGAGTAAAGGCAGAATGAGAGCTGGAGTTTATCAAACACAAAGCTTTGTGTTGTGCTCTCTATTGTATGCTCTGTAGAGCATCTGCTTGAGTCAAAACCTGGAACTCTGTAATCTTTCTCAGAAGGCAGTAAGATGCCAAAGCCACTCATATCGAAGATATATTTTGGTCAAACAGAAAAGCATTCACCATTTATCAGGAGTTCCGCCTAGTAAATTATTTGTCACCCTCCCCAGTGCTCCCTAAGCACTGTCAACTTTCTGACTTTGAGAGTTTTAAAGGCTTTTCTTTCTTAAATGACATTTGAAAGGGTGGTAAAAGCAGCTTTTTCTTTTTGATATACAACTGTATATTGTTAATGTTTGATAGACCCTCCCACTGTGGGGAAAAACGGAGAATATAAATAAAAGAGAGTTGTTAACTCTGTTGTGAAAGGATAATTTAATTTCTACTTCTAAGAATAGTTCACAGTTGGATGAAGCAGACACACACCTAAGCTGTAAAGAGTCTGAAAGTTCACATATGTATTCAGCCTCATACACTCTGGGATTTGAAACTACATCCCCCATATTCCAGACAAATATTCAGATTATTGAGATATTTTTACATGACTCTCTCATTTTGAGTTTCATCCCAGTTTTGCTAAAAGGTAATTTCTACATAGTTTTGGTGAATTCAGTACACTCAAAAACATTTAGGTTTTTGTGACTGACATTTTAAGAGGGAAAAATTCCTTTTATCACAAAGTTCCTCATCTGGCAGACAAGCAGCATCAGAAGAGCGGTTGCTTTCAAAGCCCAAAATCTATACTGTACTGAAAGCCTCCTACTACAGTCAAGCAACATCTGTACCAACTCTTAACTGCAAAACGTGTTCTAGAAGGAAAACCACACTGAGGATGGAAAGGCAGAGCTCCTAGGGTGAATGTACACAATACAGGGTTCTCTGAGGTTATTAAGGATGCTTCCTAGATGACTCTTACCTTCAACAGTTAATAACTTGAGTTTCTTCTACCACTGTGAGCATTAGAGTTAATGGAGAATTTGGGAGAAATCCTCAAGCTATACAGAATACAAAATAGCATGCCTAAAAACCAGGAGCGAATGGTCTCCCCTGCAACACCACTGGAAGATCTTTTCTATGGGGATACCAGTATCAATTTCAAATGGATGCATTTCTAAGAAGGATGAGGCATAGCATGTCTTACTGTTCCATCTACAACCCCTTGTGATTTATTCTCCCCAAATTTAAAAGTACTCTATGCACTTCTATTTCTGAGACAGCCACTCATCCTTCCTTCATGAGCAAAAAAGAAATAGATATTTTTAGAGCACAGTTTATCTGACCTCTTTTAAATGTACACTTCTGATTGAGATGAATTAAACCCCAGTTTTCATTAACTATACTGTGACATTTCTGCTGCCTGTAACAGGGAACAGAAAGTGTGCTCAGATGTTGCTCCTTACCAGTAAGGCAAAGCCAACTATGTAACGTAAGTTTGGAAAAGAATCTCTCTGAATCACAAGTGATCTGCAAAGCAGGTCCTAAGGAATGATAGTATAAAACAACTCAGCAATCTAGCACACTGCCAGGAATACCCTCCAAGGATTTTTAGGCTCTTGCACACTGAACAGTAAGTAATTACTATTAAAACCATAACATTATGTTTGAATGAGAAGGGAATTAAAGACATTTCTGACTTTCCTCAGTCATCTTGATTTAAACTCATGAAGATAGAGCAAATGAATAGAGCTTTGGCTTTCTCTTTGCTCTTTCTCCCTGCATCATGATTTGCAGAGAGAAAAAATCAGTTCACATGTCTGAAAGGGAGATGTGGTGTATTTTGGTCAAGTTCTTCATCCAAAGGATTGAAGAATGAAACATCTGTATGTTGTCAGTCAGTCATCAAGTGACCTCTCTCAGGGGCAAGTGAGAACTGAAGTTGCTTGTATGACATCAGGACAGCAGGCAGACAACCTGGGACTTCAAGATCTGTAAAGAATTCTGATAAAGAGCTTTAATCAGATGTAGCACAAGATTCAACCACATTTGCTATGTGTACTTTCATAGAAATATACAATATATAAGGGTAAGCAAAAAAGTTTAGATCTATGTATGGATTATGTCAATTGGATTAAGAAAGTAAAAGTTGATTTTATATCCAGTTTTAAATGACTTATTTGTTATATGTAGTATATACATAGCTTGAAGGAATATTGTCCTCAGGAGAGGAATATTGTCCTCAGAAATAATTAGAGCACAAAAGTAGTCTCTAAGGGCCTGTCTGCAATTAACTAGGCGATCATATCACAGTGCTAACGCACCTCTAATTTGGACTACTTCCATCCCAATAGGACAACCAAGGGGCTTAAGTGCCACATAAAAAAACTAACCAAGGAGGATGATCAAATAGGTATTTCTTTTTCCAAGTCACATAACACAATTAACAGTGTTAAAAACCTCAGTGCTGCACTAAGGACCTGCTTCTTCAAAAGAAGAGAGGAGTTAAAATGAAATTTCAATGAGGAAAACTTCAGACATCAGGGTCCTTAAGGGTGATAAATAATGAGATATTTATGAGGAGGAAAAAAAACACTAAAACCCCTTGTATACTTATGAGTAATTTGAAGACCTAAAAGATTGCAATGTTTGATGCTACATGAAGTGACTAAACCAGGAGCATGAACCATGACTGCAGTAAGCACAAAGATGGGCTGAATCAGAACATAAAGGCTCTCAGAGCAATAGAAAATCTTCCAGGGAGTGAATCAAATGGATTATTAAGTTAAAATTGAAGTCCCTTATGCCATGATACTGTCCATTATAAGCACATGATAGTAAGAAAATCAGAAAATTGTGGTATATAAACAGAAAAGCTAACCTGATCAGAATAGAGATGTTGTTTTGACATCAGTTGAAGCAGTGACTTAAGGTTAGTACTTGAAATGCAGGAGTTGCTTCTCAACTATGATTTTTTCCCCAAAAGCAAAGAAGAGAGGTTGGTCTTTGGTAATTACCTTTAAATTTGAATTTCTTTGCTATCCTAATGGATTATGCATAGCCGTTATGAGATCATTCTGATAAAGCCACTATATGATGTTCCTAGAGAAAATTGACTCCAAGGTTGATTTTTCTGTACTACCTTTCCTTTGGGAGTTGGGATCAGAGGTAATACACCTCCTGCACCTTTTGTGCTGGAAAAAAGAAAAAAAACAACAAAAAAAAAAAAAAAAAGAAAAAGTCAGTTTTCTTTTTATCTAGTCATTTTAGATCCATCTGGCCCTAAATGTTAGGTTCATCTGATCTTGTCCACATGTTTTCTTCCACTGTGCTGCCTTTATTTGACTTTGAGTGCAGACTTTCTATTTCTTTGCAGTAGAACTTGATCCTTCTTCAACCCATCATGATTCTGTTGTGATTTTTTTCTAATAAAAATATATATCAAAAGGCCATTTTTCTATCACTAGAAATAAATAACTAAATAAAATGAAGACAGGAAGTAGATGAAGCCAAATAATCACATAATCCAAGGGTCTCCTTGCTGAAAGGGAGGAAGGAAGAGTGTTCCTTAATCCAAACTTCATGATATTCAGTTACATTCAAGCTGTGAGGCAGATGTTCCCTGATGAGCAATTAGCACAAAATCTGTGACTTGAAATCATAAATCAGTACTTGCCTTTGATCTACAGGGTTGAGAAGTACGTCAGGGCATAGGAAGCTGCAGACATCACCTTAATGAGATCTGCTAGCTAGCTGTAAAACTTCTTTGACCAAGCAGTTTGATCCCAGGGTGTGCTGGAAGCCTCCTGAACAGGCTCCATTCCCATCAACCCAGCATTCCTGAAGTTTCTTCAAGCCCTTTTCACATACATAAAAAGCAAGCTGCTGAAAAGGTCATTCCTTCACCCATGGCAGGATCAAATACACTCTTGGTGTGTTTGGCAAATGTTTGTTTAACATGTTCTGTGAAGCTCAAGCGATGGGAGGCTCTCACTCTCTCTAGGAAACCTATACCAGTGTTCAACTGTATTTGTCATCAGCAAAAATTCCCTATGAACTGCAGTATTCCCTGCAATGAACTTAAGCCTGTTATTAAGACTAGATAATTGTTACCATGTCCACAATGATTTGGGTGATGTGTAGTACTACACAACAAATACTATGAAAACTCTTGGGGTTATCCCACTACGAGGGACTAGTGAATAAAAGGAAAGAGTTGACGACTAACTGCACTGCAGCATCTATTAGAAATTAGGATAGAAACTTGGATGATGAAATAAAGGCTTCTGGGCCACTGCAGAGATGCCATTGAGACATTGGCTCAAACAATTGCTGAGAGCTGACTGCTGGAAATGAATGGTATGGATTCTACCTAAATATTCCTTCCTAAAGGAAAAAAAAAAACAAAACAATAAGAAGCAAACGCTGAAGTGAAAGTATGAAGCCAGATAGCTAGATATAATCCAGCAAAAATAGAATGAAGAGATTCAGGGAAAATGAAAGGATGATTTAAAATGACTTAGGTGTATGAACTGTTTTTACACTAATGTTGAATCGGTTTTAAACAGCTGTAAACATTAACATGTATTTAGAAAACAGATGCATGTGTGCACATGCACACATATGTACACATGTACACACGTTTAGAAACACAGCTGCCTTCCAAAAATGTGTTCCAAGGACCTACACAGCTAGAGAGAAATAAATTCACAGCCTGTGCTGATGGATTGGATTTTGAACCATTACAGATGACAGAATGTATTTTAGAACATTGATGATAACTTTTTCACATGGGTGGTGGAGGAACCAACAGGGAGAGGTGTGCTGCTGGACCTTGTACTAACAAAGAAGGACTGGTTGGGGGTGTGAAGGCTGGGGACAGTCTTGGCTGCAGTGACCATGGAATGGTGGAGTTCAGGGACCTGCATGGAGGAAGCAGGGCAGTAAGTACGATTACAGCCCTGGTCTTCAGGAGACCTAACTTTGTCCTCTTCAAAGATTTACTCTGAGGAGTCCTACGGGTTAGGGATCTGGGATTTAGAAGATAGGAAGGTCATAGAATCGTAGAACAGTCAGGGTTTGAAAGGACCTTAAGATCATCTATTTCCAACCCCCCTGCCATGGGCAGAGACCCAAGACAAGTGATTAATATTCAAGTATCATTTCCTCCATGATCAAGATCAGTGCATCCCTATAAGTAAGAAATGAAGCACAAGAGGCTGGAGACCTGCATGGATGAGTGAGGAGATTCTTGCAAAATTCAAACAGAAGAAGAAAGTTTACAAACTGTGGTAAAAAAGGGTACTTGGGAAAAATATAGGAACATTGTGAGTATGCAGAGAGACGACAAGAAAGCTAAGATCCATTTGGAACTCTATATGACAATGGATGTCAAGGACAGCAAGAATGACTTCCTCAAGTACATCAATAGCAAAGGAAGACTAGAGAAAATGTGGGCTCACTGCTGAATGAGATAATTGCCAAGGTAAGGGGCAATGAGCATAAACTGAAACTTAGGAAGTTCCGTTTGAATAAGAAGGAAAACTTTACTTTGCGGGTGATAGAACACTTGAACAGGCTCTCCAGATTGGTTGTAGAGTCTACTTCTCTGGAGATATACAAAACCCACATGGACACGATCCTGTGCAACCTGCTCTAGGTAAACCTACTTTTGCACAGGGTGTGGACTGGATGATCTGCAGAGGTCCCTTCCAACCCTAACCATTCTGTGGTTTGTTATTCTGTGACTCATGCTACCTGGATCTGTTAGTGATAGGAAAAAGCAGTATGCATAGATCAATGTACCACAGGAGTAGTTCCTCATGCTACAGCTTAGGATGAGCTCTCAAAGTTGTTCTCACCAGACAGCAACTACACATAGAAAAGAAGTCAAATTATGCAGCCTTGGCTTTTAAATGTATGTCACACCTGTTTTCTTTTTTAGGAAAAAGCAATTCAAGAATCAATGCTATGCTGATTTGAAAGTACAACTTTTATTGATTGCAGAATACAAATATCTCTATTGATTATTCTACCTCTCCTTCTTCCTTGCATTTTAAACCTGATGTGTCTCTATGTACCTCTCATGCTTGAATACATATCACCTAATTAGTTGGTCAGAGAAGTAAGGTGAATCTGATCACAACTTCGTGACCTTTGATGTGTATTTCATCCTTCCTCTTGCATGCCACTTCACTTTCAAAGTCTCCTGGAGGTTGTTAAGGACTTTGAGCAGCCATCATAATTCAGTGTCTGCTTGTGCTATAACAACGATTCCCAGCCATAGGAAGGGAAGAGGAGAGAACTGGCAGGTTGAGGTTGGGGTTAGGGTTAGGGTTAGGGTTTCCAGTCATATTCAAGCTACTTCAGTGCAGTCAGAAACTGGGTTGTTGGTTTTTGGGGTTTGGTTTGGGTTTTTTTCTTTCCAAATAAAGTAGAAACCAGGGTGAAAAATACTGTAAATGTAAAACATAATTCTGAGATATTATACAAGTATAATGTATTTCAACTTATACCACTGCTCTGACAGATACAGTAGTAGAATGGACAAAGATTGTAAACATTAACACTTTTAGGGGAACAGAAAGATTTTCCCATCAAATAACCACTGTAAATTGAAACTGATAATCTAATGATGAGATGGGGTCAATATTCTGTTCCACATAGAATCATAGAATAGTTAGAGTTGGAAAGGACCTTAAGATCATCCAGTTCCAACTCCCCTGCCATGGCAGAGACACATTTGCATTAAACCATGTCACCCAAGGCTTCCTCCAACCTGGCCTTTAACAGTGCTAGGGATGGAGCATTCACAACTTCCTTGGGCAACCCGTTCTAGTGCTTCACCACAGTAAAGAACTTCTTCCTTATATCTAACCTAAACTTCCCCTGTTCAAGTTTAAACCCATTGCCCCCTGTCCTATCACTGCAGTCCCTAATGAAGAACCCTACCCAGCATCCTTGTAGGCCCCTTTCAGATACTGGAGGGCTGCTATGAGCTCTCCACACAGCTGCTCTTCTCCAGGCTGAACATCATGGTAAAGACAATATTTTTTTGGCCTTTTTGTTTTCTCCTCTCCAGAGAACAGTTGATGGGAATGAGGAAATGGGTATCAAACAAGAATGAAATAACCGTGCTAAGTTTAAGATAAAGACATTGCTGATTTTCATATTGATAAAAACTTCTGTCTGACACTACGGAAAAATTAGATAAGGACACACAGTTAAGATAAATCCCATAGCAAAAAAACGTTAAATAAATCTGGGGCAAAACCATGAGTATAATTTGCAGGAGACTACGCATCATTACTGCAAAATTTCTTTCATTTGGTTGTCTTTATCCCCCTTGCTCTATTATTGTACAAGACATAATTCATTCACTCAAAGATATCCACTTCACAGTAAACTAAATTTACTTTAGTCTCTGTCAGCTCTATTCTTTACTTTTCCACTTGATGATGAAGGGAGCTCATGCTGCCTATCTGAGAAGGAGATGTCATCTTTGACAGTGATAAAATGAAACTCTTTCTGTCAGCCCTGACTACCTGCTCTCTACCAAGGACCCACATCAGTTTACAGGTTCATTAAAAGCAACACTATAGTTATACATGATTAAAAGTGATTGGAAGAATTTCACATGCTCCCAGTCTCATAGATGAACGTGGTGAAGACAAGCTCCACCAATTTAATGAAGTCATTCTGTAATATGGGAGGAACCTACTTCTACTGTGCCCTATGTAAGGGAACTCCAGCACAACCATGGTAGAGTAGCTGTGCTATTAAGACAACCAAGGCCTATTTGTGGATGAAGGAAGGATTGGAGAGGATAAAGCTCTTGAGAGAAAAGTGGACTGAGATGTTCTATCTTCTACATCTATAGTGGATCAAAAAGTTCAAGATTTCTCCACTCCATGGGATAAACCACAGATTGGTTTTGAAACATAAAAGATAGCATGTGGGTTGCATTTGTGTTCCTATATAAGCAGAATGATATTCCATTGTCTAATATGAATGTATACAAATGATTTTGGGGAGCAGTGAGCATCATAAGGACTTGGGTACTAGGCAAAGTAACCACTCTTAATCCTTGTAAGAGTGGGGACATGGAAAGGAATCTCTAGCTCCCCTGGAGGTCTCATACACCAGCTCAGCCATATACCATACTCCTACAAATTCTGTCTTTGAAGCGCAATCATCTCCTTACACAGTTTGTATAATTGAATTCCATTACAATCTGCCTTAAATTCTACAAATTTACACTGCTTCAACAGTTCCAAACACTGAATAGAGTTTTTTTTTTCTGCAGCTTTTTCCCCAAAAGTCACATATTAACAGTGGCTCAGATTTTATCTGATTGCCAAGGTACTAATGATTCCTAAGAACAAAAAATGCAGGAACAGTGTTGTCCCAAGATGTATCTCAGCTCACAACAGAAATTAACTGGTTAACATAGTAGTGCAAAGCTCCTGTCTGACAACTTGTTGATTTTTTTGTCAGATTTAATCTAATCTATTAATCTGAAATCCTTTCACTTGTTTTCACTGTTCTTCAGTCTTCCTTACTTTACTTCTCTTTTAGTATCTTCTTCTACAACCATGTGGTAACTTTTTCCATTTCCTCTTAGCTATTAAAATTTCGATATGGATTCAGTATTTGCTCTACCGTCAAACAGAAATAAAGTCACAGAATTAGTGACATTATTTTTTCCTTCAGTTTCTCCTTTCCATTATGTTTCTGAAATAGTACCATAGCATCAAACGCCCATGCTAACTGCTCACAGTCCATCAGTGTAATGGTACTTCTCTTACCTCCGTTTTACTTAAATGTACTTCTGTATTTTTATCTTTTAGGTTGCAGGCTCCTTTCTGTAATATTTCAGTTTGAAATGGGGGGATATTATTATTTTTACATTAAACTAAACAATTTATTATACAGCTCTTATCTGTTAGTCTTCACCTGGTGCCCAAAAAATGAGCAGAGCCTGGCAACAGTAAGACACTGCTCCTACATAGAAGCAGGCTTTCACCTTGTCAAAGGTGGGTCAGTGAAAGGAAATAATGGATCTCTAATACTCTGTACAGGAAGCTATGTTGTTTCTCTCCTGCCTACGGATTGTTCAGCATCATATGTGTTTCACTTCTCTTTTAATTCAAACAGAATAAAAGAATAATGACTTCATAATTTTGATTGACTTCAGTAGGATAACTTCAACATAATGGCATAGTAGAAAAGGCAGAAGATTTGTTCCCCATTAAAAAATGCTTCTCAAAAATACAGCTCAATACTGAACAGAACTGCTAAATCATAGAATCATAGAATAGTAAATATTCCTAAAGAGATTCCTAAACCTCTTGTACAGACTTTTTTTCCTGCAAAATAAATAAGATGCTTAAGACTCATAAGAGTAAGACATTAGAAGTAAAAGGACTAAGTGTACCCATGTTACACCGATGTTCAGCACATTATATTCCAGTATACCAACCTCATGTTTCACTGTCCTTTTTTCTGGAACTTTTCAGCCATGAAAATGAAAAGCAATATTAGTGCTTCCATTTTTAGAAGCCCTTTCTGTGAATTTTCTTCCTCCTGAACATTACCAAACCAACAATTTAAACATCAGGTTATTCCTCTATACCCTACCTCTCTGCCAGCCCAGAAGGGCATAGGTTTCTGTAAGACTTGAAATGTCCATCTGTGTGGATGCCTTATATTGAGGTGTCTCAATACTATACAAGTATGTTCAGGCAACTGAATGAAGAGATATTCTATCGGCCATACACACACCCCTTTCTAGGACCAGCTGGGGAGCTTTCTAAGCCCCAAAGGCTGTGCTGGTAACAGCTCCATTGCCTATGGCTATCTCACACATGAAGACATGCAAAGAAATATGAGTGTGTGTTTTATTCTGGGAGTTGAATCCCCGCTTCTAAAGAATACCAGGCTTATTAGTTCATTTTTCCTTTTTTTTCAGCCTAACATGCTGCTTGGTTTTGGGCTGACCTTTCTCCTATTTCCTTATCTGTAAAATCAGATAGCAATATTTTTGTAAGGTATTTCCATGATCTGGAAAAGAAGCTATTTACCCAAAACATTCCATAGAAATATTCAGTGCTACTTATAGAGATATTTTGCATAGAAATGTCAGTGAGCTCTGCTAGTGAAATTGTTTTAAATGTTGTTTCATCTGAAAAGCATTTAAGAAGTAAGAGCTGGAGCCCAGGCCCTTGGAAGTAAGATGGAGTCTATTAATTTCTTTACTTCAAGCCCTAAAAATCATATTATTATTGGAACAGTTTCCTGATTCATACCTCTGAATATATAATCAACATTTATTTAGTGGAAAGACAAGAACTGGCATCTCTTATCACAGTGGAGTCTGAATATTATTTGATTGATGTAGAGACTGAGCACTGATATAAAGAAAATGACGAGTGGGCAAAAGATTTTGCTTTTGTTCTGTTGATCTACATAAAATCATCCTTTGCTGTTTGCATTGGAAGAAAGCAGTAAAATTCCACAGTATTTCAATCATTCTCTATTTAAGAGGTACCCCGCAAGGCCCCCTTTCGTTCATTATATTGTTTTGCCTATACTCAATAAATTATAGCAGCTAATTAAGTAATCAATTTTAACATTGCTACCTGCCCCTTGCTGCCCTTGGGATTCTGACAGGGAAAGTTTCTGTTATGTGGGGGAGGGGGGAGAACAGTACAAGGGGAAAGATATAGAGAAATAGCATGTCCAAGTTCTAGTTCGGTAGCAGTTTATGGATACTATTAAAGAAAATTGAATACTGCAGTCAGTCTATCCTCTCTCTGCCTTATTCTGTTTAGCGGTTAGTCTCTCCTTTCACTATTTAGTCTTAAGGCATTCTGAAGGACATTAAACATGGAAACAATATGAAAGTTTTTTTTGCATATATTTTTTCCATGAGAGAAAAGGTCCGCTCTGTTCTACACAGTTTTGATGGGCAAAACATTTTTGCTGAAAGCAAATACACATTACACAGTTTACAGAGACCCAGGATGAAATGATGCCATCTCCATTAGCTCTACTCAGGACACTAGACCAGGATGAAAGTTTATCTTGGGAAAAAAAAGTTCAAAATCATAGAATCATAAAATAGTTTAGGTTGGAAGGGACCTTCATAGGTCATCTAGTCTAACCCTCCTGCAATGAGCAGGGACTTCAACTAGATCAGGTTGCCCAGAACCACGTCCATACAGGACCTTCATACCTAATGGAAGGTATCCAGCTCCTTTAGAAATAACAAATCATATGGGAACCTAAACAGTGACACCAGTGTCTTAGATCTATTCACTTTCAGTGCTCCAGTCATCTAAACACTAAATGGGGAAGGAAGCACAGCCTCCTGCACAGTAAGAACCTGGCTTGAAGGGCCAAACATACCACAGGCATGCTCAGCATTCTCTAGAAAGCTTGGAGACTTCTCACCAGTTCAGAATAATCTGTAAGGTTCCAGCATAGAATCACAGAATCATAGAATCAACCAGGATGGAAAAGACCTTTGAGATCATCAAGTCCAACCATTACCCCAGCACTGCCAAGGCCACCACTAACCCATGTCACTGAGGGCTTCATCTACACAGTTTTTAAACACTTCCATGACTGGAAGGAAGCAAACATGAGAGCTGCTTGGGCTTTTGTCTGGCTTCTCCTGAGTCAGAAAGACACTGCTGCCAAGTTTTGAGAGAAAGACTAAATGTGAAAATCAAAGTGTTTGAACGGAATGTATACATACAGCTTACATCATACTATGCAGCCAAGCAACTAAATACAGGATTATTCCTCAGTAGCCATAGTGCCATTTGTTGGACTTTGAGGCAAAGGCAGATATATTGACAAAAAACCTCTGAGGTCTAATTTTGTCTGTGAGGCAACACAGATATTCAACCCTTCCCTATCAATTAAACCTGCAAATAAGGGACGTTCTGCATCTTTCTCAAGCCAACAAAACGGCAGGCCAGGGAGGCTGTTATTAGGAAATCACACTGATGTACCCACAGATTCTTATACTAAAAGAAGACAACGTGCCATAAATATAAATATATGTGTTTAAGTATTTTAAAGTAGGAAAACAAAAGCCATGTGTTTTTCCGTTTATACCAGCCACAAAAATACATGAGCCAATCGACTCCCACTAAACAAGAGTGAAAAAAGCTTGTTCCATTTTTTATGCATGAGAACTCTATACTTCCCTCCATCCTACACCAAACTGATTCTTGTTTGCTGCTCTAAAACATCTCTTATTCCTACCAGTTTCATTTGTTTTTCATCCCACACAGGCAGATATTACATTCTCACTGAGACATGCTTCTACCATTAGTGGGCATACAGGCTATTATTCAAATTTCATGTTGATGCTTTTTTACAAGTCATATATTGGGTATCTCCATACACTCTATATGCTCCTTGCTTTTACTTAGGGGCATATGCATCTTATTGGCATTGCAGGAAAAGAATATAGTACATTTCATTCTTTTCTCAGCTCTTCTAAGAATGCAAAGACATCTTCAAATGTCAGCTTCAAAGGCATCTTCAAATCAACACCCTCTCATGAGACTGTTGCAACTGTTCCTCTGTACTGTTTCCTTTAGTTTTTTGCAATGACAACAGTTTTCCAAGACACACAAAGGAGAAAAATCATATTGAGATAGCTCTGAAAGACTAGGTTTGGCTAAAAGGAATTGCTTTTCATTTCTCTTCTCCAGTTACATTGCAAAGGTCACAGGAAGGGTAAGCTCCCTGATGTTCCTCATAACAAGTGATCCAGACTGCTCACTCTTGGATGTATACTCCTCTTTACTTTTTTCTGTTGTCCTAAGAGACAGAGAACGGCAGAGTAAGATTTGGCCTCCCTAAATAGCCATTGGCCTTTGTAGGTCCCTTTGTCAGTTGTGCAATAAAAGACAATGCATCCCTAGTACAGACCTGAAGACGGTGTTTAAGACAGGGTGGACCCAGGGTGGCCCAGTCTATTAAACCTAAGGATTGAGAACCATGGCTATGATGTCACATTATATGCCAATATCACCTTGAGGAAAAGGAGCTACTAGAAAGTTCTTCTGAGCATGCTGGATGTTCATGTCATCAGGCTGTTCGCTTCTATTTCCTGAACTTATACTCTTGTGGGGACCATTTGGGTACAGACTCTTGGGTATAAAAGTATCTGAGATGGCTTGATACTAGAATTATAAAGCATATGCCTGAGTAATCTTTTTCGTAGAAATGATTTATCAAAACTGACATTTTCTACTAAGAAAAAAAATATTTTCAAAGATATTTGTAGTGAAAAATCAGACATTAAAAAATGTATAATTCTTTTGCAGAAATGTGACCCTTTGGTTAGGAAAGTATTTTTATTTCTTTGCTTTGAAGTATCTCAGGGTTTTGTTGGTGGAAATAAGCTCAAATGTATTCAGCCTCCTAGAGAAGAAAAGAAGGAGAATTTCCATGTATGAGCTATGTGAAGATTTTCAATTTCTGAATCCAAATATGAAACGATAGAGGGCTATCTTATGGTCATGAGAAATAAGCAATGCATCAGTCAGCTCAGTGGAGGACTTTATAACCTCCCATTTCCTTTACACCATACCAGAAAAGGTTACTTATGCAGCCCCAATGGTAATGACTCTGCCTGACATTTCAAGGTGCATCTAACAAACATCAGCACAGAGAAACAACCTTCTCAGCACAGTTTCAGGCAATTCATTTGCCTTCATCCACAGTAACTTACATCAATGCCAGCAGGATTAATTCATCAATGTTGGTAAACTGGCTACAGGATGAAATGCCATTAGTTGAATTTAGTAAATTTGGTTTCTTTTTATGCGAGACTGTTGTTAAAAGCATGACAGTCTTTGTGCTGCATTTTAAATAGAAGGGGGGTCTTAATGCTGCTGTATTGCTACAAAAATCAATGAAACATTTATCTTGTCCAGGGAGATGTAAGTATTGTCTTGGGATGAAAAATATGTGGTGGCACAGACTGTGAACTACGTTGACATGAAACAGTGGACTACCTCAGCGTGGGGGTCTGAAATGCTGTTTCTCATAATTTTACAGGAAAAAAAACCACCATGAACTGATAAATTACTCTTTCCAATATAAGTATAAGCATATTGTAAATTGCAAAGTCCTCACAGTGATCTTTGAAGATCCCTTAAAGAAAAGGATGAATATGCCCAAGTTACAGTGTGCTTTCATATGAAATGTATTTTAACTTAGACACTCTCAACCTCTACCACTAAACAGAAGCAGAACATTGGGCTGTAGTGAGATTTTAGTTTCTCCATTCAGACAATTGCATCCTGTTTTCTCCCTCTCTTGCCTCTGTAATATAATACCTATCTGAGAAAGGTATACAGTGCTGTTGAGGGAGAACAGGAGAATTTTCTGTTTTGTACTGGTTGTAAGGAGTCCTTTAAAGACAAGATGGGATAATCAACTGTGAGTTCAGTGGTAACAGATTCAATCTACTGTGCTCTGACAGAGAGGAAAATAGAGATAAATTAAAGTTTTCAGGCTTCACTGTGAAAAAATGGGAAAAAATACACACAACATATGATTAAGTTTTAGCCTACGTAAGACCAGTAACAGTTTTATCGTTCACTTCAATGGGACCAAGAGTGTACCCAGTGCCCTCTGTAAGACGTGTTCATGTAAGGGCCATCACAGAAAATGACAGAAAATAACTTCTGCAACAACAAAAAGCATCCAGATCAAAAGGGCAAAGTCACTGAATTCCTGGAGAGCTCTCCCATGCTCTTTGCTTTGTGCCAAACCAACAAATAAAAACCAGTGAGAAAATACAAAGGCAGCTTTGAAGGGAAGGAAGCTGCATTGCCTTTAGACCAAAACCTCAAACAAACCTGCATTATGAAGTGAACAACTAAAATAGTCAGCCATGTCAGCTCCACCTACCCCGTAATGCTCACTTCATTTCAGTTCAGCCTCACAGCAATGGTTTAAGAAGACCTGTATGTAGCTCAAAACAGGTAACTAGTGCAAACTTACTGTCTTAAACAGGAAGGGTATGCTGCAGGCAACATGTAAGGGGTGGGTGACACTATTCCCAATGATTTTAACTTTATTTATATCTAATTCAGAATCAAGGTCACTATTCTTATTTATAGAATTGTTTGGGTTGGAAAGGACCTTAAGATCATTCAGTTCCAACCCCCTGCCATGGTAGGGATGCTTCACCCTACACCATGTCTGCCAAGGCTCTGTCCAACCTGGCGTTGAACATTTTGCTGTTCCTTCCATTAAAACACTATATCTGAATTTGTTTTCCTAAAGCTGCTGGATCCTCCCATTGGACTCATACTGTAAGACGGATTCTTCTTCTTCTTCCTTTGAAGATGAAGGAGCATATACTTAATAATGATCACATTTTGCTCTGTCAGTAAGTTCCGACTTATCTCTTGGGCTGTCTGTAGCATAAACAAGAAAGCAGTAGAAATTTCCTTGTAAAACTTCTATGGAACAGTTTCATTCCCATGTCAAATTTGTATAAAGACTTCACTATTTTCTGTTATCTCCCTTTCTTTCATCTGGGGGATGTATCCAATATGAGTCAATATAATCTCAGAAGGTTTATTTAACTGTCATGTTCTCCATATGACTAAAGGTTATTTGATCATCTCTGACAGCAGTTTTGAGTGCGAAGTAAGCAAAACATACACATGAGCTGTTTAAACAGTGAAACTCTCATCACTTTCCTCTAAGCTGACTTTATCCCAACCTAAAATAAGAACTTTCCTAACAAACCTTTTCAGACAGAAGAATCAGGACTTGAAAGACCTCTGATAGAGCTACATGCTTGGAAAGATATAAGTCAATATTATTATAAACTTCAGTAACACCACAGTATGGAGAGGGAAATGCATGCAGGACTAATTCATGGGTTTATTTTCTGTGGGGAAAAGTAGTGCTAGGTAACCCATTCATATAGTAGGGGAAAAAGTGTCAACATGTTTTTTTGCAGCACTAATATGACAAGTTAGGTCATTTGCTGTATTGTGCCTGGCTTACTAGAGACACCGAGTTCAGGCTTACCTTTGATAAATTAACTATCCATGTAGTTAAAATGTTATGCACACATTCGAGGCTTGCAATAAGCAGGGTTGTAAAATCCACATACAACCACGTGCACCCCACTTCTATCACTGGAGCAGCAGAATGGGTAACAGGTAATATTTGACTGCTCTCTTTTTTGCTTGCAGAACTCACAGAGCAGCCCTCACTCCACAGCACATGTGGCTGTATCCTGAGGCTCTTCCTAAGTTTTTTTCTAGTCCTGAATTTAAATTCAGCCTGTCTTCCTTTCATCTTCTGGAGGCACGTCATAGGATTCTTAGTACTATCAAAACCTCAGTCGACCTCACTAACATTAGCTCACAGCTTCATAAATTTATAAATGGATTACATGATGTACTGGTAGTTACAGAACTCTTGAGTGTGCCTTTCATACCCTTTTATTTCTTCATCTGATTTTCCCAATGAGCTGTGGTTACTGTTGGTGCTTAACTTTCATCTACAAAATAGAGTCCTTGGATCAAGTATTCAGTCTCAGTAGGAGGCACTTCAGTAAACTGTTTAATTTTCTCCCCCTTCATCAAACCATGCTGGATCTCATTGTAGACCTGGCACTATGCATCTGAGAATGGAAAAAAGATGAGTTGTAGAAACCACTGTCAATCAGATATTCAGAAGGGAAATTCTGACTGAAATCCACCCTCTCAGACTTTCTCTCTAATGATTGTTCAAAGTAATGCATTTCTTCTATATAATCTGAGGACAAACAATATCCAAGAAGGGAACCCCAGTATTCTTACCCCAAGTACTTCAATAGCCAAAGTCACACACATATTTTTGCTCACTTGATTCAGATGCTATAAGTTGTATTCTTTCCTGTCTCATTTTGGGGGAAAGTGGTGAATCTGCCATTGTAACATCATGTAGTCTGGTGGACAGCATATATATACATACACACAGAGATATACATATATATATACACATAGTGTGTATATATATATATATATATATATATAAATATCTCCTCATTAGCTCAACTATATGCTCCATCCTCTGCCAGGGAAAACTGCAGAGTTGGTGACGAAATCCAAGCTTAAGTGTAAATTAAGTGAACATAGTTGGAATACTCTGAATACCTGAAAGATGCTGACATGGAGTTTGCCTATAAAATTTAAGCCTGATTATAAGTTTTAGTTTGCATTTATTTTTTACTATTATCAACCTCTTGATCCCTAATTCGGAGCACTGTGGCTGATTGCAGCTGGAATTCAACTATTAGTAAATGTCTCGGTAGGCAGTAAAAGCCAAGAAACTCAGTAAGCGTGAGGCTTAAGATCAAGTACATCTAAGTTTACACCCTAGTGTAATTTGATCAGCTAGTGACTCAGGCAAAAGAGAGAAACCTGTAATACAGGTTACATTAGTTTTGATGCCCACAGGACTACTTAGTTGTTATGATGCTTAACTTAGAGGTCTCCAATCAGCCTTTTTGGTTATCTCTGTAATTGTTTAAAGCAAAATTAATTCACAAAGCAGGGGGGAGGCTCTAAAGCCTGAATCAAACTTCACGCACAGGGATACACTTTCTTCCTATACATTGTCTCAGCTTCTGTTCATTTTCTAATGAGATCAGCCAGTACTGCTGTTAATGCATTGAGAACAATTAATGAGCAGCATCCCAGCAGTGATACGTTTTTACTGATGGCATTATGCACGTTAGCATCATTTCAAGCCTTATCCTTTCAGATTCCATCTGAAGTTCACTGGATTCAAGCGAACCTAAAGAAAGCAAAAGAACTGAAAAATTCCACTGTGAAAAATCTCCTTTTAATTATGTTTCACCTCAAACTGTGAACAAAAGAATTTTTTTCCCTGAAAATAGATTCTTAAAAATCAATTTCAGGATTTTTTTTCATTTCAACTAAAAATTTATCTTACCAAATGCCTGCTTGGAAGATTATTGATGATTTTGATAGTTTGCTTTACCCTGGTGGCAGGAAATGAAGGCAGGAGAAGATCTTTTTGGACTGATATGCATTTTGATAGCAGTGTGTTTTCCACCAGGAATTGAACCCTACGCCAAATTCCCAACCAGGTCTCAGAGAAATCTTTCAGTGGGAGGTCGATCCATTCTAGCAATATATGTAAGGATAGGGTGTTATATTACACAGTTAAGCAAATCTTTATCACTGGGGAATATAAGCCTGTAGGACATGCTTTTCTTCCTGTGTAGTACCTGGAGTGTGTTTCTATATGAAAGAAGCATGAGGAAGAGATAAGAGTAGAGATAGTCTCACACAGTTGCCAGAGAATGTCATAAAAATTTAAGTCCTTTACAAATTCCCATTTTAAAAGCATAATATGTTATGGATAATGAAAACTCTTGAACAATGTAAGTGCCTTCATACAGCTTTCATATTGTTTTCACAGTAACATGCAGCTGAAGGCATGGGTCAAATGCTACTGAAAATAAGTATAATTGTAAAGGAACAAACTTAAAAAGGGTTTTGTTTAAAATCTGGTTGTCTTGTTTGATTTCTTTTGTCCAGTGATATGAAAACCAGCCGGAGAGCATTTAACACTAAATAGAAGCTTTCACAATTTTCTTTTTAAAACTCTTTGATTTGAAATGTATAACTTATTCAAACACCAAGCTATTGAGAGCATAAAGCATTCACCCTGTATTCAGCCTGATCAGAATCTTAGTGGCATATTCCTTTCTATAGGAATTTTCAGTGTTTAGAAATGTTATCACAAAACCCAGAAAACTGTTTTTGCCTCACTGTGATTTCCACCACACTGTAACTCTGCATAGGTTGCTTTGTATGGAACATCTATCCGGTACTGTGTGTTTGTAAGCAACTGAAAGTAAATAATTAGTATCAGGTCATTAGATTGGATATAAGGAAGAAATTCTTTACTGTAAGGGTAGCTGAGTCACTGGAATGAGTTGCCCAGGGAAGCTGTGAGTGCTCCATCCCTGGTGGTGTTCAAGGCCAGGTTGGATCGAGCCTTGGGTAACATGGTTTAGTGTGAGGTGTCCTTGCCCATGGCAAGGGGGTTGGAACTGGATGATCTTCAGGTCCTTTCCAACCCTATCTATTCTATGATTCTAATTATCATAATAAAATTTCCTTATTATGCTGCTAATGAGAGGATTACCTTCATGAGCACATTTAAAAGATAACACATTCTGCAGCACCTGACAATAGTAAAATAATCAAGGCCTCAGTTTTCCTCTTTTTCAGGCACTGCCTTAAAGGGTATTCTGCAAAATACATCTCCCAACACACACTTTCCTGACACCTCAGGCAGTTGAGGCATAAGCCATATGTTCCCCCCCTCCCCCAGGATGGAGTTAAGCCACTGAGGAATAGTGTATGATACAAAGAGGGAACAGAAAAAAACACTGACTGCTGTAACCAGAATTTAGAATACTTGTAAAAACCTTCCCGTCTCCTGGAATGCTGAATCCGTCCCTCCCTTCCCAGCTTCAAGGGGTAAGCATGCCCAGCAATTACAGGAGGGTCTGTACATGTCTGAATGATCTAGCCAGGGACGTAAGGTTGTAAGCAGCCTCCTGACCTATTGAGACACATCTATATGTATTGCTGGTGCTACAACGCACAGTACATTTCATAAACATATTGAGCTCTTCCTTAAAATCAAGCTCTGTCATTCTTATTACTTCCTTTTTAAAGCAGGTCCAGAACTTCCCTCTTCTATCTGTTGGAAACCTTTTACTAAAGACTACAGTGTACCTATCTACTGACAGTTTTAACAGGTCCTAACATGCACCTTCAGTTTAAATAACCTTCTCCTTCTGAAGGAATAAAGAATGATGCTGCAGACAGGTTATAGTTTTAGGATACTGGTCTAGGATGCAGTTTTTAAAGGACAGTTTGAGGAAAGTTCTTGGGTTGTAAAATCCACGTCATTTGCCATAACTTACTCCTAGTAGGTAAAGCTGTAAGAACATCAGTTATACAAAAATTGATGAAAAACTGTCTCCCTGTCTGGAGTTCCATTGTATAAGGACACATAAAGAGACATGATCACATACATATACATATACATATGAGACTAATATAATATATATAGATGAGACCAAGACTACACATATGGATGATTCGTTGCAAACAGTGGTAAAGAGGATGGGGAAATGGAATGTCTGATTTTATCCAGGGGTTGAATTCACCTGTAAGGTGTCTCAGGAATTTAATAGAAGGTTCACAATCAATAAAATACTTTGAAAATTTGGTACAAATCAGTATTAACAATACAGGTATTGTGAGAAGGTTAGACAGGTTTCAAAGACATCAGGTAAATAAGCTACCTGCAGCAACAAGCACTACAGAATCTTCTGGGACTGAGCTCCCCCAACTAAACATGGGCAGTATCACTTTAGGGCTATATTAGCAACAGGAATATGGCAGTGACAGTGAAAGGTTTAGCGAGATTAGGATAGAGCAGACAGAAAACTCAGTGCCTTGCTGACCCCTTCAGGTAGTAAATTGAAGCCTTGAAACATGAAATTTAGAATCGTAGAGAAACTGTCCTGTTAATGCTGATTTGTAGGTGCCATAAATATACCGAAAGCAATTCACAGATTCCCAGTTTCCAAGCTTGGAAAGGACTGCTGTGCTAAAGCAGTCTGGCCCCTTCTTTCTCTGAGAGCCAGCACGTCTTGCAAGAACAAACCAAAGGCTCATATTTGACAACATAATCCTGTCTGAAGTGATCCCAACAATTCTGAGACCAGAATCTTAGTGAACTTTTCCAGAGTTCAGTCTCAGAACTGTATTCTTTTTATCCCCTACTGAGAAATAACTGGATATTTGGGATTTCTCCTATCTCAAACCTTTGTGGGTTTTACTGTTACTTAATCTGTAAATCTGAACAGATTAGATTTGTTCCTGTCTTTATTCATTAGCAGACCCACTTTTTACAAATAGATACCAGCCTTCAATGATAAAGTCATTTCTCAGTTAACATTTCAGAGAGGTGATCTTTGCACCTATGGATGAAAAGTTTGACTGTCACAGTCCTTCAGCATTTATGGAACATCCCCTCTAATGCAGGCTGAGACCTTTATGCAGCATTACTGCCTGCAGTACTAGACTTAAAGGAAAGACCACTTCCATATGGTATTTTTCATATGTCTAAGGACTAAGTTAACATTTTACTTCTCTCTTTAAATAACTTCTAGTTCATACTGAGAGATTTTTCCACCACAGTCCCCAGGCCTTTCTCCAGATTAATGGGGTTGAAAGGTGTCGTTATGGGGATCATGTGTATGGCTGGTGTCAGAGCAGGGAAATCAATAAATTCTTTCCATATATCTGTTATGAGATCAGATCACTGGTTCTGTCGGAACTGACAAGTCCGTGTCTTCCTTTGTGGAGTTTATTATAGTTGTTTTTTTTCCCTCCATGGATTTTTGTCCCAAAGGGCACAGACATATTGCTGCTTCTATTGCAGCTTATAAAAAAATCAAAATAAATAAACCATAGGCCTCATTCATCTTTAATTTCTGTTCTTTTGTCATTTGCAGTTGTTAGTGACATGATGGATGGAATCACTGCTGGAAAATGGCAAGGAAAACTTCTGCTTCTGTTTAGCTGCTTGGATACCTCATTAAACTCAAGAGAATTGCAACAAAACTGATTTCTTGACGAGAAAACTTTTTTATTCAGTAGAGATTTTTTTAAACTTTCATGTGTAAAATACCCTTAAGTCCAGCTCAGATTATATGGACAAAACCAGACAGAGGCCTTCCTGAGACTTCAAAAGCCCAGAGTGAAAACTGCACAGATAGGAGACCTGGACTTGCACCTCTTACATCTCTGATGCATGACGTATGATAACATAGAAGAAACAAGACTTTGAACTGATTTGAACTTTGGAAGGGCAGAGATAAAGACAGAAGCATTCCTAAAAGTCTTGTTTTCATTACCATACAAAAGAAGGGGGGAAAAAAAGGTTAGAACTTTCTTACTGTGCTGGAAAAGAAGTTACTAGCAACTTTCACTCAAGAAGCAGCAACTGTCTCAAGAGACAGCTCCTTGAGCCAGTCCTTCTGACATAGTGACAGGGTTGCACAAGCTTTGTTAATACTGTCTTGTGAATTCAGGGCTACTAAAGTTAATAGACATTGTTTTAGCAAGGTATGCTTTGCATCTGCACAAGTCTGCGTGTGCAAGTATGTGGGGAAAAAAGAAAAACAAGAATCCTCTTCATCAGGGAATGTAGCAATAGGACAAGGGGTGATGGGTTCAAACTTAAACAAGGGAAGCTCAGGTTAGATGTAAAGAAGAAGTTCTTTACTGTGAGGGTGGTGAGGCACTGGAATGGATTTCCCAAAGAAGTGGTAAATGCTCCATTACTGGCAGTGTTCAAGGCCAAGTTGGACAGAGCCTTGGGTGACATGGTTTAGTGTGAGGTGTCCCTGCCCATGGCAGGGGATTGGAATTGGATGGTCTTAAGGTCCTTTCCAACCCAAACTATTCTGTGATTCTATGAAGAAAGTAGTCCTGATTTCCACCCCCTACAACTTTGTAATCTCTGGGATTTATAAGAAAAAAATGAAAGGATTTTTGACCAATAAGTAATAATGGATAAATACCCACGTCGCAGTTTGCAGTCAGCACCTGATATTCAAAAGCCATCAGGAAGAAAGGTTGTTTTAACAAACTAATTTTCCAAGTTCATCAATGTGAATAAGCAAGTTACTACTGCTCTCTGTCAGGGAGAATACAAACCTGTCAAAACAACACAATCTTTTCTTGATGCTAAATAATGAAGGCAAAATGATAAACTGGCTAAAGCTTGATAGACTTCCCCAGAATTTTTCCCTGAGAAAGTTAAAGGAATGGAAAAAATACAGCTAAAATGTAATTCTCCAATTCTGCTGTGGGCTAGGAGTGATGGAGACATCAAAATAAGATCTTACTGAGCAGCCTGACAGCAACAGAATGTGTGCCTTGATGTCTGTGACACCTCTTGGTCTGATTTCTGTCACAAAGGCTACATACACACTGGATGCGACAGGAGATTTTAAATGTGAAACTTGCATTACAGCAGCAAAGGTAAGGATGAAAATGCTATGATAGGTGCTTTAATGCATTTTAAACCAGGTCTGAGAAAAAGCAGTGGTTAATATGGAGCCTCACTGGGCATTGGGATTGCAACAGAATGCATAAGGTGCTGCTACAGAGCTTAAAAGGTGGCAAATAGCCAGCAATTCTGCTTGTACTCTTTGATGGGTTATGTTTGCATGTTTTGCATTTCTTTGGCATTGTCAGTAATCTGTGCAAGACATACATTTCACCATGAAAATGAAAATATCAGCTATTTCAAACTTTTATCAGTTGTCCCAACAGCTTGTAAGAGATCAGACATGCAGCTTGCTGGTGGTGTTGTATGCTGATGAGAGAGAAAGGGGCCTGCAAAGATGCTGGAGAGGGACTCTTCATCAGGGACTGTAGCAATAGGACAAGGGGTGATGGGTTTAAACTTAACAGGATAAGTTCAGGTTAGGTATAGGGAAGAGGTTCTTTATTGTGAGGGTGCTGAGGCGCTGGCACAGGGTGCCCAGAGAAGCTGTGACTGCCCCGTCCCTTGCAGTGTTCAAGGCCAGGTTGGACACAGGGGCATGGAGCAAGCTGCTCTAGTGGAAGGTGTCCCTGCCCATGGTAGGGGTTGGAACTCGATGAGCTTTAAGGTCCTTTCCAACCGTAATTATTCTATGACTCTATGATTCCCTGTCCAGTTTCTGCAAGATGAACAGCTGAATCTGTGTTTGTTTTCTCATTTTTGTCAGCACATTATTCCATGCTATCCAGGTGTTTCGGTTCTCATAAGAACACAAGCATGTGCACACAGATGTTTGCATTCATGTGCCTGTGTGTGTGTGCATCTGTGGCATCTTTCCTTTTTGAGATTCTCCGATTAATATTCTTCCATTTTCGAACTCACAATGGCATTTTAATTTTAAAATTGGCAAATTAACAGAAGGAGAAAGGGATTAAATAATAATAAAAAAACACTTGAATTAAATAATAAAAGAATTAAACACTTGAAGTAAATCAGATCCCTTCAACGTTACTCCTAATGTTCCCTGTAATGTTGATATAGTCACTTTTTGCAGTACCCATTCCATCCTTCCTACTCCCAGCATAGAATCATAGAATGGTTAGTGTTGGAAAGGACCTTAAGATCACCCAGTTCCAACCCCCTGCCATGGTCATGGATGCCTCACAGTAGGCCATGTCACCCAAGGCTCTGTCCAACCTGGCCTTGAACACTGCCAGGGATGGATCATTTATCGCTTCTTTGGCCAACCTATTCCAGAGCCTCACCACCCTCACAGTAAAGAGCTTCTTCAACTAGATCAGGTTGCACCATCAGTTCCAGTTATATCTAGATCATGTTCATATCTCTTCTCACTGATTCTTATTTTTCATCCTGGTGATGCAATCAGAAGCTGGTTTTTTGACCCAGATCTAGAATGGATTATGCCTATTGTTAAGTCGCAAAATTAAGGAGCCTCCTGTGGTATACGATTTCTGAGACTGCCTCTGAGAAAACCTGTGAGAACCAAAAGCACATCCATTCAAAACTGATATTTTTCCAGGCAAAATTTAGCATTGTTCCATAAATTATAGTAGCACTTGGGTTTTAGCTTTTTAAGATGAGTGTTTTCTGTTGCTTTTTTAGATGAGTGGTCAGTAACTAGAAATTATCCTTATTTGTTAAAAATGCTCCTTTGTGCTGGAGAGAACTCTTTACCCCAGCATGAACAGGCAATTCAAATCGTTCAGAGTAGCATTAATACACTCACTTGTGGATTAAGTGGCTCTTATAAAGTTTCAGATTGAATTAGTTTTTAAAAAGGAGATCAGGATGCAGATTCAGAAGTTTCTGAAGTAAGAGAAATAAGCTGAAATTTCAACCTATGGAAATACAGCATGAAAATATGGCTGATTTGCAATCTGAATCCAAATTAAAATACATAACTGCAGTTCCCTCAATTGCAAATACAAGCATCTTCCATTTTACTGGGCATTTATGAGATAGAAGAAAATATCGAGGGTGCTACAAAAGAGAGTTCACGTAATTTAGATAAGCCCCAGACACAAATGCGAGGATGTGATTTCTGTGGTGTTTTGGAAGATGTAGTTCATCTTCTTCACAGCATACCAAAATTACAGTTTGTTTCTCCTCGGCGTCTTTGGAAGTGATATTGCATTGTTATTTCCATGACCGGGATTAAAAGAAAACCCCCAAACCAAAACCCAACAAACATATCTCTTAAGAAAATAGCATCATTTCATTGCGGTTAAATACTTTTTGCCTTATTAGGGCAAAAACCTTAGCAAAATTATTATAAAGCCCTAGTTCTTACCAGTACATTGGCTTTGTGCTAATTACGTGCTGATTTATACTTCAAATTCTATTATAGAGTTTCCTGATATCAGCTCACCTCTTTCAGTAAACAAAAAGGAAGTGGAATTAACATTTTTAGCATTGATTACTATCACTAGCAAATAATAGACCCAGCTCAGAAACAGAGTTAGAGGCAAATGTCGTCCCAGAGAATTTGCCATCTGCTCAGGCAAGTCTGGCAAAACAACGGAGGAATGGGACACTGATCTCCTGGTTTTATAAGGAAAACAGATGAGGGTAAAAGAAGCTCGGAGAAGACAAACAGGGCAAAGAAAGGAGCTGAACTGTCTTCCAGAATCAGAATTTAAAATATGCTCTTTGCCTGTCTTAGCATTTATGAGGAGGCTGTAGGGAGCTTTTATGAAAACAAGTCTGAATAAATATGAGTGTAAAATGTTTCCTAATCTAACTGCTGCAGGGGTGCATGCTGCCAGTGCTAAAAGAGAAACTAAAGTCCCCATTACTCCTTTCTACTCACTGCAGTACTCCCAGTGTTTGCATATCTGGAAGGATTACTGAGGTATCTAAGCACTGAAATAGATTTTAAATATTAAATAGATTTTACATACAATTTCTTCCTTTATACTCACAGAATTAATTCTCAAATCTCAGAGAACTACAAGGATATGGGGATGTGAAGCATATAAAGTGGAGGGACTGCAGGCTCTGGGGTTGTCCAAGACAACTCGTGACTTCATTCTAGGCAGAGACCTGAGGAAATACCAGTCTCCTTCCCTAGCTCTACTGTACCTCCCAAAGAAACGTTGGGGTACTGAAGGAATTGCAGTACCCTGAGCACTTATAATGCTCTTGCTGCTCAGTTCGGCTGCCTCTGAGACACAGTTGAATGTGTCAAAATTGCCCTTTTGCTTTTCAACTTCTATTCCCACAGCTGATGCTGGCCCCCATCCTTCATTCCTGGTTAGCAGAATGCTAATTTGCCTGACATGTTGGGAAGTCTAAGCTCATCTCCAAAAGTAACTGTTTTCAGTCATAACATACTAAATTATGTTATGCATTTATACATAACATATATAACCATTTATATGTTTATGGTTATATCTATAACCACTCATAGATTTCTTTCTTTCATCTCCACTCAGGAGCAACTCATCAGTAGATTTAATGACACTGTTGAGGTTTGTCTGAATTAGATTTGTCTCACTTTGATGATGATGTGAACACTTTGTTACAAGGATACAAATGACAAGGGTTGAAATCTGGGGTTAAATGTAGAATGATTGAAGGGGAAGAAAGTTTGGAATAGATTTTACCTATGGTTGTAAGCAAATCTCAGCTAGGAGAGGCTAAGTTTCAGAATGTGATGGGACTGAGAGATGTGACCATCAGTTTTTCAAAACGATCTAACAAATCTGGACACTGGCTGCAGATTAGCAAGCACAGTATTTCCCCTTACTAGAAGGAAGAAAAAGGAATTCAACAGGCATAGCCCAATTAAGCTGACCTCAGTAATCCATTAGGGATGTAGAACACATTTTCAAGTGAAAAATTAATAAGAGACATGAAGCTAAATGGATTATGGGATAAAATAAAACATGAATTTACCGACTGTAGACTAAGTCAAACTAACTCAGTGTGCTTTGAGTCTTGTAACAGAAATTATTTTCAGCAGACAGGCAGTGCTCAGGCTTTCATCCCTTTGGACTTGAGGAAAGCATTTCATTTAATAAGCCGCATGAAGAATTTTTACAGAAAGAGAGTAAGATGGGACTGTTGAAAAACTGTCAGGTCCATAAGAGCCTCTTAAAAAGCATATGGAAATGGATCATGTGATAGGAAATCATATCAGGGACTGTAGCGATAGGGCAAGGGGGAATGGGTTCAAACTTAAACAGGGGAAGTTCAGGTTAGATATAAGTCCCTTACTGTGAGGGTAGTGAATGTGGTAAATGCTCTGTCCCTGGCAATGCTCAAGGCCAGGTTGGACAGAGCCGTGGGTGATATGGTTTAGTGTGAGGTGTCCCTGCCCATGGCAGGGGGTTGGAACTGGATGATCTTCAGGTCCTTTCCAACCCAAACCATTCTATGATTCTATGATTCTAAAAGCTTCCTATCTGAATGCTCAGATGCATTTCCCAAGGATCATCCTTGGGACTAATTTTACTTGATATTTTCATCAGTGACCCTGGCACAAAAAGTAGAAAATCGATCATTTAGTTTGGCAGCAAGTAAGGAAGTACTGTCAATAAAACTAAGAGAAAAATGTCAGACAGGAAGACACTGGGATAACAGGAATGAAAAAAAGTGTAATTGTACAAAGTGCCAGGACACGTACATCTACTAAGAAAAAATACTGCTATATCCTTTTGTTAATGGGAAATGATAGAAGATGAGAAAGAGCAGGAAGCAATAAAAAAGCTAAAATAATCCTAGATTTCTACATTTTTTACTGTTGAGATGAGGAATTAATTCATTCTGCTTTACATGACTGTGGTGAAGTGTTAATAAGCACACAACATATGGTTCTGGTCAGGTTGTTTGTAAATCAAGAGGAAGCACAAAGGTAACAAAGGAGCAAGAAAAGGATAACTGGGAATGGAATATTTGCTATGCAACATGAAATGGAGAAATACTTTCTTGTCATGCCAATGTCTTACTAAAACGAAAATGAAAAGGGGACATAGTTGCCCTTTGCAAGTGATCTATGAGGACAGACAGGAAGTGACACATGGGAAAAAGTTT
Source organism: Neopsephotus bourkii (assembly GCF_033783945.1). Taxonomy (NCBI): domain Eukaryota; kingdom Metazoa; phylum Chordata; class Aves; order Psittaciformes; family Psittacidae; genus Neopsephotus; species Neopsephotus bourkii. Next base: position 249,790 of record NW_026901486.1, read on the forward strand.
AGGTAAATGATCAAAAGAAATTCAGTCTAGAGATTAAGAAAATGCTTCTAAGAATCCAAAGTGGGATCATGAGATGGTTTCTCAGAAGCAGCGGGAGGATTTACATAGTGTAAAGCAATGATTGATGATGCCGTGTCAGGGGTTATGTGACACACAAAACTGTTAAAGCAAAGAACTGGATTCAGTCCTACAAACATAAGAAAGTTAATCAGTAGGAAACAAACCAGCAAACAGAACAACTTTTCAGCTGTTTAGTCCACCCCTTAGTCTCAGTCACTATTATGCAGTGATGGCTTCAGTGTGCCTCATCTCAGCAATAGAGAAACTACTGCAAGGTTATGAGGACCACAAACAAAATGTGTCCCAGATCCTCAGAAAAAGTACAATCTCACTTTGGGAAGAAAGCTTCAGGGAAGCAGGAGGGAAGGAGAAGGAATCTTTTTCTTTGAAATGCAAGCCTGAATTAGGCTGGTGAGCACAATGCCAGGGTTGGCCCTAGGCATGGACAGAGAAGGCGTCAGTGCAGCAATATCTCCATACCCATTTCACCTACATCAGAGGCGTGTTAGTCACGGCTTCTGTGGCTGCAAAAATAGGGCTGGGGAGAAAGCCACAAAATCCAGGTAGAGCCTGATGACAACCCTTGAGCCATCTCTGCTAGTGCTCAATAGAGGAAGTGCTTCCCACTACTGCCCTGTCCTTTGAAAGGGATGTTAACATCCCTGCAGGCAGGGGAGCTGGGAGTAGGGGACTCCAAAAGTTTTATGACTATTGAAACCATTACCTTTTCTCTTTCACTCTGCAATGTCTATTCTGCCGTCCTCACTCCTTCAGCTGAATTGGACACATTTCACTTAAATGATCCAATGAAAGAACAGGCCATGCTTAAACCTTTGGTGATGCCTTCTGAAAACACAGGCACTGATTTCCTGAACAAGAGTTTAAATGGAAAAAGACTGATTGAATTTAAGTTGAATCCCCTCATAGGGAATTAGCTTATTATTCCTGATATTTTTTTCTCAGTATCATTTTGTTTAAAATAAAATCCATATATAAGAAAACAGCCAAATCCCAAAATAAACAGCCCTGTGAAAACACTTGCCTGACACATTTAACATCTCTCTAATATTATTTTTCATAATTGTTTCAGAATGAAAATGTGCAACATAACAACCTGCAAATGGCTCATGCATATTCATGCCTTCCATGTGTTAACTGCTGGGCAATGTTCTCAGACTGCTCTGTATTATAAATTGTTACTTATTTACCGTGCCAGTTGGTGACTCTGAGGTAGCATATGTGAAATGAATTTGCAGTTTCTATTAAAGCGAGTTGAAATCTTCCAGCAAAACACTTTTTCAGTTATAACAAAAAAGATTGAAAGGAGACCTCAGAGCAGCTTCTAGTATCTGAAGGGGACTACAAGGATGCTCGGGAGGGACTCTTCATCAAGGGACTGTAGTGATAGGATAAGGGGTGATGGGTTTAAACTGAAACAGGGGAAGTTCAGGTTAGATATAAGGAAGAAGTTCTTTACTGTGAGGGTGCTGAGGTACTGGCACAGGGTGCCTAATGAAGAGGTAAATGCTCCATTCTTGATAGTGTTCAAGGCCAGATCGGACAGAGCCTTGGGCAATATGGTCTAGTGTGAGGTGTTCCTGCTTGTGGCAGGGGAATGGAACTGGATGATCTTAAAGCCCTTTCCATTCAAACCACTCTATGATTCTATGAAATACGGAATCACCCCTACCCGCCAGTCAGGAAGGTAGTGCTTTTTCAAGTATTTGTTCAGATGATCTGACCAAACATGGATAGGTTTTTATGAGAAGTGTTTTCCAAATATCCAGAAGAATACATGCATTATTTCTGGGAGCTCCAGAACAGCTCCAGCATGGGAGTTATTCCCACATGGCTCTCATCTGGCAAAATCTTATTGCAGGATGCTTTCCCAAACCAGAATCTCGGTACCTTCAGGGCAGGCAACCCATGCTCAGCTCTGAAACAGCCACCTCTGCACTGATGTTTCCAACAACACTGTTGTGGAACAAGAAATTCAGATGTTTGGGAAATACTTCTCTTACCACAGGTCCCCTCCAGCAACAACTTCCTGACACTGGTCTGTAGCTTGAATCCCAAAACTTCCAAAATCTGTGCTACTGAACTGGCAGCCAGGACCTTGCATCCCTAGCTTCCAATGTGTCAAGATGTCCCCAGATCCTCCTCACGTAAAACTTGATACACCACACTAATAATGACATATACATATTATGAGAGAAAATAAAGGGGATTTTTTTCAACCAGGAATAAAAATATTTTGCCTCAGCTTTATCATATTTATTTTGTCCTCAAATAGTCACAAATCCTTAAAATTTTTCAAAAGCAGACTCTGAAATTTTAAAACAAAGACATGAAAGCTTCTGGCATGTTTTTAGGAGACTGAAAATGTGAAATATGAAATCACAAAGGATCAGACCCCTTGATTCCTACTTTGTCTGTGTAGGTTATAATTGAATTCATGGCAGGAAAGGCAGATCAGTTTGAGGATCCAAACCCTTTGAAAACAATGGAAAAGCTTCCACGTGTTATGAATAAGGACCTCAATTAACAGAGATGATATTGCATATATATGTGGACACAGACAAAGACCAACTGTGCACAAATTTAATGGGATGGACTACGGAGTAGATGGTGTTTAAAATACCTCCTGTGCAGTCTCTGAATGTGCTGTCTCTCTTCCTGGGCAGAGTATTCAGCACATAAAATTGAACTTTCTCTCCTTTTTTGTTCACATATTGCAGGTCACCTTTCCACTCATGGGGAGAACTGAAACTTTCTTTTTTCTCCATCCATGTTCCATCTCTCATATTGTACATTTAGAGAGGAGGGAGCAGACATGTCAGACACAGAAAATGAGAGACAGTACAAAGAGAAATAGGCCCCTGAAGGAAAGAAAGAGGTTCTGAAAGCAGAAACAGAAGGAGTGAGAAAGATAATGGATGCTAAAATAGAAATAAATCAATGGAGAATCAAGTCTCTTGAAACAGAAGATGAAAGATTTTCCTAAAGAGGAAAAGAGAGCAATGGACATCTGGTCATCACGAGAACCTACAAGCCTCCAAGAATTTTAATATCATATTGTTATTTCAGCCACAAGACGAAAATTCATCTGTATCACTAATGGATATCTCACTAATCAGCCATTTCAACTCTAATGTTTAACACAGATACAAGATTAGCAGTCAGTCTCCATCTTCTCAGCCGTACAGTTCTCTACCTGCTTGGGAAAAGAGAAAGAGGTAATGAATATGAAATGCATAAAGATCTAGTAAACAGTTGATAGGGAGAGCAGGTCCTGGTTGCTAGATAAATGTTTGATTTAGAGTGTAAAACTGTCTTAGCACAGCATTTCATATTCAGATATTCTGCAGTCCACTATACTTTCGTCTATAGTAGACTGCAAGTTTTCCCATAAAATGAAAGGGTGCAGTTTGGAACTAAATGAAGTAATACTCCAAAATCAGCTGAATGGGTCAGCTAAGGCAGCTGGAAGTGAGAAGAATAAGGGAAGAATAGCTATGCAATCAAACAGATATCCTTTTGTCAGATATCTAAGATCATCTGTTATTTAACCACTCTCAGAGCTGAGGCTTGAAGGTGCGGGATGCTTTGGGTGAGTCCAATTTCATCGTAGAATCATGGCATGGTTTGTGTTGGAAGGGACCTTAAAGCTCATCTAGTTCCAGGTTGCTCCAAGCCCCATGCAACCTGGCCTCGAACACTGCCAGGGATGGGGCAACCACAGCTTCTTCGGGCACCCTGTGCCAGCGCCTCAGCACCCTCACAGTAAAGAATTTCCCCCTTATATCTAATATCAATCTCCCATCTGTCAGGTTAAAGCCATTCACCCTTGTCCTGTCGCTACATGCCCTTGTCAAAAGTCCACCTCCAGATTTCTTGTATCCCCTTTAGGCACTGGGAGCTGCTCTAAGGTCTCCCTGGAGCCTTCTGTTCTCCAGGCTGAACAAACCTGTCTCGCTCAGCCTGTCCCTCAGCCTGCTCTACGCTCCTTTTGGTGCAGCCCAGTATACAGTTGATTTCTTTGTTCAAAACCTATTTAGTCTAAAAAGACTGTCATCAATGTTTGTCAGGTCTCTGAGACAGGTAGACATGTTCCTCCCTGTCCTTCTGCCATGGTTTTTCATTTAGCATTAACTTTTCCTTGGTTGGGTTTTATTGCACCTAGCTACACCACTTACGTAGCTACTTCTAAAACAAGCAGAGGATGGGGAGGGGAAATGACCAGGTTATTCTTAAATATAGAACGTTACTTGTCTGCAGGAGATGAGCATTGTAAACAGCTCACGCAGGGCATCAAAGCTCAACTGCATTCAGAATAAGCTCTCTTGTTCTTGCACTGGTGTCCAATTGAGAATAACCACGCTCAGTCTCCTCATGTGAGCATTTAGTTTAGAAAACTAAGTGAACAATCATGACTTTAGGAAAACAAATTTATTTTATGGCTTAATGCATAGAAATGTTTCCTGAGAGGAGTTAAAACTCTGCTCGAGTTTGTACTGTAATGAATATGCAAGTATCCATCTCTGCTTTCAGACAGGAGATGGAAGATTTACTGTTCTAGCACAGCCAAAAGCCTGATCACTAGGGTGCCTGTTTGAAATGTGAAAGACCTGTGCTGCAATCATGGCTATGATGCAAGCAGAGCATGGATTGCCTATATCCCAGTTAACTGCCTGAATAGTGTATATTCAGGCATGTATATGTGTATATATGTGACTATCTGTAAAATATTCTTTACTACTATTGCACTTACACATGAGCTGTCTGTGACTTATCCTGTCCTTGGGCCCTTCTTCCCACTCATATTTGGGTAAGTCTTTTCTGTTGCATACTCTGAGGATTTGAGCTGTTTGGGAGCATCTGGAACTGACCTGACCTATGATTTAGCTTAATTTTGTTTAATTTTAGGTGACATCCAAACTGAGAGGGCTTGCTAAATGACAGCTGACAGAAACTACATCAGCTATGATTCTATGATCCTATGAAACTCAGCACCTGAAGGATACAGATGTGTCATTAGGTGATGCTGCACACAGAAGCAAACAGATGCAGGAGAAAAACTGTACCTGAATCTTTTGAAGGTTTTTTTAACCCAGTCTTCCTTCTTTAGAAAGCATCTTCATGTTCTGCATGTTACAACACAAAATGCATTCTTGGCAGAGGTTGGAAACTGTAGATAGTCAACAGTTACTGAAATAACCCACATGGTAGGGGTTGGAACTGGATAACTTAAAGGTCCTTTCCTATCCTAAATAGTCTATGATTCTAAGATTCTAAATGGCTGAAATAATGGCTCAAGCAATGATTGGCAGCACTGATACACAATTCTAGGTAAATCCATCTGTGTCTCTACTAAAAGTCAGCAATCAGCAGACTAAAAATCATGGAAATAATGAAAGAATTAACTTTGAAATAGAAGTGGAGTTTTTGGTTGGATTTTATTATTATTTATTTACCAATGTTTGCAAATTCCTGACTGTCCTTGAAAGAACAAAAGCCTGGACTTCATATTCTCCCACATGTTACATGATAGGCTTTGGTAGAACAAGGAGGAGAGAGAACAAAGTTCACTTTCAATCTGTTTTTTATTCATAACGTTCAGATTGAAGAAAGACTTGGCCAACTTGGCTATGATGGGCTGTTAAATGGATTGGCCTAGGGCAAGAAAATGAAACTAAGTATACTCAAAAGTTTAGGGAATTTGGATCAGGGGCTATTCCATCTGTTTAACTGCAGGACAGACACAATGTGGTTGATGAATGATGGAAGTGCTTTTTATCACTATGGTGTTAATGACATAATGAAGGTCTTTTAAGAGCATAAATGTGGTGTCCTATAAATCTGCTTTTATACATTTTCCTTCATTTATCAAATATTAAGGAGATTTTCACCTTCTGTTCTAGAAATTGCTGCAGAGCTACTACATTGATTTAGGAGGGCTTTTAGCTGCTCTGATATCTACTATATTTTACCATATTGGTGAGTAGGGTTTATTTCATCACATATTCTGTTTAAAAGCTTTCAATATTGATAAAATCTGGGACGATAAGTAGGCAACAATTTTCCTTATTTTAATAGGGCTATTTCAGAGAGCAAAGTGTGAGGAAAGACTTGTACTAGACTTATACTTGACAATCAGTTTAAGCCTTTTGATAATACACCTGCTGGTAATCTAGTTATCAGACACATGTGAGGGAAGACCCTTATCCCCACATCCTTCAAAATTTATAGAATCATAGAATGGTTTGGGTTGGAAAGGACTTTACAATCATCCAGTTCCAACCCCTGGCCATGGGCAGGAACACCTCACCCTAGATGATGTCACCCAAGGCTCTGTCCAATCTGCCCTTGAACACTGTCAGGGATGGAGCATTTACCACTTATTTGGGCAACCTGTTCCAGAGCCTCATCACCCTCAGAGATGTAGGGCATCTCAAGCGACACTGGAAAGGTCTGTATGGGCAAGTGAACTGAGCCCAAAGGTGGGATTTTATTCCAAGTTAGGAACAACACATAAATGTTTACAAATAGACTGGGTTTCTAATTTCTCATTACAGTCAGTAGAGACCTTGTAGGAGCAGAGACTCCTTAGTCTGGAGTCGAAGGAGCTGTTCAGGTACATGTTAACTCAGGGTAAGCTAAACACAGAATCACAGAATCACAGAATCCCAAGGGTTGGAAGGGACCTCAAGAGATCATCTAGTCCAACCCCCCTGCAAGAGCAGGGTAACCTAGAGTACATCACACAGGAACTTCTCCAGGCGGGCCTTAAATATCTCCAATGTGGGAGACTCCACAACCCCCCTGGGCAACCTGTTCCAGTGCTCTGTCACTCTCACAGTAAAGAAGTTGTTGAAGACTTCATTAATTTTACTCCTTAAATCCCACTGACAACAAAAGGAACTATGACACCCACCTCAAAATGAAGGTACTGTCATTTAAGTGACTACAGTCTCGAATTGACTGCCAGCCACAATATCTTACAGATGTGAACTATGGTATGAAGCAAGGTATGAACTATTTAAGCACCAGTGTAGGTGACCAACAAAAGTTTTCATTATGAGGTCTACAGAATTTGGACCAACATAAGTTCAGTGCCTTTGATGTTTAATCCGTGTTGTTCTCTACCAGCATTGATATAAGAGAGCACGCAAATAGCCACGGATTAAGGATGCAAATGTCATTTATATTAAATGGTAATGACATGCTTTGTACCATTGATTGAATTACGGCATATCTCGCTTCCAGGCAAAAGTGGATCAACTGCTTGTCCTCAGAAAGACTGATCCTCTGAATCTCAGGTATCATAATGTGTGTTCTTGCCTCACCTAAGCCTCAACCAGAACATTTTGTCTTGTACTATATAACAAAGATGGTATTTTTTCACTTTTCCCCTTTCCAAGATTAAAATGGATATGGATGCAAACCTTGCTTATCCAGCAGACACTGACATTTTGAACAATCCAGCTTTAGAATTGAGATAAAGCCTACCTGAGGAGAAAGAAATATTGTAAGTTGCAAAAGATGTTTTGTGTTATTTTCTCACAAAAGAAGGGCACAAGAAATGAAATGGAGAATAAAATATTACATGAATTTGTTTCTCTTTTTATGCCTATGACCTCCCTCTTCCTTCAGGCAATGTGAAGACCTCCTGGTTTGTATGTGGAGGCCTCTTCTCTATGACTCCCAAATTTGACATTATCAAAATTACACCTCTTCTCATTCTAGAGGAATCTCACTGAACATGAATAAACAGCATGTCAGGTTACACTAGGAAAAACAAAGAGAAAAACCACCAAATCCTCCCCTCAAAATACCACACAGCACTTTCAGGTCACTTCCTTTTGCTCTGCACAGCAAGACAATAAATTATTTACAAACCACTCAGAAACTTGCATCAGGAACTTAAATGGATGTCCCTGGCTAAAAGAAATACAAAATAAAAGGAGATTGAGTCTTCTAGTATAGAAGCAGAAGCAAAGTGGTGATACTGTCCAGCTGAATCATGGAAAGGACAGAGAAAAGAGAAGGAAACAGGAAATCTGTGAATGTCTAGAGTCATAAAAGTTTCTAGATTCTTAGTAAATAGAACCTAAGCACAACTCTGGCACTTAAAACCTTAAGAACATCATTTTAGATTCTAAAATTTTTCAATTACACAGTATCATTCCTAGAAAACCACTCTAGAACTGCTTGCATCTATTCCCAGATTTCAGTAAATCAAAATCAATTTTCTGAATGAAATCAAATCCATGGGAATTCTTGTCTTCATCACTGTAAAGGTCGACGTTTTAGAGAAACAGTCAGAGAGAGAAAGAGCTTTACCTTATAGGTAATGTTCTCCTAGTTAGAGCACTCCTCTGAGGCAGGCGAGAGGAAGTTCAATACCCTTCCCAGCCTCAGGGAGTTTCAACACAAACTGCTTCCAGGAATATCCCAGTCTTAAGGGACTCTATTTTTCTGTTCAGATGGAAACCACAAGATAGATACACAATAATGCAGAGAGCACAGCAGGCAAACTTATGCACAGAAAGCAGATTTAGATTAAAGAGTGGTAAAAAAAAATCCACTTCAATTTAATAATGCGCAATCATTGCTTTAAAACAGTTTTTAAACCATAATTTTTATAGTCTTTCAGAAGTATCTGTTTCTGTGTACATGCAAAGCAAATAGTGCAGAAAATACAAGAAAAGTCATCCTTACAAAAGCCATTCCATTTCTGACTAGTTTTCTACCAACTACTCAGTGGAGCAAAGACCAAGTTCTGTTCCCAGACCTGACATTTTCTGCAATGGCCTTTTTTTCTGCCAAAATCAAGCAGCTGTATTTATCACTGAAAAACCAGATCATGGGTCAGACACTGTAATCATGCAGCTGTGCTAATGATCCTGCTGCATACAAATGGTTATGGGTAATGTATTAATGAGACACTATGGGTTTGTGATAAGAAGTTAGATGAAATTGTTCAAATCAAATCATAGCAAAAAAACCTTGTCAACTCATTCACATCTTTCCAGGTTTCAAATATTTTCCTGCAACTTATTTCCCTATTGAGTTTTTGAAGCCTTCACATATCAATCCTTCCTGCAAATAGAAGCCATTTGATTTTCTCACTTAGTTTCATTGAGACCACTCTCAAGCATGTAGCCCAGAAGGACTGAGGCCCCAAAACAGACATATGAAAATAATGGAAAAGTTCTTTTCATAGTATTACTAGTAGAGTGGAAAGGAGGCAAACTGCAGTGCAGAGAGAAGTTCTGCTGTGATTTTCAGTTGAGTTTTACAGATCTGGTTCATGCGCTCTGGAAAAGCTTCATACAAATAGTTACACTTTTGAAAGATTATTTGAAATGAGCGTGGGTATCTAAGGTTTGGTCCCTCATGCTAATTGAGATGACACAAGACCAGTCTTTCAGTTCTTGTGTCTCAGCACACTGGAGCAATTTCACATGCAGGCCACAAGAGCTTGAACCTTCATTAACTGTGTCTTGATCTGCTAATGTACTTCACTGACATCAGTTTGAAAAGGCAAAGATGACACCATTAAGACTGGCAATATTCAAAGAGATTACACACTGCAGAGCAGAGCACAGGGGTTAAGTGAACTAGCAAATCTGTCACCCAGAGATGCCTTGTTCTTGCTCTGGTTATCATGAGTAAACATGTTCTGAACAGTGAGTAAGAAGAGGAAGACTGAAGTCAATAAAGCACTCTCTCTTTAACAAATGCCAATGGGTATCACATTCAATTTGCTCAAGTTCCCTAATTTATTCATTGCTTTCTTTAGTGAGGATAAGACACTACCAGAAAGCCCAGTACAAATGCTGAATGATGGTTCCCGAGTAAAAACAACTGGCATGCAACAAGTGACTAAATACTCACTTTCCGTAGTGAATAATTTAGGGAAGATGTTTCCTCATGATTCTCAGGTGGGGCAAGAGTCCTGGATTACAATTTCTGTGCTTCAAGGCATATAAATAGGATACACTAGTAAGGCTCTATCTACAAAGATAGGAGACTATACTGGCCTGGGGCAAGAAATGCAGTTCATTTTCTTCCAAGGGTTTTTTGCACACACAGTGATATGCATTCAGCTTTTACCTCTAAGACCATAATTTTCGTGCAAACCCTTTTCCTAATTTTTTTTATTGAAAAGCTGAAAAATTGATGGATGATTGGAGACCAGAATATAGTGTGTTATTTTAAAAGGCTCAAGTATAACACAATATATGTGGCAATTCTGACTGATGTGCCACAATAAGGTAGCATGGGCAGGACAGAGCATAAAGAGGTGACTGAGATAAGCAAACGTCACAGCAGAGAGAAGAGATTTCAAAGAATGTCCTATAATTACTTCATGGGATTGGAGGATTCTAGAGCAAAGGATAGGAAAAACACACCAAGCTGACGCAAAGGGTTATCAAATGTACAAGGGGGTTAGGGTTGAGCCGCTTACTTAACAATGTTACTGCTTGCTCATGTTTATCGTACATGGTATTTGCAATGTACACGGGGTTGGTCAAACCGCTTACTTAACAATGTTACTGCTTGCTCATACTTATCATACTTGCAACGTACAAGGGGACAGATCAGGACGCTTGCTTAACAATATCATTGTTCACTCATGATTATGCTAAGACAAGATACAAGGACATAGCTATTGTTAAGAAGTAGGGACCGTGACTTGATTCCAGTCCTTTGGATGCCCAGGCCGGCTGAAATTGGCTCTGTGCTTTGGAGAAAGACCAAGCCTCCAGGGAGCATGAGTAACAACTAGAGGTGAAAAGTTCAGGCTTGAGGAAGACTCATTTACTTCATCTTGAGACCCTCGCTCACAGCCAGTAGGAGGCACTGTGCATGAGCAAAGGACTTCTTACCTCATTATAATATGAAGCGGGAATAGTATATGAATATGTATAAGTGTGTTGTGCAACTTAATGCATATGTATAACTTTAGAGAATAAATGCAAAGGGGAAACGACGCTAAGGTGCGCATGCTTTTGGAGGAGTTATCCCCCATGTGCCTCAGCGCTGAATAAAAAGCATGCCCACTTTACAACTTTAATGAGTTGTGGAGTCTATCCACGTATCAAAGCTAGTAAAAATAAATTAAAAGTGAGAACATGTGTTATCTTCTCAGTGAACCCAAATACCTACTGGGAGAAGGAGAGTAGAGTCATTAAGCATTATTTGTTCATCATTATCACTTATGAGAAGGTACATCAATGTATGTCTATATATTTAGGCCCCGTGGTTTTAGTGCTTGAAAACAGCTGCAAAGCACAACTGAGTTTCCTAACAGACCTCAGGAAAAGATGAGCCCCTGGCAGTAGAATGAGCTGCTTCTAAGAGGAGTTCAAAGAGGCAGTCATTAAGAAAAATGTCAGTTCTAAATTTGCTCCCCCTGTTTCTTTCTTCCTTGTCATCTGCTATGAATTGGTCCCCAATAGCTTTGCAATTTTTATTTAAGCTGGACTCATACATAAGTTCTTCACAGCACTCCCACGGCAAGACCTTCTGCCCATTCAGGAATGGGCAAGAAATACTATATCATTCCAGGATCTATGTGTTTTATCAAGATGTTTTCTTTCTAGAAATATTACAGAACATGAAGAAATAAATTCAATCAAAGGTGATGGTACATATCACTGAAGTCAGTCACTGAAGTGGAAGAAACACTGGAGAGGGCATGTGTCTTTAATTCACAAATATCAGAAGGAAGAAGTCAACAGTCAACACCTTGAGACTAGACTGGTCTCAAGATACCTCAGTTCAATGATGTTTACTTGCATGGACTTTCAGGCAGTGATACCCAGACTACAGCTGGTCATGATTTAATTCATACTTCCAGTCAGTAGAGCTTAAGTCCTAACCTAATTATTAAACACCTTCAGGAATGCAATTCTTAGCCCCCCTGTGTCTCCAATGAGACTGATACATTATTATTCTGTCCCATTATGAGAAAGGAGTCTTCAGCAGCAAACTAGAGCAGCAAAAGGACAAAACTCAAGAGCCCCTTTGGTTTGGGATGTTCACATCTAAAAGTTCATCCCAATGTTCTCAATCTGCCACATTAAAACTGTGAGTTAATCCAAATATGCCTAAATTTAGACATCTTACATTCCTGTTTATAATTTGCATTTTAGAAAAAGGCAACAAAATATGACAAAAAAGCAATCATAACAAATAACTACACATCTAACTTTAATTGTAGGTGACATTAATCCCACTTTTAGTAAAATACCTCCTCATATTTGCTGTGATTTACATACGTGTCAATCATTAGGCTCGTTATTATCTATCTCATCAACAAAGCAGATGCTGAAGACTCATTTATTACTCAGAATTAAGTTCCTGAGGGACTTATATGTAATCTTCCAGCCACCAGACAAAATAAGTCACTGACCAGAATAGGACTCAGTTAAAATCCATTGTTACAGGCTACTGTAAAGACTGATTCCACCCAGAAAGCTGAGTTTCCTCACAGTTCTAAAGCAGTTTAACACAGAGTTTAGAGATCACACCTAAATTCTTCTAATAAGGATAAACAGTGAAGTGAGAAAGCAAAATCCTGTAACAGTTGCATGAGAAGGGTCTGTTAAGAAGCAAAAAAGTTCTGCAGATGTTTTCCTCGGTCCCTCATGCATTTCTAATGCAACAAGCTGAAAAGGGCTGATATTCATGAAACTGCAGTAAATGTGCCATGAGATAAGTCAAATAGCTTTCAGAAATTCTAATAAATTCTTTTCATAATACATTAGCATATTCTGCCCTGTGGATCTCATTTTTACCTATTAGAGGTCTTGTCTCAGATCAGACAAAAGAACTTTTCTGTTCTCCTGCATGCTGAGTGGAATTCATTATTAAACATTGTGCTAGATTAATCTGATTTGAGCAAAAATAAGCCTAAAGATGCAGGGGATCCTTTTATAGAGATACCGTTTTTTGAGTTAAATGAGATAACGGAAAGAAAATGCCCATCAGAAGAAAACAGAAGCTTGTGGTTAATTATTTTTACTTTTCTCCCCAGCATTCCTCCTCACAAAGAAAGAAGTACAGATTTGGCTGGCTGAACTGTCCAAGTGGCAGCACTGAACTATGTAGTGTGCAATGCCCAATACATTTCTTCACCTTCCTTAAGGAAATTCAGAATTCTTAAGGAGCTCTTTTCAGAGCAGACCCTGAAGCTCTTGGTAAGGATTCTCAGACAGAAGAATGTTCATAAGAATGAATTGTGTCTTTGCTCCAAATGCTCAAGGATACTGCTCTTAGAGCTGTCTGCCATTTAGAGCCTCATATTAAGGGGACCAGCTAAGCTATACAGCTCCCAGTGCTGCAATCACTGCTCAGACCTTCAGTCTGTGAAATATTTTGGGACCTTTATTATAAGATAGATTCCAGACTCACTGAAATTTGACCCTTTCCTCCAGCCTCCTAACTTCACCATCAACCTAAATTATGGGGTTTAGGTAAAGAGGGGGCAAGCTCAATCCAAAATCAGCTACCCACATTCAAACTGACCAGATGCATATTTCTCTAGGGAGACACACATGCTTGCGCTTCTACTTTTATCTCAGGGAAAAGAAGGGTGGACTTCCCTTAATGCTTTGGAACCAAAGTCCCATCAAGGAAATGGTGTCTAAAGTTCTCTTTTCAGCACCAGTGTTTAAGTGTCATGCTGCTGTTGTCACTCTTATTCAGAAATCAGGCCCACAATGGCATAGAAATATGGTTCTTCATTGGGAAGATGCTGGAAAGACCTTAAGGATGAGGAGATAGACTATTTGAGAACAGTGATACTGCTTACAGGCTCATCTGTGGGATTCCTACCCTACTAAGTGCAAACTTTACACTCCAAATCTCATGCTCAATTTAACTGCATTTTCTCCCATGTGAGAATTCAAATCTTGCTAGATTGGCTTCACTGTAAGTATTACAGACAGAGCTCCATGTTTTGCTCTATGACTTCGTCCCTGCCTTCAGTGCCACTTGAAGTTCTCTTACATTCTTGTGTCACGGAGGTGACATCCTGACTTAATTCCATGCAGGGCTGTCTGCATGAAAGGGTAGCTTTGCGTACTAGTTCTGAAGATGGAGAGGAAGATCTCACATTCAGGAACGACTGACAAACAGGATTTGAATTCTTTACTATGGCACAGAGGGAACAAAATTCAGGCATTAAAGCCTGCTAGCTTGTTCTCTTCATAGTACAAAAGGTCAGTTTTCCAAATGCTTAAACTGTACCCTCAGGCTTTCAGGATTATGTGCTGTGTTGTTATTAAGCAAAATCTCATTGCATTAAACAGCAGCCATTGCTTTTAAAAAGGCAGAGACATTCGTTCTGCCAGGCACAGTGTGGCTGTTGAGAGCACAACAAACCCAAGAACGCCTTATCACATAAACACAACTGCATCTGAAAGTGAAGTCTGTAATTAAAATTGACATTTCTCTGCCTCCTGCTTCCACTGACAGCCACCTGAGGTCTGATGGGGTTTGCAGACTTGCCAAGCCCTTAGGTTAATTCTGTACATGAGGAGCAGTGAGAACAAATTATTGCCGTAGAGTGGAATTCTGAAAACTTAACTGAAAAGGTGGACTTCTCCCCCAAAACAAAAGTATAGAAAAGCATGCCACAGACATCCTTCAGTGTGGGTAACTGGTCAGAGAATGCCCTAAGCCTCAGCTTAATGTTAACTGGAATATCAGAGACTTCAAGTTTCCCCCAAGGCAAAGTCAAAGGGAGGATCTACACTGGGAGCCATGTACTATTCAGCACTGAGTTGTAAATAAACATTTCATTTCAGGGCATATCAGCAGCTCTGCTCAGTATAACAGTACATTCAGGCAGCCATAAGTGAACAAGCTATCATGGTTTAGCATAGCAATTTACCAGATTTGCTCAAGCTTAGCAACTGCAGCATCTACATGTTGAGGTTTCCTTGCAGGCCACCTCCATCCTTTTTCCACAGCAGTTGTCAGATGTTTTTCTAACTCCACAGACAAGGGACTGGCAGATTTTACTTTATATTTACAATGGGATAGCATGCCCAGAATATCAGTGCCACATCTGAGAAGAAGCGACTTGATCATCTGTGATGGTCTGTTTATAACCTGATTTGGACACAGCAATACTAGAGCAGAGCTAGTTGAAGTATAACCCAACAAGTGAAGACACTGTCTCCTCTGCACCAACTGTTTAATTCTGCAGATCTGTTCCCACTGAACTGCAGCACTTTCTTATTTACAGACAATCTCAGTCTCAAGGAGAGAGATTTCGTCTCCTGTGTGTTCCTGACTGCAGTCACAGCACAAAGCAGAGTCATCCACAGAGGATACAGATCCAGTCCACCTGGACACTGGCAGCAGCATTCCCAGACCTGCTGGCTACTCAAGAAGTTGTGTCCTGGGTACCAACATGAAAGCATCGCAAGTCTGACAAACTAAATGGATTTTTATTCTATTAGGAAAGACTTTGTATGTGCAGGGGACCTTTCAGTTTACAATCACATCCTATCTCCTTCTGTAAGCTGCCACGTCTCTAGGTATTGTGCATATTGTTATCTCCAAGCTGAGCCTGATAAATTCATATTCATTTGCATGTCTCTCTTCCTGAGCCAGTTCTTTTTAACTAAAAACTATCAGCAAGCCCAGGAACTTCTACTAATCCCATCTCTGTGGGACCACTGAAACCCCATGATGTGTGTCTGTAAGACATATTGTACACCTGGCCAAGGCAATTCAAAGCAACTCAGATTCACTAAAGTAAGACCTCCTGTTGGACCTGCTCTGTTCCATCATTTGGGGTCTACAAATGACCTCTTTGCTAAAGGTGACTCTCCCAAAAGAGCAAGATAATCCTGTAAGCCTGCTTTGGTCTCCTACAGACACTACTTTTGACAGCATGCCACACAGCCAAGTGGACACAGCCTGTGTCCTACTCCTTATCCCAGTTGGGATAATCCTAAACCTGCTCTTCTGTAGTGTGCATGCTTGTACTCCAGGCCAGCCTATTCCTAGTTCTGGATCTTTCAGTGAAGTTCCCAGCTCTTTCCTTTGCTTTAACTGTGGTTGTTATTTGCCAAATTAAGGCTTTATTGATCATTCTCTCTTCCTCTCCCCATCTACCTTCCATAGACCAGACCTCTAAACAGATCGTAATGGCTAGAGACACACTGGTTCTTAAGTCTCTCTGAACTTTCTCCTGCCTCTTTCTTTTTCACCTCCTCCTCACTTAGTGACTACTGGTCTAGCTCTAAGTGTCATGTAAACTCCTTGAGCTCATGGTTGAGTTGTGCACCACATCTCCACATCCCACAGTATCACTAATACATTGTCTTAGCCTTACACAAAGATTTTCCTTCTAGGAAGCTCAGCATTAGTAATAGAGATAACAGGCAAGTCAGTGTCTCTAACATTTATCAATTCTTATTAGATATTGCAGACGCACACACTGAATTTTAGCCTCAATAAGCCCAGGATCAACTTAAAGTTTAGCACAATCTCAAGGCTCAGCTGTTCTTTTGATTCTGCCAGTCAGTGAAATCCTTCTACATTTGATGTTCTCAGCTCCTTGATCAGTCCCACAGGTAAAAAGCATCCTTCAGCTATAACTTAGCATCTTGCTGTCTTTACCACCGTGATGTTCAGGGCCACATTAGGAGCTGCCTCCTGCTCTTTCCTAGGATACATATTTATGTGTCCCAAGCTCTGGATACCCACACACTTGACCAACTAAACACCTTACATGTTGTGACTCCCTCTCTTCTTCAGCTCTGCCTAACCTCAGCCCTCCCCTACTCCTGACCTCATAACTTCAGCTTTCAGCCATTTGTGCTGCCTCTAACACTTGTCAGACCTTTTACTGAACTAATGTAACTCAGTAAAAAGGCAGAAAAATATTGAGTATTTATCTAGGCTTTTATTTCTCCAGGCTTTTATTTCTTTATTTCAGTGAGGTATATTAGCGCACAGAGAAGTCTCTTCAGTGTGCTCAGTGGGAGAGCAGATGAGGAGGGGGACAAGGAAGATGGGAGCATGCAGTAAGACCTTGCCTTCTAGAAATAAGGACAGCTTCAATTTGTCTCACCATGTCTCAATAAACCGTGGTATTAGACTCAATCTGTCCTTGACACTACAAGGGAAGCAGTAGAGGTGAAGAGCCAGGACCAGGGGAGGGGAGAATAGAGCCACTCTTCATGCTGGCACATGGTTTACAAAACACAGCTCTCCGAAGTACAGAAGTAGCTGGGCAGAGTGAAACAACCCTCTTTTGTCATACCCGAGCTATCTGTACAATCTTTCTGGCTTTCTGATTTACACAGCAGTCTCTGAACATGCTCTCACCTTGCTTTTTTTGGTTTTGGTTCACTTCTTGACTGCATGATTTCCCTTTGTTCCAAATACTTCCTGCTTAGACCTAGCAACACTTACAGCAGGACAATGACAGCATTTTCTTGCTTAATTCCAGCCACAGCTTCAGTCCATATAATTCATTTCAGCTGGGTCCTAGCCAGACAGCCCATTTACCCCCAGTAACCAGTCAGCACCTCCGAATGGGTCCCAAGCAGGGTTTGAATGTGGCACCTTAGGAGCTGATGTACTGCCTCAGTTAAGATACCCCCAACTATATATATGACTTGAATCTTGATGTGATCCAGCCACCAAAGGAACAGAGACCCCTAATGTGTGAGCACAATTAGTCCTCCTGTGCCTCATGGGTACATTAGAAAGTGCATCATCTTTCTTATATCTATTTTCCCTTCCACCCAAAATATTATTTACCTTTTCTTGCTGAATTTTCTTGCCACTTTGTTTTTTGTTAGCCTTTTTAATGATGGACTTTACTTTTCCTCTGTTTCCCTTCAAAGTGATTCACAATGGGTTCTCAGAGCACTTCACTATAAGAGATGTTAGACCGCAGCTCTTTTCTCTAAAACTGCCTTAAGACTTGCAACTCTGTCCAAAGCAGGTAAATATTCCACAGGGAAGTGAGTTTCCTCGTATTCTGTATTCTGACTCACACAGAAATTGCATGACATGCTGTATTTTAAAGCAAGCTTTTTCTCCCTCCTGCTGTGATATAAGAAGCTGTTTTGTGAACCTCGTTGCTTACACTGAAAAGATCAGGGCAAAGAAAAAAGTGAAGAAGCAAGTTTCCTGGCTACAGCATCAGTCCTCCAGTAAAATGAGTTTCCAACTAAAAATATCTGTGATATTTTGAACTAGGAGGAGGACTCTGTGTGTGAAGAAAGCTTGAAATCACTATTCTCACCTCTTCTGCTAGGTGTTTGCTGCTCAGTAGAGATTTCTTGTATGAGATCATCACCATGGTACTTCTAACACCCTGGCCAGCAGAGACTGTGAAGTTAATACTCAAAAAGAGCACATTTTTTTTCTGTAATATCTACCGTGCAACTATTTAAGGTGTTCCTTAAAGAATTAGAGGATGGGATTGTGTGACACAGTTGCCTACATTGTTAGGGGAGATCTGATGTCCCCAGGAATACCTTCCAAATTTCTGGTGTCAGAGGAAGATGGCTCATGATGTATTTTTGGTAAATACACAGCTATGAAACTCTGGACTTGTTGGAGCAAACCCAGAGGAGGTCACAAGGATGATCAGAGGGCTGGAGCACCTCTCCTATGGAGCCAGGCTGAGAGAGCTGGTTCAGCCTGGAGATGAGAAGGCTCCTTGAGGGGTGTCCTTAGGGCAGCTCCAGTGCCTAAAGAGGCTACAGGAAACCTGGAGAGGGGCTTTGGACAAGGGCCTGTAGAGACAGGCCAAGGGGAATGGCTTGAACCTGCCAGAGGGGAGACTGAGATGAGCTCTTAGACAGAAACTCTTCCCTGTGAGGGTGCTGAGGCGCTGGCACAGGGTGCCCAGAGAAGCTGTGGCTGCCCCATCCCTGGCAGTGCTCACGGCCAGGTTGGACACAGGGGCTTGGAGCAAGCTGCTCTAGTGGAAGGTGTCCCTGCCCATAGCAGGGGATTGGGACTGGATGAGCTTTAAGGTCTCTTCCATCACAAAACACTCTATGATTCTATGATACTGTGATACATCTATCTACTTCTTCCTTCCCCTAACAAGGAGCAACAGCAGAGGCTTCAATATTTGCTGTCTTCCTCTGTGACAAAGTTTCTGTGCCATCCTTAAGCTGGATCTGGGCTTAGTCAGCTTGTGAGTCCACAAAGACAAGAGGGAGCAGAAGGGGTGAAAGGAAGCAAATCCCTCTGCCTCAAAACTTGCACAGGCGTTCATCAGCACATTGCTGGAAAACAGAACAAATGAGAGCGTCATGTTCTTTTGAAACACCAGTTTCAGGGGTTTTGAACTGACTCAGACAAACATTTTCCTCAGGGACATCTTTGATTTCTGCATTGTTCCCCTGATCACACAGTGTGTTGCCAGAATGAGATTTTTCACTGTTTGTCTTCTTTTCTCTTATCGGGCACAGTATTTAGGCAGAAAATCTGTCAGAAAGGAATGGCTGCATATAAATGTTATTCTTAGTAAGGCTTCTGATATTATAGCTCAGCATGTTTGGAATATTGATCGTAGCACTTCCATTTGCAATTAAAATGATCATTTCTTTTTCCACTGATTTTTGGACTAATTTTATGCAAAATACAGACTAGGATTGACATAAGGGCAATAAAAATTGCACAGAAAAATCTGTAATGAGCTAATTGTTAAACATATGGTCTCATGCCATGGATGAGAGCAGGCAAGATGAAGCAAGAAGTGAATCGGGACACTAAGTATCTTTACAAAGACAGAAGCTTCCATTAGTGCTACTACTTGCATTTTCATTCAGTTTTTCTCGTCTTAATTTCCCCCATAATCTCTTTCTGGTTTTCCACGTTAGAGATGATCAGCATCCACATTAGCCAACAGTGATGAAGATAACTGCTCACTTCAGAATAGAGAAAAGTCAGGTGAAGGGAGTTAAAAGTAAGATTCTGGAGTAACATTTTTACGACACACCAACAAAAATAAGGATGCTAATGTCAAAGAGATCACTTGCCATACAGGAATGATTAAGGGTATGATATGATCATCATAATGCTTTTTTAGCTGGTTAAAAGTTGGATTTATGCATGGTTCTCTTCAGGCTATTAACTGGAATGTTTTCTTAATGTCTACAAATTTATTCCTTTGCAACCAAAGACCTTGGGTGCACAGAACAATTTTTACCTATTGCTATAAAGCATAAATCAAATTCAGTCAGTGGAGTTTATTTTTCACTACCACATACTACTAAATGTTCTTCGTCCTTCACCAACCAAATCGATGGGACAAGGGCTGATGGGTTCAAACTGAAACAGGGGAAGTTCAGATTAGATATAAGGAAGAAGTTCTTTACTGTGAGGGTGATGAGGCACTGGAATAGGTTGCCCAGGGAAGTTGTGAATGCTCCATCCCTGGCAGTGTTCAAGGCCAGGTTGCACAGAGCCTTAGGTGATATGGGTTATTGTGAGGTCTCTCTGCCCATGGCAGGGGGTTGGGACTTGATGATCTTAAGGTCCTTTCTAACACAAACTATTCTATGATTCTAAGAAATCTGAAAGAGCAACACTTTCTGACTTTAGCACTTACTGAGTGATGACGCGTATCACTGATCAATGTGCTCCACTTTTCTCCAGTCAATATCAGAGTTATAGGTCACTCTTTTAGAACCTTTTCTTTATTCTTCACAAAACAAGTTTTTCTCAGATTGTCTTCCCCATTCTACTCCTTAGTTTCTTTAGTCCATCACATCATTAACCAATAGTCTGATTTACTGCACTGATCCACATATCAGTCTTTTAGCTCCCCTCACAACTGCTTATCTCTGTCCCCATATTTTGCCTCTTTAATATTGATTTTGGCACCTGCATCAATAATTGCTTTTCCCCATTCTGTGTAGGAAAGGATATTTAAAATGTTCTTCACTGAAATGTCATCTGATTTTTTAGTCTGATCCAATAAAGCCAATTAATAAATGACTTTGTATTACTACTGAAACATGACTGTATGCTTATACTTAGCAAACATTTAATTTAACTCAGTAACAAGGATTTTCAGTCTTTGCTTTCTTCTGTTTTCTTAAAAACCCCAACCCTTACAATTGTCAAATATGGCCAATGGTTCCTTATCAAGCAGAAAGGAAAAAATGGAACACCTCCTTCTAAAAAACTTTCTATATTTTTATAATGACTAACATAGTACATGAAATAAATTATGACAATAAGTTGTCTTTAATATTTTCAAATACTTTTCATTAACAGGAGACCTCATTATGTTATTTAGATTATGACAGTGTACACTGCAAATGCATTTACTCATTGTCAATGTTCCACTCCTAGCTGTCAAATGACTGGAATTTCATTACTTTCTTCATTTTTCCTAACTACCTTAATCTTGTGTTTAGCTCCATAATTTCCCCCTGTGATCTCACTGTGGGAAGCATCAAGGAACATGAAAACACCACCAAAATGATCTCCTATGAACTTTTATTGATCCTATGTTTTGATAACACCAACCTTCTCCACCAATAAAAACACTAATCATCAGTCTTGCATTGTAGGGGGCCTGAATGAAGTTACGAGCATGAATGAGTGGCAGGAGGAAGGGCCAGTAAAGTAAATAACTATATAAACTTAAATCATTCCCTGTTTACTAAGTCTTTATCTTGGACCAAAACCTACTGATGGAAACCAACTTCTACCTGCCAGGTCTGTCAAGATGATAATATGGGATAGAGTGCAATCACTTAATGATTTAAATTTAGTTTACTGAAGCCAAAACCATCTGGTACAAAAGACACTTTGGCAGACTGAGTAGAGTGAGAATACTGTTCTTGTTGCTGTTATGGTCTGATAACAAAGGAAAAATACACATCCAAAGCCATTAAAAAATCATTTGCAGTCTATCTCACAACCAAGTTAGAATAATAAGAAGCAGAGCACTAATTATAATTGTACGGAGTTTCCCAACAGAGACATTGCAAACCAATTGCCACTTGTCTGTTCTCAAATATTTTCAGCATGCAAATAATCTGTAAATGCATTCATTTGTGGCATCTTTTCATTTATGTGACAATATTATTACTTTTCTGTTTTCCCTGGCAATTGTTTTATTGCCATCTGGGAGTGATTAGTGAAACACTTCAAAGAAAGTATGAACATCTCTGAATCTGCCCCTGATTTTAGGTCTGGGTTAAAATGGACTCTTAATAAAAGAAAATCATGCATTTTTGGAAGATGCGCAATCTTAAGATGCTCATTTAACAGCTAGGAATGGAACAGAAAATAAGACCACACACACATACACAGAGAATACAACAGTATTAGAACTGGATGCAATATTCCATTTTCATTTTCAGCTGTGCTCTTTAAAAAGGTAAATCTACTTCTTACATACTTCTATTTTTACAGAGCCAAGGACTTCTCATGGTACTATTTTGCCACACCAGTGAGGACATCTTATTCATAGAATCATGGAATGATTTGGGTTAGAAAGGACCTTAAGATGATTCAGTTGCAACCCCCTGGCATGGGCAGGGACACCTCACACCATGTCACCCAAGGCTCTGTCCAACCTGGCCTTGTACATTGCCAGGGATGGAGCATTTACCACTTCTTTGGGCAACCTGTTCCAATGTCTCACCACCCTTACAGTAAAGAACTTAATCTCCTAAGCTACTCATCAATCTGCCTGACTTCCTG
This sequence comes from Neopsephotus bourkii, assembly GCF_033783945.1. Classification (NCBI taxonomy): domain Eukaryota; kingdom Metazoa; phylum Chordata; class Aves; order Psittaciformes; family Psittacidae; genus Neopsephotus; species Neopsephotus bourkii. Next base: position 272,575 of record NW_026901486.1, read on the forward strand.
AAAATAGTCCCCCACTAAGGCAGTATCCTTTTCATTCCTCCTTCTGAATGACATGGCTTTGCATTGGTATTAAAACTCATTTTCTTTGAACAGGCAGCTCTTCTGAGGTGTCTGCAGGCTATGTCACTTTGCCACCCACATAACTCATACTTATTATCAAATCATTGATGAAAAACTTGCATTCTGTCAAGCTAATAACCACTTTTCATTATAATCCCAGACAAACACTCCAACAATAAAAATGACACTTCTTCTTTAGCTATTCATTAATTAGTTGGCAAACATGAGCTCTATCAGGAGTTTCAAATGCTAAGGAGAACAGGGATCACAGGGTCTGAAGAGCAGCAGAAGCCCAATACATCTATGCAATATCTCTCTGGAAAGCTAATTCCATCTCAAAGGCTGAGCAATGACTAACATGAAAATATCATCGCTTGTGCAGAGGTGACAGTAACTATCAGTCATTTCCTCAGATACCTGTCCTCATTCCTTTAGACTCCGCAGTGTTACAGCTCCTCTAAGACTTCCTTTGTTTCAGTCTTTCTCGGTATAATTTGATAGGATAATGAGAAAGAAGGAAACAAATACTCTTAGGAGAGTTTTCTATGTCTTAAACCTGGAAAACTTCTACCACCTAACCTGAACAGATGTGACTAGCAGAGAATAAGGAGGAAATGAGACAGAACTAAGGAAAGAAGAGTACAATATGACATAACATGGTTTAGTGGTGGACTTGGCAGTCCTGAAGTAAAGGCTGGATTTGATGAACTTATACATCTTTTACAACCTAAATGATTCTATGAGGAGAGGAGAACCAAGGGGAAAAACACAGGGACAGAAAATGCAAGATAGAATTTGTCAACATAGAATCATAGAATAGTTAGGGTTGGAAAGGACCTTAAGATCATCAAGTTCCAACCCCCCTGCCATGGGCAGGGACACCTCGCTCTAAACCATATTACCCAAGGCCTCGTCCAACCTGGCCTTGAAAAACGTTGGACCTGACAACATGCATGTTAATCTTTCTTGAGGCTAATTTTGCTCTTCACCTTGCACTGAGCTCTTCCCATACCCTTATTTTCAAGGAAAAGCTTGCCCAAGAATGCTGGGATAATCTGTAACAGTTCAAGAATCCATTCATCTCTGTATCCTCCTGCAGCTGAGGTGGCCTTCCCACCCACTAACATGTTATGGCCTGCATCTTGAGTACTTGGATGTAAATCACCTGGTCTGGATCATTAGCCCTACTGAAAGCAGGCATATGTGTGACAACTCATAAGCCTAAATTATTTATTCACTGCATTTTGTAGGTTGGGCTCTGCAGTGTAAGAAGGACTAAATGGATGATGAATAGGCTGCTGATTTCATAACTGGTCCTTTAAAATAACAAAATTTAAATCAAATCAATAATGAGACAAAAATTCAATAGAAAAAAAAAATAAACCAAACCCTTCCTGGTGCTATCAGTGATTTAAAGTTATTTTTGTAATACATCTCTAGAAAGAGTAAAAGAACACAACTGCAAGGTAACGTACGCCTGATTCGTATGACTGAAAATAATAATAACATAAATGAAGTAAAATAAACTATGCAATAATGAAGCTGAAAGGTCATCCATATTCTACATCTCACAAAAGATCACGCATCCCCCATCACTCAATAATGATAAATATCTGTATACGGATGTGTGAGAGATGAGAAAGACAAGCAAAATGTTATCCTGTTTTGCTTTTTCTCTTTACTAAATATAGTTGTCTTGAATATTGTCAGATGAAAATAACAATTTGCATAAGGGCATCATAAAGCATATGGTTTGCAGATAAGATTTGCTTTTAGAATTCTAATAAAGTTTGTGTTACTTTATGGCACGATTTTAGAGGGAGACAAATGAATATGTTCTACTTTTCAGTACAAATTTATCCAACAAGAATTAACTTTGCTGCACTCTTTTACCTTTTTCTAAAATAGAAATTACTTCATTTCCAGGCATGAATAAACAAACAACTTTTATATATTTGGAGGTAGTTAAAAAAGGGATAAATTAGCCCCTCCAATTATAGAGCTGAAAACATTTTCTTCATGTGATGAAAATACAAGGATGCAAAATACCTGTGTGAGCAAATAAACATTACCTGTGTTCAATTAAAACATTGCTTCCTTCATGTTTTAATTACATAATTAATGTGATAAATTAAACTGTTCCTCAGTGAACCATTCAGTCTAAGCTTAGAACTGGTATCAATGTACTCTGCTATTTGTGTACAAAAAGTAATTTGAATCATGAAATTACCTCTGAGTACTTCCCTGTTTTCACTTCATTTTAAAGAAAAGAACCTTTAGGTGGTAAGTGTAAGGTTTATATTGCTGTGCTTTATAGCAGTGGAACAAGAAGAAGAGTCAAATCTTTTTTATCATATCTGACCAACTCATTTGCCTCATGAACTTTGGGTTAATGCACAAAGGGGATCTGAGTGGAGAGGGACCCTTCATCAGGGGCTGTCGTGATAGGACAAGGAGTAATGGGTATAAACTTAAACAGGGGAAGTTCAGGTCAGACATAAGGAAGAAGTTCTTTACTGTTAGGGTGGTGAGGCACTGGAATGGGTTGCCCAGGGAAGTTGTGAATGCTCCATCCCTGGTGGTGTTCAAGGCCAGGTTGCACAGAGCCTTGAGTGACATGGTCTAGAGTGAGGGGTTCCTGCCTATGGCAGTGGGTTGGAACTGGATGATTGTAAAGTCCTTTCCAATCCAAAATATTCTATGATTCTATGAATATGATGTCCTAACAGTGCTGAATTGCACCTTTTTTTCCATATACAACTGTATTTATCATCACTGAGGAAGTGTCCCTCATCTAGGGCATCAAAAGTGTTTGCCTGCAGGATTCTTTGCCACATACATCAGCACACAATGTGCTCTGGTGTTTCAACTTATTTCTGTGCCATTCAGTTAAACTGTAAAACTCACTGCTTCAGGAGGAGAGCCTGATGGAGAAAGTTAGACGTATCCATGCGAGAAAAATTCATTCAGGACCAAGCTGCAGGCTTCTGAAAGCTGGGAGGATGCACAAAGGAAAAGCTGTTGTGTGCTCCTTTTTCTTTAATCTGCCCAGATTTCTTCATCTGACTCTTAGAGAAAGGGTGTTACTCCCAGCTGGGAGATACATAGAACACTTTTAGCTCCAACAGAGAGAGAATTACAGCCTGACTCTCAGCGCAGATACATTATTTAACACAACAAGCATAGGCTTTGGGCAACAAAAATCAATCACAGGCACCTGAAAGATTATCTTTCTTGATTGAAAGTCCCCTCAGACAGAGCTGGTCTCTCTCTGGGCTTCAGAACCTCAGCAAATGTAAAGCTTCTGCTTTATTTATGGACTTTATTGCTGGTATGAACATTAACTGTTTGTTAGACATCCATCTGGAAATTCATTTCTGCTAATGTTCCACTTCCTTGCTCAGCAATAAGGTGTTATTAGCAGTATCTGCTAAATGTATGGCTGGCCAAAAGATGAGATCACAAGTCAGTATCTTATTTTACACTTGAAGATGGGCTTCTGGTCTGACTTATCATAGATATTTTGATGTTCTTGTAAGGGTCTCATGTGAAGCCATTTTCTGTTGTACTCTCAATGAAGAATAATTCTTTGCTCTTGGCTAAACTGTGTTTCTGGCTGGGACCATGTCACTGCCTTGACTTAGGGTAAGAATGAACAGCATGTAGCTTACAGGACTCCAGAGCTGGCAGACATTAATACCTCTACGAACATCTTTTGGTCCACAAGATCTTATAGTCTCACACATCAGATCCTTTTGCCAATCTGCAGTGAAGGAAGGAGAGGTGGTAAAACAGAGGACTTCACGTGTCCTTATCCTTACTCTTTTTCTTGGCAGATGGGGATAAGTAGAAAAAATAGGAAAGAAAATATTAGTAAGTATAGCAACAGTAAGCTGAAAAATGTGCTTTCCCCAGCTTATCACAACTATGAATCACATTTGTCCATCTCACATTTCCTGCCATTTAACAGCATATATGAAAATCCCAGCGAGGCTTTTCATATATGACAGGGCTCAGCTGGATGGGCCCAGATATGACATGGATTCTGACAGAACAGGTACAGCTGCAGAAGGGGCAAGGGGGTGAATAAAGCTATGCATTAGTATGCTACAGGATCATTCACACTCCCAGAGTACCAGCTGTTGATCCCTCCCACCCAATGAAATTACCACTGTATGCGTTGTGTCCCAGATGTTAGATTACAACAAGTCACAGTTTCTGGAATCTCAGGAGGAAGCACCACCCCAGATGTTCATTAGGACTAAACAAATATTCAGTTATTTTTGATTGCATTTGAAAATACAGTGATTCATGCAGAGGCTCAATACTGCACAAAATAATAGCTAAAGGGCTCTTCCTACTTAGTGTGGCAGGAAAATAGGACAATACCAGTGGTGTTTTTGCTAATAACACTGAACCCAGATGAAATATGGAATGAGAAAGATGCAGTGAGACATTAAAAATTTTTACTGGCTCTCTGGTCCATTTGGTAAACCAATGCAATCTGTATTAAAGCCAAGGAGTTGTCCCCATGCAGCACTTTCCAAAAACATCAGAGATAACATTTCAACAGTTTGCAATGAATTATTAACTTTGCACAACAAAACATGGGAAAGAAATGCAGGGCAGGGGGGAACCAAACAACCATTACCAAGAGCAAAAGTTGCAGAATCTTTTGAGACATTGAATTCTCAGTTCCCCTGAAGTGTGCATTAGGGACAGGTTGGTAGATTCCATTAACCATGAAGTTAGGGTGACTTCATAGAAGACCCACTTTGCTAAGGAAAGATTAAGGTACAAAAGAAGTGGACAGCAGTCTGTCCCTATCTGCAGGAGACTTGCAAGCTAAAGAGAAGATTACTAAAGGCCTCTAAAGTAGTAGTACATATAATCTTAGAAGGCTAGGGGAAAAAAGTGTCATTTCAGAGACTGTCAGTATAAGTAAGTCAAATGAGACACCATTTGACAAATGTTACAGAAGTACCACAGGTCTACTGAAAGAAAGAGACTACAGTTGCTAAAAAGACATTTGTCTTCATAAATGGGAGGAATAAAACAACGTTTTACAGAGTCTTGGGAGATACGGTTTAGTGTGAGGCATCCCTGTCCATGGCAAGTGGTTGGAACTAGACAATCTTAAGGTCCTTTCCAACTCAAACCATTCTATGATTCTATGTGAGAGTGAAGAGAAGCTTCACTCCATATTCAAACTTTAAATCTCCCAACAAAACTTAACACAGTCTGGTGTTGTATTTTTAACTCATTGCTCAAGACCATCTTGGCAAGTATTTTTTGGGTGCTAAAACATTTTCTTTTCTCATAGGATAGTGCACTGATGAGATCAACCTCCTGATAACCTTATGAAAGTAAGCACACATCACTCTCTCGTAATGTCTCCAGCACCACCAAAGCTTTGTCTAAATAACCCAAAGTTAGGACAGATGGGATTTTAGTAACACCTTTTCTTTTAACTCTGAAACAGCACAAATATATGAAAATATTGAAGTAGTTCTTTCAGGATTCTTAAGCCTAGTTGGAATAACCAGTTTGGTTCATTTAACCTTATTCATATCTTTCAGCTGCTGCAGTACTTTCAATGGCAGTTGAATGCAGCGTGGGGTAATCATGCTCTCTGCCTTCATGCATCTAACCTCAATGGCTGAATGGGTTTCTGAAAGCTTTACTGACTGTATATACTACTCCTAATTCTGTAGCCAAGGTTAGGTACCTCAAGTTAGTCAACATGAACTTCTTTCTTTTTCCTCAAAGAGTGCCGTAAATGTACTTATGTCAAGCACCTTGTGCACATAATATAAGGGGTTTCTTTCCATGTGTGTGTTTTTGATCCTTCAGTTAAGAACATTTCTTATATTTCTTTCCTATTCAGCTATTACCAGGCAAGAAGAAATACTTTACACTGACTGAAAGCTTTTTATTTGCATTCCTGTGTAACCTTCTCTTTTATCAATTTGTCATTTTGCTGATATGCCTCTCATGTGCTAAAGCATTTATTAGAGTCCTTATCAGAGAGCTCTCAGATTACTTTGTTGTCATGACAAACTGAGTTTTGCTATGCCCAGGTTGATGGATGGGCTGGACATTTTTATACTCTTCTGGAAGTTAGATCCTCCTATTTTTGGCACTTATAGTCCTTCCTTGGTGTGTAAAATCAAGGCCAAGCATGAGTACATTAAAAGAAACAGTGACTTCAATGTCATCAAAGAAAACCCCCAAGCTCCCAGAACTGAAATATGAACCACTGAAAATATAGATAAACCTGGGATTTTTTAAACATCACATCAGCCAGTTTATGGCAAGATAAATAACTCCTAAATTTAACCATATAGCTTAACATTTCTTCCCTCCAAAGCAAGATACATCTCATATTAACGTATGCATCAAAGACTCCAGAGAGAACCTAAAAAGCTTAAATTTCAGGCCAAGGCTTAGCTTCATCCTGATAAATGTAAAAACAATGCCTGAGCAATCACGTTGAACTCCCTTTAAATTCCATGAAGATTTTATTAGCACACTCAATCGAATCAAGCAAGTAATCCAACTCAACCTCAGTCAGACACGTACTTTTATTTGATCAGATAAATCTCACCCCAAACTCTACATGGATGGTTCAGCTACAGTGGAATAAGAAACAAGGACCTGTTTACGTCATGCTTTTCTTCATAGAATCATAGAGTAGTTAGTGTTGGAAAGGACCTTAAGGTCATCAAGTTCTAACCCCCCTGACATGGGCAGGGATACCTCGCTCTAAACCATATTACCCAAAGCCTCATCCAGCCTGGCCTTGAACACTGCCAGGGATGAAGCATTCACAACCTCCATATACCTGCTTGTGACAGAACAACCCTTAGTAGCTTGCTCTGGCATCTACACTGCACAGACTGCAGTCCATGAAGAAATAAACATTATCTTCATCCCTCCACTTTTCAAAGGGAGCATAATGAATACCTTAAGCTCTCCTTTTGTAGAAATGGAAATTTTCATTCTCCTTCTTATTCTCAATTAAGTACTTTGTAGCTCAGAGGAAAAAAACATGTGAGTGGTTCTGCTTTTCTTATCTTGGTGAGAGACGCCATGTTAGGAATATCTGGGTATGAACAGTGATGCTACATTCTTTTTAAGTTATCTTAGTTGTTCTGAGGCTCTTTTTGTACCTCTGTAAAGCTGTGAACTGATGGGTACGTACTGGATTTATGTCTCTGCCAGCATTTCATTGGTTTAGGAGCTATTCAGATCATAAGCTTCTACATTTAAATTACAAAGCAGTTGGGCCAAATTCTATAAAAGACAGGTCATAAAATGAATTCGTTGCTTCAGGATAGCTATTGCTGTCTATAAAGTTATAGCCAGTGTTGGGCGGGCGTCAGTACCTACTTTCAGTTTCCACTCAAGTCCCTGTAATGCTGCTCTGCAGATGCTAAAAGAAGCAGTCAGCAAATACAAGCTGACTAGCAGCTGTCATTGTATGATGGCTCCCTTTTCTAGAAGTGATTCTGACAAGCTGGACAAAATTATTCCATTTCTGCTGAATCCCTTTGCAGAATGCAAGTCTGAAAAAGCACAGCAAAGCTTTGTGGGGAAAAGTGATTCAAGTAGAAACCTGTTCCCAGAAGTCTGTGACTGTCAGCTATGTAATAAAAGCTACCACATACAAGAAATAATGTGAATAGCTATAATACCTTAGTTGTGTCCACAATCCCACACCATTTCTGGACACACATGTCCCTGTTTTAAAAGAGGGGGTTCATAGCAACTGTTTTTCAAGCTACAGTAGTCTTTCATTCAAAATAAAATAGTCAGATGCTGCTATCAAAAACTGGCAAGCCTATGCTCAAGCTTATGCCAAAATACTGCTATAATAAATGTAGAGTATCTCGTATTCCTCTCTCCCTTCACTGTTTCCTCTATTTAGCTCACTTGTTGTTTGGGACAAGGTTCCGATATTTACCATGTTTATACGAGTGATGCTCAGCAAATAAATGTAATGAGCACAGTAATATATTGAATAACTACCACTCAATAACAGCATCTGTTATATTACTTGATGTAAAATATGAAAGCTTTCCCCGGTGCACTGAACATTACCCAACTTCTGTCTCTTGTGTATGTTTTCATACATTAACCATGAAGCTTTTTCCCAATGTGACCTGCTCACTCTTGACTTGCTTAAACCTGAAAGATGCGGTGCTTCTAAAATATAGATTAAAAGCATGGAGCCTTCCTTGTATTATTTACAAAATCATTAATATCTGCAGATATAGAAATGACATTACAAGTGATCAGTGAAGAATGCAGCTACATGAACATAGTTTGTCCATACTGTACACTAAAGAAAACAACCCCCCTGGCATATAATGCTTTCAACTTCAAGTAATTCAACTCTCCTTTAAACTGTGGTAAACAACACAGAGGTTTATTTACAGATATTATTAAGTGTAAACCATTTGAATAGCACAGTGTCTGATAAGCATCAAGCTCATTGATTTAGTCTTACAGATAAACATCAGTGCAGCTAATGGATTACCCATTACTGAACTATGGAGGCACTCTATGTTTACTGATGAGCTGAGTCCATTAATCCTAAACAAATTAGAGTGGTTCAAATGCATAGAGATAATTACTCATGCTACAGTATATTTATAGTATATAGAAAAAGCTCATGATGACACTCCTTAGTGACTATTACTAAACACATTTTTAATTTAGGTTAGAAAACTTATGGGGGTCAAATCAATATAGAAGAATTATTGTAAATATATTTGTATCATTACCAGATAATATTATTTACAATTTGAGCTATGGTTGCAACCAAGGGACTCTGACAGGATGTCACAATGCCGGGCAATGGATGAATGTGCACGATGCAGTCTCAGGAGTTTACCAATGAATATCATAAAACTTGAAAATATTTCTTTTCAGTCCCCATAAGACTCAGGAATTCCTGTTAAAGTACAAAGGATGCTGCAATTATTCTAAATTAGAGCTCATTTTCAGTAAGAAAAGTAGTACTCATCACTAAAATTGTTTCTGTTTTCAATAATGACAATACTTGCATGGCTGTTTTAAACCTCAAAGTGCTTTATAAACATTAAGTTATAAACCTTCTAACACATCACAAGATTACTTTTAGGCAGGTGAACATTTGTTGTACTCATTACTTATGGAAATACAGAAATTTATAAGTTTGTGTAGGAGGAAATCATTACAAGAAATCACAATCAAAAAGGTGATTATTAACCCTACATTAACCATCATATCGTGCCTCACAACATCCGGACACAACTGTATTATAGCGAGAGAAGTGAGATTTGAATATGCAGCCCATCAACTGCTCTGTACTAACAGACAGCTTTCTGAGAAAGAGTTTGTGTGTCAGAAGGCTTTTCTGGTTGAGTTTGGTTGTGGTCTTGATTTTCTCCACTACATAATTTGATCTAACAAGGTTTATTACTTCTTCTTACAGTATGGTTCTATAAGAAATGAAAAGGTGTGTTTACTGCAAAATTCTATTAATGAGAAATGTTAAGTTTGCATTAGATTTATGAGAAAGACTGAAATCAGTTGGAAAAGCAAAGCCAGTTTTTTTGAGGTACCATTAACCTACGTTATACTGGCTAATTTAAACTAATACATGTAGATATTGGTTAAGAATTCCTGTGAAGGTAAGTAAGTATTTTCAAGAAATTAATTTCCTTGAGTTTTTCTTTTAAAGTGCATAGCAAAATCTAATACAAGAGATGCAGGAAAGCAATTATGTTTCATTTGGCACATAACAAATTAAATGGCTTTGGGTTCTTTTGGCCTTAACTTTCATTTATGCAAACTGTCTGCCACTGAAGAATGATTTTCAAAGACCACATTGATCATCTTGTGATCTGGCCAGGAAGCTGTTTCTAAAAAAGTCTGAGAAGCAAATAGTTAGCAAAAGCAATTTTTTACTTTATTGAAGTCTTATTTTTCATAAGGAAAATGCTTAAAGGTATATGGCGTCCTTACTTTCACTGCATCCCAACAGGCAATGAAGCACACTAAGCCTCCTGATGTTCAAAAAGAGGGGTACGTTTGAGGGAGAAATATACTTTCTTTGCTGTATGTTGATACAAGAAAGAGTTAAGAAGGTCCCTTCCAACCAAAATCATTCTATGATGACTCCTTAGAACTTCAGCAACACATTGCTTTCTCAGTGTTAATTGAGAAATTTCACAAGTTCCATCTCTCTGTTCTGTTAAGGAAATCTACCGCAGACTTGGCAAGCCAAACCTGACTGTTGAAAGGTCAGGACAGATTAACTAATACGCATCTTGGTTTAACAGAGATGCTGAGGATTTACATGTAAAGTGATATAAAAGGTACCAGTTGCTCTGAGCAAACGACTAATGATGCCAGCTTGCCATATGCTCCACGTGGAGAGCTGAATGTTCCCATTACCTTTCCTTACCAGTAGCAGACAAACTATATCACTCTGCGCAAAGCCTTATGCCATACTTAACATGCAGTTGCTTGTTTGAATGTTGGATTTAGTTTCTTGTCGCCTTTTCTGCTCAGTAGTTGAAGTACCTTTATTCACAGGCAATACTGAGCTTGTAAGACATAGCATACAAGAGAGAGGGGTTTAGATATGTAACATATATCCAATGATTTCAGATTTCCCAAGCAAATTGCAAGAAAGAGGGAAGTAATATCACTTTAAAAACTTGGTCTTGTAATGAACATGCACTGGATTTAGTAAATTAATCTAACTGGAAAAATGTGTGAAAACACTGTTTATTTGAAAGCGGCAGTAAAGTTTTTCTGAAGTAAAACTTTCTGCTTTATAGGTGCTGAAACAAAACTTCACTTTAGAAAGGCTGAAATGTTTTGCATTAACATTTCCAAAACGAGCCTTCAGGGTTCCCAGTTTACTGTGGACTTTTTTTCATTTAAAGTAGATGCCTGATTTTATTTCCTTATGGAAGTTAGGGGAGTTCAAGTAAGAGGCTAAAGAGGGGTAAGCCATGAAAAGATGTAGATTGCTTCAGGTTGAACAACCTTAATGAAGAAATCCATTATTTGTTTAATGCAGCCAGAGGACTATTTTATAGTCTCTGAATTATAGAACAAGCTCTGAATCATCTGTGGGATAATAAAAGCAACTTTACCTGGAGGATTTTTTTTCTGGGAAAAGGAGGAAAAAAAAAAAAAATAGGGTTTTCCAGATTCATCACATCCTGGAACTTTTAAGCATTGAAAAGATGAATGGAAGGATCATAGACACGGGTAATTTATGTCTCCTTAAGGGCCTCAGTAGCATGAGAGGATAAATATGAATATTTTTAAGAGAGCAAAAGTCTATTTGGAATTTTAGGTAGGTCTAAGAATCTTTCTCAGCACAAGTTCACCTACTGAGAAGAACGGTGGAAAGGGAGACTGGCTAAAGCAAGTGAGTGGGCGCAACTTTCCTCTTCTGGAGGAGTCTGACCTACTGAGTTCAAGAGCAGCCTCTCTATATTCTTAGAGGAAGGTAATGAGAGCATGAAAGACCCCTGGCTCTTTTCTGAAAATTGCTTGGTACATGTGGAATTAACTATACCAGGTACAAGGTGTAAAAGCTGCTAGAGGAGTAACAGCAGTAGTAGCTGTGATAGCGATAGTAAGACTGGTCAGCCAGTACACCTACTATTCACCAGCTTGGCTCACTGACAGAAGCAAGAGGTGATTCACTATGGGTACGTGTACATGGCAAAGCACAGAACTGTGCAAGATGCTTCTGATCCTGGCAGGGAATTCACTGATGTGATTAGCTTTCAGTACTTGAGCTTGCTTAGTTCAGTTTTGCATCTCTACCTCTCACTGTGCAGCCGTGTCCTTGGTAAAGGATGGAACATCAGACTGCAGCATACCTTCATGCTCATCCACAGCACAGGTGATGGCAGTGCCTAAAAACATAGGGGAGCATGAGAGGAAATTGATGTCCTATTGACTAGATTGAAGTTTTCTGTCACACAACCTAATGCGATCACTGAACCTGAGGGAAAGATCCCACCTGTGTCACTTCAGAACACTCCAAACCAAACAACAGGTATAAAGAGGCTGTTACAAATGACTGTGGTGCTTCAAAATGGAGGCAAACACTGTGAAGTTCAAACACACTAATAGATAAACGTACTGTCTTTATTAAGTGTGTACAGTATGTTCAGGGCTCTTTCACTCTCAGAAATCTCATGGTTTAGTTGTCAGAAGGAGAAAAAGCAAATCAATGCACAAAAGGAGAAGAGAGCACATGCTATCTTGTCCAATATTATATCTGAAATACTGGAGAGTGAGATAAAAAGAGTATCTAAAAATGGTTAGGACTTCCATGCACAAAAAGGAAAGCCCCACATAATCCTGCTAGTAAGAGCACAGAAGATTAATAGAAAATGCTTAAAGAAATGCTACCTAGTAAAGCTCATGTTTGGTGAGTTATATATTGTTGGAGGATGCAGAGGGATCATACATGTGGCTGCAGCTCTTAGTACCTGCCATCAAAGTGAGCTTCACTCCTTAAAATTACTAGAATTCAATCTGTCACTGTTCAGCTAACCAGATTTCCCACCTTCAGAGCCTGTGGCTGGGCTGTGAGTGTTGGCTGGCAGCAGCACTGTTGCAGAAATCATTCTCTTTCATTAGCATCTCCACAGGTTTCTCTTGATAATCTCACACAGCCTTTCCTGGCCCTTGCTTTTTCCTTGCCTGCTACCACTGGGGTGACAGAAGCATCTTAGATGCAGTTCCTATGTCCTGTGAAGCATCAGTTTTCTTCCCACAATGCTTACATCCAATTGGATGACAAAAGAATCAGGGTAAGGTAACTCTGAGCAAAAGCAAGTTTTTCTCATTTCCTACAATACATACATTGCCTGCATTTTTCATCTCAGTTTGTTCTAGGTATGCGTGGAATCCAGGTACAAGAGAGACTGTACTCAGAAAGGGCTGTGGATTACCAGGGAATGACAAAGTGGGCATAGCTGTCTACCTGTGCAGTGCATGCTGGCAGTGTTTTCCCTTGTTGATGTTATAAGGGAGAAGCACCACAGGGATTCCATCTCTAACTGCAAAACTGAGATCTTCCACCCAAGTGGGAACCAAATCCTATAGTCACAAGATCTGACTATGTTCAGTGAGACATTTGTATTAAAGCTCCCATGGATGACGTGTGGGGCTAGTTGGTGCATTACAAGGAATAGATCTGCCGAATTATGCCACTGGTGCTGATATCCCTATCTCTTCTATGTGGTTCATGAGAACCATTTCAAATGAATTTAATCTGATCCCATGGAGCAAAATTCTTCACTATGCCCCTGGAACAAAGACTGAGATTTCAGTGGCCCAGCAGTAGTCACAATGCTTGTGCTTCCAGTGGTGCTGACAGTTTAGTTGTGTCCACTGACCATCATGACTCAGGAAACCAAGCCACCACATGTAGTGACAATCAGTGGGCTCTCTTCACAACTGAATTAACATGTTAATGTAGGTGCAACCTGAATGACCTTTTATTTCTTAGCTATGATCTAACGCCATTAACACCCCTGGACTGGCAGAGTTGAAGTCAGTACAATCACCACTCTGCTATAAGGGCTGGGATGAATTGCTGCACTAATACAATTTCCTCGTTGCCTGCTTCTTCCTTTGATTGTCAGAAGATTCCCTGCCTTTTTAAATTGTTTTATAACCCAAATTTTGTATAACAAGTAAATCCCATTAGAATATCTCCATATTCTCCACACCACACAAAATATATCCATTCCAGTCTGTACTAATTCCACTATAATCACTGATCCAATAAGTTCAAAATCTGACTTTTCTTTTTTCTTAAGCAGTTATGCTCAATGTAATGAAATATCTTATTCTGTAATAACCAGCTGTTATCTTAGTCTTCCTCCCAGTAGAGGTTGTTTCTAATACCAACAAGGGATTTTCCACCAGCTTAATTATTTGATCTCATGGCTCTGAAAGTGCTTGGAAGAAAAGCAGAGGGAAAAGAAAGCTGGTTTGTTTATTTTAATGGAAGAAGGAATGGTTTAGAAAACTAAGATCTGGTGAATTTCTAATTCATTTAATTTTCTGGCTGACAGGGTCTCTTTAATTTGACCATCTGTTTATTAGTGTTCGAATATGGATGGGGGTGGGAAGGACATGCCTTTTCACACAAGGACATAGATGTGAGCAGAACCTCTGATGGAAACTTAAGTCACATCCTGAAAAAAACAAGTACAAGAAACCCATGAAAAAACTTAGCTTTGTTTGTTGCCTTTTCTGCGAGTTCTAAGCCTTGATTAACCTTGTTGATTGAACAACATTCACATTAAGCAACATTCAACCTCACAAACCTCATTTTTTTTTTCTCTGGGATTTAAACATATGCCTTCCTGCTTTAGGTCTTTTGCTCCAGACACTATATAGGATTAAAACTGAATGGATAATAAGGTAACTCATTTCAGATGGAGGAAGCATAGCTTTAGACAGGTAAATGCCAGTGCTTTGCCACCAGGACCACATGAACAACCTTGCTTCAGCACAAAAACTTCCAGTGAAGTTGTAAGAAACTTCAGAGTCCTGCTCTGAATCCCACAAGTTGAGATCTGCTTGTGTTTCCTCCTGTTGTCCAAGATTATCTTCTCACCCAAAGAGTGAATCTCTTCTCTTAAAGTCTATAGGTTTGAATTATTTATCAGCAAGTTTATTACATTGCAAATATGCTTAAAAGAGAGCAGGCAGACATAACTGTTTATGCCTGGTGCATGAATTTAAGTGCTGCCTTTCTCCACTGATTACAGATGGAGCTTAGAGAACCTTCTTACAATAAATGCCTAGTTCAGAGTTTCATTAAATTTAGGAAGAAAAGCTCATCACATCAATTGCACTTAAACCAATGATAAATCTCTTTCAGATATATTAATTCTAGCCTACTTTCTTCTCTTATGCCATAATTCATATTCTAGCACATCAACCAAATAACTAACATGAGTCTATGAAGCCTCAAGGATATCAATCAAATGCTGCCAACATATTTTAAGTAAGTCAGACCTAGTATTTTGGGTCAGAGCACCACAAAGTATGAAGAGGTACCTTTAAAAGGTTAAGAAAGGTTTCTCAAAGTCTCCTGTCTCAGTGTCCTGTTTTTTCCAGTTCAAGCAAGAGGGTAGTATATGAAAAGGTATGGAGAAACATAATGAAACACCCAACTGATGAGGAAGGCTTTAGATAGGAGACATGAATAAACAAAAATAACCTTATTTTAAAATACAGCATAATTTTACGTGATGTAGTAACAAGGACTGTCAGGAGACTGCAAGATTGGTTTGGCTTTCCATTTTTATAAGTAATTCAAAATAATTAAGAATTCACAATATTTCTAAGATATCACTAGAAACTTTCAATCTTTAATTTAGAACCATAGAATGGTTTGGGTTGGAAAGGACCTTAAGATCATCAAGTTCCAAACCCCTGTCATGGGCAGGGATGCTTCACACTAGACCTTGTTGCCCAAGGCTCTGTCTAACCTCACCTTGAACACTGCCAGGGATGGAGCATTTACCACTTCTTTGGACAAACCATTCCAAGTGCCTCACCACCCTCACAGTAAAGAACTTCTTCCTTAGATCCAATCTAAACTTCCCCTGTTTCTGTTTTAACCCATTACCCCTTGTCCTATCACTACAATTCCTAATGAGGAGTCCCTCACCAGCACTCCTATAGCTACCCTTCAGATACTGGAAGGCTGCTAGAAGGTCTCCATGCAGCCTTCTCTTCTCCAGGCTGAACAGCCCCAACTTTCTCAGCCTGTCTTCATATGAGAGGTTGTTTTGTAGGGAACTGGGAGGGTGTTCTTACAAGAACAAGCTTCCAAGACAAAAGAGCTGAACTATTATTCCCATTCCCTCTATGCATTCCCCCTTGTGTGCTTGCATTGTATAACTACAATGGTTTTCAAACAGCAGTTGCTACCCAATTGCAAATATTCTGAAATGAGTTTCAAGGGTAATAAATCTTTCCCACCATGAAAACAGGTTTTTCAGTATTAGCCACCTGCTCCACATAAAAGAAAAACCTGCTATTGCTATGCAGCACGGAGCATATGAACTCCATGAAAATAAACCCATTTGATTCTCTAGCAAAAAGGTAAACAAGAGTGTATACATATTTGGTTTTACAGGTTGTATCTACATGATTATTGGGTATCCAGCTACAGTGTATGGAACATCGACCTGTCACAAAGCTATCCAATACTAGAGGTTTGGGGTTGTCTTCCCTGATCATACCTTTGCACAGAGATCACTAATATATCCAGACATGGAGTGTGTCAAACTGAACACATAAAATGCGCCAGAAAAAAGCAAAATAACACAATATACAAATGACAGCCTTGTTTTCAAAGGAACCATGTGCTCAAACAGTAGTTCTAGTGAGCATCTAGTTTGATGCTCAACTCATGTTACTTCAGAGCCATTTGAGCTGAAAGATGAATCAAACACCTCAAAAGGTGTCCTGGAAGCAATTAGTTCTTGCATCAAACTGATTTTTCTGACGAATGAGAGACAAAATAATGCTCTAATGTTTTTAAGTAGATCCTGTCTCTAAGCAGCTACAGGTAAAGGTTACAGTATGAGCTGGAGTGATAAATTACAGAAATAAGTAGTCATATTTTTCTCATTTTAATGACAATAAATTGGTTGTTATGAACTATTCATTGATTTTTAACATTAAACAAACAGCAACCTAATACAAAGACATATATTAGATTAATAGTTTAACCACTTTAATGAATTAAGGATTAGCAACTATGTAAGAAAATTCTTGCAGTTGGAGGAAAAGTTTCAAGAGGCAAAACAATTTTGTTTCCACTTTAGTTTTACTAATACCCACAATTATGAAGTTCTGTAAAGGGAAGAAAATGAAGTATTTTTATGAAAGGCATTTTTTTAACTTGAACTTTTGATTCTCCACATGAGTATAGGAATCCTCCATAAAAACCAAGCAGTGCTTCATTCTAAGTTCACATACACTGAGCTCCTCACAGCTTACTCCAATCTTCATGCCTTAAGAACAAAACCCTCACGCTTGTTTTGTTGTCTTAAATCCAGCTGGTCTTAGGAACTTAAATAAAAACGACAGAATGAGAAAACAATAAAAGCTGTAAAGGACTGAAAAGCTTCATTTTGAGTTTATTGAGAATTCAGAATATGAAGTTTTGAACCAGCTGCAGTCATTTATTATATTTCCATCCTTTCACTACTCCAGGAGTTCTTTGCTTCCTCTCTACCTTCCTTTTTGGCAAACCTGCAGAGTTTCGATTTCCACGTTATCTACCTGCAACATCTGATTTTATTTACAAAGGAAAAATTAAAGGAAAGATGGTAATTTTGGCAGGTATCAAGAGAACCTGCCACCAAATACGTTCCTGACATAAGGTCCTGTAAGATTTAGTACTTGAAAGTTCTAAGAAAATAAGTTCTTCTGTGTCTAAATTCCTTAATGAAACCATTTAGCTTGACATTGTCCCAGTATGGCACACAGTTTGTTCAGATAAGCAGAGCTGGGCTACATCCAAATACTGAAAGATCTACCCAGAGAGTAACCTCTACATCCCAAGCTAGTCCTGGTGCAGAACAGCCCACATTGAGTTTTCAGGTCTTGCCTTCTCTAGCATAGGCTGGTCACGTCACATCCCACTGAAGAGGCAGTTAGTATTATGTTTCTGAAGGTACATGTTGTAAGCCTCAATGCATGCATGGCAGTAGATGCAAAGTCAACAGGGTAATAGAACTCTGTAAGATGCAAGGAACCAAGTTTGCAATTTCACTACACTGCCTACAAAGAGCCATCTCTGGAATAAACTAGAGTCCAAACTGTACCTAAGCTTCTTTTTGGAAGGGATTAATTGCTTCTCCCCAGCTGATATTCTAGGAGTGAACAAAGCACCCCAGTAAGGGTGAAACCTTGGTGCTAAGGCCAGTGTCTCACAACACTGTTTACATTCCAAAGCAGTTCCATTCACACTGTCTCCAGCCTGGTCTCATGTACGGGATCCACCTTTGGAGAACATCAAATTCTACGAATGCATTTCTAGTTTAGTTTCACACACACTGGCAGAAGTAACACTAAAGCACAGCTTTAGAATCGAAGATGCATTCTAGCCTGATCCAGGATACAGTAAATTTATTTGCATCTGCTAGAAGCAGGCAATTTCATAATAAAACAAGATAAATCAGATCTTGCACTTTCCTGATGGAGATTCCACGTGTTTGTGTTGCCTCTGGTACTCAGCAGACTCTTATTGCTGAGCATGATGTTATATGGTCTGGAATATCCCTTGGGTCAGCTGGGATCAGATGTCCCAGCTATGTCCCCTCAAACTCCTTGTCCACTCTCAGCCTCATCACTGGCAGGGCAATGTGTGAAGTAGAAAAGGTCTTGGCACCATGTAAGCACTGCTCAGCAATAAATAAAACATCCCTATGTTATCAACACTGTGCTCAGCACAAATCCAAAACACAGCACAACACAAGCTAGTAGGAAGAAAATTAACTCTACCCCAGTCAAAACTGTTCTGGTTTTGACTTTGCATACTTTCGTACCTTAATACTTCCTCCTTTACATACATTCTTATGTAAGGAAATTTGGAATGGCAATGGAAATATTTGTAATAATTAAAAACTGATCAGTTTTAATCTGTAAAGTATCTGTGGTCATTACTTTTCTCTTTACACATCCTAATTATTGTTCCCTATCACCTTCATACTGTGAACAAGTGTCTCATTTCTCAGGATAATGATAGCTCTGTATCCACTCTCCAGAACTGTATGGGAACGAGTTCAGCAGCTAGGCACTAGTTTTTTTTACATTTGCAACATTCTTGTATTCAGATTCAGACTTTTTTTTTTATTCCATTATGGGTACCATGGAATAAAACATCCCTGTTCTTCTAGAGAATGACTTTTTACAAGGGCACAATAGGACAAAGGGAATGTCTTTAAACTTAGAGAGGGGAGATTTAGATTACATATTAGGAAAAAAAGGACTGTGGTTCTCATTCATTCTACAGTGCCTTTTACAGCTTAGGTTGACTCACAGATTTTTTGCTAGGTATGTCTGAGCGCCTTCCAGTGCTGCATTAGGCAACACGATTAAGATCTCTCTGGTTGGTTCTTTCATCCTCTCCCCATGGTGAAAACTGTCAGCAGTAGAGAATTTCAGGTAGAATATGTATAAGAAATGCAACTGTCACTTGAAGCAGATAGTGAGGAATGCAATGGTTTGTGAATTCTCAGAGAATCTACTGCACATTCTCACCACACTGCTAAGTAAGCCCAGTAAAGAGAACAGTCTACAATCAAACGAATTAACTACTTTAGGTAGTCCTAGTAGCCATAAAAGCTGTTGCAATGCATCTGTTGCCATCTGAAAGCTTTAAGGCTCTTATTGTACCACACAGATTAGCCATATGCAACCTCAAAGCAGAAAAAGAAGAGATGTAATCTGAAAGAAAGACTTTTTCTTGACTTCCCATAGCATAACACTGGTGATCCACTGTGGTTTCTCGATCCACTGCTGGCTATAGGCATTTTATATGAGCACAGATGAACCAGATATAGTCAGTATGGACAGTCACATCTATTAGCTCAGGAAAAGAAGAATGTGGCAACTCTATAGTATTTGTATCACTTACTTCACTTTCACACCTAATTCCACATTGTTTTGCTTTTTTTTCAGCAAGCCAGGACTGTAAATCTACCAACCTCGAATGGTTTGGGTTGGAAAGGACCTTAAGATCAGCTAGATCCACCCCCGTGCCACGGGCAGGGACACTGGAACATGTTGCCCAAGGCTCTGTCCAGCCTGGCCTTGAACACTGCCAGGGATGGAGAATTCACCACTTCTTTGGGCAGCCTGTGCCAGTGCCTCACCACCCTCACAGTAAAGAACTTCTTCCTTATATCTAACATGAGCTTCCCTTGTTTCAGTTTGAACCCATCTCCCCTTGTCCTGTCACTACAGTCCCTAATGATGAGTCCCTCTCCAGCATCCTTGTAGGCTCCCTTCAGATACTGGAAGGCTGCTATCTGAAGAAACAGGCCTTTATATTGGCTCCCCCCTTTTTTTTTCCTCAAACTGGCATGACATCTGATTTTATGAACTAATTTTTCAGCATTATCCTACAATACTGAAACCCAATTTGGTATAAATGTGAAATATTATTCTCAGAAACTCAAACCACGCATAAACAGCCATATCTTCATGGAAACGAAAAAAAAAGAAAGAAGGTAAATAACCATCTTATAGATATTCTTCCAAAAAAAAAAAAATAAAAGCAGTAGGGAAGTTATTTAGGAATTTATTTTTGCTGTCTTGTTTTGTCAGTAAAATGACAAGTTTTCCCTTCACATTTCCTGCAGTCTCTGCCAGTTCCACATCCCTGTATTTCATTCAGAGGCAGTGATTGTGTTACATGGTCTTCAGTGTCGTGACTGAAGTCTGAGCCAGCCATGCAGTTAATTTAAAAACTGACAGATTGTGCAAACTTTATTAAACAAAAATGAGGTTTACAACAGCAATGTGGAAGGCTGTCACTATGAGCAAGTCCTGCTGAAATACACAGGAATTTGGTGTTCTATCAATGCAGTGTTTATTTCTTCAGCATTTTCTTGCTTTCCCTCCCTGCTTTTTTTTCCTCACAAATGGTTAACAGTAAACTCAAACCAGATTAATAGTTAAAAACCAAGAGCATAGAAGCCTGGTTCAGTCAGATTTTACTGCAAAATTCCTTTTCCTCCAAATGTTTTCTGCCATATGCCTGCTTGAGGTGCAAAACTGTTCTAATACACTAACAGCTCAGAATTAGAAATCCTTTAGCACTCAAGACTCTTCCTATGGCTATTTCTCAGTTACAAGCAGACTGTCTTGGAGATGTAGGCAACCTGCTTTCTAACAATGACCTAGCCACTAGATTTTGCATCAGTTTAGGTAAGTCACTTCTGAGGCTGATTTCTCCATCTGTCTTTTGCAATAGATTCAAGCTATTTCACCATTTAACAGTGATTGCTTTAGGACACAATACAGGAGTGAGCATACACATCTGCGCACTCCACTCCTTTTCATCTGGAGAGTCTTACATAGCTTTTGTTCAATCTGGCATGACATCTTTACATGGCATGAAATTTGACTGCACTCCAGTAAAATTAAATTGAATACACAGGTCCCAACACAGTTGGGTTTTTTATGCACACAAACATTTGTGTGCATATGTATATATAAACTTACAAATATACACACATATATACAAACCAGGATTTAGCAGCATCTAGACTCTTCCCCACTTTGTCCAAAAGCCAGAATGTAATTGAAGATGCATTGTGCTTTGTGGCTGTGCTGCTTTCATGCATCACAATGTGATAAGCACAAGCTGCAATGGAACACAGGCATAAATGAAACCCAAGTCTAATGATATTCCGGTAGCATACTACAAGGCACTGCAACATTTGAAGATATCTATGCTAGAGGGAGACAGAATTGTCTTTCGTTGTGAACTAAATTTAGTTTCATTAAGAGCAGAGTCAAATCATCTTGCTTATGGTGAGAGTGGAGAGTATAGAAACTGACAATTACCATTGAGAAGCAATTGGTTATTATTTAACTCACAAAGAATCACTTGTAAAACACCCCAAAGACCAGGGTTGTTTTTGAGATAGGCATTATCCATATCCAAATATACAAGATGATGCATTCTTCCATGCCTCCTATAAGTAACTACATCTGGAAAATACATTATAAAGAGAAAACAGGCCAAACAACATGGAAGAAGCTGTTAACAGTAATAGGAACACAAAGTTATTCAGGCAAAAATTATAATGTCAATGTATGCTTCTCTGAGCAAAACCAGAACTTCCAAAAATGCTGCTGCAAACACAATCCTCCTCTTATTGTTGCATGTTTTCTAAGCAATACGCCACTAAAATGCTCAACATCATAAACATTTTTATTGCACAGAGTCCTGGTGAAATCTATGATGCCAAAGCCCTGTTTATTGCCCTTGGACCTTGTGCATTATGGAATCGCTGCTTCTGTTGGCATAAAACAGTGTTCTGGTCACTGAATATATATTAACAGTCATTTTAGTCTTAGTCTGCTGTACCTTCTTATGCAGCATCAAGCAGTATTGCCACAGTTTGTCCTTCCTGTGCAAAATTCTATTAAAATCAATAAGTACTTCACCCACAAAGTGGTGTCTGTATCATAAAGGTAGCCTGGAAAAACCTTCTATATATTACTCAGTAAGTTGTCTATGAAATATACATGTCAGGAACTCACAGGATTAATGGTTCATGTGTCTTTTATCTTCTTTCCATCAAAAGCATAGAATATTGGTGCCTATGAGTAGGCCTCCTGTTTACCTATCAAAAGCTGCAAATAGAGAACATTTATAAGACCAGCAAGAAAGGTGATAGGGGTGTATCAGGGAAAAAGCCTGTATGGATGGGTCCAGTCTTTGCCCCACATTTTTGGTGAGCAAACAGAATTTAGGATGAAGAGACTCTGAGAACCCATCCAGATCATCTTTGCACATGCACACATGTTCTCCAGAACAGGTTATGCTTTATGTTATAACTTACAGTTTTTCTCAACTCTGCTTAAAAGTCACTGTTGATATAGTCCCTCAAATCTAGTCCAATGCTTCATTAGCCTTACAGTTCTAAAGGACTTTCTTAATTTTCAGACTAAATATCCCTTGCTTTAACTTAAGCCTGTTAAAACTTGCATTATGTGGAGTGAACATGGAGAATTTATGGCCTCCCACTTCACCGCAACCTCTAATGTACTGGAAGATTATTACCAAATCTCCCTTTGGATTTCACTACCCAAGACTAAGCAAATCCAAATCTTTCAGTCTAGCAATGAGGCACTTACAAAATCATACAGATGAGGGAATTATTCACACAAGCGCCTGAATATTTGGTTATGCTAATATTCAAAAACGAAAATTCTTTTGGAAAACCAAGAGTGACAGTGTGAACACCAGTCCTAGAGGATGATCACTAGTAGAACTGTTTTGAAAGAACTCAAGACAATATATAGTATACAGCAAAGACTGAAGAGATTGACACTGCTTTTGTCATACAAATCAGAAGTCTCCTAATGAATCACAGAACAGTTTGGGTTGGAAGGGACCTTCAAAGCTCATCTAGTCCAAACCCCTTGCAATGAGCAGGGATATCTTCAACTAGATTAGGTTTCAGTGATGGCACATCCACCACCTCTCTGGACAACCTGTGCCAGTGTTTTACCACCCTCATTGTAAAACGTCCCTCTTTTAGT
Source organism: Neopsephotus bourkii (assembly GCF_033783945.1). NCBI lineage: Eukaryota > Metazoa > Chordata > Aves > Psittaciformes > Psittacidae > Neopsephotus > Neopsephotus bourkii. Next base: position 295,984 of record NW_026901486.1, read on the forward strand.
TTAAAACCATCACCCCTCGTCTGTCACAAGAGGTCCTGCTAAAAAGTCTCTCCCCATGTTTCTTACAGGCCCCTTTCAAGTAAGGAAAGGCCACAATAAGGTCTCCTTAGAGTTCTCTCTCCTCCCAATTGAACAACCCCAACTCTTTCAGCCTTTCCTCACAGGAGAATTGTTCCATCCCTATGATCATTTCCGTGGCTCTTCTCTGGACCTTGCCAAAAGGTCAATATCCTTCCTGCATTGTAGCTCTGAAGAAGGGAGCACTGTGATCTTTGGATGCAGTTTGCCCTTCTCCCCAAGCTTTCCTCCACACTGATTTTCTCTCCAGAGCAATGAATATTCCTGGCAACATGAGCTCACAAAAAGAGTTTACAGAACTCCCCGGTAACCTCTCAGCTCCCACTCCTCAAATATTCCAAATATTGCAGACCTGTTGGGTGGGAAGCCAAAGAACTACAGGACTTACCAGCTAAGTGTAGATGCAAAATGCAGCCAAATAAAGACACTTGCAGTGCTTAGCAACATGATTCCTTCCTCCCTAAAACCAAGAAGTTGGCTTTGCATCCTTGAGCACCATCTACTGGCTTCTCATCTGCTGTCTTCTTATATCTAAACAACTAGAGTTTGTTATTTGTCCCACCAGCACATAACAGGAACTCAGGGTGGTGAATAATAGACAGCTTGAGACCAGCCCATAAGTTGGACTCTGTTTCTATGAAATGTTTGTCAAACAATTTTGAGTAATTAACAATTTCATAATAATCAAAGTCTGTTTCTGGACAATTTTCAAAGAGATAATAAGGCTTAACTGAGCCAGTAAATTATTTGCTGTGAGCAGTTCAACCAGCTGTACGCTCTGTATTGCAGATTCTATCCTTTCTGTTTCTTCAATTCAAGCAACAGTTGTTACGCTAAAATGATGAAATAAAGCCTAAATCCCTAAGAATAATAATTAAGCAGTAGGGAGCAGTAAACAAGCATAATAAAGTTATTAGTAAATAGCTAGTTTCTAGTGCTGGAAAAAAAAGGGGTGCAGCTTTTTTTTCCAAGTCTTCTTTTCCATAATTTATTTTCATTGGATAGTTTCCAGCCTCTTTGTGTTCTTCTCCCAGATAATCACTGACAAGCTAGACAATCACTTTTACTGAGCCTCTTCTACAGACTCCGCAAGTAAAGGATCATGTAGGAAATGCACAGATGAAGACCCACAATATGAAATACCTGAATGAACTCTGAGACTTTTACATCTAGGGTCTCTCATCATCAAAGCTACAATCCCCAGGTGTTTCTCAAGTGTCTGATCTTCCATTTCTAGGTATGATCTGATTGACTTCAGTATGGAGCCCATCACAGCAATGAGCAAGACTTCTAAATGACATGGAAAGGCAAGGCAGAAATAATACCTATGAATTTTGTCTGTAGTCACACTTGCACGCTCTTACTCTACAGCCTAGATTGGACAGGACCTTAAGCAACCTGGCCTAGTGGGAGGTGTCCCTGCCTATGGCATGAATGTTAAGATCCTTTCTAACCAAAACCATTCTATGATTCAGATGCAAATTCTGCATTCTGCCTGCAAAGTGCTTCAGGTTCTCCTTATGCCCTTACTAATTTCTAGTGCTTAAATTCACTTGCAAATCACAGCTCCTAAGGAAGCAAAAAAGACCACAAAACACTCAAATCTGTCATTTTTATACTTTCGGGAAGGGAAATTATCATAAGATATATGAATAAAGTTAAGCAATCGATCCATTCCTAAAATCTGGTTTGGCAGCTTGGCTCAGGAAATTTGCACAAAGCTGATTATTTTTATTTTTACACAGCCATGTTCAGGCAGGTGCTTTGTCAAAGGATCTGCACAACATAGAGAAACACTGAATTAATTTTGCTGTGATAAAATTGTATACACAGTCATAAGGGAAAGCTGGTGAGTTGAAGTGTTTCTCAGAACTCAAGTGTTGAACTATTCAACATTGAATTGATTAGAATTTATACATACTTATATACAAGACTTTGGCACAGGGTGCCCAGAGAAGCTGTGGCTGCCCCATCCCTGGCAGTGTTCAAGGCCAGGTTGGACACAGGGGCTTGGAGCAAGCTGCTCTAGTGGAAGGTGTCCCTGCCTGTGACAGGGGTTGGAGCTGGATGAGCATTAAGGTCCCTTCCAACACAAACCATTCTGTGATTCTATATACTCAAAGCTCAAGATTACATTCTACTTAACATTATGAGAAATGAGGAGAGGACAGCCGAGTACCCTTCTGGGACACCATATATTTTGTTTATTGAAAGCCTGACAAAAGGTTTCTAAACTGTAAATAAACTCCTTTCTAACACTGATGGGTCTTAGGTCTTTAAATAGATTATTAATTTAATGCTGATAAACGCAACTGAGCACAGTCTCATTTAGTTCACATGGTCGTGTCTCACCAACCTGACAGTGGGGCACTACAAGCTGAACTGCCCTTGTCTGCACAACAAAGACAGGGTCTTTCAGCTAATAAGGGCTGATAGAAGCCTCTATACATTTCATTGCCCTTTCAACTTCACAAGGCTGAAAATTCAATTAGTATTTGCACTCATGCTACACTGCTCTTACTGTCACAGACAGGACCTCTATGAGATCTTTTAATTAAGCAGCAAATGAAGCCTGACATAACCTTTGACTCAGTTATGGAACAGGATGCTAAGAGATGGCTGCATCACTGGTAATGTGTTTTGATTTCTCCCCACTGTCCCCTGCTCAGCCCCTATACATGGCTTATGTGTTAATGCTGGGGGGTCTGAACAAGCCCTGGGAAGGCCAAAAGAGCACCACCATCATCCCAGAAGTTTTAGCAGCGTGTTCTGACACACTGAAATTACAAAGCCTCTCCAGCATCAGTGCCAGTAACTAAAGCTGGTTAAGTGTCTCCAGCTGTGAACTGACTCTTACGAAGAGAAGAACCATAAAAGCCTTATCTAGGGCAGCTAAGTATAAGAAAGTCACAGAGCCTGAAAGCCCTCCTATCATTTCTCTTTACCAGCAGTCATGACTACTTTTCAGATAACTCAGTCCACTTTATTTTAGACTACTTGCCAGCTAAAACTTGAATACACAGATCTGCAAACTCAGCCCAGAAGGACTTACAGTTAGCCAGTTCTGAAGGGAGCAAATATATCAGACAACTTGTTTTTAAAGGTCAAAGAGGAACTGACAGAGATAAGAAACAGCTTCTCCTTCCCCTCTAAACAAAAGGAAGATTAGACTTGCACTTACCAAGATCAACAACGAGCTGCAGAAATACAGATAAAAATGCTTAGTACCAGTTATTTTTCCCAGCATCAACCAAATGGCTTGAATTCTCCAACCCCCACCCTCCCCGCCAAAAAAATAATTAAAAAAAAAATCACTGTTCACTACAACAGGTTGTTAAAATTAAAAGCTGGAAGTTGATATATTGTTTGACCCTTTTCTTCACAGAACTAATTCCATGCAAAGCAAGCAATCCATGAAACACAAGGCTGGGGAGCAAACATGGCTTTTACCAGACAATTTTTGACACTTTTTCCCAACCCATCAGAAACAATGCCTAAACCATAATTTAATATTATAATGGATGCCTCTCATTGCAACAGTATTTTCTCTTTCTTGCTGTAGTTTACTCAGGTAATCCTTGCTAAGCACTTGGAAATTCTTTGCTGTTTTGCATCTCCAGTAAGTCAGAGCAGAAATTTATCTTAGTGGATTATAGTCAGTGAAAAGAGTATTGAAAAACCACTACTTTGAGCTAAAAATAAGTTTAGAGTTTGGTTGGGTTCCCCCCCGCTCCTCTTCTCAAATTATTTTGGAAGCGAACACAAAGCAATGGCTTTGAACAGTTCTAGTCCAGAAAATTAACAGTTTATGTGATGCACTTTACAGCAAACCTCTAAAACTAGTTTCTCCTACACTCCAGAATAGGACACATATGAGTAGTTCAAACAAATGATGGCGTGAAAGACTAAACCCAAACTTTCTTTATTAGAATAAAGGATGTCATAAATAACAGAATCATAGAACTCCAGGCTGGCTTGCGTTGGAAGGGACCTTAAAGCTCATCCAGTTCCAACCCCCTGCCACAGGCAGGGACACCTTCCACTAGAGTAGCTTTCTCCAAGCCCCTGTGTCCAACTTGGCCTTGAACACTGCCAGGGATGGGGCAGCCACAGCTTCTCTGGGCACCCTGTGCCAGCGCCTCAGCACCCTCACAGGGAAGAGCTTCTGCCTAAGAGCTCATCTCAGTCTCCCCTCTGTCATCTTAAAGCCATTCCTCCTTGTCCTGTCAGTACATGACCTTGTAATATGTCCCTCTCCAGACTTCTTGTAGTCCCCTTTTAGGTACTGGCAGGCTTCTATAATAATGAACATCCATAACAGGATCTGTCCTCTGACCCAAAGAGGAGAGAGAGCTAAGTATGGAATGGGTGTCGTCATCTCAGCCAACACTTCAGGTTGTCTTTAGAGTCAAGATGTCATTCTCCTGGCTTATATTAGAGGCTTCACACACGTAGTAAGAGATGAATCACCCATGAATGCCTCTCCACAACTATAAAGAGAGTTTAAGATAATTAGCTAAGATCCAGATAGTAAAATGTGGTCAGACAAATTCCATCCAAAGGGCCTGTCATATATATGAACAAGCAAAGAAACCCATACAAAATCACAGCATGTACAGGTGAGTGCCAGTCCTTGCAGCATCATCTAGGTCTCCTGGCTCACAGACCAAAGTCTGAGCCACCACACTGCCTTTCCCTATTCCTCCTTAGGATTCTATGCTCTTTTGTGTAATACCTGAACAGTTGTATCTCTTTACATACTTCTAGGGAGATCTGGCAGAAATTTTCCTGCCTTTGTATGTATTTGAACAGGCTTACTTATTACACAGGAAGTATTGGATTTTTAAAGACCTTCTGTTCCTCTGTTAAACACTGAAAAGAAGCAAAGAGTCGCTACAAAACACACCAGTTTACATTCAGGCCCAGGAAGAGATGGGCAGGGAAGGACTAAAAATAGTCACATGCCTCTTCTTTTGTGTCTATCTGTAATAGTCCACTTACAGAAAAAGGCAAACAACATTTCCAGCAGTTGAGGGAAAGGTAAAAGAACACAAAACAGAGAAGGACAGGAGATGACAGCAAAATGTTCAAAATGTTTTCCTCACAATAACAGCTTATCAGGTGTTCTGAACTTCCATTACAGCCTCTCTACCATTTTTGCTTTTTCCTCCTCAAGTATCTGGGCAAAAAGAACAGGCTTTGACAGTTGCAACAATAAAACCTACCTTCCCAATGGGAAAAGAGAAAACAACAAAGAAAAAAATTGATACTCTTGAAAAATGTGCTGTCAAAATCCACAGCAGAGATTTAAGATGCAAAAAAGAAGGCACATCCCTTTGTGATCGGTATTTTCAATAAAAAGATATACGTCACTTCTTTGGAGTGTAAAGAGGCTGGTTTTTTAACCCCCAATATGACAGGAAAATAAAGATATGCAGGGATTGAGGGTCAGGGTTAGCCCTTAGATATACCCCTCACTTAGAGTATTGTGTGCAGTTCTGGTGTCCTCAACATAAAAAGGACATGGAACTGTTGGAACAAGTCCAGAGGAAGGACACAAGGATGATCAGGGGACTGGAGCACCTCCTGTATGAAGATAGGCTGAGAAGGTTGGGGCTGTTCAGCCTGGAGAAGAGAAGGCTGCATGGAGACCTCAGAGCAGCCTTCCAGTATCTGAAGGGAGGCTATAGGGATGCTGGGGATGGACTCTTCATTAGGAACTGTAGTGATAGGACAAGGGGTAATGGGTTAAAACTTAAACAGGGGAAGTTTAGATTGGATCTAAGGAAGAAGTTCATTACTGTGAGGGTGGTGAAGCACTGGAATGGGTTGCCCAAGGAAGTTGTGAATGCTGCATCCCTGGTGGTGTTCAAGGCCAGCCTGGACAGAGCCTTGCGTAACATGGTTTAGTGTGAGATGTCCCTGCCCATGGCAGGGGGGCTGGAACTGGATGATCTTAAGGTCCTTTCCAACCCTAACTATTTTAGGATTCTATGATACACTTGCCAGAAGTCACAACCTTTCGTCACCTTGCTTTCATTCACTTTCTTATCCAAGGAGAATTGCACAGAGTATAATGCACAGTGAATGGATGTATGTGCTCCTTGTTTGCACCACAGAGTTTAATTGCCCACCAGCTTGCATTCCCCCCTAGTACATTGGTGTGTCCTCAAGCTGCATCTCCTCCTTACATGGACTGTAAACTTCAATGTATCTTTATTTAATTATTTAAGTCTCCGGTGCTTATACAAGCCTGTTGTTGGCTCGCAAAGCATCAGCCTGAGATTCACCACAGATACATTGTGACTGAAATAATCAGGAAACTACATTTAGGAAAACCCTAACACTTTTGTAGTCAATAGAGATAGATGCATCTAGAGAGAAATTCTATCCCACAGTACATTGAGGCTGGATTCAGACTCACACACACACACTCTACAGTTTGATGGTCTACAGTATTTGCACAAGTCTGAGGCATACAACATCAGTAGTAAAGGATCCCATGCACTCCTGAGTGACAACTGGAGGGGAGCCAAGTTACCCTCTGACATCCCAAACTTGACAAAACACCCTCTGACATCCCAAACTTGCGAAAACTTATCACTGCAGCTCTGAGAAGGTCAAGCTAGGTAAGGAGTGGCAGCAGTCACCCTTGGTCAGAACTTTGATGAAACTCAATGGACCTTTCACAGGATCAGCTTTCCTGACCCCTCTTAGAAGCCAACAATCAAACCCCAACAGTCCTTCCCTTTCAGATAGTTTATCAGTTTATCTCCTGATAAACACTGAACCTAGTGTAAGACCTGGAGTACATACAACACCAAATTGCAGTGCTGCATTGCAAGCAGAGCATGTAAGGTGTGCCTATAGATCTGGAAGACGCGATATGTTTGCTGTCTGCTATTTTATGTGTAGAAGTCCCTTCTCTAAACTCCTGTTTGCTGAGACACAACTGTAACACTTAATAGTCTCTCCAAAAATTAACTGCTCTACAAAATTACTCTGTGGTATTGTGATGTCAATTAAAAAAAAGTTCAGTTTTACCAGAATTCCCTAGAAACAGAAATCAAAACAAAACACAGAATTATTCTGTCTGGTTTAGAAATTTTAAGAGTGGAATATTACTTTCATTGGTACTTCTTGTACAAAATTATTTGACTATGACATATAATGATCTTTCATTCCATGGCTTAGTGGTTTCTGTCCCTTATAGGAGTCTCTGACCCTGAACATCAGCTATTGAGCCAGTGTCTGAACTCTACAATGGGAAATACTCTGCCTCATAACCAGGAATAAGCTGAGAGAAAGAAAACAGACAGATCTCCAAACCACAGTGTAGGCATCTTATAATTTTAGTGTCAAGCCAATGAAAGGCTTTTAGACACTTCTGAACCATAACTAATTCAAGTTTTTAATTTTATTAAACTGGCATTTTTACCTCTCTTTTAAATTCAGGGTAGAAAAAAAAAAACCAAACCTGTAATGGGACTTTCAGGTTTTCGTTAACATAGAAATATATTTTCAATCACAGCTAACAAGAAACATCTGTACCTTGCACTGATTGTAGGGAATGAATGTTTTGAAAAGTGGACTCAAACTCACATTGCTAAAGTTGGTTAAGGTCGAAAACCTTAAAAGTCACTTCAGATCTAAAACACTGAAGGTAGATGACACAGTACTTTTACAGCAAAGAGCTTATGAGATGGGCGGAGCACTTTCTTGGCTTGGACTTTGACTCAATATATGATTAGCTCTCAGCTTGTTTCCTGAGATACTTAGTGTTGCACACAATCTGTCATCAATTAAGGTCATTATGCTTCCATATTACAGCATTTGCTCATTATGGACCACCAGATAGACGTGTTTGCAATAATACAAATGTATTGAACTCAAAGAGGAAAAAAACTCTGTGAGGCTCTCTACAAAGGGATTATATCTTTGAATTTCACACCCAGTAACACTGTTCATACAGCAAGTCCTTAATTCATTCTGCATTATTTCCAGCCACCAAAAAACATGACATAGGAAGGAAAATCACCTCTCAAAATAGAATACGTTGTAGGTAGGTTAGCCAACATCTCTATCAATTTATGGCTTAATTTAGGCATGATAGCAGTTAAAAGTTTGGCAAGAGAATTCCTTGACAAATCTATTTCAAAGAGCATTCCAGGTTAATGTTTCCTTCAAAATGCATTGTATTTTTTCATGAAAGCTAGAAAAAGTGATTAAACCTTAACTGCAGCATTTCAGTTCAGCTTTGATAGGTACAGAAGCAATGGTATTCAGTTAGCAAAAAGCAAAAGGGGTGTGTAAAAGTCAATTAGATTAATGAAAAAGTGTTTCCCTTCTGATGTTTTCTTTTCAATTTTCAGTGAATAATGGCAGCAGAGTCACTTTATTTGCCCAGATTCATAAGGGAGAGCAGCTCCTTTTACACCTGAAAAGAAGTCCAGTTGTGCCACAGCATTTTGTCTGCCGAAAGTTCTATTAAGCATTCTGAACAGCAGTTATTACAGTGTGACTGCCATAAATCCATCTTCTATTTGTATGGATGAGTACAGCATAGCCATCACCTCCAACCTGAGAAGTCCATTTTGCAGCAGTTTGATGTCCCTCACAGACTAATAGGGCCCAGTAAATCTTGATATGAGACCACAGAGAGGTATTTACGCTTGGCTTTGAGCTCAAAGAAGTTCAAGAACTTTGACCAAGAAGAGTGCTTTATAGTAAATACGTCTTGCTTGCAAAACTATGCCTTTTAGTTTTTAAATCCATCATGGCATTTTGCTCCTATTTCTCCCACTACTTCCCCTGTTTATATATTTTTTTCATTCAGTACCACCTTCCTTTCCACCCTTCCACATTAAAATAAATCCTTCTTCATGCATCTTTAGCTTCACACAGGTGACCAGACTCTTCTTACCCTAAAAAGCACAAACTAAGCCCAGGCATTAGGGTTCACAGTACAGGGATTCAGTAGGGAACTTCCACCTTCCCAGGACTGGTTTTCCAGAACAGCTTCCTGAAATAACATCCATCCAGGCAAAACAAATCTGTTTAGACATAGTTTTCCTTTGCCTATTGATGTCTCCTCCTTTTCATCCCTCCTTTCAATGCCTACATTTAATGGCAGGATTTTTTTTGAAGATGACTTGTATATGTAGGTTCTTTATATATGCAAAAGATAGCAGTTACCTAGTCTTTTCCAAATACAAGCCATAAAGCTCTTCTAAGATATGGAATTAAAGCTTATCTTTTGGAAAGCTATTAAATCTTGTGCTGAAAAGTACACACACAACACTTGAGGACCTTCTTGCCTCCCAAAGCTGTTTTCATGTTTAATTTCCTTCAGCTCTAGGAAACTAAATCTTATTTCTAGGCTGACCTCATCTTCCTTCAGGTACACCTACACATACATATCACATCTCCTTTTGAAAGAGAAGAGGCCTCCTACTATCACATTTGTTTCCTATGTGTTAGTACTTAAACCACAACCTTAGCTTTTACACTAGGATAACTATTAAGAATACCATTTGCATTAGTAAGCATGCTGATTTTCCATGCTGGGCTTAGGAATGGTTGTGAGCAGTAACTGAACGCTTACATTTCTCTATGCTTTCAGGTATCACCAAACTGATGGGGAGGTTATATTAACACCATGTGAAGACCATATTGCTTGCACTTGTTTAAAAGTAAGGTGAGGTTCAGGGTGAAGCCACTTCCCTCATACGAATGCTTTTTGTTCCAACATGCTCATTACTGCCTGCAACTGAACCAGCTCTGTTAGATGCATATTAAATGACCGTAAGCCAGTACAGCATCTCTGGGTTGGCAATGTGTAATTGCAGTATCAATGCTATGTCTGTAATTACTTACCAGGCACATAATAGGGAAAACCACTTCTTGCTTAAAAAGCAACAGGCTTATCTTTCTATTCAGAGCTGCATTATGTGTTCACAATACTCTTTGATCTCAGGATCCATGGCTAACTGCACATGCACTCAGTTGAAATACAGTCATTAAAGCTGTCTTCACTCTTTTGACATTAATTTTTCATAATAGGGAGCTCAATGTCTCCAGGTGAGAAAACAAAACAACAACAAGATAAAAACCTCTTCATAGAAAATTAAATGCAACTGTACACACAGTACAAAACTGATCTGTTGCAGAAGAACGTGTGGCCCATTTGCTCACCATTTTGCCATATGACACCTCCACACTGCAGCCTCAAAACTCACAAACAACTTGTCAATCATGCTCCCTTTCTGTGACAAGGTGAAAATGGACCCCTGGGACACTTTGAAGAACAGTGTGACAGATTCAAAGGTGATCCAACAGGTTTTAAGTTATTTGCTGGCAGATTTGAACTAAGAAAACAATATGATGGAAGCTGTATACAGTGATTGTGCAGACATGGTGAAAATTAGGAAAGGTATTAAGAAAATAGGGCACTATGCCAAAGTTAATACAAATAAGTGAAAATTAGTTGCTGCTTGACATCTGAAAATCAGGCCACATCTTTAGTCATGGCAATAAAGCAAAAAATCCTTTACCGATAATCATCAGCACAAAACATGACAGGTACACAACAATGCAATAGAAATAACAGAAATCATACATTAAATCAATGCACAATAAACACGTAGCTATTAAACATAAAAGGAAATAAACACTAGTAATCACTACTATGTATTACACATTGAAGATCAAGAGCAGATGGCCTCTCCAGTGAGAAAAAATTCCACCTACCTCATCAGTGTTCACATACTGGTTTGCAAAGGTCTGAGGGATGCTCAGGCCATGGCTTCAGGAGCAAAACTAGGGACAGAAAACATCTTCATCATGGAACCATCCTTTATTATTTTATCAATCCAAAATTGTCCTAAGGTGTACCAGATACTACCAAAAAAGTTATCCTAATCTGTGTAAATATCTGAACATTCCATAAACCGTATATGAATAATTGAATAAACACATAGATATTTACATGCGTATATATATGAATGTACATTACCATTGCTGATTTGTGTTTAAGCCTATTTTTCCACTCATGAAAAGGCATGCTTTATTTTCACTTCTAATTCTTCTCACTGATACCCAATTTGCTTGTGCTCTGATTCAGCTATGTTTTGCCCACAAAATCAATTGAATTAAAGTTAGATGACAGGTTTGTACTCTAGTTCTACAGCTTATGGCCATCAGTACCTTGCAAATCTCTGATGTCTTTAATACTTTAAGCCAGCTGCAAAGAGTCACTACCTCCTGTGGATTCAATGCCAAATATGTGAACATCAACATGTGAGCCACAGCTGCATGAGCTAAAGAGCCCAGCTCCACTAATCAGCAGCTCAACAGTATCAGCATTTGCTATCACTACTTACTATTAACACCACACATCAAACTATAGCAAATAGACCTGGCTGGTTGAAGCAGTACTATGACTGTGTCCGTTCAGCCACTTTGGGAAGGGAAATACAGCAAGTGTTTTTCTGTGCATTCAAATTGGTTGCAACATCTATGGTTTGTTTTCATTTTCAAAGGTATTGCTCAAATCAGCAAGTAGAGTTTTGCCAAAGGCCTGCCATTTGTCAAGGCTTTGGTGGCCTTTATGTTTTCAAATGAGGTCTCCTTGTAGCTCTTTCCCAGTTACAATGGCATTCAGCTTAAATAAAGCAAAACGGTTTGCAAAATATCAGTTTCCATCTCACAAGCCTCTGTGCCCTCCATCGTGACAAGTTAACTGATCTGGCAGTCTCAAATCTCATAAAAGGGGAGATTTATATGAATGATTTGAGGTGCTTGTGGCCTTTAGTTTACTAATGGCTAATAGAAAGAGACATTTTCTTGAAATATAATAAAACGCATGCTTTGGTATGGAACCCAGAGATAGCTCCTTTTAAATGACAAACCCAAATTACTTCATTTATAAAGGCTACAGGAGCTATGTCAGAATGGACAGCTTTACAGCTTTCCTGATTGGCTGTACTGTCCCTTCACAAGGTATATAGTTAACATCTATGACATGGGCTTTGTTTTATTTTTGCTTTCACTTATATGCTGTAGTTTCTTAACACATGAAGCAGTTGCAAATATGGCTAAAGAGTCGTTTGGAAAGAGATGCTTCATGCTAGTGTAGGGACTTCTCTGAGGATGACTGCAACCTCATTGGGAGAATGCTGCTGTGGGAGACTTCTGCTGTGACAGTTACACTCTGTATGCCAATGCCTAAAGGGGCTACAAGAAACCTGGAGAAGGGCTTTGGACAAGGGCCTGTAGGGACAGGCCAAGGGGAATGGCTTGAACCTGCCAGAGGGGAGACTGAGATGAGCTCTTAGGCAGAAACTCTTCCCTGTGAGGGTGCTGAGGCGCTGGCACAGGGTGCCCAGAGAAGCTGTGGCTGCCCCATCCCTGGCAGTGTTCAAGGCCAGGTTGGACACAGGGGCTTGGAGCAAGCTGCTCTAGTGGAAGGTGTCCCTGCTCGTGGCAGGGGGTTGGAACTGGATCAGCTTTAAGGTCCTTTCCAACCCAAACCATTCTATGAATCTGTAAAGAATGGTTGATGTGCCACAAATTTAGTCCCAGTAACATTCTCCTCTCTTTATACATTCAGAACTCTTATCTCCCCCTGAAAGTTTACAAACTAAATGATAGAACAGTGCATGGTGTGAAACCAGCAGTGTTGCAATCCCCATTTTTTGTGGATGTGGCTCTGATTTACAACACAATGTGTAAAGCATTAAGGATTGTGACACATTTTCTGATTTCTGTATCTCTATATACTATTTAGAGGCTTGAATTCCTCTGAAGTAGGTAAATCATACATTCCTTATCAAACTAAAGAAGCTTTCTGTGAGCTCTTAGCTTCTGTCAATTCACTGCTTCTCAGTACCTTAAGTAGCTCAATGATAATAGCACGCATTTCTACACTAAAGACATATACTTCCATAAGGCTTGTAAATTTATGCTCTTGTACCAGAGATTAAAACTATTATAATATAAATATAACTTGCTACAGAATCATAGCATAGTTAGAGTTGGAAAGGACCTTAAAATCATCAAGTTCCAACCCCCCTGCCATGGACAGGGACACCTCACACTAAACCATGTCACCCAAGGCTCTGCCCAACCTGACCTTGAACACTGCCAGGGATGCAGCATTCACAACTTCCTTAGGCAACCCATTCCAGTGCCTCACCACCCTCGCAGTAAAGAACTTCATCTTTAGATCCAATCTAAACTTCCCCTGTTTAAGTTTTAACCCATTACCCCTTGTCCTATCATTACAGTCCCTAATGAAGAGACATCCCCAGCATCCCTATAGGCCCCCTTCAGATACTGGAAGGCTGCTATGAGGTCTCCATGCAGCCTTCTCTTCTCCAGGCTGAACAGCCCCAACTTTCTCTGCCTGTCTTCATACAGGAGGTGCTCCAATTCCCTGATCATCCTCATGGCCTCTTCTGGACTTGTTCCAACAGTTCCATGTCCTTTTTATGTTGAGGACACCAGAACTGCACACAATACTCCAAGTGAGGTCTCACAAGAGCAGAGTAATGGGGCAGGATCACCTCCTTCCACCTGCTGGTCACACTCCTTTTGATCCAGCCCAGGATACGGTTGGCTTTCTGGAATGCAAACACACACTGAAGCTGGCTCATGTTCATTTTCTCATCGACCAGCACCCCCAAGTCCTTCTCTGCAGGGCTGCTCTGAATCTCTTCTCTGCCCAGCCTGTAGCTGTGCCTGGGATTGCTCTGACCCAGGTGTAGGACCTTGCACTTGGCATGGTTAAACTTCATGAGGTTGGCATCAGCCCACCTCACAAGCGTGTCAAGGTCCCTCTGGATGGCATTCCTTCCCTCCAGTGTTAGCAACTGAATCACACAGCTTGATGTCATCTGAAAACTTGTTTATAATACATATAAACATCAGCCATCTTGTTTATAATCTGATTAGACCCTGAAAATCAGCCTAACATTAAATACTCAGATGCAGTCCTTTCTGAGACAAGCCTAGCAGAAACACTCCAAGAACATGAACCCCAAAACTGCTGTATTAAAGCACAGGAACCAAGTCACTCTGGCAGGATCATGCCCAGCCTCACCCATGGAGAAGCAGCAGAAAAAGCACAGAACATCATTATGTGGCTTCTGTGTTTTCCTATAGGTCCTAAGGGCTGTGTGCAGCCACTTGATCATCACAGGCTTCATTCATGCTTCATCCTTCTGCTTAACAATAGAAACCATAAATACAAATACAAATGATGCTGCACTTTTGAGGAGTACATGGGTGGATGCCCTTCCCCTCAGGTAGGGTATAAATTGCCTGCTCTGAAGAAAGGTGTTTAAGGTGAACTGGTTTCATTGTTTCTAAACACTTGCCATTATTACACACTTCTTTTCATTTGAAAGCTATAAAAACATCCCGTCTTTCATACATTTCAGACAAAACACCTCTCTGACAGAGCTCGCTGAAAGGAGCCATCTTTCAGCATGACAGTGTAATAGTGTCTTTTCATCTCAAACAGCTTCTGCTGCAGAACAGTTGTGAATTCATAATAACTTCTCAGTACAAAAGTAGAGTCCTTTCAATTCTGCACATCACCGTTGCTTGAACAGTGGATTCTTCAGTGTCAGAATTCAGAAAGTAACTCAGATACAGTTGTCCAATAAATGTGACGCATTCAGCTCCTCTGTACATTATTCCCCTGAGATTAACAATAATCTATCATTGTTTTAAAACAAGCCGGATGGCTGAGTTGGCAGAAACATGCATGCAAATTTTAATATCTTACACAAATAAATACTGTCAGATATGGAGATTTGTAATAGCAAATGTATACATCAGTGACAACGCAAAACACGTCAAAAGTCTAGTATAACCAAATAACACTTGAAGCAAGATTCTCATAGTTAATTTACAAAGGCAGTGCCTATCAAATACAGTGAGTCTAATTCTTCTGATTCAGTAGATGTTCAGTTAAAACCCAAATTATGAGAGCACACCCTTGCCATCATTTTCAGAAAAAGCAGAGATATTAAAGACATGTCTATCCTTAATGTCTTACGCCTCTGTGGTAGAAAGCGTGGTTTCATGATGGTTAATATAGACCTGTTCCCTACTGAATTACCCAACAGAACAGATTTTGTCTGAGGACAAGATTTTCTGCTTCTGCCAAATTGGTAAGAACATACATTACCCTGTATTCACCCACCCTTATTTTCATTATAAATCACAGAAATGCAGAATGGTTGAGGTTGGAAGAGACATCATGCTCACTAGTCCAACCTCCTTGTTCAAATAGGGCCACTTAGAGCCAGCTGCTCAGGACTTTGACTTTGAAAACCACATGCAAAGTTAACCATACCCATAAACATCTTCAGGAACGTAGGATCTGAAAGAACATATAGCAAATTATCCAGTTACATGTAAATATCTGCAAACACTTTATGTGCATCTGAACAAGGATGCGTTTTGGAAGGGTTGGATTTTCCAGTACCTTTCAGTTAGAGCAAAACATTACCCTCACAGCTTTCAGTAGGATACTTGTAATTAAAGGGGTCAGAACACTTTCTTGTTAAATTGTCTGCATTTCTGAGTATCCAGCTCACACTATAAACATGAACTAGAAAAAGCACCTTACATACTCAGGACGAACAACATGAAATGGGTATCCTGGTAAAAGTGAAACAGCCAAATTGCACTAATCTAATTGTAGTTATTTGCATACAGCTGAGATACCTTATCTCTACTTTCCTCATTTTCAGCCATTTCTGTTTGGTTTATCTCATGATTGCGTACACCAGCTCTACTCCTTTCTAATGTACAGATGATCAGTTGTTTCAGTGGATCAACAAATTTCTCATTGCTTTTTTTTATGTGGCAGGTCAATAAACTTAAGACTCAGACTCAGAAAAGAAATATTAATGTTGGTTTGAAATGGGTCCATGTTGTGTAGAAACTGTCTCAGACTCATATTTTCCCTGGAGTAGTGATCCTTACTTAAGCTATACTGTTCAACATGGCAAGATACTACTGCTAAATAGGAGATGGAGAAGATTCAGAAATAGTCAATCTAAGCAATTCTATCACCTTTTAATCAAAAACAGAATGATGAGAGTAATGAATTTAAAGCAGTTGACAATAATGACCTAAACATTAAATTCTCTGACTTGCTGCACTGAACTCTCCCCTCCAATATGTTTCTTGAAGCTCAGATCATTCCTCTGTGCTCTGCTCCACTGCCTCCATTTCCTTGTTTCCATGATGGGAATGTGCTTTAAAAATAGCATTGTCTAGCCTTTAGCTAAGACAGCTTCAGATCACCACAACAGATGCTTTCCTGAGCCAATGAGGTGAATTCCCATCCCATTTTTCAGCTGTTGGCATTGTATTTCAGCTTCATTAAATGAAGTTTAAGTAACACGAGAAAAGCCATTCCTGAGCTATTTCATGCTCCATATAATCTTCAGTGTGCTGTTTTTCACCAGCATTGAGAGAGAAGGCAAGGGAGAAAGAAGCCTGCCACTACCACAGGTAGTGGGAAATGGGAGTGCAGTCTACCAAGTCACATGTAGCAGTGCTAATAAGCCTGCAGGAGACAAATCCAAGCCCAAATAAATAGATGAATAATGTGGAACAATGACTTAAAACAGCAAAAGTGACTGTGTGTAGCAGAGAGGTTACAGTACAGTGCCAGCTGCTTTGAACAGGCATAGAGAATGCAGAAACTATTTAGAGAAAAAACAGATTTGTGATGAGATGTTTAGAGAGAAGGAAAAAAAAAGTTAACCCTTTAATAATAATAATTTCAAATTATTAAATAAAATGAAATAATTATTTAAAACTATTAAAAATAATCCCAGAGCCTATATAATGCTGTTGCTGCCGACACTGCTTTAGTCCTCCTTGTGATATATGGAACATTGACCTTCCTAGGCATTACAAGTAATTTAGTAGCAACTTATTCTGAGATAAAACTGCAGGCTAGATAAATGCAAATATTTTTTAAAATAGGACATATTTTACATGACTGGTTCAAATCATAGAGAATATTAAGAAAGAACAAACAAAAGTGATCAAAACCAACCCTGCTTCCCTCTGTAAAGACATTGGAACTATGTAACATTCAATGTTGTTTTCTTCAGGATTCTAACTATTGAATTTTTAACCCTTCTGAGATGAGGATGTCAGACAGTGGCCATTAACTGTCCAGTATTACTAACCATAGCTACTTGATAACACATTCATCTCAAAGATGAGCTTTCATTCTTTTGCCTAACAGCTGCCTAGCACAATGCATCCATAATTCATACGCTTATCCACAATGCATACGAGGTGCTAAGAGCACTTAAAACACTGACAATAAAACCATTAAGATTTTTTATTCTGCATTGCATGTTCTCATGTAAAAAATACCAGTGCTCCAGATCAGAACAAATCTATGAAACGGAATGTATGTACATGTTTTCTCTGGAAACACGGTATCCTCAAAATCTTAACATTTCATTTGCACTTCATGTTTTCATTTTATTTATATAATTTAATAACATTGTGGCTCTGAATAGGGATTAATATTCACTATTACTACTATCTCATTACATTTTCTTGTCTTTGTAAAATGGTTAACATCTTGCTATTTAACAGGACACTGCCTGTCATTAAAAAACAATCTTACATAGCAGTAAACTAAGGTATGCATTCAGCAAGCTGTCAATGCCAAGAGTGCCAGTCAGGCAGAAGTCTAGTGTTGAGTCTTAGACTTAGAAGTCAAAGTTCAGGGCTTGAAAGCCTAGACTATTTTGGGTACACATGAAACAGTGCGCAGTATTGAAGACAGTTTCCCAAACAATCAAACCTACGTTAATGGTCTTGTCCAGCAATGTTGGAAGATTGTGTAGACCATTCAGTTTTTCACAGTGTAAAAAGCAGAGTTAAGTATTGTGGTAAGTATCGTGTTAAGTATCAGTGTTAAGTTTGAAATGTGAAAAAAAAAAAAATGTAATTCAGTTGTGGAGTCATTGGAGTAGAGTGCTCTGGAAGCCAACGGATTCAAATCATGGGTTAGATGTATTCATGAAGGATAATTCATTAAGGTTATTAGACTGATAAACTAAGGAAAAAGGAAATTATGCAGAGATTTCTTCTGACTGCTGGAGGTCAGGAAACTTAACTCAGAAACCCTGTCTATGCACTTCTTAAAGTCCTGCATTAGTTCACCACAACGGGCAATGATGAGAATTAAGATCTTTGAGTACTTGGATCCTTTTTGTTGGCTTACAATACAGTCTCAAATGCATAATTCCTCTCCATCCCCAGAATGCATCTGCATAATCACACCACCACAATAGCTACATCCAACTCTCTAGGTAACCCAAACATTCCTTTTGCACAAGTATCAATTTCAGAACTGATAGATCTGTCAGAAGTGGTAGTCAATGTTCAGATGAGCTTTACACTGTATGTGGTATAAAGACAATACCCAGATTCTTTTCAACAGCCAACCAGCTTCTAAATAAATAAGCATTAAATTGGAGTAGACACTTCTATCCAACTGAGGAATAAACATATAAATTAATGGGATTTCTTTTTAGAAATTAGGAGACACACTTTTCTATTAAGTTATAGGACATCACACACATTGACCAGTTTTCCACCTAAGGTCATATATGGCAAGTGGCAGAATTTTACAGAAAGGATAAATTAGGAAAAGCTGGAGCAGGCAAGGAAAGGAAATGTGAGTTCTGCTCACATGGAAAGAGCAATGTGAATTCAAGCAGATGTAAAATGAGGAATCTAAGGGAATATACTTTGGCTACATGACTAAAGGATTGCCATGGAAGTTTGACAGGACTTTGAGTTTCAACCACTAGTCAACACGTATTTGACATTTTTCTGGCTCCTTATATGTTTTGACCTAACAGGAAAGCAAGCAAGCTGTGTCAATCTCTTGTCATCGAAAGAATCCGCCCTGGGCAACTTTCTGATTGTCTATTTAATTAGAACTTCATTTACATACAGACTTTGTATATAACTTGGGAAACAATGATTTAATTTTAACCCAAAGTTTCTGCTTGAGCTTGTCTCAGCCGGCATGTCACAGCTCCCTGCAATGCAACCACCTTTCTCCAGGGCTATTACCAGAAAGAACCTGTCTCCTTACCTGTTCACATAAATCACTCAGCAATGGGGCATGTTCTATAGCACTTTCTTCTCTTATTTTTTTTTTAGAGACAGAATTAACACCATTCTTGTGAAAGAAATCTAAATGCATAGCTCCGGATACCTGCTTTTGCAAAGGGAAGTGATAAAAGCCATTAGCCTTAGGAAAAGAAAAGCAGCTCATCTAGCTGTATGGTTTCAAACACAAGGACATAGCATACAGTTCAGGAAACCTATGGAACAGGTTTGTGGATGTCGAAGAATACAGCAGAGCAGCCTGCTTGTGCACTTACCTTGTTCCTGTGTACTCTTTCCTAAATATCCATTACTGATCACTCTCAGATAGGCTGTTGGGCTATATGGGTCTTGTATGTCACCTAGCATGGTCGTTCCTAAGTTCCTAGCATAATCTTGACTTCAAGCAAAGCCTTTGGCAATATCCCTCATAACATCCTCATAGACACTGGTGAAAGAGTCAGTGAGGTGGACTGAAAACTTGCCCAAGGGCTGTGCTCAGAGCATTGTGATCAGTGACATGAAAGCCAGCTAAAGGCTCATCACTAGCAATGTATGCTAGGAGTACAAATATATGTAAATCAATGCTGAAGTCACTGACACAACCAGTACTAATCCTTCCATTCCCTTCACAGTTAACTTCCACAGTCTAGAACAGTGCAGCTAACTTGCAACTGTACTTCCATGCTCAAAAGTCATGTCTCCTGCTTCCAGTAAATTATCCCAAAAAACCAAACTTCAATATGTAGCACAAATTCAAAGAATGAATGTAGATAGCAAGGATCATGAAGGGTTTGAAGCAAGCACTTGAAACAGGTAAGATAAGATCAAGAGACCACACAGCCATGTCTTAATTGCTTTTCCTGTGACATAGAAGCAACATACTACACAAAGGCTACTGAGAGTTCCCTGTTTCACTGGGACATTCCCTGGCAGCTCCTGCATTTGAGAACAGTTCTTTAATTCATTTTTTCAGAGAATAACATTGCTACACAAATTTGCTACAGTTTGGCCTTTAATAACTCATGCTTTAAGCAAGAGGTGTTAATATACCTAATACATCATTCATTATCGTCCAGTCACTGCCACACTTGAGCTGTCTACTCCAATATGCTCTTTTTTGATATGGACCTGTATATTTTGAAGTTTCAGCTTTCATTACAGCTGCTTCTCCCATGCAGATCCATGTCATACAAAAACCTCTTGCCTTCACATTTTGCACCATCTTAACAAGAATAAATCATCTTTTCTGCTGCTACAATTCCTCTTCTCACATGAAGTCCGATATCACTCCTGTGCAGATCATTTGAAGTGGTATCTTTCATAGCATAGCAAACAGTACTTTTTCATTGCTATCAGTACAAATAAACACTAATGCAAGTCTCCCTATTTCTACCAGTGCAACTTTCTCATCTTGCTTTTACCTTATTGCCTTCAGTTATTGTTTTCAAAGATCTGGTTATGCCATGGCATTTCAGCAAATCCCAGCCTTTATTTAACAGTCTCAAAGGAGATTTAAAATCCTTACCCTGACATTAAATTATAAAGTAGGGAAGAAAACTGTAGTCAATTGATAATGAAACAGGAAATTGGTTAATGGGCACTGGGCAGTTTTACCTTAGGAGCAAGGAGTGCACATTCTGCCACAAAAGATGGTTTCTGATATCTATAATATTGTAGGTGTCTATACAGTTTAAATAACAAACAACTGAAAATACAGTGTGGGCTCATGAATACTGAAATAATGAAACTGTGAAGCCCATTGAAATCATGAGCAGCCCCAGCAGAATACAATAGTATTCTCAGTGTAAAGACAATTAAACCTGATTAAATTCTTGTCTCTTTACCTTTTTATCGCACAGCAGAAAAGCCCAATTACATGAGCATCTCCTAATACCTATGATCCTTCTCAATCTGGTCCAGTTTTTAATGAACAGGATAGACTACCAAAAAAAAAAAAATCTTTGAAACGTAGGCTCAGTGCCATCTGTGATAAAAGCTTTTCATGTGCTACCTTCTAGTAGTCTTTTTCTTACAAATCATTAGTATTATGGTAGTGCTATAGATATCCAGGCTTCTAAAAACTTCCTAAAGTGCATGGTGCTATAAAATACAGAAGGGAGAAAACTTGTCCCTGCCCATGGGAAGGGGGTTGAAACTACATGATCTTAAGGTCCTTTCAAACCCTAACTATTCCATGACTCTATGATTCCAACTTCTCAATTTCATTCCATTTTATCAGTTCTAATGGCATTGGAATTGTCATGACAAGTCTAATCCCAGTTTGTTCCATACATCCCATTATTTACTCCCACTGAATCAGCTGTAAAAATAAATTTTAGATCATGATAATATTTTAAAATCAGTCACATTTTTCATTTCAAAATCTAATTTCAAAACAGGCTAAAACAATAAAAAAGGATTGATATTTTCATCAAAACCTAATGAATTTCATCAAATGCTTAGGAAAAAGAAAACAACTGACATCTATCTGAAATTATATAGGAATTAATAGAACTAACCTGGTTTGGAGAAACTGGAAGGTTGGCTTTCTCAAAGCTGTATACTTTGCCTTTTCTGACTGAATCTCTCCTTCCACCCTCTTAAAGATTCATCAAGATCCGAAAAATTACTTCAGCTGTATCTTTGTATGAGTCCCTTTTTACTGTGATTTCCCTCTGAAACTACCAAACTATATGCAAAATTGTTTGTGATTCCTGGTCTTGCTTCCTATCAGAAAGCCAAGTCCTGTTCCTTCCTATGGGTACATCATCATCAGTAACAAATATTCTGCTGGACAAATTTCATTCTTGCTTTCATTCACGCAGCCATCCTGCCTACAACAGATTTAAAAGGGAGCAACACAAATCAAAATTTGTCTATCAGGTTGGAACTGTGAGTCCTGCAGGTATTTTGTGAGGAAGAAAATTATTTCACTTCAATCTCATTGTTGTGATTCCTGGATAGGTCTCACAAGAGAAAAAGAAAGAGATGAACCTGATTTTTCTGATCAATGCAAGCAGATCAGAAGTTATTTCCCAAGTCCCTAGCATCTGTCAATTTGGGCCAGATTATCACATTTCTATGGATTTATGTGTGCAGTACGTTGTGTGGTAACAACTAAGTGCTTCCTTGCACTAAAATATTTCAACTAAACATGAAATCAGCAAAAATTACTGATTTGTACTGATTTACGTATTAACTTACTTTTAACAAAACAATGAATTGTTTTGAATGGCTTTTTAGAACTGTCAAGAAAAGAGTACAAGTCTTTGGGCAGGCAAAGTTTTTGATTAATAAACTGTTAATTAACATGTCAATTTAAAAGTATTAAGAATTATTAAAAGAATATACAATGGTTTGGGCCGGAAAGGACCTTAAGATCATCCAGTTCCAACCCCCTGACATGGGCAGGGACACTTCATACTGGACCTTGTTGCCCAAGACTCTGTCCAACCTGGCCCTGAACAATGCCAGGGATGGAACATTTACCACTATATACAATGATTGATCACTGGAAATGGTCAATGGGGAAGAGGAAGGAGGTAAATCAAAACTAACTTGAGTTTTTCAATCAAGTTCAAGGCCAGGTTGGACAGAACCTTGGGTGACATGGTTTAGTATGAGGGTCCCCGCCCAGGGCAGGGGGCTGGAACTGGATGATCTTAAGGTCCTTTCCAACCTTAACTATTCTATGATCCTAAGTTGTAGATCCTTTCAAAATTTACTTCTGCTTATTCTTTCAGCTCTTGGATGGAATGAAGAAATGCCTGAGGAGAAAGCTCTGGATTTTAATAATCTAGATCAATAGAATTATGACTGTCCTCCTTTCTGGCCTTAAAAATCTGTGATATTTCACTTAAAAGTAAAATATCTTTCTTTTCACTGTGTCCTATTATAAGGAGAGCTAAATAGTTTCTGTCCTCATGAAGTTTGACACGGCTCAGCATTAGTGCAGTTCAAGGTGAGGCAGCCTGAAGTCGTTCTCATGAAGAACAGATAATGTAATTCAGTGAACACAGCCCAGAGGCAGATTTTCAAGACTGCTCAGTGTGATTACTTTAAGTATAACTCATGTACAGCACTAGACCACAATGAAAATGCATGGTAATAAAGCCAGAATTTGTGAATTAAAGCCCTCTGGCTTTTAAAATGGATATTTCTCGTTCATTAAGAAATGGGTCTAAACTCCACTTACATTTCAGGAGTTGGTCCTGCAGGAAAACTATCAGTTGAGCCAGAAACCTCAGTTCTTTCCTATTTTATAAGGCCAGTGTCTAGAACGCAGTATTAGGGCTCACTGGGTGTTGAACTGTGAGTTGGTACATGTCTCATTGCTAAAATGAAAAGAGAATAAAGTGCATAGCCATAAAGCACAACCCTTTCCCTCAAGCTTTAGTCCAAAGTCTCAACAACTACAGAATTTCACTAGGAGATCCTGAGAGATCAAAGATCAAAATTATGTATGTAGGCTGAGAAAGTTGGGGCTGTTCAGCCTGGAGAAGAGAAGGCTGCGTGGAGACCTCAGAGCAGCCTTCTAGTATCTGAAGGGGGGCTATAAGGATGCTGGGGATGGACTCTTCATTAGGGACTGTAGTGGTAGGACAAGGGGTAATGGGTTAAAACTTAAACAGGGGAAGTTTAGATTTGATCTAATGAAGAAGTTCTTTACTGTAAGGGTGGTGAGGCACTGGAATGGGTTACCCAGTGATGAATACTCTATCCCTGGCAGTGATCCAGACCAGGCTGGACAGAGCTTTGGGTGACATGGTTTAGTGTGAGGTGTCACTGCCCATGACAGGAGGGCTGGAACTTGATGATCTTAAGGTCCTTTCCAACCCTAATTATTCTATGATTCTATGAAGTTCTAAATGAGATAGGAAGTGATAATGCCCCATGCTAAAACTCATCTCTAAAAGCTCCAGCTTTCATAGAAGAAAATTCAAACAATATGAATGCTTTATCTAGCCTAAGAAATACTGATTCAAAACAACGTTTACTTTGAATTATATGAGAGCTCCTGAATCTTGCATTCTCTTAATAGCACTCAAATTGCCATCAGAAGTGTTTTATACTGTTTAGTTTTAAAATACCAACCCAAGATAGGAAATTCCCAATCTACAACATATTGAAAAATCAGGACATCAGCTTTTCCCATAATATCTCCCATAAGTGGGACTCTTCAAATGAAGTATGGGGATTGTACAACACTGCAACTCCTACACCTTGGTTATCAAGAGAGCCTTGATACACACAGGTGGAAGAAGCAGTTAATACAAACAGATCGGCTGTGACCTACTGATGGAAGATAAAGGTTCTATGCACAGGCAATCAAAGGTAAGATAGAATCAAGGCTCAGCTGGTGCAAACGTTAGCCCAGCATTTCAACACAAACTCACTTGAATCAGTCATTTATGCTCACTCTGAGGGGCTTATGCAGAAGTGAAGGCATATATTCCCCGTTGCCAGCTCAGTTGGCGGATAACCTGGCAACACTGGCTGCTTCAAGACTCTCTAGAGCCTCTTTGAACCTTCAATAAAAAGAACAAACATCTGTATTCTTTAGTTGTGTCCTACCTCTTCTGAAACAAAGTGAAGTGGTCTTACTGTGCTTCAGCCCTATTCAGTGCAAATGAGGATGGGTCAATGCAATTTTGATTACTGCACTTTAGTGTGACACATATATGCCCCTAGTTTCTCCATCCAAGGAGACATAAGCCAGAAGCAACACTCCCCACATTTTCTCTCTTCCAGGCACGATGAGAGGAGGTGAATTGAAGATTTCTCTGCTGCCTCGGACACTTAGCTATTGCTAATCATACTTCCTTCCTCCAAATTCAGGGAAAACTCCAGGAACAAACTCGCCAACAGTTTCAAGTTGACAAGCAGGTATTCTTTATTGCAGCATGGGGAGACACGGGGGGTAGTTCCTCCTAACCTGTGTCCCCATATTGCCATGCAGGCCATCTTCATATGGTCACTGGGCATATTACGTCATTTTCCAGAAAGTTTCCAGCATGCATACAAAAATGTGGTGGTCTTTAAGGGTTGTTTACTTTTCCCAACAATCTTCATAACCAGCTTAATTAACATTACAGACATAGCAATCATCCTGTCCTTCTCCTTACCAGTTAGTTTAACTGCTCCCATCCTGGACATCTGCTAGTCCCAGATACTTCCCATCCCCAGGTCCTGTTTTTCTATTCTGCTTTTCTTACACCTTCTGTACTAAGGTCCTAAGACCTGAAATTATGTCAACTACCTTCCAACCACAGCAGTTATTTTCCATTACAAAGCCATCACACTTAACATTGCTTAGAACTGATTACATTTTGTGCTTTTGTGCCTCCTTGTCTCAAAACAAGCAAACATCCTATAGCTTGTGTGCAACAAAGTCAATTTTCCTGTGTAAAGAAGAAACAGCACAAGAATCTCTTCCATACTCTCCCTACAGCCAGGGATGAGTGACTCCCCTCCTACTACAACTCCAATAACACTCTCCCCTTTCTGTGTACATCAGAGAATTTAAATGGACAATCACATATGACAAAGCAGTTAAGCTGCCTCTAATCTCAGCAAAGATTTAACAAATGGATCACATGCAGAGAGGCTTACTAGTACATTTTGAAGAGGCTTAGGTGACAGAATCTCGTGAAAGGTTGTTTGTGAAGGAAAAGAACAACAAAAAAGCAACAAAACCTTCCTGCCCCACAGCAATGACTAGTCCTACAAAATGAAATAAACCCCTTTGAATAGACTGCACAGAATTCAGAGCTCAAAAAGGAAGTTCCTCAACTGAAATAAGTAAAGAACATCTCCACATTTTCCATAGACTGTAACAACTCTTTTCAAGAGTACCTAATGATCTTTGTCCAGGACTTCATTCAGTAACGTTGGAGGCCTGAGGGGAATTCCTACTGCTAGCAAATTGGGATCTTGGTAATTGGTAGTGGCTAGGCAAATCACCCTTTGTGATCACTGAAAACACCTCCTACAACATCCCAGTCCTCACCAACGAGCAATGAAAGATATGGTTAAATAGGATCATGTCATCGAATTGCTTTGAAACAAAGGTCTTGGTAGTCCCTGAACATATGGCCCATCCTTGCTCACAGTTTCATTTCCCCTTCTTATCCAGTTCCTTGGTAACTGGTGCTGTCAAGCTGGCCAGTAAGTCCAGAGCAGTCTTTTCCCAGGCTGAATCAATTACAAGGTTCATAGTGAAGTCCTAGCACTGAACATCATCTCCAGCCAGTGTCCTCCTTTTCTTCTGGAATGCCCTTAGGCCAATTCTTGCTGCCATTTAAGCAGCAATGTCAGTATAGATGAGAATGGCTGGACTTCTCTAACTTTTCTGCATGTAGTCAGGGTTAGAGATAACGCAGCTCATAAAAACACACCAGATGAATCTGTCCCTGTGATAACCTCTCCAGATATACCACTGAAGTAAAACTGAAGCTCCTGCTTTCCTGTACAGAATATGGGGATAATGGGAACTTAAAGACTTACATTATGACATCTGCTTTGTAAAAAAGAAATTTCCAAGTGTTTCCCATTCATCCCCCACAGTAAAATTCATAATTAATGGACCTTGAGCAATGTGACAAATCTTTATCAGACAAACGGAACTTTAGAGCTGCAAAACATTAGTAAATAAAGTCAATTTAATTCAAGATACATTTCCTCTGGATAAACATAAATCACATGTCAACCCATCACAAAGTAACTGCAGGAAGGTGTTTTCTTACTGTAATTTGAAAACCTTGTCATTTCTGCATTGCCTCCTCCTCAGTCCAAATCAGAGTTTCATGCATGAAATGTACTTTATATCTATAAGATAAATATATTTAGGTATATATACATAAAATTTATTTTTATATTGTGTATGTCTGAATGCCTACTGATCTACCTATCTGCCTATTAAAACAGTTTCACTTATACTATTAGCTCCAGGTTCCCTATTTTTACCCTATTTCTAGGGAAATTTTATAGGGAAATAATCAAAACTATATATCCAAGGAAACGGTGCAACATCCCAGTCTCACACATTCCTTCTCAGGAATTATATGGCTCCTCTTTGACACACAAAAGTGTAGGCTTTGTTCTGGCATAGAACTCCGGGTCAGGAAGCCTACATACAATTCTTTGCACTGCATCTTTCAATCGCTCCCTGTAAATCATTCAGGATGATTGGTTTGAGTTGCACACACAAGTACTCTTTGAGACACACATGTGTTGCTGTATTCACAAGGCAGGGCCCCATCTGTAAAGCATGGAATAAAATGCTTGGTGTATTGTGTAACCAAACCGAAAACATTTTATGATAAATATCACGGACATTATGAACAACAAATTATTGTAAATATGAGCATTTTTTAGTCATTTTTGCCTTCTCCCTACCACCTCTGGTATTGAGTCTCCTATTGAATAGCCCTGGTTGGTTTGCTTATATCAAAAGTAAAACTATTTTTAAGAAGTCTTACATAAAGTTCAAAAGCAATACTTGAAACAGCCTGTTAAAATAAATGATTTGAGTTAAACAGAAGAATGGGACAAATGAACCATTTTATCAGCTTCCCATGTAGTCAAGCCTACTACAGTCTCCAAAGGCATTCAGAAGAATTGCTCAATGTTGTGTGAAATTTCTCTAATGAGTTAACTTAAGTGTTGTCTGCCCTCATGCAAGGTGTTATCCCACACAGTCCATCAAAATACATGAATTCTGGAAATGAGCAAGATGAGCCCTGTGTGGTCTCATAAGTTAAATGAGAATTTCGCTTGCATCAGTATGCAAGCAGACAAAAACAGCCACTGGTCCTATGAGGCCCTTCATGCATGGGCCAGATTTTCAAGCAAGAATTAATACAGCGATACAGAAAGTGGTAGAGGATTGCATTTTAATCGTAAAAAACATTGTGCTTCCTTTATACTGAAAACTGGACATACTGTTACACACAAAACTCAGAGTAAACATTGCTTAAAGCTTTTCCCTTTTAACCTGAGGGAGAAATAGCATTTATTTCACCTAAAAAAATCGACTTCTAATTTAGTATCTGTTCCAAACCATTGTCTAGACATCCACACACACTTGGTCTACATGTTTCTTCACAGGGAGGTGCACACCTTTAAGATCTCTATCTAAATTCAGTGCTATGATTATCACTGCAGAGGAAACTAGGGTGATAAATATGAGCTCAGACACTGATTTTATAGTTAACACTGAATTTAGACAGGGTGGGATTATCCTCATCTGACATTTACCACCCAGAGAGTAGTTCACATCTGACCTGGTACACTTTGGCCCACAATGTCAGCAGCAGAATGTCTCTGGTTCCACCATCCCACCTCAAAACAGACAGAATTACACAGATGACTCACCCTAGTACTGCCTAGTACTTTCCATTGGTAAGAAGCAGAGTTGAGGGTGACTCACTCAGATGTAGGCCTTGTTGGTTTAAAGAACTGGAGATAAATCTCAATCCTGTTGACCAGAAATAAATCTCTGAAATATTCATCACATCTCCTACAATAAAATCCAAGGATCTGTGTCTGGCCACAGAATGGCTTTATGAAGCAGAAACAAAATGTGGTGATGCATACATTCAGCATTTCATTAATGCCTTTCTCCATCAGCTTAATGACTGCTCTGCACTAAAGGACTTCCCAAAGATTGCAAATGCAATGAAGCAATTAATACCTTACACTGAAAAAACAGTCTGTGGAATTGGATTCCTTCTGAATCCTTTCTAACTGGACCTGTAGTTGCAATTGCGCTTTATGAATCCAAAGTGAATTCTGGGCCTACTGAAGAAAGGTACCAATGCCACTGACCTCACTGAGTATATGCACAGAGAAGTTCTGATTTCCCCAATTTGCCGATGCATAGTCCAAATTCCATTAAATGACTAAGCAATGGTAAAAATAAGGCACAAACCAGACATTAAATCAATAATTCTATTTCTATTTATAAGGTTTTCAGTGTTTTGTGTTGCTGCTATGCCCTTGTACTGGGTCTGGCTGGGATAGAGTTAATTTTCCTCATGGTAGCCCATATGGTGCTGCAGTTTGGATTTGTGACTAAAACAGTGCCGATGTCACACCCACGTTTTAGCTATGGTCAAACAGTGCTCACACAGCTTCAAAATCTTCTCTGATTGTCTCTCTATCCCCTCAGCAAGTAGGCTGGGAGTGGGCAAGAGGCTGGGAAAGGATGCAGAAGAGACGGTTGGCCTGAACTGACTGTAGGGATCTTATCCCTTGCCAATGTAACATCATGCTGAGCAATAAAACTGGAGGGAAGTCTTTCCAAAATAGCCACTGTTGGGAGACCAGCTGGGCACCAGTCTGCTGGTGGGAGGTGGTGTGTGCCTTCGCATCACTTTCTTTTTCCTTCCTCACTTATTAAACTGTCTTTCAACCCCCAAGTTTTTTCTGACTTTTGCTCTTCTGCGTCTCTCCCCCATCTGCTGCAGGGGTGAATGAGCAAGCAGCTGGTGGATGCTTAGTTGTGGGACTGGGCCAACCCACCACATTATCACAAGCATAGCTCCTCTAATATCATATCACTGCAAGAATAATAAGAATAGATCAATTTATCAGAGGCAATTCTTGTAAGAAAGTGACCATTGACAGAACAAATAACAAAGCTTGATCGATTATAGAAAGCCCATTTTAAAGGAGAAGTGTATCTCTGTGTATGGTGCATGCTACAGTCTTCAACATGGCATCCCAGTGAGTGCAGATAACAGGATAGAAGAAACTCATGGAGAGGTGGACAGTGTCAAAAATATCCTCTTTAAAATGTCTATTCAAAGAACAGAAAGTCAATACAAGGAACAATGCATTTTTGTTCCACTTCCAACAGAAGTTTAAACACAGCCTTCAAAATCCTGAAATGTCAATACAATCTTTATGCTTGTTCACAAGTACTTTGGAGAGT
Source organism: Neopsephotus bourkii (assembly GCF_033783945.1). Lineage (NCBI taxonomy): Eukaryota > Metazoa > Chordata > Aves > Psittaciformes > Psittacidae > Neopsephotus > Neopsephotus bourkii. Next base: position 326,174 of record NW_026901486.1, read on the forward strand.
GATTTTTAAAAGTACATAATAGATGTAGGTGCACAGTTCTTGACAGATTCTGCCCCTCAGTGCTCCGAAGGTAGCACTCACAAGATGCGTTCAATAAGCATCATTGTTAAATAACTGTTACTGTGTCTCACAGAAGTGTGCTCTCTTACAACCAGACTGTTCATTGTGGCAGCTGGATGAGAGAGGGAGGAAATAGTTTTGGATTTCAATGATTTTCTTTCTTTATGTCAGAAATACACACACACACACAAAATCATCTCTGGGTTTTAGAGCAGCTCTGCAGAACACAACTGTACCAAGAAAAGCTGGCAACATAGCAGGTAGTTCACTGTGCCAAAGGATGGAAAGATGCAAACCATCACTCTGCCTCAGTAACCACAGCATCTTTAGCTGGGGCTCTCTGCATCTCAGTGAGCAGCACCTCCTTCCCCAGCTGCCTGTACAAGTGCTGGAATACAAAGCCCACCTCCCTAGACCATGGGGCATCTATCTGACTGTTGTCACAGCACTATAGATCCTCAGATTACATCTGATTACAGACAGACCTGTTAGCTTGCCTCACACATCATTAAAGTCACACATTACTCAGGGCAATGTGAACAGCAGTGCTGGGACCGGTGAGCACAGTAGCATCAAAAGCACTGCAGGCACAGGCAGTTGTCCTGCTACCTACAGGCTGTTCACACAAATGCTGATGCCAAAGACCATTCATTCACCCGTAATACAAATATCAGGCAGCTGAGAAAACAACAGAAATTTAGCTGCTTTTGATCAGTAGTACAAGACTGAGTCCACAAAACTGAGTTAAACTTGTACCTTACAGTTTTTATCAGTCTTACAATCCCAGCATAGCCCTCTTCTAACAATTATTTTGGTTGCTTTGGGGTTTTTCTTCTTTTTTAATAAAAGATACTGATGAGTCCTTTAACAGTGACTGGCTCTTTAATCCTCTTCCCCATCTCTCATCCTGAGTTCTTCCCTTATCAACTTCCTTGGCATTTACTTACATGGTAAAAATCACATCCTATATGAAAAACACACTTCATTCTGACAGCTTTGAATGCGCTGGATTTCTGTTTCGTTCAACATGACCTGTCTCATGTTATGAATCACAAAGAACATAAATTCCAAATTTCTTTCATGGATTATTCATTATTTTAAATAATTTTAACAGGTCTTTTCTTATTCCATCTTGATAACAAATAAATCCCATCTGTTCTCTTCCTCTTCATATTAGTTGCTTTAGGGTTTGTGCTTTTTGACTAGCTAGGAATAAAAAGTTTTCTTTCTTCTTTTTGTCTTGAAGAGGAATCACATCAAGACATTCAGCTGTGAGAAAATATCCAAAGAAATACATTTTAGAATGGTCTTTTACCATAGAATGGTTTGGGTTGCAAAGACCTTAAGATCATTCAGTTCCAACCCCCTTGCCATGGGCAGGGACATCTCACACCAGACCATGTCACCCAAGGCTCTGTCCAACCAGGCCTTGAACACTGCCAGGGATGGAGCATTCACCACTTCTTTGGGCAACCTGTGCCAGTGCCTCACCACCCTCACAGTAAAGAACTTCTTCCTTATATCTAATCTGAACTTTCCTTGTTTCTGTTTAAACCCATTGCCCCTTGTCCTATCACTACAGTCCCTGATGACTGAAGAGATGCCATTAACCCCTTGTGATCTGCCTCACTCAAAATGCACACTGCCTCTGTCAGACTGCTCACACAAGTCTTCTGATTGTAAAAAATTCATTTCCTGGGGGAAGTTATTTGTTTCTATTGGTTTTTATTTGGTTTTATTTGTGGGTGGAGATTTCGGTTTAGTTCTGGGTGTTTTTTAAACGCTTTCTCAGCTCTCCCAAACTCTCCTACTTATTTGCCTTCTATAGTAATGAATCAGCTGATGAACACAAGGCAACATGCAATACCTTATTCTGCATCATCTGTGAATTGTGATCCACACCAAAGTCCCAATTCTATAGCAGTAATCCTCAGAAAATCATGACTTTTGAATCCAGATTAGACCAAACTTTGGCAGCCTGGGGTAAAACTGATTCAAATTCAGATTTCAGAGTTTTCACTATCTGAGCAAGACTCAATTTTTAATTATAAAACAGACAAAAAGGCACCTGCTGAAACCAAAGTTACGCACATTGTTTTCTTCATGTGAGGATTCTGGTTGACTAAGAAACACAGGTCTCTTGTTCTGGATGCCCATATTTCAGTTAAAGTAGAACCCTGAATTCAAGTATTTTTGTCTCTTATATTTGAGATGATTTACACTTGGATTGAAATATGATTCTTTTATCAGCTCTCCAAAAGCACATGAGAGTCATCTAAAGAGTCATTAGACAGTGACAGCAGCATTAACAACAGAGTCGAGGAGACAAGAAGCTCGGGGAGGAGAGTAGCTTCCCAAGAGTCCCTCAGCAGCACTTTGCAGGGGGCACATGGCTAAACATGCAGTTAGATTCTCCAGCTATGCCAGTCACGGTTGTCTTGGCAGCTCCTCTCAGCTCACCTCCTGCCAGAAAGTTGGATGGTGGTTAAAAAGTGGCTCAGGAGTCACAGGCTGACAACTCCCTGTTGTGTGACTGAGGACTAATTATACTGATACCTGAAAATTAAAGGTTAATTCAGAGTGAAGAACACTAGAAGAGCTAAAAGGAAGCCTGTATGAACTGAAATCCGAACTAAGCTTGAATCCAAACATGTTAAAAATGCTCTGAATGGAGCTGGAATATTTTGTGCAACTGTTCGAAAGAAAAAGCCTTCTTCCTAAGCCTGTGGACACGTATATATGTGTGCATATGTAAGACAAACCAAAATTGCTTTTACCTTCATGTAACTGTGCATTTAGAGTTTCAAATGCACTAATATATGGGGAGAGAATATGGCTTTCCCCAAAAAATAGTGGAAGAGAAAACCTGCTATGGAACACTATCTAATAAGAAAATCCCTTCACTCCAAGAAGTGGTATAAACATAACATTTACTAGTTAATGTGCCTATTTTTGCTATGTATGCACATACTTATTTTTAACTAATAAATTTGATATATCTAAGTACAAAGTGCAACTACTTCAAATTAATTTGATCAAAGATGAGACACTCATTGCTGAGTAATGGAAACCAGGCTAATAAAAATTCTACAGCTTCTGGAAGAAGCAGGGGGGCACAGATGATAATGTCCTCAGAGATCAACTTTTTTCCGGTCTTTTGTAGGGCCATTTACATGTAAATAAGGTATTTATAAGTTTACAAAGATGTTGGGAGAATCTGAATTTGGAATATTGTTCTCAAATAAATACTAGTATTGGTGTCTCTGCATAGAGTTTTGCAGACTGTTTAGTTAATACTGTTACTATTTGCATTGCAGCTCCTGCTGAGTTTGATACCTTGATGTGCTTAGACACCATACAACTGTTCAAATGAGGTCAACTTGATTACACAGTATTTATAACTTAAATAGCAAATTTCTACACCATCATTAGGTAGTGTGGAAAAGGCCAAAACTATTTTTGCTCCCCAGTGATTTACTGGGCAAAAAAAATAATCAGATTCATCCATTTGCCAGATTTTAAAAGGAATTTTAATGACTTCTGGTCTGGCTCTGCTGCTATTCCTCAACTGCTGCTAGCAGAGGTAGGTGCTTACTTTGCTTATCCATAAAGTTGTCACTTCATAAAAACAAAAGGAATCTGGGGGGAAACAGAGGAGAAAACTTGGTTCAAATGGATTCAGCAGAAAGGCAGGAGAAAGCAGGAAAAGAAGGATTTTCACTACAGATTCCTAAGCAGCAATGCATCCAGAAGAATCTTGATGAGTTTTTGTCTGGTTCCTATACTACCTGCTCCCAGCCAGGTAAAAGTCTTGTATGATAAAAAAAACCCTAACAGATTAGACAGTCTTATTTGGATGGAACTCTAGTATCTGACAGGACCTAAAAAGATCTCTTTTTTTATACCTACAAGAGTTAATCCCTACAAGAACTTGTATGTCAGCAGAATTTCATTAAATGGAATAAAATCAGATAGAGATGAACTTGACATCATCTGGTGCTCCAGCAATGAAAAGTAATACTGTGATATTAGTAACAAGTCCAACATAAAGCCTGTAGATGCTCTCAGCCACCTTTCTCTTAGAGGACCTCTTGTCTATGTTCTAGGCAAATCCACTGCTAGATCACAGCCACAACCCCTGAAAATGGCACTAAATTCAAAGAAATCACAAGCCAAAGAGCACCATTAAACTTAGAATTTAACATATCTGTTAAAAATAAAACAAACCTTCTCAGTGCATTGCTTGTTTGCTGCCCACTTTTCACCCACAAGCACTTACAACCAGCTTTTAGTTAGCTTAAACATGCCAAAAAACTAAGTTTCCAGATCATGTTACAAGCGTGACCAACACAGGGAACATCACAGCAATCTCAAGCTTTTCTTTACTTTAATTTCTTTTTTCATTTATTTCTTCCATCCAGATAATAGATAGTGTGGCTTTCTAAACTAATTTCATTAACATCACAGTAAAACCAGCCAATGTTCCCACTGATGGCTTATTACCAGCACACAGTTCATTCTACCCCAAGCCCATAAGGAAAAGGATGTAAACCTGTTGCCACACTTAAACTACCCATTTTAAGGTAGGCATAATGCTGACGGGCAATAAACCAATGTGCCAAAGAAAAGGTTCTTTGGATTTGTTAAGATTTCAAAGCCTCAGAAGCAGATTCTTGTCAAAATGCTAAACTTAAGATACCCGCACTTCCTTGGTCCACCAAATGAAGCAGGGAGCATGGGAAAAGGTTTCTCAGGGAAACAACAGTACAAGAGCTATATGCTTTCTCCTTGGATAAAAAATATCCACTGCTAACAAGTAAGGTTTTTCACAGTACTTACTTTCAATGTGTTGCTATCCAGATGCTGTCCATGTTACCTCTTGCCAGCATCCCTGTCTTCATAACTCCATTCTTAACCATCTGTAGGCTTTATTTCATCCTGATAGACCCTTTCTAAGAGACATCACTTCTACTTCATTCGCAGCAACTCTCACCTATGCTGAATAATTAGCTAGAATAAAGCACTCTCATTCTCCTTGCTCCCAGGGAGAAGAGTTCGAGCCACACTCAAAATGATTCATTTGGCTTTCAATCATAACTTTAAGTTTATTGTTTGAACAATGCCTTTATGAAGATTTCAATTGCACCAAGCTTCCAAAAACCTGAGTTGGCTTCTTGTCCCTAATCCACCTTTGAGCAAGTTAGTTGAGCACAGATTTGTGAAGGTCTTTGAAAGGCATTTAAGTTCCTAAATCCACTTGGAATCAGAAAAAACAGGGAGCTAAATATGTTTTAAGGATCCGAGTCCAAACTATACAGACAATACAAGGGGTTTAGAGGGGGTTCTTAGGAACAACATTTCTCAGTTTCTTTTGAAGGAGGGAGTTATTAGTCTCTCTTACTTATGTGTGAATCTTTGCCAGGATTTAAGCATGGAATACCCAGGATTTCAAGAGGAATTAAATATTGGACTTACTGATCAACACTTGTATATCTAGGAGTCAGCTTCTCTGATCTTGTTTTGCATCAGTAAAACAGGATAATCCTGTTTTATCCATTTGCTTTATGTAGCATGACAGTTCTTTGAGACAAAGAACCTTACTGCACACGCTTACCATGCCATCCACCACAGAATCAAGTTGATATGCTGGGTGTTGCACAATTATGCATGCATATCCTACCTTTGGTAATTTATATCTGTATCATGAATTCTGGTTTTTGTGTTGTTCTGATCCTGGTGGTTAAAGTGTCAGCTGGGTAATTTAGAACCTTGCAACACGTGCAAACTTCCACTCACCACTGGGTTTAAAAAGGTGTGAAAAACTTTCACTAAACATATATTTGCCACCAAAGCAGATTATTACAGTACAACACACTGCAGTCTGACTTCTCTCATACCTGTCCCCACCTCCTCTCCAAGATGAAATACAGCCTTGAGAAACTTCCACCCTGTGTATTTACAGCACAAAAAAATTTTCAGCTCAGAAATCAAGTTTCTAAGTTATCAATGCTAAACAGAGACTTCAAAAACTTGGGAGCCTCTTCTTCCTAAAACAGCACTTAAGACTAAGTTTTCTCTTCATGGGAGAACCAATAAGGGGAGATGGAGAAAGAAAAGCATTTCACAACTCTGAATGTGTTTGTCAGGTATGCCAGAACTGGAATAGAAAGTCTTTCAGTACATTAATAGGTACCTTAGAAGCAGCACCAACCTCCTATGATGTTTTCTCTTCTTAATCCTTCTTTTTCTGTTAAATGACAAGGCTATCTTTGAGGGAAGTCAGGGGGAGAGAAGGGGGGTTAGGGTTTTGTTTGGGGGGGTTACTTTGGGGTTTTGTGGGTGTTTGGTTGGTTTAGGTTTCTTTCTTTCCCCAAAGGCACACACTAGAGCATGACTGAGAAGTGTATCAAATTGCAAATGGGACCTGGGAATCAACTGCAAGTCTCAGAGCTTACCAATGCAGAAGAATATAGATGGGAACAGAATTTACTAACACCCTAGGGCACGCAAACCGGCATCACATTTCCATCCAGAAAGGGACCAAGTTCCCAGTTTTTTCTGCTCCATCTTCTCCAAACACTAAATTCAGAATGTTTAAATAACAATGAGTAAGGAAACTTCAGTAGAGCAAATCATTTGAGTCACAGACTTTCAATTTGAGTCTTAGCTGAGTTTTGGCAACTTCTGCTTTGGCAGAGCTTGCAAATTAAGCACACAGCCAAGCACAGGCACCCCTGGGTCCAACTCTAGGCATCAGTTTAGCACTGATTTTCATTGTTCTTTGTTGTTCAAGTTACTCTCCTAGTTTACACTTTGTTTTTAACCTGTTTTCTTCCCAAACTGTGCTTGGAAGGGAATTAACACAGTATAAATCCCCTCCCATAAACACAAAGGAATATCCAGACAGAAGCTCTTCAAGGATATGGCAATTGTGAAACTCTTCATAATTTCATTTGCATTCTTTTCAAGGCAGTGTCTGCCAAAAATCACTGATGTCTTTTTTATAATACATTTATAAAGCATATGAAACGCTCAGAACATTTCTACAGGTGTGCAGGATGAGACAGACAAGATAAAACCCCAAAAGGCCACATTTCCTCAGTTCACTGCCTACTCTTCACACAGCAATGATAACCTTTCTGAGACTGAAGTGTTCGCAGCCATCTCACGCCCTGCTTTTGGAGCTGTCGATAGTCCCATCTGCACCTTTGCAAAAGGAAAGCCAAGATGCTGTGCAGCTGATGTAATACATGAGCCTGGAAAATTATAGGAAGAAAGAAAGAACAACATTAATCTTTACTCTAAAAAAAAAAAAATCTTTAAGAATTGTTCTGAGAAATAACTGATTGATCTGGAATTGCTTATCAAGGTGACTTACGGTAGCTGAAAGCTATGGCATTTAAGCAACTAAGTTTTGACAAAGCCTAAGAAGAGGATTGCTCTTATCAAGAAGCTCACATGCCCTCTAATTCTAGTTTTTCTCTAGCATCTCCCCAGTATATGGCTGTGTCCAGGTGAAAGGCCCATCTAACCCAGCCTGTCTCACATAGGCTTTTGTCATTGGTCACTGGGAAGGTGGGGGGGAGAATATACACACAACAAGCACAAAAAGTGTTGCCTCCCATCACTATTACTGTCTCAGCCCTCAAATATTCATAGCTCAATGCCAGGGTGCATTTTAGACATGTAATAATTCTTGATGGATTCCATTTAACTAATTTATGTAGTTTCCTTTTGAACTTTTCAGTTTGTAACCTAGAGGATCCACATTTGTTGGTAAGGAGTTCTACATCCTATCTTCTCAATATACCTGAAGAATTCCTTCCTCACATCTTACTGCTATACAGTTCTCTGTCAGCATCAGCCTCCCAAACTAGTTTGAATTTAGGCGTTATGCTCCTCCAGTGGAACATACACCATTGCCTATGCACAAAAGAGGAAGATAATCTTTCTGCTTGAAAGGTTTTGATATATGGTAATGAATAGCTGCTTTTAAAGGAGAAATATTTTCTTTTCAGGAACTATCTGAGCCTTCACAGAACCAGCAAAGTAGGAGCTTAGACACTAATTGCAGCCTGCCTTCCTGTCTTACAGGAGAAATAACCACTGTCAAGTTATCCTTACTGTCTCTCAAATCTCCATTGACAGAGATCCCACACTGTCCTCAGCATATCCCAAGGCTTCTCTCTCCTCATGGCTACAAAGATTGTTCTAACATCGACTCCTGTTGGAATTCAGGCACAGGTGAAAACAAATCCAGCCTTATGCTTGAGAACAACAGATAAGGATGTTGGATGGACTAAAGGGATGCAGTGGCCAATACAGGCTATACCCACCATCTATTCAAAGTGAAGAAATGAAGCTGGGAATGAAGTTGTGAGAGGGGGGATAACCTGTTTACTACATTAAATGGACAATGTATGAATAAGCTCTTTATGAAAGCAGTATTTGCAAGCTCAGAGTGCAAACTCATGGTGGATCCCACTGGTGTCCAAAGTGACTGAACTGGGTTAAGTGGGAAGACTGGCAGCCACCGAGTAGTTTTACCTCCAAACAAATGGCACAGCAACAGGATGGGCGGAGAAGAGATTCAGAGCAGCCCTGCGGAAAAGGACTTGGGGGTGTTGGTCGATGAGAAAATGAACATGAGTCGGCTTCAGTGTGCGCTTGCAGCCCAGAAAGCCAACCGTATCCTGGGCTGCATCCAAAGGAGCGTGACCAGCAGGTGGAAGGAGGTGATCCTGCCCCTTTACTCTGCTCTCGTGAGACCTCACCTGGAGTATTGTATGCAGTTCTGGTATCCTCAACATAAAAAGGACATGGAACTGTTGGAACAAGTCCAGAGGAGGACACGAGGATGATCAGGGGACTGGAACACCTCCTGTATGAAGATAGGCTGAGAAAGTTGGGGCTGTTCAGCCTGGAGAAGAGAAGGCTGCGTGGAGACCTCAGAGCAGCCTTCCAGTATCTGAAGGGAGGCTATAGGGATTCTGGGGAGGGACTCTTCATTAGGAACTGTAGTGATAAGACAAGGGGCAATGGGTTCAAACTTAAACAGGGGAAGTTTGGATCTAAGGAAGTTCTTTACTGTGAGGGTGGTGAGGCACTGGAATGGGTTGCCCAAGGAAGTTGTGAATGCTGCATCCCTGGTGGTGTTCAAGGCCAGGTTGGACAGAGCATTGGGTGACATTGTTTAGTGTGAGGTATCCCTGCCCATGGCAGGAGGGTTGGAACTGGATGATCTTAAGGTCCTTTCCAACCCAAACCATTCTATGATTTTATGAAATGAAATCCATCCTGCTCCAGAAGAAAATGAGAGGCATAAAAGCTCCAAGGAATTATGCCAGGGTTATCACATAGCAGGAGCAAGTCTGAAAGGCCATTAAAGAGAAAATGATTTTACTGGGGGTCCTCTTCCAGGAAAGCAGATATGCTTACTCTTATCTCCAGAACATCCTTCTGAAAATGTACATGCTCTGAATTCATGCCAGAATGATGATGTAGGTTACTGTGGCTACCATCAGCCATACTAATAATTGGGGTTTTGATCTTGGCAGTGATTACTTGGCTTTGGAATGGAGCACACACCCTCTGGAATAAGGAGAGCCTTAATGAGAGTGACAGACTTCACCAGTACCACAAGAGTTGAATAATTCAGTAATAAGTTATAATGAAAAGGAAAATAAGTGAAAACCAAGAATCACAAATGATGCAACTGAAAGCAGCTGCTCGCCACCAACCAAGTGATGTCCAGCCAGTACCTTCTGACAACCTTCCCTTCATTTTATTGCTGAGCACTACACCCTATGATCTGGGATATCCTTTGGGTCACTTAGGGTCAGCTGCCCCTTCCAACTCCTTGTGCACCCCCAGCCTGCTCACTGGTGGGGTGAGGAGCAGAAAAGTCCTTGGGTCTTTGTAAGCACTGCTCAGCCAGAAACTAAAGTATCCCTGTGTTATCAGCAGTGTTTTCAGTTCAGGATCAAAACAAAGCCCCCTACTAGTTACTATGAAGAACATTAATTCTACTCCAGCCAAAATCAGCACAGGGCTACAAATGTAAAATTCAGGAGAGAAGAGCACTGCAGAGAAGCTAATTATTTTCATTAGTATTCACTGTAGAACAAGGCAGAAAGAAAAAAAATGGAAGTGACTTCAAGACATAATGGACAGATTGGCAAAATGAATGGTACCACATCTCAAGAGTTGCTAGAGGTAACCACCATAAAACATCACAAAGAATTACAGTTATTTGTTAAAAAAAACTAAGAAAACTTAAGGATGAAAAGTGGTTTGCTATAGACATTACTCGTGTGTTATGCCTTGCTTTTAAAGGACTAGAAAATAGCAAAAGTGGCATTAAGTAAAACCAGATCTGAAAAAGTTTAAGGGACACTGAGGGAACAGCCCAAATTAGTGGAAACTGTAAGTAAGAAATAGGTCAAGTGGGTATTTGGGTAAATGCAATCCACTTCCTAACAGTCACTGTGGCATTTGCAGATGAAAGTTTTGCCTTAAAAACTTTTGAGAAAGTCTTTTATCAAATGCTTTTAATGAAACAAGGCAACCATGACTAAAAGAAAAGGTTCCAGTATGGATAAATAACTGAATAAAAGACAAACACAGCAGGTGGAAGTAAGTGGTCAGTTAGTACAATAGGGACATCTCAGTGGAGTTCTGCAGGGTCAGTTTTAGAGAAGTGTTATTTAGCTTATTTGGAGTTATAGCAACATGCTAAAGTTTGCTAATCAGAGTTTTTTAGCAAAATAAGGATGGGAGCAGCTATAGAATTACAGATTGGTTTGGGTTGGAAAGGACCTTAAGATCACCCAGTGCCAACCCCCCTCCCATGGGTAGGGACACCTCACCCTAAACCATGTCACCTGAGGCTCTGTCCAGCCTGGTCTGGAACACTAGCAGGGATGAAGCACTCAAAACCTCCCTGGGCAACCCATTCCACCACCATCACAGTAAAGAACTTCTTCCTTATATCCAGTCTAAACTTCCCCTGTTTAAGTTTTAACCCACTATCCCTTACCTATCACTACAGTCCCTAATGAATAGTCCATCCCGAGCATCCTTATAGCCCCCCTTCAGATACTGGAAAGCTGCTATGAGGTCTCCATGCAGCCTTCTCTTCTTCAGGTTGAACAACCAGGATTTCAGAAGAGCTTTACGAGACAACGTATCTCAACAATAGAATGGCAGGTGAAGTCCAAACAGATAAACACAAAGCGATGCTCAGGGAGGAAAACCAGACTTGGCTTTACAAAACTATCCCAGTTTCCCTTAAAAATGTCACCTTAGCGCATAACAGAACTTAGGAAATCAAATTGAATGAAGGGAGGAGAGTGGATATGGGTGGAGGGGGGATTCTGTTTCATGTCTAGGAAACTTCATACTGCACTGATTCCCTCAACTTGTGAAGAATATATCAGAACTGCAAACAGCGCAGGAAAGGGCAAGTATGATTACAGGTCTGAAGGGATTTTAATCCAGGAATTAAGATTTGTAAAGGATAAAACAGCATTCCTCATCAATAAAAATGAAGTGAAAAATAAAACAAATATTCAAGTTTGGTTGAATTGACTTCTCATAGACTATTCATGCCTTTCTGTAGGTATCCCCTTGTTGGGGGATACCTGGGGCCACTGTCAGGGTTGTTCGATCAGATGAGCCTTCATTCCTATGTAACATGCAAACACCCAGGTTAAACCCCTACTTCATATTGTCACCAATGACTGACATCAGCAGATTATCATTGTCTTGTGATTTTAGGTATTACTAAAACTAGAAAAGAAGATTGAGACCAGATTGTTACAAGGTTATTGCAGGTTAAAAAAGATAGTAAACATGGGGTTAAACTCTGGCAGTATTAGATCCCATACAACACAGGCTCCTGTTCAGAGCACTATGTTAGCAGGCAGCAGCATTTCACAGAATCACAGTCTTGTTTGGGTTGGAAGGGACCCTAAAGCTCATCCAGTTCCAGCCCCCTCCAATGGGCAGGGACACCTTCCATTAGAGCAGCTTGCTCCAAGCTCCATCCTCACTTAACGGCAAGCACAGTATTCTCAAAGCAGTGCTGCTTGGTATAATACAAGTTTTGTGTTTGCTCTCCATCAGCCACCCTTTACAGCTGCGTTTAGTAAGAACTAAGGTGTTGGAATTTACAGTTTGCCAAAAAGAGGAAAGAGAGGGAAGGTAAGGCTCTTTGTGCAACACCAGCAGCTTTAGGTATGACTCTGGGGTCTAAATTGAACTCAGAATTGTATTAATACTCACAGATTTCATATTGTGGCCCTTTCTTTTAAGCAGCAGTAATGGCTTTGCCTGTCACTGACATAAAGATGCAAGCCACCTCTCCACTCACTATGAAATAGATGAGGGAGAAGAAGCACTGTGTAATTTTCCCACTTAGGCCTTTAAAAATCCATATTGTACCTGCAGAACAGCGACACCTCCGACCTTGACCGCGGTGCAAATTCATTTCAGAGGTGTCAGACACTGGCCCATGTGTCAGTGAAGGATATATGGTGGCCCAGGATCCACACCTCCAAAGCAGTAAGCATGGAATCAGAAAAATAAAGGACAGTTTCTCATGTCTTCGTGATCCTTCACACAAAGTTCAGCCACGATTCAGCTCCCTGTTGAGGATCTGCTCAGCCATTTGACATCATGGTAAGAACATGTGCCAGAAAACATGGGATCTGTATCCGACTGCATCTTCCTCCTTGCTGCCCACCTCCACAGCCTGTGTGTGGTTTTAAGTTGCCACATTTTTGATCCAGTCTTTGCAGATTTCACACCTCACGCAAGTACCTCCAGCACTCACGCAGCTCTTTCTCCAAGGCACTACTGTTGATCTGCACTGTTGGTACAGAATGAGAGCAGTAAAAACTATTTCCTTTCTTACTATGCACAGTAAAACTCCTTTTTAAATACCTTTCCTATTTCTCCCATCCTTTAAAGCCCTTCTACAGATGTGTTAGCAAAGCAGAACAGTACCTGGAAGCCTTTGAACAACTTGCAAGCCCCATTTACCCATCAAACATTCTTTGCTGATGACAATGCCATTTTTATTAATACATTAGAGTGATGCCTGTACTGATGTTACATTAACTACTAGTCATAAAAGTGTTGTCGAGTGGGTGGGAAGAACATACCTACAAGAAGATGCAATCAGATCAACAAAGTCAGCCTGACCTGTTACAAAGAGGAGACTCTTGAACTGAATAATCACAAGGCGCACATAACAGATTGCTCTTCAAGGTGAAACTCATACACATAAACAGCAGCAAACACAGGTCTTGCACGTGGCTTTGAAAGTCCTTCAGTGCCCAAGAATAAACCAACTGTGCCAAGCAACAAGACTGTCACCTGAGCAAGCAGTTCACATTGGTGACGGAAGGAAAAGGTAGGGTTCCTTCCTCAAGCAGATGTGCATCTGCAAGAACAAGCTGTAACCCTGTGAATGGTCCAGGCTCAGCTCAAGACAGCTCGAGATATCCTGGGGGAAAGACTTTATGAACAGTCCAGATCATTAATAACTATTCCCTGGCAGCAGACAGGTTACAAGGAATTAGTAGCAATTGTATCCCTTGTGTGGCTGCACACTAATTGCCTGGTTCACATGCTCCTTGGGCAGCCTTTATTTAGTATTGCCTTAAATAAGTAAACCTGCATCCCTCCACATTTAGTCAGGCTGAGAGGAATCCAACTCTGTAAATCATCTTGTGAACAACTCATGGAATAAAGGGGTCACAAATCATTCTGCCTGTGCTTCTCTAGTGAGCATCTTTGTGTCTTTGTCCAAGCTGCATGAATAATGAACAACAGCAAAGCCACAGCTGGGCTCATTGGAGGGAAATGCTTTACAAGAGCACAGGTAACCACATCTAAATCCTCTCGGTGCTGCTGCCCAGCCACTGCAGGGAGCAGGCAAGAAGAGATGCTTTAGTAAGTGAGAGGAGCAGTAGGAACAGCTTCTTCACCACCTTAGGAAGAGAAAAATCAACAGGATTATATTAAAGTCATGGAATATGAGTTTGCTCAAGGCCGGAGACTTCTAAACCAGATCAACATAGCAGTTTCAGAATCACCATAGCTTTTGATGGGATTTAAGGATTGGGCCCTTTTCCAAATCTCAAAGAAAAGTTAAAATCAGGGAGAGAAGCAAAGAAAAAGACACTTAGCTCCTACATTACAAAACCTGTTTCTGGCATTGGGGTTACTGAAGGCCTACAGTGGCAAGCTGTGTGCTTTATTCATGCTACCACATTAATGGACATAAAGAACAAACAAAAACTTAACACTTTCAGGTGTTAGTTAATGGTATTTATTTTGTGCTTGCATAAGCAAATGGGTGTTTCCACCTTCAGACCAAAAGAAGGAAATGATAAAAAACAACCAAACCCAACTAAACCCTCTAAACAATCCATCCCCTTTGGCTCAGGGACAAAACTGCCTCAAAGGAACCAAGGAATGAAGGAACGGTTTTAGTGTGGAACTTGCACACGTTATCAGACAAAGGAATAATGGGTAAAGGGCACTAATCAGAAGGTTGTAAGTTTGTCTCAGAACACATTCTTCAGCTACAACTGTGAATTATATACACCTGGGGAGGGGGAGGGAAGTCTAAAAACTCTTACAAATGGCTCAACACTTGTGCCACTGAAATCAGTAGGGAAAATCCAAGCACAGATGATATCTAATTCTGAGGTCTGCTGAAATAAAGGATTTATGCTTCAGTTTCACACTGTCAAAAATAGAAACTAATCAACTTTGGCTAATGTTTTGCCCTTGCACTTTCAGGGCTCAGTTAATGGATTAAGAGTAGTAAAAAGACTAAAAATAACATTTTATGTCTGCTTGCTATTCATTACAGCAATAATACTCTGACCTATAAGCAGGAATAGTAAGGAACTCTGAATAGGAGACATCCTGCAATATTTAGGTTTGGTTTTAGTCTTTATTGAGGCACACAAAACCAGCAGGTGTTCCATACAAATATGCTATTTAAATATTTCTAATGTTAAGAACTGGCTCTACAGCCCTCATCTGCTTGTCTGCTTGGGAGGAGTTACAGGTATTTGGTCTTATTTTCCTTCTTGGATAGTAATATATAGTATATCTATCATTACTATTATATATATATTAGATAGTAATAATATGATTATATTTTCACTTAATGAATAGTAATTTACAGTCATTGCTTGGGAGACTCTGAAGAGCCCAACTGTTTAGTACCTTAATCTATTTTACATACACAACTTTCTAAGGATGAACTGGTTGCTGGCACTAGTGTTACCGTTTAGGCTGGGGTAAATTTCCATCATAGCACTTAAGATGGGGTATGGTTTGGATTTGTGCTGGGAACACTGTTGGTAATACAGGGACATTTTAGTCGCTGCTGAGCAGTGCTTACAGAGCCAAAGCCCTTTCTGCTCCTCATCCCACCCCACCGTTGAGGATGCTGGGGATGCACAAGGAGCTGGGAGGGGACACAGGCAGCAGAGCTGACCCCAGTGGACCCAAGGGATGTCCCAAACCACAGGAGATGATGCTCAACAACAGAATTATGAAGAATGTTGGCTGGGAGAGCCTGCTCAGTGACTGGCCGGTCACTTGGTAGTGAGCAACTGTTTTCATTTGTGTCACTTGTCCTTCCTGGGTTTTACTGTTCTTTGTTACTTTCTCACTGATCATGGCAGGGGGTTGGAACTGGGTGACCTTTAAGGTTCTTTCCAACCCAAACCATTCCATGATTCTATGATTTGTTCATTACTATTAGTTTAATTATTAAACTGTTTTTATCTCAACCCCCCCCCCCCCCGAAGTGTTTTCTCACTTTTATCCTTCCAGTTCCCTTCTCCTCATCCTGCTGGTGGGAGGAATGAGCAAGTGGCCGTGTGGGCTTAGTTGCCAGCTGGGCTTGAACCATGACAGTTGTATATAAAAGCCATGGAAGCCAGTAGAGAAAACAGGCATTTTAAGGCCTTTCAACAAATGTCTGGAAAAGAGCAGTCCATGCCTTACAGGCTTATGTATTGTTAATAATTCTGCACTGTTCTAAAGCTCAAAAGATACACCCCTCACCAAGAAGTTTCCACAGCTGAAGGAAACACAACAGGCATCATAAATTTAGATACGTACACACATGCATGTAGTCATGCATGTTTGCACACACATTTTGCCTCAAAACTGAATCCTGCCTTGGATTACAGTTTAAAGTCACTCAGAAATTACTTATTTTCTAAGCAAGACATATTTAAATACTAGGTTCAACTTCTACTTCAAGGCTATCAAAAAAAGCTGGTCTGTATTAAGGTCTGTAATGACTATGGGCTCTACACAAGACATCTAATGGAAGCGGGTTCTTTTGTCTTTGGGAGGGCTTAGTTTAAGCTATTGGTAACCAAAAAGTTTCTTAGAGTCTGTTCACTTCAGTGAATATTTAAGATCAGGCAAAAGTACTTTATTAAAACCAAGCCCCAAAGCTTTCCCTTTGCAGACAGAGCTAATCAGGGCAAAAAGAAGATTGGGCTGAGAGAGAACATAATCAACAAAACACTGCAGGTACTTTTAATGACAGCCTAAAAGTCACTAATAAGCCACGACAATCAGGCTAAAAGGGAGCGAACAAAGTCGGCTGCCCTCAGGTCAACGTAATCTCCCCAAAATGAAACATTCTTTACAGCTTCCAAACAAGTATCTAATAAAGACAAGCTCTAAAGTCCATGATAAGGGAGTGTTATAAAACACTTCCATTATGTGTGAACAACACCAATGTATATTAATAGATGCCTGCAGCCCTGTAATCAGAATTGAAAACAAAAGCTGTAACTGATCTTGTTCAATTTCAGACAAAGCCAGAATTGAGTAGTCTTTAAATATCACTGCCTTTCTCAATAATTGCCCCACAAGAAAGAGTATTTTTCCTTAACTTATATCACATGAAAGACTGATGAGGACAGTGGCCTATTTAGTACTTTTGAGACTTTGGAAAGATGATTCTTTACACAAATCTCAGCAACCTTAGAAAAGCAGAGACAATTAAAAAGATAAGTGACAGCAGAATAGTTCCTTTGACTGTCTGATCCTTAGCAAGTCACAACCTCCTTTGTTACTGCAGAAGGAGTATTGAACTCATAATGAGGTTGGTCATATAGCAAGAGAGATAGAGGGGACACATGCATAGCCAGGAGGCATCTCAATTCCCTTTCTTTCTACAAGGGTAATAGATTAACACCTTAACTCCTTTAAATGTAACCTTCACACTAAAGGAAGCTGCAGCAGTGCTGTTTTCTACCCAATTTCACCTACATGGAACCCTGACAGCTCTTAATGATGATTAAAATATACATCTGTAAATAGCTGCAACATAAACCACCACTAAGTATAGAATGTAGTTATTTAATTTCCCCTTAAATATCAGCAATTACAAATTGGTGTGGTCTTCAGAGCACATTAAAAGCAAGCCCTAAACGATTAAAAAATGCCACACATCACAGAAGTTAGTGGTCCTAAAGAAATATCCCAGATTTCAAGGAAAAAGAGGTTTTGGATCCCTATACATTGCTTTACCTTACTTACATTACATTACCTTAGCTGTCTTGATTTGCAAAGGGTGGAAATCCATAGTATGTCAAAATTTCAGGGCATGAAAATCATCATTTTTATTCATCCTCTGATTAATGTCTGCACTATAAATCTTATCTAGGCAAATACACTTATAACCTGATTACATGTGCAGTATCACATATAAAATGCTCCTTGGAAAACATAGGCTTTATGAATACAGGAGGTAGGAAGAGACAAAGAATAGGGGAGGGAGAAGCAAGTGTGTACTCACAGGAAAAGCCAGCAAACTTATGCAGCAAAGACATTCAAGGTACTGATTTGACATTGTATGATAATAACAGCAAGACTCTACACTTGTTAATTCATTTGTGGCAAATTATTTATCCACCCTTGAATTTAATCGTAATGGGTTTGACCCAATTCTCTCCTTTAATGACAGATTAACAAATTTAGTCAAGAACAACGTGCTGCCACAAAATCTTCACAGAAGAGCAAAGGACATGAATATTTGCAATAAGCCATCACCTGCATATTAAGATATTCTCTCTCAGAGAAATACATTAACTAAACTTAAATCTGAGCTTCCCTTCACTGGGCAAAAGTTCTGTTTTCTGACATGAGATGAAGAAACCCAAAATAAAGGTTGTCTTTTCCCCTGGGTACTACTTACCTGCAAGCACTAAAGTAGTATTTTCTATATTGAAAAAGGACAGCTTGTCCTAATAGCTCTGTGCCTGAATGTCACCAGACCTGGCAGAAGCAAATCATCATCATGGAAACTAATCTCTTTAAAACCTGAGCTCAACTGTAGCCTTAAGTGAGAATAGAATGATACAGCAAAGCCAGACCTTGAAACTCCACGTAACTGATGTTTTCCACCAGTAGTTTCTCTAAAATAATCAGGTTTCTGCTGATGGCCATCGTGCTTGTTAAGCAACTGATAAAACTAACATAAATCAACTAAAATGCTACTTCATACTGTAAAGGAAACAGCATTTTCTCATTTGAAATGTCAGAGTGAAGCCATTCAGCACAGACATTGGTGGCACTTGTTCCTCCCAATGTCTATGAATGTAGTATTTTACTTTCCTTTTACTCCATCACAGAACCAAATGACATTTTCAGACAGTTTAACATTTTCAGAGCTCATGAATTTCTTGCTGCTATACCAACAGATGCTCCACCCTTTGCACCAGCCCACCTTTTCTATAAGTACTAACTTCTCTAATGCCAATAACTATGCTGTACACTTTTTGTGCATCTCTGCATTACATCATTTTAGACAGCATTTCAATTTATTTATATTTACCCCATGTGCTTATACTTTTGCAACAACTTCCTTTAGGAAATAGGAAATGCTTTGCAAGCCATTAAATTACACCTACACCAATTCAGAGTTAGTAAATATAACAAAAAGTGGGTTGATTTGTACAGCATGAGTCAGTGAGCACAGCAGTAGACAAGCCCTGGAAAGTTAACACTTTCTTCTCTCTAACTACAAGATGAAAACACTGTTATCTCACTATCCTGTTCTTACCCTTCCAAGTGGAATTTATTCCACCATTTTATTTCATGGCCTCTGAAGTCCTATTTCTGTGATAATACATAGATTTTTTCATTAGCTCTGGACAAAATGTTTACTACCACTGCTTATTTTATCCCACCCAAGGCAAAATAACTTGGAAGGAATAATAACTGGATCCTAACAGCTCTGAATGTTTGACATACTCTTCTTCTAGAGCAATATAAGAAATGCAGTATTTAAGCTGAGATTTTTTCAAAGGCTCTTAAAACTTCCAGAAAGTAAAATATCATCTAAGACAAAATCCTAAGACCCCAGTCTTACAAAAAGAAGTCTTCAGATATGAACTGTCTTTAACAGAAAAATAATCTCTACCCCTTTCATTCTGGATGCAGAGCAATGTTTCTCTTTTCTAGCACTACAGCAGGATAAGTTTCTGTTTCCTTACACATATAAGCTGCACTCTTCACACATCAGTTCTTCACTTACAATCACATGGTGCACCTTGTTTAGAAGCTTGCCTGAAAGAATCAGCTATTTCTGCTGTCAAGATGAATGTTTCCAATATTAAAATATCAAAATGCTTTTGACTCAGAGGTAAGAGAATTAATATGCACTTAAAATGAGGACGTCTAGGCAGATTTCTATCCCACATCACTTTGTATTCAAATGCCAAATCGCTGAAGCCATCAGTTCCACTTTGATTCTGCCAGATGAACAGCATCTGACTACCAGCAGCATAGAAATTAAACCCATGCTCTCATATAACAGCTTTACTGCTTCTGTGCTGTGCTGACAAACATAGCTGAAGTATCATAATGAATTGTGTGAGTTTGTATTAGTTTGAAAGCATTTTTTACCAAGTTCATACCCACATCATTTGCAAATCAATACAAATAGGAACATAACAAGAAAACTGATGTGGTGCATGTTGTATTAATTTCTTTCTCATTAAGGTCAGAAATGAATTGCAACATACACAAGCAACTCAAGGCAGTTCTACTTTACCCCTATGGTTAGTGAAGGAGGAAATACTCAAAGCATGGCCTAAAGGCACTCTGCCTCACCAAAGTTCACAGATACATATGAGATTAATTCCTAAATAGAAGCTAGTGGAAAACACTACAGTTCAGTTCACAGACCGTTACCTGTAACTGCTGAAGGAAGTTTATGCTGAAAAAGAGTTGAAGCAGAAATCCAGTTCCGAGCACCACAACTAGTGAAGCCTTTTTCCTAAGCATTAAAGTTCATGGCTGGACTCAGAAGTATCACAAAGTGATCTTTCTAGCTAAAGCAGCCTCGGGGAGATCCGTTGTTACTGTGATGTTGCTTCTCCATTGTCGAAAGAGTATCACTATATTATACTCCTATGAGCGGAGTTGCTAATAACCTCATCCCTCTAACCAAGGTAACCACTTTTAGACAAGTTTCAGAAACAGAATACCTTCTAAATTACTACCATTGACTTAAGATTTGTTTTCAGATGGCTAAGAGGTTCAGAAACTACTAAATGGTTGAGGTGGGCAGTCTAATAACAGTGTGGGTGTAATGTGCTCACCTGAGCTTAATTCCCTTAGGAAAACAAGTGGTAAAATGCTTTAGTTGCATCACCTGGTCCTCTGTGGAAGTGTAACATGGAATCTCCCACACCAGCCTGGGAAGATCAATGCACCACGTCCTTCATGAGCAACAGAAGCACAACTTGCTTTTCCCTGTGGTTAACGATTTCACAGCGCTTCCCACTTCCCATTTGAAGGACTAAGTGTTTTCATTCATGTTCTCAAACCTAGAACCTGCTACTCAGGAACATTGCTTTCCATTTCATGCCTAAACTCACAGACATGAAGAACTATCCCTTCAGGTGTTTTCAATCTCATTCACTAGAATGCTACCTTGCACACCATACTTGAAACTCATGTCACCAGATCTACAATAACTACATTCATTTTCAAAGGAGAAAAGTAGGAGCTATTTGCTAACACATCAAGCTTCTGATGTGGACTGTTAGATAAAAAGTGGTAGAACAATCCATAGGAAAAGTGAAAACAAATCAAACAAGCAACTGAAGTATTTTGCTAAAAAGGTTCATGTGTTCAGCAGAGCTCTCTAAAGTAATAACAGCTACAACCTACATGCATCATCTGATGGTCTATCCCAGCTACATTCTTCAGCCACTTCTAAGAGGCTTAGAAGTGGCTTCTCCACTTTATATCAACTATATGCTTATTGAATTTCCTCTCAAGCATAAAAATGCTGAGGAAGTAGACATACCTTGGCTGAAAGAGTTAAATATATGAAAGTTTGAGGAGGAGGAAGGTTATTATAGCAGAGAAATACCAGAAAAAAATAAAATTATCAGGCCAGTTTCATTGTAACACATAGCTGGGGTGAGTTACAATGATTCATATGAATACCTGGAAGGGGCAAAAGGCACAAACTAAGATACAGTAGATAAGGGGTATTACAAGGAACTATTGCTTGGGATAAATGGGAGGAGGGTAAACACAATCACTCAGAAAACCAATTGTTTGGGGGTACATTTTCCTCCTCCTATAAAATGTAAGTTTCCTTAACTTACAGAGATACAGGTTTGAATGGGGGCAGAGGAGACACCTGGGAGGAGAAAGTGAGCAGCTGTGATTGCAACATATTCCAAAGGCCTTTACCTTACCCTGTTTCTAACCTTTAATTTGTTTCCTTCTAAAAAGCTACAACTTTGCTTTTATGCTCCACCAGCAACACTAGTAGATCAATTGATTTAAAAAGCTATCTGCTCTGTACCTGGAGAGTAATAAGATAATATGCACAGAACCATCAAATTTTACACTGAATAATAAATCTAATGGTCTTGGTTGATAATGCAAACCCATTGCAACATGGGGTGATGGACTTGAACACAAAAATATCAGCCAACATAGCTGGTTTGTGTTACAGTGATTCATACAAATACCTATACAAGGCAAAATGCAATAAATAAGGTAAATGAGGGGTATTACAAGCAGCTATTGCTTGGGATAAGCGGGAGGAGGGTAAACACAAATAATCACCCAGAAAACCAATTATTTATATGGATTAAATCCTTAATTAATTAAAACAACTGCTTCCCTTTCAATTCCTCAACACCCCCAAAAGTTACCGTTGTCTTTAGTTAATTACATCAATTTCCACTCCTCTGCCATGGGCAGGGACACCTTCCACAAGAGCCGGTTGCTCCAAGCCCCTGTGTCCAACCTGGCTTTGAACACTGCCAGGGATGGGGCAGCCACAGATTCTCTGGGCACCCTGTGCCAGCGCCTCAGCACCCTCACAGGGAAGAATTTTTTCCTAAGATCTCATCTAAATCCATGCTCTTCTAGTTTAAAGCCATTATTCTTTGTCCTATGACTCCATGCCCTTTTACAAAGCCTCTCTCTTTTTTTTCCAGGCTGAACAAGCCTGGAGAGTTATACTTAATTTATCATGTTTGTAATATGGGAAGGGGGGACATATATCTTTTAATCAGAGGGTAAGAACGAAGTGCCCCCACTACAGAACATGCCACTGGTCTAACAGAACAAACCGCATCCAGCAGCAGAGAACACGACCTGGAGTTACTAAAACAAAGAAAGTTTCCCTCATCAGGAGCAGAACAAAACATGTGTTTCACCATTCACCTGCAGAACCCCTTGCCTCATCCCACTACCACTGCTATCTATGGCTTTTACATCAGGTCAAGATCAACAAAAGAACCACGGGGAGAGGTGGGGGCAGCGTTCAGCTCTTCCAGAGCACTCGGTAGCTGACAGCACTGCGGGCAGTGCCGTTGGACTGGGCAACCCTTCCGCATCCCCCGGCACTACTCACTCACCGGGTCGGGCTGAAGCAGCAGTGGGGGCCACCATCCAAGCATCCAAACGCACTCCATGAGGGCAGTGGGAATAGACCTCAGGTGCGGTGCCGTCGGACCTGGGCACCGCAATGGTTTGTTCCTGAAGTGATAGATGGAGGTAGAGCCACATCCTACAAGTGGCAAGCCACAGAAGGGGCAGGTCAAACGGAGAGAAGCTGTTAATTGGGCAGTTAAAGCAGAGAGGGGGTCTTGATGGGGCAGTTCAAAGAGGGAGGGCTCATGGGTAGGGTAATATTTAGTCTTTGCTTTAATATGATGAGCTAAAGTAGAGACCAGTGGAATTGTTACTGATATTGAGTAGAATAGTGCTGTCTCAAAAATGAGTGTCATTACAGTTGATCACAGGGGTAAGAGAAAGATCTGCTTGACTTTTGAATATGTTCATTCAGGAGAAGCTCTAGGTTTGCTACAGATTGCAATGTAACACATGCATTTTTGTAGTTCTTTTCCTAGAAACGCATAGTTTTAGGTTCTAATCATAGAATCACAGGATGGTTTAGGTTGGAAGGGACTTTAAAGCTCATCCAGTTTCAACCCCCTGCCATGGACAGGGACACCTTCCAATAGAACAGGTTGCTCCAAGCTCCGTCCAACCTGGCCTTGAACACTGACAGGGATGCTCAATATTAGCTTGACATTTCCCACAGTTTGGTACAGTCTCTGAACCAAGATAAACCAAAGTTCCAATGGGTACAATGGTCTTTCTGTGACAAGAATCACAAAGATATTATATGAGCCTTATCTTCAGAGCCTTTTCTTTGGCTTCTGGTATATTTCACAATTCCACCTGAAAACACTCTCAGCCCATACATTTGCTTTGGTTCGTCATACATTGGGAAAAAGTCTTTTTTTCCCCTCTTTTTCCCCTTTTTTCATTGTTCCAACTTTTCTCAGAAAACTAGAAGCAGAGTGTGTAGAGGTTGTGATGGCCCATCAAAGCTCTTGAACCAGAACTGGAATATAAGAGGGAAGAAGCCTGGAAAGAAACTGCATGTGAGAAACAGCATTATTGTGGTTTTCAGATACAAAAGCCAAACTGGCACGTTCAGAGTATTCCAGACTCCATCGATCTCTCTGTGTTAAAAGGAGCCTGGATTACAAGGCTCACTTTAGGGGCCTTTTCTTTTGGAGGTGTGGGTAAGCTTCCATTTAGAGTAACTGCTTTCACAAGTGGGTTGTGAAGTTACCTCACTTAATGTCAGTGATTGCTCCCTTCTCTGTTAGTGTAACAATAAAAAAGGGAAACCAAGGAAGCTAATATTTCATACTTCTTAGTATCATAGAATCATAGAATATTTAGGGTTGGAAAGGACCTTAAGATCATCCAGTCTCAACCCCCATGCCATGGGCAGGGACACCTCACACTAAACCATGTCATCCAAGGCTCCATCCAGACTGGCCTTGAACACCACCAGGGATGGAGCATTCACAGCCTCCCTGGGCAACCCCTTCCAGTGCCTCACCACCCTCACAGTAAAGAATTTCTTCCTTATACCAAATCTAAACTTCCCCTATTTAAATTTCAACCCATTACCCCTTGTCCTATCACTACAGTCCCTAATGAAGAGTCCCTCCCCAGCATCCCTATATGCCCCCTTCAGATACCGGAAGGCTGCTCTGAGGTCTCCACACAGCCTTCTCTTCTCCAGGCTGAACAGTCCCAACTTTCTCAGCCTAAGTCCCAACCTTCTCAGCCTTCTTAAGTGAAAGGAAATCAATGTGGATGACATAAAGTCTCCTGTTGCTATGGACACTGTAAAAGCAGACCACCAAAATGGTTTTGTTAGATTAAATAAGGAAAATCTTTGGAGGAAGTGATAATATAAAAAAATCACAGGGTGGGGAGTACACAATAATTCTGTGCCACCTCTGAAATAACTTTGTTTTACTGCTGACAGAAGAGAAGCTTTAGCAAAAATCTAGTAACTGAGGAATGAGATTTCATTGGCACTAATCTAGGAAAGACAACAAGGCCTATTTTCCCCAACTACGTGCTTGTTAATATTAAAGATATTGCCTAGTGTAGTGTTTTTGCTGTGTACACAAAACTGTGCAGGATCTCTATCTGCAACAGAGGCAGAAATAAATATTAAGTACAAACATACTTCACAGTCAGACACAGCTAGGTTTATATATTAGCTGCATTTGCTATATTAGTCTGCTGCCAGACTAATGGTCAAGAATTACGCCTTCTGATGATTCTAAGGATGTTGATCCTTAAAGCACTTCTCATCCTTAGACTAGCTATAGATCTGCACCACAGAGGTTAGGACAGTGTGAAAACATTCCTCTGTGAAAAGTTTGCCATTGCAACACAAAAAGATTCCTAGAGAGGCAGTGAAACCTCCATCCTTGGAGATTATAGGACTGCCAGGATTGATTAGAGATGTGACTTCTTATTTTATGGAAGACTGCAGCAATACCAAGTAGTTGTGTTGGCATCCTCCTTCCTGATCAGCCATGCAGAACTGATCACAGTAGTAGCCTGTATTACTTATTATTTTAATACCATTAAATGAAAATAGAGCTCTATTTTTTTTCTCTTTGGCCTAATATTTCTATTACTTAGCTTTTAGTTGTTACACTTCTCTTCTGGCTTCTTTGCAACTTGTGTGCAACAGGCACCAAGAAGCTGCTATACATTCTAAAAGAAAAAAAAAACTTTCCCTATTAAAGTTATGTATTTGTTATGTATATATTTGTATATTATATATATTATTTGTTATGTATACTGCTCCCAACTAACAATACATTCATATGATTGTCCTGTAAAATGTGAAGAGATTTCTAATCACTCAACTTGTTTTGAACAGGGGATTCTCTTACTCTACATCTTCATATGTTTCTGAATGAGACCTAACCGCACTAACATTGTGTTCTGGAAGAAATGAACTATTTTCACCCAGCTTATTTTTGCAGCTATTTTCGTAGTCTCCAATTCATGCGTGCTTAACAGTGGTATAAGCTATAAGCAATGCATTGTCACTTGTATTGGTTGGACAACAGTTAACATAATAATTGATCTTTTTATAATGTCCCAGTTATTTTTATAAGATGGGAGAAAATGCCCAGCTCCAAATATTTTTAAAAGCTTTATTTCTTTCTCAATGTTTTCTCTTGATGCTCCCTCCATTCCTAGGGAGTACCGGCTCTCCATTTAATTGTGTTAGTTTCAATTGCATAAGTTGCCACTAAAGGCTTCATTCTTTATTCAGAGTATTATTCTTCTGTCAGATGATCTAAATTTAATTCAGATTTCTATGGTAAGTGTGCTGTTTTCCCTTCAAAGGGCATGATCCAGCGTCCATGAACAAGAGCTGATCTACATCCATGAACAGGATAGTTCATAGAATCATAGAATAGTTAGGGTTGGAAAGGACCTTAAGATCATCTAGTTCCAACCCCCCTGTCATGAGGAGGGACACCTCACAGTAAACCATGACATCCAAGTTGTTTCAAAGGCTTTAAGGACAAAAGAACTCATTTGCTAAACTAATCTCTTTTATTGTATAGTGCATAGTGGGTTTTATACCTGTCTTGGTCTTTAATGCTGTCTGTATTGCCTTCTAAATTCAGCCTTCTGAATTGCCTGGTTTTTCCATCCATTGTGCAGGGACCAGAGGCTCTTTAAGTTGGTTAAATGTTGAAAACAAATAGTCTGACAACTTCATAATGATACCATCAGGACTTAGTACCTTTGAAGGTGCATGCTTTAGTAATTTGTGCTCTGTGGTCTTTTCTTCCACACAAATTCTCAAGCATTCTGCTCTCAAGAAGCTGCTTTGTCCACTCCATAAATTCACACCAGCCCTGCCAAAGGGCTGACCATAGCTAGTGCCTCTATTTGCCAAATGTTCATTTCTAAATCCCAGCATCTTTACTGTATATATTGGTCTGGGACTGGTTCCTGTCTGGAATGCTTATCTCTACGTGGTTACAGAGCTGCCTGACAGAAACAAACGGCTTTGGAGACTTCATCCCCTCAGGTGGAAACAGAAGAACACCAACAGTGGCAGGAAAGAGGAATAAAAGAAAGGAAAAAAAAAAAAAAACAAGCAAACAGAACAAATGAAAAAGGAATGAATCAATGAAAGTACAGAAGGGGAAAATGACTTTGAAAACCATCAAGCTTCTTTTATCATTCGGTCTTTTTACTGTTGACACCAATCAATTTTTTATATATATTTACTCCAAAAGAAAGAGTGTTGTGTTGTGTTCTTTGTTGTTCTGCTTATTTGTATAGAAGACATGGGAATTCTTGATTCAACTGAATAGAATAAAACATCAATCAACAAGTAAAAAAACTTGTAGTTAAAGAAGAGCAAGAGTAGAAAAACAGGGAGTACGTGATAGGTAGTGGATAAGCAGAGAATTGAGGAAACAAAGAGAAGTAGTTTCAAAGATTAGGAATAAACCTGGGGAAAAGTTGTCATATAAGAATACAGTGGTAGATCTTTAAATACTTTCTCTGACTTTTATGGAGTTCACTATACCTGTATCCAAAAGCTTCCTGAAATACCTCAGAGAAATACTGTTCTTGAAGCAAGTGTCAAATTCAGTAAATGAGGCTATTTGGGACACAAGTGTTCTGCCATTCTTCTGATTAGTTTTACCAATTTCCATTTGATTGATGGAAAAACTAACACAAACAAAACAAACAAACAAAAAAATAAATTAAAACGAAAAACAAAAATAAATTAAAATAAACAAAAACCCCAACAAAATATGGTAAGGGGAAAAATATTCCACAATTGCACAGGAAGAAGCAGGGAAGTAGTGAGCTAAGGAGTTAGAAAAAGACCAGAGAGAACATAAATATAGCCATATGCGATGAGATTTGTGGTCCATCGAGCCAGCACCCTGTCCCCAAGATTGTCCATAGTGCATATCTACAAAAGGGCATATGAAAATGAAAACATGACATTTTCTTCTAGAGCTTTACTACTTATCAATCATGTTCAGCTCAGGGGCTTCCTAACTAAGATGTATTTTCTATATACAGAATATTCCTCTAAATTTCTGTATGATTTTTTGACTTTATTTAATGCCTGGATACATCTAACATTCAGGACATCCTCTAGTGTGGGCAACAATGACAACCAGAGTATCAGAATGACTTTATAGAGAGGAAACTCAATAGCAAAAGAATACCCACCATAGAATGCATCACCTAAAATAAGCTGTAGCTGAGTTCTATGAATTAAGGAAGAAATTGAGAATGTGAGTAAGGAATAATTACTCACTCTAAAATCTCAAAAATATGAGAACTCTTAGAATATTTAGGGTTGGAAAGGACCTTAAGATCATCCAGTTCCAACCCCCCTGCCATGGGCAGGGACACCTCACACTAAACTATGTCACCCAAGGCTCCATCCAGCAGCTCCTTGAACACTGCCAGGGATGGAGCATTCACAACTTCCCTGGGCAACCCATTCCAGTGCCTCACCACCCTCACAGTAAAGAATTTCCTCCTTATATCCAATCTAAACTTCCCCTGTTTAAGTTTGAACCCATTATCCCTTGTCCTGTCACTACAGTCCCTAATGAAGAGTCCCTCCCCAGCATCCTCATAGGCCCCCTGCAGATACTGGAAGGCTTGCTGTTATAAAAGTTACCAAAAAGAATTCATTTTTTTGCCCCCCATAATTCATATTCAGAGCATTCCCACCTCCATTCATAGTGGCCAACAATATGATAGGCTTCATGAAGTGATTATTGAAAGGAACGAAAATTGGGTAACTTAAATACTACAGAGGTTCTACTGCAACCTCCAGTCAAATTGATCTTTAAACAGTAAGCGAGAAGGTAACAAGAAGAAACCACGTACCCTGGTTTTAATATTAATTTCATATGCATCTTAAACTGTATGTGTAACTAGATCTGAAAATTATTTCTGACACTTTTGGTCATAACACAGTATGTTAGAACTCCCACGTAGAATAGAGTAGGAGAAAGAGGAAGAGAAGGAAGAACAGTAGAAGTAAACAATACTACCTTCCTCAAGAATGTTCACCATGTGTCAGTTAGTGCTAATACTTATTAAAGTATCTATATAATATTTGCATTACTATGCAAACATATGTGTGATCATTGAGATATATCTACTGCTTGAAAAGCCCTCAACAACTGGGACATTCTAATGAGTTCTCTGAAGAGCCATTCTAAACATTGGAGTTTAAAGTGTCAGAATTACAGCATGGCCTGAGAATTAAGTCACACCAAAACCTCTCAGAGGATTCATATATGACTGATACAGCCCTTATTTCCACAGTGTAACTGAACATTGCACTTTGACTTTCATGTTCACATCTCTATTAGAAGAATAGATACACAAGGAGACTATGTATCTTACTGGAGAATCATCCAGCCAGGCTTTCAAAGACTAAATTAATTTGGATCACAGTAACACACTAGCATCTTAACCACTGAACTTTTCTGCTTTTACAAATAGAGCTTTTGGGAAAGTAAAATAAAGAGCCTTCTGGAGCCTGTATCAGAGCTCTATCCAGCATGAAAGTACGGTACAGCTGCAAACCAATTAGGCTGAAAAACTCCCATATGTTAACCAAAAAGAACTCACTCCAGTCACTAAAGAAATCCAATGACTTAAAAACCCTCAGGATCTTAACTTGAACGTGTCTATATCTAGGGATCTCTTAAAGCACATTAAATCCAAGATCTTTAAACACTGCACATCACTTCCAAATGTCAGCCACTTTTCTGCAAGCTGTAAATACTTCAGCTGAAGTTCAACTGCCCAAATTCACCAGCAGCTGCCTCCATTCAGCCATAATGTAAATGAGGTTTAAATCTCACATGCCTGGATAGTTATTCTACATAGATACCACCAAAGCAGCTGAAGACAGCTCAGTAAATTTATCCCAGGTATTCCAAGTAACTTAATGCCTTAGCACATTTTCATTGCCTTTCAACAGCAGCACAGGTGAAATGAATTGTGTTTAATTTACAAACTCAGTTTCTGTGGCCTGAAACTGAGGATTGAAATACAATGAATCTGACTGCTTTATGTCTTTCTTTCTGCCACACTTTCCGATCTTTTGAAGCCAAATATGTGGAGTTGTGCTGGAATGGAAAGAAATACTCTCAAGTGCCCTGACAGCTCCAAGCTGGGTGTTGAAGGAGAGCAGTGGACCAGAATGTTCACCACCACTGTGAACAGAAAGCTGTATCAGGTTAAAAAGTACCTGCATGAATCCCAGTGCCCCTCAAAGGTAGCGTGTGATTACAGGTATCAGTAGCACTAAGGCCAGAATTTGGGACTCAAATCTTATTAACAGTCTTGGCATCTTAGAGTAGAAGCCAACAGGACATATAACTGGGATTTGATTCTTGTGCTGAGGTCTCTCAGTTTTTTCTTTCAGAAAGAAACTCTGCATAGTTTTTAGCTGTCTTTAGAAAGTGCTGGCTGAGCAGGTGATTGCTTTTATGAAGCAAAACCTGCATTCGTGCAGTCTGGGATTCTAGGAAACTATTGCATTTTTTGATCCAAAACTCCTTAGGCCAAGGGAGAATTCAATCTATGTTATTGTGGTGCTTTATATGTGGAAACAGTAGAGCTTCTTGGCCTTTTTTTACCCAAAAGAGCTGGGGAAACGTGATCTTGTTGAAACGTTGTTCCCAAATGAAAATATCTGTGAAGACAAAACTTTGAGCAATTTAAAGGGCTTAGTTTGAATAACCTTTCAAAATTGTTGGCGGAATGAAGCTGAATTTTTATTTCATTCCTTATTTGCTAAAACACCTCTGATATTAAATAGAAAGACAGGAAAATGTAAGATACGTGGACTATGCTACTCTTCCCTCTAATTGTTTAGTTCCTTCAAGGGCTTTTTTGCAGGGGGGAAGGGAAGAGTCAGAAAAGTCTATGATTTCTAAACAGAATAAACTAGAAAACTAATAAAATGTGAAAAAAACACAGGCTAATGGATGTCAACAGGGCAGAAATCTAAGTGAGTTATACTGGCTTACCGTGTGCGCTTTGTGTGATGAGTTCCACTAGAAAACCACCTTAATGGGGATTGGTAGACCTGAATTTTAACCATCACTTTCTGCTGCTCATCCTTAGGGGCTGAGTCAAACCCTCAAGTCTGTCTGCCTCTTTTTCTTTATAATTCAAGGTCTCTAATGAAGGGATTGACTTTGGTCATTCTCCTTCCTTCTAGCTATTTAAATGCTTGTCACTGGAATTCCCTTCTAGGTAACAGAGGAAGTTTTTTCCAAGGATAGATTGTCATGCCTTACTTTGGCTCATAGGGCAGGATTAATTGCTCTCAAATGACTACAGAGAGACCCTAGAAGAAAAGAACAGTCTATAAACTCACACATTTAATAGCTAAAAAGAGAAGAATCATACTCTCAGGGTGTACCATGTTTTCCAAGTGGGGAACCCTGTCTAGAACAAATCAGTGCACTAATGCAAGTTCACAATATTACACAATATACCACTGCCCCTGAGGGCTGGAATGGGTCAGTCAAAGAACAGAAGAATACCTGGTATTTCATCAGAACATATAACAGCTGGAGAAACAGAGGTACTATGCTGCTTCCTTTGGCTAAAGTGCTGTTCCACTGACTCTGATTTAATTTGTTAAGGAGTATTCATGCCTATTGGATTCACTCTATGACCCAGATGTCCTTTCTCTACAGACATGGGTGACACACAGCTTTTCTGGCTTCCTGTGACTCATCCTCAGTCAGCCTGTATGGCACACAACCAATAAGGCACAATGGCTCTGAAATCCACTGTAACAGTCATTCAAAAAGGTTTATTCTCATTTTCAGTACTCTAGGCTTTAACAAACAGCAAGGCAATTATGGTGGGGGAAGGAAGCAGTCCACCAATACACCCAGGCAGAAAATAATAATGAGTCTCCTTTCTCTCTCATTATTGTTCACACAGGAAATCAATCCTTCTTTCTTACTTGCCCTTGGAGTGATGGGGAATATGCTGAAGCAATTGTACAGTAGCCTAATTACTTATCACAAATCTTTTAAATGAGTTTACACTCATTAATCTGGCATCTGGGAATTGGGCATTAAACCATCAACGACCTTTTTGCTAATCAGAGGCCTCAAAGCTTGTTATTTGGAGGGTACTTCTCATACAGAGCTTTACCTCCACATCAGGTTAATCGGACAGATCAGTTTTGCTTCATGAATTAGAAAATGCTGGCAGGGTAGCATTAAAATCTCCAACTGTTTCTTCTGGGTTTTTTATTTGCTGCTTCTTAGCCTTAGAGAGGTGTCCTGGGTTTAGTAGTAGCAGTCATTTTTCTCTTTCTTGGTAGCTGATGCAGTGCTATATTTTGACTTTTGGGCTGGGAACAGAGCTGATAAAAATGCTGGTTTTGTTTGGCCAAGGACTTTGTGGGCCTCATGCTCTGCCAGGGAGGAGGGGAAGCCGGGAGGAAACAGAGACAGGACACCTGACACAAACTGACCAAAGAGATATTCCATACCACAGCACATCATGCCCAGGATGTAACTGGGAGTTACCCGGAAGGGTTAGGGGACAGCAGGGTTGGAGGAGGTATCGGTCGGTGTTTGGCCACGCTGGGGGGGCAAGTTATCCGTCGGCTGGTGGTGAGGTGTTGTATTCTCTTCCCTTGTTGTTTCCTTTATCATTACTATTATTGGTGGTAGCTGTAGTGATTTGTGTTATACCTTAGTTACTAAACTGTTCTTATCTCAACCCATGGGAGTTGCATTCTTTTCGATTAACCTCTCTGTCCCTCCAGGAGTAGGGGGAGGGCGAGAAGGGGGGGGAGTGGGTGAACAAGTTGTCTGGCTGGGTTTAAACCATGACAAGAGGAAAGATACAGAAGAGAAACCGAGTCATATTTTAGCTTGGTAAAGAGATTATTGTGTGTTTGGGTGTGTAAGTATCCGTGTGAATTTCTTTTTCATCATGTTTATGTTGCTTTTCTCCTTGCTTTACAACTGTTACAAAAGACATGATATGAAATGCAACAGTGGGCTTCTGATGTACTCCAGAGGTAACTAAGCCTTCAGTTGTAAGCCCAATTCTTGTGATTTATTTCAGAATAGCAAGACATAATATCCATCATTTGTGTTAGTCTGAGGCCCAATTTTATGCTTCATGGCACTGATGATATCAGGTTGAAGAGTGTGTTGATGACTTGAAAGCCAGGTATCAGGAATGGAATTATTCTGACCAAATTCAGGCATTCGTTCTGTAGATAACCGCACTATAGCTTGTTGTCCTGGACTCCCTTATAGTCAATGGAGAAGATTCGACAGCATAATTCATCTTGTGCTAAAACAGACATCTAAAACAGAACAGATAAATTACATTTTAGAGGTGCTCCTTTTCCACACTCAAGGCAAAGGTAGCTCAGGTTGACTAGTTACAATGCAGTGAAAATACCTAGACATGTTATAAGGATGTTAGCCCTGGAGTGCAGTTGGTACTTCTTCTAAACCAGCATTGTTTCCACACAGTTGCCTATTTCTTCAAACAGCCCATCTTCCTTCCTCTGTAATAAGGGTTGTGGGACAGGTAATAAGACTGTTTAGGGACATCTGTAGCAGAGCAGACGAAGTATGATCTTGTTACTCCAGATCTTCGAAGACAGTGCTGGGTGAATCAGACTTATGATGAACACAGGGTATCTTATTGCCATAGCACTTTTTCCTGTCATATAGTAGGAAAGTTCAGTAAAAAATTGTAAGTAAAATTATTATTTGTAAGTCAAAGCTGCCTTCAGGCAATGCATTCTTGTCTATCTGTGAAGTGATTTCATCTTTCCTCCCATTACCTGTGATTCAAAAGCTACAGTTAAGATTAGAGATGTCCTAAAATCTCTAGAACATTCCTTTGATGACACCAGAGGGGAACAAAGATTAGAATTGAACTGTGTGCTCGTGTTGTGACTGCTGTTGAGGGTGTGCTTAACAAAAAGATTGACTGGCATCAAAAAGTTAGACTTCCAATCGAAACTTACACTTCCTCCTGCAAAACAAGGCTGTGTCTAGGAAGTCCCCGTGGTCTCAGTCTGGCTAAGGAAAGGAGCCTGTATGACAAACACATTTAGATGGCTAAACTGAAAGAAAACATTATGAAACAGGAGTTTAATAAAAATATACTTGTAGGTTTTGTAATTCCCTGGGACAATTTATTTTAATGGCTTTGGAAAACCCTGATAGTCTTGGAGATAAAGTAGCTTTACACAGGAGGAGGAAAGGACTATTAGTGTTTACCAAAATATTAAAATGCATGATTGTTGTTACTGGTGCAATATATATACACCATGGTAGTTAAGTGTGAGGAAAATATCAGCTAACAAGGAAGCATATTCTTAATGAAGTGTTGACAGCCTCCTAAGTAGCCCCCAAACATTTATTCTTTGCCATGAATGCATCAACCTCCAGTGACATTTTGACGTAACTGGTTTCCCCTGGCTGAGATATGCGGCTTACCTAGAATGGCATTATCATCTCACAGAATGAGGCACAAGTCCATTTAAATGCAAGTGGTGGAAAAGAGCCTGTGTCTGAGTCACAGTTAGAAAAAGTACTAACCAAGGGTAAACAATTGCTGTATTGCAATTCTTATGCCGAGGGTTCTCCTTTTTTTCCCTCAGTGTGGAGCCTGCGTCTTAATCTAAAGCCACCAAAGCAGCAAACAGACTAAACACAGTGCTTACATTAACACATGGCACCAGTAATGGTTTTATTTTGACAATATTTAATTAAGTATCAAGCTAGAAGTAAACATCAAACCCAGGAAAAGGAACATATAGCTTAATCTGAGCAATAACTGGGGCTTATTTGTAGCAACACAGTATAACAAATCCACAGCTGCCAGGTTGTTGCACACCTCTTCTTTTGCTGCAGGCCATTATATTTAGGAATTTTCTGGGCCTATGCTACAGGAGAATTACTATTAGTTGTTTTGTAGCCAAAAGCTCTTGGTGAATACTAAGCAATTCCAATAGTTACTGCAGGGAACATGTTGATCCCCCAAGTCATTTCTTTTACTGACCCTCTCGATTTGCAGATGCTTTGTAATAGGTACCCACTGTGAGACTCGAGCTTGCAAGTCTGGGATGGTTTGTGTTCATACTGTTTGAAGGGTGGAATGAGATGTTTGCTGCTCTCATTGGATCATGGCATTTCTTCACCATTGCTTCATTCATTTTGGAGCTGGAGCATGAGCCAACCCAAGCCCCTTGGATTAGAGTGCCAGCTTAGCACCCTGGGCAAAAGAAGAAACAAAGAACAGGGCATTATATATTCATGTGTTATAAGGAAAGGAAGCCATAATCATAGAATCCTAGAATGATTTGTGTTGGAAGGGACCTTAAAACTGATCCAGTTCCAACCCCTGCCACGGGCAGGGACACCTTCCACTGGAGCAGCTTGCTCCAAGCCCCTGTGTCCAACCTGGCCTTGAACACTGCCAGGGATGGGGCAGCCACAGCTTCTCTGGGCACCCTGTGCCAGTGCCTCAGCACCCTCACAGGGAAGAGCTTCTGCCTAAAAGCTCATCTCAGTCTCCCCTCTGTCATCTTAAAGCCATTCCTCCTTGTCCTGTCAGTACATGACATTGTAATATGTCCCTCTCCAGACTTCCTGTAGTCCCCTTTTAGCTACTGGCAGGCTTCTATAATAATGAAACATGAGACTAAATACAGCAGTTATGCTGAGACCTGTAGCCAGATATGAGATGTGCATGAATGAAGAGATATAACCAGAGCATTTTGTCCTCCACTGGTCTTTTGAGTGGATAATTCCCAGGGAATTGCAGTTATTTTATTTGTCTTCACACACACATCGCAAACGGATAAACTGGAATCTCTGAGATTCAATACAGTATTCTCGGTACACGAAGCTGGCATCCAGTGGTGGACTGACAATCAGGAACAGCCAAAAAGGTGTTAGAATGGAACCTGAACTGTTTGCAAGGCTGTCTTATTAATGCTGATCAGCACTGAGTTTAGTGTGCAGTGATGTGCAGGCTTGCGTGGGTAAAGATGAATGTTGTGTTCATCTGTCTCAGGTAAAAAGATTGTGGGCTTTCAAGGGGGTGTGGGTAGCTGGGGGCAGCAATTGGTGAAAGCCATCCATCATATCCAAACCTGTTGCTGAATGCACTGTCAGGAGTGGGAGCGCTGGCGAAAAGCAGGTTAAATCATGACAGAACTGGAAGAAGTCCCGAATTAGGAAACCGCAAGTACTCTTCCAGATCCAATTCCAAACCAAGTCCAAGTGCAGTGTAAACCACACCATCTTAAGCTCCACTTCATACACCAGTTAAGGAATTTTGATTCTTTGTAAAGCGTTTTCCCCCACTCGTTCTCCTTATTTTCATCAGAGAAATCAAACAAGGAGAAGGACAATGCTTAAGATGAAAGACTGGAAAACTGTAGGACCATGGACCTCATAGCTAAATGCCACATCTTGAGGAGCACACACAGCATATTAAACTGGCCGGAGTAGCACTGAAAAATCATTTCCTTCTCATCTTTGACCTTAGATATTTTGTTAAGACACAATGGCCACATTGCCAGTAGGTGTCATGTTATTCCTCTGCACCCAAGTACAGAAGCTTGATCCTATAACCTACCCCAGCCCCTAGATGTCCATTGATTCGGAGAAAGTTGCTGAATACAGAACAGTTTCATAGCGGGAACTTTGTGGGATTGCATAATCCTGTCTATATTCCCAATGCATGGTGCTTTTTTGGTCTCTTTTTTGAGAGCTGGATGTCACATTCATTGATTTCAATAATTACTGCGTGTCTCGCAGCTTTCCTAGGCCCAGGTACCTCTGTGTTCTCTACCATCAGCTGAAGGGTTTATTTTTGACTGGGTACTTTAATATGCATGTCTTGATTACACTGAATTTCGTTATTTGATTACCTTATACAGTGATCTTTCTGACTTCAGATTTTTAATCAATTTTTTTGTGCCTTTACCTCTTTCTCTTGGTTTTTGATGATTATGTGGTGTAGGGACTGTATAACTGCCATGTTCTCTAACAGATCTTCCTGAATATGGATTATCTTCTGAGAGGGTAGAAGTAGCTATTCCAAAAATGAGAAGAAATGAAAGAAATCTGTACTGCATACCCTTTTGGCTATATAAACATTGACAGATCAATGACACATACATATGCATATACATTTGTATTATTTTATAACATTAAGCCAGGTTTTAAAGAGTTGCTGCACCCACTTTAGTTACCTGCAGTTGCAGGGTGAATTAGTGTTCCCTGTACACAGTTTATGCATTTGTTTTATACTGCACATCAATAAAAGCACATCAAGTTCCAAACCATTCTCATTTATGGATGGAAACTTCAAGGCAAAACAGTGCAGCAGCCACCTTGTTATGAGTTATAGGTCAATCATTTGCTCAAGAGAAAATGCTGCTGTACTTTCAGCTAAGCAAGGTAAGTACAGAATGTGACCACACGCTGCACCAGCCTCGTGGCCTAAAAGTAGACAGTAAATGTCCATCCACTGATGAAATTATCCATCCTTTGGGGGGCAATCTGAAAAGACAGCAAGCCGTTACATCTGGTGTGACACACCAGCCCTGGTACA
Organism: Neopsephotus bourkii; assembly: GCF_033783945.1. NCBI lineage: Eukaryota > Metazoa > Chordata > Aves > Psittaciformes > Psittacidae > Neopsephotus > Neopsephotus bourkii. Next base: position 363,818 of record NW_026901486.1, read on the forward strand.
GAGAGAGCACTGTTAACGGGAGATAGAAATCCAAAGCACATTTACATTGTATTGACTGGCCAAGACAGACATGTGGTGCTATCAGAGATATGTAAAAACACAGCAGAAAGCTTTCTGCAGTGCAGCGTGCTTTACAGGGGCGGGGGGGGGAAAGAAGATTATTGTCTCTCCTCTCCGTTGCTCACCTCAAATCATAACGTTGACATTCTCCTGACAAAATAAGGGATTTTAGCCTTTTGTATTCAGCACATTGAAATTCTGTGCACTGCCCTGCAGACTGATTTAATGGTACCTAAGATGTAAAGGAAGGGCATTCATGGGCAGTAGGTAGTACGTTCTGGAGCGCAGTGTGGAGGGCACAGGACAGGAAAAGGGTAACTTTTTCCCCATTTCTGATCTTGCAGTATAGGTACATAGGTACACTGCCACATAGGCATCCTTTGGGACCTCTCACTTTCATTGCTACAAGGAGATAACAGACAGCAGTTGTGTCTTTCCCAGTCTGTATACACAGTATATAGACATGGTGACCCAGCATGATGTTTTTCACATACAGAGTGTCAAGCAGGGTGGGCAAACAGAGAAAGAATGGAGTTTCTGCTGATATCTCTGTCTGCTCTCCTCCTTGCTCCACTCCTAAGGCCCTTTGGGCCATAGCATATAAGGGAGCAGCAAAAGCAGGAATAGGGTAGGTGAAGTGACAGAGTAAGGACAGATGGCAATCACAACTCTTAAGTCCTGTAAGAGGCTTTGAGAAGCATGGGAGAAGGTTGCTTAGGGACAAAAAATAACACCCTCCTCCCTTTTTTTACTGCTAGCTATTCCACAAAAGCTGGAGTAATTTCCCTGTCCCATAGTTTGAACTTCATTTTGAGGCAGAGTCCTTCAGAAAGTCACTCCACATATGACAAAGCTTTCTGCCATCTCTGGCTTGAAGCAAGTGAACTGTGGGATTGGGTGGGTGTCTTTAAGACCTGCTTTGTGCATCAGTTCCCAGGGAGATCTCAGAAGCATTTGCAGGATTGATCTAGCTTGGTGCTGCACAAAGAGAAGTGTTTTGGTATGGCCAGTCAATAGATATGGCCATGAAGGAGTCTCTGTAGTCTAGTCACCATTACTGGAAAGAGAAATATGAAGTGGGAGTAGAGAAGAACTGGGAGAAAAGGAAAGAAAGTCCAGTAGCATGAAAGGAAAGAAGTAATACAGGGGGAAGGCAGAAGGTAAGAACAAAGAAGGCAGGCCAAATCAGTGAAATGGAAAAACTTAAAAGCTTCTGATGAAAACAAAAAGTTGGGCTCTTTTTCCACCCAATTTTTCCCCCTTATATTCTCAAACAGTAGATGGAGAAAAAAATATAAACCTTGTGAACCTAAACTTCATCAGGATTCAACTCCACTGGCTCCTATTTATTCTTCACAACTATTTGACTTCATTATTTGTGACAAAGATCGTTCATATAAATATATTTTCAATTGCATTTTATTTAGCAGAAGCTTTAACTGTATTTGCTGGACAAAACTTAGTCCAAAAGTAAAACAACTGCAGAGTAAAATTATCTTTCTTGATACATCTTGACCTAGAACACAAGCTCTTCTCTTGGTCCTATTAACCCCTGGGACTGACTTATCATTGATTTTCTGCACACAGGGTCAAGCTCGAATAACCTTCCTGGTGTGAGCAACCTGAATAAAAGCAGTGGAGTTTAGCAGGTGTTGTGACTACAACCCCAGATGAAGCCTGATTTGTTCTGCCTTACACAGAGGTTAATTAACGTTGGTTAGTTCACTTAAAGTCAAATGACTCCGTATTTTCCAGTGCAGAAGATATGGAGCACTGGGAGCAAAACACAATGCTATGGGTGTAATACAGGTCTTGTTATGTATCTGGTCACAGGAGAATTGCTGAGTGATATATAGGAATATACTCCTTGTTTAGTCTATGAGGTTGCCAGGTAGTCTCCTGCAAAGGATGGGCTTAGCAAAAACCTAATGTAGATGTATACGGTGACCCCTGTGGAAGCTATCACCCTATTCCTTTATTTACAGAGATTGAGGGAGACTTTTGCTAAAGATCCAAAGGCAACAGTTGTATTTCAGCAGCAATTTTTCTGTGAATTGACTGCAATACCAGCAACGCTTCTGCAACTTGTGTTTCTAGCCCTTGGAGGACTCTTTCCTCATGGTCTTGGGCCATGTTGTCCCGGGAAAATAAGATCCTGTAGAGCTTTAATTCCGTTGCCTAACACCCCATCTACCAGATGTGCCTTGTAAAATGAAATCAAATTAAATGAATAAAGAAAAATTTAAAAAAGCAATTGGAATAGCAGTAATAACTACAAGGAAATGGAGCCCTTCAAGGCTTCAAAACACTTTGCAAATGTTATCTCATTAAGTAAGGTAAATGCACAGTGGTTTTAGGTTTATTTAATGGATTTAGAGGGGATGGGGGGGTCTTCTTCCCCCCTGGGTCTGGCAATTAACATAATTTTACAAATGCACTTTAATTATACATAAAAATAGAATAAATATTTTTGCAACATTTTGATTTAAACAAGCATTTAATTAAGGCCTATTAAGACCTACCATATGCTTTGCATATGACAAGCTATTAGAAGTGCGTCTCCTCTGGAGGTTTCAGCATTCAAGGAAATGACATTGTTTGACGTGGGTAGCCTGGTATGTAATTGACTCTAAATAACATATGCAATAAATAATTATTATTACAAGCTCATTAACACTCTAGTAACTAGATATCCATTTGGATGGTTCTTAATAAGCCGCCACAGCTGAAAGCGCATCAAACAGCACTTGTGAAGCGCTGAGGATCTGGCAGATAAGATAAATAAGATACAATCTCATAGTTTGCTTCAAACCATACAACCATAAACCTTTATACATTAGAGACCCAAACAGACCAATAGCTGAAAAGGTTTTATTCCTTCCCCATGATTTTGCCCAGTTCCTCTGAGTTTTAATCTAGTACTTCATGCTTGACTTTGTGCTTGAATGGAACTTGTTTTTGGCAGAGCACATGGAAGGGAATCTAGATTTCCTCTAAAAGGAACTGTAGATACTGTTCTTCCGAAGAGAGAATGAAGTAAGTCCAGTTTTTTGTACTTTTTTTATCATTAATTAGCATTATTTTTCCTCTTTCTTTTTTTCTTCCCTGTGATTGTTCTTTTACTTTATTTCCTTTTGCCTTCTATTACAGGGAAAAATGAATTTAAAACCAGTTCCTTTTATTTGTACTGAGATATTAACTGCAGTTTAAAGTCCTGTGTTTAAACATACATTTCTGCCACATCCCAAGTTTGTTGTATGAGTATAGATCATACCTCTTTTCATATAAGCATAGCTGCAAACACTTACAGTTCTGTATCCACCTCTACCACAGTAGAGGTACTGTTAGAACTCTACCTCCTCTTCCCTGAAGACAAAGGCACTATACAAACTTAGCATTTCAGGTCCAGCAGTGACACTGAAAAGGGCAATTCCCCCTATGCATTAATGAGTGTTAAACTCTGTGGGATGATTCAGTTTACCACTCTGTTTGTATGAGTTAGCTATATCCAAACTGAGTGAAGCAAATGCAGTAGGATGAGGTTAAACAGTTCAAATACTTTTACTGTCAAACTGGTTGATTTATCTGTGTGATTAGATGTCTGTGATCAGAACTGGCTGCCAGCAGATGTATGAAGAAGTAGGTGGGAGTAGTAACCTTTCCTTCTGGTAGCTCTGGAGTATGTTGGTTTACAGCTTGAATCCTTTACTTCCTACAACTGAACATGAATGCCTACATTGGCATAATGCCTTCTGACATTAAACTTCTTACCAAATGCAACTCCTCCACATAGTGGTGCCTGTCCCTGGAGTTCAAAGATGCTGGGGCCCATGCAGAATTAGCTGGAACTTTTGACTGACTAAAGAAATAGAAGTGTCTTCAAGTTTGCATAGCTTGCTAGGAGGTAAATTAATGATGCTTCAACATTATTTGCAGGGTGAGGTTTACAACTGGACTCAGTCCTAAAGGTCTTTTCCATCCTAAATGATTCTATGATTCTATTTCTGTATTGCAGCATGATTCTCAGTTGCAATACTCAGAGGAAAAATTCAGCTTAATGAGCACTAATGAATCACAGACCCTCATGTTACACAGAACAGAAAGCTGACCTAGCAGCTTCTTACTTATTTGAAAGACAAGATAATAAATACTTGCTGGTCATGTGTGAGCAAACTAAATTATACATGGCTAGGCAAACTAAATCTCTTGCTTATTAAATGCATTGCTGCAGTGTTCTTCCTATATCCACAGCAATCTTTCACCTCTTCGCTTAGGATGGTGACTATCTCTTGACCCTCAGGATTACAAAATATGGCCACGGATCTGATACCTTTACCTGAAACTAGAGCAATTGACTTCTGGATACAGCTAATCTCTTCTTATCTGACCTACATGGGCAGCTGGATTTATGATAAGCTCATTTTCTAGGTTTCTTCTATAGCTTCAAGAGAGATGCAGTCACCTGAGGGGGTGACAGGTACCACCATCTGTAAACAGGTGCCTTAACTAAGGTAACCTCCACTGTGGAGTCACTTGCCACTTTTCCAGGGGGTGTGTACAGGAACCCAGAGAATTTTCTGAAATAGAGAACGGATTTTTAAATGTCTAGGAATAGCTTAACACAGTCCTCCCCCCTGCATTTATAAGGCCTTATCATTGCTTTTCTTGTATTTGATAGAGCATCTTTGCCTGTATTCCAGTAAAAAGATGATGCTGTTAGCCTAAAACATAAATCAAACCTAACTAATTTTTAATTCCAAAACTGATTTTTCTTTTTTCTCTCCTGCCTTTTAATATCAGTCTTCTTTTTTTTCAGCTAGATTTCAGTCTTTCTTATCACCTTTTCCTTTTTGTCCTGGCTTTTCTTCATAAGTTGTGACTTTAAGTCAAAGAAAACCTGTATAGCCATTATATCTATCCACCTATAGCATTTCTTCTGCCTCCAACTACTTGTTTCCACACTCTCTTGAGGAACAGCACTATTGTTTAAATAGGTGAAGAGACTAACCTGGCTGAAAATGAAAAGAAGAAAGGAAATTCTTTCCAGCAGAATCGGTTTATTAGATTGGTTCATCATATATCACAAAAACAAGGGATGGATGGAAAATGGTTGTCCTGTGGAGAAGGCAAGACTTTCCTATCAAGAGTACATATTTAAGTCAAATTAATGTCACACTGTAACTGAGCCTTAGTGATTCCAATTTCCTGCTTCCCAATGTACTTAAATACCTTCTTTCATTTGCAACGTTCACTTCTCTGCCAATGTCCAGATTTTGGTTTAGACAGGCTGATCAGTGATCACATTTTATTATAAGTTTTACAGCCATTTTTACCTTGCTAATGAACTTAAATTCGATTCAAGATGCTGATAGTTTTGGATCTATATATGAAGAGGTTGAGGGACACACATGAGATTCAATTCCTTTATGTTCACTCTTGTTCCTTGCTCTAGTTTGTCTAGGTGTATACGCTGTAAAATAACTTGGCTTACCAGTACATTTCCAGGTCATGACACTACAGTCACACAAGCTAGATGTATCTCACTTCAGCAGTGAGGCTTTTTATGTGGAGAGAACCAGGTAAAAGTAAAATGCACACGCAGTCATGGGCATCATTGACTTTCAGGACTGCTGCATGCAAATCATACAGACAAACCCATGCTATGTCTATTTTCCTATGCCTTATAAAACCTATCTCTTATAACCTTGACCTCTCAAACAGTTCTAATTCACCTCATGTCACAAGCTACAGCATGAGGTACATATTCTGTAAAAATTTTACTCTGGTGGGCCGTGCTGCAGCCTTTAAGATTATTTCCAGCCCTTGAAAATAAACATAAGCATACCCACAAAATGTGTTTCTCTACAGCAGCACCACATGAGGTTTGGAAGAGACCATGGCCAAATGGTGTGTAATATGGATATGGACCTCATAGAGACTAGCCAAGGACATGACAAGTCATAAGTTATCTGGAATATCTCCCATTAGTAGAGGAGGTGTAGCAAATGTAATCTATGGAAAGGTTCATTTTTTGTTTATTTCTTCTCTAGAAGGTAAACATGCCTACAGTGTTGGACATAGGCTGTTAAAAGCAGCCAATTATGAATCTGACCACTGCAACACATTTGGCAGTGCTCTCATACAGTAGGTACAGATTCAGAGAGAAGGACGGAAGGAGCTACGGATCTCATGCAGGTAAAGAGAGCTTTTGGGTTCTCAAAGTTATCCATGTAAGTGGTTGTATTGAGAAAGAGCTTTTCTATGATTATTCATTAGTTTTGAATGATGGTGTGCAGTGAAATGAGAATTGCATCAGTATTTTTTCTTTGTAACATTAAGAAAATTAAACTGTTGATGTTTTCTTCCTCCAGTTCTTAGCTGTAACATGAACTGGTAAAATATGATCTAGTAATTACTGAGTGTGTGTTTGCAAATTCACTGTTGTTCTTAAACCTACCCAGGGGCATTGTGAAGAGAAGGAGCTTACTTTGACTTTAACTCAATGAAAGAGAGTTGTATCAGTCAATGATGCATCTACTGAAGACATCCATCTCACAAAGAAAAATGAGTGGAAACAGCCTAATACAACAGATGAATGCTCATCCAAACACTTATTTCCTTTACATAGAACAGTCTTGTACACACATCTACCAAGAACTCACCCTCTGGAAAATCCTTGACTTGTCAGAGGCTGCAAATCCTCCCATACCTTCCAAGCCCTCAATCTCTAAACGGAACCTGATAAATCACCCTCTGGGTCACATGCTTTGGTCTGACATCTCACTGGTGAAAGTCTGTTCACCCATTCAGGAAAGATGCTACAGAAGTGCATGTGGACAGACACATGGGATAAGAATGATGTAGAATATTTTCAAGTCAGCTTGATATAAAGGTCAAAACTTTGGTCTGTTTGCCTTTTTATTCATTTATTTAAAGGGTTGATTGTCCCCTGTTGCTTACTCATGTGATATTTTGTTTTGCATTTATATATTTTCTTAGAGACTACAGTTGTGTGGTGGCAAAAGAGAAAAACATTATCTTTAGAGAAAAAAGAGAAAGAGAAAAACATCTTTAAAACAATCGAACAGCAGACTTTGTTTGTTGAATAAGGCTTGTGTCACAAACAGCAACTCAGTCTAATTATGAGCATCTCATTTCCCATGAGCAGAAAGAAAAGTTTTGCTTGGTTCAAGGCTTTTGGGGACAGCCAATCCATGGTGTGACTTTTGAAACAGAATCAGCTCAGTGCAGATGGTCTCTGATACGACAAAATAATGATTCACTTCAGCTAACTAGTGTGCAATTGCTCTGGATTTAACTAGAAATACAGAGATGATTACAGGCTTCAAGTCCTAACCTGGCACAATGAGATGTATAACAGAGAGCTTTGCAGAACTCAAAAGCATCGCACAAATGAGTAACTCATTACTGTTGTCTTATAAAGACGTAATGTAGCTTTTTGCTAGAGGCAGCTTCATTAAATGCAATGAAACTTTTCTTCTCTTTAAATGTAGCTGCCTTTACACAACTTCACAAATGCCACTGCGTGCAACATGGAGTGGAACATGAGTGAGATTCTGCTGTCACTGCACCAGCATAAATCAAGGAAGACTTCATTTAAGTGAGTGAAGTTTCAGCTGTTTATTTGACAGCCAAGCGCTGTAGATAAAATTCTCTAAACAGCCCATTGCCCCATAATGCTTAGCTAGTATAAATCAGTGTAGCTTTCTTAGCTTCAGCAGGAGACTTTCCAGTTTATACCAGACAATATATCATGAGTGGAAGAGGTTCAAACAGCCAGCTGCATGACTTTGAGCCTGGTTCTAATCCTGATCATATTTTCAGCATTTTAACTAGTGTGTTTTTGAAGACTGAACACGTGTGTTTGCCAGGAAAAAAAAGGTCAGAAGACACTATGTATAGTTTTGTTTTTATAGTATCATGGATTATTTTTATTTAGAGGAAAGAAAGCTTAGAAGAAACTACTGTGTCTTCCGCAAGGGTGAAACAAAGGGGTCTCTGAATCAGAAAACCCAGACAGAGCCTTGGGCAACATGGTTTAGTGTGAGGTGTCCCTGCCCACGGCAGGGGGCTGGAACTGGATGATCTTAAGGTCCTTTCCAACCCAAACCATTCTATGATTCTATTCTATGACTTGCTGCAGTCTAATTACTATGCCTCACAGAGAAGGCATACAAAAGAGAGCTGTTTCTGAAGCACACTGGCATAGATTTCTGATATCGTGTCTGCAGAAGTGCACATCAGTCATTGAACAGGAAAATTGATTTTTGCTGAAAACTTTTACATCTAAAGGAAGGAAAAGCAAAGCAGAATCTCTGAGCTTGTTGTTATACAAGAAAACCAGGTAGAAAACAAATTCTTTTAACAGATCATGGAGATCATGCTACAGATCAGTCAGATCATGCTATCTGATTAGAAACAGTAAGGGTTTGTGTTATATATTTGGCCATTAGAAGATAAAGTGATATTGCAGGGATTAATGCTCTCTGCTCATACTTTATGTGAACAAAGTCCTTTGAAAGTAGTCATGGACTAACACATGCCCTAATCTGCCTAATGTGGGAAAGGTCAGTAATGTACTTGGTTGTGGATTGTGTGCTCGTAATTCAGATACATCAGAGCACTTGAATGTTTCCCCCAGGGGAAATTTAATGGAATCATTTCATTGTAAACTTCTCAGCAGCATCAAGCTTTGAATTCACCCTATTTCTTTTAAGTGTTTGCTTGTCAACAGCAAAGTTGCTGTTAAATCACTGTAAATCTTTGCAGATTTGAGTTATATTCTGGTTTTATTAATTTGCTGTTAGGTTTGATACCTGTGCTTATTAAAACATTCAAGGGCCTGACTCCCCAATAATGTGTTTTTAAAAAACAGACAAACCCTCAGTGTATTTTCTTATAATCCTAAGAGTGTCAGTGCTGCTACTTTGAATTAGCCCCTATCTGATTCTAAGACTCCTGCATATGGACTATTAACAGTCAATTCAGGTGCACATTTCATGTCAGGAATTAGTGAGAAGAGATGCATCTTTTCTTGGCAGTGTGATCTCTTTTGCTCTATACCTCTGGTACAAGAAATAAGACTGCTGGGGAGATCATGCTGCACAGAACTAGGAAAAGGCTAAACTAAGAGCCACAAAGACAGTGGAAACAGCCAACGTCTGCTGAAGTCCCCTGGTCTCTAGCAAATGTACTAGATCTACTAAAGGTATTGTAAGTGTAAAGACACTTGGAAAATACACACACAGATTTGCAATTTACACTGATATTTTTCTGCTCCAAAAAGCGCTTGAAAACCCATTAGGCATTTTATGACAACGTTCTGTGGCTTCTTGTAGCTACAATGTATGAGCAGTAGCAAACTATCAGTTCTCTCCAATAATATCCCCGAGTTAGAATAGAATCAGAAGGAAATTATAACACTGGACTGGACAAAAAAGTGAGGATAATGAATGTATAAAATTAATACACTGTGTAAAAGCCTACTTTATTGTTATTAATTTAAAAGCTCCATTAAATTGAAAGGCAAAAACAATGGGTGATAAATTACTTTTTTTCTCAGAGTTAATCTTCCATTGGATGGAAAGGGCACGTTATTTGCCTTCCATTAAAGTGATTTTAAAGCTATATGCACAAATGTTTATACAAAAGTGATGTGTGAAAATGAGGCAAGAATTGATACGCTTTAACTGAGGATTTATTTTACACAGGATTGCCAGGATTCCCTCCCCAGTGTAGGGAATATTTTGAGGTAATACAAAATTGATACCATACAGGTGAAAACATTATGTTCTGCAACTTCATTTCTCTTCAGCATATTATCATAGAATGACTAGGGTTGGAAAGGACCTTAATATCATCTTCATGCAGTCTTCCTTGTCACAGAATCCTAGTATTTCATAACTATTCATGGGGCTTACCCCATAGCAGGGAATAGTACAGAGTGAAATTATTTCCCTGAATACTTGTTACCACCACCAAATCTGACATTGGACTTACTGCAAAAAGGGATTGGACTGAATTTTTGCCATCAGGTAGCTGTGTATACAGGAGCTGTCACCACCCCTCATCTAATATATGCTAACTTCTTAGCAAGTGTCCTAGAAACCTGCTGTCCCCATTGCTGGAACAAGATGTAAGGATTATTGTGGCAGTTGACAGCAGACAAAGTTCAAACCCCAGCTGCACAAATACGCAACAAGAGATTCTCCATGCCTGAATTCTTTCCTGGCTACATGGACAAGCCACACAGAGGGAAGAGCTATCATGCAAGCAAAACTGTCAAGAGCAGGGATTTCAAATGATAAGGAAGCTACAGAAATTTGATGTTGGGAATTCAAATTTCTTTGATTTCAGTTAGTTTCGTGTGTTACTAGTGGTTATTTAATATGTAATTGCAATAAATGTGCAGTTAGGATGTGAGAACTGGAAGAAGAGATAATGTGAAGAAAAGGATAATGATTATGTTGAATGGGACAGAGTATGGAGAAGAAGGAAAAAAACAGCTGGTAAGAGAATAATGGGCATTTGGAATGAGAACATGAGGACAAAGTGAAAACACAAGGACCAGAAAGCTTTCACTAACAGTCAAAAGTTACTTGTTGACACCAGTAATCAATACATAGGACACACAGACCTTTGCCTGGCCCATCTCAGATGTTCCTTCATAAAAGATGTGGCTGTCAGCAAAAGTGGAAGAGGAAATAACCATAGATGGAAAATCACTCAAGACATTTAGATGCTCAGCTGGAGGTGCCTCTTGGAGACCTTGTCACTACTAAGATCTTCATATCAATGGATGAAGAGAAGCCCAAGATCTGAACACAAAAGACCATCTGATAAAACATTTCTTCATCCACTGACTACAGTGGAAAATGAGAGCAGTTGTGTTTCTGAGACAAATGTATGGAATAAATTCCTTACAGTATTTGTGCAAATGCGGACTTCAGTCTTCCTGATGCACTCTTCCTCTGATCATGCGTCAGAAAAGGGTATTTTTCTAAGTTAACTTCATTTTTCCCCTTAAAAATTGTTCTGCCAAGTGGCACGGGTGAGAATCATCATATTACCTGGTGGTATTTATATTGCCACCTGCTGAGTTTGTTGTACCCTAAGGAGAAAGAATGAAAATCCACTTCCAGGAATTTCTTTTTAAGCTGTCACTGGAAATAGCAAAGAAAGAGATGTCGGGTTACTCAGGCTTTCACTGCAAACAAATCTCTGAAGTAAAAGTTGACAGCGGCTTTTTTCTTTGCAAAAAGGAGAAGTAAAATTCTGCATTTACTACCTAGAATCAAAGGGTTTGGTGGTTTTCCCTCTTTTTAAGATGTTGAACAAACACCTCAAAATGTGAAACCTTATCTTTTTCTTATCTGACACACAAAAGGCAGAACAAGATACAGGGGACTTTGAAAGCAAAGTGAGAGTAGTTACTTATCCTGTAATAGCTACTCTGTCTAATGTTTGAAGGACGCTGACTTCACGTCCCCTCTGGAAGACTACTTAGTTACCTCTACAACACGTATACTTCAGAAGCTGCTATAACAGATTATACCCGAAGCTTTCTACATTTATCAAAGTTAAGTGTAAGGTCAAAATCACTAATGTTCTTTTCCCACTAGAACAAAAGATGCATTTCAAAGCAGAGAAACTTGCCAGAACAAGAAGAAACCTTTGTTGACAGGACTAAACCAGGCCTGCATTTTCGGAGATGAAAAGAAATGAAAGAGACTGAAAGATGCAGATTTCTTTTGTGCTGAAGTGTATAAATGGGATCAGAGACTACATTCCCAATCCAAATGCCAGGCTTTGTTTCCTGTGGGGTTGTGTAACAAGCTGTTCATTTTATTTACCTACTTTGTAAAATATACACACTTTCCAAATTAAATCTCTTAACTTATGAACAGAAATAAATGATAGGGAAGCATTAGAGACAGAACTGCTACATTAAATAGGAAATTTTTATGTATCACTTTTGCTTGGTCTGCTGCCCAAGTGTGTGGATCAGTCTTGTCTTACATTATCTGAACACATCTCCTCTATTTTATGCTCGTTTATTGGCTGCATAATTCAAAGTTGTTTCAGTAATTAAAGACAAGACATGTTTCTTCCTCCTGCCTCTATGCATTCCTTTCATATTTTAAATCAATGTGTTTTACAGAGAATTGGTTTTATTTTCCATTTGTTTGAAATCATGTGATGGAGTGTAATAATATTATAATAATTTTTTCATTAAAGAAGCTTCTTTTTGAGAGAGCAGAAGAAATCAGGGTTTTTTAATGGTTTTGACAAGATGCAGCTTCATAGTAGAAAGACTGAAACAAAGATTCTGTTCTCTCAGTTCAGTTCACTCCTTCCCTCATACACTCATTTTAAAACCTGCCGTGTACTGACTGATTCTGTCAGCATTCACTGTCAGCTTTGCCATCACTGTCAGTCAGGGGTGATCAAAAGGCACAAGGCAGTGATTTGCCGTTTGGCTTCTGTTTGGTTAATAGGAGCTATGGAGGAGCCTCTTTCTTCTGGTTCTTACAAACTGCAGCTGTGGAGATTTTAGGAAGGACAAGTCATTTGTGCATTGAAAGTACAGCTTTGGGACAGCCTAAACTATTTATGATTTAGGGCTGATATAGGATGTCATCTTGAATTAAATAAAAATGACAGAGTATTTCAGAAGAGTCAAAACAGTTCACTCACCAAATAAAAAACATGGGTGATTCATGCAGCTCTCATCTGTAACACCTCCAATATTTGGTGGTTTCAGTTGGCACATTCTGACTCTTTAACAGTATATCTAGATCACTGCACTAATAGATTTATCACTCAGCAAAATGGAGTAGAGTCTTTTCTTCTTTTCCCCTTCTCTTAATGCAAGCAAGTAAAAGAGAAAAGGAAAAGTCAAATCACTGGAGTTGGATGTTTCAAAAGCACCCAGCATTTTTCTGAGTCATCACCCGTTGAACTCTATGATTACATTTTGCTGATTTCCATGGCAGCAGAGCTATGCTAATTCTTACTACTCCTTGGACATGCCATGCTTAAATACATCTGTGACATGCACTTTCTTTTCAGCTGGGGTTATTTAGCACCCATTGATTTCTTTCTGCTTTCTCTTTCCTTTTCTGTATTCCAGTTTTCAAGTTAATAAGTCAGCTGGATGTATAACAACTCCTGATCAAAGTGCTTCAGGAAATAACAGAAATTCCTCCATTCATGAAAAAATTATAATTAAAATTTAATAGCACACTGTAGAAGAATGTATAGTTTGCTAAAAGAATGACGATTTTTTAACAAGATTCATACAAAAAAATAGCTTCTATCTTGCCATTCATTACATTGCCATGAACAAGGATGTCTCACCCTAGACCACGTCTCCCAAGGTTCTGTCCATACTGGCCTTGAGCACTGCCAGAGATGGAGCATTTACCACTTCTCTGGGCAACCTGTTCCAGTGCCTCATCACCCTCACAGTAAAGAACTTCTTCTTATATCTAACCTGAACCACAATGCATTATGTTTTAGAGCCTTGAATCATGGCAGAATTAAGTGGGGAAAAAAAAAAAAGAAAAGAAAAAGTTTTATTTTGGGATATGCAGCACAGTTTCCATGAAATTTAGAGCAAATGGATATTTATGAAGCAGCAGAGACTGACTACAAGAATCCCAAAGCACTCTGTGGTTTCCCAAGTGCACTGCAACACAGTTCTCTATCAAATTCTAATACTAAAGCTCTTTGCATTAAGTATGGTAATTCAGAAATATCTATGCAGCTGTGAAAGATTGGGATTCCCTTCCTACACCAGTGTTCCTGTAGCACCGAATGACCCCTTTACTTTCTTTTCCATATCTAATAACAGCATGTATAATGTATAGTGACAGACTGTCTTAAGAGTTATTATAAGGAAGAGAAAAGGGCTGGGGAGAAAAAGACAAAGGAAAGCAAATTTACTTGTGAATAGTCATAGAGAAAGGCAACAACAGAGAACACGCTCCAGACCATGTAAAAGGGGATTAAGACTGAAGTTTGTACCACACCTAAGGCACCTGGATCCCACAATCAAGACTGCCCACGCCATTGACTATTTAAAGACAGCCTAAAATTTAATGTCTCCCTCAGTCTTCTTGTAAATTCCCGTGTGCTTAAATGTAGAATTGTAGTAGAATCTTAACAGTCTTATTGTGCCCAGAAAATCTCCTCTCTGAGGAGTTAATAGCCTGGAGTGAAATGCATGGAAATGCTTAGGTGCCCATCACAAAATGTGGATAGACTGTTCATACCCAAGTATAGAGGGATGCCCAGACCTATGTTGCTGAGAGGACACATGCACTGTTTGGTGGTGGTTCTGACCTTCTACTGTGTATTCCCAGGGTTTCCTGCAGCACTGAGCTGAGAACCCACAAAGCTCTGGGAAGGACTAACAGTCCAGGGATTTTCTCACTTACATTCCCTGAAAATCTCAACCTTGCAAAACACCAACAACTTTAAGTTCATCAGAAGCTACCCCACCACTTGAACATGACTGGACAAGAAAGGAGAAGGACTCCTCTTTAACTGGGAACCCAGAACAGCGAGGAGGGGACCAAGTTCACTGCTGTTCTCATCCTTTCAGGCCCCACCCACATATCCCACCTTTTAGTACCAGCTCTAACAACCAAGTCATCTTTTCATGCCTCCAGGTCAAAATGCTTGCAGTAGTTTGGACACCAGGAATTAGCATTCATCTTCACATCCTCTACCAAGCAGACCAACATCTATTTGTCTTTAAAGATTTGAATGTAAATCACCCCACAGGGTGTCTGTCTTCCTCTCAGGACTTCATCCCACAAATCAGATAGATTTCCAAACCTGTTCCAAATTTTGTGGCCCTATTTTTCTCTTTTGTCAAGCATGCTGAGCCAAGGGGACCATATTTCTGTCTACATTGTATTTCACCAGAACAGTGCAATAAAATATGTAAGGATGAATTGTCATATCTCAGGAATATATTATGAATTCTCATAAACTCACCAGATGTTTTGAAGCAAGCACTAGGTTTTAATTGGGACATTTAAACTTGAAAAAGCCAATCTGCACTGACACAGTTCTGCTTATTTTTTCAGGCTATTTACAGTTTAGAATAAAGGGAATGGAAAGTATATTGTCCTGTTTTACAGGGGGGGAAAAAGGAGCAAAGTAATCATTCCATTAATACTGCTTAATAGAAAGATGAAAGTATTAGAAAAGTGAAACAGAAAGATACCAAAGCAGTTTAGCCCTACAAAGAAACTATTCCCAAGCGAAATCCTCCATAAACTTAATAATAAAGGTTAGAATTTTATTTCTGAGTAAGATATTTCCTCTTGAGTACAAAATGTTTGTAAGTTAAATACATGAGGATAAAGTCTTCTCATGAATGGGCCTGAGTGACTATTACCATGTTATCATAGCAGAATTAAGCCAGTTAAAACTTCACTCTCGAAACTGCAATGGCAAAGTGACATCCATACATCCACTGGACTGCAAACCAAATCACTGGATAATTTAGGATACCTAAAACAGCACTTATATTTGGTCATCTGAACCCATCTCTGGGCTCTGTCAGTTATAATTGGAGCTGAGGGAAACAGCTGAGCTACAGACATCTGTAAGTATCTTAATTTTGACCTAACCCCATGCAAGGAGTTTCACCCTCTCTTGAAAGCCAGAGTCCTGTGGCACAAAGCAGCACATAAGTTCAATGTGAATACTCTTCAAGAGATTCACTGGACCTGAAATAGGGCTTGAAGAACTCTTGAAAGGTGACTGAACCTCTCCTTCCACTGCAAGACAGGATCAATTCTATCTGTGCAGCTTTTCACTGATATTTAACCAACCTCTTAGTAAAAACCACCAAATGTGAAAATTAAGTTCCCAAAATGCTTTTGGCACAGAAGTCTGTTGTGATCTAAAGATATGATTGACTTACTTTAAATGACTTTATTGCTCAGGTTTGGCAATGGAGAGCCGGGGAGGGGAGGCTGTGGTCACAGGTAACATGTTTGTCATTGCACAGCACCACTGCAGAAGCAGATTGAGAAGCAATTGCAGGAGCATCACTTGGCTTGGTGAGTGATACAGGCTCCATGTCAATGTGTCTGCAGTGTATCTGCACCCGCCTCACCTGACCCTACCTACTGTTGCCTTCCCTGTGGTGTTGTCTCAGCAAAGGGAATTGGGAAAATCCTGCATTGAACCTAATATATATTCCCTAGTATATACATTACTTGGGCTTGGTAGAAGAACAAAAGATGTAATTAATACCAAACTGACACTATATTTCAGCACAAGTAAATGGAAATAAGATAGAAATGAGCTAGGAGCAGAAGATACTTCAGGTGCATTAATGAATTGGTGAATGGATGGATACTGTACAAAATATTCACATAACTGTAAAAAAGCCTGCTAGTAGTACAACCTCCAAATAGTAAGAAAAAACAAATTAAAGTAAATGCATTTTCTTAGTCTTTACCTTTTCCACTGTCCTTCTGGATCTCAGTACAGTGTCAGGACCAGGCAAGAAAGACGCTTTCCCTGTCCTGCTCTGCTCAGAATCAGTCTAGGACTGAAATGTCAGGATATTATTTCTTAGCCAACAGCAGCTCTCAGTGGGATCGTGCTCTATGCGGATGTCTGTGGTGGTTGCTTGTTTGCAAGTTCATCCCAAACTGTGACTTTAAAAGGGCACCATAACCACTTTTATGTGGATGATGGCAAAGCACTGACAAATAGACAAAACCTTTCAACAAACTTTGAGTAATTCTTCTGCAAGATGGATGTGTTCCTGCTTAAGAGTTAGAATAATTGTCCATATTTTCACTAGGAATAAGCCACTGTATTTTTTCCTTGCCTCATTCTTGAAAACTTTCTTTGATGAAATTTCCTCACAGAATTAATTCTGAGGTAAGCACCTGGCATGAGATATTTCAGTCCAAACAGTTCACATTTGTCAAAGGTATGAGTGTCTGGAAACAGGTTCTTGTAATGGGAAGTGTCAAGGAACCTTAAATACACAGACCTATTGGCCTGCCCGCAATGCAGGTTTTAAATGAAATAACCATTTCATCACACAGGTTAAAAAATGAAGCCGAAGCCTGCTTTCACCCTAAAACTTCCTTCCAATCATTGAGGCAGCTTTTGTGCTTTAGCCATATATCTGTTATAAACACAGCTCTTTCTTTTTCAACTTTATATGTCTCATAATTGCTGAATTGTAAAGCGTTAGTGGAAGGGAATACACAGATCCAGGAGTATTCTTTGCTGATAGCTTTGCCCAAGGCAAAAGAAATCTTGACTATGTCTCTTCTACTGGCTAAAGTTACTCACTGAGGTGATGTAAATCAACTTTTCCTCAAGTTTTCCTTTCTTGCTTGCTTTATTCCTGCTGTCAAGGATGACCTACCCAATCAGAAGGGCTGAAAGTGAATTTTCATGTTACGTAAATGCTGGATAATGCATGTATTTATTATATTGCACTCTGTCTTTAGAGTTATACAACAACATTTTTTCAAAAGCTCTTAATCTGACTGAGATATTTTTCATCTTCTGGAAATTAAACGATTTTGGCAACTGGAAAGCATTCTAAATTAAAGCCAAGATTATCAAAGCATGCTGTATCAGGTATCAAATTCTAACGCTATTTCAGAGGTGAAACCTTCTGTATTAACTTAATCTTGTGCCAGGCGAGCTGCCCTTTCCCTCATAAAAGGTTTGAAAGACATTTGTACACATAGCTATTTGATGCAGAGGGCAGCGGATTGTCAGTGCTGATTGACTGCAGGAGAATCTGAAGGTACATCTCATGATTTCACCTATTTGGGCTTAGCCACGGCCCATCAATCTTTGTATTTTAAAGGACACGTAATCAGTGTTGTTACTCTGTCTCATATACACATTCGTTTCAGGTTGCGGGCCTCATATATATCTGATTTACAACTCAAAACTTAGCAAAAGCAGTTCTCTGTATTACACTTACGACCTTAACTGCTGAAACTCTAGATTACAACCTATGCCAGGGAAAAGGTATCATTCAACCAACTTATAGCTTTTTTAAAATATGGATTAATAAGGAAAAGCATAATGCTTATTGCATCTGTAATACCACTTCTTTTACTTACAGGCACTGCTTTAAGATTCATCTTCAAACTACAGCCCGGCCTAACCTTGTTTTACCCCGTAAATATGACAGAGCCATAGCACACTGTGATCTATGCAGGTCAGCGTTTACAGGTTCTGCTCTTTAGAACAAGTTTGTATAGCTGAACTTTCTGTATGCATATAAATCCTTGCCCTACTATAAGTCTGTGAAGCAAGAGCTGAGTCCTAGTGTTAGAAAGGGGACAAAAAGTAAATCATAAAAGGAAAGCAGCTATTGTGGTATTCACATTAAAAGAACCTTTAAACTAGAAATGATGCACAGCAATTGTTGGAGAACATCAGTCAATACTATCTAGCTTTGATAATAGTTATCTCTGTTAATTTATGCAAAACTTAAGCCTGCTATGTAAACAATGTGGGAGCTTATTTGAAATATTGATGTCTAAAATGGTACTTTTGGTCCTGCTTTTTCTCTTTTTTTGTTTGAAACAACACTTTCTGGAATTTATGTTGACAAGCTGCAGACAGAATGATGGAATGCCCCTTTCTGATCTGCAGTTAGAAGTCATTTGCATCCCTCCACCTTCCTCTTTTTTCCCCCCACAAAGAGAAGTTTCCTTAACTCAGTTATCAATCAACAAAAGTGCTGAAGGCTGTTTCATACGACAATTTGTTAAAGTGACGACGATGGTATCAAACACATAGCTCTTCAGTAATAGCCCGAAAAGATCCATGTCACTAGGTTATTAATTGTATTTTAAAGCCATTAGCATTGACTGCCTTTGCTTCCAAAGTGGATGTTCTATTTTTCTCTGAAATTACCATTCCTTTTTTCTTGTTCCATTGTTATTCCAAAAACAATGACAACTTTAACCATCTGTATTAGCCAAATTTCTTTCTGCAAGTTATTACTACCATCTTAATAAAGAATTTTTTAACAAAGCATCAAAGAACAGTAAACAAAGAAACAAATAAATTCAATAATTTTGTCCCCACAGACAAGAAAGTATTGGTTTGTATTTGCTGTATGACATATATAATCACAGAACCACAGAATGATTTGGGCTGGATGGGAGTTTAAAGCTCATCCAGTCCCAGTCCCCTGTGATGGGCAGGGACACCTTCCACTAGAGCAGCTTGCTCCAAGCCCCTGTGTCCAACCTGGCCTTGAGCACTGCCAGGGATGGGGCAGCCACAGCTTCTGTGGGTACCCTGTGCCAGCGCCTCAGCACCCTCACAGGGAAGAGCTTCTGCCTAAGAGCTCATCTCAGTCTCCCCTCTGGCAGGTTAAAGCCATTCCCTCTTGTCCTGTCCCTACAGGCCCTTGTAATAAGTCCCTCTCCAGTTTTCTTGTCATCCCCCTTTAAGTATTGGAAAGATACTTAAACATAACAATGTGTATAACAGTTAGAGGTATGGAGGAATTTAGAGCTGAATTTTTTTTGGCATTGTGAACATGTATGAAGTGCTGATTTGTTTTTATATCTCTATTAAGAACTATGAAGGCATAGTTGGTGTGCATTCACGAGATTTTCTTCCAGAGATGTGGTAGCTGTTAAATTGCCATGCTAGTGAGGGAGGCAGAGTTTCTGAGCTGTGCAGATCAGTCATTGCCCAGCCCCATTGCCCACCCCAGCAAATCCAATTGTGCATCAAGCATTCTGTACCGATTCCCTCTGTGTACTAAGAAATCTGGCCCATGTCTAAAAAACTCATAATAGTTCCCCCCCAATTTAGCAGTGTCTTTAAAGCTACTAAGTAGGTGCTTTGTTTTGTAACATAACTAAATAACTAGTCTGTCTTTTGCTATTGCTATGTCAGTATGCCCATGTGCTTCTGATATTCCAAGTGATCACAGCTGGGCTTAATGCTTCAAACATCACTTTTACCCCAAATCCTTGAGTGGGGTCATTCCCACATACAGAGATATTCACCTATGTGTTTGCAGATCTGGGCCAAAGGTGGTATATTTTTACCTTATAGGAGAGTTAATCTCATCAGTTTCCCATTAGTCCAGTGATAACTTGTCTTAAGGGTCCCTTTATTTCTGTCTGAGCTCCATAGTGTATTTCTTTATTAACAGGAAAAAGAAGTAGCTCCATTCAAATCTCTTTAAAGGTCCTTTGAACACACAAGAAAATGGATATGACTTTGCTGTGGAAGAGAAGGCATATTTCTCATTGTAATGTGCAAGCCAGGACTCTATGCTGAATTTTGGAATGCAATTCTTAAGAATGATTACACAAAACGGTTTTGCTCTGGGTCAAACAGAATTGGCTCTAAGAAGCTACAAACTGAAGATACATCATACATGTAAATGGTACAATTTCAGTACTTTAGATTAACATATGGATGCAATTATGCTGAGTTTATTACCGCAACAATGTACAAGACAGTAAATAAATTCTGGCATAAAACTTTATGCAGTTTCTTCTAGTGAATAAATGATACAAATCAAGATTCAGTATTAAATAACTGGTAGCATGAGGTTGAGTAACAACTGAGTAATTTGTCTCTGTATCAAATTCCCCAGCTAGAATGTTATGATTGGATGAATAAGAGTTTATTAGATATATTTTTCTACTAAGGTCAATGAAAAGCCACTGGAATCATGTTTGTCTTCTTTGCTGGAAACTATAGCTGTTAAAGCTGTCATCCTGAGGCTTTGCACTGTGCTCTTCTTTGGGAAGAGGGTTGGAGTGGTGCTTCCCTTCTTCCCATCCACCTGCACAGCCACAGATTCCCATGGGCAGGCTGAGAACAGCTTATGTGAGTGGTTGTAGTACGTAGTCAGTGGTGTACAAACCCTTGTACCTTACAAGCCAATGTGAACATCTGGCCATCTGGGACTCTGTGCTCTACAGAATGCTCCTGCACTGCCATGGAAGAGCTATGCCACAGCCACAGTCTTGCTGCCTGTGTTGCCACAAAGTCTTCTCTTGAGGTTAAATCACCCCCTAAAGACACAACTAGCATCCTCTGCAGCACAGCTGGATCCAAAAGCCAGCCCAGGAGCCCATGCAGTAGGTGGGAAAAGGCAGAGATTGGTTATGGCTGCGCAGGAGCCTTCTGGCTTTGTACTGTGAGCAGAGGCTGGAGAGGGAAGGACTCAGGGACCATCTCCACTGTGCTGCTTTACTGTGGCACTATGATGTGCACAGAGCTACAGAGCTGGCTATCACAATCAGGTATAAACAGTCAACCTTCCTGCAACAAGCTGAATAACACTGTTTTTCTTGCTACCATCAAACTCTCACGCAACAGTTTAATCCACTCTCTTTTTAAAGTAGATGAAAGTGGTATCTTTTGCTATTGGGCACTTCAATGAAATAAAACATTGCTAGCTGGAGCCAGTCAAATCAGGCCTTTCATGAATTTTGATTGGTTTCCATGGAAACACTGACATACTCCATTTAGTACCAGGGTCCATGCCTGAACAAAGGAACTGCTGAATGAAGTTGCAGCATCTTCTTACCCATATGCATGGCAGAGAGATGTCTTTTCAAGTAACATCGGCAATTAAGTGTTTGTATAAACATGTAAAGTGATGTGAGTGCACTGGATATCAAAATCAGTTGGCAAGAAGCATCCATCAGTTCTAATTAAGAGTTAGGAAACGATGAAGCATACAGTAAGTGAATTCTATAGATAGCTACTGGGAATAGAGATGTACTTTTATTTAATATGTGGATTTAAAAATGAGGTTTATTTGCAACACAGAGGAGACATCTGGAGAAACTGAGCTCCTCCAAGGAAGCTGAGAAGCTTGGCATCTCTCTCAACTTGTCTATATTGATCACTGGCCAAGGCGATAACAGTGGCTTCCATTCTTCTAGCTGGTTTCCTCTCAAAATGTCCTGCCTGCACTCCCTTCTCCACAAGCCTCAACACTTTTCTTGCTTTCCCTTGTGTTTATTGAGAGTACACAACAGAAATTGATGGAGTTCTACTGCTAGAAAGTAACATAAAGAAGAAAGTAAATCATGTTTTCTTGTTTCACAGCCTAGTGGGTTAATATATCAGAACTAATTAACAGTCTGATGAGAGCCCCATGCAACAGCATGGAGTATGTGTGTGCACTGAATGCAGGAGACTTCACAAGACTGCATCCAGATGAAGGTGAGAGAAAAGCTAGGAAAGCAGAGCTTTTTGAGTTATAAAGATCCTTTATTAAATATTTCAAAATGACACCTCAACCCGCTTGTAAAACGCTGGGTACAACAAACAGGAATGCAAGCAACATGGCAGAAAATTGTTGAATTTACAGAAGGGATTTATTTAGCCCTTTTTTCCCCATAGTTGGGACGTTGTCACCTTTCTGTGCACAGAATTTGATTTTACCAGTTCTAGATTCATTGTATTCCAGTTAAACGTTTTGATCACTGGGACCCCCGTGATTGTCTGAGGTGCTGGGGTGGAACTACTGCAGATTGTAGCCCTAATCAGAGCAGAGCACTGCTCATTATCAGCTACCATGAACAATTATGGGAGAGCTGAAAACATGAAAGACCTGCCCTGTCTGCGCTGAATTTAAAGCCATGGATTGTTTTAAGTGTTACTTATTCCCTTTATTATTATTTTTTCTTCAGCAATAGGAAAGATAAGGTTAAAATAATGACTAAAGGTTTGATATAAAACAAAGGGAATTACCCTAAACCTGTCTCTGAAACTTTACCCCTGACAGGTTTTATGAACTTTTGCCATCATTTCAAGTGTTTCTTACAAGTGGCAAAGAGAATTAGCTGCATAACTGATTTTTTAATGAAGAAGTTTAGGCAAATTAATGTGAGCAACCCACACAGTAACTTAGATGTACTTTATTCAGAGAAGTTCCTTAAGCACAGTAAAGGTTTCAGACCAGGGAATGAAAAAGGCACAGAGCTCCTCAATTCATACATGTATGTGACTAAGACCATGAAAGGGATGAAATTCCTGATAGAGATTTTTTTTCCCCTGGAAATTAATTCATTTCATTCTTCTTCAGGATGATGAATTTTAAGATTTCTTTTGGAAACCTGAATTTTCAGTCAGTTGCTGCGTGGTCTCACACAGCAGAGTCGCAGTGCTCTCTAGAGGCAGACAAACCAGGTATGAGCAACCTCTCCTTGCCCTGGAAGCAAGAGAAAGGTGTTAACATGGCATTTTTAGGTCTAATTCACCGTGGTGAGAGGAAAGGTAGCAACTCCCAGACGTGCCATTATGCAGATAGGGCTGATCTAGCTCAGTGCATGAGCTGGTACTTGTAGTAATGGGGAATAAACTGGGCAATGCACTTGACTTGTACTGGGAGATCCAAGCACACATCTAGTTCACCATGGTAAGAAGCAGGTTATTGAAAAGACGTTAGCAGATCTGAAATAGTCCAACAGATAAATATCTGTCATGGGCTGAATTTTCAATGAGTTCTCATGTTTTTTCATGTTTTCAAAGTCCTGCCTTCCTTTAGCATGGGGGAAAGGAGGAAGAGTTTCAATCAAGATTAAAAAGGAGAGGGAAGAATTCTCTCCTTTAAAATCTGGTTTATTAATGAAGATGTAATATAGAAAATTATGCAAAAGTGAATTGTGCATATTTAATCATAGTGATTTGTTCTTTCCATTGCACAGGAACACTAAATAAAATGAAATGCTGGGAAAGCCAACCTGGATAAACCGTATTCACACACAGAGTGTTATAAACACAAGAAACTAATTTCTAGCAAAGACTGTTGCAATAGGGAAAGTAGCAAGGGTATTTGTAAAGGTGACAAGGCGTATTGGGTCTGCATGGCAAGGTTTTGGTAATACAGGGGTATCAGGGGTGGCTTCTGTGAGAAGCAGGAGGCACTGGAGCAGAGGTTCCCCTGCAGCCCATGGTGCAGACCGTAGTGAGATAGGCTGTGCCCCTGTAGCCCACGGAGGTCCACAGTGGAGCAGATATCCACCTTCAGCACATGGAGAACATGAGGCAGGAGCAGGGGAAGAGTGTGAGGAGGAAAAAGCAGCAGAGACGTGTGATGAACTGAACCACAACCCCCATTCACGTCCCCCTGTGCCATTGGCAGGGAGGAGGTGGAGAATTTGGGAGAGAAATTGATCCTGGGAAGAAGGGAGGGATGGGGGGGGGATGTTTTTATTGGGTTTATTTCTCATTACCTTATTCTGATTTTTTGTCAGTAAATTATTTCCCCAAGTTATCTCTTTTTCACCACGATGCTAACTGGTGATTGATCTCTCCCTGTCCTTACCTCAACTCACTAGCCTTTCCTTATACTTTCTTTCCCCTGTCCAGCTGAAGAGGGCAGTGATAGAGCAGCTTTGGGGGTCACAGGGCACCCAACCAGGGTCAACCCACCACACGAGGTTATCAGGAGTTGTATTTTTAGTGACAACAAGTGCTGGAAGATAAATTAAATGCAGTGCTTCACAGGTCATGACTCTTTAGAGGAAGCAAACAGAGCATTCAGCACAAGTTATTGAGTGTCAAGATGTCAGAGTTCTATCGGCCTCTGTCGAAGCTACTGGTCCTGGCCACGGTGGAGACAACATGGTGGAGGAGCTGGGCCCTTGCTCTGAGCTGGTCTGACAACATAAGTGTATAAACACAAAACGTTTCAGGCTTCATTTTTCATTCCCTTGTTATCTTCTGGTTTAGTGTAAAACAAAGCCTGCAACTAATTAAGCACACACTTAAGTGCAAGTGTCTTGTACCAAGGACTGATCAAGCTGTTGGAAATACATAGAGACCTAACTGTTGTGAGATTAGGGTTTAAAATGATACTTAACAGAACTAAGGTAATTGTCCTGCCATGCATGAAATTATAGAGGAATTGATTCTGTTTTCTGGTTGCAATGAAGCCAACGGATTTACTATTACTCTTAATGGAAAGAGTAATGATTACTATAAACTGCATACTAATGAGCAGTTTGGTCTATCTATTTATCTATCTATAAGCTTCACTGTATTTATAACTACCCATGTTATTAACATAATTATGAAACATTATTAATATCTGTCTTTTTTCCCAGCACTGTAAAATATGTATACTTATATATATGAATATGATACACATATGATATACTAAATAGAATGATCTCATTATTCATTAAATGGGAGTTTTCCTCAGAAATGTAATGTAATGTGTCTCCTCAATGTTTTAAGGACAGTCACTTAACATTTGTTGATTTTAAGAAAGAAAAGGAAGTAGTTATAGTAGTTACTTTTGGAATCAAAAGGGAAAATAAATGTTATAAAGAATAGGTAAAGACAGAAGAGATAATTTTCCTGGCTTGTGTTTGAGAGTGGATGATGCCTTCATTTCTTTCCTGTTAAATCTCTTTCAGTGGCCTAGTTTATGCCCATTCACATTCTTTCTTCTTCTCCAGCATCTGTGCTGTCCAGATTTTATGCAGGCCCATCATCGTCCTTTACCAAATAACAAGTGGCATACCTGTTTACACTGCTTACATTTGTCTTCATATTTCTTTTCCCTTTCTTGTGATCCTTCATCATTCTACCTGGGAGATGACATTTTCACAGTCAATTCTCTGCATCAGCTGATGCTTTCAGAAGATTTTTCTTAGAAGTACCAGGATTTTATATCATAAAAGACACGTGAAAGACTATTTTTACAGTTTAATAATAACAATAATATGGCTTTTTTAAATTAATCCTAAAATTATTTCATATTTCTCATTTCTTTTCCTTTAAATTTCCATTCTCCTTTCAGAGTCAAACTCAATGGGCAATTAAGTCATACTTCTTAATTAATAACTTCATTGTCTTCAGCTCTTTAAGACTGCCATTGATTTATACAGTAAGAAATCCTTAAGGAGTCACTGTCTATGAGCAGATAGGTCTGCCTGCATCCTAGAAGTAGCATAACGTTGAGAAGAGAGAAGAGCAACCCTGTGCTGACACAGATAGAAGGGATGGAGGCAAGAATGGGGCTTGATGGTGTAGGGAGATGGCACCATCTTACTGTTGTCATATAGCATGGAGGCTGGAAATAGCTTATGGTGCCCACTGGTTGCAGTGGAAGACAGATGATCCCCATGATGATCTGATGGAGCTGCCTAGATATAGCTGATGCTACATACAGTTTAATGCTGGAAACCCATAGTTAGGTAAGACTGTTGTCAGTGGATAGGAGGATGTAAGCGCTCTCTTTTTTAGTTGATTAATGCAACATTCTGCATTAATTAATAGCACTGTGAAAAGGAACACGACTGGTAAGTCACGAACAGCTGAGCTTTGCAACAAAAAGCAGTGAAATACCATAAAATTTCTCCTACTTTGGACTATAAATAGTCAGCAAATGTAAGTTCTTTAAAGCAGTGCATAAATCAAAATTGTATTAATATCAGGTGCTTTCACCTGGCTGTGGCAAAGCCTGTTTGCAGCTCCTGAAATAATAGCTCAGATGTTCTTTTTCACAGAATGAATAGTTGTGAGAAATAGCACCTTAAGCTACGGAACGGGTTCTCAGAAAGCTAATTTTCAGAGTGCCCTTACAAAGGTTCTACTTTCTTTTTCTAACCAAGTGTATACTCTTTAGTTTAACAGCCACACTATTAAAACTTTAAGACAGGGCAGTGAATCTGACTCAGCGACAGAGTATGAAACAGCGAAATTGCAGTGATGTTAAGAATATCTAACTATAACTTCCTTTGGATGAGAGGCATTTACAGTGGTTAATGCATTGGAAAGCAACTCAGAATAGGCTTCTGCTGCTAGGACCTCATACTGAAATCCTCCCAGATCTCCAGCTAGACACTCAATTCTTCCCTATCTCAGTTACTACAGTTGAACAAGTGACTGCATGTCAGCTGATCATAAGCACACACTCATCTGGACACAAATGGGATTCACACAGATAAGCTTAATGTTGTCCATGTAGACTCCTTATTTAGTTCCACATCTACTAATAGATAGTTCTAATAGATATTTCTAATAGATATTACATGCTCTAGTGGATATTTCTAATGTTATAATACAGATTTCATGTTAAACAAAAACAGATTGGATTGCAGCAATCTCCCGTTTAGCTTAATCAAGTCTATGAATGTGAGCTGCCTACTCAGGCAATGTAAAAATGTTTGTGTGCTTCCCTTCAAGAAGCCTTTAGGATGGTCTTTTAAGCTGACCTGAATTTTCACAATATGCATCCCCTGATATCTTCATTGATGTTAAAGTTATTCAGACTAAATAGTTGTTGAGGCCAGAAGAAAACATACCTAACCTTTAATTTAGGTCACTCAATGTTATTTCCATATATCTGTTAAAATTCTTTTTTCCTGTATCAGTTTAGAGATCAATAGCCTAGAGACAGAAGTCCCTTTATTATTAAATACCACCTTAAAATCTAATGGCTATATGGAATGTATTCTCTGTTTCACCCTATGCTAGTATCTGTTAATTGCTTTTTCCAAGCTTGCTCTGGACTTTACTGCTTCACTGTCACATCCTCTTGCAGCCCAGGATTGCATTCAACTTGCCAGACATACACTTGTAGCTGGTGCAGTGGAGGGAGCAATCTTTGTGTTCTCAAGTAAGTAGAGGGGTGTTTGCCAGCCTCTCCTGTCAACAGTAATAAATGGTTTATGGCCAATTCAGATTAACAATATCACCCCCTAATTAAATCTGTGAAAATATTACACCCTCGGAGTAAACTAAACCACTGCTTTTCTATTACTGCATGCTGGTGTTTGATTTTCTTATCAGCTGTAGAGGAAGACAGGCAATGGCAGAGAAATTTATCCTTCTCCAAACAGATGCAAAAACTGGACAACATGAATCACCTTGGAACCATCCAAGGAGTTACTAAATTAATATAATTTACACTGACCTGACAAGACATGCCATTTTCAGGCAGGTAAAGGCAATAGAGTGGAAGCACACCAGGAGTTCTTTAGGACAAGGGTTTCTAGAATTTACTTTTTCCAGATTCTCAAACTCCTGCTAAGATTTATAGCCCACTGTCGTTAGATGTCTTAGCACTGCAGTGCTCTCAGATAGCTGGTTTCAGTAGATAAATTAGGTATATAGATCATTGTTCCAGGACATCTTTATACCCATTTTTTTCTCTGCTGGGATGAACACAGTATGAATGTCAACACACTTATTGCGATCAACCCATCTGATTCCAGCTGACGATACCTCTCTTTAATAACAAGATCAGTTGTTCTTGAGGCACCCACACTCCTGGAAGATGGGGATGGGGAGCAGAATGAAGCCCTCATCATCCACAGGGAAAAGGTCAGTGACCTGCTATACCACTTGGAAACACACACAGGTTTATGGGGCCAGATGGGATCTACCCAAGGATACTAGGGAGCTGGCAGAAGTGCTCACTGAGCCACTTTCCCTCATTTACCAGCAGTCCTGGCTAACTGAGGAGGTCCCAGTTGAATGGACATTAGCAAATGTGATGCTCCTCTACAAGAAAGGGTGGAAGGAGGATCTGGTGCTGGGGAATGCTATAAGGCAAGCCATTTTGAGTGCCATAATGTGGCACATAAAGAACAAACAGATGATCAGGCCCTGTCAGCGTGAGTTTATGAAAGGCAGGTGTTGCTTGACTAACCGGACCTCCTTCTCAGTGCATGAGGGAAAGGCTGTGGATGCTGTCTGCCTAGACTTTAGTAAAGCTTCTGATGCCATTTCCCACAGCATTCTCCAGGAGAAACTGGCTGCTCATGTCTTGGACACATGTACTTCTTCACTGGGTAAAAGACTGGCTCAATGGCGAAGCCCAAAGAGTGGTGACAAATGGAGTTAAATCCATGTGGTGGCCAGCCACAAGTGGTGTTCCCTTGGACTCAGTACTAGAACCAGGTCTGTTTAATGTCTGTATCAGTGATCTGAATGAGGGGATCAAGTGCACCCTCAGGAAGTTTGCAGATGGTGCCAAGATCTGCTTGAGAAAAGAAGGCTCTGCAGAGGGATCTGGACAGACTGGATTGATGGGCCAAGGCCAATCTTATGAGGTTCAACAAGGCTCAGTGCCAAGTCCTGAACTTGGACCACAACAACCCCATGCATCGCTCCAGGTTTGAGAAAGAGTGGCTGGAAAGCTGCTTATGGAAAACCACCTGGTGGTGTTAGTCAGCAGCTGCTGAACATGAGCCAGCTTCTGCCCAGGCTGCCAAGAAGACCAAGAGCAAGATGCTGTGGATGTACTTCTACTGTCATCTCCCAGGTCAAAAAATCATTTATTGCATGTCTTAAAGCTGCTTATGATATTCCCTCCCATTATCTACTGTCCTGTTGTGGCATTTATGGACGGAACACTTGGTACAAAATACAGCCTCAGCAGCAAACTATGAATCTTAAGCAGATCATTGCATGAGCACTAGCATTTCATAGCATCTCATAGCATCTCACAAGTATTCCTCCTTTACATACCTGCTGGGCTGCTCAGGGACTATTCATGAGTATAATCTTGTTCATATCACCCATCTTGATTTATCCCCCAGTACCTGTCCTTTCTTTTATGACTCCTATCACAGTTACTTTCAGTTCCCTGGCTTCTGTCACAGAGTTCAATTAGAAGTTAACAAACACCCTGTTCACACTGAGTTTCTGCTGCTCCTGCCATGTTCTCTGTGGCTCCTATGAAAAATGAAACATAACTTGCAGCACTTTATCATTCCCATGATCCTGGTCTTGTGCCAGCCTGCCTGCTTACCACCTTCCCTGCTTGCAGGCAGGCAAATCCCCAGTTGTCCCAGTTATCTGGGGTTTTACACATGTTGCCTGAGGATTTCCCTGCACTTTGGCTATTGGTCTGCATCAGAACCAGGGTACACAGCTTGTCATCTGAAGGACCAAAAATCCAGGATCAGGTTTGCCAGGTTCCTCAAACACATTGCTGCTGCTGGTTCATGGGATGCTGCCTGCGATGCTCCATGAGGCAACTGGTGCTCACTGATTTCCCCTTCTCCCCAGGCAGCCAGGCAGCATGGGAAGTAGCAGAATCTTGGGAAACAAACCAAGAACCATGTTGTGCTTCTATCCAGTAGGATTAGGATTCATGAGTTTCCCTTTCCTTGAAAAAAAAAAACAGATTCATTTCAGAGTATAAACTTCCTTTTCCTTCTCACCCTTTGAGACCCATAACCCACACAGCATTTAAATGATGGATGTGGTGCGATTTGTGGAGAAGACAACAGTGAGATTAGTTTGAATTGTGATGATGCTAATAACAGATGCATGTTTCTCTAGCATTTCATCTCCAGAGACTTCAGATTTCAGGTTCTGTTCCATCCCCGACATACAACTTTGGTCTGAAAGTGTGGAGACCTATGCCATACCCAATGTACATCTATAAGAGCTCTATTGCATTAGCCTGCTCTGGCTCCATGGCTGTATCAAACTGTTTCATGCACTGATTTATTCAACACCCAGGACTCAAGAAAAAACCTCTGCCAATATCGTTCTCTCAGCAGGAACCTCTCACTTTGTAAGCTCCCACCTTCTAAAGGAATAAAGATGAACTCCTGAAGTCTCTTGAAGCAGGATGGAAAGATTCCCATGGTGTCACTGGATGGTGAATTAAGGCCAAAAAAGTAGCAATTTTATGAGGGAAGGAGGCCAAATAGCATCTCTACAAATGTGGACTCAAGAAGTCACTGGGATTGCTCTGCCTAAGGTAGACAGTTTTCTGTGGGTTAGGTACATGATGTTTGCCTCCAAAGCTGCTCAGGTAAAGCATTTCCATAGCAGTAGAATTTTTTAGGAGTTCAGGTGAATGATGAGAAGGTATCAGGTTCCCAAGAAATGTGTTATAGGAGGATGTGCTATTCTGAATTCCTTCTTCTGGCAGGCTCTATTTTAATCAGAAACTACACATTTTTCAACACGTTTTACCTGTGCAAAGGCATATTTGCCACAAATATGAGGTGAATTGCACAGGACAAAGCTTTAAAGAATAGCCTTTTGAAATGAAATTTGTACATTCAACGTGGAATAATGCATCTCTGCATCTGTTTTATGGCGAAAAGGATTCGGTGCTAAGCTTCATAACGGCTTACTAAATGAGACAACAAGGTATCCAAGGAGATGGGTTTGAAAATAAAGATTTCTTGGAGAAATCCTGCAAGAGGCACAAGGGGGTACCTGCTGTATAACTTCAGCATTCAAAGCAGTCATTAGTACAGCAGAGGCTGCCTTGCAGTTCATAGCCAGAAAATACCATCATACATCAGTAGACATTTTAATGATGTTAATGGGATTATTATTATTTTTTAAAGTAACTCTCATAATGTAATAACAATAAAACATTTGTAAGATTACTGTTCAGGGTGGATGTCAGCACCACAATCTCATCTGGGCTTTAAGGAAAAACAATCCATATATCATGAAAAACTATCCCAGTGGTGTCTGAGTGAAATCTCAATATAAAAGGCAAATTACATAGTTAATAGGCTTGATGTTCATTTTGTGAGGCTGTAGCCAGCACATGATCGTGCTATCACAGAACAGCTTGCCATAAAGGGAACTTATGTAAACTCAGTTAAAAAGAGATGTCTACACGTGTTTCCAGAGTTTCCTTTCATATCCCTATTTTTCATCCTGTCTCTCCAGAATACGTTTCTTTCCCAGATGGTAAATACACACAGCTTGAGTGTGAAGAATTACGCATCCTTACTGCCTTCAGGCATCATTCTCTTAGAAGAGATTACTAATTAGGTCATTTGGAGCCCTTCACAAATTGCATCTCTAAGGGACAATTTCTTTCATGACATCCATGTGTTTTCTTCTGTTACAAACAACACAGAGGTCATCTCTACAATGAACACCTCTGATTTGGTGCATCAGGTAATGTTTTACATAGATCTGAAGTTTGAATTTCAATTAGGTACATTAAAACCACAGTTAATTTGCGTGCTGGGCTTTATACCTCTCAGATTCATCTTGCCTATTTATCTTTTCTGTAGCTCTTTCATAGCTCCGAGCTATATGTGCAGAGAGTTAAGAAGGGCACAATTCAGCAAAAGACACTCAGAAATACTCAAAGAAAATACCAAGATTGACAGAAAAATGAATTCTGAAAGCATGAAGTGATTCAAACTGACTGATAATGACAAAAAAAAAAAATGCATTAAAACAGAGATGATTAAAAAGGCATTTCTGCAGGTCCCTGTTAGCATGTGAATGCTGGATCTTCAAGGAAGTTGTCATCTTCCCAGTATAGTGGGAAGGGAAACAGAGGCCAAATGCTACATCTCCCAAATCCTAGGCTAAAACTAGCATAATCTTTGACTATCAATAAGCAAACAATACTGCAAGGAATATTGAATTGCTAGAGCAAAAGAGGAGCTCTACTATTTATGCTGCTTCACGATAGTTCATCAGACACGTCCAAAACCCTTAGCAAGAAGTCACTGTGCAGTGCACCAGCATCAATCGCATTACTCTTTTGAAGCAGACCAGCGTAGACAAGCAGCACAAGATGTAAGGCTGTAATATTGGATACCAGCAGTCTGCACTGTGTTCATATTCTTCATATTTAATATTTATTTCATATTTGTACCTCAAATGTTTTAGTAATAAATCTCCACAAACCCTTGAGAAGACAAGCAAGTATTTATCAGGCAGTACTACTGGCTTTTTATATTCTTGTTTCTTTTTGCCAAGTAATTAACAGGTAGAAAAACTGTGATAAAGGAAAGTTACACAGATAAACTATGGAAAGCCACTTAAATCACACCAAACCTTTCATGAAGGTTTTTATCTTGAGCAACTCTTGTTCAAATGCAAAAAGAAAACTAACACAAAATCAGTGTTGTTCACTGGGATTCCTGATTCCTAGGCCTATATCATAAAAGCTAGGATTATATGTTTGAATTACCTGACACATTTCCGTTACACGCAAAGGCACTGTCAATGCCATGGCAAAGACCTTCCTATCTTTGATGGACGTCTACAAGCCACTAATGTGATGGGGGAAAAACAAAACAAAACTCCATGCAAAGCATTTGGGTGATGAGTATGGTGTAAGGCATCACTAAATAATGTTATATACACCTATATGTGAGATATAATTTAATATATAATTGGGATATATAATATATAATTAGGACCAATACATTATATACTTAGGTATATAATTAAGACCAATACAATATATAATTAGCACCATAGCATTCTCATTCTCAGTGCTCAAGGACTTCAAATTGGAATAGGTACAGCAAAGGACGAGTAGCATGGCCATAGAAGGAGATCAAGGAAACATTTGCATATGATTCCTCCAAGTATCAGTAAATCAGCCAGCTCCAAAGTGGGAGGGATGATAGCTGGATCAGCATGTATTCAGCATGCTCAGGCACATCTCTGGTTCTGGTGCCACAGCCCCATGCAAGTACAACTGGACCATTTCAAGGGCCTAACATAGAACAGGTTTCTAGGAAGATTTACTACTTTATTCATTTACATTCTACTATTGCTTTGGTTTTCTGGGCATTTTCTTTTCTGTTACAAATGATCAAAATAAAACTCTAGATAAGTAAAGTTTGAACCCGGACTCGATGGAGGTCTTCCCCAGGTAGTGCCTTGAAGTACTTAAATTGCCATTAATTTATCATTCTAGTTTCCACCAAAAGACATACTAAAATAATGCATATAAAGAAAAGTGGAGAAAAGTTTAACATTTGCTTAAGGGACATGGTTTTAAGAAAATTAAGAAGTAACTCCAAGTTACTTCACAGCATTACTGTGAAGTACTGTCAGGAGCTGCCTGGCAGATACCTTGGATGTGAAAGAAGGAGCAAGCATAATCTTCTTCATAAACAAAAATAAAGCCACAGTAATTGTTTCATCTGATTGCAGTTCTCCACTGAGAGACATAAACGGTGCTGTCACTTCTTTCAGTAGGTCATAATTGCACTGTATCTCATGTGAAATTAAAACGTCGACTGCAATGTCAAGGGCAGTGCATTCACAAACTAAATAATTGAAACGGTCTCTGTTACCTTTCAGATGGAAAGGTGACACATTCCAGGTTCTGAAGTTCCGGCCTGTTGCTGACTACATTCTCTGTACTTTTTGTTTCATCCCTTAGCATTAAAAGGAGATATGTTCATATATGAGAGTTTTGATTAATAAAGAATCCCACATAATATAGTTATTGATCTCAGAACTGTTCTGAACCAAATAGACATGGGTTCAGGGTCAAGTCCTCACATTCTGAAGTCACTCTTTTAGATGCTTAAAAACTTGAGCCATCTTTTCTGTAAATTAGAGGACCAGTTCCCAGTGACTTACATAGAAGCTGGAACACTCACAGAAATCATCACTCTTCAGTTAAACCTTGTGCCCCTGCAAACAAGGGCTTGAGCATCTGTTGCTGTTTGAGGAGATAGCTCTGGCAGCCCCTCAAGAGCATGCTGAAATCAACTCTTTCCTTTGACTTCAAAAGCCTCAGTCCCAAAACCACTTAGTCCTGATGTATGTGTTTATTGTCATCATCTGGGATTGACAGCAGAGATCACTTCTCTAATTCCTGTGATTTTTACTGGGAAAAGCTTGATGAGGGGTCAGATAAATTGGGGGAGGAAAGACCTACCACAGCCCACAATTCATATAGTAAGAAAATCAGAAGCAAGCCCACAGTGCTGTGCTCACCTCTGTGTCAGTGGCACCCAGCTCCAATTGCCTCAGCTTACTGAAAAAGACATATCTGCAGTGTTTGTGTTTGTTTTTTTCTGAAGTTAAGCACTCAGCCAACTGATTGTTTCTATATTACTTGTGCAACTGTTTATGTATTACCAAAAATATAAACTAAAGATACAGCGAGAAGAAAATCACAGAGCTAGCAGGTAAATTACTGGAAAAAAACCAAACCCATGAATAATTCAGGCAATGGGAATAGACTGTTTCTTATAACTTTTTTTTTTCATAAAGGGGAAAAATGAGTTTCATATGAACAAAACCTATCTACAACTAAAACCTATGTAAAACAAATAACTATAGTTTCATATGAACAAAACCTATCCACAGCTAAAACCTATATACAACAAATAACTATAGTTTCATATGAACAAAACCTATCTACAACTAAAACCTATGTACAACAAATAACTATAGTTTCATATGAACAAAACCTATCTACAGCTAAAACCTATGTACAACAAATAACTATAGTTTCATATGAACAAAACCTGTCTACAACTAAAACCTGTATACAACAAATAACTATAGTTTCATATGAACAAAACCTGTCTACAACTAAAACCTGTATACAACAAATAACTATAGTTTCATATGAACAAAACCTATCTACAACTAAAACCTATATACAACAAATAACTGTAGTTTTATATGAACAAAACCTATCTACAACTACAACGGCAGGGTGCAATTTTAAAGGTGAGTGATGACAGATGTTGAGACTGGCAGGTAACACTGGGAAAAAACCCTCTGGATTCAAACAGGGTGTTGAGGAAAGCTGAATGCTAACCTAATGAGAAAAATAAGATAATCACTGTATAGCAAACACTAATCTTGGCTTAATCCAATACATCCAGTAAGTATCAGAAAGAGTTCACAGGCAAAATGACTCTACAATAAGCTATTGTTAATAAGCTGATTAGTGATTTAGAAATTGTTTCCTGAGCAGATGACCCTTACATGGGAGACTGTCATATCTTCAGTCTGCAGACACAGAGTTCAGACTGGCAAGTGTAGATCTCGGTGAATTTATTTTCTATCCAGTATCTGCTGGAGCTGGAAGGAAGGGCCCTGGGGGGACTCACCACATGAGTGGCTCAGGCTGGAAAACACTGAGAAAACTTTCTGTTACATTGATGATTTTACCCTCTGTTTTGCCAGCCGTAACATGCAGTATTTTATCTAATGATAACAAATGCTCCTGCTGCACAAGTTCTGTGTTTCAGGCTTTTCTGATAACATTATGCTGGACAAATGTCTAATTTAATGGCAGCAATTATCATATTTCAATAGACCTGAGAGCTTCATGCGCAGGTCAGCACACCATTGTGCTAAATGTCATATGCCAGGACTGGAAAAGGATTCCTAGTCTCAGAAATTTTATAGCTATAACATTTGGCTGTGAAATAACAAATAGAAAACAGGTAGAAAACAGAGCGAGTTTTTGTCTAGCTTCCTATCTCCTTGCCCTTTAACTAATATCTATTCTCCACTGCTCAGAGCTTTACATGCTACTCACTGTCTGGCAGTGATTACATAGTGCACGCTCTCCAAATGAGAAGGTGCTAAGAATAAAACCAGGTTTAATCTGAAATTAATTGCACATCAGGAAAAAGATATGTTTTCAACATTTTGTGTTTAATTGAGAGCAGATTAAGCCAGGTATGATAAAGGGCTAAAATGTTCTTTGTAGGCTACAAGAAACCTAATGCTTCTTTTTCCCTTTTTTCTTCTGTGGACAACAAATGAATTGAAGAGCCTATGATGTTATTACTATTCAATCTGCTTCAGAAAGATGTTAAGATTGGAGATGACAGACGAGATAGAAATGTCTGTCTTTTTGAAACATCCAAAGTTAATTAAAATAAACCTGACCTGTTATCTGCCACCCAAAGTGTCCTGTGGAAGCAAGACTAATGGTAGCACAGACAAATTGGCTTGTCTTGCTAAAACTCCTTAAGGTTAATTAAAAATCAACTGGTTCTTTGAAAAGTGTCACATAAGAGATGTTTTTTTCCCCCCTTGTTCCTGTTGCACCTTTTCTGAACATTTATGATAAGGTTTTATGTAACTAAACGAGAAAGCTGAGATTTGTATCAAAGGCAGCAAAACTTGTGCTTAGCATAGGGGAAGAGTGTGACAGCTCTCAAGGTGCTCAGAGCAAGGAAGAGTCAGAACACTGCAGCAGCTTAAGGCAGAAAGTCATGGAAACGTGACTGTGGCCAGCTTCAAACCAGCTGGCTCTGGTGCTGAAGCAACCTGGATTTCAGTGTAAAATGTGTGCTAATTCAGGAAGTCTTTTCAGTCCTAGTCCCTAGGGCTAGGGCCACACAGCTGAAGGGAAAGTGGATTCACTTCAAATTAGACATCCTTGGCAACAGCCACAACCTCTCATCCCCCCCAAAAAATAATTGTTTACTCTGGATGCATCTCCATGTGTCCACCTAAATCATCCTCTGTTCTGGCTAGGATAATGGTATTTATTTGATTGTACCTATTACAGCTGTCGGTTTATACTGACTAAAAAGACCTCAGGGAAAACTATGCTGTGACTACCCAAAAAGCCTAGGTTTGTGCTGCATCACCACTATTGTTAGGAAGGGTCCCTGAATATTCACTGAACCTCTCCTCACACTTTATTGCTGCAATGTAATCCTAATATTTCTCTTCCTGCTATAAACTGGACATAGCAAAAACTCATCTGCTTTGTATTTAAAGCTATACACATTGGAAGGTTGTTGTTCTGCCTACTGTAGAATGTAGAACCTTAGTTCTTCCCACCTTACAATAATTCTGATGCTTCAAGAATCCCTTGAAACTGAAATTCTTGTTCTAGTCTGATGTGGTAGACAAAAACCTGGATACAGCAATCTAGCTGCAGTCCCCCGGTGCTGTGTGAAGGGGAGTTCACAGGAAGGACAGGAAAGGTGTAAAAGGTGATATCCAAGGTGACATCCAAGACCTGACATGAGGCTCTCTTATGAACACATTCCAGAATAATTGTCCTTATAATCATTATTAGTCAAACCTATTGCCTGTCCTTTCATAAATCGATTATCTTTCCTTTAAAGTATTAGGCAATCCAGGTACGAAACCAAATGTTGCACTACACCTGAAGGACCCCTTCATTTGTAATATCTAAAGAAAATGCATGTCTGTATGCCTAGCAAGCATATTAGTATTACTGTGTCTCGAGTTAACATGGATCTTGAAGAGAGTCAAAATTCAAATGTCAGGACTTATAAAAGGCTCAGATACTAAGGACAAAGATACAGCTTCCTGATGAAGCCAATTTTTTCCCATTTGCTGAATGTCCTATTCATTAAATGACAGGACAGGACATATTTCTCATCAAAACTGCTATCACAAATATTATCAAATCCCCTTGTCACAAATTTTTTCTCAGCCATGGCCATAGAAAGTTGTTTAGCCAATATGACTGAATAGTATTCCCAGTGAGAAAAGTCATGCTCTACATTTTAAGGACAAGCTACTTCATATGTGGATATAACGGAGGTCTTTTCATCTTACAGATAACAAAACAAAATATGTGTCTTTATTGATGCAAGTGTTCAGTGTTGTGACTTCTGAAGTGTTTGTTCCCTGAGACACTGAGGTTATCCAAGCTTTCTGTCTTGAATTTGATCCTCGGATTAAGTGCCATTACAGCTGCTTTTTGGAAAGCCTCATTATCTTTCCAAACGAACATGCAGAAGCTCTGTCTACGTATGATTGATGGTACTCAAGTGAAGCTGGATTCACCACCTCCAGCAAACTTCACAAATCAATCTTTCTGTAATTATAGCACAAAGCTTTCTCACTGAATTTTGGAAATCTGTGTCTGAATGAAGGCTACTTCATTACCACTGAGTAGGTCAATGGTATACATGAACTTCATTCATAACAGAGCCAACTGCTGATGAAAAGAAACCAAACTGGAGATGATTAATTCTTTTTCAGTGTCTACTTCTGGTCATCATGACAATTACTCATACCAAAGAGCTACCATTGTTTTTTGGCCTCATTTAATTAATCTTAAACCATCTAAAGGGAAATTTCAAAGTCCACTGCAACCAACTAGAGGATGATGTTTATAATGGGCCTGCCTACAGGGAGAGTTATTCATCTTTATAGTTATGGAACTCATGTGTCATTTGTCATAGCTGGCATTGTAATTTGTTTTCTTTTTGTTGTTTAATCAGTTTTCAGTTAAACAGACCTTTTCTTTATCCAGACAGAAAACTGCTTTGAGATGGTACGCACCCTAAAAACATACAATAAGGTGTGATCAGCCTCCTGAGGTGAGCAGCTTAGATTTTAAATAGAGAAGCCTTTGTGAACCTCATTTTCTAAAGGAGTGCAAAGCCAGAATGCCAACTTGAACAGTGTGAATAGAAGGTAGGCATTTTGATCAAGCACCTCTGTTCCTCTCTGATCTGATGCGATCTGTCGTATCAGAGCTATGGGTTCCAATTAAGTTAACATTTCTAGCTACCAATCTATCAGTGTCCTATAGGGGGTTTTATACATATTAATTTTAACCCTATGGCAACAGGTCAAATTGGACGGCTGGTCTAAACCACATAATAACCCCACACCAATAGCACCATGAAGTGAAGTTTCAATTACAGGCAAGAATATAGCCATTTCTCTTTTCCTTGATGACCATTTTTTGTGCAATTCAGTTATTCCTTTACACACCCTTAGCCCCTGTTTACATATTTACCCTTGGGTCTTCTTCTATTGCCAGCAAGTTTACTGGAACAGAATTCAGTCCACTGATTACATACAGATCCAGATTTATATCTGGCTTTTATATAAATTTCATCCATGAGGTCAGACTGTTCAAAATCTTCTGGTTTTGGGTGCCATTAGATTTAATCTAAACTCATCTGTGTGTCTTTGTATCTGAAGTTAAAAAACAGTTGTAAAATTATGTTAGATTACTAAGGAGAGGATGAAAGCCTCCTGAAAGCGTATTTTTGATCCTCGTTGTCAGCCTGCATTCAGATATTAAAAATTCTATTGTAAATTCAAAGAGATGTCTTCATATATATTAAATCATCACTGGTTTATGCTGAAAGTTGGCATAGAAATTGGAGATAACAGGCAGAGCCCCAGTTAACCTCACAAATGTTTTTATTTTGGTTTGGTTTAACTATTTTTAAATAGAAATGGAAAAATATGCTATGAAGAACTGTAGGTAGCAGAAAAGTAATAAATAATTCAACACTGGGAAAAGAGAAGCAACTGTAGAAAGCCCTACAGGCATTTTATTATAGAGCACTTGGCCATCTCAAAGGGGAACAATACACAGCAGGGGCCACCAGAAGAACTGGCAAATAGCCCATCCTATTTGCAGTTTTTACATTCTCAACTCACTGATAAACACTGTGGTATGTTCCAGATAGAAATTAGTATTTCCTCCAGGCCTTCTGTTCCTATGCTGTTTCTTCTGGGACCGTGCTGTCAACTCAGATAATGTACATTTGATCAGCTGAAAGGAACAGCCACTGTAGAAGGGTGGCAAGCTAACATGGAACCTGTTCACATCCATTAATTATGCTAGGAAAGAAATTCAAAGCCAAATCTCCATCTCAGCATCTTGTTTTGGTTTTCTTCTTTAATCAAATAAAGATAGCTCAACTTACTTAACATAAAGCACACTGGTAGACTCTTGACTACGCCACTATGAGAAAGTAAGGATCAGCCATGCCACCTTTGTGAAGCCAGTTAGGATTTTTCAGGCTTAGAAATAGAAAAATTTTAGTTTGGAAGCAAATAAATGGAGACTGTGAATCCACATTCCCCACTTGTTATGATCCACCAGTGTAACCATGACGTCCCATCCAGGCAGTGATAACCATTCATATCATATGGAGCTGAATAGCAAGAGGCAACCATCTTTATCATTTTACTCATCAAGAGACCTCCTTCTCTCTTCTCCAGTATACTCCCAACAAATCCCATCTAGATAAAACTTGTTCTCTTTCACTGTAAATGATGGTATTTTCGGCAGTGTCAGGCCGAAGGTCAGTGAGGTTAATATACTGTCAAAAACCCAAGCTAGGAAGAGAATCAAGTGACAGGCAGCTTGCACTGAAAATATTACTCCTTTCTTTTATCTTTTTCTGTTTATTCCAGCCGGGGGAAAACAAAATTAAAACAACAGAGAAGATTTTAAAAAAGACAGGGAAAAGGGGGATATCTAAATGAAAAATAGTTTTTTTGCTTGTTTTTTTCTTAAAGGGATTGGATAAAACTGCTGGAAAACTGAAAATTTGTTCTGAATATTTTTTCCATAGAGAAAAATATTTGTCCCATATTTTAATCAGCCCAAATCTATACTTTAAGAAGTCTTTATGTGCTTAAGCTTCTCAGAAAGAGAAAAAAAGAAACTGAGCTTATGAGAAAGACTCAGTTGAAAACCAGATGGCTTCTGCAGCAGTGAATAGATTGAAAACTGTGCCAGGAGTGAACAGCTCCATAGATTAGGCAAGAAGTTTGAGAGATCTTCTGAAAGAACACAACAACAGTCATGATTCAAAACACTTACAGAGTTTTTATTACAACATATAATTGACTAATTGACTGAAATATATCGTGATTTATTCCACGATGCCTTATACTTAGTACATTTTCTGAAATTACAAGAAAATGGAAATAAAACAAACATTCTTTTAGATTGAAATGTGGCTTTTTGGGGTTTTCTTAAGAACTCATTCAAGCTTGCATTTAAAATCTTTTTCAACTAAAAGTTGTGCTTTCCTGAAGGGAAACTTCTCTGCAAGAAAGTAATTATTTACTAATGGGGCTTCATGTTTAAATAAAGAACAAAAAAAGCTTTTCAGCATTTTGCTTTTCCCTTCAGCATGTATAGGTTTAATTTTATTTTGTTAATTTCCTTTTTTTTCTTTTGTCAAAGGAAAGAGGAAGAGGGTGGAAATGGAGCCACAAATGAATGGAAAATGTAAAATGGAACTGTTTTACATTTCTGAGGAATTATAATGTTTCCATGGATTAAAAACTTCACAGAGGAAAGTAGAGATGTACCAAAGAAAAGTACCAAACTCCCACAATTACTGTAGGTTTTCAAAAGGTTTTCATTTTAATATTGTGGACCTATAATTATGAAAACAATTATAAGAAGCCGCAAAATACACAAGGATCTAGATGGTAAAATCTCTGTATTTTTCCTGGGTTGGCATATGGCTTTCCAATTCCATAGAATTAGGAAGATAGTCATGTGAAAACCAGCAGCAGCAATAAGAAAACCCCAGGGGACCCCTCTGAGTGCCTGCTACATCCATTCTTGAGTTTATACCCTGTTGGGAAGACGCATGTCATTTTTATCTCTTTCTTTTTTCACTTTTTCTATGTAAAGTGACATAGTTTTTCAAACTTTAGAGATTTGTTTCTGCTTAGTTACTGCTGAGGCGTCAACACTGAATATTTGTTGGAATGGCCATTTCTAGACTGGCCTCTGCATTTCTACCTCTGATTCTTGAAGATAACTTTCAAAGACGTT
The DNA here is from genome assembly GCF_033783945.1 of Neopsephotus bourkii. Lineage (NCBI taxonomy): Eukaryota > Metazoa > Chordata > Aves > Psittaciformes > Psittacidae > Neopsephotus > Neopsephotus bourkii. The sequence goes on from NW_026901486.1 coordinate 406,188, forward strand.
TTCATTTAAAGCTTAAGCACAAGGGCATCAGGGCTTAAAGAAAAAGAGAATTTCACCATCAAAGAGAATCAAAGAGAATTTTAAAGTATCTACCCTGCCCTCCAAAGCTGAATCCCATCTTTTAGAAGACGAGGGAAAGTTTAACATCACCTTTTGAGTGCTTCAATGACAAAAAGATGTTGACTTGGCCCTTTATCTGGGGGTGAACTTCTTAGCTCAGCACTGTCTATAAAAATAAGCAAAACTGAAACATAAAACAGAAAAGCAGCGAGGGAGAAAATCATTGCTTTTTAGCAACAAATAAGTAAGCACATACTACAGCACCTAATAAATTAGCACCAGTGTCACTGAAAAATATAAATAGCATTTTCAAAGGACAGCTTGTCACGTTCTCATGACTCAGGGATTGTTGTTTGTTTTCCCCTTTCCACTCCCCCCTTTAATTAATACATTTGCTTCCAAATCAGATCTGAGCATTAGGAAAATGTCGCACCATATGTGTGTTTATTTTTGCTCAAGTAATTATACTGGTGTAGGTTCTCTCTTTTCCTTTCTCACTTGCTGAGACAGAATGTTCCTTCAGAGGATAGAGCAGCCTCAGAGCAGCTGCTGCAACGTCTGAGGCACAGAAAAAGTCTTGACTCCGTACCCTTTTCCTTCTGTATGCAATGACCTTTATGGGGGAGTGAGGGAGTCCTTCTTCCAGGTGCTTTGGAGGAATCTGCCTATCACAATATCACAGTATGCTAGAGATTGGAAGGGACCTCAAAAGATCATCTAGTCCAATCCCCCTGCCGGAGCAGGAACACCTAGATAAGGTTACACAGGAACGTGTCCAGGTAGGTTTTGAATATCTCCAGAGAAGGAGACTCCACAACCTCCCTGGGCAGCCTGTTCCAGTGTTCTGTCACCCTCACTGAGAAGAAGTTTCTTCTCAAGTTTAATTGGAACCTCTTGTGTTCCAGTTTGTACCCATTGCCCCTTGCCTATGGCAGAATGTAGCAAAGAAGTCTCCTATAGCTGAACACAAAGCCCCAGCATGACAAATAGCATCTCTGTGAATACATTTCTATGCAAATGCCTGGTAACTTATGGACATGAGCATGGTAAGACTGCACATACTGACTACTCTTTTGGACAAAAGAGCAGTATTTTTACCGTAGTAAGTTAGTCTAAATTGTATCTAAGCAATCTGGGTATATCAGAGCCAAATCACTGCAAACTAGCCCCAAAATACTGCCCTCTTGGACTGGGATGGTAGAAGCAGCTTCCTTATGTTTTTTTTTTGCAGTGGAATTTTCTTCTTCACTGGTGAATATTTCTTTTTCATCTTCCCAGTGAGTTCTGATGTTTTCTGAGTGATCTGATGTCTGCAAGTGTTTTTCTATTATTTCTGTTATTGTAATCTTACTCCAGTTACTCACATAATATCATACTCCAGTATCATTGTCTATCAACCAATAATCTCTCTACCAAAAGAGAAAGATCATGTACAGGTCCTCTTGGGTTTTCTTACCCTATAGGGTTTTACATGACAGTGTCAAGATGGTTTCAAAACATGGAAAACACCTTGTGCAGAAAGATAGTGTGTGATGATTTTGTGACTCTAGACATACAGGGAAATATTCTCGCCATGAAGTTGGACATTTCAGATGCTGGATAAACTCAAAGGTCTTCAGAATATCTGTGATGCTTTCCTCAAGTGTAGCCTTTTATACCTATAGTTTCTCCAATGCCATTCTCATCAGACTGACATTTGCAGAGTTCAGAAGGCAACAAGAAATACCAGAAATAAAAGCCAAAAGCTTCAACTGGGGCTACATAATATGGGCACTGTAGGAATGGTTAATGCAGGCAAAACATGGACCAAAGAACATTCCTTTCTCTTTAAGCCATAAATAAAGAGTTCTTATAACCAAAGCATAGCTGCACAGAGGCTGTAGTCCTCTGGTTATTGATGAAAATGCAATCTTGTTCTTTCTGTATCCACTACTAAATACGTGGGATGCTGCTGTCCACTTGGGTTTTGGTTCTGTTTTCCAACCACTTCATTTCATTCCAGTACAACAGATCATGATGCTGAGAAGCAGAATTTAGACTTATGGCCATTTTAAGTCTCATACCTATTTGTTCACAATAGTCCCAATGGCTTGGCTAATATGAGCTTTCTATCTGAAATCAACTTTATTACTTCATTTCCGTGGGTAAAGGAATGAGCGGCTTAATATAGCTGGCTTGGGATTTTCTACTTAGCCATTTAAAAGTGTTGTACAGCTAATAAAATTCTCTGTACTTATTTATCTGTCTCAGTATTCATTTCCTTGATGTCAAGATTCAAAAGTCCTAATATTACTGTAATCTATAGTCCATTATTATGGATTGCTAAGAAAGTTTGTTGTTTGCCTGTTTGTCTTTTGAAACCTATCTTTGACAATAAAGTAACATGGGACATTAGGATCCACTTCTGACAATCTTAACCTAAATAGTGCAGGAATTACAGATTTCTTGTGGGTTTTCTACTTGTTGCAGTGATTTACTTGTGCCTGGTAAACCCATTCTAAGTCAGATCCTTCCCAAGCACAGTGATCTCCAAGGACCCAATGGGTGCAATGGACAGTCACTGTGCTCAATAAAAGAGTTGTCAAAATAGGTTCATTTGGGCTGAGGAACCACAAATCCTTCTTGAAACCCAAAACAGCTACCAAAAGCATTGCTCTTTTTACCTCTTCTTCAATGCACAACTATCTATCAAATTCTGGCTTTGGGAAGCAGTTCAGCTTGCTAGGTCACTGCAATGGTGTGAGAAGGTTAAACCCTCCACAGATACCCTCCAAACCTGAAATTTCCTGACGAAAGTTCAATGCCCTATTGCTCACAGAGGAAATCATCAGGGAGGAGAACTTCACCAGGTGCTCCATCTGTCTTCTCTGGCTTGTGATCAACAATGGAAGTCATGGCTTAAAGCAACCCCGCATTATATGTTCACCACCAAGTGCTGAAGCCAGGGGATCCTTGGTTTATCACTAACACCTGAGCTTGTACACCTAAAACAGTTGAGGACCTTAGAATGCATTTTGGTTACTTTCTTACTATTTTCCCTGCAGAAGTCCCTATATAATGTGCAAGACCTATGGTCCATCATACATAAAATGTGGGCTGATGCCTACTTTGGAAGCATGTACCCAAATTGGGTGCTATACTCTTAGCTGTGAGAGTACCTTTGCTAATATATAAGTCATGGCTCAGCTGGTCAGCATTGTTCCCATTCTAAGGTAGGAAATCTGTTGGGCTGCTTTTCTTACAACCATCCTGCATAAAAAATAATAGACTACAAGACTAACGGAGAAAAATTGAAGCAGCAATGTGTCTATGCCTCTCATTACACAGACCAGAGAGAGGTTTTAAAAAGCTGGTCCTGAAATGTAACGTCATAAAGACTGTTGCATCATGGTGCAGAGAGGCTGTACACATAAGGTATGTGGAAAAGCAAAGGGTTATTTATATGCTTTTTAACAAAGCCCTCTTAGGAGATCACAATCAAGTCATGGTGTCCTAAGAAGTCCTTGCCTAGCAGCTGTCCTGGTTTTGACTGGGTAGAATTAATTTTCTTCCTAGTATCTAGTATAGTGCTGTATTTTGAATTTAGGATGAGAATAATGTTGATAACACATTCATAGAATCATAGAATAGTTTGGGTTGGAAAGGACCTTAAGATCATCCAGTTCCAACCCCCATGCCATAGGCAGGGACACCTCACACTAAACCATCTCACCCAAGGCTTTGTCCAGCCTGGCCTTGAACACTGCCAGGGATGGAGTATTCACAACCTCCCTGGGCAACCCATTCCAGTGCCTCACCACCCTCACAGTAAAGAACTTCCTCCTTAGATCCAATCTAAACTTCCCCTGTTTAAGTTTTAACCCATTACCCCTTGTCCTGTAACTACAGTCCCTAATGAAGAGTCTATCCCCAGCATCCCTATAGGCCCCCTTCAGATACTGGAAGGCTGCTATGAGGTCTCCACGCAGCCTTCTCTTCTCCAGGCTAAACAGCCCCAACTTTCTCAGCCTATCTTCATATGGGACATTGTAGTTGTTGTTGAGCAGTGTTTATACTAAGTCAAGGACTTCTGTGTTTCTTATGGTGCCTCCCACCAGTGAGTAGGCTGGAGGGCACAAGAAGCTGGGAGGGGACACAGCCCTAAACTCACCCAATGGGTATTCCTTACCATATTCCATACAATATGATGTCATACTCAGTATATAAACTGGGAAGAAACCCAGCCAGGGACTGCTGACTGGGGACTGCTGCTTGGCAACCAGCTAGACATCAGTCAGTGAGCAATTAAATTGCACATCTACCTTGTAGATCATAGAGAGACACAGAATCACAGAGTGGTTTGTGTTGGAAGGGACCTTAAAGCTCATCCAGTTCCAACCCCTGCCATGGGCAGGGACACCTTCCACTAGAGCAGGTTGCTCCAAGCCCCTGTGTCCAACCTACCCTTGAACACTTCCAGGGATGGGGCAGCCACAGCTTCTCTGGGCCTCCTGTGCCAGATATCAAAGCTCACAGTGATTATAGGATTCACTGCTTTCAGGGACACTTGAGTGATCACACCAGCTCAGGTGCTGCAGTTACTGGGCAGTGGACATCAGTGGACATTTTCTGTAGACCCTGAGTCATGCCTGTGTTTTACCAATAAAAAATGTTTATTGGGTTCAGAAGCTCTTTGTGTTGGAACTGGTTATTGGGGAAGAAGGTGTCATTAGTTTAGCTTTGTTTTTTCAATTTCTTCAAAGCCAAGGAGCTAACACTAAAACTGACCCTGAACTGCACCTTAGCATTGATTCTTCCCTATCTAGCAGCACTGGTAGGCACTTAAACCTTGCAAGAGTACATAAGAACAACTTTGGGCTGCTAGGCTTTGCATGCCTCTTTTATACTGGACTATGGATGCTAAAGTGATCACTAAATCTGTGATTTCCTCCTTACTTCAGCCTATTGTAGAGCCTGAAGGATTCAGCTAAAATCACTCAATTCACTGCTCGTATATGAAGAGAGCATAACCTTCACTGCTTTTCTTTCACCTTCTTCCTCCCCTTCATCTTTCTTCTGACACTTGAGCTTAAATCAAGTACACAACAATAAGCAATGGCAAGTTGCTTATGTAGCAACACATCAGCAAAGGCAATGCTGCCTGACAGGCAATTTCAAATCTCACTGACTGACCAGTAGTTAATAAAACCAAACTTTGAGAGTATTTTGAACCAGCACAGATGCTTTTCATGTTTAATGAAAACAGCAAACTACATTGTTGCCTTGACCTCCATCAGTCTGGGTCACTAAGTATCTTTAAGCATTCTGTGTAGTTTGAATACATCTGGATGCTCTGTAATAATCCAAGATCAACCAACATAAATAGAACAATCCATCGCAGATATGGCCTGGGAAGACATTTACTTGAGGAATGTAGAACATTTGGGATTCAAATTACAGCATTTCCCAAGTTTCTTTAGCTTAAGATTTAAAACTGAGAATTACCTGCGCAGTAGCGTTATTTGGGGTAATTAAAAACCCTGTGAAAGGCAACATAAACAATTCCATATACTTCGATTCAAGCACTATAGTGGCTTTTTTGTAGTGTGCTTATTATCTTAGCATAAACTGTAAGTAAAGCAATGCAAAAAAAGCAGGTGAAATGTGTTCCTTTCTTCTCACTTTAACATCAACTCCCAGACTTCAATCTTGCTAGCATTTAACACGCCGTTCTCTGTAAGCACATGAATAATCCTCTTTATTTCAGTAGCAATGCTCATCTGCTTAAACTAAGCTGAAATACCCCCCATAGAAGCCATTTTTTAACACATTTTGAAGGATGCATTGTGAGCGATGTAACATGTTTAATTATAAGGGAATTGTATTGCTGCTCTCAGAGATGAAGCTGGTGCTCTGTACTCCAGGGAAAACAGCTAATGTACATATTGATTTATTTTACAATGCTCTGTTGGCACCCTTCAAATCACTAAAAATTCCAAAGTTGGCAGCTTCAACCAGAAATCCAGAGAGAAAAGATGTGGAATGTTCCCCAACAAACATGGAATGCCAAAAAGAGCTCAGCTAGAGATGTTTTGAAGCAGGGAAAAATTAGGCAAAGTATCAGCTTGAGCTAGATTCAAAACAGGTTGCTAATCTGTTTCTCCAGCCTACTTTACAATGAAATGAACTCCGGTCCCACAGTGGGTAAGAATGAGGCTTGTCCCAGTTAACAGCAATGAACTGAACAGCAGAATCAGGCTCTGCATGAATGTGACTGTCCTTTTTCAGCAATATAAAGACAACTTCAAAGTATTAAACTATCTAATGATTTATAGTGTCATGCCAATTTATGTGAGATGGGGATTTGGCTCTTTAAATTGTTCTAGCTTGCATGCAGTAAAATCACACAGTACATCCAAAGTTCAGCACATTCTAACAGTGCATCCAAACTGTCTACTTGATCTATGGGATGAACTATGCACACTCATAGGACTGGGTCCATAAACCTGGGCTGACTTAGACTGAGGTCACCTCACTTCATCTTTTGCATATGCTTTTACTTAAACAGACAGAACTTTGTCTAGCAAAACAGGGGGGATCTGCCATGCAGTGATGCCATGCAAGTAGTTCTCAGTCATAGAGTCATGGGCAGGGACACCTTCTACTAGAGCAGCTTGCTCCAAGCCCCTGTGTCCAACCTGGCCTTGAACACTGCCAGGGATGGGGCAGCCACAGCTTCTCTGGGCACCCTGTGCCAGCGCCTCAGCACCCTCACAGGGAAGAGCTTCTGCCTAAGAGCTCAGCTCAGTCTCCCCTCGGGCAGGTCCAAGCCATTCCCCTTGCCCTGTCCCTACAGGCCCTTGTAAAAAAGTCCATCTCCAGGACCCCTTCAGGTATTGGAACACTGTTATATGGTCACCCCTGAGACTTCTCTTCTCCAAGCAGAACAAGCCTAGCTTGTTTCAATGGACATACAGATCAATGTGGGGCAAATCCAAGGTGTCCAATAGGAGAATGGCTTTTCTGGATCCTGGAGCTGTCAGCTAAACAGTCCGATGTAAGAGGAATATCTGTTGGCAATCTCACCTGTAGAGGTTTGTCCAATGATAGCAGGTTTTCTTCTTCATGTCTGTCTCCAGTGCACAACAATAGAAGGTCATCCCTATTTCCAAAGATTGTTTTCCTAGCTTGTTAGGGCAGCAGTCATACTTCAGTTGCTTTATTTAAAAATATAGAATTCCTAAATGCATGTTAATATGATAGTTGGAGCCATATGGACTTTCATGGGAAATGTTTATTCACTTCCTCTCTGTCTCATTTTTTTTTAATAGAATAAAGAGGGGGCTGGAAAGCTGGGGAGGAAAAGAATTATATCCTTGAAAATTGCATGCGGTTAACATCAAAACATTTTAATTGAACTTCACGTTACAAAAATCCAGATGGTCCATGTTTTCTTCAAGCCTCAGGGGACTGCAACATGTTATTGTGTAAGATGCATCATTCCCTTCCTCTTCCCTGATATACAAAGAACTTTCAGTCAGGATACCAGAGACTGTCGAAATCTGACTTCTCCTCTCCCTTAGGGATTCAGGGAGATTCAGGGAATTGAAGGGAATTGAGGCTTGAGGGTTTTGGGACTATCACCCCTCCTTTCTTGTGGGTTGGATTTCAAAAATCACTGTTTCTCACTTTCTGGGATGATGCAAGGGACCTACTCCTCAATGGATGTAAAGCAGACCTGTCTGATCTTCAGCTGGAACAAATCAGTTCCATAAATACACCACATCTAGCCACTGAGATGGGCAAGTAATCATGTATTGACACTCATTCTGTTTTGGACTCTCACCTTTAAAACATAGTTTTATAGGTCTATTGCATCATGGTATCTCACCTTCGTGCACTCAGATGTAAATCAGTCTCTCTGCTCTCTGGCTGTGATAAAGCACAGCAGTGTGCCTGGTGTTGTGATTTTACAATATATTCCTGGACACCACCAATGACATCCCAAGAACAGAATGACCTATGTAGACCTGCTGTGACCTGTATCAATCTGTTCCACTGTTGCTGAAGCCTATATGCATTACTGGTAGTAATTCAGTTACACTAAGTAGTATTTCACACACATGAACATCATCAGCTTTGGTTTAGAGATTGTTTTTACAGATTTAGATCAAATGAAAACAAATCTGATGTGCTGGAATTTCAGGCAGCCCCCACTGCTCCTCAGGAGACCATCACCTCCCACAGATTTCCCTGTCTTCTCCTTAAACACAAATTATTATGCCCTGAGACACATGACAGGCCATAGAATACAAGTTTTTGATTCCTTCTTGGGAGCAGAAGGAAGGTGGGCAGAAGGATTGTGACCAAAATAATCAGAATAATACTCAGTGTGTTCCTGTCATATTTAAGCTGCCTGTACCTATCATTAGAGACTTTGTGTGTCACTTCAGGTCTACAAATAAGATAAGCTGCAAGTGCAAGGCTTAGCTCATATGAACTACATTGGCATCAGGAACACCATGACCTTGTAGCTGCCAGCTTGCATAAGGAATAACAGAACATCTTAGCAAGTAACTGAAAGTGCTGCAGAGGGATCTGAACTGGCAGGTTGATGTGTGGAGAATGATGTGGGGAGAAGATTCTGAGCTGCAAATACATTAAACTCACCAGTGTAGAAGGAACTTTATGGTCTCGGGCACATCTACACAAGAAAGAGAAACAAAGTGAAAGTTAAAAGTAACCTGAGACAAAGACCATTTGCTTTTGACCTCCATCAATATGAAATAACTGCAAAGAGCGACCGAAACACATGTTGCCATGGTTCTTGTTTTTTGCCTCAATGATACTGAAAGGAAAAGCAAAGCATCTAATGAAATTTAGTGCTGCTGTCCCAGCTTGAGCACTACACAAGAAATGGAGGTTATGCAGCTGTCCATTTTCCTTGCAGGCTGACACTTCCATTAGCTTGGAGAACCTTTCACCTTTGTCTCTTCAATATTTAGATTTTCCACTCTGCTTGCCAGAGATGCTGCCAAGTTGTCGATGCTTCACTGAGCAGAGCAGTGAGGTGGGGCAAGCACCTCTCCTGCACACATCCTGTGGTGTTAGGATAAGAAGACAAAGGATAAAACAGATCAAAGAGAAGAGGTTGTTGCAAAGGAAGAAAGGGAGAAAAATGGCCTCAGAAGGAAAGTATTTCCTCTGTCACCTTTTAGAAAGAAAGAGGGAGGTGCCCAAAGAGGGAGGCAGGTGCTCACTGGGACTTACTGGTGTAGGAATCTCTGCAGGGACTATTTCTTGTCAAAAGGGACTGGTGGTGGTGACAGGAGTCCAGTATGGGGATGTATGGGAAAGAGGAACTTGAACCTTACCTTTTTTTAATGTCAGAAGGTAGATTAGATAAATTACGTTACAATTTAAAAATAAGTGTTAAATCATGTTAAATGTTAATTTTTTAAGTTTAACATGAATTTTAAAATAAAACTCTGTCCATAACGATAGTCATAAGGTGACAGAATGAGCACAGCTTACCAAGCTGGCACACTTCACCAAACCACCACCGCACACACCCTCAGCCCAAGGCAAATCATAGAATCACAGAATGGTCTGGTTTGGAAGGAACCTTACAGATCATCTGGTTCCAACCCCCCTCAACCTGCTGGTCACACTCCTTTTGATGCAGTCCGGGATAAGGTTGGCTTTCTGGGCTGCAAGCACACATTGCTGGATCATGTTGAGCTTCTCATCATCTTCTCCTCAGTCCTTCTCAGCATCCTTGCAATCCATTCTCCACTCAGCCTGTATTTGTGCTTGAGATTGACCCAATCTACATGCAGGACCTTGCATTTGGCCTTGTTGATCTTCATGAGGCTTGCACAGGCCCACCTTTCAAGCATGTCAAGGTCCCTTTGGATCCTCTCTCTTCCCACCAGACTGTCAACTGCACCACATTGCTTGGTGTCATTGACAGACTTTCTGAGGATGCTTGATCCCACTGTCTCTGTACTGATAAAGATGTTGAACAGAACTGGTCCCAACACTGACCCACGAGGGACACCAGTTGTCACTGATTTGCACTTGGACATGGAGCTGTCGACACAACACTTTGAGTGTGACCATCCAACCAATTCCTTACCCACCAAGTGGTCCATCTGTCAAATCCATGTCTCTCCAGTTTAGAGACAAGAATGTTGTGCAAGACAGTATCAAATGCTTTGCACAAATCCAGTCTCTCTAACCTTATCCATCATCTCTGTAAACCCAACATACAAGGCCACCAGATTTGGCAGGCACAATTTACCCTGTCTGTCACCAGTCACCTTATTTAACATGTGCCTTAAGATCCAGGAGGATCTGCTCGATGTTCTGCTGGGCAGTGAGGTGAGGCTGACCAGCCTGTAGTTCCCTGGGTTTTCCTTCATTCTTTTTAAAAAATGGGAGTTATATTTCCACTTTTCCAGTCAGCAAGAACTTCACCAGCTGCCACAACTTCTAAAATAGGATGGATAGTGCCTTAGGATGGTTCTTCACTCTTCCAGTCCCTGCCTTTGCCTTCTGTGACTTGGTTGGTGTGGCTGGAGCTCTTACCAATGAAGACTGAGACAAGAAAGTCACTGAGAAACTCAGCCTTCTCTATGGTCTGGGTAACTACGTCTCTCATGTCCTTCTGGAGAGGGTCTGTGTTTTCCCTAGTCTTTATTTTATCACCAATATACCTATAGAAACTTTTCTTTTTGCCCTTAATTTCCCTGGCTAGGTTTAATTCTACTGGGGCTTTAGCTTTCCTAACCTGATCCCTGGCTGCTCTGACAATTTGTCTGGATTCTTCCAAGACTTCCTGTCCTTGTTTGACCCTCTGTAGGCTTCTGTTTTGTGGTGGAGTTAGTCAAGGAGGTTCTTGTTCATCTACACAGTCATCCTGGTGTTTTTGCTGGACTGTCTCTTTGTTGGGATGCATTGCTCCCAAGCTTGTAGGAAGGGATCCTTGAATATTAACTAACGTTATTGGGCCCCTCTTCCCTCCAGGGCTTTATCTCATGATACTCCACCAAGCAGATCTCCGAAGAGGCCAAAGTCTGCTTACCTGGAGCCCAGCATAGTGAGCTTGCTGCACACCTTCCTTTCTCTCCTAATGATCTTGAACACCATATCATGGTCACTGCAGACAAGGCTGCCTTCGACCTTCACATTCCCCACTGATGGGACAGCCTGTAGCAGGCCTTCACTATAATATCAACTGCATTGCATGTAATCCTGACCCATAAACTATCAGTTGGCTCCTCATCTATTCCCAGGTGGAGCTCAGTGCATTCCAGCTGGTTTTGACGGAGGGTAACCTCCCCTCTTTGTCTTCCCTGCCTGTCCTTCTTGAAGAGCCTGTAACCTTCCATTCCAATGCTCCAACCATAGAAGGCATGCCATCATGTCTCTGATGCTGATAAGACCATAACCCTTCAGGCATGCTTATATCTTTAACTCCTCTTGTTTATTCCACATACAACCTTTAGAGGGACAAAGGGATTTAAGTTGGGTCCCTAGTGAAGCTGACACAGTCTGGAGGGGCAGGAATTCCTTTGTGCTGTTCTTCAGGAGCTATCCTTTTGGCCTGCGATCCCTCTCCAGACTCGAGGCATCTTTCACTGGCACTGACACTAAATGTATGGCAATTTGATTTAGCTTTGCTGGTAGAGAAAGACGGTTAATTTAAGTTACATTATTTCACATGGCAAATGGCAAATGACTGCAGTTCAGTGATGCACAGTAACTCGTGACAACACACTCTCCACGCTCAGAGATCTGTAGGGCCATGAAATAATGGTCCCAGTCCTCATCGCTGAGCCACTTAGAGCCAAGCACGTGAGGCAGAAATGAATGCTCTTAAAGTGGAAAGAAAAGGGATGGATTAAGTAACACCACAATTTTCCCAAGTCTTCACAAGTCTTGGGAATTTACAAGTGCAGTGCAGAACAAATGAATTCCTAGAGGAAATCCACACAGGTCACTGCAGCTCCTGGTATTCAATCACAGCAGTTTGCTTTACATTGCAGGGATTCCTGTGAGCCTCTGGGCATACTGGTGGTGAGCCACATAGAGATACACAATATTTGCTTGAGACTTAGCTAACACTAGTATCCTATGCTGTTAGCTGGTTTTCTGCTGTGCCCGACTCTCCTGTGTGATTTGGGATCAAAGAGTTTTCTATTTGCTTCTATTAGTGGGATCTTGGATAAATTACTGGTATTTGCCTGACTGATTGTCGTGCACCAGCAGTTGTCTTACCTATTAAAGCATCAACACTATAATCCCATACAAATAGTCAGGCCATGCAACTTAACCCACACGCACCCCAAGCCCTGTGAGTTGTTGACATGCACGTCAGGGATTTAGAGTTAAAGTTCACATGGTAGGAAAAAAATACCCCTCATAGTTCATTAAAGAACAGACACCAAATAAACCAACAGGAAGAAAATTGCACCCCTTCATAAGGTTAACACGCATCATCCTGTTTGTTTTCCTTTCTGTACTCTGCTTTTCCCATCTGGTTTGGTACCATTATTTGTGTCATTTTAACAGCCACCCACCATCCCCTCTGCGCTGCATAGATTTTCACACTCAAGATAAAAACAAACTCACTGTAAAGCACACTGAAAACTGCCACAGCATTCCGAAGACTCCCCAAGCCAAGGAGCACTCTATCAAAAGGCAGGCACCATATGGAACATGTTTATTGCTCTTAGTCTTTGCTGCTGTCTCCGAAAGAAAGAGGGCTTGAACAATGTGAGCTGCTCCTGTATTTATTGTCCCTCTACATACACATGCATATGTTCAAGTCCAAATATATGCTTTAAGTGAGGGTAAAAGCAACAGAAGGGCTGCAGAGTTGCTGCTAACAGGACATTCTGCTCCGATAAGCAGAATGAAAGGCTTGATTGGCAACGCTGAAAGGCAGGCTGCTTATTTGGTACAAGCTGCCTGATGAGCGAGAGCCAAAAATAACCCTGTTATTAATAATAATGAATCACAGTGAGAAAAGTGAGAGGGCATGGGCTTCTCAGCTCTTTGCACAAGTTGCACTTACGGTTAGTGAGAGAGAAATAAGCAGTAAGTCAGAGGAGATGGGGAAAAGGGAGAGGCAGACATTCCAAGTGCATTTTAAGGGCTTTAACTGAAGAACTGGTGCCATAAGGAGCTTTGTTTTCCTAGGCCTGACTGGTCAGCTATACCAGAGCATATCTGTGTGATAATTAGTTGGATGACCATCTTTTCCCTCTCAGCTTGTTGCCAAAATACTGCTGAGTCCTGAGGCCAGGCCTTCTTAATCCAGTTGTTGGATTTGCCACATGGTCTGAGCCATACATGTGTCGGTGCCGCTGCCACTCTTATTTCCAAGGGCTGAAGGAACTGCTTGAGGGACCCGTAGACCCCAAAGGGGTGCAGACTCAGTCCTGGAAGATGGAAGGATGAACTGAAACTGCTGGGGGGGGGGGGGGGTGAAGAAACTGCAGGGCACCCAGGCATTCACAGGCTGGGAGACACCTAAAGTCCCCTGACAAAGAAACAAGTGAGGGGTCAGTATTTGCTCTGGTTTCTTGTCACACAGATGATGATGGGAATCTAGCTCCACCATCCCTGCTCACTGGCTTTGTGACCCTGTGAAAGTCATTTAAGTATAAGGAGGCTCATCTGTTCCTTTTCACAGGGCTGTCCTGAGGACAAAAGCCATCAATGAGGTCAAAGCGCTTGCGGTCATGCCCATAGAGTACCTGGGACACCATCTCTAGCTGCAAGTGATAGAATCATAGAATCACAGAACAGTTAGGGTTGGAAAGGACCTTAAAAGTATCCAGTTGCAACCCACCTGCCATGTGAAGGGACACCTCACACTAAACCATGTCATCCAAGTCTCTGTTCAACCTGGCCTTGAACACTGCCAGGGATGGAGCATTCACAACCTCCCTGGGCAACCCATTCCAGTGCCTCACCACCCTCACAGTAAAGAACTTCTTCCTTAGATCCAATCTAAACTTCCCCTGTTTAAGTTTGAACCCATTACCCCTTGTCCTATCACTACAGTCCCTAATTAAGAGGCCCTCCCCAGCATCCTTGTAGGCCCTCTTCAGATACTGGAAGGCTGCTATGAGGACTCCACGCAGCCTTCTCTTCTCCAGGATGAACAGCCCCAACTTTCTCAGTCTGTCTTCATACAGGAGATGTTCCAGCCACTGATCATCCTCGTGGCCTCCTCTGGACTTATTCCAACAGTTCCATGTCCTTTTTATGTTGAGGACACCACAACTGCACACAATACTCCAAGTGAGGTCTCACAAGAGCAGAATAAAGGGGCAGGATCATCTCCTTCGACCTGCTGGTCACGCTCCTTTTGATGCAGCCCAGGATACGACTGGCTTTCTGGGCTGCAAGAGCACACTGAAGCCAGGTCATGTTCATTTTCTCATTGGCCAGCACCCCCAAGTCCTTCTCCGCAGGGCTGCTCTGAATCTCTTCTCTGCCCATCCCTGTGCCTGGGATTGGCAATGAGCAGCCTCCTATGTTTATAAGCCTTATAACCACATACACAAGAACTTCTGTAGATCATTGGCCCATAAAAAGAAATGACTCTAAATCACAAGCAGCTGTGAGTTTCCCACTACCCAGACTTTCTCCTGATGAATCACATCAGACTCTCCTGCAAAGTGGCTTCTTTCCCAGAAAGTCCTCCTGAGACCTCTTGTCCAAACTCAACCCCTTCCTGAGACATTACAAAGTGATACACAGCTCTCTGCAACCTGACTTTGTGGGCACAAGCTTAATAGATGCAATAAGAAATGGAGTCCTGAATGCCACATGTGCACAGAACTGAGGTTTTTCAAGGCATTTGGAAAGTGCCATCCATAAAAACTGCAAGTGACTTGCCAGACCAAGCTATGCCACTTGTGCTACAAAGCCATGATTTAGATGGAAATCATCTAGAGTATGTGTGGTGACTTTATTGCAGTAACAATAAAACTTGTTTCTGAGATAGTTCCACTCTGCAATTTAGTTTCTGTGCAGACTGGGAGGTTGCAGACTTTTACATCCAGTCCTCAATGAACCAGACACAGCAGCTGTACTTTGACCAGCAGTGGATAATCTGAAGGAGACCAGTGACCAGTGACTGGTAATATTCTGACAATTCATATTAGAAAGATTAGAAACAGAGCCTTTGAATAGGCAGGTCCCTCACCATTAGCCTTTTGAGAATGGCTTGAAAGTATGAAAGCATCACCCTGATCAAAGCTGACTGACCTGTTTGCTCTTGCCGTTTCAATCCATAAAGAAAAGGGGAAAATTGAAAGAAAACAAAACACACACCAAGTCTTGAGAAGTTCTGCCAGACTTTGAGTTGAAGACTGGAGTGAAATCCATTTTGCTGTCCTAGTAGATTAGGTGGAATAACTCTGTCCTCTGTACACTTGCCTTCGTAGACAGTGATACACAATGTTCTTCTCTGGTTTTAGCCGTTATCTAAGTGAAGTTTCAATCTTTGCAGGGATTTTATGACTCAATCAAAGCCAACTGTGTCACTTGATCATTCTACATATTTCAGTATAATAAAAATAACTAATCGTCCAACTCAGCTAACACAGAAGTCAGAGGAAGAACAAGGAAGAAAATTAGGTAAAAGATATGAAATATTCCATCTTCAGAGTGGTATTTTATTAGCTTTTGTTCTATTGGTACATCTAAATCCTCATGAATGAGGCCTATCATTACACCCAGTAGGGAAATTCAGATTTATGTTAACATAGAGAAAGAAGCCCAAGTTATAATTTGTATCATGTGGCATAACTATATTAAATAATGCACACTGTAAAGAACAGCAGGATGTGATCATGTGTTAAATAGGGTTTTATTTCTACCTTTTAAAAACAAGAAGAAATCTGTTATTAATGAAGAACAAAGACAAAATATCCAGCAGTAGTTACATACAAAAACTATTCTAAAAAACGTTCCTACAACAGGTGAGATGAGTTATCCTCTGAAAGTTGATTTTAGGAAAGTTTGCTAAACCAAAATGTACCAAGGGACAGTGATGCGAGCACTCAGGCCACACATATTCATTCTTGGAAGCTTGATACTTGGATTTTTGTGAAAGTTAAACATTGGAAAGAAATCTGAGTGAATATGATTGAATGGGCATATAAAGTATGCAGCATTGCAAATTCACAGCTGCAGGCAGTCAAGATGTAATTTGTGCTAACATCCAATTAGTAGCCACCATCCAGCTAGAACATGAACAGCATAATTTCTCTGATAGTCAGCTGCCTCTCTGCAACATGTTGTGCCCAACAAAGGCAGTCAGCAATGCTCTCTCATCAAAATCTTCTCTAACTCTCTCTGTGGTGGAAATTAGCACTGGCTGATTTGGGAAGAATAAGGTTTATCCCACCTGAGCTGTAATTACACCTCCATGGCTTACTGTCAGTCTGCTCTGCCACTAAAGATGTCATCTTGAGCTCTTCATGGGAGAGGTGGCTTCCAAAAGGAAATCCAGCCCACCAGTCTGATTCACCTATAACAGGACAGTTTATCTTCTATCAGCCTAGAGATACAGTTTAGCTTCAAGACCTGCTTTTTACACAGAGTAAGGCAAGATACAAATCACTACAAGGCAAGATGGATACTCCTCATTAACGTAACACTTATAACTGGTTTCTTACTGCAAAAGTGTTACAGTTTAAGCATTGCCAAAAAATTACATCAATGGAATTTTGCAGGTAGACCTTAATTCTGACAGTTGGATCATTATGATGCTCCATCCCAAGGTACTCAAGCTCATGTTTACATAGAGAATTGCATGACCACTACCAAGACTCACTATAGTAGCATCATTATTCCTTAGGTCTTCAACCACCTAAGAATTCCCCTAATCCTGATTTTTCCATTCTCTTGAAATCAACAGTGTTATTTTAAAAATAAATGAACAAAAAATATTAAATTTTAAAATATGAATAAATACATAACTAAATAAACAAATAGATAACTAAATAAACAAATACATAAATAAATGATGTGTGCATACGTGTCTCAGCATTCAAATGCAGGTTTGATAATGAAAGGTCATGCCCATGTGAAAGTGATATTACATGCTTGGAAGCACTGACACATTTCTAAATGAAATGTCTCCAGCACAGGAAATAACAAAATCAGAATTCACAATGCTGAACAAAAAAGCACATTGTCTCCTGATTAATGTAGATAAATACTTCCTTACATCAGAGTTCACTAATAAAATCTCATAATTGCAATAAGAAACCTTGCAATATGAGCAAAAATTATAGCAAACTCTTTCATGCTTTGCTGGTCTGATATCTTTGGTCTCTGACATAGCATTTGCCTTCAGAGTGACCAAATGAATTGTCATGTACCATAACTGCAACAACTATTGTTTAATTGCCTTTTTACTATAGTTTTGATAGACCAGTGATTGTCTCCAATGACAGGATAAAGCAGAGAAGCCGTGTAGTTACCACTGGTAGTGTTGTGCTGTTGTTCTTCATTACAAACATGTTTAATTTGACATACAGCATGTCTGTATGGATTTTTTTTTAATTGGTTATTAAAATGGCTTCCTGAGACCTACTAACAACTACCTTCACAATCTGCTTTCAATGCAAAGCAGCTAATGAGGAGTCAGACAGAAAGTGGACAAAGGCTTCATTCGTCTCCTGTGTTAAAGGAAGAACAATTTCAAGAAGGACAAGGGTATCTCTGGAAAGACTACATCACTTCTTTAAATTCACCTACAGGCACAATTGTGTGATTCCTGACTGAGAGGAATTCCTTGCTTTTCCTGTCTTGTGACTAAACTCTTAAGGACCAGCACATGACACCTTGGGCTTATCAGACATGACGTCCTTCATTCCAATTTCAGATGATCCAGCTGCATGAGCTGGACCTCTTGCAGTGGTGAGACATTCAGCCACGTGGCTTCTGAAGCCAAGTAGCTGCCTCTGTGCACTCCTCATGGTGCTGCAATGAGGCATGTATTCCAGCTGGCACTCCCCAGGATAACGTCACTCTTTGCTCTGGTGTACAACAGCGAAAGTCATTCACCTACTTATATTCATAAGGGACAGAACTTTTCCTACTGCTCGGAGCAGTAAATTTATCCATAGCTCAGGAAGTAAGAAACACTCATGGAGAGGTGATCCTGCCCCTCTACTCTGCTCTCGTGAGACCTCACTTGGAGTATTGTGTGCAGTTCTGGTGTCCTCAACATAAAAAGGACATGGAACTGTTGGAACAAGTCCAGAGGAGGCCACGAGGATGCTCAGGGGACTGGGGCACCTCCTGTATGAAGACAGGCTGAGAAAGTTGGGGCTGTTCAGCCTGGAGAAGAGAAGGCTGTGTGGAAACCTCATAGCAGCCTTCCAGTACCTGAAGGGGGCCTATAGGGGTGCTGGGGATGGACTCTTCACTAGGGACTGTAGTGACAGAACAAAGAGTAATGGGTTCAAACTGAAACAGGGGAAGTTTAGATTGGATATAAGGAAGAAGTTTTTTACTGTGAGGGTGGTGAGGCACTGGAATGGGTTGCCCAGGGAGGCTGTGAATGCTCCATCCCTGGCAGTGTTCAAAGCCACATTGGATAGAGCCTTGGATGACATGGTTTAGAGTGAGGTGTCCCTTCACATGGCAGAGGGGTTAGAACTGGATGATCTTAAGGTCCTTTCCAACCCTAAGTATTCTATGATTCTATGTGAATTCAAACCACATTAGACAAGGCACCCTACTGAAAGCCGGGCGTGTACATAAACTACTTTGCGACTGGCTTAATAGGTGAACAGCAGTGTTTGACTTCATCCGCATGGAAGAAGGGAGTAGTTATGGCACTAAATCCTCAAATCCAGACTTCAAACCCAAGTATGACTCGTTGGAAAAAACCTTGCAAAAATTCTACATCCACTCCATTTCCTCAGACATAATAATGGCTTTCTGTTAGAATTGAATCTGGGTTAAAGCAGTTACCCCAAACCACCTGAGTAAAGGTCACCTATCCAGGAATACATGAGTCTGGGGAAAGAAAACCAGAAAGAATGACAATAGATCAATTTCTTTCGGTACTCTACAGAATAAAAGACCTTCTACTACCTTAATTCTGATGCAACACTTGGGTAACATAATGAAGCCTGTGTCATTCTGGTTTTAGGATACTGCACCCTTTTAAATGTAGATGAGGATCTATGATTTCTGAAAGGTCAGCTGTGACTCAACCACTATTTTTATGTTTTTCTGGAAATTGTTTCAGTGAATCACTGTTGTACTTTCACTCACATTCACAGACATTTTATGTTTCTTCATCCTTTGTTCTCCAAAATAAAAGTGGTCTAGACTGAGAAATTCAGTGTTCAATTTGTTCATTTTACGTGGGAGGAAAACAGAAAAAATACCTTAATTTCATGAAGTGCACCTGGTTTCCTTAAGCCAAGGTTTCATACGAGGTGTAAGGGTCAAGAAAAATTGAATAAAGGAAATTTCTGCCACCATTAATTTCACTCGCCTTTTGGTGAAAAAGAAAACCTACATGAGTCAGACCTGGCTAAAAATGTTCTCACCAGAAAGTCTGTGGGCTAAGGTGAATCTGAAACATCCTCAGCCCAGCTGAGCTTTAAGAAGTTTTTCATGAATATAAAATACAACATCATGTTACAATATTTGAGTAACACATCATGAGTCAACATGCTGTTTATGTACTCAGAGATTACTGAATTAAGATGACACTTTCTGACTAAACAGAGGTGGTTTGTGGGCACCATAGAATCATAGAATAGTTTGGGCTAGAATGCACCTGAAGATCATCCAGTTCCAACCCCTCTGCCATGGGCAGGGACACCTCACACTACACCATGTCACCCAAGACTTTGTCCAACCTGGCCTTGAACACTGCCAGGGACTGAGCATTTACCACTTCTTTGGATACCCTGTGACAGTGCCTCACCTGTGGCAGTATAGAACTCCTACAGTACAGAACTTCTTCCTTAGACCTAACCTAATCTTCCCCAACTCAGTTTCAACCCATCGCCCCTTGTCCTATAGCTACAGTCCCTGATGAAGAGCCCCTCTCCAGCATGCCTGTAGCTCTGTTCAGATACCGGAAGGCTGCTCTGAGGTCTCTATGCAGCCTTCTCTTCTCCAGGCTGAACAGCCCCAACTTTCTCAGCCTGTCTTCATAGAGGAGGTGCTCCAGCCCCTGATCATCCTCGTGGCCTCCTCTGGACTTGCTCCAACAGTTCCATCTCCTTCTTACCTGTTGATTTCATGGAGAAAACAAAAACTTCCTTTGAAATCTTTTGACTTTCTTCATCCCTTGCAAGTCAACAGATAAGTGCCAGATAAAAAGATGAAAGAAGGAATAGTAGAATGGATAACATAGACCTGATTGTTGAGAAACCAGTTCTAGCTTACCATAACTCAATGTTTCCTTTAATCCTGATCTTGTTTGGTCTGCCCCCTTTTAAAATTGTGTTGATTATTTAAATAGTGTTTATCATAGTGAGAGCACTTCCCTTCCTCTTAGGCAAGAGCAAATATAAAATCATTAATATCTGAGAGATTTTGGGATTACACAGTGGTTTGGCTTGCATGTTTACCTAAAGAAAATATTTACTTTCCTTGAGTATTTACACCAATAAAGCTGGAATCCACAGGGGTCTTGAGCAGAGCATTTAAATACTAAGACAGCCAGCCAGCCATAAGGAAAGGCTTGCTAGACCACAATAATTGTTGTCATCCAAAACTCAGGAAAAAAACCCATGTGACCCCAGCAAGGCTTTCCTTTTGCTGAAAATGAACATGAGGAGGTATTTAGATAGAGTATAAGGAGGTTATCTATATAGAGTTCATGCTGCTTAGAGCTTGTGGGCTTTGTACATCTAAGGCAAGCACTCACTAATTTTTACTACATTCCCCACGTGTTTACATAAATTGCATAAGAACTCACTGAAAGAAGTGACTGCATTAACAACTTCAATTAAGGAGGGTTAAAAATGTCACTTCATTGCTTGCAGATGGGAAGAATAGGGTCAGTGAGATAGTCCAAAGGATGCAATCTTTAGCATTGGGAAAAGAATATCCCATGTCTGTTTTCAAGACCAGACACGTTGGATCTGTTTAAGGTTTGATTGACTGAGCAAAGAAAGTCTTAATCAGAATCTCAGAAGATAAAATGCTCCAGGATTAAACCAATTCTGATTCTCTAGAAAGATTTGTGGTCCTGCTGTTTACATTTCAGATTATCCTGGTAACCCTCTGAAGGATGAGACAACCAAGCCTCCCCTAAATTCCTTTACAGTTGTGGCAAACATGACACCTAGGCAACAGTTTTTTGCTGAAGCCACATTTCTTACTACAGCAACATATTTGGACAGGTTTTAATCTTCAAACCTTTAATGTTCAAAACCTTCAGGTCTGTAACTGATTTCAGTAGTCAATCCTTACATTTTTGCTATGACTTTTTGTAAGTGATTACCATTACCATATGTTGCCAATGCTAACTACAGAGAATATCATGGTAATACTAATTAGAAAGAGAGGAAAGTGTGTAGATTTTCCTGCTGTCTTCAGTTAAACTACTATTATTAATGTTGTGCATGACAATACCTAAGACAGAGGCACCGTTGTGTTAACATTAGAAAGTCCTTGCCCTACAGGACCATACGAGCTAATTAAACAAGACTGACAAGGAACAGAACAAGCAACTGATGTGAAAACAAAGCCTCAGGTCACATAACAATAGAGCTATATATAGCCTAAATACGCATCTTATTGCTCAACTGGTTCTGCAGCCATTGCACCAAGCTAACTCTTCAAACAGGTGAATAGGAAACAAGATAAATCATTAAAGGGTTTTGTAATGTTTTGAGCAGTATTCCTGTGGAACAAGATGGGCATTTGCAGTGTTGAAGTGATCTGTTGTAGAACATAAAGCACTGCAGTGACAGAGGGACACTTTCATCACTGGGCAAAAGAATGAAATCATAAAATTAAAGGAAGAAAATTAGTGAATATTTCTATCCAGAGGAGCAGGGCTTGATTAGAAGCAATTACATTCAATTCTTCAGGTATTGTCACTAAGTTGCTAGCAACAAGAGGAAGAAAACATGTTTTAAATGATGGCATAATTCATAACATTTGGTGGAGGTTGCTCTCTTTTAACCTAAGCTATTCAGTCAAGAGAGGCTTACAGTAAAACAAAACAGATTCATTCGTCATTAATCAGACCAATCCAAAAGAGAGTGCCATCATTTAGAGCATGCTGTACAGCAATAAAACACAATGACACATCGGAATTGACAAATATTATTAATCATTTGAAATGGAACATAAGGTGGTGGCAGCTGCATCTATGAATGCTACATTTAAAATCCAGTATTCCCATTCCAAATGTATACCAAATTGTTTGTCTTTGACAAAGGAATTGCATCAGAAGCCAATAAAAGACTTTCACTTATGAAGGTGATTGTGTAATAACTGGAGATACATTTTCCGAGGCACGCTGCAGATTGCTGGTGGGTGCAATGTGCATCTACAGAGTGAATTGGGTAGGGAAAACTGAGGTGTGAAACCAGTCAGAACAAAAGCACCTACAAAAGTAGGGGTGCTGTTAAGTTAGACTGAAAATCATATTAGCTCCAGTCTTGAAAATAGGGACCCTCTTGCATGCTCACCTTCTGAACCCATGTCTGTCTCTGGACTCAGATGATGAATATACAACTCTTGCTTCCATCTAACCAGGAGGTTAGAATGAAATTTCTTGGGTGTGAAAAGCCCTGATTAGATATGTCTCTTCTGTTCAGCAAATAAACACCTGCAGGGCTGAGGAGGAACTTTACAGATATGAAAACTGTACAGAAAGTGAAGGGAGAAAAACTGCCTTCAGTTCTTCAAAGAATAGGAATGAGGAGGCGCACCATGTTTGGGGTGACAGGTTTAACCTCAAAAAGGGAACTGTCATGCTTTGCATGCAATGCATACTTCAATTGTGGAGCATCCTCTGCTGCAGGGCAAGATGGTCAAATGTGCATAGGACGCCAAACAAGGAAATTAAGTACAACAGCCCAATCTCCATCCCAGAAAACCAGTATAGGAACTGCAAGGGTATGCAGTCTTTTGTATTCTTTATTACTATATCTGCAGTTGACTGCTTCAAAGGCAGGATACAGGGCTGGATAGCTCTGATCTTATTTTACTCCCTGAAGAACGGAGTTATCTCTCCCTGACAGACAGTTTCAGGGTAACTGAAATGATCAGTCAGCACTCATGTTGGTGACTTTTGGCTGGGAGCTTTCACCTGAGTCTCAGAAACTCTTAAAAAGAAGCTGAAAAATGGAAGGAGGGAAGTCCACACTTAACTCATATGATGCCGTTTATGGCTGGCTTCTCTTACAAAGTGAGTGTTCAGAACTTAAGAGCTATGGTAGCAATATGCAGTATTAATAGCCATAATATTGGGCAGGAGTTGGAGTGCTTCCAGTTTATACAAGCATAAAAAATTCAGAACACAGGCCTTAGGTCACCAACTTGAACTAAAAGTGATGACAACTGCGATGAGGGTAGGAAATGATCACTGGGAGTTAATAAAACAAGATAAAGTATTATCTTTTTCTTCTGTTATCTGCTCAATTTGTCAAAAAGAAAACTGTGAGGTGACTTGCAGTTGAATCTGAAAAACACCAGTGAGCAAAGCACATTCTATTCCAGTAGAGAAATGCCTCAGAGGAAGGAGTGGTAGAAGGTTATCCGCACCAATTCCTTTCAGTAACAAGGTACAAACTTGGAAAAGTGAGGGTGCTTAACCACTAAAGCAGATTTCAGTGGGAAGGGGCAAACTGTGCCACAGCTGAAAGACAGAGGCATTTCTACATTATATTCTTCATTCCTCAACAGAAGAGTAACTAGGTAAATTTTATGGCCTGATGAGTGTGCAAGGTACAGGAGGTCAGCCCAGATGATATAATGGCTTCTTTCTGGCTCTAAGATTTATGAATCTATCAAAAATGTATTAGAAGCTGGAGGAGGCACCTGTATAATCTCGACCTACTGCTGTGAGCAACATCTAAATGCAGAATTCGAGTCTCTGAGCTTGCACGCAGATGTGAAACAGCATTTACCATAAGCACAGCAGTGAAACTGGTACTAAAGCAACAACACTGAGGGCATAGGCACTGCCTCTTGCTGTAAAAGTTTCCAGCTCTAAACTTGGCTGAGACCTTCAGGCCTTGCTATAATATGAGTGAACATAATAATGGGATTGGATTACAGTGTTGTGCAGAGAAAGGAATCAACCCCTGCAGATATTTCCCAAAGAATCTCTCGTGGCTGATGGAAGCACGATCTGCAGCACATGGCTGCTGGCTGCCAGCACTCCACAGGGTGTCCCAGCTGCAAACCAGCCAGTCTCATGTGCAATGTGGAATGAATACTTCTGAAGCAACATCAGTGCTTATCTAGCAGCAACGCTGCATTGCTCTGCCTGACCTCCTCTGCACCCCTCCTGTGCCTGTGCTCAAAGCAGGCTTTGAGGCTTGAAGTGAAATGCCCAGGTAACATGACAGAAATAGTGCTTGGCTCTTAATTTACAGCATAGCTAGGTATGATTCTATGCCCTCTATGAAACACAGCCTTCTGCCCAAGCATCCTGCCTTTGAGATCACTGAGGGAGAAGAGAGGAGGCTTTTAAGATAAACTTTTCTCTCTTCCACTGGTTAGTGGTGATCCTTTCTCTCTCTAAGAAACATCCTGAGCCGGACAAGTTCGTTATGCAAGTGGAGGCTGTGATCCTTGAGGGGAGATGAAAGAAAAAGGTATTACCCTGAGCTAGATAAGTCCTGTTTCTCACAGAGGATAGGACAGAGAGATCCCCAAGCCCCACACTTACCGCACTTAGGAACTTTGGAAGGACTAGAAGAGGAAGACCAGTATTCCTGAAGGTGCAAACCACAACCTGGGCATGGACTGAAGACATCAAAGTAACAGTGGCAGGTACTTTATAAAGATCCCTCATTGTTGTGGTACTTATAGACAGCCTCAATTATATTTGTTGTGTCTTTCACATATCTAACCTTTTATCAATCTGCCTCTAAAGAGACACTGAGCATCCGAACACGAAGATCTTCTCTGTTGGTGCTTGAAATCATGCACTGGAGAACCATGGAAAGAGAAACTAAACTAGTTTCAGGTTAGATATAACGAGGAAGTTCTTTACTGTGAGGGTGGTGAGGCACTGGAATGGGTTGCCCAGGGAAGTTGCGAATGCTCCATCCCTGGCAGTGTTCAAGGCCAGGTTGGACAGAGCTTTGAGTGACATTGTGTGAGGTGTCCCTGCCCATGGCAAGGGGTTGGAACTGGATGATTTTAAAGTCTTTTCCAACACAAACCATTCTATGATTCTATGATTCTAAGCATCTTATAAAGATACTAGTGATTTAAAACAGACTTTTACAAACAAGCTTGCAGAACTGAAAGTCACTTCTAGACAATATGAAAATTTAAAGCACCTTTTGACATTATCACAAATACAAAAGATTGGACCACGTTTTCAACTTTCTTTCTCTTTGAAAAGTTGGGAGAACAATTTCCCTGCCTGAAAGAATTAAATTTGTATATATTAAGGTCTATTATTTGACCCTTTACTCTTACAAGCAGGTGTCGAGAAATACCGGCTCACAAACTGAAGAAATCATTCTGTCTCTCTCATCTGCATCTTTTATCAATAAAGGACAATAGGTCTTTTTTCCCCCTCTCTCTTTAATTACACTCACAGACATCTGCTTAATATTGCGGATAAGTATGAGAAGAGCACTACTAGATGGAAAGCAATAATACCTCTTTACAAATGATGATGAATAAAGAGGAAGATGAATGTGTACAGATAGCGTATCAATGTAATGGACTGCTTTCTAGCAGACATTTGTTATTTGTGTTCTTTGCTCTACTGCATGTAAAATTAAATCTCCAGTTCTGTGCCACAGACTCTTGCATGAGAGTAAATGAATTCTTTTCACTGAGGAAGAGCCTGGTTCGATTTAAGGACAAGGCCCCTCCTTGAGCCTCGTTGTTTCTAAGCTGTGAGCTCTTTAGGGTTTATACCAAGATGATCCGGGATGCTTACAGAGCTTGCATAGATTTGACAATGACTGAAATATTGCACTTCTGCTTGCAAATCCCATCTTCCCTGCACAAAACAAAACCACCACATGACAAGAGACCTCCTGGGTCAGGGAGACCTTGAATAGCACTGCTTAAAAGAAAATCTTCCTTATGGACATATCAGATTCCGAGTTCGGGGTTTTTTACCTCTTCTGCTGAAGCTGAAGCCTTTCACTCTGTCAGGAACCTTCTACTAATCCCTCCTAAGCTTTTACTTTTACAGACTAGACACCAAGAAAACACAGACAGGTCATTAACAAACATGTAAGCCCGAGTCTTAAAATACTCATTGTCTTAGAGAAAACTCAGCTCTGATCAAAAACCCTAATTGAAACCACCAAAGACAAGGTAATAAAGTCCAACCTTGCTTTAACTACTAAAGTCCCAGATTTGTCCGTCTTAATTTGAGACAGTTAAGTGAGATGCAGCAATTAGGAACAGCTGTCCTGAGTTCTTTCCATGGTCAACAGGGAAAAAACAGGTGGGGTTTCAGAGCATGAGCCAGATTTTAGGGCAGAGATGCAGGCCTGTAGAAATGCTCCCTTTTCATACTCACTGCAGAGGAAGCTCAGAGTTATCATTCTTCTAACTAAGGGGCTAAATTTATAAATATTCCTGGATGAGATGTTAATCCCAGGTCTTTTTGAGAATTCTTCTTGTTTTCTGTATAAGCAGATTGCCCTGAAGTATTGCTCCTAACATCTACCACATACCTGAATATACGAGGATACCAGCTTGGCATTCCTTCTCACCCTCAGAAGACATACCTGGTGAATGAAATTAACAACACACCCCTATATCATTTCTACATGGCTCCTATCAATTAGTCCATATCTAGTTCTTGTTTTATAATTTTCATGTCTAGTTCTTACTTTCTAGGCCATGGGTCCATTCCTCTGCTCATATAAGTCACTTTTGTTCCCTGCTGTGGGAGGGCACTGATTTATACTGGGTAACTGTCTAATGTTGGAACTGGATGATTTTAAGGTCCTTTCCAATCCTAACTATTCTATGATTCTAATGCAGACAGACGAATTGCATTCTGTCAGCTAGCGATCTTTACTATAGCTGAGCTGAACCTTATATTGTAAGAAAGACACAAGCACTTAAAGACTGCTACTTGAGGAAAAGTAACAGGATCTAGCACCACACAGGCTCTATCACCTGGGACTTGCCGGACTCATTGAGGTTAACTGAAAAGGGAGAAAGAAAACATAAAGCACTCCTGTGGAGAAGCAGGAATAACTATTTCAGACAGCAGATGGGTGTTATGTGAGCTCATGGAGAGGTGCTGAGGATCAGCCTCTCATGCTGAGGCTCACATGGGACCACAGTGAGCACAGACCCATGAACTAAAGAGGTGCCTCCACATGGGTCAATGCAATGACCGAAGAGTTCAGAAGAAGGAGCTGGAGTCCTTTTCCCTCCAAGGCTTTTCCCTCACTTCCTTTCTAAGTGCCAGATGCCCCAGCTGTGCTCGCTGAGCATCACAGAGAAGTCAGCAGCAGGAGCTCAGGCATAATGCACATGTCCCCATTTCATTTAAACTGGCAAGGAAACCCTCTCCTGGACTTTTTGCTTGACACTCTCTTGCAGCAAACTCTATTATTTGGTCATGTTGCTGGTTCTTTTGATGCAACATTTAATTTTGATAAATGTATTTTCCTCTTGTTTAAAAACATTTCTAATTTAAAGAAGAAGACCCTCTACCAGCATTCTCAGCCCTCAAACACTTTCATGTTAGCATTTTATAAGCACATTATTAAACAGGGAAATTTTACAATTGTTTCCCTTTTCCTATGGACTCTCTTATCAATGGTCCCAAACTATCACCGTTACGGTATTGATTTCCCTCTGTGCAAGACAGCTAAGGTCATGTCTGTCTGTTAATCAGACTCCTTTGTTTGAGAAGGTGTTTCACCAAAAACAAGTAGCCTCAAGGATAGTTTAAGAAACAGTTTTGCCTTACTGCAGATTTGTTTTTATTTGCTAGTTTGGGTTTAGTTTGTTTGTGCCTGTACTGGTGGCAAAATAGAAAACACTGTTGTAAGAGGTTTCAAGTCTGAACATTTTGCCGATGTTTGAAACTACTTTATTGACTGTGTACATCTAAATATGGAGGGGAAGCATCTTCAGAATTCATTTTTAAGCCTCCCTTTTGTGTTTATTTGGGCATAATAAGACAAAAATAAAAAGTTCAGATAGACCTCAATTAAGAACAGGGATTTTAAATTACGGTGTTTTTCTCTCATACATTTAATGTGTCAACATCTGAGAAGCCAAGCACAAATAACAATAACAATGCTGGGGTTTTTTTCAGTTTCAAGTCATCTTGAAAATGTTAATATACGGAGTAAAGGAAAGAGCACAAAATGATTAAAGGGAAGGAGAGAAATAACTGTAAAACATGTATATAATTAACTTGCAAAACAAGTTAAGACATCTTATAGGGACACTGGAAAAGAAGTCCAAAGGGACAGCCTGTATCACTCAATTCACTCTCTAGCTTCTCATTAAAGTGGGGTTGAGTACACCTTCAGCAAGTTTGCCGATGACATCAAGCTGTGTGGTTCGGCTGATACGCTGGAGAGAATGAATGCCATCCAGAGGGACCTTGACACGCTTGTGAGGTGGGCTGATGCCAACCTCATGAAGTTTAACCATGCCAAGTGCAAGGTCCTACACCTGGGTCGGAGCAATCCCAGGCACAGCTACAGGCTGGGCAGAGAGGAGATTCAGAGCAGCCCTGTGGAGAAGGACTTGGGGGTGCTCGTAAATGAGAAAATGAACATGAGGTGGCTTCAGTGTGCGCTTGCAGCCCAGAAAGCCAATTGTAGCCTGGGCTGCATCAAAAGGAGCGTGACCAGCAGGTCGAAGGAGGTGAGCCTGCCTCTCTACTCTGCTCTCCTGAGACCTCACTTGGAGTATTGTGTGCAGTTCTGGTGTCCTCAACGTAAAAAGGACATGGAACTGTTGGAACAAGTCCAGAGGAGGCCACAAGAATGATCAGGGGACTGGAGCACCTCCCATATGAAGATAGGCTGAGAAAGTTGGGGCTGTTCAGCCTGGAGAAGAGAAGGCTGCGTGGAGAACTCATAGCAGCCTTCCAGTATCTGAAGGGGCGCTTAGAGGGATGCTAGGGAAGGCCTCTTAATTAGGGACTGTAGTGACAGGACAAGGGGTAATGGGTTAAAACTTAAACAGGGGAAGTTTAGATTGGATCTAAGGAAGAAGTTATTTACTGTGAGGGTGGTGAGGCACTGGAATGGGTTGCCCAGGGAGGTTGTAAATGCTCCATCCCTGGCAGTGTTCAAGGCCAGGTTGGATGAGGCCTTGGTTGATATGGTTTAGTGTGAGGTGTCCCTGCCCATGGCAGGGGGGTTGGAACTGGATGATCTTAAGGCCCTTTCCAGCCCTAACTGTTTTATGATTCTATGATTCTATTCTATGATTTTCTTCGTAAACTTACCCAGGTCCATCCTAAAAAGAAATAGGTGACTGACTTTCAGCTCTTTGAGCAGAATTTGCTTCCAACACCCCCCTACTATAGTTAGGAAACTTTGTTGCTTCTATATTATCTGGTCCTACAGTCTAGAAGACAGGGAATAAGCATGATCATGTCGAGTTGATATTGCACTGGGACTCAACAAATCTAATTTGCTTTGCCCCTTGCCTGCTGCATTCTCTTGAGCAACACTCTTTGCCCTTACCGCAGTCTTTGCTCATCTCTGTAATTAGAGAGCACACTCTCAGAATGGCACTGCATTTTTTCTTCCTCATTAGCATTAGGCATATTTCAGTGAGGCTTTGACAGTGGGCAATGTGTATGCACAGTGATGTAATAAAACAGCCTAAGTTACAGGTACTGCTCCAAAGCCTGGATTCACAAACACTATCACCTACAGACAGACAGTCATAGAAGGTTATTCAGATGATTGAGGTAGATCTGAAGCTACTTTTAACCTTCCTAAACTTGCTGTTCACACACATTCATGGAAATCAAATCATGAAATAGGTGAGGGAAAGAGAAACGTTGTTTGCTTATAGAAAATTGAGGTTTGCATAGAAATGTATAAATACTTAACCATTTCAGTATTTGTAGTACATCGTTTTGCTAATGATGGGTATTTGGATCATCTATTTAGTTGCTTCTCTATTATTAAAGAGAGGAACAGAGAAAAGTGTAAAATATACTAGCTTTCTATTGAGGAAAATATAAATGTATGTAAATGCATATATAATATATATAAATATACATAAAATATACCTGATGTCTAACTTTCACTAAAATCAAGAAAAGGTGAAACCTGGGATTACTTACTTAATCAAATGCTCAGAAGGTTCTTGCATTTTCCTTATAATAAACTGAAAAATACACTGAAAGGTGAGATAGCCCAAAGAGTATCCAAATACTTTTCACAGCTTTAAACAAAAAGGTAGACTTCTACTTTATCTTTGAGCTTTTGCTCTGCTCTTCAAGATGCTAGAAAAAATAATGCATCACATACTAAAGTAACTTTGGTTTTAATATATCTAGGGAGGATTAACATAAATGACCAAATCCAGACTCAGGCAGCAAGTCTGCTCTCAAATCTCCAACTTGTTGGTCCTTAACTCCATTAGGTCAGCTTAATCACTGTTTGAGGTGAGTTTAATAAAGCACTTGAATAAAAATGTGGACTAGGAAGTCCTTCTGCAAATGTTATTTGCTTCTGATGACACTTGAATCGGAATTCTTCTATACAGAATGTGTTTAATCTGATAATACTGAAACGGGTCAAAGGAGAGAGAATTGAAGAGGCATTAACTTCTGTAAATGTAATAAAACTATGTCCTCTAAAGCCTTTCTTACTAGTAATGAGTTTTCGGTTTTCCATTCCTAGGGGATTATCCTCTGAAGGTCATCTGGAATTTATGGACATAGTCAGAAAGGAAAACAACAACAGGTTTTGTTCAGCATTTTGGCTCCCTTGTTTTCCAGGCATTTCCCTTCTAGGTTTTACTGTGTTCCTTTCACAGCTGTAAAACCAGCAAAAGCCCAGTGAATTAATTCAAAGCTCAGCTCATACTACATGTTGCCGTCCTTTGAAACCAAAGGAAATAATCTGAATGCCAGCTGAGCAAGTTACCCTAAGTTCATTACCCCTGTAATTTTCATCATGGTCAATATGGAACTTAAAGAAACTAGGCAAGAGGAACAAGCAATGCAAAACCATGTAGAATTTCAGAGTGCTTCTTAGATATTGGCTACATTATTTTGTTAACCAGCTAACCAGAAAGGCCTCTGACACCCTGGAAGACTAATACAAAGCTCCAATGTTCAGTAAAGTTACATGGTTGAGACATAAGTTTGGAACATAGTTTGGGAGTCATTAATGTTGGAAAATGAATGAGCATTCTCATCCCTCCCCCCCAGATGGAGTACAGAATCCATGACTGGGTTGCCAGCTTTGTCCATTCTCACACATAATGCATTTTTATCATAAAAACAAATACAGTATCCAAAAAATAGTGTTTTATTCACAGCCTGTGGGGGACCAATTTACTGCACTATAGTCTTGAAAATGAAGATATCAAGTGGCACTACAGAGCCACAATTATGTAAGCCAGCCACTGCAACCTATGACCATAAGTACATTGGGCATGCTGGGACTGGCATTCAGAGTGCTCTACACGACTTCTTGCCTGCAGAGTAAGAGAGGCTGATACAGGATGTAAAAGGCTGCAAGATCCTCTATGAGGACTTTCACCAAGCTCTGTGTGTGCAGGGAAAGGTTATTTCACACAGAGTAATGGGACTGTGAAGCTGAAAAATAACGTACAGAAGTGTCTAATCGGAACTTGCCATTTTCCAAAGGTTTACAGTGCACGCAAATCCAGATCTGTTTTCCTACCCTTTCCAGAGTAAACCTCTCACACAAAACTGATAGACATTATGCTCCTGCTTTACATTTAGTAGCCATTAGCTCTAGCAATTGAAAGGGTTTCTGTTAATGCAGATAAAACAACTACTTCTTACTAATTGCATTTGTAGGATAGGTTTAGACATTTTTACTAAGTCCAAAAAAAAAAAGAAAATAAACAGAATATTAAGCCACAATGTCTTAAGTTTGGCAAAGTTTAAAAAGGGAAATCTTAAGAATGTCAGCAGGGGAAGTGTGAATTTTACACTGTCACATGTTCTATGCATCAGGGCCAACTGATACAGTAAATCGGTTCGCTTTGCCCGCATGGATCCCTTTGCTGTCCTGCACCCTTTAATTTTTATCATTTATTTCTTTTTCACTCCATGTTAGCATTCCAAAACAATACGATCTGCAGGAGTTTATATTGGTTGGAAATAGCTCTGCTACCTTTTCCTTCCCATTTGTATAGGCAAATGAATCAGATACTATCAATTGATTAATCAGCTTTCTCTTCTCCATAACTGTGAACATGAGAATGAATATTTATGAGAGCGTGTAATTAGACACTTGGCTTTGTAAATCATCTGGTGCTGCTGTCAGTGAGGTTTTAATCTGAAGGCAGGTTTCAAATCTCACCTATCTCCATGAAAGAAATGATTAATTTCCACAGCAAGGAGCTGGAAGAAAATATCATTCTGTTATCACACATAATTTACAAACTTGGGTTTATGGTGATGTTTGCTACATACTTCACCAAAGATCTTATACAAATGGGCTGATGAGCTAAGGGAGGAGAAAAATCAGAACAAGTATGTCAGCATCAAGATTTAGTTTGAGCTCTCTAAAAGAAAATGCTTCAATTTTATAGTTGGTCCACCTGAAATTAGTATTTAAAAGAAATAGATTTTTTTATTCTTCAAAGATAGGAAAATATTTTATTCTGACTATTGTTTCATAAAATTGCTGCTTATTGCTTTGGTCAGTCACAACTGCAAACTATATCCTTGATGGATCATGGTCCTCTATAAAATCTTATATATGTGTGACAACACCTATACTTAAACATGCAGTTGTTTTCACAAATAAACCCACCTCATACTCACCTCCAGAATAAGGGTGAATGTTTCAAAACCAGGTGTAGTGGTATTAAATACAAGAAGACCAAAGAGAGGAGGTGGTGCAGACAGGCTGAGAAGGGGCTGGGCTCTGCAGCCTGGTGTTGAACTGCTGGTAGGTAGGAAGGAGGAGGAGGCAATATAGTGCCGCACAATGGAGGTTTAAGGAAGAAATACTCTTGATGCCTTCTTGATCCAGTAGTGATATTTCTTTCATTCTTATGTTTTGTTACCATTGGACCTCACCGTCTTTCCAGCTCACCCACCTGATATCCTGTTGTCTTACCCAAACCCTTGTTCCGCTTGGTTCACTGTCCTTCTCTCTACAGCTCTCAGATTCTTGCTGTTGCCTACATGTTTTTCTCCTGGTCTGTTACTCGAAACCCACATTTGACTAGAAAATCTCTCCTACTGAGTTCTCCCCCTATATCTGTGACCTCCTCCTAGAGCATCCTTCTCATCCAGTTATAATTTCAATGGAGGTCTGCAGGTCAGTGCATTCAGGCCTCATTCATTATCCCCTTACACAGCTTGGTTTTGGGTTACTGTCTTTCAGACTCTCACCTTTCTCTTTCATCCAATCCTGTTTCACTGCATATCATTCATCTCACCCAATTTTAAACATCTGGCATACAGATGCTCATACCCAAGCCACTCACCTGTATTCCACAGCCAGTAATGGGCACGTGCAGGTTGTGATACACAATAATCTGGATACCTGATTTAGGGTAGAGGCTGGGCCTGTTAAACATAACCTGCTTTGCTTCACCTGCTTGAGCTCCAGGGCCAGGTATTCATCTACCTACCACTTCTTGCTACTGATGAGATCCTGACTGGAGTCCTCTGTTAGTTGTGACCATCCCTATGGCTCACTTGCTGAATACTCCCATAGCACATCCATAGCATAACATGTTCCCCTGATTCGAGCAATAGGGTATACAGGGAAAGTACACCAGAAAAGAAGTCCCAATATTCATTTTGCTTGCAGAACAAGCTCCTTTGGAAGACAGCACTGTACTGATGTTTATGACAGCGGCCAGAAGACAACATATACCCAACAGAGGAATTTAACCTATGGTTTAAATAAGTAATCTTAAGCATTTATCTTAACAAGAAATACTATCAGCTGTGTCAGGAGTCTGTTTCCTTCTGAATAGCCACATCTAGGAGAAGACTATGCCAAGCCATTCTGACCACCACTAACACCGTGTGTATACACTGGAAACTTCATATGTGTATTTTATTTTA
Organism: Neopsephotus bourkii; assembly: GCF_033783945.1. NCBI lineage: Eukaryota > Metazoa > Chordata > Aves > Psittaciformes > Psittacidae > Neopsephotus > Neopsephotus bourkii. The sequence continues at coordinate 440,689 of NW_026901486.1, forward strand.
ATACAGCCCTGCTTTCTCTTCTTTCTCTTTCTTTACCTTTCTCTTTTTTTATTTCATTTTTAGATGGGTTCATGTGGCTTTGTTATAAACCTTGAAGTGCTTGATGAGCATCGAGCTGTAGAAATCACATTGATATTACAGGGATTTTTAATTAAAACTTCATATGCATTTTAACTTTGATTTTTATTAACAGTGATGACAAAAATTACACAGCTGTGATCAGAGCAGTGTAGCTCTTAGAGAGGTTCTTGATGACAACATTTGTTTAACTGAATTGTTTCCTTTTATGTTCAAGAGCAGTTTCAGGGCCATTTGTCTTTGTTATTAATTCAGAATTGTTTGATCTACAGCTCATTATTTGATGGAATTAAGGGAAAGCTTTCCTAGCTGTTAGCTTTGAAATTTTAAGTAACGTGAAAGCACTCCTACTAATAAGAAAAATAAAAACAATCAGTAAAAATGTAGCAAACTTCCAAGCGTCTTCAGATTTCTTCCAGCATCTTCAAGTTGTGCTTTAGGTTTATAAATGGTGAAAATAAGAACAAAAAAAAACCTAATATATTGTCTCCTGAGAAACTTTGGAATTCTCGTATTGGTTTTGTCTTTTTAGATAAAACACTATGTATGTGCATTTAGAGTATTCAAGTATTAAAGTGAAAATATACTACATGCTTTCTTTTGAATACCATGCAGTTCTTTGCACCCACAGCTCTTATTGACTTTCTGTATGGATAAATTAGTCTAACGTGTTCATGTACAGAATCACAGAATAGTTTGGATTGGAAAGGACCTTCAAAGATCATCTAGTCCAATCCTAGTGCCATGGGCAAGGCCATCTTCAGTCTCACAGGTAAGGAAGGATACAGCACTGAAATGGATAAGACCCACATTAATGTAATGCAAAGCAAACTTGGAATCTAAGAATTTCATGTTAAGCCAGTATGAGATTTCTCCCAGATGATCCATCTGGCTTCATGTCAGGCCTGTAGGGAAGCAAAAAGTAAAGAAAACGCTGCATTAGCATCACTTGCCGAAATGAAGATGAATCCCAAGTTTGACATTTCTGTGCCAATTTTAAATTGTGCAGAACAGAAGAAAGAACTACATAAAATCCATAAATCTTGGACCTAAATTTTTTCCTTCTTTGAAAACTCTCTGCCACAGGCCAAGATGTCACTAAGCAAGAAAAGCTCTTTGTGGATTTAGAGGCCCAGGTTTATGTAGATAAATGCGAGATTTGCTCCATGACCTTGGATCTTCTTTCCAGAGTGGTTCAATGAAGCCAACTAAGACTCACAATCAAAGCTGATGTGTTCCTTTCTGATTTCGCTCCCCCCCTCAACTGAAAATGGTTTGTCAGTAGAATTTAACTATTTGAGTTATGGGACACTGTTACTCCAAGAAGACAAGAGTGGAATTTGACTACAGATCAAATTACCCAGCAACAGGAATAATACCATTATGAGCAACGAGATCTGTAGTAAGAACTAGGTGCTGAGAGTGAGGGGAGAATTAACTAATCTAGGGATGAATCAAATCTAGTTTATGAAAACATGTTTCTTTTTTGCACTAATAAAGTGTTAAGTTTGATCATTATATTGTCTGTCTTTGATCTACATTTCTACTATTGTAAAACATTTGATTTTCTGAAAAAAAAAAAAACAACTTTTAAAAAATAGGAAGTTAAAGTACTTCACTTTTAGGAAAAAAAAAAAAAAATCACACATTAGCAAAAAATCCTTCCCTACCAAAAGCTGTGGAAGGTTGACTTATATTCCTCATTCTTTGTGTAGCACGGAGGGCAAAGCTAAACGATGATGATTAGGCTGAAGTCAATGATGTTCCATTTTCTTCCTCCAGAAACTGTTCAATAAAAATGACTGAAATCATCCCAAATGAAAATGTTATTGTTCAAAAACTGAGACAGCGAGGGAGAGAAGGGACTCTGGGGAAAACTGGGTTTCAGTTTTTCAAGGGGAATTATTTCAACCCAAACTCAACATTATCTTAAAGAGGGTTCAGATTTGAAAGAAAAGAAGGATTGGTAGCTAGTGTAATGGGGAGATTTTATTGAACTTCTTATTCATGTTTAAGCACTTTTTGAACCTCTCTGGACTATTTTCCTTAATATATACAGCAGCAGTGAACTCCACTGATGATGTCTTGTTTCCCAAAGCACTCTGTTACACTTGTCAGCTTTTCTGAAAGGAAATGAGTTGCATATCCATCACATCCTTGCTCTTTGTTCTCATCTATAAGACTCTAATTAATCTTTCCACTACCTATCTATTTGCTTTCACTCATCTGCTCTTCTTTGTCCTCCTCCATTTTCACTCCCAGCTCCTTCTTTTTTGTAGTTTTTGATTCATTCCATCTATCATGTTGCTTCCAAAATCCAACAGTGACCCAGTAAATAACATTCCTGTATTTTTTTAAAACATCTCTTCAAACATCCCCTTCTTTTCTTCATCACTGATGCAGAAGCATCTTTTTCCCTGCATTAACTCCTACAGTGTAAACAAGACTTATAAAGCTCATAGAGTTTTTATTAGGGCTGAAATCAGCCACAGGGAACCCCAAAAAGAGTAAAATATGTAATTATTAAAATTAATTTGAGTACAAACATTCTAATTGCTATATGTATATAAATGCATTAATATTTAACAAATTTTAATGATATATACTCCCCAAATATATTTTGTTGTGCATCATAAATGCTCAGGGGAAACACGCATCCTTTGTGATTTTTCTCTATGCTATAGAAATTTAATATTCTGACCATCAAATATATTCTTATTATTTAATTTTTATTTGAAAAATTTCATAAATGAGTAAAAAATAATTGTCAATCTAAATTAAAAAAAAACCCACAACTACACTCAAGATAGGATAAATGCAGTGAACTCCTGAAAACTTTTCAACCAGAGGATAAATCGGATGCAGATATGAATTTTACAGTCTTAGCCTGTACTGGTAAAGTCAAAACCAGAATCTAAATCCCTTGAAATTTGTGAGCTTCCCAATGAGGATCAGGACCAAAATTTCATTTATAAGATGAAACCTTCAAGCTGTGTAGAGCTGAATGGAGTCTCAGAGCCATAAACTTGATTACTCCTTGACAGCTGCTCTAAACCACAGCAGAGAGCTGTGCTTTCATACGACCTTGCAGAAGGCTGATGAGATCTGACAAGTGCCATATTTATGGAAATGCAAAAGCTTTACTGCACTGACATTGCTGTCACCCAAGACAGATCAAACAAAGAAGACAATTGGCCTCCAGCTTCTAAATTGAATATTTAATAACTATTAGAAGGAACTAAGCAAGCAGGACGTGCACTGCTGACAGTTGCAACAGTCCCACCCATTTATTATGAATTTAACTAGTCTGGACAAGAAGCCAAAAGGCTCCTAATTCTTTTTCCTTGCACAACTGAAGTGGGTAATGCACCATTTAATTTCCAGAGGGGTGTGAAGAGAGCTGATAAACTCACTGATGTGTGTGACCTGCAATAATTAGAGAAAAGAAGCTGCAAAAAGTAATTGTGATGAGTTCAGTCATAATTCCTTTGTATTATATTTTGTAAAATGCAGTGATTTTTTTCAACTGAGGCTTGTGTTTGTCTCTCCATGTGAGAGCAGAATAGAGGATAAGTCATTAATGCTGATGAGACCCACTGCTCACATTACAGCCCCAAGCGGTTGGGTTCTTTGGATATTAGATACCAGTGTCTCAGTCTTTTAACAGCATATTGCCCACTAAACCAATTCCCTTCGCGTGCTGAACAGCACACACACAGGGCAATAAAGCATGTCTTGTTCTGGATTTCTCTATGCATTCTTGTAAACACAAAAGCATACAGCAGTTCATTGTGGTGAAGGAATTATGGGGTTGACATTCTGATACAGGAGGCTGTAAATTGTGTGCTTGTGCAGTGATCTCAGTGAAGTTGATTTAGTGCTTTGCAGTCACTGGATATTTTGGTCTCATAGGTCTTGGTCCTGAAAGAACCTGTAACTTTGTGAATCCATCCTACAGAATAACTTTCAAGTGTTGGGTGGTGGGTTTGAACCATTTACATCCTGCAGTAAGAAGTAACTGGGAGAGCGGGGTTTTCTGCCTTCTCATTTCTCCCTGTGTGATGTTTTGTGCCATGTCTCAAAGGAGACAGGGACTACTCAGTGATGAACCAGGAACAAATTAATACACACAGTCAAACCACGCTGTCTGAATAAGCCCAGCCAGACATGCTCCAGGACAGAAGAAAAACACCTCCTTGGTTCAGAAGTTATTAGCTGAGGTGCTGTGCTAACACATTTATACTGCCATGCTAATCCATCTGTATTGCTTTCATGAGATGAGTTATAACTCCTCTGCCACACACCCACTTGGTCTGAGCAAGATGAGAAACTGCACAGTGAAAAGGTCACTTGGTGCTTCTGCAGCAGCTGGCTCAGAAATCTCCCAGCTGAGTCAATGGGGGCATCACCACAGGCACAGTGGGCTCAAACCTCTTTGTACCTCACACTTATTTCCCCTGGGTGTTTGAGATGAATTTAGGTGTGAGAGATGCTATGTTATCATAAAGGTGATGGCAGTTGTGGAAAAGAGAGAGGGAGCTGGGCTTTTCATAGACTGGTTTGGGGTGGAAGGGACCTTAAAGCTCATCCAGTTTCAACCCCCCTGTCACAGGGAGGGACACCTTCCAGTAGAGCAGGTGGCTCAAAGCCCTGTCCAACCTTGCCTATAGTGCGTGCCTAAGGAACTCTTGAACAAACCTGCCTCTGCCCAAATACCAGTAGGATTATTCATGATTTTTGTACATTGTTCTTCTAAAGTGAGACAAAAGCATCCTGACTTATGTTAACTTAATTTCTATGTGTGCCTTGAAAACTCTTCTTAAACATAGGGCATTACAATTCCTCACCATGTCTTATGTGGCCTTCAGCTTCTTCTCCAAAAGAAGCCCCTATATGTCCTATGCTGTATCTGCCAACAGTCGGGCTGTCTCGGGTATCACCTCAAATGGCACTGGACTCTTGTGCCCATGCGGCTAACTCTGCAGCTAAATAAACTCTGTAGCTAAACGTGTTAAATGGTAATATATTACTCTTCTGTTTTAATTTGGATTTCTGTACCACTGGATCCCTTTGGGTTGGTGAGGTATTTTTAATTAATGCAATTTTTAGGGAAAACTGTATTTCAGACAACTGGGCATGGCTTTCTATGGATTTGGAATAAGTGCATTAAAAATGATTCAAAACCAGTTCTATTATCACAGGGACACAAGAGTTGAACTCCAAGTACAGAAACCAAAAGGTCAGTGATACATATTTATAGCAGCTTGAGACTTTTACAGAGCCCAGCCAAAAGCATAAAGGCATTGTCCAGATAGCCATCTGCAATCAAATCATTCTGAATGCTGAAATTTCCTCATAAGCTAAACTTAGTATAAGCTTGAACTTTGTTGGCTTGTTTTAGTAAGCCCCAAGAACTCTGGAAATCCTTCCTTCAGTTTGGCTCTCCTGAAAGTTTGTTCTGTGTCTCTACTTCTTTAAGAAAGTCTTTCAGACTTAGTGCATAGAGAATCACAGAATGGTTTGGGTTGGAAAGGACCTCAAGATCATCCAGTTCCAACGCCCTGCCATGGAACTGGATGCCTCACACCAAACCATGTCACTCAAGGCTCTGATCAACCTGGCTTTGAACACTGCCAAAAATGGAGCATTCACAGCTTCCTTGGGCAACCCATTCCAGTGCCTCAGCACCATCACAGTAAAGAACTTCTTCCTTATGTCTAACCTGAACTTCCCCTCTTTGAGTTTAAGCCTATTACTCCTTGCCCCATCACTACAGTCCCCCACTTTTGTCATTAGCTGAATATATTGCAAACTGTTGTAAGGTTTTATTCTTACTTTGTTCTCTGACAAAAAAGCCTCACAAAATATATCTCTAAATCTGTGATACTACTAGCTAAATATTCAGAAGGAGGTAGGGGATACAGTATGCAAGGAAGAATTACCATCTTAATGAAGTTTGTCTCGTTAAACAGTCTCACTCAATTAGTTTCACAGATTTTACTTTAAGAATAGGAATACAGAGCTCTAGATATCTGTAGCTAATTTTGGCTTATTTGAAACTAAAAGACCAACCTGCCAAAAATATTTAAGTGGAAAGAAAGTAATGAATGTGGTCTTGGATCTTTCAGAAATGTAAGTTTTCAAATCAGGATGTTAGATGAAAACACAGCGATTTTACTTAAATCAGAAATGTGTTGGCAATTCCCCAAAGCAAAATGTGGTCACTAAAGCATAAAGCATTATTTGTAATGCAAAGGCCTTTGGTTTTCAGTTGGTTTACATTTGCATTATTTCCCAAAAATTCTGTATGCACATTCCATTTCTGCCTTTGCTGACCTATGATAAAAGCTCATCAAAGGTCTTAGGCAACAGCACTGACATCTGCTGATAATGTGAAAGTATCACCTGCACACAAGTGACATTTGATGTGGCTGAATAGAGTTGCTTTGCTTAATCTGTCACTTCTTGTTGCGTGGACTTTGTCAGAGATCCCCCCGAATTACACTTTATCTCTTCATCGTTTGTAAGAAACGATACCCACAGCATTCAGCAAAACTACATTAAGCAACAACTGAAAAGAAAAACATCTTCAACAACACCCATCAGCACATGGTTAGATACAGATGTCAAAACAAGGGAATGTAGAGAATGTCAAGTTCCTCAACATGCCCTCCTATCCCCTGGCAATCTAAGGTTTAGAGACTTAAGAGCTGGAGGATGCATCATGTTAGAAGACCCAATAGACCTCCAGATGTAGTTAATTTTTCAACCCATATACAATGTTTGCAACTAAATGAACTCCATTAAAGTAGGTTCCTCAGGTGCAAAAGAGATGAGACTGATGTGCTATACACAGCATCACAGTAAGTGTCTGTGATCCACTACAGTATCACGAGGCAAGATATATTGGAGTAACTCACCTAGAAAAGTGAAACTAAGATATCCTCTGTGACCTGGGTAGACAAGCTAGCTTTTGTGCATCATGATATATAAACTAACCAGCTAGTACCAGAGGTAACTCTGCAGTGTGCAATGTAGACATGCTCTAAAACTCAGTGGGTGAGATTCATCTCACCAGACTCTCAATGTCTACAGTGAAACTCCCTCTAATGGAGCTGGGTACCTGCCTGAAAAATAATGGGCACTTTTAGGAAATGATACCATTGACCTACTTTGGCATGAAATAATTCATGCCTGCAAAATATTTGTTCCTCACACAGAGCCTGCTGGCAGGCTGCAGTTGAGATGTTGACCTCTGTGTTTGGTCAGATGAAATGCCGCTCCATTCCCATGACCAATATAACTCAATCTGCCACATGAAGCAGAGGAAGAGAGAATGTAACAAAGTAGCTTAAAGCCTGATGCAGGCACTAGCAACATCAACTGAAAGACTTCCACTGACTTTATACGTTGTCTAAATTTGTTGTCAGTTTGGCTCTACACCACTTTGCCCAAAACAATTTTCAGTAAATTATACTGCTATGGAAAATTTCCTTACATTCTTCCCAAGACACCCCGAGATACCAAGTCCTTCTCAGGACTGCTCTCAATCCATTCTCAACCCAGTCTGTATTTGTGCCTGGGACTGCCCTGAGCCATGTGTGAAGACCTTGTACTTGGCTTTGTTGGGCTTAATGATGCTGGCACAAAGGTGTTGGGCTTAATGATGCTGGCACAAAGGGACATGGTTTATTGGTGGGCTTGGTAGTGTTAAAGCTTATGGTTATACTCAGTGATCTTAATGTTTTTTCTAACCTAAATATTTCTATGAGGTCTGCACGGTGTGCCTTTGGACAGCATCCCAACCACACCACTCAGCTTGGTGTCATCCTGGAACTTGCTGTGTGTGTCCATATCCCTAGCAAGGATGTTAAATAACACTGGTCCCAGTGTTGACCCTTGAGGGATGCCACTCATCAATGGTCTCAACTTAGACATTGAGCTGTGGACCATAACTCTTTGAACGCAGCCACCCAGACAGTTCGTCATCCATCAAGCAGCCCACCCATCATATCCATGTGCCTCCATTTTGAGGGACAAGTATGTTGTTCAGGACACTATCAAACACTCTGCACAAGTCCAGGTAGCAGATATCAATCGTTCTTCCTTTATCCACCAACACTGTAACCCATCTAATCTCCTCACTGACATAACCCTGTAATCATACCAAGATGTATAACCCCACCTCCCCTGCCTATACATTTGGATTTTCTGGTTTAGTTTGGTTAAGAGAGCTTGATTTAGCCAGGCTGGCCTCCTGCCTGCCCTGCCTAACTTCTTGTACATTGAAATTGAGACCTTTTCTACCCTAAGAAAAATGTCTTTAAATATTTCCCAGCTTTCATTCATTCCTTTACCTCTAAGAGCAATTTCCCAGGGGATCCCACATACCCTAAATAGACAAAATTTACCTTTCTGAGGTTTAGATTCCTGACTTTTTTACCCATCCTGTACATTTCAAGATTGAGAATTCTACCAGGGCACGATGGTCAACCCATCTTGACCTCCTGGTAAGATCTTCCATATAACTGAGGAACAGGTCCAGTAGTGGTTGTCCTGTGGTCAAACACTCCATTGCCTGGACTAGGAAGTTGTCCTCAACACACTCCAGTAGTTTCCTGGAGTTGGCTTCGTCTCTAACTTTCACCCATAAGCTCTTGACCTACCGGTTGTTATTCTTCAAAGATAGCTCTGTGCAATCAACTGCTCTTTTAGCACAGACAGCAACTATTCCCCCACCTCTCCTTCTTTACCTGAGAAATCTGAATAGCTTAAAACCATCAGTCACAGCACTCCAACCCTGTGATTCATCCCAACAAATCTCTAGTTATAGCTTTCCATCTGGGCAGCAGTTAACAGCTCTTCCTATTCCCTATGAAATACAAACATTGCTATAATGACACTTCAGCAGGACTACTGGCAACATCACCTTTTTAAGGGAGTTCACCCTAATTCCTTTGAGGCAATTGACAGATGTTTCCTCTTGCTTCCTAATGCCTCAGCAGCTCTTTATCACATCAACTCTTTAAAGGAGTTCACCCTAATTCCATGTCCTAAAACCAATCAGAAACTAGCAAAAAAAAAAATACCATTTTCAAAAGAATCATGTGTTGTGTATTCTCTGATGGAAAACTCTTTATAACGTTTCAATTTTAGTGAAGTTGTGATTTTTGATAAAACCCAATATTGATACAGAAAAGTTGACTGATTTCAGTGGAGCAGTTTACAGTCTCTCTCATGCATCACAAAAAACCATTGTGTAGATTAGTTTTAGCCATATTTCATAATATACATATGCCAAGGATGAAACAAAGGTGGTGTTTTTCATATTCAAGAAAATGAAGTTGATATTCAAGCTAAGCTATGAAAAATACGTATAGCTTCTCAGTCAAATATAAAGATAATCCCCAAAGATATTCTTTTGTATTTTTATGGAACTAAAAAGAGCAAGACACAAGTGGAAAAAAAACAGAGAGATAATTCGTAATGAAAGAAAATGGTATCAGTAAATGAGGTGGGGAAAATTAGCCTATAATCCCCACTATGAAGTACAGATTGTAAAGACCAACAGAGGACACCTAACTAAAAAAAGCCCCCTATACAAACAGCAAAGGAGCTTTAAGCGAAATCATCACATTGCACATGCAGGTCTGAAGGGTTGCGTGTGAGCCAGGAGTCAGTTCATTAACCCAAACGACCTACAGTGCTGCAAAATGAGATTGCTGTTGAGTCTGCCACTCATCAGCTTCTCTCTGCTTTGAACTCCTGCTCCTACTTGGGAAATAATTACTGAGATTACTGAGACTAACAGGATCTGGGGCCTTTTGTCCTTCTTGATAGCACCAGCATAGAATCATAGAATCACAGAATGGTTTGGGTTGAAAAGGACCTTAAGATCATTCAGTTCCAACCCCCTGCCATGGGCAGGGATGCTTCACACTAGAACATGTCACCCAAGGCTCTGTCTAAACTGGCCTTGGACACTGCCAGGGATGGAGCATTCACAACTTCTTTGGACAGCCTGTTCCAGTGTCTCACTACCCTCACAGTAAAGAATTTCTTCCTTATACCTAACCAGACCTTCCCCTGTTTTAGCATGTTTCAGCTAAGTGAAGGCAGAGTTCACCAAGAAAGCCCGTCTGATTCTCTTCTGGCCTATCCAATTCCTCAGATAGAGCCAATCCATGTTGTACCAAAGACTTGGTTCCTCATAAAATATTTCTGGGGAGATCCCCCCTCTGGGAAGATGAGAACAATCTGAACGATCTGAGGGATCTCACAGACATCATCTAAATGGTTGAATGAATAACCAGAAAGGTCACACATTAGCAATAGCTGGGTTCAGGCTGGAAATAAAAGCAGGTTTTCATAGCAAGGATGAGGGTCCAGGGTAGAATCCCAGTCGAAGTGTGCCTGTGGATTGTGGAGTTAAGAAACATGCCAATTTTAAGATGAACCTTGATAGATTTTGGCTGTGGATGCTGGTGATACTTCAGGATCTGAGAGTCTCATCATGAAATTCCCTTTGAATCTGATGATTTATGTTCCTACTTTTTCCTAGCAAACAATGAGACATTAACTGCTTTAAAGCCTTTCTTCCTACCTCACCAATAAGGCAGAGTGGAGCAGTAAGAGGAAAATGATACCTTATATTATCTTCTCTCTTCACCACCTCCTAAAAATTCTCTTCATTTCCCAGTGTGATTTTAAAACTTTACAAGAAGCAGATTAAATAAAGCTCATTTTTAACAGTTCTTCTTTTCCTGTTTATTTCCTTCAACTGCAGACAAGATATGCACCAGCAAACCATAAAACACTGCTCTGATGGCTGACTAATAAGACTTATATTGCCATCTTCCTGGGCAGAACAATGATGCAATCTTTTTGTTTTATTAACAATAAAATACATATATTTCTCCTGAGAGTCTGGAACAACATGCAGAAGCATGGAGCAAGCCCAGCAAAACAGGAACGCTGTCACTCCAGGGTAACGCATGAGTTGAAGCCTGATTTAATACCACAAGCTCATAAAATAAGACAGAAGGGTGGCAAAAATAGTGGATTTAGGCATTCATTAATATTTGCTATTCTTTTCCCAAAATCCTCTGTTGGTCCTCAGGGAATTCTAAGCTAAATGTTGAGCTTTGGGTATTCCAAATCACCCTTACTCAGCACGCCCTGGTGGCACATCCCCAGATTCACCTTGCTCTCTTGAAATGTCAACACAAACCAAGGTCCTTAAGCAGGCATGTCTTTTAAATGAACAAATCCTCCAAATTATGAAGAAAGGGAGCCTGAAAGCTGGACATATTGACCTGTATTCCCTTTCAAGGGTGGTTTTTTAGGTGGCTATGCTCACTTTGCACTGAGAAGCGCTCACAGGGTTCAGTCCATCAGGGTAAGACACAACCTCCCACTGAGGGCACCACTACAGGAAGCAACCTCTTCAATCATGACAGACATTCCTGTAGCAGCTGTTTGACTACAGCCTTAATTCTGTTTTACCAATGCACCTGGAAATACTATGCTGCAGACAGAACGCCAGGACAGAAAACTGCAGAGGCTGTTTTAACATTTATCATGCATCAGAAATTCATAGAACCATAGAATCATAGAATCATAGAATGGTTTGGGTCGAAAAGGACCTTCAGATTATCCAGTTCCAACCCCCAGCTGCAGTGCATGCTGCAAAGCAAAAGACATCTACAGAAACTGGGCAGCAACACTCCATGGATTGTAGAGGTGGCACCAAGCATGCTGGTACACCATGTTCTATTGCAGTGCTGAAAAGAGAGCTTGTGTTTCTAGATCAGCGCTGGTGTATTAGCCTACCTGATCCTCTGATCTAGCAAACTGTCTGGCAAAGACAGTTACCTATTTTTTAGCTGCACTGGTTGTAGCTCTGGTGTTCATGTAACCACTGTCAGCTCCAAAATCACCCTGTATTTACTCTTACTGAAGTTGATAAGGCTTTTGTGGTAGTGTCCCTGTAATTCTCTTTTTTCCCTGCCAACCACTGCTCAGTAAGGAACTGCAGCTTATACCCTACAATGTTTTTCCTAATGGTTTCAACTACATCTCCTCTACATCCCCAAAAATGCATTTTCTGCTAGAAAATCTCTGCCTTGTGATAAAAATATGAATATTGCAACATGATTTTGTTTGTTATTATTTATTATTATATTGTTATTATTGTTATTATAAACACAAAATGTGACCTTACCTCAATTTTTCTTGGGACTGCCAATAAGTAGTTCAAAAGGACAATCCAGGAAAATTACCTTTGCATCCATTTGGAGCTGAAACCCCAATTTGGAGCCCAGATTTAGAGTCCTACTCCTGCAGAGAGGATGGTATTTATATGTAGAGCATCAGGTCTGTTCCTGGCATCAGCTGCATGAATGGCTGCATGGAGGCACAGAACCCCTGATGTTGTTGGGCTGGGGAAAATCTGTCATGCAGGGAAAGGGATATTTCAGCTCAGAGCAGGCTTTCACCAGGGCACTTCAGAGTAAGCATATTACAGATTGAAGCTGGAAACACATGAACTGCTATTTATGCTGCTGCAGTACGTTTGTAGCAGATGCAGCACGCCGGCACTGCATGGATGTTCTTGCTGCAGACAGCGTTTCTAACACCCATCACAAACACTTACAGTGGAAGCAACATCAGGCTAGCTCTGCAAAACCAGCTCAAGTGTAATCTTCTGAGCAAGAAAAAAAGAGAAAGAGAAATTTGCCAGACACAATCTCTCTATACATTAATTTTCATTTCTTCTCTTAGCCTTAGCCAGGAATCCAGATTGTTTTCTAGTTGTTTATTTTAGCTAAATTAATCTACAAAGGCCCATTTTTGTTGTATTTCCATTAGATACAGATGCTATCACTATGTGCCAGTGCATATTACCAAGCAATTAATCTCCAGAGTTGTTATTTCTCTTTTTATTGAAAGCAAACATTCTTGAGTTCAGAAAACTGTGGAAAGGCTTGGAGCAGCTCAGCTGAAATCCATGCTAAAGGCACAATGCTCTTTGGAAAGAAATATCCTCTAAAACTGCAAATCTATGCTGCTATCAAGTATAATTTCACCCTAATATAAAGCATGACATCCCATAGTTTGAGTGCCTTTGCAAGCTCCCCTGGCATTATCACTCAAAACTCTTATTCCTTTGTTACCCACTGTTAAAATGAAAAGCTCTTTTTGTGGCAGACACAAGCCAGAGGTGACACAATTAAATGAGTCTATTTGTCATAGAAAATTCAGATCAGCAGGAATTAAATGACATATAAATTAGGATTGGCAGCCTCTTCCCCAGGGAGCAATATATAAGCTTCCTAAACTCAGTAAAAAGTATTCTCCCCTCAGCCTTTGATCCACTATCTTCAATCAATATTCCCATCTTTAAAGACAGACAGTCCAAAGTTAGAACACAACGACATCTTTATGGATATGGTTCTCACTTGATGGGGTGGCTAGAAGTCATCTGAGGGCATGAAGTGAGGCAAAGCTATAATCAGCTTTTAAAAGTACTACCAGAAACTGCCAGTTTTCAAGAGCAAAATCAGCATCCATTACCATTATCTCCCTTGGAGGCTGAAGGAGGGGAGCTCCACCTGCACAAGAACTGCAGGACTAACCTCCTTTCGGGTATTCCTGTCCTGGGGAAGACCTAGAGCAGATCTGCACCACTCAAACACCATTTGTTTCGTCTTGCTGGAGAAGGGCTGCAGTTTGTCAGGCAGATTTCTAAGGTTTCTTCCTTCTAAAGCTGGAGTTAGCCTCTCCTGGTCCTCTGCAGCACGGGAACAGAGAGATAGGCCTTTTAATTCTGTATCTAAAGGCTTTTTCCTCCAGCTATGAGATCAACAACATTGATATCAATTGCAACCCTCTGTAACTCTGCTCCCATGTCTCTGTCCTTCTACCCTTATGGTACTTGAAGGTGGTAAGTCAGCTCTTCATAATGCATTTCCTCGCTCCCTGAACCTGTTGTCCTGTTGTCCTGTCCCATGTCATGTTCCCACCTCAGCTCCTCTACCTGCACCAGAAGCTCCTCCCTGTGAGGGTGCTGAGGCGCTGGCACAGGCTGCCCAGAGAAGCTGTGGCTGCCCCATCCCTGGCAGTGTTCAAGGCCAGGTTGGACACAGGGGCTTGGAGCAAGCTGCTCCAGTGGAAGGGGTCCCTGTCCGTGGCAGGGGGGTGGAACTGGATGAGCTTTAAGGTCCCTTCCAATTCCAACCATTCCAGGACTAGAATATCCCCAAATTCCTCCCAGCTTCTACTCATTTTCTCAACCTACCTTCTTCTCCTCAAACTGGGTCTCTTCTCACTGCCTTCTGCTGTGAGGCTCCTCATTCCCAATGCCTGTCAGATGTCTCATCTCCCTTCCTACCAAAATCACAGAACCCAAAAAGCAAATATTGTAGGACATGTCTTTCTTTAAAAACACCAAAAGAAAACCCAAAAGCCAAGCCTTGAGGTCTATCAGGATTCCCCTCAAAGACAACAGGATCTAAGGAGCTTGACTTTCAACTGTGAGCAACCTTGGCCTTTTTTTGTTTTTAATGCTAATCATGTACTTAGTAGTCATTGTTATTAATTATGTACACCTCAGGCATACGAGTGTCTCATTGTACTGCAAGTACAGAGGGTGAGCTAGAACACGTCCCTTTGTGCTTACAACACAGCTTCTTAGGAGGGTTAGCTTCTATTGTTTTGTTCAAACACTTAATATTCATACACTGTTGTGGACATTATTTGTCTCTCTAGTTGATATCTCTCCCAGAACCAGCAGCAGAAAAGACAAAAGTATAAAGAACATGTGAAAATACAGGAACCCTTGTCACACTTTCATATGCAAGACCCTAAGTCACCATCTTATTATACCAAAGGTGTTTGATCAGAGAAGCATGCATTCTTTTTCATCTCTAATTAAATGATTATGGCCAAAGTACATACTGTGACTGCATTATCACCGTACAATAGACTGTATTTGGAAAAGGTTTCTGGGGAATGTACAGTATTGTCATGAAGCTGAATAACATGGAATAGGTCAAATGGTCAAGTAAGTTAGAATAAATCAGTGAAACGCATTGCTGTGAGACTATTCTTGATGACCCAGGCTGGATCAGGTCTCTTTGCTCCGGGCTGTGTCTGTCCCTGCTCCTGCAAGCTTCCAGGGGCCTGATTTGTGCCATGTGGCAGTATACTCCCAAATAAAGTCAAAGGTAAGCTTCAGGAATCGTGTCTGGCTTTGTCATTAACCAACAGAAAAGGCATTGAAATGCTGTGTAAGTCTGTTGGTGTTACCTCTGAGGAAGAAGACAAGGAAGAAAGCTTTATTTATTATATTGAAATGGATGGAAAAAGCAAGGACGAGCAGGGACACAAGGCATGATGCTGCTGAAGTGGCATAGTGAAGAAAAGGCTGGGAATATAGCAAAGGTAAGGTTCAGTATGACATTTTAGACTCTTTAAAGTAGCTCACCTGGTTCTGGGTGCCTCTTCAGACATCCATATGTCCTGCCAGCCCACATGGATCTTTCAGGATCTCTCTCAACAGGCACTAGTCTCACATGCTTAAGCAACTTGGTCCCACTCCAAGTCTCCAACTTCCCATACATCTGCTTTTAAAATGGCCTGAAGAGTGTGGCTTTTTAGCTCACAGTGTATATCCAGTTGTAAATCACGTAGTAAAAAGCCTGTGAGCGTGATCCGTGCATCCACACAGACCAGAGCCTCTGGATGCTACCCCAGTACAACCTAAGCTGATCCTAGGCTTGGTTATTACTCTTGCATAAAGAAAAGGGGATACAGCTTCCTTTACTGTAAATAAGCCCTCAGGGCACACAGGAGGAAGCAGCCAGCTCACCAGCCGCAGTACAGAGCCCCCATGGGAGAAGACAAAGCACCACAAAGGTATGTCCAGCCAAAATCCACACTGACAGCAGACAACAGAGCCTTGCCTGCCAAACATCCCACTCAGATATGCAGGGCTTGACACAGGTGAGAAGCAAGGACACAAGGGAAGCGCTGCGAGTGCATTATACATGAAGGATATCTATACTGATGGTAGCGAGAGACTTTATAAGAAAGCATCCCTAGCCCAGAACATCAATGTTACAAGAGCCTATCTAAAGAAATCTTCCCAAACAAGAAGCTGGGGGATTAGGTTTGAAACAGGAACTCATTAAGAGAAGCATCCTTTATAAAATCAAATAAACATAGTTACAGGCCTTCTTTGGAACTTGGTACCCCTCTATGTTACAGACACTGAGGAGGTGATTTTTCAGACTGAGTGTAGACTTTTGTAATGTGGATTTGCACATTTGAATGAGTCCCCATAGGTTCCCACAAAGCCACCGGAGACAAATAGGCACTTCATCTCATTCTAATGCACGTTGCAAAATATGGCAAATTAATTGTGCCCTAAAAACGTCTCTTATTTTCTTCCCATCCACTGTGAAGAGGTCTTGGGCTTATTAGCTGGGATGTGAAATGATTAGCTCACATCTACACTGTGAATATCTAACATTTATGTAATATGAATATTACATGAAGTATTTGCTTATATTAACTGTATATACACTGTTTCATACTATAGAGCTAATGCTTTATGTACCAGTATTGCACATAGCTTTTCAGATGCTATGGGCAGGAATGAGTTCCTTCATCTCTCACACTGTTTGAGATGTGAAAACACTTTTCCTTTGTCTATTGAGACAAAGCAAAGTTATTGTCCAGTTTTTCATAAGCCACAAGGAAAATTAACATGAGGCAGCCAATTGCACGCTCTCTGGGGGACATAGCAGAGATTTGGGAGGTCTGTGTTTAAACGTCATTTTCATCCCATTTGTCCTAAAGGATACTTCTGATTTGTGGGTGGCATCTTTGCCTTCAGGAAATTTGTAGTTCACTAAGATAGGGATATTTTTTAATGGATTTCTCATGTCTCACATGAGTTCTCAGACCACCCTGTATGTCCCATTATAAGATAATGCTACTCCTTCTTTTCCCCTTTAATGCTGCCAGTAAGGTTCCATCATGAACCTAAGAAAGTTTTCAACTGCAGTTTGCTGAAATAGGTGCACATGGGCAAGATATTCCAGTACAAGAAAGTCATCATACAAGTATGATCAGGGGGCTCAAGCACCTCCTGTATGAAGACAGGCTGAGAAAGTTGGGGCTGTTCAGCCTGAAGAAGAGAAGGCTGCGTGGAGACCTCATAGCAGCCTTCCAGTATCTGAAGGGGCTACAAGGATGTTGGAGAGGGACTCTTCATCAGGGACTGTAGTGACAGGACAAGAGGTAACAGATTAAAACTTAAACAGGGGAAGCTCAGGTTAGATCTAAGGAAGAAATTCTTTCCTGTTAGGGTGGTGAGGCACTGGAATGGGTTGTCCAGGGAAGTTGTGAATGCTCCATCCCTGACAGTGTTCAAAGCCAGGTTGGACGAGTCCTTGGGTGACATGGTTTAGTGTGAGGTGTTTGTGCCCATGGCAGGGGGGTTGGAACTGGATAATCTTAAGGTCCTTTCCAACCCAAACCATTCTGTGATTCTAGGATCCTATGATTTTCATAGGAATAATCTCATTTACCTAGATATGTAATAGTGCTGAGATCCTTCCCTACTCATCACAGGGGGAACGAAATTACTACCTTAACTCACCCAGTGTTTAAACAGTTAAACCAAAGCACCTCATCCTTATGAATGAAATAATAACAAAATTCTAACCATGTAAAAACAAACAAACAAAACCCGAAGACAAAATGTATAAAACTGCAGAAAATGTGATTAATTTCTCTTTTTTTGCTTTTCCTCAGCATCATCATCTCTTTCCTTGGGAGGTTCTATGTGGGTGATTGTCCTCACAGAGAAGCTGTCGCTAAAGCAGACCCCCAGATTATTACATTTCAGTCATTTATTGCAGAAGGAAAGGAAAACAGTATTCAGTCCTCAGCATGTCCTCTGAAACATATTTAGCTACTGCTGATTAAATAGCAATGGAGAGTTTCAAGCAAATGAGAATTATAGAAGGTACAAGTCTTTCAAAAACATTAAATAAGTGTTCATTTTCAATCCACAGATGCAGTTTGATTTCTCCTAACCCAAAGAATCCACTGGCTCCGAGCTGCAGCCTCTGTGGCGTTTCAAAGTGCTGCTTCAAAGCCCTTTATTGACAAATTACCTAAGCATGTGATGGTGTGTTGTACAGAACTGACTTTAAAGGGCTGCTTTACCTAATCAACTGCTTAAGCCCTCAGCCAAATGGAAGATGAGATGAGCAAAGGGTTGGCTGTATCCTAGCATCCCCAAACAACATTGTTCCTTTCCAAGCAAACACCTACTACACATCACAAATCATAGAATAGCGGAATGAAGTCATTCTTATTGGGGTGTGGATGTAGCACAGACTCTTCTCCTCCTTGTTTGCCCATGTGCTTTGTAATAAATAAAATGCAAGAAAAAGTTCCTCATTAGATTCCAGCTGGATACAGAATGCTTGGCTTCAATTTCCAGCTTAGCCATGCATTCCCAGTATGATGTAGGAGAAGGCTTTGAGACTCAGATGAAAGAAATATTCCAATGTCTATTTCCCATCAAGATTACAGGATGTTAGTTGCCTCTGTTACTGCTCTTCCTCTTTTCCACAGCTCCTCTTTATAAAGTAGGGGAAAACAGTCTTATTTCCCCAAAATGAAAATTCAAGTTTTGACCAGTTACTCATTCTCGTGTTCCCATTCTCCATTAGCATCACACCTTAGCAGTGTCTGATGGGACCAAGCCGTGTGTCTGGGATCTAATTATAAAGGTCTAAAATAGAAGGATTCCTCTTCCCATTAGAGAAACAAACTATTATTATTTCATAAAAAGAGCATTTTTAAAATGGTAATTTTCTCTCTCAGATTTCCCCCTACCCAGCTTATTCTTGATGGTGAATTCAAACCTACAACATTTAGGGTGTGTAGCACAAGTGGCAGCACTTATTTTATTATCCTTTATTTTCAATAGAAAACACATCAATCTCACATCTTAAAGCAACAGACAGCAAGAATCTGCTTTTTCAGCTTTACACAAAGGGATTAATCAAGGAAGGCAAGGAATATAGGAGGAGGGTATCTTGGTGGAGTCATCGCAGGTCTCAGGGCAATGGGGGTGGAAGAAGAATTGCTAAGGAGAAAAAGCTATATTGCGGCTCAAGGAATGAGTAGTGTTTACTTCATTTTTCCCTGGGAGTCCAAAAAAGCTCCCTGAAAAACTGCATACTGCATTCCTTCAGCCTGTTAGACAACAGACTGTTGCCTTTTCAATCATTTCTTCAATACTTTGAACTCTCTCAGTAAGGTTTAAGACGATGTTCTGTTCGCATCATGCACTTGGGGGCAAGGGGGAATTCAGGAATCAGCACAGAGGAAAACCAAGCTGTGGGGGAAGCTGAAGATGATGCCTGCAACAGGACCAGGCATCTTGTGAGGAGGTCTACAAGTATCTCCCACTTTTTTAACAGGAGTTGCACACATCATGAAGAGACTTGATTGTGAATCCAGTCTGTTCTCTGCCGCCTTTATCCTTTCCCAGTCAACACATCTCCCACATCACACCTGACCTCAATGAAAAACAACATAAAATCAGCAATTAAACCATCTGTCTCACCTGAGATGCCTACTGAAGGGCAGAATAAACATGTCCCTGGATATCTCTATCTCCACTCCTGTAGCTCTATAACATAGAAGGCAAAGTCCTGGAGAACCAGCACATTGCAGGCAAAGGGCAAATTGTTCCTAAGACATACATAGTTAATGCGTGCTAGAAGGTGTACAATAATGTTAACAGACTTTTGTAGGCATTTGTAATAGCCCTTGAGCAGCTCTTAAAATGGTTTTTTGTTCTTCTTTCTAAGCTGAGGTTAAAAAATTCCATACTGAAGAAAGAAATATTAAAGTTTGTAGGCAGAAGGCACTAGAAACAATGAACTTTACGGGTTTAATATTATCAGACGACATGATGAAGCTGGCTACAAAACCTCACAGTATAAATAGTGGGTGAGAAATTCCACATAGCCACTTTCTTATTTGTAAGTCAGCAACAAGGTAAGGAAAGAAGGACTATTCCTTCTGTTGGAGGTGTGAGAATGCTTCAGTTCCCATCTGCAGATGCAGGGAGTCATGGACATCATCACAATTTAATCTCTAGAGTTTAAAGAAGATGCATCCCTTATAGACTGGTCTTTTAGCTTTTATATTAGTGTTTATCTTCACAAACTTTCTGAAGAGTCAGTATTCTTTCTTTTGCCTTTATAAAAGTCACACTGCCTGCATATTTCTATTTGTAATATTTTGCTATATTTCTTAATATTTCAAATAAATTCTTCAAAATGCAGTTGTTGTGTGTGTTCTGGTGGTTTTTTCCTCCTGCTGCTGATTCCTGAAGTTATGTTCGTTTCCAGCTCCTGGCTGAAAGCCAACACCATGAAGAATGATTCAGGGGCTGCTTCAAGTACATTGACATTACAGATGACTGGGTTTACTCTGAGATCTTTCATCTTCTGCTGCAAGCATAATTCCAGATCAAAGAAGGTTGAAGGTATTAATAGAGTCTAGATATAATTAGAAATCACTTGAATGTGTTTTCCTGCTAACATCTGAGTGGATTTGATTGGGAATAGCAATATGAACATGGCAGGGAAATACCTAGTTGAGCAGGGTTTCAAATCGTTTTATTACTATCTAGAATATCTTTTACGAGTCAGCACATGGAAGACATTCTCCTTCAAAATATTTATTAACTTAGTTCCTTGTCTTTTTTCTAGGACTTTAGAGCCTTTTTGTCGTGGGTGCCAAGAAAAACTGGAAAAGGAGTTCATTTCGTTAAGCATCTGTAAAACTACAGTCTGGAAGCAGAGAGGAGAGAATAAAAATGAGATGGAAAACAATATCAAGAATCATAGAAAAAGTATTTCAAAATGATGGAATAGCCTTAACGTATAGCTGATATGGGTCAAAGTTTATAATAACTTTCCAGATTTTATATCACAGGATTAGTAAATTAGTTGTTATTAGCAAATTAGTTTATTTAGTGCAAAATCCACTAATTCCAGTGTTGAAAAGCTGCTGCTCTGAGCACCTGGACAAGAGTAGAAGGTAAATCAAGACTGATTTATGTTTATGTGATTTCATCAGTGCTGATGCTGATGCAGTCACATTAACAATGAAAAAGACTATGGAAACTGGAAATGCAGAGGATATTTATCAATAAGAAACAGCAAAGCCTAAAAGACTTATCAAACACTAAAAACTAAACTGTCTCCCCTCATTCCCCTTCAAAGGCAAAAGTAAAAGCCACTTTCATTTTCAATGAAACATGGCCACTTAGAGATGGAATGTGTACACCTTAACAAAGTATATATGATCTGTATTAAAGTGTGCTCGTCACAGGCACTATCACGTATTTTTCAGTTAGGAAGTTATCCAAAGTGGTTTTGAAGCCACTGAACATGCCTGAAGAGTAGTTTTATTGAAGAAGGCTTAATGTGAAAACATGAATCTGATTATCAGATCTGACTGGTCTCCAACTGCAGCTCCTGGGATCTCAGTCAAGATCAGGATCCTTCCGCTCTGAGCACTGCACATCCCTGACAGTGTTCAAAACCAGGCTGGACAAAGCCTTGGGTGTCATGGTCTAGTGCAAGGTGTCCCTTCCTGTGGCAAATTTGTGTTTGGTCAATACAGAGCATCTGTTTGCCCTTGTCTTTCCACATAGGCATGCTTCAGCCCCCCCCAAAAAGCCTTTCTTTCATTTATCAGCTTCCATTTATTTCATCAGCCACAAGGACTGTTTTAGAGAGAGGAATAGGACCCCTGAATCTCCCATATTTAACACCAAGATTAGTCAAAGTAGACAAAAGAAATTCTTAGTTCTTCAAACTTTGATATCTTTCCATGACCTGAGCAAATGACCAATTTTACATCATTATTCAGCTTTTGCTTAGAAAGCTGTGCTAATTCTGGATGCAGGAAAGACTGAAACTTTGTTATTACAGTGTGGTGCAAAATAAAGCCTGCTTGAGTTCTTTGAAACAAGCCTTGCAGTCACCTCTTTGACGCCGTGATTTAGAGGAACTACTCAGCCAATACAGTAAACAAGGCAAATTATTTGTGTCTATCAGTCAGGCATGATTTCTGTCATGGCTTGGGCTGATTATTTCTTCTCTTCTGAAGTGGAGGAGAGAGGGAGAGCATCCTTTGTGTTGCAGGAAGTGCTGATCATTAGAAAGGGACTGTGGATGGAGGGATTACTTTCCTTTCAGAAATGTAGAGTTCTAATTTCAGTTCTGAGCAAAGCCCTGGCCATCCAACTCTCGCTTTCTTTCTTCTCTCCCTTTGTGCTTGTTTTTCAGCTTTTAATGAGGAAAACTCTGAGTCAAGAGGCAGCAGTGACTCATGTGGCAGCTTGAGAGCACAGCAACAATGTCAGAGCTCTTGCGCACTTAACACGGCTTGAGGGCAGGATGACACATGTTTATCTCCCAGTGGAAAATTAAAGCAGATTCTAATTCCCCAAATTAGACACTTCAGATACCCATGTGCTTCACCTCTGTGCTTGCAGGGAGAGTTATTTCTGTGCCAGTAGCAGCTGTGTTGGAGGGGAGGGATGGTGTGTAGCTTGTGGGGCTTCCCTTGTGATGGAAAAGGGCTGGAAGCTGTATATGGCAGGGAAAGGGAGTCCAAGTGTCAGAGTTATAAGTGGCAGCTTCTGCAGGTGTGTTCATTCTTTTATCCTACGGTCTTTGATGCCCACAGCTGAGAAAGGAAAAGAGTGAAACAAATAGATGGTATTACATCTATCCACAAGATCAGATCTTTCTTAATGCTCGTGTAGACCCAAAACATGACATTGAAGACAGTTTCATTCACATCGCTGCACATCCACTGTGCTGTAATCTGCCTGTTTCAGTGCTCCAAGATACCAATAGGTCAGGAACTAGACAAACAAAGCAAAGTTATTCCCAGTGAGCAAACACTTGTAGAATTCTGCGAAAGAAGATCAGCTCTATAGGAGTGTCTGAGCTGAGGTGTGTAGAAACAGAGGTTCTTTAAAATCTTAGAATGTTTCAAGTGAAGCACCTAGAGTTTAGATTCCACTTTCCAGGCTTTTTTTTTTTCCTTATTCCCTGACTATGGAGTTAAATGACTCCCAGGTTGCAGGTCACAAAGCCATGAGCTGTGCCAGGTCTCACTGCTGCCCTGGAGGACCCTGAGGAGGGCTAAAGCCACCATCTCTCTCTCTTGGGAAGGCACTCCCCAGTGCAGAAGAGAGAAACTCTGAAGAAAATGGGATCCTGTTATACTGGGACAGGAAAGGTTCCTCAGGCTACATTACACCAGACCATAGAGACAGGACAAGGGGTAACGGGTTCAAACTTAAACAGGGGAAGTTTAGATTGGATATAAGGAAGAAGTTCTTTCCTGTTAGGGTGGTCAGGCACTGGAATGGGTTGCCCAGGGAGGTTGTGAATGCTCCATCCCTGGCAGTGTTCAAGGCCAGGCTGGACGAATCCTTGGGTGCCATGGTTTAGTGTGAGATGTCCCTGCCCACGGCAGGGGGGTTGGAACTGGATGATTTTAAGGTCCTTTCCAACCCTAACTATTCTATGGTTCTATGATTTCTGCTCTTCAGTACACACATGTTACTTTCATGTCTTTTCAGCATAGTAGCTAAAGTGGTAAAAACTGCTTTCAAAGATATAATAACCACGCTCCTTTCCTTAATAGCTTTTCTCCATGCTCAGGCCTCTCTGAGACTGCCACTGCAGCATAAAAAACATCAGTGCTTGTTTGCAAGTCTTTTATGCATCTTTTTAATGACCTCATTACCCAACTGGAGGAGGGATGGGAGGGTTTGGTGGGTGTGTTCTTTCAAGTCATTTTCAATACCTTATGATCAGAAGCAAATATATATGCATCTGGATTTAGAAGGTTGCTGTGCATACGTGAAGCGGAGCAATCAGACAGGTATTTTACTGTTGTCCCCTTCAGCCCTCTCTCAGATATGGCTATTGACATGTCAAAATGTCAAGCTATTACTTCTCCATGGCTCAGGAGGAATGTCTCTGTTTCGATATGTTCAGGCTTCTTTCTTTGATCTTGCAGCCCTAACATCAGAGTGTCAACCCCTAGATTAAAACTGATTGCTACCTGCCTTGGCATCAGTGCATGTTGCAACCCCACAACCAAGCTGGTGGGGTTTTAAGTGTCTGCATCACTTCTGTCTGCTGGAGAGTGAGCATATTGTGTTCTTAGGTGCTTTTCAAAGCCCTAAGGTCATGTGAACAGCAGGTCATCGCTGCAGCTGTGGGTTCTGAGCTGCAGAGCCCTAAAGCTGTGAGCATCTTTTGTATCTAACATGAACTAAACCAGCCTAGCAGACTCATAAACCTGAGTATCCTGCGGCAGCTGCTTCCAAGGACAGAGATTGGTGATGCGTTAGCAGGTGCGATGCTATACAGCTGCTGATGCTATACAGCTGCTGAAGCTCTTCCATCTGGGAATGGTATTTACTGCATGCATGACCTGTCATGGCAATATCCCAGTACATGTTAAATGGTGAAGCTTTTGGGTTTTTTTTCCTAAAGTACTTGAAAAATAGCAGCCAAATATTCTTTTCAAGTTATCCAAAATGCTTTGATATATTAGTTTTTATATACTTAATTTGTTGATTATATTTGGGATAGGCCTTAGCTCCTGCAGATGTGTCATGCAAGCGGAAAGCACTTGCTCCTAATGCATTATGCCGGTTGAATACTTTTTATTATAGCAGTAAGACACAGAGAGCAGGCTTCAACTCAGAAGCTGGTCTGCTACCTGAAGCAGGTTTAAATTGCAAACATAACTGGTGATCTCTGAACCATACATTCAATAGCACCGATGACAGGAATTACATTTAGTACAACAGCCTGAAATTCTGGGTCAAATTTTATGCTAATTTAAACTGATACAGTTTAAGTGATTGTATCAGATCTGGGCCAGTCCAGACTGATGGAGAATCTGACCCAAATATACAGGTTTTAATTCATCTTGAGCTGCAGCTTATTTAGAATTTGCAAAGAATCACTGGGGACTTTCCACTTTGCATTGCGTGAAGTACACGTTCATGTAGACAGGGCAGAGCTATTCATCAAAAACCCCTAAATAAAACATTACTGCTCCACTGGAAAACAAAATTTCATCTAAGCCCCATGCAAAGAAAAAATGTCAATTTCTGACAGGGTTTTTCACCAGAAAAAAAATAAGTGCATAGATGTTTGTCTGCCTTCATCAGCTCAGTTATTCTCAGGAGCTCGAGTTCCAGGTTTCTTGTGATCTCCTGAGGATCCAGCCAAGCTTCATCTTTCATGATGCTGCATTGAAATGCCCGAGGAATAAGCAGGTCTCAGATCTAGATTTTTCAAGCTTTTATTTCTATTATGGTGATGTGTGAAAGAGCTAGTGTTGCCCCTGAGATAGCTAAAATGTCAAAAAAGACAAGATGGAGAAAGTGGATATATGACAGACAGCAAGATGAAAAGAAGAGGCAGAGCAACAGCTAGAGCAAAGAGTTTGCAAACTTACTTTAAGCACATGTAGGCACAAGTGCATTGTTGTGAATCATAGAAGCATATTTTAATAGAAATAGAAAACCACGATCTGCTGTTCCTTCTCTCCCGCCTCTACCCATGGGGAAATGTTCCATAGGGATTTCAACAGAGCTTTCTCTCTGAAGTTTCAAAGGAAGATAAAGAGTAGTCAGTAACTAAGGAGTTTTGTGACAAAAGTCTTTTCATTGGTGGCTACAACACGTTAAGTAGGCACAAAAGAATGAAAGAGCCCTCAAAAATCAGTCAATGATATTAAAAAAGATGGGGAAGAGGCAGGGAGTTTGCACTGTAATGCATAGGGAAGGACCATCAAGCAAACTCCTATCTTCCACTGACCTGAACCTGAGGTCCTATGTAGGAGCTGATTCACTCCTGGGAATGCAGACTTATGTCAAATTGCTTCACTGCTGCTGGAGATGGGAACATGGTGCGAACCCAGCATGAGCATGGGAAAGTGCTAGTGATTTGCTAAGGCATGGTATGCTCGTGCCTCTGAGGTCTGGCATTCCCAGGGGCACTGAGCTGAATTGCCTCTGCACTCAATTCCCAGCTCACACACACTGTGCAGGGGCACGGTCCTTAATGAATACTGGGAAAAAGTGGATGGAGCAAGAGAAGGACAAGTACGTAGTTAGGATAAGACTGAGCTGATTGCAGGTTAAAGGCACCTAAACATCATCTTGTACATTCACTGGGTGCCTGAATACCTATTGCAGTCACTAGAGATCAAGGACATAATTTACTTGCTGAAACAAGCATCTTGATGTGATTTAAGAGGCTCCATAGCATGATGTCTAGTCTCCAACACCTGCTTTAGAAGGGCACAGGTCTCCCATTATTCCTACATCATATTTATTAGCCTGCATAGATGTCTCATATAGGCTAGGGCCTCTGAAATTACGCTAGGCAGCACCTCTGAACCTGAATTGAGCTTGCATGTCTTTCTTTGAACCAGACCCTACCCTCATTGAATAACAAGGTGAACTCATTCCCTATGATTTGTGAAGATCAGAAGTTCACATATTTGTTTCTCCTCCTGTTTCTTGCTTCTGAACAACCATCAATTAATACCAATGCCTGGGACCCAAAGAAGCATATTGTTTCGCTGGGACTGTAATACGCAGAGGTTTAGAGGTATGAAAAGGCAAGTTCCTGTTTTGCAGAGATACAGAAGTTCAGGGAAGAATTGGAGTGGAAAGGGTAATTAATTTCTAACAGGCAGGACTAGTTAAAAGATAATTCCTTGCCTTGGGCATCCAACCAGCAACGTAGGACATTTTCAGCAAGAATGAATAGAAATATTTCATCCATAATCAGCCCTTGTGATTAAGCGCAGCAATAAGTCTGGAGATACCAATGCCTTTTGTCACATGAGGAGGGACATGTAGAGGTATCTAACCATGAAAAATACAAACAAGTGATGGTGGTTTGGGGTCTTTTGTTTCTTTAATATGTAATAATGTAGGTCTTTCCACTGAGAGGTTTTCAAAGGCTTTATAAAAAGGAATTATTTTTTTCCATAAACTCAATAATACCAAGAATCTAGGGCCTAATTCTAAAGCCTATTTCAATCAGTGACTCTGACTATTACCTTTTAGACATCAGGAACGGAGATGATGAGCAAGATTTGTAAGAGCATGTCAGAAGAACAAACATCCCCAAATCCTCATGGTTTGCGTTAGAGATCCCAAATTCCTCGTATTTTAGCATTCCAAACACCTGTTCAGACATTATTTTTTTAAGAAAGCCCAACCCCAGTCTTTTGATATCACAGGGAGAAGTGTGCTAGAAAATGAAGTGCTGTTAATTCTACAAAGCCGTTTCCTTTAACACATCCTCCCACCTCCTCCTACCCACTCCATGTGTCTGCTTCATCCATCTGTTTCATCTCATGAAATGCATGGATCATGAGCTTCCTGGAGCACATCCAATTTTCCTTGCCTCTGGAGTTGAACATTCACATTTTTCCATCGTGTAGACAAGCATAAATATTGTGTAGTGAGTAGTTTGCCTTGTTTCCAATTGCAGCATGTCATATTCTGAAGACTATCAATTGTTCTGAGTGATTCATGGGTTTATTTATCAATTAATGCATGCTATTATGATCTTTGAATTCCCCATTGGCTGCATTCTTAACGCACACTTTATTGCTGGTCCTGTGCTATTTCTGTGTAACTATTGATTTAAGCATTAATCAATCAGTAGAATTGCAGACACATAACTGAGGAACCAGCAACAGCACCTACATTTAGAGGTATGAAGGTTTTGGCCTCTAAACCTGAGTCTTCAAATGCATTTTAGTGCTCAGCCACTCTTGCAATGACATTCCTACTGAGTCCTCCCGAGGTACAACATCCATGCAGGTTAATTTGCAATTGAAACATGCCCTTCAGATTAAAGGTGAGCGTTTTGAGGTAAAGCTGATTCACTAGAGTATTCATAGAAAGCAAGCAAAACATTGGAAACAGGAAAACTAATTTCCTCTAAAAATGGAAGTAAACGTGTGTGGAATACTGGGTTATTTACCCAGCCTGGCAAAGGTTGTTATAACCTGTAATCATTTAAAGTTCTTGTTTGACCTTCATGGAAAGAAAGCACTAGTCATTCTTATAGGTTTTACAAACAGCAAAGTCTTGCTCTAAAGTGCAATTTCAATTTGCAGAAGCTCACCCGTATTGCAAACAGGCTTGGCAGTGGTGGGAGGCTCTGTGTGAGTGCATTAGTAATAAATTCATCAGGTTTTCACCCTGGCATTTTATTTCTCTTGTTGTTCATGTTGGAGTTGCTGCCAGGGTATACACCCACTAACAGCTCTGAGAAAGCAGGTCAGAGTCAGCTGAACAACCTGAATATGGAGATTAAGATGCATGACACTATTTAAAAGTAAAGCAGAGAGCGTATTCAGCTTGGGTTTGGCCATATTACCACAGAATCATAGAATGGTTTGGGTTGGAAAGGACCTTAAGGTCATCTAGTTGTAACCCCACTTCCACGGGCAGGGACACCTCACACTAAAACACACACATATTGGTATATTGAACTGAAGAAGCCATGGGTTTTTCTGGGTTTGGGGGGGTTATTGACTGTTTATTTCCAGCAATATTTCTGTTTTCTTTCCATCACGTTAAGAAAGTGATGCCGCAAGATCCCATTTTGTTAATCCAATTGATCGTGTAAGACAAGCACTGTGCTTTGCAGCTGGTACTTTGCATCAACAATCGTCCTCTCTCCAGGCGATTCAGAAGTCACATCTCAGATGAGCTCCAAGATGCAGGAGCTGCAAAGCTGATCTATGCTCTCATTTCCCCACTCCCAGGAAAACGAATTAAAAATCAGGGAAGATTTTGTTCCTACTGTGATGACCTGATCCAGGCGGAAAACATTGAAAGTCACATTAGCAAAGCTCAAAAAGAGTCAGCACTTCAGTGTCCAAATTCTCATTAGAACAGAACCAAGGAGGAGAGCATGATGTCAACTCCACAGTGTTGTTTGTTGTTCTGTGTTAATCTGTAGCTGTCTTTTCTCTGGATCTTCATGTATTTCCATGCATCTAAATCGCATTCACTGTAATAAAGAAAGAAGATGCCCTGGGGCATCTATTGTTTTTACTCTTAGCAGTGATTGAATATCTACTTGTGACTCAAGAACTCTTTGACAGGCATTCAATTTAAAGGGAACAAGGAACACAGTGATGTGAGCAAATACTCAGAATTCAGCGTGAATTGCACAAATGTTATGTGTGGCAAACACCAATTAATACAACCCTAAACGCAAGTTAAAAACAGTGAAATGCAAATGTATAGAAAAGAAAATAAACCGATGTTTCTTCTTAGGCCTTGAACCTGAAGGTCATATTCTCACAACAAGTCTTTGCTAACATCAGAAATAAGGTCAATGATCTACTTGATTTTGTACCATTTACCACATATGAGTAAACGGAATTCATCTTAACCCTTTACATTATCCCTCTGCATGTTTCCAGTTCTCTCTTTTCAGGGTATCTTGCATCCCAACCTAATAAGAAGACATGAAGTGAGCTGAAAAATAGAAAAAAATCCAGTCTCATCTACACGGACACTGTCACATGGTTATCACAGGGACTTGGGAAAGCAGAAACTGTTATCACATCCTGTTGACTAATTGTAGTGATCTGGATCAAGCATGGAGAGAGATATACTAGATTAGACACCTCTATCCTTCTCCTTTCCCCTAATTCTAGAAATAGGGTCAGAGCAAGCAATTAGAGAAACCAGGACTCTGGAAGATAACTGCAGTAGAGAAGGGTGTTGAACATACTACCAAGCTAAGGGTGGGAAGTGCAAATCACAGACTAATCCACTGCTAAAAGAGACTTGGAATTGCATGGTCCTGAGATAGGATTATAATTAGCTGCTTCAAGAAAAGATGACTAATAAGAACAGAACATCAGAAGAGCACCTGGCCACCACTGAAACCTGTTCCTCACAAGCGCAATCACCTAAGGGTGTTCCAAGCATAAGCCATTTAGTCTCCCAAGCTGCAAAAGTACCATAGGAGATGAATATAAATGATCAAGAGAGTTTATCTTGTGATGATAACAAAGAAATGCACTAGATGGAAATGCCCAGGGGATAATCTGGTGAGCAGACCATACCCTGTGTTATAGAAGGAGGTGAAAAACACATTTGTTTAACTGGGACTTCTTGTCTCCAGCTTTGCAATGTGGTTAACCTGAAAGCATCAACAGGGCACTCTACCCAGGACCTCTGGACATTTCTCAGTGCAATTAGGGATACAGGTAAATCCTGTCCAATGTCCCATCTCCAGCTTTCAGGTGCCTTGAAGCACAGAAACTTTGTCTACCTTAGAAAACTGTCCATCACACACCAGTATAATGTGGCTGTTACTCACTGAGTAACTCAGCTAGCAACCGGCCTTTCTGGAGTACGTACAACTTGTCTTCAGACATTATTTACTTAAGCTTTCTGACCACAGAAGGGGATGGCCTGCTCTCTTCTACCCCTCAACTCCCCTGGATCCAGGCCAGGAAATACATCATTGGGGATCCAGTGAACTCTTCCTGGAGAGAATGTGTGGGATTTACATTCTGCCATATAAAATTCCCCCCATCACCCTGCAATTTACAGCTCTTTACTCCCCTCTGAACATTAACTTTTTGCTTACACCCATTAACCCAATTTACTGACTGTATTATATATGGGTGTCTCATGGGACACCCTAAGAATCGTGTTTCTATGCAGTGCTTTGCTGCATTTACCTCTTGGATGCTTTGCTTAGTAGAAGAGGATCCCAAGCATTTCCCCTGATACTTTGCACCTCTATGAAGTGTGTTCTTACCATAAGACACATGCACATCTCAGGATATAGTCCTGTGGGAGCAGGTGAGAGAAGAATGCCTGTAGCTAATGACAAAAAATACTCAACTCTGGGTTATGGAAAGCATTCCCATGTTAAGTGCAGGTTTTCTGTTCTTCCCTAGCCTGAGCTCTGGCAGGAGCTCATCTGTAGTGAGTCCAAGTGAGACTGGAAAGATGATACAGGTATGGACCTTGAGTTTGTCATCAATTGAGGACGATGAACTGTCCCAGATCATGGAACAGAGAAATAGGATTAAAAGGTCAAAGAAAGTTTGGGGAAGATTAAGCAGATTGAGCTTATTTAGGCAGGAAAATGAAAAGGAGCAACACGTAGTAAAAATGGTAATAAAGAAAGCCGTGACCAGTCGTTTTGTATGGCCTCTCATGTAATCCAGTTCAAGGTGCAATCCAGTTAATAACCAACATCAAGGACTTAAACTGGATATCAGGAAAAACCCTCTGCAGATTGCTACTAACAGCCTGTCTGCAGTTACAGAATTCCTCTTACCAGGTTATCAAGGATAGATTAGACAAATCAGCTTCTGCTTCCACATCATCTTTTGTGAGGGAGTATAGACTATACCTAGGGATAGGGTATTCATCTACCCAAGAGTAACCACACCAGGGTCTCTTTAGTAGTCAGTGGCCAGAGACTGACACATGAGGCAACAAACATCCACATGAAAGGCTGGAAGCATTGTTCGCTGGGGTCACTTATTTATTCCCTTTGACTGCCAGAGTGATGAAGGTGATCAGCTCTAACATAGAAACCCAAATTTGAGATACTCAAACTAGAGCAGATGCCTCCCACCCAGCATGCCTGGTATCCATTCCTTGCCTTTCACCTCCTCCTTGACATCAGCTTCTCTCTGATTAATCTTTGTCTTCTTATTCCCTTTTTTATGATCCTGCCAACTGCAATACAGAACATTGTCCCACTTCTAGTGCCACCTTGGCCCCCACAGCATGCATCCTTTCCAGCCCTCTCCAAATCCTGTCATGCCAATGAGAATTAAATAGATTAGTGAATCATTTGCTTCATAAAACGTGGTTAAAAAGCAAGATGAATCTGGGGAATCCTGATGGAATTATGCACATCTCAGTGAAGGTTAACATTTCAATGAGAATGTTAGGGGTTTTGTGGTTTTTTTTCAAGATTCATCTACATTCATTTAATATTTTTTTTGCCTTTCTCTGATTCTTTTATAAAATCAAAGTGTTCACATCGAACATGGATAAGAATCTCATTTCACTTACATATGAGCTTATCACCTTAGGTTCCCTTTTTAGTTAAGGAAAAGAGACCAGAAAAATAATGTCATTTTTATCTCAGATATATTATGTCCATATTATCTCTCTGTATAAGGGCCCATCTCCCAAATCTCATATCAGGGCTTATTTCCCAAGTCAGGAAAGTTCTCTGGATACTTTCATGCTTATTCAGGAGCACACTTCAGATGAACCAAAGTCTTACTGACATTGAAGTCTTACTGACATCAGCCATAGGAAGCTATGCATCTGCACAATTATTTCACACTCTGCATTCCCAATCAAGACCTGTAAAGTAACGGCAATCAGACTCCTTGGAGTGTCACCATTAGGTTTCAGAGCTACCAATGTTAACTGTGCACAGTTACTACAGCACTTCAAAGATAACTTTCACTTGATTTAAGGACCTTCTGGAGAACTGCTGATGTAAGAGGGAAATTAACCCAAGATTTGTGCTCAGCAATCCATGTCTTAATTTATCTCAAAATTCAGGTATCCCTACTACACAAACATCTGCACAGTACAGCATACACTATAAGAAAAGCCAGATTTTCTATCAAGTTGCTACAACATAAAGTAAACTGACCTCATTGAAGCTGCAGGAGCCTTGTTAGCCAACTGTCCTTTTGACATTGCAATATTCCAGTCAGTTTGCAATAAAACTATAGATATGTCTTACATGGATCTTTTATGCTGTGTATAACATTGAGAACACTATGAAAACCAGCTCTCAGCAGAAGTTTTGGTATTTTTTTTAAATAAATAAAATCACAATCTATCCAAAGAGTGCAAGCCAGGACATTAACCAGTACTGTAGCAGAACTATTTTGATTATGCATATTCTGCATGGACTCACAGAGGCAATTTCGAACCACCAAAACCAATATGCAGATACCATGGAAGAGCTGAAAACTTCT
The DNA here is from genome assembly GCF_033783945.1 of Neopsephotus bourkii. Lineage (NCBI taxonomy): Eukaryota > Metazoa > Chordata > Aves > Psittaciformes > Psittacidae > Neopsephotus > Neopsephotus bourkii. Next base: position 473,944 of record NW_026901486.1, read on the forward strand.
GACAACATAGAATACAACATAATATAAGTAACAAATAAATAATAAATGATAAAATATAATAATATAAACTTCTGACAATATAAACAACATAGAAAAGCAATAGGTGATAAATGCTATTGCAGTGGCAGGACATCTGCCAGAGACGTCTTTGGTCCTACTCTGCACCACTTGGCCCAATGTAATGACCTGAAACCCACTGGTCCCTACCCAAAAGACAGAAGAGCATCACAGACTATGGTCATCACATCATACATTACTTTTAGGCATCAGAATAACAAAACCTTTAAGGGATATGAGCCAGCAGTAGACTCCACCAGTCTTAATCAGATGAGCACAACTTAACCAGATGAGCACAAGTGAGTGTTCACAGGCTCTCGTCCCAGCACGTTGGAAGCATTTCTATGCTATTTGAGTAAATCAGCAGGAAAAGAAACAGTAAGAAGTCAGCATACTTGGATAAAGCCACGTTGTGGTAGGGTTTCCTTGACATTTCCTTCCTGCACACATTCAAAAACTGGAGGGCTACTGCAGAGCAAACTGTCTGTGGTTGGTTCATCTGAAGTTCAATTCTTGGATGTTGCGTTTGTATAACTGATTGTAAAACTTCATAATTCATGCTAAGTTGGTTATTTAAAGATGTCATCCAATCAGGGAATTAAAAAAAGAAAAATAAGTGCAATGTATTTAACCAGCTAAGATAGAGTGAATTACAATCAAATATACAATTAATATATGAGTAAACCTCATGCGAGCTGGAAATAAGATGTACATATTTAAGGTATGATAATTAACCATTGGAAGAAATTACTGAGGCTCGTGGTAAATTCTTTTTCATTTGGGAGTTGCTAAATCAAGAGTAAACATCTTCCCAAAGAGATCCGTTCAGTTTGAAGTCATGAGGAGAGAAGCAGAATTATTGATGAAAATCCATATTCACTATCTCTCAGAAAGCCCAATTAAACATTCATTGCAATCTCCCCTGCCTTAATAAGGATTAGCTTATTTGGATGTCCCTGTATAACAGTGAGCAACATGAAAATAACAACAAATATAATAAAAATGCAACTATTTATATATAATACGCACTTATATGATCAAACTGCCATTTACTGTTTAAATATACGTTTTGAATTGCTGAAGTGACACAGCCTGAAATTACTGGAAGAAAATGCATCATACTGTCATAGAATCAGTGAATGGTTAGGGTTAAAAAGACCTTAAGATTAAGGTCCTTTTCATATGCTCAAAAAGAAACTTCGAAATCTCTTCTTGACAAGTGCTTTGAGATTGTTTTAATCCAAATTTCATCATAAAATTGTGGATATTTCATATTAATTTTCTATGGCTAAGTTTTAAATACATTGTGGCACATACTGATCATAATAAAGTAGATAATACAAACACTAATCACTATAGGTTTGGAAACTTGACCCTGGCTATACTTAAGGCATTTATATTTATATGAGCTATATACTCCTATCAGGTATTGCTATAACATTGATTTCCTTTTTACCTGCTACCTATAAAGGAATAGGAACTAGCCTTTGGCCTTACTATGTCTTATCCCTTTCTTAGTTATTGATCTTTTAAAGGTCAAGACAAGATCCTAGGTAAGAGAACTAAAAGACTGTAAGTACATGGCCCTGGAGCCAATCGGCATTGGCTCTATCAGACATGGGGGAAGCTTCTGGCAGCCTCTCACAGAAGGCACCCATGTAGTCCTCCAGCTACCAAACCCTTACCACAAAACCCCAATACACCAGCCCTGAACTGCTCAGCAGTCTTCCAGTTTCCGCTACACTAACACCAATTAGTATCTACTAGTGATGCTCTCCTGAGCCAGAAATTGCCCTCTTTATTTACCTTCCAATAGGCTTAAAATTGCATAGCTAGCTTGTGATGCAATTTTACTTGATGGGGGGAGGGGGGGAAGAAAAGAATTTAATTGCACTATTTAGTTCTGCCCAGAGCAAACAGATGTAGAAGCTCTCCCAGAGCATATGGGTTAAATTAGTGCCTGCTGTGTCCCAGCACCGGCATTTGTCTGATTTAGTGACATTTGCTTTAAACAGTCAGAGGGGGGTCCAGCAGCTCTAGAGGTGGTTTTCAGCTGGTTTCATCCTTAAACAGCAGTCTAATACAATTCCACTTTTACATTCAGTCTGTGCTGAGGGGCCACCAACTTTGAGTCACCAAGAAGAGGCATCCCCTGAGATGCGGGTGACAAACTAGCTGCACAATGTCCCTTTGGTGATAAAATACTAAGCAGAGCTGACATTTAAATTAGCATCCCTGCACATTTTCCAACTGGATAATGATATGGGTAGGACAGCCAACACCTGTGGCACCAGGAGGCATCCAATTTACAGGTTTGTCATCGTCCCAAAACATTTGTGTTGCAACTGATTGAAAATAGGCTCAGGCAGTCAGAACCTGGCTGCTCCTGGATGTGCTTTGGGTTTACAAGGCTTGGTTTTATTCTTTGAGCCTTGTCCCTCCTGGGACTTGGCTGGATTCATGGCGCTGAGGTCTTTGCACTGCCTCTAATACCCGGGGAAAAAAGGGATGAAGAGAAAGCAAACAAACAAACGCACAAATATCTTTTCTTCTGGAGCACAAGAGAAAAACTAGAAGAAAAAGTCACTACAAGGGAACAGAGCAATAATTTCTGAGCATCGCCTTTTAGCAGCACTTTCCTTAAAAAAACAGCTCCCCTTCCCCTCTTCACCACACAATCAGCCCTAGGGTCTATCCAAGAGCTGAAAACCAGGGCTTCCTCATGCCATAAATGTTAAAAATCAACCCTGTTACAAAAGAATTAGTTATCCCCAAGCATTTTTTGATGGATTACAGCTCTGTGGTAGAGAAGTGGCTGTATTTAATTAGAGAGACCAGCCCTGCACAACCCCAGGACCTGCGTGTCCCCTTCCAAGCATCACGGGTGGATTATCCGCATGCCCTGCTGCAAGGTGACGCACCAAGGCAGGGCTATGTAGCTTCACACTGCATCAATGTAAATGTGTTGTGAGGTACAGGAACTGCTTTGCCTTCTCCCAGGGCAGCATGGCTCATAAATATTATTAGGTATCAAGTAGGACTAAATGAATAGGCACAAATCAGCCAACTTTACCATGCTGCAGCATCTATCCTGTAAAGAGGTGCCTGACCCTTTGACGCTGCCTGATTTAATTTGGAGTATGTTGATGTTATTTATGGCCCTGCAGCTTTAACACTCATTGGAAACTAAAACAAGGATACCCACACAGAGAGATTCAAATTTCAGCTTCCACCACCTTACAAGGTGATTTACAAATCAGCTTGTTCAGTGAGTCAAGAAATCACCCAGAGATTGCTTCTGACTGCAGGAATCACCTTGCATGACCCTCCCTGATAAAGAAAGGGTGCCATTTGGAGAGGATCCTGTCAGAGGCATCCACAAGCAAGCCAAAAGGATTCATTTTCTTTCATTTGAGCCTGCATTTTACATCTTTTGAGCTGCTGTTCCACAGATCCTTCCCTCCAGCAAACCCCTGAGGACGAAAACCTGCTTAGCCTTTTTCTGCAGCAGGCAGGGAGACAGCAGCAGCTGTCCAGTTTGGGAGAGAAAAGGCAGATTTCAGGCAACTCAAAGCAAGGATGAAAAGTGGCACATTCTGTCATCAGCAAGTGTGACCTGGCACAGGGGAAAGTACATCAAAGTCAGATGAGTCAAAGAGCTCAAATCTGAGTCAATTATCATATTTTCTTTTATATACATATATATATACATATATATACTTCAGAAAGCCTAACTCCCTTTAAGGGTAATGGCATTTGAAAATATGTCCTTGGATAGTTCGTGCCCGTGCTGCACTAAGGCAGGCAGAGGGGTTTCATACATAGGGAGGGATTTAGTTTACATGCACTGCAGGGGAGCTGTGCCACCACCACTCTGTGTGCATGTAACCCCTGCTGCTGCTCAGGCACAGATTGCATTTTAGCAGGTCAGACGTGCAAAAACACGTTCGTTTCTCTACAACAGCACAGCGCCTGGTATTTGAATATGATTATTGCTGATTTAGCACGCTGACCCCTGTGGCAGATTTAGTAAATATAGCAAAATGAAAAGAAGACTGCAATAAACCATTAGGTACAAACCGAATAGCTTGGTTAATCACTGGGTAAGTGTGGTTTCAAGCTGTCTGCTTCCCTAGATTGCATTGGAATAAACCTGCAGTGATTCAGCTCCTTGCCTGTAAAAAAAACACCCCAGGATAATATATTTCCCCAAGGCATAGACCTGTTGCAAAGGTAGCCAAACTTGAAATGGTGAATCTCACATATTAGCTTGATATTATGCTACTCAGAAACCAGAAGAATGCAAAGAACTGCTGAAGAAAAAGTAGACTGAAACAAACTAAATGAAACCACCCCACAAGTCAGGTTTCAGGGAATGCTGCTGTTGAGCTTGGGATGAACGCATGTGGGAGTGATGGCCAAAGCATGACATCTTATTTTAATTAAATTAAAGCAATCAGTTCTCTCTGCTCAGGAGAGATAGTGAGGAATGCTGTAGGATATTAGTCCTAAATAGGAAGCTGCTGTAGGATACAATGCTGTAACTATAATTGCATTAACACATCAGAGAGGAGTCTGGTTCAGCCCTGGTCTTTACCAAGGGTGCCTGGTGGCTTTGTTTTGTTAAATTGTTGATGCTTCAGGTGTAAGAAATGCAGGAAATGTCTCTTCCTTTTCTGCATTTCAAGTTATATCATATCATGGTAGAAGCTTCCAGACAAGGCTGACACAGCTGGAAGGTAGCAGTGCAGTAAGGTAAGGAAGAAGCAAGAGGAACTGGTAGTGCAGAGAGGAATAGGAGTGATTCTTCCAAGACTTCTCTGGAGAGTCATCTCAGTTAAAATATTTCAGCAAGTCTTGCAAAGAAAGTCAGAGTGAAATCATGGAGGATGCTGGTGATACAAAGCTGGAGAGCAGCATGAATACAGAGAGAGTCGGGAAAATCACACAGGAATAACCTTGTACCTTTGAAGCCTGTCAAAACAATAAAAAAAGGATTAGGCTGTTAGCACAAAATGATCTCATGCATCTTGGGATGAAAAATGGGGATTCCTGTTCTATAGTGTCAGTTAGAAAGGTGTGAGTCACTCTCAGACTGAGACACAGCCATGGAAGAGGCTAATGTGACCTGCAGCTATGTCACCATCAGTGACCGCCAAGCCCTTGCCTGGTTCTTGGGACTATCCAGGTCATGTGTGTCAAAGAAAGAGGAACTCCAACAGACAAAGGTACAGAAAAGATATTCCAGGGATTGACAGGATATTCTATTTTATGCAAGAAAAAAGTAAACTAAAATACGTGGCCACTTCTTCTGTTTAGGCTGGCAACATGAAGTCTGAAAGGGATGAAACTGCAAATACCTCCTTGGGGAAAAACGGCAGCAGGGAGGAAAGAACTGCTTAAGGACAGAGCTAGCAAAGAAGAAAGTATGTATAAACTGCCCAGAAATAAATGCAGCCTGAACTTTAGAGGGAAATGCTTCCATCAGCCAGAGCAGTGAGGTGCAGAAGCAGCATTCAGTCAGATAAACAGGGAGGAAAACCCAGCTGGTTTTAACATAGAGCTGGATGGATAATGAAAAGAGTGGGCAGAATTGGTACACATCACTTTTTAAAGGGTGAGGAAAGGGGAAAAGAAAGGGGAGGAAGCTGGGGTAACTTCAGTTCTCAGAAGACAGTGAAAATATAAACACTCTCCTCCTTAAATAGACAGTTGAGCAGTTTATAAATGATAAATAACCTTCCTGGTGAATAACAAAGAAATGGGTGTCAACCCATACAGACTTGTTAAGAAGAAATCACATAAAGCAAATATAATCCCCCATTATGACAGGATAACAGGCCTGTGAAGAAAGGAGTAACAATAGGTGCCTTTTTTACTTAAGACTTGACAATACCTCATATGATATCCTCATAAACAAGTGATGGAAGCAGCCTCAGCAAGGAACACTGAATTGGTGCAAAATTAGTTAAATACTCAGACACAGAAAGAAGTTGTCAAAGGCTTGCTGTTAAAGTGATGGATTGGGCAGTTTCCCACAGGGTTTGTAGTGGGTCCTGCAGTCTTCAGTGTTTTCATCAGGGAATACCTGTCCTATTTTGTAGCTACTACAAGAGTGGAAAAACTGCTTTGGAGATGGACAAGTATGAGAAAATCAGTGTGGACAAGTGCAAAATAATAAACCTAAGCAAAAAGCAGACTAGATATATAGAGGATGGGATCCAACTGCTTAAACCATTGCTCCACAGCATCTAGGAGACATCGTCAGATCTAACCAGAATACAGGTTAAACATGCTACCAAAACAGCCAAACATCATACTGGACTGTATGACTGTATGAAACGAAACATGAATCCTTTGATTCCTTTTAACTGCTGGAAGTGCCTCCATTCTGTAGATTTTAGTGCCACACTTGAAAGATGTAGACTAAAAATAGACAAGTGGAGCTGGGAGGATCCATACAGGTTTACAGATCATGTCCCCTGGGAAAGGGATTGGCAGATCTGGAGCTGTTCAGGCTGATGAGGAGAGGAGAGAAAGGGAGAGAGACAGCAAATTCTGCTACAAAGAGGATAATCTATTCTTGATGCCTCTGACAGGACAGTAAGAATGAACCTTAGATTATATCAAGAAATACAGGCTAAGCATTAGGATAAATAGTCTAATGGTAGGTGAAGCATTTGAATCCATTATCTGCATAAGGTGTGAAATGTCTCTTACATTGGATATATTTAAACATAGGGGAGAAAAACGTGTGCCATGAGCCACATGAGAGTGGTTGATCCTGGTGAAAGATCGTGTGACAAGATGAATAACTTCTCAAAGTTCCTCTTTCTCCCTATTTTCCAGGTTCTTGAGGTCTGTGTGATACAACTTCTTGAGAATATGCGAAACTAGTCCTAAGGTCCAAAGGTCAAAGTGTACTTTATCATATACATGTAAGCCATTCACACATAGCTCTTAACATGTGTTGCCCTGAACGAATGTGGCCTGTGGCAAGACTGAACTGCTGTTCTGAAACAAAAGATATTGGGGGGTTATGTCTTTTGGTAGGATTGATCAAAACTGGTTATTCTTCAGCACTTCATTGTGGAGATCATGCATCAGATGGAAATACTGGTCAAAGGAGTATGGTATTACAGAAAAATCATTGGTATACCTCTTGGCTTATTAAATCTGCCCTAAGGAACATTTGGACTGGTTAGGAGTACAAAGATGTTTATTCCTTTGGTACAGCTGTGTTTCCAAGCCAAAGGGTAGTTTCTGGAGACTAGGCCAAGCCAGAAGTTTTGTTCTTTTTTCTCCTCCAAAACCAACCTCTGCCATCTTATGAATGGAAATACACAGATAAGCGAGTCACCATACATAACTTACAACATTTGCTTTAGCACTGATGAATTCCAGGCTCATTTTTATCTCTCCTTCTGACTGAATGTTGATTATCTGACCTTTCCCATGTGAACAGGGTGGGGTAACTTTTGACCTGCTGCAGGAAAAGCTGATTTATCAGAGCACTGCTGCCTGTAGTCTCGTATCCATACCTCACCATCCTACTTGCTGCTATTAGAGGTTCACTCTGCATCAGCTGTAGGCAACACCACCCTTTTGACTATGGGGCTGGTTTTGCAATGATCTAGTGCATCTCTAATTATGAAACTTTCACAAAGGTGACAAATGCCATCTGACTCCCTGCTGTCTCCATAGTCCTGTGCCAGCAGAAGAGGTCTTTTCAGAGCCTGCCATGTGAAGGGAAAGATTTAGAGCATCTTCTCCCTATTTGCCTATTTCCCTTCCATCGCCTCCCTCCCAAATGCAATTCTGTAGTATAATCTGAACAAGGAAACTGAAACAAATAGCTTCACAGTGTGACTATAACCTATTTAAGTCATTTTAAAGCCAGCAGATGTTTTATAGCCTACGATTTTCAGCACTGTATCTTTGCAGACTTCTGCTACTCGGCAGGAGGCTCAAAGTAGGCCAGGGGCTGTGGACAATTAAAACTTAAAACCTTTCATTACCAGTCACCAGGTCACTCTGATGCTTAAATGCACCTTCTGTCACTATTCACTAAGGGAAGGTCAAACTGTGATGGACACTGCTCAAAGCCTTCAGAGCCAGCCAGCTGTGGCCTGCTGCCAATGGTCACTTCTTTCAAGAAGAGAGAAGGAAATTACTTGATCCCTTCAGTGACCTGTGGATTGAGTAAAACTTATCAGACTCCATTCTCCTCATCAGATCTGGGAGAAGCTCCAGAAACTTCTCTTCAATGTCTATCCAAACATACCAGTAATGCTGTGAGCATCAGCAGTTCTATGAGCCATTTTGTCTTCCTCATTTCACAGGTTTGACATGAATCGACATTGTCTTCTAGCATTTCACCTATTATAAGTTGTAGCACCAACTTTCAGGGTCGTTCCTGGCATCTCATGAAGTGTTGGCACATCTTATAGGGAAATTTGCAGGCTTGATGCAGGGTTATTTGATAAGGCCATTCATGATGCTCAGGTCAAGCATTACTGAAGGAAGAACTGACTTAACCCCATAGTTTCCCCTGGCACTGACATGCCACAGACAACACAGTTTGTCTTGCCAGCATAAGATGACATTCTGAATGAACTGAAATGAAGAACAATTTCCCCACCCAAATTCAACCTATTTAACCTAGTCATAGAATCATAGAATAGTTAGGGTTGGAAAGGACCTTAAGATCATCAAGTTCCAACCCCCCTCCCATGGCCAGGGACACCTCACACTAAACCATGTCACCCAAGGCCTCGTCCAACCTGGCCTTGAACACCACCAGGGATGCAGCATTCACAACTTCCTTGGGCAACCCATTCCAGTGCCTCACCATTCTCACAGTAAAGAACTTCTTCCTAGATCCAATCTAAACTTCCCCTGTTTAAGTTTTAACCCATTACCCCTTGTCCTATCACTACAGTCCCTAATTAAGAGTCCCTCTGCAGCATCCCTATAGGCCCCCTTCAGATACTGGAAGGCTGCTATGAGGTCTCCACGCAGCCTTCTCTTCTCCAGGCTGAACAGCCTCAACTTTCTCAGCCTGTCTTCATACAGGAGGTGCTCCAGTCCCCTGATCACCCTCGTGGCCTCCTCTGGACTTGTTCCAACAGTTCCATGTCCTTTTTATGTTGAGGACACCAGAACTGCACACAATACTCCAAGCGAGGTTTCATGAGAGCAGAATAAAGGGGCAGGATCACCTCCTTCGACCTGCTGGTCACACTCCTTTTGATGCAGCCCAGGATACAGTTGGCTTTCTGGGCTGCAAGCGCACACTGAAGCCAGTTCATGTTCAGTTTCTCACTGACCAATACCTGAAGTCCTTCTCCACAGGGCTGCTCTGAATCTCTTCTCTGCCCAGCCTGTAGCTGTGTCTGGGATTGCTCCGACCCAGGTGTAGGACCTTGCACTTGGCATGGTTAAACTTCATGAGGTTGGCATCAGCCCACCTCACAAGCGTGTCAAGGTCCCTCTGGATGGCATTCCTTCCCTCCAGCGTATCAACTGAACCACACAGCTTGGTGTCATTGGCAAACTTGCTGAGGGCGCACTCAATCCCACTGTCCATGTCATGGGATCAACATTTGTGTCAATTGGAAAGCATAGGATATGGTTCTCAGGCTAAGCTTCCTTGGGAGATTTACTTTCTTCATCTTATATTGGCAAACTACAACACTACTATGAACTCTAGAATATGCTCTCTTGGGGGGGTCACTATCAAGGCTTGCAGTGCAGATGTGTGCAACTGTGGAAATAAAAGGAACAAAATGAATGTTGTATTTTGATCTGTTATGGGCAGTCTGAGCACTATCAGCACCTACTTTTTCTTTTCTTATCATCAGAATCCCTGAATGGTTGAGGCTGGAAGGGACTTCTGGAGGTCATCTTGTACCATCCCCCTGCTCAAGCAGGACCACCCAGACCCAGTTGCCCATCATCTCAGGGCTATTTTCTGGCCTTAGGAGTTTTAGGGACATGCAATGAGTCAGGTGCAAACAAGAGTTCAGCCCAATCAATAGCATCATACAATGATCTGCAAATCAGTTCCTGGAGTTCAAGCACACGAAAAGCACTAATTGCTTTAATGATGACTTCAAAATGTGGATAGAGGAGCATAATCATCTTCTGAATGATACTGAATTTAGTATGTTGCCCACATGCATAGAACACCAAAGTGAACTCTTGTTTTCATGTCATATTTAATGTAAATACCAAGTATTACTTGTTTCAGTATTTCCTGGTATTTGCAGCTGTCCAAATCTGTAATTTTATGTTGTAAACCAACTGATTCAGAATTTATGAGGAGGTTTTTAGTAATGATCTGCCAAGTGTGAAATGATTGCAATGGCTGTTTAAATGAAAAAGCAGTGACTATTGTGACCCCATTGTTCATGCTTTAACTCTGCCTTCTTCACTGCCTTTTCAATCGAGGAACAGAGCATGTAACCAAGTGCAGAGAGCAGTGATGCTGTCTGTAATTTCTCCCCCAGGCTTCCCCCTGGTATTTAGATTTCAGTCCCTTGGTTTTAAAAGGTCACTTAGCAAAAAGTGAATGTCACATTATTCATTCATCCCCACCTCCCTGCCCCATCCTTTTGGGGAGAAACAGAAAATAGCAGCCAATGTCTGTTTCGAAACAGTGCTCAAACCTAAAGTGGAACTATTGATTCTTGGGTTTCATTCACTGTGTTAGAGGGAGGCTATTCCTAAAAAGCATCTTCTTGCTGCACTCAACCCTATGTGCAATGGCTCTGGCACAGGGGCAAGAGTCATTAGGAGCCCTAATCTTTGCCAACTGAATTTGCTATGGTCCACTGGCAAAATAATTCCCTTGGTTATAGTCCTTAGTTTCCAGCCCTTTCTAAAATGTGTAGGTTATGGAAAGCACTGCCCAACATATGAGAGATATAGCCAAGGTGTGGTGAGATAACTAGCTACAATGGAGAAAGATGCTGGTTCTTCTGTTCACTATAGAGCCCAGACCAAATCCGACAGCCTAAAAGTGGTACATCTTTACTGCCTCTGAATCACAGCAGAGAATGGACCCTGGCTCTTGACCCAACTGGTGTTTGATTTATGTCCATGGGTTAAAACTTAAACAGGGGAAGTTTAGATTGGATATAAGGAGGAAATTCTTTCCTGTTAGGGTGGTGAGGAACTGGAATGGGTTGCCCAGGGGGGTTGTGAATGCTCCATTCCTGGCTGTGTTCAAGGCCAGGCTGGACGAGGCCTTGGGTAATATGGTTTAGAGCGAGGTGTCCCTGCCCATGGCAAGGGGTTTGGAACTTGATGATCTTAAGGTCCTTTCCAACCCTAACTATTCTATGATTTTATTCTATGCTTTCAACAGCATCATCCGGAGTAGACTGGCTATGAACACGCTTCATCTAGGATCTCTTCTGAACCCTATGCGGGATCCCTATAGTGATGATCTGTAGTTAGTATTTGCCTTTCACCTCAAAGTACCCAAAATAACCTGAAGGCTTGGTTCACAGGGTGTTATGCTCATTCTTGAATAATTTCAGTTAATAAACTGCAGTCAGGAGATACAGGAGAGAGAAAAACATATGGTCCTGCTGTTATTTATACTCAGTAATCTCTAACAATAGAATGTATATTACTAAAAGCTGACTGTGGCAGCACATCAAAACAACTGCATTCATCTGGTCATCTTGTGTTTCAATGCTATTAGATTATCTAAGTCTCTATTATCAACCAGTATTATTCAGTGGACTAAATAAACAGCCTGTATTTTAAGCTAGTTTCATGATTTCTTTGCTATATAGTCTAAGCTGTAATGTGTCGGAGAGACTCTGCTTTGGATATAAATCAGGAAATGCTTCCAGAATAAACTGTAATTTGTGCTTTCTGGTCATTGGTTCCTTATTGTAATCCTTATTTGTTGCAGTTCCATTCCCTACAGCAATTTCTTTACCAGAATGGCTTTCTGGTGAACTTCTTCCAATAAACTTCGGCTGCTCCAGAAATCCCTCATCACATCTGCATTCCTGTGTCATTCCCAAAGCTGAAGGGAGACTGAGGGCTCTACATTTTGCCTGTTTTTCTTCCATTCCTGTTCCGTTGTCTGTACAGTGCAGGGAAACACACAAATTGTACATTCTTCACAAATAATGTGGTGCCCAGTGCAAAGCCTGTTCACCTAATGGAAAGTCTTATCAGCTTTAATGGACCCGTTCCTTATTCCACAAAGAAACAGCTCTGATCTTCACTAACACTGACTTCAGTGGACATAAATCAATGTGCAACAGCAGAGGATCTAAATTTGACAGAAAATGGCCTGTGAACAGAGCCCTGCCTCTGTCTGTCCACCATGTATACCTCAAGCATGATGCTGGCAGTACCCTGGGACTGCTGTCTCCAGAAGCAAAAAGGAAAGCTGCATTGCAGCCATGACAAAGAGGGAATATGCCAAGACAGGCCAAATGGATACAGGTCCAGCACCTATATCCACACTAGTTATTGCTATTCCTTCAGAGCAAGGTGCATATAACCTGCTTTTTCAGGCTGGCCTTTAGGCTAAAAGTAAGTCAGCCTCTCATCAGTGGAGATCTTCTAAGCTAATTTGGCGTATGAGAGATATACCCCTACAAAGAGATCCATCTTCTTTAAAGGTGGCATTCCACAATCACATTATTCCTCCCAAGATGCAGAGCACTGGGGAAGGGTTTGTTTTAACAGACCTTAGTCAGTTATTCCTTTCTCTTTCTTTCTGTCATTGCCAGATTTTCTTTGCTCAGTGTCCAAGGAACCAAACTAAAAAAAAATCCCTAAAAAATAAAATAAATCCCATAAATAATAACAATAATAAAAAACCCCAACCCACCAGGGGTAATTCTCTGTCATCTCAATTCCCTGCCCAGATTCCTCATGAAAATGAGCTTTAGTACAAGGGAGTGGGCAGGACTGTACAGCCAAAGGGAGAGGGGAATAGGATCACTTGTTTTCTGCAACAGCTGAAGCTGTTGCATTAAGGAGATTGTAAAACAGTATCCTAGAGCAGATGAGATAACCCCCCTTGGAAATATCTGCTCTTTAATGACTACAGAGAAAGCCCACACAGACTGTTTCAGTTTAAACAATTAAATCTTCAGTGTCTATAATGAGGTGAAATGGATCCCACACGTGAGAGAGGAGATTTCCAGGGCACAGAAGCATATACACATCAGAGCTCTGCAAAACCACTGCTATTGCCTATAACCTAGAAAACTAAACCTGCTGATCCCCTTCATTTCCTAATTCTGGGGTTTGGACCAGCTAGAACCAGTAAGCTTCCTTCTGAACATAAAATAGCCCTGTAATTGCAACAGCTCCAGCTGGGAGTGATGTAGGGCTATGAGCACAACGTGTCCCTGCTCTGATATATGGAAAAGCCGGTGTGAAAGGATAGACTTTATTAGTGCAGCAAGAAACCAGACAGAAAGAGGCCAATTATTTAAATACATATATATATATATATACACACACACACACTTTTTTCTCCTGAGTTTTCCCCTTCCCTAGACTTTATGGAAGGATCTGCTCAATCTGAACCAGAGGCAAAGCGCAGTTCACCATTAGATCTTCTGCCTGCTAAGTCCATGGAGACATAAACAGACATCACTAGAATAGCAATGACAGTGCTATAAAGCCTTTCAGATTTTCCTTCTAAAGTAAATGCATGCCTGCTTTTTGAAGCTAGCAGAAAAGTACAAAAGCATTTTAAGGGTCTTGTGTGAACAAGCAGAGGCCAAGAACTTTGGTATCAGCAAAGAGGGCTCCTGAGAGGTATGAAAGATATTCAGAGATGCAATTCCCTCTCCCCCTCCTCAGGTTAAAAGTCACATGTATGCTAACATGGGGATATAATCAGCAACTGGTGTAGCAGTCTGTTAGATACCTTAGAGGATTAAATGTGCTGAAGAGTTCAGTGGTGTAGGTTGGGAGTAAGGACAGCAAAGGGAGGAGAGATAGATGTAAAGCAAAAGGTTTATGCCAAACTTCTGCTACCCCTGAGCTGTTTAACTGCAGCAGCCTATAGCGTGCATTTTATTTGCAGGTAACACTATGTTCAGACACTGATCCAGAGGCTGCTCCATCGTCCATGAAACCTTGGTGACCACGTAAGCTTCAGCATCCTAAACACAAATCCAAGTCCATAGACACACATCTCACCCCTCAGCCCTGACCCAATAGAGGTTTACAGGAACCAATGCAAATAGAAGGTACACAGAACAAGGGAGCAACCCTCAGCAGTTTCCTTGTACTTTCCTTTTCTTGGCCCTTAAGTCCTTTCCCTGTTGAAAGGTACTTCAAGTCTGGAGCTTTATCCCGAGACAAACACTTTTCTCTATCAGCTTCTATCTAGGGATACATGTGATGCCCTTTTATTCCCCTGAGCACAAACTGGTTTATTTTCTAGGAAATATTAAAAAAATATAATAAAAAGAATAAAATAAGCAAACTGGTTAGCTTCTTTTTCTGGAAACCTGACATTTCTATAGTAATTTTTAAGGGAAGAGGTACTGCAAAAGGGTATTGGAAATCATGAAAGAATCCTGGGCCCTGAAATAGGCTCCATTAGTCTCAGGATTTGCAATTTAGGATTGATTTAGAGGTGCCTGACTCTTAAAAATATCCTCATAAGGACACGTGCTCAAGGCTGAGGCAGCAGAAGGTATTTCTTAATAACTTGGGGTTAATGTAGGACAGCTTGAGGAAATTCAGACTGGATCTAGTCAGTGCTAGATACTCTGAGTGCAGTGAGTTAGCTCCATTCTAACAGATGGCATCTCTGCCAATGAGCTGAAGAGGAAGGTGGCACAATAAAGAAAGAGGGCTGGGACAAGGAGTGGTGAAAATGGCTGTTTTTCTTAATGGGGAATTCAGCTTAACCCCAAACTTCAGTGTTGAAAATGAGGAAAGAGTGGAATTGATAAGAAAGGGTGACTGACACCGGCCTGGACCATTTGCCCTCTCTTTTAGAAGGAAACAGGATGGAGAGAACTATTAACTCTTTTCCCCATGGAACACCTCAGAAGAAATCAGTTGTTTAACAGTATCATTCTCAGCAGAGACAGCTGGTGGATTCCTGTCAGACTTACTTTATGCAGACGCCAAGAGTATTTGCAATGCTACAGGGAGGAAATCAGTCCCAAGACTGACTCTTCCTACAGGTCTGCAGTGGTACCCCAGAAATAGAGCTGATGGCAAATGGTAGCAGGGGACTTCCCTGAGAGAAGCATGGGCTTGTTGGAGCCAAAATTGTTTCAGGAGGCATCTAAACAAAGAGGAATAATGCTTTTCTATGAAAGGAATAAAACTCAGGCAGATCCAGTAATGGTTTTTTAAGTATATTCAGGTAGCATCTGAGCATAGTGCAGGAAGATCAGCCCTTCTTGAAGAGACTGGAACCAAGAGTCATCTATAAAGCAATGTTTTGGAGAGACTTGCTCTCACAGCCTGCAGGGATTTGATGTACATCATAGGAGTTCAATTCCCAAGGACAAACCTAATTCATTACCCAGATTTTTATGATGCTATATCCAGCCCTAATATTTCTGGGTCTAACTCCATTTCAGTGGAGACCTGAGTCCGGCAGAGTTACACTGGCACAGGAAAGGGGCTTCACACTAACAGCTCTCTTACTGTTAAACAATAAAGAGGCAAAAATATTCTTCCTTTTCCACCTTTTCCAAAAGCGCCTGATCCAGAACTAGCAGAAGTCAACAGGGAGTTTTTCCATGGCTCCAGCAGATGTTGGATAACAACATCCCTGGGAAAACGGAGCACTTCACTCATTTACCATCCACTTTCTTATGATAGATAAAGGAACTGCAAATGCCTGAATTTATGGTAAAAGTCCTCACCAGCCATAAAATGCAGATAACTGAAAAGCTGCGGCAGCTCCTATAAAGTTACTGTAGCTAAAGTTGAGATTGTTGGTTTGGGGTAAATAATCTGTGTTGTCTTTAGCCATTTCAGGTTTAAATTATAGGGTTTTTTTCCCCTCTTTTTCTTTCATAAACAAGAAAGCAGTTGTTCTGTAATAGGCTTTCTAACAAGTAATGAGATGAAGGTAAAATGAAAGTTAAATATCGCTCCATTCCCTTGGCACTGTTATTTGAATGTTTCCAACATTATTAATGTCAAAATACCTTGGAGTGAAATAACGGCAGTTTATCTGGTATCAAGAGGGGTTGTTTTTCCTTGCTTGCCTCACTTAACGGTGGATTGAACAACATAATAGGGAATAATAAAGGACAGGTCCTGCTAAATTGGGATTGCTTATAGTCCAGACGCAGAGCAAGCTGCTCAGAACAAGGATAAGGGCTCAGAAAGGTCTGCAAGGTGGGTGCTGTGGTTCTGTTCCCTGAATAAGCTCTTTCTTTAAGGAAAAGAGTTATAGCTGTATATATATATACCTGTATATATGTCTGAGTATAAATATCTGTGTATATACATATATATACACACAGGGTTATATCTGTGAAGAGCCCTGCTAAAGCATTTTTCAGCCTCACAATAAGGCTCAGACAAGGCAATGGATGGTGCTGACCATCCACCAACTAGGACAGCAGAAACCACCCATCTCTTTTCTCCCCGAATTGTGGAGGTGAGGGAAAGAAAACAAAATCCTCCACCTATTTCTATCTAAGGCATGTCTGTGATAAGAGATATTTCCAAGTCCATCTCTGCCTGATTTAGAAGGGATAAATGACTGTGTCTTCCACCTCCCCAGGCAGCTGTTCAGCAGGCTGCTAGCACAGCCTGGAACAAGATTTCCTTTGTCTCCCCAGTTCAGGCTGTCCCAGTGAGTGCAAGAATTAAATATTAATTGAACCAGGGAGACCTGAGACAGAAAAAACATCACCAATGCTATTTGGAACAGCTCCTTGTGGAAAGGGCGAGGGAGGGCTCTCAGGGGCTGGCGATGCTCTGACTGCAGGAGACAACCTGAGTCTGCATCCCTGCTTCTGCCCCTGCAAACACAACATCTGCGAGGGTGAAGGGAGCAAAAGCTTTGCCACCAAGCAGTGGGAAGAAACAGTGAAGTCATTGTGTCTGGGGAAAATGCTGGAAGGCAGGAGGGGATGTCTGTCAGCACGGCTCCTGGCCTTACGGATAGAGGTTACTGTGAAATGCTGCCTGCTCTCTGCAGGGCTACTCTGCTTCTGACCAGGGATTGATGAAATTGAGTGCCCTCCGCAGTGAAATAGTGTGGCTGTGCAGCTGCCAGGTACTTTTGCAAAGCATTTTAGGACTTGAAGTTAAGAAAAGAGAGGAAAACAGCATCAGTTTGAGCTTACTGAAACATTTATTAGGGTAGAAATACAAAAGTCCAAGAGTGATTGGGATAAGGAGGTGTTTTTCCTCTAGAAGGCAGTGACAGTTTTGTGTGCTAGGACTTTTGGACAGCTCTTGGAATCATACACTCGTAACTCCAGGCAAGGAAACACTCTGGAGCTCACAGAGCATCTAGGCAGGAAAACACAGCCTTGGTTCTGGCAAGGTAGACCCTAGATTTGGTGCCACAGGTAACAGAGCCCCTAACACGTGCCAAACACTTGGGTAAAAAGACAAGCAAAGCAACCAGATCATAATATAGTATGTAGCTATTTGGCAATTGATTCACACTGCTGCATCTACACAAGTAGATGAGTATCCAACACAAGCTGGATGTCAGGTTTGCCTTTAGGGGATGGAGAAAGATAGTTGTTATACCATAAGTAAACATACTATACATAAGTAAATATACATAAGTAAATATAATATGCTCAGCTATACCTTCCAGGGTGAGGTAGAAAGGGCATTTAGGGGATGGTCTTGATTTTATCCAAAATTATTTTCCTCTGGATTATGGGAGCACTACAAGAGAATTCAGCATTAGTTGGTTATACAGCAAAGGCTCTCTATTTGTCATGGGCTGATCTGAGTTTCAGGAAATGAGAGCTGAGAGCATTCTGATACCAGTATTGTTGCATTTCATATGTGTATTTTGACTGTAAAAGCAAGCAGCAGCATTGCCAGTAGTGTGAAAGCTCACAGGCTCATCACTACAGGAGCTGCTGCCTTTACCACAGCACTAACAACAGGAATAAAATGATGTGCAAGAAGTTAAAAATGCAATAAGAAAGTTGATTTTACTTTTGCAGAGTTTGGAGCTACAGCAAAAGAAATTTAGGGGTTGTTTGGTTGTACCAACTGTTCTTTATGACAGCTGCAAATGAATGAAATATACTCTGCATTAATCCCTTCTGGAAATACAAGGCTTTTCGATGCCTTATGTATTTTTAAAACTTTTAATACAAAACACAACCCATAGAAAAATATACGGACAAACATAAATATGAGGGTTTTTTCCTTTCGATGCATCCACGCAGCATCAGTATCTATAAATTTATATTATAGCTCTACTGCCATCAAGTGATAGAAAGAATTTTTAGGGAAGATATCCAAATAAAGAAGAAAGTCTGTGCAAGTTACAGCAGCCACAGGGCTCCTACACAGAACTGAGGTATATTTAATATTCCTTCTTGCTTCTTCCCCACGCATGTTGTCTATGCATGCGCACGTCCCATGCCTAACCCATGGGAAACCAAGAAACTCTTTGTGAGCACAAACCCAAGACAAGTCAAGGAGCATCACTAACGTACATGTTGAGATTTAATTGTGGGAATTCGTGTGGGCACAAGGATGATCATGGACTGGAGCACCTCCTGTATGAAGATAGGCTGAGAAAGTTGGGGCTGTTCAGCCTGGAGAAGAGAAGGCTGTGTGGAGACCTCAGAGCAGCCTTCCAGTATCTGAAGGGGGCCTATAGGGATGCTGGGGATGGACTTTTCATTAGGAACTGAAGTGACAGGACAAGGGGTAATGGGTTCAAACTTAAACAGGGGAAGTTTAGATTGGATATAAGGAAGAAGTTGTTTACTGTAAAGGTGGTGAAGCACTGAAATGGGTTGTCCAGGGAAGCTGTGAATGCTCCGTCCCTGGTGGTGTTTAAGGCCAGGCTGGACAGAGACTTGGCTGACATGGTTTAGTGTGAGGTGTCCCTGCCCATGGCAGGGGGTTGGAACTGGATGATCTTAAGGCCCTTTCCAACCCTAACTATTCTATGACCTTTCTTAACTTTTGCCTTGTGCAACATGCAGGAAGCAATAAGAGCAACTGCTTGTTGTTACCAGCAAGGCTGTTACAGCTTGGGAACTATCTGCCTGCCATTTTCCTTTCCTTGGCTGCTTGCTAGTGACTCTGTACTGCTTGCTAGTGACTGTGTACTGCAAACTATGGGCTGTTTGAGCAGAATAGAGAGGGAAAGCTGAAGGCCAGTCTGACATGGCCTTTCATACTTAAAAGGGGCTTAAAAAAGAGGTGGGGACAAACATTTTAGCAGAGCCTGTTGCAACAGGACAAGAGGCAATGGGTTTAAACTAAAAAGCATAGACTCAGGCTAGATATAAGGAAGAAATGCTTCATGATGAGGGTGGTGAAACAATGGAACAAGTTGCCCAGAAAGGTGGTCAATACCCCATCCCTGGAAACATTCAAGGTCAGGTTGGACAGGGCTCTGGGCAACCTGATCTAGGTGAAGATGTCCCTGTGCATTGCACAGGGGGAATGGAACTAGATGAGCTTTAAAGGTCACTTCCAACCCAAACCATGCTGTGATTCTATTACTTGGTCCAGAATTGGTTATTTTTTGAGCAGTTCCCTTAAAAATAAATGCAGGGCACTGTGATGGAACCTAAGGAACACTGGGAAACACATCTGGGAGGATTTTCTGGCATGGTCTTACAGCATGTGGGTTTGCCTGTGGAGACACCACTGAGGAAAGCCAACTCTGAGACCTTTTCCACAAAGGTGGCATCTGTGCTGCAGTTCCTCTCTGCATTTTACTGCTTGGCCCACTGTCACTGCGACACAGCTTCCACCAGAGCTACCTGACATGGACTCTCCAACCTCCACAGTGATTCTGGCATCCACCAGCAACAGGGAATAGAAATTGCTAACTCCTACCAGAGCACCTCACTGCACACACATGGAAAAAGCAATGTTCACGGGTACCAAAAGGCATCTTTGCCTTAGAAACGTCCCTTCTC
The DNA here is from genome assembly GCF_033783945.1 of Neopsephotus bourkii. NCBI lineage: Eukaryota > Metazoa > Chordata > Aves > Psittaciformes > Psittacidae > Neopsephotus > Neopsephotus bourkii. Next base: position 494,121 of record NW_026901486.1, read on the forward strand.
TTAAACCTGATTAACAGCAGATATTCAGCCAATGTTTTGTTACACTTTCTACTGTTGTAAAACTGCAGGATCTGAATTGGAAATACTATGGTCTTATGAAGATGCTGGTGGGTTAAACCACAGGTAACTCCACTGATATCAGAGAAACTATGGCAGAACAAGCTGGGACCAAGACAGTCCAAGCTGATGGTGATTAGATTAATAGACCTGCTCTCTGTAAGAGCAATAGCTCATGTCAGGCACATGTTTGGGGTTAGACCTAGTAAAGTCAGTTCTGCCTGTCGCACCAGGGAGTTTTGTGAGACTCATCCTCTGTGCTGTACCCACCATCCGAAATGCATGGTCAGTTGACAACACTGCTTTGTCCTGTTTCTGGAAACTGCAGATATCTCTGCTCAGTACAAATACAAGCAGTCAGAGAGTGCTTGAAGCTGAGTACCTCGAAACAGCCTTCTTACAGACACGACCTCAAGCTTGAATGGGACTGAAGTGAGATATACATCATACACTTTCTCTGCCCTAGTTGCAAAGATGTTGCATACTATTAACAATGAGTTTAGCACAGATTACATTGTACGGAAGGGAAAGGTTATTCACAAAGATGTAAAAACCCCCCTTGGGTTCAGGATTTAGTTCCTAAATGGTCATGATTAGGTTATTTCTTTGCAAGGCACTTTGAATTCCTGTGGAATGAAAGACAATACAAAAGCACAGAGCCTGAACAGTCAAACTGTGGGGCAGAAATAAATCAGGATCAGAAACAAAACACTACTTTGGGTGATTAATAGCAAAACCAGCATTTGCCATCCAGGAGAATCCAGTAAACTCCTGAAGCCAAAGCAGGTCTAACAAGACCTGAGCTAACCACTCTGGAAGACAAAGGGGGAAAAATGTCCTAATAAAGCACATAGACTAATAATGGTCTCAGGATATTTGTTCCAATTGCCCTGAACTTTGTTTGAAGCGTAGCATCATCCGAAGAGACATTTATGGACTAAGGCAGCTGAATATCAGGTCTGCCTGTCGTGTCTCGATCAACATAAATGGAGAAGGCAAACAATGTGAACAAAGGATAAAGAAGAAGGATGGTGACAGCACAAGGCAGCAAACAAGACTGTTATTTCACACTCCCTCCCTACCCCTATTCGCTGTTTATTTTCTTTGGGCTCCTGTCACAATACAACAGGATGCTTCATGAGCTGGGAGATGCTATACGCCTGAGTGGAGTTGCAAAGGAGAAGGTGCAGTCAAACAGCATGACTTATCTTTTATTTTTATATACGCAAGTAAACACAAGAAGATGTTCTGAACAGATAAAAATCCACATGCTTATTTGTACATATATACATATAAATAAAAGTCTGAACCGGGAAAAATACTTGTAGACGTATATCTCCATTTTCTATAACACACTCTTAAGTCAATGACTTCCAAAAGGTCGTTTCCATGCCAGGGATATAGCCTTTTCTTTGGAGTGATGCAAGTTAGACATGAGAATAAAAGTTCAATTAAGAGCCTGCTTGCCTGTGACTGATAATGGTTTTGACATTTGCAGAGTCTTCTGACAACAATGCCCGAGCAAAGTGGGGAAAAGGAAATCAAAGAACGTGTTCTTTACAGATGGAAATGAGACAGTTCAAACATCTGAGGTTTTGCAATCCTGACCTCAGAAACAGCCCTTCCCATCTCCCGAGATTGTGCCAAAGCTTTCCAAGGAGCTGCATCGTCCTTTCTGGATAAAACCAGCAGCTTCAAGCCTACCTGGGAGGTATTAAATAAAGAGAAACGTTTATTTTACTTGAGCAAGTGCCGCATCACCACCACTTCCACGGACAGGGGGGAACCTGTATGTTAAGGAAGGAAATAGCCGACTGCCAGCCTAAGCTTTGCTTTGATCTTATCAATTAAAGTAACATCCTTCTAATGTGGGGAAGATCCACAAGGTACATTCCCATTAGGACAAACTGAGTCTCCCAGTGCACTGTGCATAAAAGCTCTCTCAGCTCAAGCTCTTGATTGAGGCTTCTGGGACAGAGAGTGATGCTTGCTCCCTTCAGCTGAGATTATGTTGTGTTTTCAGGCATGGTTAAGATTAAATAAAGCTCAGTGGCCTTGCCTCCCTGTGATAAACCAGTGCTGTCTCTTTGAATCTGGCTGCCCTATTGCTTTTGCAATGCCTTGATTGCAAATGTGCATATTTGCCAGAGAATGTCCAAGCCTCAGTCACTGGCCTTTTAGTGCCTCCTTTGCACATCCATATGAAGAGCTGACAGGAGACGCACATCTACTTGTACTGACAACTTTAAGGTAAAGAGAAAAGAAAGCTTAATTTTAATACAGAGCTTAATGGATGAAAAGCAACCACAATTAGAGCCTCTTTGCTATTCAGACCTCTGAGCCAACATAAACTAATTACTCCAGCTGATAGCCTCTGAGGTAGGCACAAAGTAGAAATATGCGAGAGAGTGCATTGGCAGAGTGATCAAATAACCTGCTAAAGCACAGAAAGATGCCCTAATGCATCACATCAGCGGTCCAGCCAGTTTAACATGACCACTGTTATAGGAGCAAGTCCAGGTCACTTTAGAGATAAGCACATACAAGTACAAGCATATGCACTGGGACGTGTGCCATACCCTGGGGATGTCTCACCTTTCTTGAGAATATCTAGGGGTACACTGTCAGGATATGGATGTGTCCCTCCAGTGCCTTGGGAAATGAACTTTTCATAGCCTGTAATACTCAGAGCCCCATGGGTAAAAAACCTTATCCCTTTCTACAACTGGCAATTGAATCAGGGTAGACACCTAAGAGATGTACAACTGCTGCTGGTCTCCTGAGCTACATTTTAGCAGGGTGACTATCTTCACACTGCAGTTTATGCATCCAGGCAGCAGGGTTTATGCTGCCTTTGAAACTTTATGAGAGTTCCTGGTTTCTGACGTGATGTTTCCCTCGAGTGTGATGTGGCTGATAAGCAAGGAGAGGGGACCTGCTGCTGTAACAAGACAGAGAGATTTGCCATTAGCTCAAGAGCTTCAGGCCAGTGGTTTTGATTGTTAAGATCCGGGCTTCCAGTCTCAGATGCAGAGAACATCACTATTTTGCTGTTTATAGCTCATTAATTTATAACTCTAGGCCTGTACGGAGGGTACTTTTCCACATCTGCCTTGCATATGACATCTTACAACTTGACATAATAGAGCTATTTTGGAAAGAAACTAGAGCCATCAACTTGTCATGTCTCTTTTAGCCAGTGGATGAATTTTCATCAACATGAGTGTATCTGTAGGCACACACAATATATTCATGAACCCACACACATGTATCACACATCAGTGTGTTTCACTCCCTGTTCTTAGAGTGTAAGAATCAGACAAATCTCTGCTCAGCACTTAGCTGTAATAATTCAAGTTTCTAACACAAAGGAGGAGGGTTTTGAACAAAACCCCAGCTCATTCAGCTGACAGAGCAATGTTGTTTTGACCTCTCCCATTTGCTTCTCAGTCTCTCATCTAAGACTGTCTAGAAAACACTTGAAGAGGATGTAGAGAGAGTCCTTAATGGGACTCCTTAATGGAAGTCCTTAAACACATAAATGTGGCATTCCTCTTTGTCATTAATATAGATTTATTCAGGGGTATTAAGGAGAGTGTCTGGTAGGATGAAGCATTCTTCTTTGCCTCTATGAAGAGGAGCTCTGCTGCTAAAGAGGATAGAGAAGACCAAAAAATCAGGACCAACACTACCCATGTTGATAGGATCTTACTTTCTCTCTATATTTTTTACTTCAAAGCAGTCATTTTCTGCTGAAAAATGAAATACATAATCCACAACAGTACCATAGACAGATACATGAAGCAGTTAGACAAGGTCCGTGTTGGAAAGAAAACACGCTCAAGCCAAGATGGACAGTCCAGCTTGTTATGCAAGCAGCAACACAACACTAGCCTGTTCAAAACCTGCCCACAGACACTTTTCTTTCAAAAACAAAACAAAACAAGGCAATTTGAATAGAAGGAATGTGCTATATTTGTGGGTGCTCCTGTACATGTTTATGCTTTATTTTTATTCTACTTGCCATGTACTGTTACCAAAGTAAAACTCCACATCTTGGGTAACAGCAGGTAGAATTTCTATTTTAGCACCATTTTTGCTCAATAGAGAAAAAATAGCTAAATACAGTCCAGCTTGAAGTTTTGCAGAACAATTCAAGAAGTAAATAGAGATGTTTTCTGGTATCTGAGCAGAGGGAAGCTGTTTCATCAATAAGGTAAGGATTAGAGTAGGAGGACAACTCCTCTGGACCTGCATCATGTCAGTGGTTAATCTGGGTGTTTCAAGTGGATATAAGAGCAAGGTAGGTAGGTAGTTATCCTGCCCCAGCCATGCTCTTTCAGCTTCAGTGACCTCGTGGCTTTCTGGTTTACAGAAATGTCTTTGCACTTTGGAGTCCTCAGTGGATTTTTCTTTATAACTTTGCCCAATTGTTCTTTAAAACCACCAGAAAGTTTGGTACCCAAAACATCCAAAGATCAGACAATGAACTTCATGGTTTAACAACGTATTTTATGGAGAGACACTACCCGTTGCTGTCACCTCATATCTCGTTTGATGTTTCATAGTATTCGTATAAAAGGCAATGAACAAAGAGAAGTGAGAGTAACCAAAGACTGTTAGGAAGAAAGTCTGCAAAGAACAAAATCAATTAGAAGGGAAAAAGATGAACAGAAAACTCAAGGAAAAGACAAGCTGCCAAACTTACAATGTTCTTCTGATACAGATGTAATGTCAATGTAGTGGCAATAGACAGAGTTTTGACTTTTTTCCTGCTTACAAAGCAAGAGAACAGTTACATGTTTGATTTCCCATTGGTATTGGAAGTGACATGAAAGCCTTTCATATCTAGTGAAGACCACTGAATACAATGCTGAAGGCAAAGGGAATATGGTATGAGGAGCTTTGTACAAGATAAGGTAAGATATCAAGATATGTAAGATAAGATAAGGCAAAAAGTATCCCTGGAGCACAGTGATCATGGAAAATATTATCCATGTGCTCCATGGAGACAGAGCATAGTGCTGTGCTGCAGCAGACAGAAGGGCATGTCCCATCCCTCCCCCTGGGCACTGCACCCATCCCAAATATTGTCCTTGGCATTATCTGTGTGGCTGCCAAGCACAGAGGCTTTACTCACACAGCTAACTAGAGGCAGAATCTGCTAAAGTGGATCGGGTTATGGACTTCTTATGTCTATTAACTACACCTTATAAATTACAAAGCATAAGACATTGCATACTGGTAAAGTTATGTCCCAAAACCATGTTCAGTAAATGTCCACAGATCATCCTTGTGTATATTATTACTCTGATTAAGGTTTTCCATGGGAGGCTCCACAGGCTATTAAGAGTTACGGTCCTGTTTAAATACCTCCTGTAGTTAGATCATAGTGACATGAACTCTGTTCTTGTCTCTCATATTGAAGTACTGAAAAGGATGTGTGTTTTGAAAGGTTTCATATTCTACTGGGAACTGGATAAACACATACACTGACTTGTTACAGCAAATGCTATGTACCTACTGGGATGTTCATCTCGCACAAGGTAATAGCAATATGACAAAGGATGAGAGTTTTTTGCAACTGTGTGTGTCAAGGGAAATTAAAAAGAAAGGGGGAAAGAAGAAATTTTCGCTTTCTTGAAGTTTAGCTTAGTAGCAAACACAAAGTTCTCTGGGTGACATAAAGGACTGCTTTGAGATGGCTGCAAGAGAACTGCAGCTCGCTTCAAATTGCTGGGGACAAATGTGTAGATTTACAAAGAAAAATGACAAATGACTTATTTCTATCAGAGAAATATCATCAGGCAAGAAATAACGGGGGCCAAGGCTTTGTCAGACTGTATCTTATCACTAGTCTGTCAAGTTAGGGCTTTGCCTCCAGAAGGGATCAACACTGCCATTGTAAAAGAAAGGAGACAAAGAGAAAACACTCACCATGCATCTGGTGATGCTGAAAAGCTCTAATTGGAAGGAAAGCTACACACAGCTGTGCAGGCCCTGCCATGAGTGACAGCAATAGAGAAGAAAGTCAGAAATCCAGTTCAGGTCCTATTTGCTGAGGCAGGAGGGGAGACAAGTGTTGAACATAGGGTTTATTTTAGGACATCTGTTTTGAACACTGTTAGGTCTGAGTGGTAGCACCTCCTGCTCTCCCTGATGCACTGCCTGAGTCCCTTCTCTGTGAATACAGCACCACACTAAGCTGTGATGCTGGGAAGAGCTTCTCCAGCTATTCCAATGAAGCAGCTCGCTAAAGCATTACTGATTTCTCTGCAGCACACATGGTTGGAAAGAAACATCCACTGGGCTCCATGACCAGCTAATTGCAATCATGAACCAAACACTTGCTATGCTGCTGTGCTTGGGCTTCCAAAAACAGACCCAGATTTCTACATTTCCTTTAGTCTCTGTTAGTTTCAGGATCTCTGACTTGCATCTTCTTCCTCCCACAGTTCTGGGTAGCTGATCCTCCTTTTAAAATCAAGTCTGGAAAACCAGCACGAGTCTAGATCTACAGAGTGCATCTTTGGATGACTCCAGACATAGCACACAGACAAGTCCAAGGTAATCAAACAAAACACAGTATTTGGCACACTGAGTAAAGCACCACTGTCATTTATATGAGTTTGGAAAGACTGACATCTCCTATTACTCCTAAATAAACATTTCATACAACGCCAGATGCAATCCTGTCCTAGAAGTGAGGGATGGCAGGCAGGAGGACAGGAAAAGAGCACGTGGGAATGTAGCCCTTGACCCAGAATATAACCATTGTACCAGACAGAGATACTAAGGGTTATAATCACTTTATTTGTCTCTCTTCATCTAAGCCTTCTACTTTTTACTCTTGCCAAATTTTCTCGAACATTTGTTGAAATGGAAAGCACAAATTCACTGGGCAGGGTTTACAAAGCCAGACAGTGATTTTCTGCAGGTTTCCTCCTGGGCTCATGTCCACACACAGGAATGCTCAAGGGAGAAAAAAGGCAAAACATAAATATGGTAAATTCAGAGGAGTCAATCTCGAAAGCCTGTTACTGTTGCAGTAAACTGTGCCCAACAGAGAACTCTCCTACAGAAAACATCACTGGATAATCCTGAATGATGAGCAAAATCATTCAAAAGAAATGAACAGCCAAAATCTGGTTACAAATACCTGCAGAATGTCTGAGATGAACTCCTGCAAATACTGTTTCAAGGTTGGTTGAAGTTGCTAATGGCTGCATTTGTCCAACCTTTAAAAATGTTGCTCAAGCATCATTTGTATTAGGTGACCTCTTGCAGTAAGCATGCAGCAAACTCCTGAATTCCCTGTTAAATCACTGTCATCCATCTCAGGTATTAACCCTTTGAGGCATTTCCACTTCCTTGCTTTGATTCCTGCCACCTTTGACACATTGTTTTGATACTACTCCCTTTCTCAGAAAACGCTGCACAGCAAAGGGAATAAATTACCCCATAACTTAGTACCCTTTAAAACATTCTCTTCCAACTGCAGTAACACCTCACTCTTGGGCATTCTCTGTGAAGCTGATGGCCAACTGTCTTAACATCCCGCAGTCTTGCTTCAAGCCATCAACTCTCCCAGTCAATCATTAATCCCCATTTAAAAAAAACCCTGGGCTTTGGTTTTACTGATTAAACATAAAAATTTGATAGTATAACACTTTATGGTGTCACTCACAGGATAAAACCTACAGATCACCCTTCTGTTTCTTTATATGACATCACAGAAACACTAGCCAGAGGCAATCTCTGGAGATCTCTAGTCCAATTTCACGCTCAGAGCAGGACCATCAGTAACACAGATGCGCTCAGCCAGGGCTTCATCTCACAGAGTCTGAAACCTCAGACAGATTGCACTGCAACTCCAGGCACCTTTCCCAGGGCTGCACTATTTGCCTGGTAAGAAAGCTCTATGTAAAACTCATCCTCAGCCTCCCAGCTTACACTTTGTTCCCTGCTGCCTCCTCTGACCTTGCTGATAAAGGCTGCAGTGTTCTTTCTGTGCAGGTCCTGCCTCTGAGTAGCTGCAGGCTGCTGTTGGTTTACCAGCACTGGCAAGCCCAGCTCCTTCAACCACCCCTGTAGCTCCAGCCCTGGGGAAAGTTCAGGTTGGATATAAGGAAGAAGTTCTTTACTGTGAGGGTGGTGAGGCACTGGAATGGGCTGCCCAGGGAAGTTGCAAATGCTCCATCCCTAGCAGTGTTCAAGGCCAGGTTGGACAGAGCCTTGGGTGACATGGTTTAGTGTGAGGTGTCCCTGCCCATGGCAGGGGGTTGGAACTGAATGATCTTAAGGTACTTTCCAACCCAAACCATTTATGATTCTATGATGGTGGATCTTCATTTGATGCTTTCCATGTCCTTCTCCATCTGTGGACATATTTTTCTATCAGCTCCAGCAGCATCAGACATGGGGAATAAATTTCTCCTGGTTGCTGGCCATGCAGGATGTGATTCACCACAATAAGAGTGCATTTCTAGATCTGTATTTTACCTGGCATCCCGTTACCCCCAAGCTCTCCCATTGCTTTTCAGGCAGTCAGCTCCCACATGTTTTCTCCATCCCAAGAACAGAGCTTTGTCCTTCCCCTTGGCAAATCTCATGGGGTTTCTTTTAGCCCTGCCTTCAAAATAATCCAGGTCCCCTGGGTGGCCGCTCTGCCGTTTGCCACACCAAACTCTCCTCACTTTTTTAGTATCATCCACAGATTACTTTTTGTAAGCTGCTTAGTTTAGTAACACAGCTAGAGTGAAGATACCATTTAAACGTCACCCCTGGTGCGTTTGCTCCTGGTACACAGTTTTGTGTAAATTAGCGTCTCCTGCTCTCCTCGCTGTGCTGCCTGCTGACCCCATCCTAATGCTGAATTAGCTCTGCCTTTAATAGATTTTCCCTGAGTATTTCAGTGCTGCGATATAAAGCCTCATTTCATAGTGATTCCTGAAATGAAAGTAGCTCAGCACCCAGCAGTCTGAGTCATCTGTGGGACTAAGCTACCCTGTGAGCTTTGAGAGACATAAAGCCTCTGCTGCACTGGCTGTGAGCAGTCATGGGCTTCTCCTTTGGAGATGTTTCCTCTACAAGGATGGAGCAGTCTGTATAGAGCTTGGTGCAAGGGTTTAATATAAAGTTTACCTTTTGGGCTCCTTTGCTTCTGAACAACAAGAGTTTCTCTGCTTTCTTTCCTTTCCTCTTTGTAGGATGAGCTTTGTTTTCATAGAATCATATTTTCATAGAATCATTGGTTTTCATAGAATCAAAAACTCTGTTGGGTTGGAAAGAACCTTAAGATCATCCAGTTCCAACCCTTGCCATAAGTAGGGATGTTGTTCACAAATACGATTGTTGTGCCTTTTCCTTCCCACCTACCACATCTTTTTGTCAAAGAAATGGTATCCCTCCCATCCCAGGAGGTCATCCCTCCCAGGATCACTGGCCTGAATAGGCTGTTGCTATGCTAGGAACAGGAAACTTATAATACTGCCCTTTGCCTCATGGAGTCATGTGTAACCCATTCTTCTCCTTCCCTTTCTGACCCTTAAAATTCATCTCTAACTCACTCAAAGGAAGAGCTGTTCTAATCCAGTTCCAGGAAAGAGTATGCTCTCAAAACTTTAAAATAAATAAATAAATAAAACCAGAAATAGGTTCAAAAGCACCACTGCTATGTTGGGAGAACTGCCAAAATGATGTGAAGGATACATAAAAGATAACACATCTAACAAAATCCTCTGGTGCTCCAGCAAACAGTTCAAAGAAAAGGCATCAGTGTTCAGTTACCTGCCCATGGGGTGTAGTGGTTGAGTACTGTACACCAGAGAGATGGGAAACATCAGTTTTTGGCCACACAAGTTCTAATTGGGATGTGCTCACTGTGTGGTAAGCGACACATTCATATGCTTTATCCTGCTCCCCTGTGGTCACTATGGGACCACTAACAGCACCTATGGGACCAGGTACAGTGGCTGGTCTCCTCAGAGCCATATGCCCAGGGAAGCAGGTAGCAGCTAATTTATCCCAACTTTACCCCAGCACCTCCCCAAGTTCAAGCCATTTTCTATCTGAAGCACCTGCTTCTGCTCTGCATTAGAACACTGCTGCCCTTAACTTTGTTGCCTAAAAGATAGACTAAACCTCTCCCTTTTTCAAACCAAGTTATAGATTAATAGTACTTTCAATCAGTGCTGTTTGTCTGAGCTATCTCCCTTCTCATTGTCCTTTCCTCATACTCCATTGCTCAAAGCACTTTCATACATGCCTTTTTCTCATTTGAATCTCCCAGCTCTCTTCTACACTGCAACATGGAACCAAGCACGGACAGAAAAGCAGAGCAAAACCTAGCACAATTCAAAGGCAAGCTTTCCGTTTGATAATTTATCTGCTATTTCACACCTAATGGGAGTTTCCGTGTTGCCAGCTTGCATCCTAAGGCAGACTGCATCTCTTAGGTGGACTACTAATATTTTTCCCTGTCCTTTCTCTAGCAAAATCTATATTCCAGGATTTAACAAGTTATAAGTTTATAAGCAATGATTGAAACAATGCACTTCTCTGCCTTTCTCGGTTCAGCATCACCATCGCTTCCTGAACACAAACTGCGTCATAGGGGCCAGTGACCTCAGCTCTGTACAGACCTGAACCCTATGCTGACATTTCATAATTGGGTCTTATCAAAAACAGAGATTAAAAAGCATGTGGCCAACTTAAGCAGGTTATTCATTTTATGTACGTCTATGTGACTCATTGACGTGCTTGAAGTCAGATGTGCATAAAGCTTGGTGAACTGGGGCCATTAACCTCCAAGTTTTTTCCCTGACTCTCCCAATTTCCCTTGCCACAGATCTGACACATTTGTCATTCTCACCTTCATTTTATCTCCGATCACCAAACTTTTGTAAAGAAAGGTCAGTGACATTTTGTAGTGTTCCTAAACGTTAACATCTCAGACATCATCAAGCTTGCGTTAAGATGCTCTTCTAATGAGAAACAGGTTATCTGCCCCCTGTCTTTGAGTAAATCTAGGAGCCAACATAAACTATTTCTGCTGACTGCTATAAAAATGAGCAGAGGCCAAAATCTTTCACATTTCTGCCTTTGTCCTCCCTCAGAATTACTGATTGAATGTCCCCTATTTTGAGCAAAAGCTGAAATATGGATTTGCTTTTCATCATCACCACTTGCAGAGCTGCATCAGTCGTTAAGCTGTCCTAAAGATCTGTTACCCAGGAACTAGATGCCAGGTATATATCCTATCTGGAGGTGAGTTGTGGCAAGGCATAAACTGATCATGTGGGTCATGCCTTTGAAATCCAAATGAAAGAACATCAATTGTCATCAACACCAGGAATATAAATAGAAAACACTGAATCAATTCTGGCCTAAATGTGTTGTGGAATGAAAAGATATTAGGGAAAAATGCCAAAGGAACAAGAAAACCCACAAGTTAGTTTGATCAGAGATAAATAATTGTATTTTTGAATACAGGACATAAAACAAAGTTCTTCAGCCAAACAGCCCTTTCCCCATTCATTTTAGACACTTACATGCTTGAACTACAAACCCAAATGCATTAGGCTCCATAATAACCTGTTTTTACTGCTATTTTCTCAATTGAAAAGTCATTCCAGAACCACAACCTTCCACAGGTTAATTTTCTTCAAACATCCAGGTGAAATGTAGCCATGGTCCTCCTAAAGCTATTTGTATTTCTGTCAGCTTTAACATCTTCTGTTAAAGTTCCAGTTGTAGTTATAAAGTCTCTTTTATAGTGTTGTGTCAATATAGTCTTGTTCACCTTAAATTACAGTTTTCTAAGCTAAATAAGCAAAGCTATTACCTTTTTCTTTTTAGTAAGATATATTCTCCCCATCTTCTGTTTCAATTTCAGTTCATCCTTCTTGAATATTTTTATATATGAATAATATATGTTATCATTCTAAATGAGATCATACAGCACCATAGAATTCCCAGTATCTGCTGGAAACATCTTCTTTGATATACCCTCATGTGCTGTCTTCTTTTGTCACTACTATCTTGAGACATCTCTTAAGACCAACAACTACAAGGAGGAGGCCTTCCTCCTTCTCTATCGTTTCCAAACCTACAGCTGGAAATCATCTTATGCATTCCTGAGTGAATGATATTGCATCCTGTAGTGCTGAATTTCATTCAGCTGCACTTGCTCCACTCTTTGCTGTCACCCAGGTCCTCCCTCATGTTACGTTGTCCTCTTCCTTGCTCAAATTTATTAACAAGTTTTACCCCCATTGTCTTCATTTTTATTGCTAGGGACAGCATTTGAAAGTTAAATATCCTTGATCATAGAATCGTGCAATGGTTTGCCACGACTGGCAATTCACAGCAAGTCAGATTAGATGATCTAATCACCACTTTTGGCCTCAAACTCTATGAAACCATATGAAAATGATGAAAAAGGGACTTGCCTGTATGATTATGAACAAAAAGAAATGCTTCTCATTCAGTTGCAGGTAATGATTTTCACATGGTCTCTGACTCTTGGCTTTGCAGATGTCAGAAGCTTATAAACGTGAGGAAGTTTTGATCTCTGATTCCAGCTTTTATCTGTGGAGGTGGGAGGGAAGGAAGCATTAAGTGCAAAATTGCCAGAAGAGGGCTGCTTGAATCAGCAACTTTGAGCTCTTTCCCTGTGATTGTAATTGGTTTCAAGTCACAGCTTAACAAGGGAAGAATACCACGTCGTGACCAAGCTGCCACCGAAACTTGGACTTGGCATAAAGTTAAGAGAATGTTGCCTCCAAGTTTGCTAGCACCAATCTCTTCGTTGGGGGAAAACCAGTATAAGAAACCCCTTGGTTTAATAACAACTGTGCAGCAGAGGAGGTTGTAATATCTTCTACAATTAACAAATGTGCTATCTCAACAGCACATGTAAAAATAAATTAAACAGTAACATAATTGCTCCAGCTTTTTCATTATTTCAATTAATTTTGCTTTCATGCTCACTGATGCTATTGTCATGCTGCAGCATTGTGCTTTGAACACGTGCCTGCCCTGCTCCAGGAGGTCTGCTGGGGTAATGTCTCTGGCATAGTAGTTGAAACTCTCTAAATTAATTGCTCCTTTCATCCTTTAATTAGAACTATGCTAATTTCCTTCAACATCATTATTATATAAAGAGCCATGACTGCAGCTCCAGATTGCTCTAGTATTTTGTTGTGGGAGATGGAAACCATGAGAGCATCAGTATTAGGGATGTATCACAGGTAGCAATGACACAGCTAGGCTGCATCATTTTCTAGGCCTTTAAGCAATGAGATTTTCTGATATTTCCACAAATTCCTGGAGAATTCTTCCCATTCTGGTGGGAGCCTAGACCAGAAATTAATAAATCTCAGTAGTGAAAAGCTCTTCCTCAGCTGACATATGCCACTGCCTAAAGTCAAATCAAAGCCACATGTAGGACATATCGAATCTTCTTTTAAATAGTTAATTTTTGATACTTCATACTAATAGTATTAAACTGAATTAAACTGAAAAGTTTGACAGTGGATTTTCAAAGCTCAGACTTATTTCTGCCCAGGGATGTCATTGTTAGGTGGCCATGCAGGTTTTTTGTCATTACATGGTTTATTACTCTTTATCCTGAAGTTGAAGTGGTTAAGAACAAACACACCTTTACTGTTGGAATGTGGAAGGTCAAACATAGAGGAGGACATTTGCTTCAGGAATTAAAGCTGCCTATTTAGAAACTAAAGACCAAACATGTTTTACTTTTTGAGACAAAATACAATCTATTCTTTACTTATTTTTGTATTTCCTTACAGTTGCCATGAGAATATTTCAATAACCTCTGTAGAGTTTAAAATGATGCAGGTAATTGCTTTAAGTAATTTTAGCGCTATTAATGATAACAAACCTCTTGTGTGAAAAGCTTTGCTAGGCAATGATCAGCAGAAAGGGGTGAAGATCTGTTCGGTGCAAATTTGAGTTCTTTTTATAGGTGAGACAAAGTGAGAATATAATTACATTATGTATAAAATAAAAGGTGTGCTGGTATTCAAACACCTACCATCTCAATCTTGCCTTGACTCATGCACAAAACACATCGGAACTTCAACTAGCTCTGTTTTTACCATTCAGCAGACTGTACGTGAGCTCTGAACCCACCTTCAGGTCCCACTGATAACATTTAAACTGCAGTGCTATTTATCACAGCACATTTGTAATATCTGAAACTGAATTCCTCCCAAATTACTTGGAAGACACTCAGAGGAACAAGTACGTATTCACCTTGTGCACCTTGCTTTCGGTTCTTTTCCTGACCTTCATGATTATGGCTAGATAATAATTTCTTTCTTTGTGGATTTACTTCTTGAAAAAGCTGTCAGAAAAGGTTCTCTTAGAGAAGTTTGGGACTTTGGAAAACCATAAGTCACACAAAAACTTGAAGGACCCAAGTGAGCTATAATATAACTTGATTCTATGGTACTCTAAGACACTTTCTCTTGCTAATAAGTAATAAGAATCCTTACTCCCTGAATAAACAAAAAGAACTTGCATTTTCTGTCTCTTTCAGGCTTCTTAAGGGGTGCAAATGACACAGGCCCGGAATAACCTTACCAATTTTTAACCAGCTAAAAGTTAGTCACGTTAGCAGGGTATGTAATCAATAGGACAATGCACACCATATTAAAGCAGATGGAACAGATTGCTCGACAGAGGTGCTGATCTCTCCCCATCCTTGAGAAGGATGCAGCTTGCTGTCAAGAATACATTTCCACCAGGATGTTAAACTATACGTTAGAAGATGTTATTGCAGACTGATGCACCATCACACCTCCAGGGCTGCAGAGCACTGCCCAAACCCCTTGCTACTTCATGCCTTTGTGGCATACACAGATCCTTGTAATCTGTGCCTGAGGCAGGTCAACCCCCAGAAAGTGGCTTTGATTTCCCACCAGCAAATCCTAGTTTAAACAGACCTAAAATCTGGCTTTGGCTTTAAAACCCAATGGAAACTGGAGGTCACTTTTCTCCCTGTCTTTGTTGCATGTATTCTTCAGCTCTGGCAACTGTTTTCCCTAAATCCAGAAGGAATCTTCTAGTGCTATTCTGCTCCAAGGAATACCTAAAAAAAAAGCAGGGTAATGGGTGCTGAAGTAGCTTGGCAAAAGAAAAGAGAAAGAAAAAGCAGCTTAGGCAGAAAACACATCACATCACTGTGTCTTAAACCTCTGCTACCATCGGGGCCATGCGTTAAGCAGGGAATACTGGCCCAGCTGGTCTACAATACTCATCTATTGCTAAACTAAAAGGATAGGAAAAGCTTCTTTCATTATTTTTTTCACTGTGATCCATTTCTCTGTGGTAAAACAGACCAAAACAGCATTTCAAAGCCTGCTGCTCACAGCTTACCATAGGAATTTCCTTCTTTTCCTCTCTTTGCCCTTTTTTCCCCCTATTTATTTTTTCACCCCTCTGGACAATGTTTCAAGATAGGAACAGCTCTCTTCCAAATAGCCTGAAGTTAAAAACTCACAACCACTTTTTTTCCTATTCTCCTCAAATAGAAATATTGATTTTTTTAACCATTAGCTTCTGTGAGCTGACTGTTAATGAGCCTGGATGATACAAGTAATGATGATGGATGCTTTCCAGGTGTGCTTATGGATAGCCAAGCACTATTTCTTTCCATAGGCTGCCTGTAACAATTCCTACCTACACAGAGCCACCATTTGGCACATATCCATCCATTCCTATGCTATGCTTCCACTGAAGCCTAATGTACAGGCAACCAGTTTACAGAATTAATGCCTAATCACAGCATCCCTGCCCATAGCAGGGGGTTGGAACTAGATGATTTTAAGGTCCTTTCCAATTCAGACCGTTCTATGATTTTATGATTTATGAAATTCCCCTTCCTTATTTATTTTTTACATAGAGAGAATTGTATCATTGTAGATTTTCCTCCTGGTTTGCTCTTGTTGAACTTAACCTAAATACCTCTTGGGGTTTTTTTTCTGTTGCTTTGGTTTTGTTGGGATTTGTTGGGTTTTTTTTTTATCTATAATGCTTCATTCCTGAATATTAGCCACATGTGGATGTTCCCAACTTGGGCAGCCCCTGGGAAGGTCACAGAGCCATTTGTGTTGAATAAGGGGAGGGAGAAAAGGATAATTCAGTGGATAAAATTGCAAGATTTCATTTCTTCAGCACAATTCTAAGCTGAATAAGGTAAGCAATGACCCAACAATTCCTTACTTTAAAAGTAAGCAGTCAGCGGAGAATTACTGTGTGTTCTACCTGCTCTTGTTCACATCTAAAACAGGGCTGCTGCAGAACAAGGCACTAGTAGATCAAGCTAAGTATCCTTATAAAGCATTGCTCAGTCTCATTTGAGAACTAATAAGGCTGGGCTGCAAAGCATTACCCTCGACATCAATGAATGACAAGTAACCTGACCACACTCTGTTGGATGGGTACTTCCATGTGCAGACATGCTTTCCAAAAGAACAGCTTCTCTTAGAAGAATTCAGGACAAGCTGCTCCTGTCACAAGTGTTTTCCAGGGAGAGATCTGAGGGAGCTCTGAGACATAAGCCATAAATAGTCTCCAGAAGTAAGGCAAAGGACTTGTTAGAGAAATCTGATCCTGAACAGAGAAGCAACAGTGTCTGTGACAAGGGATAACAGAGATGGGCCTCAACTTTGTGTGTGTTCTCCTAAAGAGATCAAAAAGACTTTTCAACCCCAGAGGGCTATGTTTTAATAGAATATAAGCTACAAATGTTAACTTTTGTAACAGAGAAAGCCTAAAGAAACTAGATTAATCAGTATTAAAACACACAGAAACATAGAATCATAGCATAGCTAGGGCTGGAAAGGGCCTTAAAATCATCCAGTTCCAACCCCCCTGCCGTGGGCAGGGACACCTCACACTAAACCATGTTACCCAAGGCCTCATCCAACCTGGCCTTGAACACTGCCAGGGATGGAGCATTCACAACCTCCCTGAACAACCCATTCCAGTGCCTCACCACCCTCACAGTAAAGAACTTCCTCCTTATATCCAATCTAAACTTCCCCTGTTTCAGTTTTAACCCATTACCCCTTGTCCTACCACTACAGTCCCCACTGAAGAGTCCATCCCCAGCATCCTTATAGGCTCCCTTCAGATACTGGAAGGCTGCTCTGAGGTCTCCATAATTTTTTGATGCCTACAATGCTTTTGCCTAGTGAGTCCTTGCTGGGAGTACTGGAGCTACAGGCAGGTAACAAAGCTCTGGCTGAGATCTAGAGAACTTCCAGATTTATGCCATCCATAACGTAGCCTACAAAGGAGCAACTCCAAGGCCATCTTGAGATTCCTCCTGCATCTGTGAGTTTTCTTTACCTGGGTACTAAAAATGGCAGTAGTAAGACAGAGAATTCATTGAACCCATCCTACCCAAATAGTTTGTTTTTCCAAGTTACAATTTTCCTTTTTTTTGTTATTTTTTTCTAATTTTTATTCAGAAAAGAATAACCAAGGTAAGTGCTGCAGCACTATGAACAGTGGATAATAACTCTCAGTTTATAGCCACATGAAAGCACTGGTAATTGTCCTCTACTTGCTCTGGAAATAAGACATGGAAACAATAAAGTCTGGATGTAAGACTGTAAGTACCAACAATATTTCTTCTCTATCCACTGAGATTTTAGCTTGGACCTTACAGTTATTGTTGACTTATATGCCACTGGAGCAGGCATTCTGGTGTCATTTGCAGGAACATGTAGCTTGATAAGCTTTTTATGAACAATTACACAGTGGTGTAATTTACAGCATTAGCCTGGCATGCTTAGCACGTAACAGGATACACACAGCAGTAAAGGACAGCACAGAGAGAAGGAAATCAGAAACTATACATAACTCCCTATAAACTTAGCAGCTGAGAAGTTGGACATGCAAGCCACATGAGATCCACTCTGACAGCTGTGGAGGGCTATCCTCACCTTAGAAGCTCATTTTAATGCCCATAGCCAAATTAACACTGGGCACATCTTTCGAAGGCATTTATGAAACTACATTAAGTTCATTGACATTTAAGTTCTTCAGCTCTAGCCATTAAATCCTTCCACCAAAAGCCATAATGATGATGGCTATCATTATTTGTCATCACAGTAGCAGCATTTTCGAGTACCCAGGAGCCCAGTCAATTGTACTGCATGTTTAGTCCTAACTTGTATCGATCCAAGTCTCAGATCGAAAGCCATTTCTGAGATTTTTAGGTCATGTGGATCAAAAGCAGAAACGAGCCATGGGCTGCATTAGAGTCACCCTTCTGCAGGGAAGCTGTGAAGGGCAGTTTTAAACTTACAGTCCATGGATTGACTTGAGACATCTCCCAGAGCTTATTCTGTCAGTCAGGTCAAAGATTCCATTTCTCTTAGCAGATTCCATCTGAAGAGTATCTGAAGCCTACAGGAGGTCTTGCAGTGGTTTTTACTGCATATGCCAGCCATGCCCCAGGATCCAGTCTCCAGGATATGAAGAATAGGAAATACCCATCCAACTTAGGAACTGACCAGCCCATCTCCTCTACTGCACCAGGCCTCAGGTGATGTGCTACACCATGACCATGGAGTTGGGCAATTCAAACTCCCTCTGTTAGAAAGCATGCACTGATCTGTTGGCATGGTCTGTAAGACACTGCTGCTAGATAGAAAACAAAGATGGAGCAGACACAGCAAGCCACAGCTCTTTCACCACTCCCCTAGATCAGGCTTAGGCACCAGGGTAGAAAGATATATGACCTTCCACTATGGCCCATGCACTGGGGTCTTTCCCACTTGGTGATGCAGCAATGCTCTTCAATAGCACGCAGCTCTAGGAGCTTGGAAGGCAAAACAATGCAAGTTTAAAACCCCTAAAGCTGAAGAGAAAGTGACTACAAACTGATATACTGCTTCCTATATACGTAGGACAAGGGGAAATAGTTTTAACCTGAAAGACAGTAGATTTAGATTGGATATTAGGAAAAAAATATTCTTTGCTATGAGGGTGGTGAGACATTGGAACAGGTTTCCCAGGGAAGCTGTGGATACCTCATTCTCCATCCCAAACTGCTGCACAGTCATATCTTGTTATCTGATATTAGATTTCATCATACTTCTACTGCACACTTTTTAGTGGGAATGGCTTCAGAAGTGGCTGAAGGGTTGTCTACATATCCCCCAGTTTTATGCATACAAAGTTTACAGCCAAACATTTGCTTTCACATTACTGCATTTCCATGACTCTCTCCACTCACAGATGAGGAAAATGACTCAGAGCTGTGAGACCACTTGCCCAAGGCTATAATGGAGTACTACAGGAGCTGGGTTTCTAGTTCTGTACTTAGACTGGTAGTTCACAAACAATTGTTGAGCACTGAGTACCTCCCTCCCCACTACCAAAAGGAGAGTTGAGGTTGACACTAACATACGCTTATTGTGTGACCCTTCTTGCTGGAAGCAAGTGTAAATGCGACAGCCTCTGGTTTAGTGAAATTATATAAAAATAAATTATAAGTATTAATGAAATCCCCTTACCATGCATGAAAAAAATAACCTGTGTTCTTTTTGTTACAGACTTGAGAGATCTATAAAATGAAATATTTCATTAAAACAATACAGCTTATTATCTGCAAACATTGTAAGATAAAACAGATGAGAATTTAAAGTAATTCTTTATTAGTTTTGACGAAGATTCTATCCTTGAGTTGTAAATCCAGGGCATTTCTCTTCTAGAAAGCCATTAGCAACATGCAGACCCGGCTGGTTGTTTGAGAGATTTATATGATGTACCACAGATGGAATATTTCCTTAAGTATCCCACCATTACCACGTTAACCTCCATGGAGGCCACCTATGGCACAGAACGCCTTGGAGGTTCTTCTGGTCTCTCATGCCACTCTACTGCAAACACAGAGCTGTGGGTGCAAGTCAGTTTGATTTGTTCTACCTCTTCCCAAGCTGCCAAGTTCAGGAACCCATGGATGGCCTTGCATGCACAAGGATAAAATCATGTGGCCAGTACCATCAAGAGGGAGGCACCAGGAAGAGCTGTGTCCAAGTACCTTGTGTCTTACTACCTTTAACTACCTAAAGCCTAGATAACATGGCAAAGATGCTCACCCGAGTGCCTCATGGCCAATAAAATAAGACAGGCACTTCCACAATGAACTCCATTTGTTCATATTCCATCAAATGCAGGCATCTTTAGAAGATATTTTCTGTTGTTCTTGGAAAATACCTATCTGCCCTTACTAGCTAGAAAGAAAACTGAGACTGAATGCATAGCTATTACATACCTGAAAGAAGATGACCTCTACCCTACCCCAAGATTCAATTTGGTTAGAACAGTATTCCTCTCCTAGCTTAAGGTAGGTATCCATGTATTCCCAGGCAGAGGTAAAGATGTAGTAAAGCTACTGTACAGAGGAATAAAGTTACGATTACCCTTCTACAAGAAGAAGAGACTGAAATGGGAGAAGTGGTAGAAAACTGTTCTGAGGCTGAGATGTGCATGGAGAATCCTTCCTCCAAGATGAGGCTTGTCCTGCCTGGCAAAGAGAGAGCTGAAGGGATCCAATTCCTCTTGGTTTGTACTGAGACACAGAAAAAAGTACTCTGAAGCTGAAGGAAAACACTGACAAAAAGGGGGAAAAATTGTAAAATTGATATGTTTAAACTGGAAATTAGAAACAAGTTCCATTAAATCAAGTCCCAGCTGGAGCTTAAAGAAGAGAGAAAAACCAAGTCTTTCAGATAGAGCTTTACACTGTCTGAGAGGAGGGCATGCGGTGCTGTTTTTTTACTACAGACAACTTGACCCACAAGACTCCTTCTAACCTTATACTGCTGTGTTCTCCAATACTGTCCTTGCTTTCATATCATTACAAGTGGAAATTGAGGGCACTCAGCACTGACAGGTCCCAGATCCCAGTGCAGCAGAGAGCTCTAAGGCTCGAATTTGCTTTTCTCAATTGCTCAAAGCATTGGCTCAACAGAACGAGAGAAGAGCCAGCTGGGCACAGCATCCCCTGGCCCTGTTCATTCCTTCAGACATCATTTCTCAGAAAACATGTTTCCATTCCTCCCAGGAAAGTCCTGGATTACCCATTTTATCTTTTCACCTGCTCGTGCAAACACGTTTTAGCTGATAATGACTCAGGCTGCAGTGGCTCCCATTGGAAAGATTACAATGACAGCAAAAGAGGCTGATGAAACTGTGACAATTCCCTCTTCCCCCAGCTGATTTGGAGCACTGAACGTTAGCATTAAAATGTACAAATGGCTCCACAT
This sequence comes from Neopsephotus bourkii, assembly GCF_033783945.1. NCBI lineage: Eukaryota > Metazoa > Chordata > Aves > Psittaciformes > Psittacidae > Neopsephotus > Neopsephotus bourkii. The sequence goes on from NW_026901486.1 coordinate 515,492, forward strand.
GCAATTTTAATATGATTATCATAGGAGAAAAAAGAAAGACCATCTGTGGAAGCTGGAAGATCTTAATGGGAGATTTAATTGACTTCATTTATCTAAGGGGAGATACATGTGTCTCAGGATCTCCAAACCTGTTAGGTAGAAACCTTTGCTGTGCTAGAATTAATGGTTTGCTCAATGGAGGGTGCAGCATACCTGAGAGATTGTAGCTGTCATATCCCACTGTGAACAGGGAAAAGCAAAGTTATAAATCACATTTATCACCAAGACGATGATTAAGGACAGAAAGCAACATTTTAGCACAAGAAATGGATGAATGACTGCTGCAAGACCCAAAGGCCTCAGACCATAAAACAAATAACTGTGATTACGCAGATCAAAAGTCTTTAACTTATCCAGGGCCATAAGGACCAAATTAAACCCAAAAAAACATTTAGGAAATGGCTTTCATAACATTTCTTGTTATAAGCATCTTGGCAGGTGTTCAGGAAGTTCATTAGGAGATGGGAGCAACAAATCCAATTTATTGAGTCAAAAAGATCAAGTTGCTTTGAGTTTAGTATAGCAGAGGAAAAGTCAACAGCAGAGAGGACCATGGTTTTAATGAAGGACAATCCATCCAGGCACAGTTGGTTGCCCAGAAAGGATTCCAGTCCTTGCATGCCCTGTCTTACACTGCATGTTGCACTTTGAAATAGTATTTTCTTAGGAAACCTATGTTCCTTCTGGTTATCAGAGACTAAGGAAATAAGATAATGTCTACAGTATAAGATTATATATAAGAAATATAAGATGTTCCAGTACTTACAGGGTGACTTTTTACAAGGAATCACATGGAAAAGACAAGGGGTGATGGGCACAAGTTACTCCCAGGGAAATTCCCATTGGACACAAGGAAAACGTTTTACAGTGAGAACAACCAGCCTTTGGAATAATCTCCCAGGGAAGCTGTGGACTCCCCAGTGTTGGACACTCTCAAGGTTCAAGTGGCCATCTATTCTAGGTCATGCTTTACCTAGAAAGGTTGGACCAGGTGATCCTTGAGGTCCCTTCCAACCTGGGATTCCATGATTCTGTATGGGTTTCTTTTTTCCCCAGAGGGATAAAACCAAAATCATTTTAACTAACAAACATCTTGGTCTCCTTCCATCTCAAACATTTATCTCACAGCTCCCCAGCAGGATACACACCAGTAGTTCTTGTCAGCAATAACACGACTCAGGGCACCCAAGCAATGTCAGCATGAACTGGTACAAACCACACCACCTAGTCCTCATCCACCGCTTCCAGTTGCCTTGTAAGATGCTTCTCTCTACTGACACAGCTCCACAGGTAATGCACCCACTTGTCAAATAGGTGTATATAGCAGAAGGCCCTCCTTCAGTCCAAGAGAACTCTAGAGTCTCCTTCAGACACCAGTGAAGGGCTGCAAAAGCCACTTATGGTACAAAAGACAAACTTCACCCTTAGGTGTAGTTGAAATCACTGTAGACATGGAAAAGCACAGCTGCTTCTCTGCCCATATGTGGGCTTTTAGCTGCCTATAGATGGATCTTGCTTGCTTTCTGCAGGAATACGTGTTTCTGATGAATGGAAGTGCAATTACCTCCAAGCACCTTCAGTAGGAGACACAGCTGGTGATGGGTCAGCACAGGGTGAAAGCAAAGTAGGGTCAAGAACAGCTTGTTCATTGACCTCGTTCCTGCAAAAGCAGATGGAGGAAAGGCTTTCTAACTAAAAGATAGTTTAAAGGGACATGTCGCAGTGCAATGTTTAGTATGATACATTATCAAAGGGAGCAAGCAGGTGATGAAGGGTCTCCCCAGCATCCTTAAGAAGTCTTCTGTGCTCTTGCTTGTATGATTACAATTCACTTAGTGTTTGTTATACAAGGACTTCCTTGCAAGAAAGCAAAAGTCGAATTCTCACCTTTAAGACTATCTGTAAATATTAATGTGCAAATATACATACATTATCTCAAACAGCACAGCTGTTCTCTAACAGCTTCCCTTAGCACCAGTTACCAACCTTCGCTGAGTTAGAAAAAAGGCAAAGAAATTTTGTAATCACTGATGAGCTGCTTAGAGCTCTCCTTTCCAAAGCCATTGAGATGACAAGGTGAGATGTTCTCTGCTAGGACTGCTGCTATTTATCCTGAGCCATGAAAGGTATAGAGGTGAAACAGCAGCACAAAGGAGGCTTATACACCTCTAAGTCTTCAACCACTCTTGAGGAAGAGCAGCTTGGGAAGGTACAGATTTTTCCCTGTAAGGCCAGAGGAAGTAATCTCAGCATATAAGGAGGGAAGAGGAGGGTGCATTGATAGACCCTGGAAAACCTTCATCTGACAGCATATCCTTTGCCTGGACATGAAATTTCAAGCACAGCATCACACCTTAGGGCAGCACAGAAGTTCTGAGCATTTAATCACAGGCAAACATTCTTCTGCACCCAGATATCGCTATTAAATCGCCTTTAAACAATGCAGCAGCTACTGTCTGCATACGGCCAGCCCCTACACACGGGCTGCAGCAGGGAGGGGCTAAGCCTGCTTGCAATTTAAATGCTTGCTATCAATCTGGTTTTCCCGAAAACACTCGAAAATAGCTCCTGTTACACTGATGGAAGCCTTTTCTGTGTGATACACTACCCTCTGCTGCTCATTCGCGCTAATTACAACGCAGTGTCTACTGTGCTTCTGAGCTCTATAGGAGAGGTCCGGTGTTTGGTGTTAATAGAATCATAGAATAGTTTGGGTTGGAAACGACCTTACGGCCATTTAGTTCCAACCCCCTGCCATGGGCAGGGACACCTCACACTAAAACATGTTGCCCAAGGCTCTGTCCAGCCTGGCCTTGAGCACTGACAGGGATGGAGCATTCACAACCTCCCTGGGAAACCCATTCCAGTGCCTCACCACCCTCACAGTAAGGAACTTCTTCCTTATATCCAATCTAAACTTCCCCTGTTTAAGTTTTAACCCATTACCCCTTGTCCTGTCACTACAGTCCCTAATGAAGAGTCCCTCTCCAGCATCCTTATAGGCTCCCTTCAGATACTATAAGGCTGCTATGAGGTCAAATCCTGGCTTTAAACTCAAAGCATGTGATTTATTAATTACTGCAAACTAAAGGGATAGCAGCTTATCTGTTCATTATGAAAGGATTTATTTAAAAAGCACATTTGGATCCTATCTGAACTTTGAGGGTTGTTTTTTTTCCTACATCTACATTGAACCAGAAATTTTCTGCATAGAAATTCAGGCCACAGGCTTTCTGCAGCAGAGGTTTACTGATGGAGCCAAAAACAGCAACACTTGCAAAATGTGTTTTCAAAGAGGTTGTTCATTCAGTCCACCACTTTAGCTGCAGAACAGGAACTGAAGCTCATTGTATCAACCACTATAAATCCCCCCAACACCTTTATTCCAGCAAATAGCAAAATGATGATAGTTTAAAAACCACAGGCAATTGGCAGATCACACCCTCATAGGTTTACTTGATTTGTTCAAGAGACAGCATACAGACTCATCCCAGGTGTCTTCCTGCATCCTTTCTGTTCCCTGCAAAGTTTGGGCAGGATGGAAGCGCTGCTGCCTGTACCCCTGTACCAGGGTGAGGGCTAAGAAAAAAGTAGGATCATTGCTCATCTCCTCTCTATTAGGGCCCTCAGAGCAGCCCACATTGGCCTCTTCTCACCTAAAAATGATCCAGTCAGAGCAGCTGGTAAGCAAATGGATATTTCTGTGGAAATTAACTGCTGGAATTGTTTTCCCATCTTCTTTAATGCTGCCACAAAAGCAAAAGGCATCAAATCCTCCTGCCTCTCAGGAATCATTCACGAGCTTTTGGCAGGGAGGGAAAGGAATAAAAGTAAACCCAAAAGCTGAGTCTAGCCCACCAGTCTACCTGCAAGGCTCAGACTGATAATACAGAGGGTGAAATCAATGTAACAACATCTTTTGATTGCTAAGTCCCTCCATAGTCCTTGCTCCAAACTACACTGGTAGGGATCATACAAAGAGATTAAGGGAACTCGCTCCATTCAGTATATTGAACAATCCTTTAGTGGTTGTTTTTGGAGCTTTAGACCCATAAAACCTTAATGAACTTCTTTCTTACTACTTTACCTCCCACCACAGACCCCGAAACAATTCCTAGCAAGGCATTTTACTGGCATCCTTCTACTGGAAGAAGAAAGATAGCTCTTGCTAGACTGGGCAGCTACACCAGAAGGTGACATATACTTGTGCTCCTCTAACAATCCTCTGGCCCACGAGAAGGAACTGAAAGAGGGGGGGATTTCAGCTCAGTATGTTCAGAGTCACCATATCTCCAATTTCAATCCCTCTTTGCTATTGCAGCCACTTTTAGTTAAACCTATTCTTGCAAATCTTCAGCAACATGTGATTAACTTTATGCCTAGGGCAACATCCCCTTGAAGGCAAATGGGCTTTAAATGCAGCAGAAACTCATTCTGTTTGCAAAGCCAGGTACATTCATAAGTATTTGTTGATTCAGGATCATGCCTACCAGAATAAAAGCAACTGAGCAACTCCTCTGTGTTACCCTGCTCAGAACTAGTGAGATATTTCCTTCTAAAGTTCTTGTGTTGGCTGCAATCAACTTCCATTCCATAGAACTGTTTCATCCCAGTTTCTGCATAACAGCCCAACACCTTGTTTACAATGAGACTAGAAGCTGCAAAGTCCTTGGTGAACTGAGTTTCTGGTATGCATTACTTGTAGGACTTGACTTCTTTTTAGTGCAATATTGATGGGTTTATGAAGATGTTTTTGTTGCAAGAGGTAGGAAAGAATGCAAGTTGGCATCTCATTGGTTATAGTGTCATTCTTTTACATGACTGTTTTCTACAAGATAAAATTGCCTAACACATGTAATGTAGCAGGCAAAAATACTTTCAATTACTCACGAGATGTCAAACAGAATACACTGATAAGAAATTATGAGCTACTGAAGCAGGAGGAGTTATCAAACATCTTCACTCTCAGCCTTTACTGAAGGTACCCGAGCTCCTCTGAGGAACAAGCATCATGTAGAGGAAACACAAACTGAGGAAGCCTACAGAAAAGCATTGGAAGGGAGCTCCCCAGGTTACCTAATCCATTCCCTCAGGATTATCTGGATCACGCAGATTCTTCCTAACATGTTCCCAAAAAATTTTAGGCCCCAGACATAGTAGAGAGTACCTGAAGGGGGCCTACAGGGATGCTGGAGAGGAACTCTTCATCAGGAACTGTAGTGATAAGACAAGGAGTGATGGGTTTAAATTGAAACAGGGGAAGTTCAGGTTAGATATAAGGAAGAAGTTCTTTACTGTGAGGGTGGTGAGGCACTGGAATGGGTTGCCCAAGGAAGTGATAAATGCTTCATCCCTGGCAGTGTTCAAGGCCAGGCTGGACAGAGCCTTGGGTGGCATGGTCTGGTGTGAAGTGTCCTTGTCCATGGCAGGGGGTTGGAACTGGATGATCTTAAGGTCCTTTCCAATCTTAAACATTCTGTGACTCTGAGACCATGGCTTATGTGCAATGAACATGAAGTAAAAGTTAATCCAGCCTTCACACAGGAGGCCTAAGATACTTGTTATGGCAAGGATCACCAGTATTTAGCCCATATCCAAACTGGCTTATGAAATGGCTTAAGATACAGTGAGATAGGCTGGAGGCTCTCTGGTGCATTGGAGTACTTGGGGAGTATGCACCTATGTTGATTTGCCCAGGGATATTCAAGAAGTCCTCTCACTGGTGGTTTTCTTCCTTTTTGGACACTGGAAATCAGTTCTCATCTTTAACTGAACACTTCTTATGCCTCCTTGGGTACCACTCCTAAGACACATGCACACACCTATAGCAAACACTGTTTCCTTAGGGAATTTGGACACATATTCTATTAACAAACACCAAGGCATCAAACTCTACCTTGAAACTTCAGTTACTTATTAGCTTCGCCTTTGCAGGTGTTAATGACAATAAAATTCTTAACATTGAAGCCTTTGTCACACATTGAAAAGCAGCCAAGCTCCTAAGTCTGGGGCAAAGGAAATAATCTGCTTCCCTACCAAAAACTGAGTAAAGTTAACAAGCAAACTAAGTTTCAAGGCAAGCCATTTCCATGTGTGGAGTTCATTTATTTGCCTTTGCTAAACAGGGTTTTTTTTCGTTCCTTTTGGTCCTTAACTTTTAACTGTACAAGGCTGCCATGGAGGAGAATGAGGTGCTGGAATTGGAAGGAGGCTCTGACAACATAAAAGCACTTATTTTAGAAGCAGAGGGGTTGAATTAGATCAACTCTGCTAGATCAAAACAGCCAGATGCATGAGCAGGACCGAGATGACTCCATAAAGAAAGGCATCAGCCCACCCAATCTAGGGACAAGCCACAGCATCCATCAGGCTGCTCGGGTTCACTGGTGATGTTCTATTGATTGCATCTTGTGGTTGCAGTGCCTGGAATAAACTCAGATTTAGGTGCACCAGCTCTGCCACATTGAGACACCCAAGCCTCAGGCTCCCACACTAGAAAAGCCATTCATAAAGGGAAAAACAACACTCAAGCTCTCAGCAAACTGTCCTGCAAAGGGCCAGTGAATAAGCCGCTATAGCAATGCTTGTCCATCTAATAACCTTCTGTTTAACAAAAAAACTCAAACTCTTGCAACCGCTTACCCTGGTGAAAATCCTGGAAGGTTGACAACCCTTCCCAGCCTTCCCACTCCCCATGAAACCCTTCAAATCAGACCCAGAGTGCAATTACTCAAGTCCCTTTTTAAGTCCCTATCATTCAGGCTGTAAGCCATCACTGACTGATTCTGCTATTCAGCCATCCAAACAGACTCCATAGGAGAAGCCACGTGTGCCTTATAAGTGCTAAACCCACCAGAGCAAAGTTCCTTGGAGCAAAGCACATTTTAGAATGATCAAAAGGTAAATGATTGGCCATTTGCACTTCAGCTCCCAGGATTTTTTTCTGACTCATGACTGAATTTCAGTTGTAGGATAAATTTCAGAAGAATATGTCCATGTATTCCTCTCTTGCTCCCACCACAGTTTGTGAGCCCTCCTGGATCTCAAAACTTAGATGATTATTTCCTTCCCATCATGATAGAGCATGTCTCAGGACTGAGGGATGAGAGCTATGCAAAGACCAGGGCTAGAAGGAACAAGGGTGGAAACACTAAGGGAAGAGCCAGACACCTCAAAGCCACCAAGTCTTAGCACAGAGGGTGAAGACTTACAAGACCTGCAGGAAAAATCCTTTCAAGATGCATGACCAGGAGTATGAGGGATGGATCAGAAGGAAAAGACAAGCTCAGTTCTGTATGAGGGTAGCTCTTTTGGCCACAACAGCAATAGATCACTTGTGGTTTACAGGATGCTGATTCATCATCAAGTATTGCGGTTTCCTACAAGCTCCCTTTCCTACTCAAGCCCACATCTTTGTCTTATCTTCAGCTGTCTCCTCTTGTTCTTTCTTCCTTCAGTTGCCACTCACAATCCCATAAACCACATGCTGACAGACAGCAGCTTGGCCAGGCAGGGAGCAAAAAGCAGCTGCCAGAGCAACCCAGGAACAAAACCCACTCCATCCTTTGAAATAACAACTGCGAAAGGAGCAAAGGCACCAGCACTGCCAACGTCATGCATAGTCAGAGAGGGAAACTTAATGTGTCCCAGACACATGATGGGCTAAAGGAACCAACAGCTGCTCAACTTGTTGCAGGGCAGGGGATGACTACAAACAAAGCATAGATGATCCATCTGTGCTGGTTTCAGAAGTCATCACTCCATAGGTCTTTATTCCTCTGCCAAAAGGATGGAGTAGACAGACAGAAGCAGTAACGCTTTGGATCATGGCCTTTAAGACACAGCTCACTTGTTGAACCCTCACAGTTCAGTTCTACATCTAATCCACCCAATCTGTCATTGGCCCAAGTGACTATTGGAAAGTCTGACCAATTTTGGCAGATCAGCTGCTATCCATGGACCTGAGCTTCTCTTTTCCCAAAGAATTCATTCAAGCTGGAGTGGGATTTCTCAGAAACTCACTATTCTTCCCAGCTGTGCAGCCTGTGAACATGTCATTGTGCTGCAGTATCACCATATGTTGATGTAACATTTCTAATTAATATTAAATGTTTGGGTGTCATGCATTTACAGAGCTCAGGATCATGATGACAGACTCATTTAACCACAGAACCATCAGGTAGCAAGTATATTCTTCATAATTGAAAGCCTTTTCCCAATTCAAACACCTGTTTCTAATCCTTTAATTTGTGTCTGCATGCCAAACAGTCCTACTGAAAATCAGCAGTACAGCACTAGGCAACCACTGCTGTTAGTCCTTCTATAAAAGGAGCTTCCTGTTTCAAAGGCCACCTTGGATAAATAAGCCCAAACATGTAACATAGAGCAAATACACTTCAAGCAGCTGGTCTGCAAGATCTGGTGTCATGGAAAAGCCACTGCAATGAGAGTTTAAGTCACTCCTTAGAGTGGTTATTCACTCTTTAAGATCCCTTTAGAGCATGAACCCATGTGTACACCACTGACCAGCATCATGAAGCTTTCCAAAGTTCCATTAACATCCAGCTCACAGATCTTGATTCAGGCTCCGCTGCTTTGCACATTTACATAGTTGTGTACATCTGCAGCCAAACTACATTTGGGAGAAAAATAATTTACTGTAGCTGAAGGACTAACTGCAACATCCTTATCCACACTGATTAACCTCTTCCTATTCTTCCAGCCTTTACTGCATTGCTCCAGTGACAGCTTCAGAAAATGACTTAAACTTCAAGGGATGGCCATAATCTTGCTTACAGGGATCAGCACTGATGCCTCAAAATACTTGCTCTAGCAGTAGCTAGAAGTCCCAACAGCTGAAAAAAAGGGAAATATGTATATATGAATATATATACACTCATAGAACAGTTAGCATTAGAAAACACCTTAGGATCATCTAGTTCCAATCCCCCACCATGGTCAGGATCCCTCTGGATGGCATTCCTTCCCTCCAGTATATCAACCAAACCACACAGCTTGATGCCACGGGCAAACTTGCTGAGGGTGCATCAATCCCACTGTCCATGTCACCAACAAAGATGTTGACCCTGATCAGTCCCAACACTGATCCCTAAGGGACAACACTCATTACCCATGTCCAGCTGGACATTTCATACACAAGACACACCCAAGACATATCTTTCCTTAGTCCATGGACCATCCCATAAATCTTGAGTTCATTCAGTCCATGTCAGGCTCCATCTACTGTAACAGTCTTTCAGGGCAGAAGAGATGGCGTGTAGTGACTCATGGATGGTGGCATATGCCCTGCATGGGTAGCTGCAACAGTGGAAGCAGAGTAACTGGCAGCACACCATTCATGAGTCAGTATAGATATGAAATACTGGCCATTTATCTCATTCAGCAATATCCAAGGCCAGCTGGATGGCTTTTCCTAGGCAAACTGGCTCAATTCACCCTCTCCTTCAGCAGTTTCTGCAACTTGCCATTGAGGACTCCATACAGCTGCCTTCCATCTTCAATGCTTTTTCACAATACAGCAGGACCCATCAGTAACCAAGGTATACTGTTTTTCACTGTCTGACAGTTCATTATATGGTGGGGCCTCTTCAGCACACATCACCTCCTCTAGTGACACGCTGAAATCTTTGCCCTCTGGCCAGTCCATGATGATTTCTAGAATGCCTGAACAACTGGGATTTCCTATTCAAGCTCATTGTGTAATCAGTGCAGCCCATTTACTCCATGTAGCATCGGCTGCATGGTGTCTAGAGGAGACCCTGTCTTTGAACACCCAGCCCAGCACAGGCAACCATGATGCCAGGAGGAGCTGCGCTTCAGTGCCAATCACTTCTGAAGTGGCTCAAACCCCCTCAAAGGCTGCCAGTATGTCTTTTTCATTTGGAGTATAGCCTTGGATCCTCTTGTATCCCCAACTCCAAAAGGCAAGGGGTCAACCTGCATTCTCCCCAGCTGTGGTGCACCAGCTACTAAGGAGAAAAGTAACTGTCACAGCTAAACCCAGGACAGACAAGTCTTAGTTGGCTCATAAGACAACATTATGTGACTTGATATTGTTAGAAACCAATGTGCAAGATTAAATATGGCCCTATAACTCAATGTTTTTGTGCTATAAATTGACTATAGTTATGCTAAATCAACAGAATATGGTAGTCCAAATTTACTGCAGTCACAGCAATAAATGGTTAATGCATACCTGGTTTAGAGGTAAAAAGGTTGTTAAGAACAATGCTCTTGAGCTGTTCCCCAAGGCTACATTACAATGGCTGTCAACCATCTTCCACCCAGCCTGCCAGGCTTTTGAATATATTGAGAAAGACTTTGATTTTAGTAATAAAAATAGGTAGCTCGAATGGTGCCTGCTTTGTTGTTGTGCAAGCACAACTCCCCTAAAACAAGCTCATCTGTTTCAATTTAAGGGATGAGCTCAGCAAGCACAGTTTTAACTTCATGGAAGAAATAGAACCTACTTGCTTCTGAAAAAGCGGCTTCATGCATTTGATAACTTACTGTTTATACAGAATTCATTTATATTAAAGTAATTAGCACTAATAAGCAGGCAACAAGTTTTGCAAGCAGCATGTGTTATATCTGCAGCTGCCTTCCTTCTTAGTAAAAATGCCTCCTACAGGTCCCTGTGTCTTCAGAAACAGTCTTCTATGTATGTTATGGTATTGAGAAAGAGAAGAGGTAGCAAAGTCAAATACCATATTATCTCACTGTCACGTGCCTTGAAAGTGTTAATGATATAAAATCTACCTTAAAGGAAGATCATTGTGATTCATTCTGATTTATTAAATCAAAGCTGTTTTGAAACAACTCAGATAAATTACGCAGGAAAAGAGAAAAATCTCTTTTCACACCTACATCTCTGTGCCTTTTGAGAGATTTTCCAGCTCCTCTTTGCGTAGACCCAAGAGCTTGCATGCACCTGGATGTTAGAAAAACACATGGTTTTGTGTTTGTCCGATAATTGCAGTGAAAACCTTGCTTTGGGGTTGTAAGAGTCTTACTGTGTTAATTCTTCTGAAATCAACTTTACAAGGAAGATTCTGCAACTTCACTGCAGCATTTGGAGGGCTACTAGATTACGCACCAGTTTCTGCTGGAAAACAAGGGGTTTTGTCAAGAGTAATTTCTATTCTACAATAAAATCTTTTTTTGAAGTAAGCTTTAAGTCCTTTTTCAACAGGAAGTTTCCAAATAAAACAAATACTTGAATCTATTTTGCTTTTCAAAGAACAAATCACAGAGTGAAAGCAGGAGTGGAGCAGAAACAAAGCAGGTTTTTAAAGTACACACTGGATTATGTTTGCATTTTCCTCAGAGGGTTAAAAAGTAAATACCTATATAACAAAATTAATTAAAACACCAGTAGGATTCCTGACATGTTTCTTAAAAAGAAAAATGAAATATACTTGTGTGTATTGAGCTGCATTTATAGGACTTTTCTTGTTACTCTCATTCACTTTGAGAGTGAGGAGGGTTATTTGTATGGTTATGGCTTCTTACCAGGATTATGGTTTCTCATAAGATGGTATTGCTCCATCATACAGGGCTCCAAGTTACTTCAAGAGATTTTGATATAACTGAATTTCATAGCAGGGGGCAGGAGAGATGTGAATAGAAAACTTCAGCTGACTCATTCTTCCCCTTTCAGCCCTCCGTTCCTGTTCTCACATGTTTATAGCTGCTTCCAAGGGTGATAATTTTTGAAAGGGTTGCAGTTTGAGCATTTTTATATACCCCAGGTGTATTGCATCTATATAACTCTTATTACCATATAACTCTTCCCAACTATAAACTTCTTTAGGGAACATAATATTGTTTGTATTAACTCAGGAGCTAGTAGCCGGTAGGCAGTATCTGGGCACCTTGTGCAAGGCATTGCACATGTCCACATCCTTTACTCCAGGATAAAACAAGCCCAAGAGCCTTTTTATTTCTCTTAATGGCCAAATAGATTATAAAAGCATTTCTTCATAGGAAAAAGCTCTGGAGATAAGAAGTGTTTTTCAGGATTCAACAGGAGTGAATTTAATTTCAGTAAGTATTATCCAACTTGGCTGTTGTGCACCTAGTGCCTTCTCACTCTTGGATTTGAAGGAAATCACATATCATTACTGACAATGAAAAACAACTGCAGGAGATGAGAGACTGAAAGCTTGTTACACAGATGAATATTTATAGCTGCATTGTGAGCATCTACTTTCTTGGATTACACTAGAAGATACAATAACAGTGTTGATGGAAATTACTTTGAATTTAATACCTACATATTTGCTGTAGTGATTTCATTCATCTGGATTTGGTGGTATTTTATGTGAATGGTCAACTCTGTTCTGCCATTATTCTTACTACATCTAATAATAGTCATTGTTATTGTAATTACTTGCCTATCTCCTCCTAAAAAAAAATCTTTTCTAAAAACAATCTGAAGATACCAGAACAATAGAAAGATATACAGGGCATTTAGGAAGCACTTAAGTGGTCACACTGCCTGAAATCTTGCAAATGTCTTATTACAGCCAAAATAAGTCTTTGACATACTTAAAAGCCTTCTACTCAGCACTGAAGTGATGAGATTATATTCAGATTAGAAACTTGCCTCTGTTTTAAAGGCACATGGAGAGGGCCTGCCCCAATTGCCTTGAATACCTCTTCAGATTGACATAGATGGGAAGAGAGGAATTGGGTGTAATGAAACAGAAGCTGATTTCATGGGCACTGGACAGATTTTGGTGGGTACATCCAGCTCCCAGTCTATTTAATACAAAGCAGCTTCTGTACCCCATCAGATGTACAGAAGATGAAGCGGCATACACAGATCATTGTCCAGATCATTAATAAAAACATTAAAACGGAACTGGCCCCAATACAGAGCTCTGGGGAACACCACTTGTGACTGGCCACCAATTGGATTTAACTCCGTTCACCACCACTCTTTGGGTTTGGCCATCAACCAACAAACAGTATGTCTGTCTAAGCCATAAGCAGTCAACTTGTGCAGGAGAACACAGCAGGAAGCATTACAAGAGGCTTTATTGAAGTCTAGGTAAACAACATCCACAGCCTATCCCTCATCAACTAAGCAGGTCACCTTGCCATAGAAGTTGATCAGGTTGGTTAAGCAGAGCCTGCCTTTCATAAGCCCATGCTGACTGGGCCTTATCACTTGGTTGTCCCAGCCATAGGCCCTACCCAAGATCCTGTTGGTAACCTGATGTCTCCTTGAGCTGGACCACCACCCATTATGCTGACCCACCTTGCCCTCAACTGTGCAAGGCTACCCATGCTTTCTCTTACACGAAAGCTGAAAGTGTTTAAAGGATACCAAGCTAGTAAATTTGTCAGTTTTCAGCAACACCTTCCTCACAGCTTGCCTTATTTTCCCCTATAAGCTGTAATTCAGCCTTCAGTGCTGTTTCATGTTGATACTGAAGCCTGTTGACTGATTAGTTTCTACAGATTTTGACCTAACTCTTTAGTTGGACAAGGTCAGCTTCGTCAATCCCTGTGCTCAGCACAAGTAAATAACATGGCACGGAATTTTAACAGGGGTCAAGCCATCTCCTGTATTTGTCCCTGCTGTTCTTAATCACTACACAAACACACGTGATATCAGCTAGAAATAACCTCTTCAAAAACATTATGCCAAGAAGTGGCTTTGAAGAGGTCTGGAGTCCACAGACAGTCACAAAATTAGGTAAAGCCAGTAGGGTCTCCAAGTACTCTCCTCTTAACAAAAGGAGCAATTAAACCCTTAGTTTCCCTAATGGCACTATGGAAATGGGGTTGTTTTAACCTTATCCATCAAGGAACTGTAGCAGCACTGGGGATCAAACACTGGGGAGCAGATAGTCTCACTGTCAAGAAAACCATAGCTTGAAAGTAGGTAACATGGGTCACAAGGAAGCGATTTTGAGCTTAGTACATGAAGCTTGACTGGCTTCCAGGACATCAGGCTGGGCAATCAAACTAGAATAACAGAAGTTTGGGGCAGAACCTGGGTCCCCAAAAGGCTGCAGCAAGCTCACCAGGGAACAGCCATGTTTCAATGTGTTTTCACATACAAGAAAACCACTGGTCACCACTTCAGCATATAGGAGAGGTGTCACTATGCCAGCATCTCTCTCCTGTTGTTTCAGACAGCAACCAGACCCACCACCCTCACCATCTTGCTTGGCTCTCAGATCACTGTGGAAATGCCCCCTATCTCATCCATGACTTTCCTCACTTGCTTTTCTCTCCCATCACCTGGCGTGTACTTTATAACCATATTTTAGAGATGTTTGCAGGGAGACTGAATTACCACTATTTCCATAAGAGCACACAGACACACTGCAGTATTCACAGCCCCATATCTCAAGGCACCATACAGATGGGTCTGAAGTGACAGCCCATTTCCTGAGCTGGGTATAGACAGAGCAGGCAAAGGCAGACCCAAGTTATTTATTATAGTTACTCAGCTGCAGAGCAAAAGCAAGAGAAAGAAATGCCAGTCCCAAGCCTGGTGCTCTGCCCAGACAATTTTACCATTCCTGCCTTTTAATGCATTCAACTTTCCCTTTAGATGGCATTTTTTTTGAAAGGAACTTTATGGTCCATAGCATCAATGGTACTAAAATACAGCCATTAGTAACAGTCAGCAGCTAAGTTTCCACTGAGTTCAAGCATTTAAGTCACAATTGGCAGACACAATATTTCAGGATCTCAGTTTAGTCAAAACATCAAAACACCGAACCAAGTTTGATCTAAGGCATTTGCAGAGGTGCAACAGGCCTGTTATTGTACAGCTGTATTCATCACAATTTATCTAGTCTTCATCAAACACTTCTATGTTTGCCAGGCCATGAAGGAAAAGGCTATAAGCAGCCCTTGAATGTGAAGTGATGATAGCTCAAACCTAGCTAGCCTAACAAGTTTTACTGTCCTGTTTCTCACATGGAGACCAGTAAAGCTCCTGAGAATAACTGCTTTAAGGCCCAAAAGATCAAGTTCTGCACTAACAGGCTTCAATGGTGCCAGACCAGCTGCACATTCAGCTCCCAAAGATGCTGCCAAAGCTATAGCAACCAGCTCCAAAGCAAAGGCGGTCTCATCCACAGCTTACAAGCAAAACAGTGCTCTGCTGCTTATACCACTAACAGAGCAAACAGCCACTGAACACAAAAAGAAAGAGGAAAAAAATACCTTTAACTGTCAGGGAGCTTGCTTTCTTCACCTCTGTCCTCACAAGGCCAGTGTAGCACTTCACAGAGGAGCTGCAGAGAGGGCATGTGCAACACAGAACAAGAGCTGACTGCTCAGACTCTTAAATCTGAGCACCAGCAAATCAAAGCTCTTTCCGGGTCAGCTTCAGGTGCAGCTGGAACACTGGCACAGGTGAAGCAGATGGGGCTAAAATTCCCTATTGAGATGCATGTTCCTGCAACTGAGCCTGTCTCCATTAACACATGTAAGGGGGTCCTCACCTCTGAGCTACCTGCTCCTCCTGGGTCCTCCTCATTGCACCTTGCAGCTGGCCAAGGCATGAAACTCCCCTCCCATTCAACTCTCTGGCTTTATCCAGCATCACCACCAACTCCATGTGCCTTTTAAGTCATCAAAGAGGAATAAAAGCAATCCAGCACATATTAGAATCATAGAATCAGCTGGGTTGTAAAAGACCTTTAAGGTCATCAAGTCCAACCATTACCCCAGCTCTATCAAGTCCACCACTAACCCATGTCACTGAGGGCCTCATCTACGCAGAGTGTGAACACTTGCAGGGGTGGTGATTCCACCACTGCCCTGGGAAGTGCTACAGCACTGGTGTCAACATGTCTGTCTTAGCCCACACTGACACTGGGCTGTTCCAGCCTGAAAGGTACTACTGGAATTACAGATGTTATACACTTGGCATGGCACCGACAGAAAGAGAACTATAAATGGACTATTCTCACAAAGAAACATCTAATCAAAAGAAGCACTTCCTGCTCTACCTGGACAAAAAATAAACTAAATGGTTGAAAGCAGAGAAACATAAATGTAAATAAAAGAAAAAACACCAAAAAAAAAACACCCTAAACCCAATACTAGGACCGGTTTGTTGCTTGGCAGTCACTGATGAATAACAGTGTAGAAGCAGAAGAGAAAAAATTAAACCCAAAGCATTCAAAGAGGATGTGCCTAGTGAGACTCAAGTGTTGCTTGTGAATAAGCTGCATATAAAGGCACATAGCTGCAATGTACAGAGCAGATCTATGAACCAAATTTATTCCCTTCATCTTCCCACCCTCATGGGTCTCCACAAGCCCACTGAGCCTTCTGCTTCTCTGTCCATGAGGGCTGAACAAGGTCATGGCCAAGACACAAAGCCAAGACTGCTGGGTCTCTTTTGCCCTTAGTCCTCTGTGATTAAGCCCAAAGAGGTGGCACATCACTGCTCTGTGCTTGGTTTCCCCTTTGGGGCTGCCTAGACAACCACCACTGTCATCCTCCATCCTCCTGCACCCACCTCCTGAAATGGAAAACAGATCATAGAATCATAGAATCACAGAATGGTTTGGGTTGGAAAGGACCTTAAGATCATTCAGTTCCAATCCCCTGCCATTGGCAGGGATGCCTCACACTAGACCATGTAACCCAAGACTTCATACAGCCTGGCCTTGAACACTGACAGGGATAGAGCCAGGGATGGGGATATTGAAGCCAAGCCATTTATCCTGGTGTATGGCATAGTGCTCCAGACTTTTCTTTCTCATGTGAGCCTGCACTGACCCTCTTCCATGCTGGGCAAGAAGATGTCTTCAGCCTGAACCCACACTGCTTAGTATCCATCAACACCCTCTGCCTGTGAGCTGTGCCATTCCCTGCTGAGCATGAGCCATCTGGACTGTGACATCTTCACGGTGTTGATATGGATGTCTCTGAGCTCCCAAAGCAATGGATGCCCCATCCAAGTCTCTACATGTGACCAAAATGACCTACTTTCCCTACTTGTCTGGGCTTAAAAGTCTTATAAACAGATTGCACATAGCCTGTTTCTGGCTTGGCAAATGCATGCTCTTCTCCACAGTGAACTTCTTTAACTGATGGTGCTTAAGATGATTTATAGGTTCTCAAGAGCCAAAGTCAAATCGCATCACTGGGTTATTTTTGCATTATTATTCATGAAGACCATTCAAAGCTCCATTCAAAGGGTATCTGAAAGCAGTTGGTGAAAAGCTGGAACCCCTACTGTAATAAATGAGTAATTTCTCAGTGGAGAACAAAAAACTTACCATGTTAGCAAGATGACTGCACATGGTGCAGATGAGAGAAAGAAGAAATAGTATTAAGGAAATAGAAACACAAGGAAATCTTAAGGGAAACAGACAGAGCAAAATACACAGGTGGAAAGAGCCTCAGATGAAGATGTTCTCCAAGGACAGAACAAGGATCCAGGTAGGAACAATTCAAGGTAAGGGAAAAAAGAGTCAGAAATATCTTTATTTTCCCCCTGTACTGTCCATAACAAGTTTTTGATCCTTAAAGACAAAAATTCTCTTGCATTGGGCAATGTCAGCCTTTCCTAAGCCACCTAGCACTCCTGCCTGACGTTTGGCTAGGAAAGTAGAAAGTGGCCTTAACTTTGTGCCAGCTAAATCTGAGCTAAGCTACATCAGTGTCCACGCGGTCATGGGAGTAAATGTCCTACAGGGGTTGCCAAATCAGAGCCAGGAATCCTCTATCTAATACACAGCCCTAACAGCATCAAGGATAAAGGCAGACAACCTTCATAGCTGCAGTCACATGCAGTTGCTCATAGAAGGAATGATTGCTTTCCAGGACAGACCAGAGCTTGCTGACTTAGAAGATGGAGCACAAAGGCTCATCTGCTTCTCAGTCTAATTCAGAATAACAAGGTGTTACAAACACCAGTGGCTCCTCTTTATACTCTTGGGCTCACTAAAACCTTCCTTACCTCAAAGAGGAGGTCTCCACTGTGTCCAGCTTCACTGATGGCTCCTATCTCTCTATCTGTCCCCCGCCCATCCCTCCTGCTGTCCCCAACGCATGTGATGACTGTATCTCCAGAAACATGCTCTCTACTTATATTTTGAGGACAGAGGAACCACTGATATCTTCTTGTTCTTAGAAGTATCACTTTTAAGTCACTGTGTGTTTCTCAAGGAAATCTCCTGGCTCCAGTTTTCCCAGGTACTTCTCTATCTGTCCAGAGGTGCTTGCTTTCATCACTTTAAAATGTATTTCATTAGGAGGGTCCTTGCTTTAGACCAGGAAAGCCTGAGTGACAGACACACTTTTACAGCATCAATTTGTATTCATTTCTTTCAACAGAGGCTTTTTCATAGGGCTGATTATTCTCTGAGCTCTGCTTATTGCTACCCTTTGCTTTCTCCAAGGTGCTCAGAGTTACACTGGCTTCAAGCTATGGGTCTCAGTGACACAATGACACAAATGACACAATGCTGTGATATTTGCAAATCTGTTCTTAATATAATAATGGGGCTTGGAGCAGCCTGGTCTAGTGTGAGGTGTCCCTGCCTATGGCAGGGGCTTGGAACTGGATGAACTTTAAGGTCCCTACCAACCCAAACCATTCTATGATTCCATGATAATCTACCATCTTCTTTGTTTCAGGACCCTTTGCTGACTGCTAAGCAGAACTACTTTATACAGAGCTGCCAAAAATGATGATAGAGGCTTTTCCCCTGCATGGTGGCTGCTGCTGTTAAGCCCATCACCCCATATGGGTAGCAGGAATAGCTCTCTCTGGATAGCGAACCCAGCGGATCACCACCCAGCTCTGCAAACGCAGCATTTTTAGATGTAACACCTCAGCTCTTTTCCAATGATCATGGCTATAATCCTTCACAATCACCTCAGAGTGCCACTTCTCCCATTGAAATGATTAATGTTGTGCAGGGACCGCCAGGAACGTGTCAAAGGAGGGGAAATAAAGGAGCGATAAAAGAAAGAAGAGGTAACTGAAAGGAAACAGAATATGGAACTTCTGCACTGTTTCCTTTTTCTCCCTGCATCCCTCACTTTCCCTCTCTGGATTATAAATATGGCCCAAAACATGCAGGTTGTTTACAGAAAATGCAGAAATAGTTTGCAACAGCAGAAGTGATGAATAGGTCCCACGAATGTGGAGCATATGAGTGAGGGACCCTTCAAGGCCACCAAGCTACGGGTCATGCTACATTCCACATCACTCTGTTTTGGCTTCTTGCCTCTCCTTTCTCATTTCCCACTGTATAGTGAGCCAGAACATGAATGATTTCTTCATATTCCTAGTTTAGTATACCCATGTCCAGCCTCTAGCACTTGTCCTTGTGTCACTACCATCACTTCAGAAGCTCTTTTCCTTCCTTTTCCAACCTTAGCAATGATGGAATCATAGAATGGTTTGGGTTGGAAAGGACCTTAAGATCATCCAGTTCCAACCCCTTGCCATGGACAGGGACACCTCACACTATACCATCTCATCCAAGGTTCTGTCCAGCCTGGCCTTCAACACTGCCAGGGATAGAGCATTCACAACCTCCCTGGGCAACCCATTCCAGTGCCTCACCACCCTCACAGTAAAGAACTTCTTCCTTAGATCCAATCTAAACTTCCCCTGTGTAAGTTTTAACCCGCTACCCCTTGTCCTATCACTACAGTCCCTAATGAAGAGTCCCTCCCCAGCATCCCTATAGCCCCCCTTCAGATACTGGAAGGCTGCTATGAGGTCTCCACGCAGCCTTCTCTTCTCCAGGCTGAACAGCCCCAACTTTCTCAGCCTGTCTTCATATGGGAGGTGCTCCAGTCTCCTGATCATCCTCGTGGCCTCCTCTGGGCTTGTTCCAACAGTTCCATGTCCTTTTTTATGTTGAGGACACCAGAACTGCACACAATACTCCAGGTGAGGTCTCATGAGAGCAGAGTAAAGGGGCAGGATCACCTCCTTTGACCTGCTGGTCACACTCCTTTTGGTGCAGCCCCAGATAACCAAACATGGCCTCCAAACAAACTTCACCAACGGTCCATAGTCAAGATCAGGGCTCTTCTCACCTCCTTCCTCACACCTGGAGCAGAAAACACTGTGGATGCTGCTGTGTCAATGGCATTGTATGTTCTGTGCTCTGCACCACCAGGCTGGCCACGCTCCATGGACCAGAATCTTGAAAGCTTCTCCCTAGATGACAGCACTCAAACATCACATCCTCTCTAAAAAGCTTTGCTTTAATACCTTGTTTATATATTCCTGAGGTGTGAAGTTAACCAAATGAAGGAAAAGTCAAGAAATTCACTGACATATTTTTGCAAGTGCCACCTTCAGAGAGGATGGGCCCAGGGAGAAAAGCTCATTGCGAGGCAGAAACACAACTTTCCTATTAACTGTGATGCACGAGAGCAACAGGATTATTTTCTTTTCTTTTAACACAGCTTGGAGATGAGTGACTCCACTTCTAGACGAGGCAATGAGTACTGAAAAGCAATCAGGCTCTACCAAAAGACCCAATTCAAGATTCCATATAGACAAAGAGCTTAAAGTACCTGAACTCTACTAGGGGTGCTGCAGAATCAGGCTGCAAAGAGGAAACTGGAGAGCAGGATAATGATGGGGATATAGAGCAAAGAAGAACAGCTAGGCTTCCAAATAGCAGCTTCCTGAAACAAACCCAGTCTGAGTTTGCTGCAGTGACCCCATATCTGACCCTGCTTTGAGCAGGAGGCTTCCTGACATCCCTTCCCAACCTGTATTATGCTATGATCCCCCAGCCACTGGGGGATCACAGTGTTAGTAGACTTTGGTCTGGGGTAAAGTGTTAGTAGACTTTGGTTAAAGCCCTCAAGAGCAGTTATCCATGGTACAAATCCAGACAACACAAAGCACGCATTAGGGGTGAGCCCTGAGGTGTTATATTGAAGTCTGCAGAACAAAAATGATTTAAGAGGTGTGGGGGTGTTGAAAGGCAGAAAAGAACCATCATGGCCATGGAAAGTGACCTCCTGAACACATGGGCCAAAGCATTTTAGCCAGTGTTCTGTAGCAAACACTTCCTTGCAATGATTGCTTTGTCCATAGTTGCAGAAGCATTGCAAACACCTTCAGAAGTTGACATACCTTAAGATCTTAACCCCTTACAAGGATGCCAGTGTAGGAAAGAGGCACTGTAATCCTTTTGCACATCCAGTGCTTGCTTATTAACCCCAAAAGGATAAAGGAAGCCCCAACTACAAGTTAGGACCTCAGAAAAAAGCTTTTTCTTCTCCAGCTATCCCTGTTCTCTCCATAGGGTTCACAACCTGTGATTAAGGTCAGGTGTGGAGTTCACATCAAACTGAAAGAGGCTGTAAGAGTGACCCATACTCAAACAGCTTCTTAAATCTCTTTGTGAGGAAAAGGGACACAACATACACTTTATGTCACAGGCTCTGGAGGAACTTGAAAACACTTCTGCCAACTCAATAGATACGCTAACAAATATTCATATCACAAGAGACAGACTAATCACACTGGTCTGGTAGCACCAGCAACTCCTCAACAATGGTAAGAGCACAGAGATGCAGATGCTGGTCACTTTGGTCACATAGCTTGATAGACTCACTGGAGGAGGAAGTTGGTTAATGAATGTAGCCTGCTCTATGTCAAAATTCACGTATACACCATTTATTTTTCATTCAGTAACAGTTAAAATGGGATTCAGCTCCAGAGACACCCACATTTTGGCATCCAGATACAGAAGTTAGCTGCTGTCTAAGCTAAGTCTCAGTGGAGACCTAAGGGTCAACTTAGCAAGCGGCTAATGTCAGTTTGGATGTCCCAGGCTGCCCTCCCTGTCTTCCATCTGCTCTCCTCTAGCCCATGAGTCTTCCATAGATGTTATATCATGTTCACAAGCCCCATCTGGAAGTTTTGGCTACTTGGCCATGTGGAAAGTTGAATCCCATTCCTACATTTGGCAAAAGCTGGATTTAGGACCTGAGCAAAACCATTCTCTTCCTTTTGTGTGCCAACTGTTCACACCTTCAGATAGCATCCCTGACCATGGAAGGTGGATTGGAGCTAGATGCTCTTAAGGTCCTTTCCCAACCCAAACTATTCGATGATTCTATGATTCTATGTTTCTTCCCCTCCTGCACCACCTTACTGTCTCCTCAAACCCCACCTAAGCAATCATCTGCTAGTTTATGCTTCCAAAGCACTTTCAGGCTCTGGGTGGGGGGAAAATCAGTCACTAGATAAGTCATTATCAACCAGGACATCAACATCCTTATTCCTGATGAGCAGGATTTAACCTGTCCCATCTGTCAAGTAGTGGTTCTACTAGGTCTGCTTCTTTAGTATTTTGCATATGAGGGCTTCACCAGGCCAAAGGAAAGAGAGCAGGAATGGTTTGATGCAAACAGTACATAAACCAGAGGCCATTAATGGCTCAAATGGGTCACCAGACTTAGTAGCCTTCTGCCTTTGAGGGACCTTCTGCTATACAGGATAATTAGCATTTATTACCTATTCTTTAGAGCTGCATCTGTGGAGAGCATCATTTTCAAATCCAAAGGCTGGATTTATTTCTCTACTCAGAAAACGATACACATAAAGCAAAAAAGTGAATGGGATAAAATCATTCACAAATGGAATGCCAACAAGCTGCTAATCTCACCCTCTCTTTGATCACCTGGTTCATTTAGCTAAGTCAAACAATGCTGTCTTTGGAAAGAGTCCAGTCTTTGCTATATCTCCACAAAGCCCAGCTCCCACGGTACATGGTGTTGGGTATTTCTGCATCCACATAGGAACAGGGTGTTTTATAGGCCTGCAAAGAGACAAAGAATTGGGTGTGCTTATGGGCACATGGCCATTCATCATCTTTCCCTTCCCAGGTAACTTCCAGCTAAATATCCTCTTGGATAGATTGATGCAGGGGAATTAATGGGTGAGGAGAAAACCTTTTAAACTTGCAATGCTTTGCACAGAAGGATGTGTGCAGGATATTGCTTTCCCCTGTTACAGCATGGGCACAGAAGCAGGTTAGAAAGTGCAGCTCTCCTTGCCCTCCTCTGGAGCACGTGGAAAACATATCCTCCCATCACGTAACCCCACAGCCCTGAGATAGCTTTGCATTGACAGAAGAGGTCTGGTCAGGAAAGTAACTTTTCTTTCTTCCATGTTCAGCTTTGCTCTGGTAATTCTGTCCAGGTTGCTTGATGGCTTCAGAGACTGGAAACTGCTGCAAGGGGCAGAAGGGTCCTCAAATCTTCAGCTCTTTAACCCTCCAAAAATTGTTTCCTTTCTTATGCCTTTGCGGAAAGGAAATCTCCAACAGAATGTTAAGGCTCTGTCTATCTCCCGAGCACTCAGTGTAGTCTCTCTGATTTCAGTTCATAGAATCATAGAATCACAGAATGGTTTGGGTTGGAAAGGACCTTAAGATCATCCAGTTCCAACCCCCCTGCCATGGCAGGGACACCTCACACTAAACCATGTCACCCAAGGCTCTGTCCAACCTGGCCTTCAACACTTCCAGGGATGGAGCATTCACAACCTCTTTGGGCAACCCATTCCAGTGCCTCACCATCCTTACAGTAAAGAATTTCTTCCTTATATCTGACCTGAACTTCCCCTGTTTAATCTTGAACCCATCACCCCTTGTCCTATTGCTACAATCCCTAATGAAGAGAATTAGATGACAAGGCATGTGACAAGAACTTGAGAGATGGCAGCATCGTTTCTGGTTTAAACTTTAGGCTGACTTCCTCTAATCCAAACCATTGTCCAGCTTCTGCATGACTGATTTCAGGTGATCCTGTATGGATCCAAGAGAAACGAATCAAACTCCAGTTCATTACAATCATCCTCTGAAAAAATATGTATAGTTTCAAGCTGTAAATCCCCGCACACAGACTCTAACAGCATAAAAACAATCTATCCAGGAGAAGATGCTCTTCCCATCCCACTAGCATTTTTCACA
The DNA here is from genome assembly GCF_033783945.1 of Neopsephotus bourkii. NCBI lineage: Eukaryota > Metazoa > Chordata > Aves > Psittaciformes > Psittacidae > Neopsephotus > Neopsephotus bourkii. Next base: position 539,503 of record NW_026901486.1, read on the forward strand.
CATTAAATCAGACCTGACAACACAATCTTTTCAGCTGAGCTGTTCTCATTCTTCTGTTTTTTCACCGCGATGAAATAATTTCCCTTTTTAACAACCTCCAAATGTTTGTTCTGATGCATTATTGACGTGACAATGCAGGTTTCCAAGGGGACAATGTGCTTGGCTTCTTAAAAAGCACTAAATAGGCAGGATGTTAATGAATCAGCAAAGTATTAAGGATTTGGTTTGCAAAAGGAAATGTTTTTAGCTATACAAACTGTTGCCACAACCATTGAACTTATTCCCACCACAACAAGGCAGGTGGGGGCTGATTTACGACAGCAACCCACCCCAACTATCTGACCAGATTTAATACCCTCCCCATCCCATGGCACAATGATGCATATTTGTGTGGCAATCTAGAATACAATTTGCAAGGAGTAACAATTCCTTCTCCAGCCATCAGCCATGAAGCTGTCAGGGGAGGGTCTTCAGCCCTGCTTGCAGAACAGTGATGTAGTGAGGAGGATTGCAGAACCCCATGGGCTGGGGGCAGAAGGGGAGCTTCCCAAATATATGGATATATGGCACAGCTACAGGTTGGGCAGAGAAGAGATTCAGAGCAGCCCTGTGGAGAAGGACCTGGGGGTGTTGGTCGATGAGAAAATGAACATGAGCCAGCTTCAGGGTGCACTTGCAGCCCAGAAAGCCAACCGTATCCTGGGCTGCATCAAAAGGAGTGTGACCAGCAGGTCGAAGGAGGTAATCCTGCCCCTCTACTCTGCTCTCGTGAGACCTCACCTGGAGTATTGTGTGCAGTTCTGGTGTCCTCAACATAAAAAGGACATGGAACTGTTGGAACAAGCCCAGAGGAGGCCACGAGGATGATCAGGGGACTGGAGCACTTCCCATATGAAGATAGGCTGAGAAAGTTGGGGCTGTTCAGCCTGGAGAAGAGAAGGCTGCGTAGAGACCTCATAGCAGCCTTCTGGTATCTGAAGGGGGCCTATAGGGATGCTGGGGATGGACTCTTCATTAGGGACTGTAGTAGTAGGACAAGAGGCAATGGGTTAAAACTTAAACAGGGGAAGTTTAGATTGGATCTATGGAAGAAGTTCTTTACTGTGAAGGTGGTGAGGCACTGGAATGGGTTGCCCAGGGAGGTTGTGAATGCTCCATCCCTGGCAGTGTTGAAGGCCAGGTTAGACAGAGCTTTGGGTGACATGGTTTAGTGTGAGGTGTCCCTGCCCATGGCAGGGGGGTTGGAACTGGATGATCTTAAGGTCCTTTCCAACCTAACTATTCTATGATTCTATGATTCTATGATATGATCATTTTCAATTGACTTCTTGTTACTGAGTTGATTTTGAGCATAAACCAAAGGTTTATGTTAAAGTCTCCTTAAGAATATGCAGTGTTGACCGAACCTCACTTTTCACTGGCAAAACTTCAAATGGGATCTTACTGTCTGAGTTGACAATGTGGTATTTAGGGATCTGGAGGTATCTCAGAATGCTTTCCCTCTGGGAAAACTGAGGTCAAGGTTAAGGAGAGAAGAAAAGGGTAGAGCTCTTTAAGTGCCTTAAGGAAGGCTGACAAGACAGAAAAAGGAGATCATAGAACACAATCCCAGGTTGAAAGGGTCCTCGAGGATCATCTTGTCCAACCTTTCTAGGCAAAGCATGACCCAGACCAGATGTCCCAGCACCCTGTCCAGCTGAATCTTAACAGCGTCCTTATGTTTCAGATGCCCTGAGAAACCCACATAGCTGTGCAGAGCCAGCCACCACCTTCATTCTTGGGCTGGCAGACTCATAAGGAAGCTCCCAGTGGATGGGAAACCTGTTTTCTACCCTCACTAAGTGCCTCACACAAAACAATTTCTAACTATTTATCATAAGCAGACTTAATAAATAACAAGCATCTTGTTCTGTGCTTCGACCTAGGCTGCATTAAGTAGGTAAGCAGTAAAGACAGACAGCCCCCTTTCCCCTACACCATTCATAGAATTATAGAGTCATAGAACGGTTTGGTTTGGAAAGGACCTTAAGATCATCCAGTTCCAAACCCCTGCCATGGGCTGGGACACCTCACACTAGATCATGTCACCCAAACCTCTGTCCAACCTGGCCTTGAACACTGCCAGGGATGAAGCATTTACCACTTCCTTGGGCAACCCGTTCCAGTGCCTCACCACCCTCACAGTAAAGAGCTTCTTCCTGTTGCTGTCCCTCTTCTTCCTCCCAAGCTCTCCAACACCCCCATTTCATAAGGGTTTGGGGTTTTCTCTTTAATTTCTCACATCGCTCTATGATCCCCATTCAGGGTACACCAGCTTCTCCTCCAAATCTCACTGTAAACCTGATCCACATGAGCACAAATTCTTTAGTTGACTAATTCTTGTTTATTTTTTGAAGGCTGCTGCTATAAAATTCGCAATTCAATTTCCAGGCTGAAACAATGGCTTCTAATCATATTGTTTTCCATCATGGCAAGAACGACTGGACTAATGCTGTATGATTTCATCCCCCATACAGGAATCAGATTCCAGTGGTCTCAAATGATTTATAAAAGACACATTAAATCAACCATTAGCAGTGTTTCTGCCACTGAAATGGGCTGTACCATAAACAGGACAAATTGGAAAGTACAGGTTTGTTGCTGTGTTTCAATGCATCAGGAATGAGGAAAACCCAGCACATACTGAGTGAAATGGTATAAACTTGACATCGGAAGGAAAACTCGGGTGGCTTTTAAAATGTGGTCTGGCAGGAACTTTCAACATGACCTGGGGAAGTCACTTGGCCAAGAGGAGAAGGACCTCAACTCCAGAGAGAGCAACTGAGTTGTCCTGCTGATGGAGCTGTCTCCATATGTCATAGACTCATAGGCTGCTTTGGGTTGGAAAGCACCTTAAAGCTCATCCAGTTCCAGCTCCCTGCCATGGGCAGGGACACCTTCCACTAGAGCAGGTTGCTCCAAGCCCCATGCAACCTGGCCTCGAAGGGATGGAGGTGTGAATGTGTGTGCTTTGGGTGTCTAAGTTTCTGTTATAATCAGTAGATGCCGATGATCAGGTGTAGATCAATGATCAACCTGTTTCAGAGGTTCTTTTGCCCTTGCCTTGTTTCTCATGTGTTCCCCAAGAATTCAATTCTGCCATGTGTCTAAACTTCCAGAGAGGGATATGGATCTTGCCCCAGATTCCATGCTCCAGGAGCATGTCTAGGAACCAGTTTAGGGAACTAGGAAGCTTCTGCTGGGTTTACTCCCAATTTGTCTATACTGTGAGAAAGAAGGAAAGGTTGGACAGAGCCTTGGCCAACAAGGTCTAGTGTGAGGTGTCCCTGCCCATGGCAGGGGGTTAGAACTGAATGGTCTTAAGGTCCTTTCCAACCCTAACTCTTCTACGATTCTATGGTTCTGCATAGTGCCTGTCTGGAACAAACATAACACTTGCCTACAGAAGGATAAATAAAATACATCCAGTTAACTGCCTGAAGTGATTGGAGACTGAATCTCCTGCCCATTGCTTCTCCTTGCAGCCAGAGCTACAGCTAATAGTGAGACTTGTGCTCTGAAAGCAGAACAAGGAAGATGGGGATGACCTTGAGCAAGACCCAGTCCTGTGAATCCTAGAACCAAATCAGTCTGATACTAGAGAAGCAGGAGAGCTCCAGTTCCTTATGGCACTGCTCACCCCTCACCCTGGGTACCTTCAACATACAGAGCGTGATGGACACAGTGATGTCGGAGATGCTTTTCTTCAAGGAGCTCAACCTCCTGCTGCTGTCTGCAGTTGGTGAATATTTCATAGGGATGTTTTATTGCACGCTGGTTGGGTTTGAGGTGTTTTGGGGTTTTGTCTGTTGTAAATAAAATACCTTTTAGTATTGACAATTTATTTCCCTTCTCTCTAACAGCCCAAGCTCTTGTCCCCTTCTTCTGCCCTCAGACCTCATGAAACTGAGTAAAATCATAGAATCATAGAATCGAATCACAGAATAGTTAGGGTTGGAAAGGACCTTAAGATCATCCAGTTCCAACCCCCCTGCCATGGGCAGGGACACCTCGCACTAGACCATGTTACCCAAGGCTCTGTCCAACCTGGCCTTCAACACTGCCAGCGATGGAGCATTCACAACTTCCTTGGGCAACCCATTCCAGTGCCTCACCACCCTCACAGTAAAGAACTTCCTCCTTATATCTAACCTGAACTTCCGCTGTTTAAATTTTAACCCGTTACCCCTTGTTCTGTCACTACAGTCCCTAATGAAGAGTCCATCCCCAGCATCCCTATAGGCCCACTTCAGATAATGGAAGGCTGCTATGAGGTCTCCACGCAGCCTTCTCTTCTCCAGGCTGAACAGCCCCAACTTTCTCAGCCTGTCTTCATACAGGAGGTGCTCCAGTCCCCTGATCATCCTCGTGGCCTCCTCTGGACTTGTTGCAACAGATCCATGTCCTTTTTTATGTTGAGGACACCAGAACTACACACAATACTCCAGGTGAGGTCTCACAAGAGCAGAGTAAAGGGGCAGGATCACCTCCTTCGACCTGCTGGTCATGCTCCTTTTGATGCAGCCCAGGATATGGTTGGCTTTCTGGGCTGCCAGCAAATCAAGAGAAGAGAATTCAGAATTCCTAAGCCTTCAAAGAAACAGTAATTTCTTGTCCATGTCTAAATGAGTCCAGGTATTGCTCTAAGGCAGGTCCCATTTGACTGTCAAAGCCACAGAGTTCAGACATTGCTCATGCCAGCTTGGAAAACAAGACATTTCAAGATCACAGACACACTGAGAACACAGGGAGGAAAACCAGGTACACTCTTCACCACCTCTCTCCAACTCGCATAAAAGGGTACGATCATAAATCAATATAACATCCAGAAAGTATAAAGTAACAGTGGTTTTTTTAATCTTCTATTTCTCCAGCACATTTTGAGCCTTATGGGTTCAGAGCAGGAACCAAACCCATGTTTTAGTGTCAAAAGCTGCCACCTAGAGAGCAAAACCATGCATGGAAAGAACCAGGCTCGCAGGCTGCTGGGTTTGTTGGGGTATTTTTAATGTTACTTTGTCACGTTACAGATGTGCTGAGAACCATAACTCTGGTGTGTTGTCTTTTACAGCCCGCAAAACAGGTTTTAAGGGACCCTTAATTACATATCTGCACAGCACAGACATCGTTACAGGCTATTGCACCTACTGCCAGCACAAACACGCTGCTACGTGTGGGTTAGTGATTATTGGACAGAAAAACACCTCTTCTCCCAGGTCTATCAATTTATGTGGTTGGTGTAAACAGAGAGCGAGCTCTTCCTTCTCTTTTGAGATCACAGAGCTGCTGCAGAAGGTAAGTCTGGTTTTAATGAGGAGGTTTGGGTGCTTCGAGCAGCAGTGATCTGGATTTGATGCCAGCAGAAATACAGTTTAACCCCTCACTAACTAATGGTTTAGTGTGAGGTGTCCCTAACCATGGCAGGGGTTGGAACCAGAGGAGCTTTAAGGTCCCTTCCAACCCAAACCATTCTGTGATGATTTACTAAGCCAGGGGCTGCTTCAGTCCTCCCAGCCCTGTACAGAGGCTCCAGGAGGGGCAGCCCCCTGAATCCACAGCAGCACAACTCCTCTTGCTGCTACTTCAGAAGTTACCAGCAGGCTCCGTATCATCAGACCTGCACGTTGCTGCTCTAGGAAAAGCTTTAATCTAACCCTGACCAGTGACACACAGCTGGGACAGAAGGGAAAAGGTGATGGTAAACTGAGTAAATGATTATTGCAGGTGATGCTGAATTCATAGAATCATAGAATCAATTCCACAGTTTCTACACTATTAAGAGCTTACAAAAAGTAGTACTTCCAAAAAAATGGGACCGGTGGAAGAACTGTGGGGGACTTCAGAAGCTAAGACGATGCTTGAAGACTCCACCACTAATCATCTCCATAATCCTGTACAAGAACATCTGGACATTGGAATGTACAGCTGAGCATCTTTCAGCAGCTTCTCCTTCCCTCTTCACCTCCAGTGCAACAAGGAGACCTTATTTGATCAGATAAGTTGGCATCCTTATTTTCTGTTGTTTCCACTGTTGGAAACCAGATGATCTTGGGGTCCTTTCCAAACCAACCCTAACTATTCTGATTCTAAGTTCACAATGGACGTGAGATCCCTACTCAGATCTCATGTCAGAGCATAGGATCATAGAATGGTTTGGGCTGGAAAGGACCTTAAGATCACTAGTTCCAGCCCCCCACAGTGGGCAGGGATTTATCATTTTAAGCACAAGGTACATAGAATAACTTACCCCTGTCTTCCCCTAATATATTCCATAACAAAATATTCACCCTGCAAAACAGCATCAACACAGAAGAAAAAAACAGGTATGAATACATTCTAAACACGCAAAAGACACAGTATTCATGAGGTGTGACAGGACTTTCTAATCAACCTCAAAACCAGTTACTAGTATCACCAGACTCAAGGAGTACCTGCTAGTGAGAGCAGTAGATATTGTTCAAAGACAAATATTGCTCAGGAAGAGGAAAAGAGCATGAAGTGGACTTCCAGCCTCTTCTTTTTGTTCAATAGCATCAGTGTGTCGGTGAATTCTCCCCGACCAAAATGAACATCTAGAATGTATCCCTCAGAGCAGCACCAATGCACAGACACCATTGCAGGGGTTGGAACTGGATGATCTTAAGGTCTTTTCCAACCCAAACCATTCTATGATTCTATGAGAACTCAAACAGTAACACTGGCAATGTTTCTCTTGCACATAAAAACGACTTTGGAGGTGAAGCAGCAGCAGGTTGAAGGCTCAACACTAACTTAACTTTTGCTTTTAAAAACCATAAAGGAATGAACAATTTTGCAGATTGGGTTACTCAAAATGTTTATTCACAAGTACATATGGTATTAAACAGCTGTGAATGTTTTCCAACAGACACTGCCAGTAGCAACGCGAGAGGCTCGGATGATATCTGTCAAGTGCACAGTTCCAGGCAGCAAAGAGGAAACTGTGAAAACTAAGCCTTTCTATCAGAGGTGGTCAGGCTTCTTCCCCATCCTTTGGGGAACGCTCAGTTCCAGGCTAGTACAGACTGCTTCTCCAGGCACAAACAGAACCAAGCAGCTGCCATGATGCAGACCAGATGACCACTACAAGCATTAGAATCAAGGTCACATATGCAAACCCACCCTCAGATTTCAAAAGGTCATTAGGGTTATGGTTGTCTTGCAAGACTGCTTGTAAGACCGAGGTCAGACCTTGCAAGAGGTTCTGTGGAGCAATCCCTAAGCAGGAAACTTACTACATCCCAACTGTCCTGGAAAGTCATCTGTTACAACACCGGTGGCAATGCTAACATTCAGGCAGTTCAACAAGAAGCATCATCCATCTCAAAAGAAGTGCTTTAAAGATGCCCACCACTATACAGAATCACAGAGTGGTTCAGGCTGTAAGGGACTTTAAAGCTCATTTAATTCCATGGGCAGGGACACCTTCCACTAGGCCAGGTTGATCCAAGCCCCGTCCAACCTGACCTATGATGAGTTACTTTGATCAGCAGGCTCGTAAGAAGTCAGGCTGCAACATCCCAGCATTCACTGGTGAAGAACTGCCCTCTCACACAGACTGAGAGTGTCAGCACTGCTGTTTCTCTAGTTACAGGGCACCATTCGGTCCTTTTGCTCTAGCTTAAATCAGGCACCACCAGAAAACTGAGCAGATCCAGCAAGAAAATTCCTGTTATCACAGGCTTTATGAAATGATTTACCACTCAATATTGCTTCTAGCCATCCAGCCACAGGATGCCAGGTTCATTTCAGTAAATCATACCAAGGTGAATAATAGGACCACGGAATGGTTAAGTTTGGACAGGACCTTAAGATCATCCAGTTCCAAACCTCCTGCCATGGGCAGGGACTCCTCACACTAAACCATGTCACCCAAGGCTCTGCTCAACCTGGCCTTGAACACTGCCAGGGATGGAGCATTCACAACTTCCCTGGGCAACCCATTCCAGTGCCCCACCACCCTTAAAGAACTTCCTCCTTAAATCCAATCTAATACAGCATCTGGTCTCTGTGTCCTAAGGCCTGAACCATTTGACTGATGCCTGACTGTATATGAAGTATTAACACACATTCAGAGCAGTAGCTGTGTCCTCCTATGCATTTTGTCAGGGCTTAGCTCTAGGAATGATAAATGACAGTATTAATGTACCTGCCTACTGCTTGCATTAGGAAAAGAAATTCCACAGGCATTAAGAGTAAGAAAACTAAGACCAGTTTTAAACAAACAATGACACAGGTTTTCATAACAGCACCTTTATGGAACACAAGGTTAGCCTTAGACAAGTGCCAGGTTACATGAACTTTCAGTCCTCTATATAAAGAAAGCAATCCCAGCTTTAGTTCACCTCAATAAAACTTGTAACACTCATTTACAGACACAGTGCTTGGGCTATTTCCACAGTAAAAAAAAGGGCTTTCCATTATAGTGCTGGGAGTGGTTAACAAGAAAGTTACCTTACTACATTCATTTCCAGAGAATACTAGCTCTCTTCCATAATGTCCCAATGTTATTAGGATTTCAGAACACACAAGCAATGCAATCCTAGTTAAAGAGGAACTGTAAGTAAAGTAATCTAAAGACCGTATCATTTTCATCATTACAGACAATTGTAAATATATATTTGCAAGGGAAATGAGATTCATTTAGGGGAATAAAAATTCCATCTCTCCACACAACAAACAGAATTCCTTGCCAGTAGAGGACTACACTGTGCATGGCTTATCAGCCTTGAAAGTCTGGACTTCAGGCATATCCAGCTACGTGGATCAACAAGCAACCCCTTCAGATCCAGCAGCTTTGGTTTAATGGACGGAAACTTTGGCCTAGTGTTCAAACAAACATAAGTGCCAGCAACAAACAGGTAAGACTGGATTTTGTAAAAATAAAGCCAAGTGTGATACCTGCATAAAGTCAGTGCCTTGATCCTTAAAAGCATCTCTAGAAGTGACTTTACCTTAAAAACAGGCAGTGCTTAGGTTACAAAAGAGTATTTATGCTGATGGAAGAAATGGCTCTGCTTCAGGAATTCAAACAGATGATCAGATAAAGTAGTAGATTTATTAATTTGCTGGGATTTACAATAAGGTGACAATGTCTGAAACCAAGGAGACATCAAAACAGGTTTAGCCAGGAGGTTTATGGCTTCCAAGTCAAATTCATAGACCAGTGTCAGTCCTTTGGGCAACTGAAGATTAGCAGACAAAAGATAAGCGGAAGCCAGGTGCTGCACTGATGTCTTGGAGACAGTATTCCAAAGTGTCTTCTCTTACAGCAATTTCCTTTTCTCAAACTCCTGCAAACAGGACACAGACATAACCAGAGGGGGAAAAAAGAAAACACTTCTATCACCATTTCATTTAAAATTACTTTGTATTTATCTTAACAAATCTGATTTTAAGCACTGAACACTAGAATATAAAATGCATACTGGGGAAAGAAGAAGAAGTGTTCTCCCACTTAACAAACCAGCTATGAAAAACCAGCAGTGTTAGTCTACAGTCAGTGACTGCACTGCTGTCAAGGAACCATGTGTTCCCAGCCCTAGCACAACAGGTTTGAGAAACACTAATTCTGTGTAAGAACTGCAATAGCATCCTAACAGTAAAGGACTCAAGCCAGGGAGGCATCCAATTAAAGACTTTCATTGAAGTAAAGGAAAAACAACAGAAGGGAAGAATCCCACTGCAGCCTGTGAGGATGTTGTACTATACAGCTGGCAGAAGGACTGAACTATACATCTCCTCTAGGTGTGAAGCATCTCCTCTAGGTGTGAAGCAATGCCTTTTTTCTGATATGCATTAAGATAAAAGCAAGTAATCCTATTCCATACGTAACTTTTTCAGCTGTGTGTATTCAGCCGTAATTCTGACTTAGTACCTAAAATACAGAGACCTCCATGCCAAGGCTCTCTGACCTCAAATACCCTGCTTTCAAAGAGTGTTTTCATATGTTAAATTTAGGTTCTTTACATCCAGAAAATAGAATTCAACAAGTTGTGACACTTTAAAGCAAAATGTAATCCCTATTTTGCTGTTGACTTTTCTATAAAGGCAACACTAAGTGGGCATATTATCTCAGTAATAACTGCAGCTTGTTCAGTCAATAGAGTTCTTATGTTTAAGTCCAGAGCTGCAGGATATCTAGGTAAGAGATGCACTCCCAACTTGCATTCCCTCAAAACAGCTGGATGAGCACATATACCAATTCCCAAGCAACCAACCTTGTAGATGGTGCTACCTAGCTGAGCAGGAGACATGCTGACAACAACACCAGCACTCTGAAGAGCTGCTATCTTCTCTTTAGCTCCACCCTTTCCTCCAGCAATGATTGCTCCAGCATGACCCATCCGTCTGCCTGGAGGAGCAGTCAGACCAGCTATGAATGACACTACAGGCTTAGCATTCGGACCCTGTGAAGAAAGCAAAGATCCCGTTACATGGGGGAGCAATTCCAGATGTCAGGTTTATGTATTTATTTTTAATATAAACTAGCCAGGCAAATATATCAAACAGGTAGGAACCTCAGACAACAGAGAATCTAGAGTCTGAGGAGTATGGAATGCTTTCACTTCTGATCATAAACTAGAAGTAAGCCACGAGGATGATCAGGGGCTGCAGCACCTCCCGTATGAAGACAGCTTGAGAAAGTTGGGGCTGTTCAGCCTGAAGAAGAGAAGGCTACATGGAGACCTCAGAGCAGCCTTCCAGTATCTGAAGGGGGCTACAAGGATGCTGGGGAGGGACCCTTCATTAGGGACTGTGGTGATAGGACAAGGGGTAATGGGTTCAAACTGAAACAAGGGCAGTTCAGGTTAGATATAAGGAAGAAGTACTTAAGGGTGGTGAGCCACTGGAATGAGTTGCCCAAGGAAGCTGTGAATGCTCCATCCCTGGCAGTGTTCAAGGCCAGGCTGGACAGAGCCTTGGGTGACATGATCTAGCATGAGGCATCCCTGCCCCTGGCAGGGGGGATGGGACTGGATGATCTTAAGGTCCTTTCCAACCCCAAGTATTCTATTCTATGATTCTATGTTTCTTACAGAGCCATGTATATTATAAGAAACAGAATGTTCCTACTAATATCATTACAGAACTAAAAATCTAAAGATGACATTGCTCTTCAGATAGATTTCATCTGGAGAAAGCTCCTATTTTCAACCCTTTTTCTTTAATAAAAGTATGACTTTGATTTCTTTGCAAGTAGAAAGAAGAGACTGAACCGAGTTTTCTCTGACATGGCAAAGACATTGGCTAACTACCAAGGTGTCTGGAAGCAAGTTGCTTAAGACTTACAGAGTTATTTTCTTTCAAAAATGCTGCTGCATCTTCTTCAGCATTTCCTCCAATTTCCCCAATCAATATGATCCCTTCAGTATGAGGATCCTTCAGGAAGACATCAAGGCAGTCGATAAAATTAGTTCCATTGAAGGGATCACCTCCAATCCCTGAAAAAGAATTAAAACCATAAAAACCAGAAGATTGACTGAAGATAATGATGCTGCATTTACAATAAAAGCGTCAAAGTAAATTTCAGTATGAGGAGTATTCCCAAAGGCACATAAAAGGGGCAGCTCTGATGGTTTCTCCCAAGTCAGAATATGCTGAATTCCTGCTCCAAATATCTACCCACACAATTTACAGAAAGCTTTGGTATTTGAGTAATCACCTTTCAAACCATATGCAAAATATGATGCTTTATACAGAGGCTCTATATGAGACACAGCAGGACCAACAGCCCAGCTCTAGAATCTTGCTGTAAGAAAATTGAGTTTACTTAATATACCCAACTAAATGCCTCAGAATGCCCTATCCCTTTATAATATTAAACCTCTTTGGAAAACCTGTTTCCAAATTGACATCATGTTTGCTGGCAGTTCTGTTCAAATCTCTTGTTTTAGGCTTCTATTAATCTGATGCAGAAATGGTAACAGAGAAGGGTTATACTCTTCACAGCACACAGGGATCTCAGTTCTCAAGATAAGTGCCATTCAGCAATTTCTATGCTTGCAAAAAGACATTACTTTGGATTTCTTCTTGTAAAGAAAAAGCAGATTAGTGTAGGTGCAACAGGCTGAGGAAACCTACCAACGCACAAGGACTGCCCCAATCCAACTTGCGTTGTCTGATGAACAGCTTCGTATGTCAGGGTTCCAGATCTTGACACAATACCTTCAGGAAAGAAAGGGTGATAAACTTAACACTATGTAAGTGCATGATTACAGGCAGTTGGTTTTATATTAATGAAAATCACTTTAATAAACTGAACATGAGATGCCAGGTTTTCCAGAAGATGAAAACTCTGTATCAGATTCTGTCTACATTTCTTGGTTGGCATATTGGACAGTTAATTGTCAACAGCCTAAACCTGCAAACAAAACAGAAGAATATACATCTTGTCTTGTATGCAAGTAGCTGATGCACTGATCTTGAAACAGCCCAACAGTTAATAAAAGAATCCTGTATTAATCCCATCTCCAGTATGGCCAGGCACACGAAAGATCCTCCAGAACAGAAATACACTGCACAATGAAAGTCACCACCATTAAGGTGTATGTTGCTGCAGCTCACTGCTCTACAGTAACGCATTCAGCATCTCCACTACAGTATTACAAGAGACCACAACCCCAGTTTTAAATTCAGGATGGAAGGTAATACACAGCCTAGGTCAGGGGCAAAATATTTGCATGGGGTTTTGGTTATTTTTCCAAGTAAAGATTTCTGTTAATTCTACAAAAGGGAAAACAGAAAAGGTCATCACCTTCCATCTACTTCAAGCCATCTAAGAAGGAATATAAGTATGTTGCATAAACAGAAGAAAAGGTATACCACTAGACTAGTAACTCTGGTTTTATCAAAGGCTTATACTGCTGGACAGCTCAGATGTCCACTAGCAAAGGTTTTTTAACTTGCTATGTTTGCAAAGAGCTTCCTGTTTACTATCAAGATCAGACTGCCTCAGAGAAGCTACAGATAAAGGCCCAAAGACTATATTTATAGCTTGCATCCCAAAATTAACAAATGATTCCTGGACACCTCCAGTAATAGAAAGCTGGGGAGCACATCACCAAAGGTCACAGTGTTAGACAAGGCTGGGAGGATGGCAAGGTTACGTATTTATTCCCTGGCCCCTGGATCACCACAAAAACATTTCCAGCACTGGTGGGAGCACCTGGATTTAGGATTTCACGTTTTCTTTCACACTTGATGTGCTTCACATTCAGACTGCAGTATCCTGTGACTACAAAGCATCTCTTGTAGATCCTTAGAAAAACTGAACAGGACTTTTGATTTGGAAGGGAGCCCAGGGCAACATCAGTTAATGTTGACTTTTACAGTCACAGAGCAATGCCTTGATGGTATCTATAAAGGTAACTGCAGTCACCTGGTTTTCCACTTCCAGACTTATAGGTACTTCTGAAAGCTGGAGGTGTAACACCAGTGTTAATGCATCCTCCAGCACTCACCAGGTACAGTTTATTCGCATGTCAGAAGTGCTTAAGTAGCAGAGATAGTTTGTTGTGTTAGAAAAACTGCACTGAGTCTACATAGTTCAAGAGCACTGAACAGGTTTTCCCCACAGGAAACACATTCTTCATTAAGAAAATGGTAATGTTGGAACAGGTACTGTGCTGGAGTTAACCTGGTTACTTCACTGACAGACAGCAGCAGTGTGGGCTGTCGACAACAATATTTCTGAAGTTCTATTTAAGTACAAAAACCTATTTTGGAAGAATTTTCTTTATAGCTCCTGAACATCATTATTTCTAAAATAATCAAGTTGTTATTTCCATAGTTTAGAACAAGGAACCAACAGAAGTCAGGGCAAGAGACTTGCATGCAACAGGGTGTGTTAACTAACATATGATTATGAACAAGTCACTGCCTTTATAGCCTTAATACCACTGTCCCAGAAGTGGGTACATTTGTCGCTCCCATCTATCATGGTGTACTTGTCCAAATTATCATGTTATAAACTTGCCCGTAATTTCTTCTTTCTGCTACAAAACTGAGCTCACTATACGTGTAGGATCCTAGTCCTCAGGAGCCAGGCTTTTGGAACAAACAGCATTGGAGAGCTTACTGCTCTCAAATCCCAAGGATAAATGGAAGCATCCTCAAAGAAGAGTGTTAAGAAAATTAAGTCAATGACATTATCTGAGGAAACTTCCAATTGCTCTGCCTCTATCACCAGTACTCAGTGCTTACTATGGCTGACTGACTGATATTTAGGCTTTCAGGATTGATAATGGGAAAGTTTACTCACAAACTGAAGGACATACAAGCTGTTATACAGTGTGTTAATTGTCTTCAGGGCAGGATGTAACTAGCCCCATGAGTAAGAACACCACAGCACCATACTTTAGCTTTAGATGATGCATAAATATTCAAAAACTCACCAATTCTTCCCTTCTTGTGAATGTGACCAGGCATGATACCAATTTTACATTCTCCAGGCTAAGGAAAGAGTGGGAGAAGTCAGATGGAACACTCAAACCATCACTAAAAATGGTTCAGCCTTGGAGCAAATCCAGAAGTCACTTACATTGATGACTCCAGGGCAGTTGGGACCCACTAGTCGAGTCTTATTTTGCCGAAGTAGTCTGTGTTTAACCCGAACCATATCCTGCTGGGGAATACCTTCAGTAATGCAAACAACTAAGGGCATTTCTGCATCGATTGCTTCATTGATTGCAGCAGCAGCAAACGGAGGAGGTACATATATAACAGTGGCAGAAGCACCGGTTTGTTCTTTGGCCTACAACGGACATAATAAAAAAGGTATTGAGTATTTAGTGGGGCTGAAGAGAACATGTGATAACTGGTTATTAAAATACATCCATTCGCAGGCATAAATTAAGTAAACTATTATGGATTAACTTACTATAACCCAGGCAAGTGTTAAATCCAGTGAAAATGGGACATACACTGCACAGCTAAGGAACTGAGAACTAACCACTGGCTGGATAGATCTGCCCCTTGAATGCCATCATAGAATCACAGACTCATAGAATGGCTCGGGCTGGAAGGGACCTTAAATCTCATCCAGCTCCAACCCCTGCCATGGGCAGGGACACCTTCCACTAGAGCAGCTTGCTCCAAGCCCCTGTGTCCAACCTGACCTTGAACACTGCCAGGGATGGGGCAGCCACAAACTTCTTTGGGCAACCTGTGCCAGGGCCTCAACACCCTCACAGGGAAGAACTGCCTAACACGTAACCTAAACCTAGCCTCTTTCAGTATAAAGCCATTTCTCCTTGTCCTACCCCCACATGCCTTGTAAAAAGTCACTCTCCAGATTTCTTGTTGGCTCCTTTTGGTACTGGAAGCTGCTCCAAGGTCTCCCTGGAGCCCTCAGTACTCCAGACTGAACAAGCCCAGCTCCCTCAGCTTGTCTTCAGAGGCTTAGGTAACAACTAGCTAAAAATTCATCCTACACACCAAGATCAATGAGGAACTAGTTGCATACATAAAATAAGTGTATCAACCTCACAGTGGAAGCCAAACTCATGGCTGAACACACTGAATGCTCCCACTTTTACAAGGCTTCTACTTCACTCCATGCACAGTGACATCTATGGCCTAAATGTCTCTTCAGTGTAAGCAATGACATAAGGAGCCCTTCAGCAGCATTAAACTGTTTGCCCTCCAGTCACTACTGCAAATTACCTCCTTCACAGAATTAAACACAGGCAGACCCAGATGAGTTTTCCCCCCTTTCCCTGGAGAAATTCCTCCAACTAGATTGGTGCCGTAGTCCAATGCCTGCTGGCTGTGAAAGGTGCCCTATGAGAGAGAAAATAAGTAAAGTTAAAAGGCATGTAATAGCAAACAAAATGAACCACAGGCAGTTGATGTTACCTATAAATCTGAAGGCAATTTATGGCACTTCAGTTTACAACAAGATGGAAGCTTTCATTACATATATACCACCACTAATTTTAAAGAGTGCATCATGTTTTAAATGCATCCAGAATATGCTATGCTTTTTCTTTTAAATCAGAGCACTGTGGTTGCACATTGAAGTGTATTTTGTTGTGTGTTGCTAATACACCTGCAGACTTAACAGCCACATTTTATTTCCCATATCAAGCCTGGCAGATGAACACTGCAATGAAATAGAAGAAATTTGCACTCTCATCCATGACTAGCTGATAGTTGTAGTAAAAGCAGCCTTCTCCCCTTGCAGAGGTGTAAAAGAGGGGATGTGATAAAACTATTAAGTATCTTGAAATAAAAACAGAAACTTAACTAATAGGCATTGACATTCAAAGGCATTTGTGAAAGAGGCACTTCTAAAATTACAGTTTTTGTAGGTTCCTGCAAAACTCCTTTTACAAAGAAACCCTTTCAGGTGGAAACAATAAAAAGGCTGAAGACCAGCAGGAAGAACAAGAAACAAAAGTGATAAAATAGAGGTGACTTGAAACCAAGTTTTAAGCTTGTACACAAGTGAAAAAATACCTAGTATGATTGAATATGAGTGTCCATTTGGACCAGAGAAAGGAAACTACACTGCTGAAGGGACCTTCCTGATCATGATGTTCAGCTCCCCATCAACACAGTCAAAGTCAGCATATAATCCATTTTATGTTATTACATTTTTCAGCCAACTAACATTCTGAACTGAAAGGGTGACAGAAAAAATCCTTTATATACGTACCTGTTTGCCTGTAAAACCCTGACAGATAACCTTTGTATTTTTGTTAACATACAGGTTTTTCCTTGATGCCGTGTAGGAGCAGTGTCGCACGCCATTCTGTTGCACTGGAGAGAAAAAAAAATGAGAGTGCAAATCATTAATCCACTGCTGTGTTAGTCAAAACCATCCTACGGAGTAAGTGAATATATATTAATGCTTATATCAAAAGATGAATTGATCCAGAAGCTCATATTCTGAAAAGCAGCTCTTAAAGCTGCATGCAGTGCTGTCATTAAACACCCACAGTTCACTCTATCAGTGTGATGTAACAGTTTGCTAGGAGTCACAGAATGGTTTGGGTTGAAAGGGACCTTAAAGTTTATCCAGCTCCAACCTCTGCTACGGGCGGGGACACCTTCCACTAGAGCAGCTTGCTCCAAGCCCTGTCCAACCTGGCCTTGAACACTGCCAGGGACGGGGCAGCCCCAGCTTCTCTGGGCACCCTGTGCCAGCGCCTCAGCACCCTCATAGTGATGAATTTCTTTCCTAATCAGGCTAGGTATTTCTCATATTGAGTACTTAATATCAGAATTCATCACAACAAACAACAGACAGAAACTTCTTAACCATTATTTTCATTTGCAAATGACCATTCCCTGTCCTCTAAGAAACTCTGCAGAAAGTGACAATGCAGAACCAAAATCCCTATACCCCAGAGGCTGTTACAACACCAGTACCATGTTATACCTCCCATGAGTGTGGCACAGTCTATACAAGACAGTGAGAGGATACTGAAGAGGCTGAAGATCCTTCAGCCCAGGTGAAACCTAATGCCAAGCAAGACATCCAGCAGTAGACCTTTTTCCAATGGATGCCTAGCCACAGGATCCTGGGCATCACTTGGGCTTGTGAGGAAAGAGCTCACCAGAATGCTCCTACAGAATGATTTTCAATGTAATTCTTACAACTCTGGTACGGAAACACAAAACATAACAACAGAAAAAGAGCACAGTGAGTGCTGGTATCAGAGAGACGAGGAGAATGACTGCATCTCTGCTGAAGGGAAAGATGTGTTGACATTAAGTGATTAAAGAAGTAATGCAGAGAATGTCACCAAAGCTTGAAATAAGGAGGAAAAAGAGGTCTTCTGGTATAAAAAGGATGCACACATTGCCTATATTCATGGCCATATGCTTTTAACACCAGAGTTTTGAGGGGATCAGAACTGATTTACTCCCTGCAAGTGTTTTAGATAAAAAACGTGTTTTGTGCTTAGACTGAATACAGGAGGGTCCAATCCTAATACAGAAACTGATACCAGAGCACTACTTTATACCTCTTCAGCTCCTTTAAAACATTACCACTTCAGATTTAAGGAAGCAAAAAGTGAAGCTGAAACAAAAAGATTTTGAATCCTGCTCCCTGGACTGTTCCATGTACTTACAAGGGAGGGATTTTTTTCTATTTATAAACATTTTGTAATAACATAATTTCAATGAGGTATTAAAAAAGTAGAGAACATTTAAGATCCATGTATACGTTTCTACCACAGAGCTACACAGCACTCTTCAAGTACTTTTGCCAAGTAAATTTTAGCGATACGCTGCTTTTATGCTTTAATTCTATTCCAAAAGAGTGAGAAGGAAAACAAAACCATGCCAGAAGAAGCCTACAGACAACAGTGCTACTGCTGAATCTAAAGTCCTTACTCTGTTCTTAGAAAACACTGACAGCACAGAGCTTCAACTCCAACCACCTCCTGCTGTTCTTTGAGGAGCTGTAGCAGCACCTCATCTTCAGACCAACATAAAGGGAAACCCAGATAGATTTTAAAGAGAAATGTATGGACAAGCATGCAGTAAACTTGTAACATAAGTAGTGAAAGGATATGCAGGGTTTTAACCCAAATCACATCTTCATCCAAGAAGAAATACAAAGCAGTAATGGATAAAACATGTCTGAAGGTAACGTAATGAATACGGTGATGAGGCTGCCTGTGCAATGGTAGAGAAAAGTCTTGCTACAGCTACACAAGACAGCACAGTATGGTCTTTGCATTTGGCAACACCTCAGCCTTCCCAGGCAAGGCTGCAGTGCCCTGTGCTGCAACATCGAGCCATTCAAACCACAACTGGAAAACAGTAGCCTGCCTCCAGCAAACAGGACACAAAAGAAGCAGAGAAACATCTGGGCTGCTGGTTAGGAGATCAGTCTCCCTGATCCCAGCCATCCAGGCAATTTCTCCTGGGCATGAGATAAGACCAAATGAAACCCAACCTTGAGGAAAGCAGGTGGTGATCCCCTTTGTAGAGATGGAGATGTGAAAATGTGAAACCCAACCCTGAGGAAAGCAGAGGACGATCACCTTGAGAAGCTGCGACAGCAATGACCTACCACCAGTAAAGCTCTGCAGGGCACCCTATGGGCTTCCAGAAGTGCATGTTTTGAAAGCCCTCTGATGTGCCTGCAAAGGTAAAGAATAGACAGGCAACACTAAACTAATTCAAATCTGTATTTTACATGTAGTGTCTGTGCTACACTTTTCCCTTTACTGTAAAAGCAATTCTACAGGCCTAGTTCAGCTGTCCATTCCACATCCATTTTCAGATATTTATAACCTCGCACAAATACGTTTCTGAAAGCTCAAGTTTGTCAATTCTCAGTTTTGAAAAGACTATAGAAATACATTTTTCAAGGATAAGAAACTCTTGAGCACCTTCCATGCTATTAAAGTACCAAAACAAAGGGGAAAAAAAAAAAAGGCACTGGTAACTAAAAGACAGCTTAAATTATACAGAGCTTTGTATGCATTTACCCTTGAAAGCTGTATGTACCTCTTATGTTACTGAAGAGTCCTGGTTCAGATAAAATAGGGCTGGTTCAAAAAAGACTGGCTACAGGCTTGAGCTGTTTACTGTCTTGAGAGAGGCAGTTTAGCATGGACACGCATCTAGGAAGCAATATATTTGAGATACACACATATCAATATCACCTTGCATTTTCTGGGCTGGATGAGTGAGTCTGGGGGGGGTGTTAAACTGACATGACACAGTTCTGTGTTTCTGTTCATAGCTCTGTCTGAAGCAGAAAGGTTTGCCCAGTTATCAGCACAGCAGGGGCATCGGTCAAGAAGTTCTGCTCTCCATGGCACAAACAGCAAGTCCTGGGTACAAACAGCTGGCTATTTAAATATTAAGAGGGATACAAGATGAGAAAGAAACAGGTGGGAAATGGAAGGGGCATGCCTAAGTTCACAGCAGATAAGAGTCAGAAATAGAACCCAAGTTTCAGTTTCCAGCCAGGACCTTCATTCACCAGCTCATACCGCTTTACAGCGTCCAACACCCGTTCACACAATTGCTTTTCCTAGGCTAAATCTGGGTGCCCAAGTGTAAAAGCATGTTGCTACAACAAGACAGGAGGAAAAAAAAGGAAAAATACAAAAAAAAAAAGAAGGAAAAAAAGTTGTTCTTCAGCCACAAACCAGTAAAAGCCAAACTCACTGCTGATGCTATTTTAATGCACACGTCTAAATTACAGGCCAAGTTACAAAGGTGCAGGCTCCAGATGAAGTCCTAGAGCATAAGGACAAGTCTTATCAACTCCAGATCAGTGTGGAAATGCTTTATTTTGTCAAATCAAAGTTCTGACATAACATTGCTGTGTCCAACAGAGGCCTGTTATAGCCTTTAGTAAAGAGTATTAAATACGAAACTGGATAATCTTTCCCAGGCAATCCTTCCACTTCTGCCCCATCCCTGTTCTGTTTTGCATGCTTTGTGGTTTTAAAGGAGTTCTACAAATAACAAAACACATTTATCTTGGCTTTCCAGTACCTTAGCTTCCACTCAGCTACAAGGAAATGCCCTGTGGCAAGAACCTATTTTCATCTATTGTACAGGACAACCAAATAGATATGAAAAGTGCTCAAATACCAAAACCCTGTTGTCCCAAGACAGACCTGAAGAGGAAGAGATAAATTTAGCAAAAGGGTATGAGACTGTATATCAAACATAAGTTGTTTTACAGCAAAGAAACCTTGGAAGAAACTAAGGGACAGACAGGCTGATGGTAGTTGCTCTGGCATTTCCAGGGAATAAGGCTCCAGCACAGCCCAGAGCTCTCTGCAATACAGAAGGAAAATACATTTTCTTCTAAGAGAAACCCCACAGTCTGTAGCTTTGAGAATGGCTTTAACTTGTGCATTACAATTAAGTAGCCTGAAACCACCCTATTATTTATAATGAAATCCAAACATGGAATTTACATGTTACTAAGAAATCTGACCCATCCACAAGTTATTTTCAAGCACTCATTGAATGTAAATACTGTTTACATTGAGCTTCAGGCAACCCGTGAGCAGCAGGACTTTCCAAGCACAAATCTCATTTAAAACATACAACCCAAGCTATATTTTACAGAAACACAGAATAGTTCAGGTTTAAAAGGACCTTTAAAGGTCATCTAGTCCAACTCCCAGCTTACTTGGGTTGTGCAAGCCACACGACAGTATAGATATTCAAGGCTAAACCTCTCCCTCACTGAAACTACCTATTATTTTTAGGACTTCTTACAAGATTTCCTAGAGCTATGGACAAGAACCCAACAGAGTGCCTCCCTCTTACCCACATTTATACCAGCCCACCCCCAAAACACAAGTAGAGTTTGGAAACTGAGCTAGCATTTGAGGGTGCTCACAAACGACCACAATATAAAAGCAAGGGGAAGCAGCAGAGATTCCTTTCTAGGAGGACCTGAGTGAATACCTACATTGCTACTTTTCAAAGTAGCAAGTGAAATTCTTCCTCAATTACTCCCTGAAATAACCAGAGAACTTGCAGATGAAGGGAAATATTTTTCATTTCCGATACCTATGTCAGGAAAGAAGAAAGCCTTACAAATCATATAGGCTCCAATACAAATGGGGAAACTGGAGGCTCTGGGAATCCAGGGAAGGATTGAGGTCTAAAAAGCTCTACTTAAAATGCCAAGAAGTCTTTTTTCCACACAGAGATTTCCCCCCTTCCCTTATTTTCCATCAGTTACAGACCTTCAGTTTATTTCTGAGAAATCCTGTCAATATTTTGTACATGTTCAATTTGCATTATTCTGACCATCTCCTTTCTTCTTCCTCCACCTATAAAATCATGGCCTGAAGAGGACAGAACAGAAACAGTTCTGGACAGCTTCTGACATTACAGAAGAGACACTTAAACTCTGGCAAAGACCAAAGTACTGCAGGAAATGTCAGAGTTTAATGACAAGAAGCTTGATGTTAACAAGAACATTTCACAAGGAGTTTCCCATCCTAGTTCTTTATTAGGTTTTAGTTGTTATCATCAGGCCGTATGTTCACACACAGTTATGTCTGAATAATTCTCTCCCCTCCCCAAACCATTCTACAGAATTCAGCCTTAGAGATACCAGTTACTTTAGGAGAAGCTGATCCTTATTCACAAAGAGGTTTTCACGCTATTGAGGGATTGCTCACAATATTTTACTCTTTGGATTAAGAGGATTATGTGCTCAGAGGATTTCCAGGTATCGCTCCCTGGCCTCTCTCTTCTCATCTTTCTCTTGCCAAATTCCTGTTAATTATGGAAACCCCTATCTATGAACATGGTAGGAACTGAGGAATTTAATTAATCAGGCTGGAAAGGCCAGATGCAATGACTGTGCTGCACCTACCACATTGAAACAAAACGGGGACTAATAGGAGATGACATTCAGAGAAAAATAGCCCTTTCAGCACTCCTCTCTTTCCTAATCAAAAATCCCCACTCCTTGCACCTTTGCTCTGGAGACAGGACGAGAGCTGGTCTTGTTCAGCAGAAGAGAAGGCTCTGAGGAGAACTTACAACAGTCTTCCAGTGCCTAAAAAGGGATCTACAAGAAAGCCGGACAGCAGCTTTTTACAAGGGTGTGTAGTGGCAGCACAAGGGGGAATGGCTTTAAACTGACAGAGGGAAGAGTCAGATTAGATATTAGGAAGCAATTTTTTACCACGTGAGGGTGCTCAGGCACTGGCACAGGGTGCCCAGAGAAGCTGTGGCTGCCCCATCCCTGGCAGTGTTCAAGGCCAGGTTGGACACAGGGGCTTGAAGCAAGCTGCTCTAGTGGAAGGTGCCCCTGCCCATTGCAGGCGGTTGGAACTGGATGAGCTTTAAGGCTCATTTTGCCCCAGACCATCCTATGATTCTATTGCAATGGTCATCACTGGCTAAAGGGTCCACAGAAGACACAGTGGCATGTTAAAGAACAGCTTTCTCCCAGATCTCTGAAGCTTAAACAAAGTGAAGCACCTCAGTGAAACTGCAGGTCCTAAAGGAAATAAATATGGTCTTTACAGCACAAATCAACAATTTTTTGTAACCAGCAGACTAGTTTTCCCCATACCTACCCCACTAAGAACACGTGCAGCTGAAGGGCTGTGAGCTTCCCTCTTTCCACACTGCTGACATAGAAACAACCAATGAATCCTTCAGGTTCGACTGTTATTTCTGCAGCAATTCTTCGCCAGGGTTATTCACATAATTTACTGTAATCTTTTAATCTGCAAGCTCGCCAAAGCTTTCTAACATGTTCAGAACATAAAATCCCTAATCCTGACTCTTCCAATCACAGCTAAGGTGCTCATAAAGACTCTTCAAAGTGTGGTATAGACCAACACAGGTCTTACTTGACTCTGTCCATATACAATCAGTGCCCTGAACTAACCTTTGAGCAAGCACTGACGTACTTCATACTGTGTTTTCACAACTTCCTGAACTGAACCTCACAGATACACATCCTGCATGTTTCATTCAGAATCAACAAAACCAGATATTGCATCTCTTGCAACAGAACACGCTAGAAACTCATGCTTTTAAATCACCAAGGGAAGCAGATGTTAAGTATTTGCTACATATGTACAAAGTCCAAATTTAAGGTTTCAGCAGCCTTTTATCTGTTTGTAAAGAGTATCACAGTAACAAAGCTTTCCAATGAAGGACTATTTCATCTTGCAGGAGCTTCTTTAAGACATGAACTGTTGCAAACAGAACACTTCTTGAACCACTTACACTACTACTCCTCCTTTACACCCCCAAAATCATTTTAAGCACTCTTCCCTGAATACTGCTACTTCTAAAGGGAACAATGTGAGGTTTTAAACACATAAAACTGCACCCAAGAGTAGCTTTGCTGGGAGTACAAATTAAGCTAGACTGTGATGCTACATTCCCATCTGTTCCCCTCCATCAGAACCAATTCTTACCGGACTCAGGGGAACCAATTCAAAGAGCAGAAATTAACAGCACAGTAAGAAAACACAGCTTTCTGCTCATAAAGGACAAGAGGTAGCAATGGATACCTCAGGGGATGATGGTAGGTGTGCCACAGGAGCAACTCAGTTTACAATGCAGTGGGATCGCATAACTATATCCTGACCTGTAAGTTACCATCACACCTGGACAAAACACAATGTGTGCAGCAAAAAGAGGTAGGTTTAAGTTTGCCTATGCATTCTTAGCTGCAAGAACCACGATTACTACACCAATCCCTCCGTTTAGATACCAAGAAACTGCTCTTGTGCCTAGGCATACCCATACTGGTTTCAGCAGAAGACGCAGCTTTAACTGCACGAAAAAGCACACTGAAAAGGGAAAACACATAAAAGGGCATTTTATTTTTTTATTGTTATCTTCAGAAAGGCACATATAAAAACTTCCAAGCTGAAACAGGAGTCTCACACTGCCCCTGTTCACAACTAAAGGCAAATAACCTTATCCTTGACAACAAAACCAACTTTACCAATGTGTATTGCAATCACAGCACAATTCAGGGACCTCAAGAGGTCTCTAATCCAAACCACAGCTCGAAGTGCCCAGGTCCAACTGTATGAGCTTCCTCTGGCCCTCGTCGAGGCTTTAGTAGTTCCGGAGATGCAACAGCAGGAATAACTCTTCCGGGTCCCCATCCCTGCGGTGACCACCCTCAACGCAGGAACTCTTCCTAACTCTTAAACGCAGTTTTCCTCTCCTACCCCCGCCGTCCCTCCTCCCCGACGAGCGGCGGCCGACTCGGGATAACAGCACCCATAGCCCCATCCCTTGCGGGGACACAGCCCCACCAGCTCGTCGGTCACCGAGGCCAGGGCGCGGCTTTTGCCCGCCCATACCGCGGGGTCAAGGCGGAGCGTTCCCCTCACCGGGTGACCTTGCCCCGCCGTAGGCCCGGCCCCTTCCCTTCGCCTCCAGGCCCCGGCCGTGCACCCCACACACACATCCCTCATACCCCGCGGCCTACAGCGGAGGGACAGCCCGAGGATGGCGGGGGGAGAGCAGGCCGCGGCGGAGCGCTGTTGCCAGGCAGCGGGGAGGGCCCCGCAGCGCCCGCGGCCCGGCGCTCGGGGGTGGTGCCGGCGGGTTGGTACTCACGGCGGAGGAAGCGGCCCAGCAGGCGGGCGGCGGCGCGGCTGCAGTGAGACATCGTCCCCTTCGGCAATGACACCGGCCCGGCGGAGCGCGGCGGGCGGCCCTGCGCGGCGCCTGAGCACTGCCCACCCCGGCGTGGCGCGGGGCAGCCCTCCGCGCGGATTGGCTCATCGTAGAGGCCCCTCAGTTGGTAGAGCCAATCAGAAGCGAGACAGTGGGAGGGAAGGGGGGGAATGCGCAGTGCATTGTGGGTGTTGTAGTCCAAGCCATGAGGTGGTGGCAGGGGTGGTGCCGGGAGGGGACATGGTGACAGCCGGCCCTAACGGGTTAAACGCGGGCCAACAACTGCTCCTGATGGCTGTGCTGTGCCTGCCCCCTGAAAGCCACCTTTGTAAGGGATAGATTGGCAGTAAGGTGAGGAGAAGCGTTCCAAACAAGCCAAAGGGGGTGCAGCTGTGGGGGCTTCATGCAGATGTCACAAATAGTCAGGTTTTGGTGTCTTCTAATTGAGTGATATATAAACGCACATACAAGTTAATTGGGTGATCCAAGTGAAATATGTTACCTCAAAGAGGGTAGATACAGGCCAGATATAAGGAAGAAATGCTTCCCTGTGAGGGTGCTGAGGCACTGGCACAGGGTGCCCAGAGAAGCTGTGGCTGCCCCATCCCTGGCAGTGTTCAAGGCCAGGTTGGACACAGGGGCTTGGAACCTGTGGCAGGGGTTGGAACTGGATGAGCTTTAATGTCCCTTCTAACCCAAACCATTCTATGATTCTATGCTGACTGACCTCTTTGATAGTGATTTGCTTGAAGCACTGTAGAAAGAGAGCAAAAACCCTGTCCTGACCATGCTAAGCAAGTGCTGCAAGACATGAGGATACAGCAATGGTGCTGGGAAGAGCCACGCAGGTGTAATGGGTAGCCTCATAAGAGAAAGCCCTGAGCACCCACGACTTCATTGGGGTTGAATGGTTTGAGGTTAAATTGCATTTAAAAAATGAAAGAGAACTGATAATCCTCTTTCTTAGTCAGCATGGACAGTTTACTTACCCGGGGCAGGAAAAGGAGTGTATGTTAATAAATCAAAGAGCACAGTTCTGAAACAATAATTTGTGTTTTCTTTCCTCCCTACACTGGTTCTTAGGAGCAGCGTTTTCTGTCTCCTAAACTTCAGGGGACACATATTCTGGAAGAGAATGTGGTTAATGAACCACAAGACAAGGAGTTTAAACAAACATTCACAAGAAGAGCATGTGTCAGGGACAGTGATTACAAGAGAGGCCTCTCCAGAGCAAACAGAGGGTATGTATGTACCCGAGACTTGCAAGAAAAGTAGAAACAATCAGGGAAAGATGTGAAATCAGCTCATTTATTGAAAAATAGTTATTTCAGCCATGAGTAGACTGACCTCAGATCAGTGTCACAAGAAACCACTCAATGAGGCTTGCCACAAGGGGTTTTAAGATGCTTTAACTTACACACATGAGCTTCAGTCACAGGTCAGTTCATCATCTGTGTAAACGACGTGTATCTGTGAGCATAGATGGGGCAGGGGGCAGGAAGAGTCAAAAGCATTCCTTCAGGACAAAACTGAATGTGCAAAGTCATACTCTAATTTCATCCTGATTTTGCTTTATGGCATAAAACAGAGTCCAGGATGAGGCAGTAATAAATAAATTAAGCATCCCAATGTTCAGCCTCTTTTGAGGTATGGATAGGTAAAAAAGGACAAATACACTGATTTCATAAGGAAAACACTACTTAAGGATTTATGCCTGGATCCAGTTCCAAATCATTTTTTCCTTGCCTTGAGGCATTCACTAAGACACTTGTGGGGATTGGAGAATTGGACACCGTTCTATTATTCTGTATACAAGAAAGTTTTGTTTTTAGCAGTTTTTCAGCAAAACTCTGTTTTTAGGAGGGGAAGAGAAAAAAGCTGATAACACACAAAAGGAATGAGTGAGACTGGATAGCAGAAAACCAAAAGGAACACTGTTTCTAAGTGCCCCCTCTCACCTTGGTTCATAGGTGGCAGTGATAAGCAGGACTGTCCCACTGCCATGGGTCAGACAGAGTCTCACTCCCTGTCAATGGGGAGATCTGGAGCTTTTGACCCCAGTTAAATTACACAGTGGGTTATTCCTCTTCTTTTTGTATTGAGCTGTATAGTGTCAGAAGTCCATCTGCTGGATATCAAATGCACTTCAAATAACTTAGGCATGAGTTCAAACACGACAAAAGATGGACAACTGCATTCTTTAGTGGGTTTAGTAGGATCATGTAAGATGAAGGTTTGGGTTGTTGCTTTGTTTGAGTTTGTTGGGGATTTTTAAATCTCAGGAGCAGAAATATCTCTTCAGTTATTTGCATTGAAAACCTGAATGCATATTGAGGCTTTCTCATCTTAATATTGATGCAAGTCATTATCACTCAAACAGTAAAAGTTTCAGGGTATGGAAACCAGCTGTACTATATGTAATTGCCCAAGCATCCATGGAATTGAGAAAAAATAAACCTCTCTTCAGTTGTTTTAAGATTTTGGAAGGTGTACAACCTCTGGGGGGTTGGAACTTGGTGGTCTTTAAGGCCCCTTCCAACCCAAACCATTCTGTGATTCTATGATTTAGTGCAGTGGTTTGGTTCCTGTCAGAGAACACTCTGTGTCACCAACATTAACTGATAATAATCAACTGCCTAGAAAGAAACCATTCAGCCCAGGAAGAAACAATACAGCAATTAACAACACTGAGGTAAGCAGTAACAGGCTGCCTTCCAAAGTTCAGAGTAGACTCAGTTCTAGTTGGGTGGCCAAAGTATTAAGAAAGATTTGGGTATTTAATCTAAGAACAATAATTTCCAACCACTGCAGAAAGCCCAAAGGCCAGGTCAGGGGTAGGGTCCTCCCCTAGTGCATTTTTAAGCAAGCAACTTAATTTTAAGAGAAACACAGATCCTGGAGCTGAACAATCATGCACCCAGGGACAGATTGAACTCTAGGGAGAACATTTAGCTTGGTTTCTTACTCGTAGTTGGGTTTTAATCCTATTTGAAAGCAGTTCTTCATGATACTAAACACAGGGCTTTCTGCTCAGTATCCCTCCACAGAGGACACGACCTTCTGCTAGTAACCAGCCAAAAGGAGTATCATATTGATGTAAGCTCCAGCCACATCACGAGACAAACCCACTCTGTCTGCTAACATTTTTCTTTGTTTAGATGAAAGAGAGATTCAGTGCATGCACAAAATGCAACTGTTGTTGGTACTTCCTTAAAACTAATGGTAAAACCTTCCTTGTTCTAGATAATGGCTGAGCAGTGGAGGGACCTGGGTGTGGTGCTCAGCGGGCTGCATGCTTCCTCAGCACTGAAATCACTCCATCTGGATTCTTCTCTATAAATCATTGCTTCCTTATCAGCCAAAAAGTGTAATGTAAATAAATCACCAGCTCCTGAAACATCTGGGTTTACTTGTGCTAAGAGTAGCAAAAACCACTTCAGACATGCAGGGTTTTCAGGGTGTCCTGTTTACACCCCAGAGTCCAGGTTTGATAAGCAGAATAAAACCTGACTATGCTCTAGGCACTGGCACTTTGAAACAGCAAGATAAAGTAGACACCTGCACCAACACAGTGTCTCCCCATGAGGCCTTGATGGATGCAACAAGGATCCTCCAGACATACCCACCATAGGCTGCTTCTATGGTTCTAAGCTCTTGTTGCAAGCAGGGAAGATTGTCCAGCACTGTGAGGGCTCCAAGAGAGGAATTCAACCCTTTCCTTGCAGCAGACACCTATAGACAGCATGGGAACTGCTCCTTGTCTCTGCTGACTGCATGAACGAGGTTTCCATTGGCTCAAGGAGAGCTGGGACAGCACAGATGAGGTCATCTTACTTTAAATACTTTTCGCCCCTTTGCTGTGTGATCTGAAGCAAGTCCAAGTCCACCTCTGTCATACATCAGGAGCTTATCGGAGCTTACTCACTGTATTCAATAGACATTGGCAGAAATGCTTCAGCAACTCCAGGTCTTAAGGAAAAGCTTGACGTGTGAAGGGGTTTTGTAGCAGCTCAGTGAGCTGCCGTACACATCCCACTGCTTTCTCCCTCCTGGAGACAGGCAGCCCAGCACAATGATCTGGTTTACAGACAACAAAGGAGTCAGACCTGGGCTTGCCCCATAGTGCTGGGAAATGTTCATGTCTATGAGACCTGCTCTTCCAGATGATCAGGTTGTCCTGCTGCTTATGAGCAATGGAGCAGAGCTGAACGTGGGAGGGGTTCGGAGCAAATTGTACTCTCAACAGCCCTGCATGGGGTTCTCCTGGTGTTTGAACAGGATACAGGATCCTGCAGAGATTCAGCCATGCAGGAAGAAGTGGGAACAAAATGGGATGTAGATTCCTTGAAATGCGTATGACAGCAAAGCCTCTCCTCGTGTCCTAGCGAAAACAACGACATAAAAAGTACCCAACTTCTTTGTAAAGTGGAGTTTTTTCTTCAAGACTTTTTCTTCTGCTGAAATTCGCTGTCTCAGCAGTGGCCCCGTGCAAAGCTCTGCAGGACCGAGTTAATCTTCCACTGAAATTCTTTGCTTCAGGATTAGCTCTTAAAATTGAACGTCTACAAACTGTAGGCAAATGCCTAAATTGAATACACAGGGGCCAGTCCTTGTCTCACATACTTGCAGTTAAATCTGAGCACCAACAGTGAAGGCACTCCAACTTGCAACACTTCAGACATTGTGGTCTCAGTGAAATAGATCCCTCTGGCTATATATCCTTAAAAGCTCCAGACACATCTTCATCTATATATCACACGCAAAACCACACAAAATCAGCTTTCACTGAATATACCTATTTTTTACATTCTTAACATTGTTCAGTATATATTTTTCTATTCATTCCTAAAGGTGCCCTGGTACTGGTGACACCCCAGAGAATTAACGACATTCAAATCTCTCTTTGAAAGTAATTTCTGCTATTCTTATATTATCATGGAATGGTTTGGGTTGGAAAGGACCTTAAGGATAATCCAGTTCCAGACACTATATTCTGGGTAACCTTTCCAGCTCAGTCGCAGTGGAGGAAAGTGGGGGATTGCTGAGCATCCCTGCTCTTCCTTGGGAAGTACAGTCACCACATGACTAAAATGATGGGGCTTTCTTTTCCTGCAGCCCCATCGTAGAGGGAAGAGCAAGTTGGTCATGAAGGCTTTTCCTTTTGGTCACAGGGTAGTCATATATACATGGTCATATATATTTATGGTCATATATATATATGACATATATATATATGGTCATATTTATAGTACTTTTCTCTGTACTGAAATAGCCACAAGCACCACTAGATGTCACAATTGCTTCACTGTTCGACTTCTCTCCCAGGGCTGTTTCACAAGAGGCTTGGCTGGAAAAGGACCTTAATCAGGTTAAGCTGAAGAGCTAAAAACAGGGACCACACAGATAAGTGAAACCCAGGTTTTATCCCCAGGACGTGCAAGATGCTTTAGGACAGACCCTTCTTGATCAAGGGATTCTTCTGAAATCCTCTGTTTTCAGGCACAAAAAGACTCTGCATCTTGTTCAGTCTCAACGAAACCTAAGGACCTCCCCGACTCTTTGAAGCTACAGCTGAAAATCAGGGAGGAGAAGAGGTTTGAAGAGGGACACACAAACTTTGCTGAAGGCAGGAGGCAAAGTGACCAGGAGGATGTTATTTCCTCCTTTATTCTGATGATTTCACTGTTGGAAGTAACTTTCCTGTACTTTTCTCTAGAGTATGGCTATGTATCTGCAGGGGGCCTATAAGGATGCTGGGGAGGGACTTTTCATTAGGGACTATAGTGATAGGGCAATGGGTGCTGGGTTCAAACTTAAACGGGAAGTTCAGGATGGATATAAGGAAGAAGTTCTTTACTGTAAGGGTGGTGAGGCACTGGAATGGGTTAACCAGGGAAGTTGTGAATACTCCATCCCTGGCAGTATTTAAGGCCAGGTTGGACAGAGCCTTGGGTGACATGATCTAGCATGAGGTGTCTCTGCCCATGGCAGAGGGGATGGAACTGTATGATCTCAAGGTCCTTTCCAACCCAAACCATTCTGTGACTCTATGATTCTGTGCATGGCTTTTGCATTGCTGTGTTTATAGATGTTTGTTGGTCCTGGACCCCACAAACAGCCACCTCCTCCTGCTGAAATAATTAAGAAATAACAATACTGAACATAATTAGGCCAAATTCAGGGCATTTTCTGTTCAAGAGGGCTAAGTATAGTGCTACAGAGGTTGGCTGTATCTCCCCTCTGTATTAGCAAACTGGCAGAGAGGTAAACGACTGCAATGCACAGGAGCAAGTGCAGTTGCTTTAGGCCATGTGAAGGTCAGGGGAAGAATATTCTTCCTCCTTTCCCAGGGATTTCTGTCTCCTTTGGTGTCATGCAAAGGAACCTGTTCGGGACTTAGCACTGAGGTTACCACAAAAGAAAACTACATGTTTTTCAAATGGAGATTCAAACTAATTCTCTCTGACCGGCTTTGAGAGGGTTTTTCTTTCTCCTCCTAAACATGCTGTAGTCAATGCACCAGCCTGTGTCATCATAGAATCATAGGGTTGGAAAGGACCTTAAGATCATCCAGTTCCAACCATGAAAGTAATAACAGAGCTGAAGATATTAATTCATTTATTCACTCTGTCATGACCAGTCATTGTTCCCGTGGCTTTCTTTTTCACTCCAGTGGCAACAGTTATTACAAGCAAAACCAAAACTGAATTCCTGTGAAATTGCCATTAAAGCATTCCCTGAAGGTAAAAAATGAAAGTCTAAAACCAATGAAAAAAGTTTAAAGAGAAAAAGAAGGCAAAAGAATAGAAGAAAAGGGATCATTATAACTGCACCCCACAAACTGCAGCGGACATGTTCAGTGAGCTGTTCTTACTGGGCTTAATCTGAGTGCTTCACACAGCAACCGGCTGCTTCTTAGTGAGATCATTTCTAAGAGCCTGGGCTGAGGAGCATCAATTCCCATTGCTGTTTGCACACAGAGCAGGGAAGTTCCCTGTATCCACTGGGATAACTTGCCAGCAGCTCCTCTCCAGCCCACTGCCGATGACCAGAGCTGACACTGTGCACGCTGCCACCCATATAGAGCTGCTGTAAGTGTTGCACATCACTTCTCACACACCATCTATCAACATCCAAGCACAGCTACAGGATGGGCAAGGAATGGATGGAGAGCAGCTCCAAGGAGAAGGAATTGGGGTGTTGGTCGATGAGAAGCTCCCTATGACCCAGCTTCATTGTGCGCTTGAGCCCAGAACCCCCCCCCCGTGTGCTGGGCTGAAACCCCAGAGCGTGAGCAGCAGCTCAGGGAGGGGATCCTGCCCCTCTGCTGTGCTCTGGGGAGACCCCCCCTGCAGCCCTGACCCAGCTCTGGGGCAGCAGCACAAGAGGGACCTGGAGCTGTTGGAGCGAGGCCAGAGGAGGCCATGGAGATGCTGCGAGGGCTGGAGCAGCTCTGCTCTGGAGCCAGGCTGAGAGAGCTGGGCTGGGGCAGCCTGGAGAAGAGAAGGCTCCTGAAGGGGAGACCTTAGAGCAGCTCCAGTGCCTAAAGGGGCTGCAGGAAACCTGGAGAGGGGCTTGGGACAAGGGCCTGTAGGGACAGGCCAAGGGGAATGGCTTGAACCTGCCCGAGGGGAGACTGAGCTGAGCTCTTAGGCAGAAGCTCTTCCCTGTGAGGGTGCTGAGGCGCTGGCACAGGGTGCCCAGAGAAGCTGTGGCTGCCCCATCCCTGGCAGTGTTCAAGGCCAGGTTGGACACAGGGGCTTGGAGCAAGCTGCTCCAGTGGAAGGGGTCCCTGCCTGTGGCAGGAGGCTGGAACTGGATGAGCTTTACGGCCCTGTCCATCCCAAAGCATTCTGTGTTTCTATGATCCAGCCTACTGTACACACCAGGATGGCCTTTCAGGCTTGACTCATCTGGCTACTCGTACACTGCATCCAAAACAAGGATTAAACCAAGGAAAAACCTGATTTAACTTCATCCCTAGAATGGAGATAAAATGGAAACATCCAGAAACATTTTGTCCCAAAGCTAAATTCATTTCTCTATGCCTTCAGCTAAATTCATTTATATCCTGAGTGTCCTTTCCTAAAAGCAGAGCACTCATGAATCTCCATGTCCTTCCTCAGAGCACACTTCCATAGCAAGTAAGCCACAGCGTGGACTGACACAAAGAACCCTGCCTATTTTCTGCAGTAGAGCTAAAAAAAATATCTCTGCATCTTCCATTTAATATTCCTAATTTGGGAAAACTTTGTATCCATCCTTTTCACTTTGACCCATCTCCACTAAAATCACATTGAAGTAATGCAGTTCTTTGCTAAAGCATTACCATGGCTCTCTGATAGAGACTGGGAGGTGGGAGGTGATACAGGTTGTATTTATTTGGGGGAAGCATTCCCAGGAGGTGATGGGCCCTGACTAAAATAGATGGGGTGAACCCATTTGGCTCTTTCCATAGGGCTCCACGTTTGCTCAAGCCAGCTGCTCACGTAGCTTCGGAGTGGGAATTTATGTGAGACAAGTCCTATTACTGATGTGGTAAAACTGGGCATAAGTGGTCCTGGTGCTGCTGTAGCTGTTTGATCAGCAGAATGGGTGCCGAGAGAGATCGATAGACCAATAAATGTATTATAGTAGACAATATTTGTCCATGCTTGGCCAGTCATGTGGCTAAATAGTGATATTGATCCTGTAAATAATGAGATCCCTCAAACACCTCGCTTACTCCTCAAGCAGTAAATACAGGTGTTAGGGCATGGATTTCTCCACTGAGTTTCTGGGAAAGGCAGCCATCAGCCACAAAGCAACTGCATCATATGGACTCTCTCTCACACTGGTTGTATCTTACATGTTTCTCTTACATTAGTTAAACAAAGACTATGAAGGTACCAGGTTTCTTTTCCCTCTCATTTACTGAATAGTCAGTTTATTTAATTCAGAAATGTTCAAGTTTTCTAAGTGATCACTGATCAAACAAAGCTGATTTGTTCCTTTATAACCAAAATGTTCTCAATCTAGATGACTGAAACAAGATATAAGAACTCAAGCACTTAGTGACTGCCTCACTGTCATGAAGCTGAGTGTAAGAGCTGTGTTAAAACACTAACCCCATATAGAAATGGCCAATGATCCCCCATGTGAAGTGCTGCCCAGCTGGGAGCTTAAAAACATGTCTGTTTGACATCCAGAAAATATACGTCATAACTTTTGTATCTTTTTTACAGGACCCACAGCTGATTTAGTTGTAAAACAGTGAAGGGAAGACATTTTCCAGGAGGGATAGATTGAAAAATACCAAACCTGGGAATAACGTTTTGATGTGATTTTGAGTAACACACGTGACAAAACATTGCTGGCATCTCCAGCTTTACCAATCTTATGAGCAGAGAGGATTCTTCCAATGATTCCTCTACAAGTGAGGGTGTTCAATCTGCTAAAAGCTTCTTGCTCATTTGCTTTAGAAGCGATATAAAGGGGACGGCCCTTGGATAGCCCACCAGCTGCTGCAGGGATGGTGTTGGTTGGACAGAGCATCCAAGGAACTGGGAATGAAGCCCAAACCTATGGACATTGGAGGTATCAACACATCAACCCAACCTGCCCCATGAGCTGCTCTTCAATTATACATTAATATATACATTACATCAGTTACAAGCTGTTGGATTTGATTCTTCACTGATCTGCTCCATCCCTCATTAAGCTATACATAAAGATGAGAATGATAAACTCCCTTTCAAAACCAACACTCATGTAAGCACTAGAGGAAGGCAAGGCTGTCTTTCTTCCAGCAAGCAATTAAGATAGCAAAAGCATCACAGTGCAGCCCCTAGATTTACAGCAGGGCTTATCAATTTCATTTGTCACTGCCAAACACATTACATTGGGATTAATCTGTGCAGGTTATTAAACAGTGATTACAAGAAGACGCTGCGCTGCAGCAGGCAAATAACTCACGAGTTACTGAAATTAAGGCTTTGGAAATGTTTTAGGGGAATTAATGTTTAATTAATGATTTGATCTATAAGGCATTCCAGTAATAGCCTTGGTAAGAGATGACACAAACCTGTGAGACAGTTGTAAGTAGATCCTTGATGTTAGTATTTGCTTTAATTAATCCTGCATTGCAAGACTACCACGAGGGAATTTAGAGTTTGGTGCATGATAAAAGGAACATTACAATGAGCAGGCATTTAGGCCTTGGTGATGTGTTTTGCCTAATCAGATTTATGTGCACATATCATTCATGAAATGAAGTTTGAATTCAATGTGATTAAGAATACTCCTAATTAAACATCCCAAATGAACTTGGATATTAAAGCGTAGGGAGGTTTATGGTTGGCTTAGTAGTAGCTTTTTAATTCCACTGAATTGCACCTTTCTGCTACTGATTTCCAGAAACAACATAAATCACTTGTGGAATTCAGCTTTCCAACATGGATGATGATTTATGTTAGAAAACTTACCTTGCACTAAGACATCCTTGTACAAAGGTGTTTCTTTGTTCGCTAAAAATAGCAGTTTATGTAATTTTGCATAGTCCAACCCAAGTCACTGATCCTTTACTCACTACACTTGCCTCAATGATCCAACATTGTTTTCAAAGGTGTTTGTGTCAGTCGCTACAAACAGGAAAGTCTATTGGACTGAAAACAAGACGTATCTGGTATCACTTTTCCTACAGAGATGATGTTACAAAGGCTTTTCTACAGAACAGCCTTCATTAGGGGATTTCATGGTAATTTATAGTGTCCTGTCAGGAGATAAATCCCACATGAGATTCAAGATAAGTCCTGTAAATATATACAGGCTTTTTAACTCTTCTGTATCCAGGATGATAAAACTCCCATTAAAGTTACTGGAAAGGGAAATGAATAAACTTTACGTGTTTTGGGTACAAGAAAATGGCAATTTATAGTCTTCAGGTTCATCTCCAAGCTGAAATAGGTCGCCTTTTTGCTGATGTACTAAGTAAAATAAAACTGGAGGATTCACAAGGCTGGAGAAACTTGAAAAATCACTTTGCAAATGAGGACTTCTTCCCTTTCCCTCCTTTCCTGGTGCAGCTGGACCAAAGTCAAGATCACTACAGAATTCCTGGTCAGATCCCTCTGGTTACAAAATGGATCTGGCTTTATGCTTAAAAGATACTAATACTCATTACAGCTTACTAATCTTCATTACGGCTACTTTTTATCACTGGTTATAATATGTCTACTTTCTCCTTTCACTTTAGCTATTAGCAGTCAGTTTAATACACAGAGCACACATCCTCTACGCTGCCTGATTGTTTTCATCTCTTTTTATGTCACATTACTCAGAACAATAATAATGTCAGATCATAAATCCCATCCTACAGTGACAATAAAAACCTGACAGTAGTACTTGCTCTATTGTGGAACAAGATGATCCAGTTTAGCTAAACACTTAACTCCTTTCTACTTAATTAATTCAGCTTCATTATTTAACCTATTAACCAAAGGTTAATTAAATTGAATCTGAAGCACTCTCTTACTATATTTATATTCCTTATTTTGGGGGGAATGGGACTAGGGATTCATTACCTCTCTTGCCCATTAATTTTAGTGCTGCTGTTGCTCTTCCTTGAAACGTTTGTTTTCTCCAGGGCCAAGTTAATCCATAATTCAGTGCTAATGGTAAATCAGTTGTGCATTACCCACGTGCAAGGTCCAAAAGGTGATGCCAGGGTTTGTATGCAGGGACTGGAGCGCATCGTCTCACTGTGGTTAGCAATGGGTAACAGAACCCACTGCAGGAATGTACCCTAAATAGCCACAACCATCCTGCCTGGGGCTTTAAAAGGACACCTCCTTCCAACTGCTTTAGATATATGTTTTTCCAATGCCATCTTCTAAAAATACATCCCTGTTCTTCTTTCCCAAGCTGCAAGGGAGGTGGATGGGATAGAGGAGGCATAAAGCCTGTTTCTAAAGGCTTCTTAAGGCTCTTTTGAAGAGCATCATGAAGAATCAAAGTCTAAAGCAAACATCACAGTGCAAACCAGCCAAGGCGGTAAAATCAGATCAACAAACTCAAACCCAAAAGCTGTTGGAGCAGCACAAGGGTCTGGGCAAAGCTTAAGTGTCACTACCCAAGCAAGTCATGGGTACTTGCAGTGCCCGCCCTTACTGGAAGGTCTACCATGGCATGCTCACCTATGGACCTCCAAAAACATACATAATGGTAATGGTGACAGTCTAGAAAAGCAAGGACCAGGAACTAGAAACACCTCTGCTGCCTGTGCACCTCATTTTCATCATCATGGTCATAGCTCAGCAGCTAAACATAAGCACGATGTGTCAGTGACAGGGCAGAGCCATGGCTCGCCAAAGCCGCCCAGAAAGGGATGGACTCCCTGCACCACATCTAAATATGCTCCATGTATTCTGGCAGATGAAGATGTGGATTATCACAGCACATCAGGGAGCCTGGCAGCCTCTGAGGGAAAGGACCAGACCATTCTGAACAGCCCCTTAACTCAGAAATCCATCTACTGAGTCTGCAAATGTGAGCTGGGGGCCTTCGCACAAGGGGGATCTGCACAAAGCCTCCAGCACTGGTTCAGACACTGAGTTTTCTCCAGTGCTTCAGGGGTTCTAATTCCATCCAGAGATTTATATCACTGTAGTACAGTGAACTCTGCATTCATAACCCAAAGTCCCACCCCAGCAAGGGCATCTGTTGCAAAAGCACCCATCAGTGCTACCTGCATCCCAGGCACATGGAGAAGCTCAAGAATCGGACCTGCCACCTTCAGGCTTAGATTTAACAAACCCCTACTAAGCACAAAGCTGAATGAGATCATATCTGGTCCAGGGCCAGAAAGTAATGGTGTGGTAATGGTTTTATTGGCTTTTTGAGAAGGAGGTGTTTGATTTCAGAGAGAGAAAGGAAAGTCAACAGTAACGTTCACTCCTGCTAATCTCATTTCCAGAAGCATGGTGAGTGAGAAGGCGCCTGGGAACAAAGCTGTGCTTGATTGCTCTCTGCTTATCCAGAATTACATTTTGAGAGCAGCCCTGATGAAAAAGACCTGGGGGTGCTGTTGATGAGAAACTCACCATGACCCTGCTGAAAGAGGGGAGATTTAGGTCAGATGTAAGGCAGAAGCTCTTCCCTGTGAGGGTGCTGAGGCGCTGGCACAGGGTGCCCAGAGAAGCTGTGGCTGCCCCATCCCTGGCAGTGTTCAAGGCCAGGTTGGACACAGGGGCTTGGAGCAAGCTGCTCTAGTGGAAGGGGTCCCTGCCTGTGGCAGGGGTTGGAACTGGATGAGCTTTGAGGTCCCTTCCAACCTAAACCACTCCATAATTCTACATTAGGAGCCCAAGATGCGTCTGAAAACAGCTGATGGCAAGAACCAGCAAATGGCTTCTGCAGCATCAGGTTTGCGGGAAGAGATATTCCAGTGTTTCCAGCAAGTTGTACTGAGCACACGGGCTGCCATCCAGCCAACAAGCGCTTCAGAACTAACAGAAGAGATATGCAGGAAGGGGAAGATCTAAAGAAATAAAAATAGCTCAATTTTGGTAAAAAAAAGGGGCTATAGTTAAGATGCACAGGTTTCAGACACGCAAATTTAAGACAGTCTTGAGGCAGCTTCCAAGTGTCAATTAATTTAACTTATTTACCTTAAGTATGATGAAATCAAGTGCAGAAGGGTGAATCTGGCCTGGGTGAAGGCCTTTAAAGGAGGAAACTACAGCAGGAGTTAGTGTGAGGATGATCTCCCCCACTGTGCACAAACCAGTTACTTTAAGAACCAAATTACCACCATGTCTGGCGTTAACAGCGCTTTATTTCAACGTCTACAACACAAAGAGAGGGCTTGCATTTTGACCTCGGAACCATGCGAAGCACCTACACACCGAGAACAAGATACGGAACGAGTGTCTCTCTCCTGCTACATGTGGAACATTTAGGCAGGAAGACTCAGTTTTCCTGTGCGTTCTGCTCTATCCTTCCACAGATCAATCAGCTGCGAGGGGTGGCAGTAAACCTTCATTCCAAACCACTGAACAGTGTTCCACGCTGCCCTGCTCAAATATGCTTCTGTAAACTTCATCAGGGACACAGTCCTGCTCTCGGTTTACAAGGACCAAGTCCCAGATATCTCCAGGTACAGGAACAGGCTTTCATCAGAGGTACTGAATGAATGGAGAGCATATTTTGGCTCAAAGGATGAACATCTCCTCCTTACAGAGGCCTGGAAAAGGCCTTTATAATGTCCCAGACAGAGGGATGTAGAGACCACCCTGGGCTCAGAGAATTGTCACGTGCACAGAGGACAACCAGACATTCTAACTATTAAAAACCAGTGGTATAGAAAAATAAAAGGCATAAAATACCGAACCAAAAAGGTTCCAAATAAGGCATCATCAGGTCCCGACTGGATGTGCTCCTGTTACGTACATCACCCATATGTTAGTATGTGCTAACATACTAACGTGATGTTAGTGCATCGCATTCTAAGCCAGGGTGGTTAGGAACGATGCATTAGGATTGTATTCCTGACCTCAGTCACTGAAGCACTACGAGCAACCAGAAGGGTTCAAGTTCTCTTTAAATGCAAGGGAATAAAATCACACAAATCACAAACAAAATAAGGAGTATTCTTTTTGGTTAAGTATTCCTTAGAAAATCAAATAAAAACGTTAAAGCAATTTGTCGAAACGATTCTTTAAAAAAAGGACAACATCTCCTATAAAGTAAAAATATAGATATAGAAATAGAATAGATTTTCTGTTGTTGGTCTTTAAAAAACACGAGAAGACATTCAGCATCACGTCAGCGGATTCCGACCCACTTCCCATCATCCGTCCTCTGCAACAACCGCTGCTCATTTAAGGCAAGACGTCAGGTTGGCACCGTTACAGCAGGGGAATCAAAGTGGCTGGAGGTGGAGCAGAGGGCCCTCAGCGAGGCTGCTTCTCCCGCACGCTGACCGAGCCGTCCTCCATGCCGAAGTACACCACCTCTGCCATGTCGATGAAGAGCCCCGTCTCCACCACACCTGGGAAATGAGGGTTCACACACTGGTTAATGCCAGAGACACCCCAGAGCATGGATTCCTCTGCTCTCACCAGAGAAGCCTTTTCCATTAGGCCATCCCCAGAAGAATCACAAGACCTCAGAGCAGCTTCCAATATCTTAAGGAGGCCTACAGGGATGCTGGAGAGGGATGCTTCATCAGGGACTCTGGTGATAGGACAAGGGGTGATGGATTTAAACTTGAATAGAGGAGATTTAGGTTGGCTGTAAGGAAGAAGTTCTTTACTGTAAGGTTGGTGAGGCACTGGAATGGGCTGCCCAGGGAAGCTGTGAATACTCCACCCCTGGCAGTGTTCAAGTCCAGGTTGGACAGAGCCTTGAGTGACATGGCTTAGTCTGAGGTGTCCCTGCCCATGGCCAGGGCTTGGAACTGGATGAGCTTTAAGGTCCCTTCCAACACAAAACCAGTCTGGGATTCCATTATTTTCAGCCACCTGATGACCCATACCAGCAAGAGGAAGCTACAGGCAGCCACAGACTTACCTGCTTTTCCTTTAAACACATGTAAAATCCTAACCTCTTGGAGAACACCTGGATCACACTTATTCAAACGTCAGGACTCAGCAGATCTAATGTTACTGCTTCAATTTGCAGCCCATTTGCTAATGTACTTCTGGTTGCATTTAATTATGGGGTGCTCCTAACTTCACAGTGATCACTGAGCCACAGCCAAGAAGGTGGGAAGAAATGAAGGACAAGGGTTAGGTGGCCAAAGCCCTGCTATCACCACTGTGTTCAGGCTGTAACAGTTCTGCTCCTCCACTTCTGGGTAGGGAAGATGCTCTTCTCCCCTTAGCAGGTCCATATCTGAGCATCATATCTTAGCAGGTCCATATCTCCATACCAGTGTGGTGGAACAGGTCCCATCATTTACCTTTCATCTCTCAACCAAAAGAGATGAAAGGAAAAAGTCCTTATAACACAGTATATTGCTGCTTTGTGGGGATGTTGAGGTTTGTGCAACAGGATCCCAACCTGTTCCAGCTTGCCCTGACAACACACAGCCAGTGAAGGCAGTTGTGTTATGGCTTTCAGGGCAAACAGGTACCTGGGATAAACTCAAAGATAAAAGATATAAGAATATGTATTCAAAAGCTGAGCAGACTTGGCCAAGATACCCAGGTGGCTGAGCCAGTCTATCTGATGCTCCACTGAGGTTCAGAGAGTTCCAGAGACTTGGATTACCCAGAAGCAGCTCTGGCCTGGGCAGCAGGAGTCCTTGCAGAGAGGCTGTTTCGCTTGCAAGCAGTGCCATCAGCCACTGCTTCTCTCGTGCACAGCAATAGGTAGGATACATTGCACCCTTACAGCACAGAAGTACAGAATGTCAATGGGATGCAAAGCTATAAGCAGGTCACA
The DNA here is from genome assembly GCF_033783945.1 of Neopsephotus bourkii. Taxonomy (NCBI): domain Eukaryota; kingdom Metazoa; phylum Chordata; class Aves; order Psittaciformes; family Psittacidae; genus Neopsephotus; species Neopsephotus bourkii. Next base: position 581,101 of record NW_026901486.1, read on the forward strand.
GAAAATACTATAACTCGGTGTGAACCCTCCCTCCAGCACTCACCAGTGTGTACATTAAAAGTCCCTCTCTAAATGGGCACAAGGAGAGCAAGGAAGAGCACGGGACTGGTGTGCCTAATGGGGAACAGTGTCCTAAGGCACCCAGCATCACCCCAGGTTTTCACCACCACATGGAAATGCCACATGGGTACTGTTGTACTAATTCAGCTTGATTTCTCCAAGTAGAAGCAGATGTAGGGACCAGTAAGAGGGCAGTAAATACACACACACATGTAATTCCTCATATCCAGGGTAGGGTTCTCATGGTCAGGGTTATCCAGCATGGACCAAGCCTTAGCCAGCTTTTGGTTTTGTCTTTGGGATCACAGACATTACCTGGTATCATTTTTATGGCAGTGTTCACTTCACCCCATTCATGAACCTTGTCAAACTTCCAGTCCAGGATGAAATTCCCGTTGTCTGTCACCACTGGGCCCTGGGAAGCAAACCCACATGTCACACCATGAGCCACTGAGCCCAGCCAGGGACTGTCACAGCCCTCAAGGAGACCACCATCACCACCACAACCATTTAGAGTCATCAGTGAAGTAAATCAGGGCAGTTCACAATAAGCCTGTAAATAAAACCATCACCCAAGGCAACTGCTTGTTCCTTATTCTCCTTTATATAGATAATCACGCAGAAGCTCGAAACGATGGAATTTCATCACTGCAATAAGGAATCCTTTTCCCAAGAGTAAAGGTAGATCGATGTCCTAAAAAGGCTGTCACAGGCAATTGAACCCAAAGTAAGACCCCCTCTGCCCCAGTGGTAACAGCATGATGCCATGGGGAAGTTTTGAAGAACTTCTGGATTTCAGTGTTCCAGATGTGCCCAGCACTCTCTCAAGCCAAACAGAAGGGGACATTGGGTCTTTTCAACAGACTGGGGCTGAGGACTAGGCGTTTCAGCAGTGCTGAGCAGGATGTGCAACCAAGAGGGACCAGCATCCTCCAAGGACACAGCAACACTTATGTGCATTCCCCAAGCAAGGCTGGTCTCACCTTTGCAGAGAATGAACTTGAGTTTGCTCTTCTCAGGCATCTAAATGCAATCCCTAGAGCCTCTCAGGATTAGGAGCATTTAAAACAAGCCTTCAGGTGATATCCCCGGCCTTACTGCAGACAGCTCTGTTTCCCCTGCCACTCAATGTGGCTGGTGAAACCCTGCTGCTCAAGTGATGGGGCAGTGACAGCAGAGACAAAGCACCTTCAGTTTTAATTTAATCTGGTTCTATGTGGATGGAGCATGAGTTGCCCCCTAACTCAAGACCCTCTTTGGCAGCACAGACTGCCCTCCAGCCCCCAACATCCCCCAGAGCAGTGGGTCAGAGCCGGACTGTCAATCCCTCCTCTCCCTGCTCAGGGATGCTTGCTTCAGTAGACATAAGCCAGAGAGGCTTTCGATGAGCAGCCTGAACACCTGAACATACACTTCATTAACCAAAGTATAATTAGGGGAATTACACATGCCACTCGTGGGAGTGAAAGTCCAGATTTAATTAGATGAAAGGCGAGACCTCTGGTCCTCCATTTGCCCATGTTCAGATGGCTCCTCTGGGGAAGCTGGGCTGATGAGGGACACTTACTGCTTTGCTAACAGCCATCCGCAGCTCCACAGCACCGCCGAAGTTTTTGGTCAGGGCTCTGGTGACAGGGACGTAAGCCATGGGGATGACTTCGATGGGAATTCCCTTCTTCCATTGCTCCCCAAGGCTTTCTGACTTTTTCCTGAGGACATGGTTTGAGGTGGGATCAGACTCAGGCATTACATTGCTAACACCATTATCGCATCGCCTCTCGCAGACCCCTCAGGCATAACACCCTGAGGGCACAGCAATCAGTTCACACTGATTAATGTGTAGGAAGAACCAGTTCAATGGATGATTTATTCACTCATAAACCCTGTTTTGACATGTTTCAGACAAGCAGGACACACTGTTTTTATTACAGCTCTGCAGCAGTATGTACAGAAAGGGAAATCTATTCTGTGCTGACAGTCACTGAGCTCAAACAGCAGAGCAGCCACTTCCCCACATTTCCTAAGCAGGCCTGCTGAGCTGAAAATTAAGAAAAGCTAAACTGAATTGCTAAAACACTGGGAATCAGGCTCATTTCCACCTATTCCTGCTCCCTTGACCCACTGGAAGGAAAACAGTGGCCTAACACAGGACTATCTGAATCCTCCTCTAGGACAGAGGTGTAATGAATAGTAATATTCTCACCTGTAATCAGCAATAACAATGAAGCACTTTGCATATCCTGCAACTATCTTCTCCTGTGTCAAGCAGCCACTGCAAGGGGGAGAAAACAGAAATAAAACAGTCAGAAAACATCAGATTGCTCCTCAATGTGCTCAATGGCTTTGAAATCCAGTCCCCTCTATCATGTTCTTGTTCATTTTGGTGCTGCCACTGCCCCACACCAGTGCCCCTTCCCCTGCCACTTCACTTTATCCCCCTTGTCCCTCACACACACTTGGTCAGGAGCCATATCCCATTGCAGGTGCATGCACAGCATCCCCTCAGCCTCTCCAGCCCACGCCAGACCATTGGCAGCCAGAAAGGGATGCTCAGAGGCCACCCGCCACCAGCACCATGCACAGGACAGCAAGGCTCACCCGCCACCTTTGATAAGGTTGAGGTCAGAGTCCACTTCATCTGCTCCATCGATGGCAACATCGAGCTGTAGGGAGAGGAGGAACTTGGTGTGGAAACCCCTCTCGTGCAGCTCTGAGGCACTGCTCTTTGTGCAGCTCAGGATCCAAGCAGCAGACGGAAATGACACTAGAGCTGGGACCACCTTGATGCCAGCCTGACTATAGAGCAGCATCCCAAGGGTACCAGTCCCCACTAAACCACAGGCATGTGAGAGCAGGGGAAAGAAAACCCAAAACCTAATTGCTGGCCTGCAAGGACATCACTTTAGCTTCTAGTGTCACTTGAGGACCAGCATGCAGGCAGGGAGCTCACGGGGGAAATATTGGTGACAGTTCAGCAACACAACATCCCTGTCTCAACCTGGAAGAGATTCCGCCTGCAGGGAACCCAGCTCAGCAGCCTATTCACTACCTAAAGCATCAAGCAGTAAGACACAGGCTGGGGAAGAACATAAACTAACCCACGTTCTGCAGTATGGCTGCCTAAACTCATATGGTCAGGGGAGCACAAAGGAGCCTGGTGCTTTATGAAGGACCAGGTTAGAGGAAGGTCGGGTGAGGTCTCACCTCTGTGGTCCTTACCTCTGGATGTCGGTCCAAGTCGCTTAGGGTTAAGCCGTTCTGCAGGATCAGCTGACGGGCCTGTGCACCAAGAAGACAGCAAACACCATTTGCTGGTGGCAAACACCATTTACTGGTGGCAAACACCATTTACCAGTGGCAGGAAAGGAAAACAGTCTCATGGTGTCAATCCTTCAGCTGCAGCAAGGATGGATTCTCCTTAGAAGAGTTCCACTGCTCCACCCTGAATCTGGAGAGGCTGCAGCCAGCAATGGGGATGCATGGCAAGGAGAAAATGATGCTCCCACACCAGATTAATCAAAGGAAAACCCTGCTGCTGATTTGAACTAAAGGGCTCAGATGCTGCAACAGGACTTGTGGGTTCGGGTCTCTCTGTACAAAATAGCAAGAGGTCCCATCAGCTTGGTGGGAATGGCTTGTATCTAAGCATTAGAGCACATATGGGGGTTTTGAGTCTTGTATTGTCTCAGCTTGGGCATCATTCTCCTTCATACACATCCAGCCCTCTGATTCCCTTCAGCTGAAAAATGGGAGCAAGAAGAAGTATTTACACCACAGTGATGCGGAGCTAACAATGAAGATACTTTTCATATTGGAAACAAACAAGCAAACAAACAAGGTTATAAAGAAATGTCCAACCCGTGGAAGAGTGGGAAGCTTCTGAAACAGGTACTTGGCAGCTCCAGCCTCCTTTACTGAAGTTGTGGCCGTGTATTTCCCTCTAGTGGCAATACAACACAGAGCACCCACAGTGACCTTCCACTCAATCCATCAGTTTAAACAGAGACTCGTGGAATTGTTTAGGTTGGGAAAGACCTTTAAGATCATCAAATCCAACCACTAATGTAGCACAAACAAGTTGACCATTAAACCACATCCCCGTGTGTCACATCTACATGTTTTTTAAATACCTCCAGGGCTGGAAAACTCCAACATTGCCCTGGGAACTTGTTCCAATACTCGACCACCCTTTGGGGAAGGAATTGTTCCTAATATCTAATCTAAACCTGCCCTGGTGCAGCTTGAGGCCGGTTCCTCTTGTCCCATCCCTTGTTCCTTGGGAGCAGAGCCCAGCCCCTCCTGGCTCCATCCTCCTGTCAGGCAGTTGGAGGGAGCCATCAGGTCTTCCCTGAGCCTTCTCCAGACTGAGCCCCCCAGGTCCCTCAGCCCTTCCCCATCACACTTGTGCTCCAGGCTCTGCACCAGCTCCGTGCCCTTCTCTGGCCCTGCTCCAGCCCCTCAATGTCTCTCTTGTAGTGAGGGGCCCAGAGCTGAACACAGGATTCAAGGTGCTGCCTCACCAGTGCCCAGTGCAGGGGGACAGTCACTGCCCTAGTCCTGCTGCCGCACTGGTGCTGATACATGGCAGGATGCTGTTGTCATCTTGGCTGCCTGGGCACAAGCTGCTCATGTTCAGCTCTGTCCATCAGCACCCCCGTGTCCTTTTCCACTGATCAGCTTTCCAGCCACTCTTCCCCAAGTCTGGAGCACTGCATGGGGTTGTTGTGCCCCAAGTGCAGAACCCAGCGTTGAGCCTTGTTGAACCTCATACAATTGGTCTTGACCCATCAATCCAGCCTGTCCAGATCCCTCTGCAGAGCCTCCCTACACTGAGACAGATCAACACTCCCCCCCTGCTTGGTGTCTGCAAACTGACTGAGGGTACACTTATCCCCCTCCAAGAGGAGTTCCAGCTTACAGAACCTTGAATTGGTTGTCTGCATTACAAATCATCACCTAAATGAGACTCCCTGCTTGTATGGACTCTGCCCAAGTCTGAACTCCACACCATGCTGTAGCTTGACCAAGAAACCCCAGTGCAATAGCCTGGGATCAACCAATTCCCCTGTATTTTACCCACTAACACAGTGCATTCAGTTGCATGTACTGGCATCCCAGAAACATTAAGACAAGTTAGCAAGTGGTACTGCTGGCAATGAGCTATGATCTGAATCGCTTACGGTGGCATTTCATAGCATGCAGTGTTAACACCCATGGGCTGCAGACTCTTGACTGTGCCCTAGGTTTGCCCTGAGTACTCACAATATAACAAGAATAAAACCCAGTGGGTTTCCATTCATCACAAGGCGTCCATGAAGAGGAACGTCAGGAACTGAAAGCATTGAAAAATCACTGCGCTGCACATGCAGGCCCCATCCTGAACAGGCTTGGAGTCAGCAATGTGGGAACAAGGTGGCTTTCTTCAGGCTCTCTGCTTGGCAGGCAATGGAGCAGAGCAGCAGGAACCAAAGCAGAGCTGCCACAGCAGGGGAAAGGTGATAACTGCCCAGCACTTGCCAAGAACGGTCTCACCCCGTGCTCTCGGCACACATCCAGGTGAAAAGGAGAAACACAGAAGCCAAGGGTCAGATACTTACCCTGGCTCTAGCTTTACTGGTGGTGATGGAATAACCCAACCTGACAACAAGGAAGGGAGGAGAATAAAAACTCACTGAAACCAAATCTTCCTTGCCACCGACCTCACGCAGCCATTTACACCTGTACATAGCAAAAATAGGATGCTGGTTTGCTGACCTGGGAGTGCTTCAATCGGGATTGGTTTGGGTCTAAGAGATGGCAAAAGATAGGAGGCAGCCCTGTGTCTGGGGGATATTGGGTCCTACAAGTGTATGATCTACCTTTTCCCCTTTACAGCGACCTTTTGGTTTTAGAGTAGCATTACACAAGCTATGTCAGCATTTCAGGGCAGGACAGGCTCCAGCCCACAATCACTGCAAGAGCTTTATCAGTATTTTCTGCAAGACCTAGTAACTGACCTCAGAGCCCCAGGTTCCAACGGGACACGTTACGTCAAGACGGGGATCACCTTAGACATGTCAAAGACAGACTCTCACCACAGTCTACAGATGCGACAGAAGGACTGATAAAGGTTAAAAAAAGGAAAAAGGAAAGTAGTTTTTACTGGTTTTGTCTTTTGCAGCAGTTTGCATTGTACCCCAGTTGGCCACTGGTTGTTTGCAACAGCCAGGAAAAGAGCAACTCCCATCAGCCCATACTCTCACTTAAAGAACATCTGCAGGGTAAGAGGATTTTAACTGTTCATATAATCACAGACTCATTTAGGTTGGAAAAGAGCTTTAAGATCATTGAGTCCAACCGTTACCTCAGCACTGCCAAGGCCACCACTAACCCATGGCACTAAGAGCCACTTTTACACATCTTCTACATACCCCCAGGGATGGGGACCCCACAACTGCCCTGGGCAGCCTGTTCCAATGCTTGACAGCCCTTTCAGTGAAGCCATTTTTCATACTATCCAATCTAAACCTCCCCTGGCCCTTCTTGTTGATGGGCATCACACTTGCTAATGTTCAGCCAACTGGGACCTTCCCATTGAGCCAGGACTGCTGGTAAATGATGGGAATTGGCTCAGTAAGCACTTCCACCAGTTCCCGCAGCACCCTTGGGTGGATCCCATCCAGCCCCACAGACATGTGTGTCCAAGGTCACTGATCATTTCCCCTTGGATTATAGGGCTTCATTCTGCTCCCCATCCTTGTCTTCCAGCTCAGGGGGCTGGGTACCCCAAGAATAATTGGTCTTGCTATTCAAGACTAAGGCAAAGAAGGCATTAAGTACTTCAGCCTTTTCCTCATCCTTTGTCACTGTTTTCCCTACCATATCCCATAAAGGATGGAGATTATCCTTAGCCCTCCCTGCATTGCTAATTTATAGATACATTATTTATTGTCTTTTATGGCAGCAGCCATAGTAGTTGGGCTTTAGCTCTTCTAGTTTCTCCCTACATAACCTCACAGCACCCTTGCAGTCCTCCTAAGGTTCCTGCTCCTTCTTCCAGAGGTCATAAACTCTCCTTTTCTTGCTGAGTTCCAGCCAAAGCTCCCTGTTCCGCCAAGCTGGTCTTCTTCCCTGATGGATCATCTTTTGGCATATGGGGATGGCTGCTCCTGTGTCCTCTCAGATTTCCCTCTTGAAGAACGTCCAGCCTTCTGGACTCCTCTGGCTTTCAGGACTGCCAAGGGACTCTGTCACCCAGGCTCCTAAACAGGCTAAAATCAGCCCTCCTGAAGTCCTGGTTCTGCTGACTCTGCTCCTTGCTTCTCCAGGAGTTATAAACTCTTACCACGTTGTTATCGCTATGCCCAAGACTCTCACCATGGCCATGCCTTGCTGGCCTTCCTCCTGATTCGTACCAATAAACACTCAAACCTATCATCAGCATCATTAAGCTCCAGACAGTCAAAGCACTCCCTAACATACAGAGCTAACCCACCTCTCCTTCCATGCCTGTACCTTCTGAGGAGTTTATAGCCATCCACTGCAGCACTTCAGTTGTGCCAGTCATCCCACCATGTTTCCATTATGGCAGCTCTGTCATAGCTTTCCCACTGTGCAATGGCTTCCAGCTCCTTCTGTTTGTTGCCCATGCTGTGTACATAAATACAGATACACTTCAGCTGGGCTGTTGATTCCATCCCTTTTTTTTGGGCTAAAAGACCCAATTCCCACAGGGGCTTCTGTGGTTTCTAACACATCAATAACCCTGGTGAACTTGCTGCTGCATGGATTTCCATCCCCTACCTCCACTAAGACTGAAGGACCTCACTAGCACACTATCCCTCAAACACTGGTGTGCTGCCCCCAGGCTGATCTCTGGTGAGTCTGGTTTGATTCCATTGTCCCTTCAGATGTAGTTTAAAGCTCTTTCAAAGAGCCCTGGTTACTCCTGCACAAAGATCCGCTTCCCCCTTTGAGTGTGGTGTACCCCATCTGTCACCAGCAGGCCTGGTGCTGAGTAAGCCAACCCATGATCATGGTGACACCAGGCTTGGAGCCAGGCCTTGATCTGCTGGCTCTTCCTGCTTCTTCCCTCATCATTCCCTGCCACTGGAAGGGTGGAGGAGAACAATCAGATTTTAGGGTAACTCAGGTTGGTCTCTCCCCAACCTCCACGTCAAAGCAGGGTCAGCTACCAGGTTGCTCAAGGCTTTACCCACTCGGGTCCTGAACACCTCGAAGGATGGACTCTGCCCAGCCTGCCCCACTGCCTGATTGTCCTTGAGGTGAAGAAGCTGGGACAGAAGTACAACCCCAAGCTCCACACCAGGACCATGAGGACACATGCCCAATTCTTAGAGTGGGGCATTGCCACCCAGCCTCAAAAACCCCATGGATGGTCCCCACCATGTCACCTCTCCCTCTCCAATGGAACCAAGGTTAACATCTTGCTCCTGTGCAATGTGTTCCCACCTCAGGGAATAGAGGCAGAGAAACCAAAGCCAGTTGCCTGGAGGCATGGAAGCAGCTCAGAAGCTTCCTCAGCAGCTCTGCACTTCACCATGTTCTCCCTGCAAACCTCTCAAGAGTTGGCATGGCATGAAGCAATTCCTGCAAAAGCTGTGCAGCAAAGGAAAGATGAAGCTTATTTCTCTTCTGCAACTGCTTATAAAAGCCAGTTGATGCATTTCAAACCCTCCTGAAAAACACAAGCTTGCTATTATTGCTTGCAGAATGCTTTCTGCAGTTTTCAGGACTTCGTACAGAATCAAAGCAGACTTAAGTGTCTCCAATGTGTTCTGCATTATGAGTCTGGTTCACCACTAAACAGCACTCTTCCACAAGCGGGATGCAGAGCAAGCCACGTACCAACACTGACATGACCAGCGTTACCACACTGGTTTGAAACACACCTCAAAGCATTACAGCATCCCTGCGGCTCAGGTCAGGGAAACACAGCACCAGCACCATCACCATCCCCATCCCATCTATCTGCAGGCTGCATCACAACTGCTTTCACTGGTGCTTTCAGTTAATCACACCACCATGAGCCAGCCCAGACAGCGGTGTGGTTCCCTCCCACAGCCAAAGGGAAGATCCCCTGTGTGAGTCCGTGCAAAGGAGGAAAGCTCTTACCTGGAAAGACGTCGGGATGCAGACAATTGTCAGGTTCTCCTCTTTAACCCGCTCGGCTGCAGCAAAGAAAAGAAGTCTCAGTTTGTTGCAGAAGGTAAAACAACACCAACTATCACTTTAAGAAATCTCAGTTCCGAGCAGCCCCTTTGAATGAATCACTGCAATTACTTGCTTGGCTTGCAAATAACTCAGGCTCCAAACACAAACAGGTGCCACCCTGCTTAGGCTGAGGCTCTGTTTCTAGGGTCAGAAGGGTTTAAACACCCACCCTGGCTCAGCCCAAGGCATCACGAGCCATTAACCTTTGTGTCTCCAGCAGCAGAGGAGCCCTGTCAGCAAATGTCACCTGGGAAATAAGCCCCATTCCCCCCTCTCACTCCATTAGACAGGTTTTAGCTACACTCCTTGTAAACAGCAGCTGTCTGAAAGGTTTTCTGGCTTGTTGCCTTGGGGAACAACACATTCATTTATTACAGAACATTTAAATATATGGCAGGGAAAGGACTAATAAAATACAGTATTCCGTTAAATGGAAGGAAGTATTTCCTCCCCCAGGTTAACCTCAAATGACTAAAATCTATTACTAAGATATCATTATGGACAAAATGTTATTTTAGTAATTACAATACTTGGGCACAAGCCAGCAGCCCAGGCGTCAGAGGCAGCTCTCACACCACAGCAAGCACACGGGCTGCATGCTCCATGTAACGCTGCTGTGGAAGGGCTGAAGACACGATACGTGAGGCTGTGTGCTGTTACGAACCCCATCCCAGTGCTAATGCATCCAGTTGACATGGCAAGTCAGAATTTGCAGCCTGGAACAGGCACTCCACTTTAAATACTGCACCCATTCATTCAGAGATCGATTCTATGTAGTTGGGAGTGGTGGCAATACTGAACCCAACCCAGAAAGCTGAACCGCAGCTCCCAGACAACTGTACTACAGACACAGTGAGGAGTGAGGTGGATGCCAGGGGCAGGCACAGCACCATCCCTTCTGCTTCCCTGCAAAGCAAAGCTCTGTGCTATGCTCAGACCTCAGCACCACCTGCCCTCTGTGGGTGACACTGCCCAAGGGAGCTGGAGGTGACAAGGGGACTTCCCAACCACACAAAGCCACCCATGTGGGACACATCGAGCTCTGCTTCCAACGAGAATCCCCCTCTGAATCCAAGCAGGACCCTCAGGAACAACAGACCTGATCCTGCGCTCCCAACCCACCACGGCATCCACTGCTGCTCTGGTTTGCATCCAAGCAAAGCAGGACAAGGTACAGCACCTCCACCGGCAGATCTGCCCTAGGGCTGAGAATGCCCTGTGAAGGGAACCTGAAGCCTCTGTAATGAGGCATGGGGATAATTGCCCTCATACTGCCTTTGCAGAAATGCATTAGCTTCTCTTGAATATGTTGCTGAAATGTTCTGAATCACACCTGGAACAAACCTGCACCTGGGGCAAGCAGGTAAAGCTAGCTACGAGGTATGAAAAATGCAGTGGGATTTCACATTCCTTTCTGTTACACCTCCTCAGTACCCTCAATGTGAATAACGTGGATGCGAGCAACCAGCGTGAGCTGCATACAAATGGGTTAACGGAAGCAGCGCAGCTGCATGGCCCAAAGCCACAAAGCAAGTCAGGACTGGGGTAGAGCTGGAATGAAATGCAGGAGTTCAGCTCCAGTTTGTGGTGGGTGCCAGAAAAGCGCTTTGCCTGGCTCTATAGGAGAACAAGTGGTAAATCATTACCTCCTCGGGACTCTCTGTGCAATATATTTGGAGAACAAGACCCAGTTTTAGCCTTCAGCTTCGAGGAGGAGACAGCAGTTGGTGAACAGAGCTGACACATCAGCTCTCAGTCAGCATCCAGATGATTTAGCATGGTTTTGATGTAGCTGGGGCAGCGGGGCAAGGGGAGGGATAGGAAGAGGAGCATCCTACCTAATCGATGCACCGCGTGGACTATCGTAGAACCACTTCCAATCCCAAGAACTTGATTGTTCTGCAAACCAAAGAGAGACAGAGGAGAGCTGTTACTGGGGGCTCAGCACAAGGGCTTCCCACTTTTCCTGGCGGATTCGACATTATAAACACATGCAGTGGAACCTTGCCCAGAGATGCACACTGACACATATCATCTTAGCACGCTGCAGGCAAGGAAGGGAACACACTGTGCCAGAGAGGGCACAACCCTGTCTGTTGCTAAGGCACTTTAAGCTACTCACCCCCTTATTGAAGGGCACTTATTAAATACCACCCTGGTCTGAATCTCAGGGTGTTCAATGCACACTCACTGCTGGTTGCTGGCACTCCATGCATCCTCTCCTGGGAGTTTCAGACAATACCACAGAGGAAGAAGCTGAAAGAACCTCAAGATAACATCTCCCAAGGAAGCCACACAGTAAAAGCATGGGTTTGCAGCCAACTGTATTGTTAGTAAACAGTACACATGCACCAGCAGCTACTCCTAGGGAATAAAAACTGCCTATAGGAGAGTCCAGCTGCACACTTGAAAGATGGGTGAGCCTGGCAGTGTATAATGAAGAGGATCCTCTTTTAACCACAGCTCAGCCCTGGCCTTTCCCTGCTTATGGTGTGGTTAATGAAGGGTCACTAATATCTCACCCGTAACACAGACATGCCTCTAAAAGGGGCTGCAGGCTGATGGTGGATGGGTTCAACTGTGTTACCTCTCAAGAGGATGCCCTGCCATGTAGATCTGTTTACTATCAACTCAGTCTCACTGAGAGCTAACCGCAGCCTCTCGTGCACTTCCCGTTTCCAATGTACTTCCCCTTCTTTGGATGGGATCCAAAGCTTAAATTGAATTAAGGAGGCCCAATATCACTACAGAGACTCCAGATGAGAAAGACCTGAAGCCAGCCAGAGATGCAGGCACAGAGCTGGTGTGCGTTATCTCTTGGACATTAGATGGGTCTGGAGCTCTTTCTCCACGTGCAGCAGATCCAGAGTTCAGCAGCTATGGAAAAAACCACACCTGCAGCATTTCAACCAGCTCAACTCTTACACAAGCACAGAAGCTGGCAAGGTGGAGCTCAGGACAGGTCATACTCCCATAGGATTAATGATTTATCTTGCTTCTGCAGGTTGAAAGCTCAAAGAAAACAGAGTTCTCCAAACCCCAGCACACAACCAGGGACTCGGCTCATATCCCAGCCCTCAGTAACCACCGTGACCCTGCAAAAGGCAGGGAAAGCAGGAGACAGCTTTCTGCACGCCTGCAATGGTGACAGCAGAAACCCAATAGGTCCCAAGGTTCCTCAGTTTCACCTGCCCCATGGACGAGCCAAGTGTGGCCAGCCAAGGAAGGGGAAGCAAAGCTGGTGAGAACACTGGTACTACATGTCCTAAGAGACTTGTTTTGATCTGGGAAGAGGCAGTTTCTCCTCTTTACCCTCATTTCTACACGGTGAGACAGCTTCTTGGAGCAGCTGGATGGCCAAAGGGATGGCAAAAGCCTCACTATCAGCAGCTTCACTGTAATGAAGAGGGAAGAGCTCAGAAGGGTCCCAGCCCACCACTGGCAATAAACTTGAAGGTATTTATTCAGTGATCACAGAACCAACCAGGTTGGAAAAGCCCTTTAAGCCCTCTAAGCTCATCCAGTCCAACCAACTAGCACTGACAAGGCCACCACTAACCACGGCACTAAGGCCTCGCCTCCACGCTGTGTGAACAGTCACAGGGACAGTGACTGCAGCCCTGCCCTGGGCAGCCTGTTCCAATGCCTGAGCACCCTTTGGGGAAGGAATTGTTCCTCAGCTCCATCTAAACCTGCCCTGGTGCTGCTTGAGGCCGCTTCCTCTTGTCCCATCCCTTGTTCCTTGGGAGCAGAGCCCAGCCCCTCCCGGCTCCATCCTCCTGTCAGGCAGTTGTGATGAGGGGAGAAGTGTCCTTCCTTAGGCCAGGGCAAGACCTTGGGCTAAGTGGGTTTCGCAAATGAGCAGTTTAAGCCAGTCTGAACTGGTGCTGTCACAGCCCCTGCCTTACTGCAGCTCCCACCTCTCCCTCCTCCATTCCAACCCAGCCAGACCAGGGGCAAAACCAGCCATAAACCATCCACCTTTAAAACAGGGGCAGGACAAACACCGGGGAGAAGCAGAGCACAGGGTCAGTGTGCAAGGGGCAGGTCCAGCTCACAGCACTGAGGAGCAGCGCTCCATGCAAAGAAATGACATTTCAGGTTGTTCTGCTAAAGCCCCAGCAAACAAAGCCAAGGCACTGACCCACAGCATAGCTGAGGACCCATGTATGGACACTGGGAGTGGAGTCAGCAGCAACCACAGCACTTCCTCAGTTAAACAAAGGGTGTAGAGACGCTGCTTAGCATTACAGATATGGACAACGCACATGGAGTGGGTATCAGCAGCACCACAGGGGCTAGTGGGTCCAATGCAAGTTTATGCAAAGAACAGGAGATAAATACAGTGCAAAACCTAAAGTTTCCTCTTATGAACGCTCAGTCCACCCATCTTTTCACTTCTAACAAAGATGCTGACAGGGCCAGGGCCTGCCTTCAGAGCTGATGTGGAAATGCAAAGCCAGCTCTGCCCAAGCAGCTTATGGCTCTAAAGCCCCAAGCCCTGTGCCAGCCCCACTCCTCCGAGCTGTCAGAGCCTCACAGCCCATGACTCCTGAGGTTGGTCATGCAGTGTGCACTCCAGTATTGGGGAGCTCTGTGGGCAAACACACCAACCTGGCTTTAATAAAAACAATTATTGTTATTATATTTAGTAACACAAAGAGAGAAAAGTTCTTTCCTAATCCCCCCCTCCCCAGGTTTACATCTGCCGCAGGCTGCATGAAGTGCAAGCACAGCTAAGGATGGGTGAGAAGGAGAATGCCAAGTGAGGAGCCCCATCCAGTACCCCCGGTGCCATGGATTTACAGCACCTTAACCTTTGTTAAACAGAAGAGATCTGTCCAACACAACCAAACCCTGAAGTCACTGACGTCTCCCACGTCTCTGCCGTGCAAGGAAGGGAATCTGCAGCTTTGCTTTTGGAGATAACACTGCTCCCACCGTTAACAGCCAACAACCACACACAAAACTCTCCCTTAGAAAGAGCAACTGCACCCTGACAGTGCAAACTGGAAGGGAGATGGGTTTTCTCTGACGGCTGAGCCCCCCTAACTCCTTGGTGGTGCCTCCAACCGGCTTCTCCACCACTGCTTCGAGCCAGCCTGCGCACCGAGCACTGCGGTATTACCCCAGACACTGCCTATTTGACTTACTCAGAGGGGCACTGAACTTTAATCAGCTGCAGCATGGCCAGAAACATTGTCCAAGCCTGCTTCACCATACGGCAGCACAAAGGCTAGTATTTCATCAGGAAAAGTCCAAAATGAAGAGTCACCTTCTGTCCCACATCAAACCGGATAACCCACAGTACGGTCCTGCCTTGGCTCCACACCTTGCGACACGAGTGCTTCCTCAGTGTGCAACTTTAGGGCATGCTTTGGGTAAAAAAGAGGGGTTTAATGCAACTACCGGTCCGCTCCCCAGGCTCCCTCACCCCACAGACTGCCTTTGAGCTCACTGGCCTGGCAGGGGTAGATCTCACATACATAGGTGTGCTTTCTGCAGGCAGGTACAGAGTGCGCAGAGGAAGCCCAGGCTGCAATATAAGTGAACATTATGGGATATCAAGGAAGTCACCAGGATGCTAACCTGAAGTGGGAAGCAGGAAGGAAAAGGAAACTTCCCCCCCCCCTCACTGCTATAATCAACCTTCTTGGCACTGACTCTAGGCCAGTTTCATCACCGCTGTTGCAACAGGGTTTGCACAGCAAACACTGCGATAAACCAGTGCGTGACTTTAACCGTTGATCTCCCAAGTGTTCACAATCAGGCTGTGACAAACCTCAAGCAGATCCGGTCCTATCTGAGCTTTGAAGGTTCCATGAAAGCCCCTTGCTGCACTCCCTTTCCTGCAGAGGATAAGACATGACCCCCTGGTAAGGGGCTGTTGCTCTTTGCTTAGGTGCTCAGAAATAGGGTGAAGCACTGGAGCATCCCAGACTTGGGAAAAGGAGATGGACATGGCATTATCCTGAACTCCAACCACAGCCCAGCTTGCAAGAGGGTGCATGGTGAATGCTTGGAGATGCAGGACATTGAGCCATGCACTGGGCGAGCACTGATGGGAAGGGAAAAGCAGTTTTCTCCCTTCTCTCCAGGCTAAAGAACCGCAGTCCAAAGCAAAGGAGGAACAGGCTCGGTGGGACACAACGGTCCCTCCTTGCATCCCAGGACTGTCCATGCTACAGCGGCAGGTTGGGTTGTGCATGCACGCCATGCACCTCAGAGCTGCTCCATCCACTGGAGGGTATCCGTGCAGCCCAAAGTCCAACCATGCACCGGCAAGCTCCATGCACCCCACGGTCACTGCTTGCACTGTGGAGGTCCCTGCATCCCCGAGCCTGTTCCTGCAGCCCAGGTCCATCCATGCACTAAGAGACTCCGTGCTCCCTATGGTCACTCCATGCAGTGGGGGGTCCCTGCACCACAGAGCCTGTTCATGCACTGGGAAGCTCTGTGCACCCCATGTCCGCTGCATGCATTGGAGGAGTGTCAGCATCCCGGGGCAGCTCCAAGCACCCTGGGATCCGTCCTCACGCCGGGAGGCTCCGTGCACCCCGTGGCTGCTCCGTGCTCTGGGGGTCCCTGCACCCCAGGATCCCTTCATGCTTCGGGAGGCTCTGTGCACTCCACGGCCGCTCTGTGCTTTGGGTGTCTCCGCAACCCGGAGCCCGTCCGTGTTCCAGGAATGCTCCATGCACCCCGCAGCTGCTCTGTGCTTTGAGGGTCCCTGCACTCCAGAGCTTGCCCCTGCACTCCGGGAAGCTCCGTGCACTTCGTGTCCCCTCTGTGCTTTGGGGGTTCCTTTACACCGGAGCCGGTCCGTGCTCCGACGGGCTTCATGCACCCGTGTCTGCTCTGTGCTTTGAGGGTCCCTTTACACCGGAGCCCGTCCGTGCTCCGACAGGCTTCATGCACCCCGTGTCCGCTCTGTGCTTTGAGGGTCCCTTTACACCGGAGCCCGTCCGTGCTCCGACAGGCTTCATGCACCCCGTGTCTGCTCTGTGCTTTGAGGGTCCCTTTACACCGGAGCCCGTCCGTGCTCCGACAGGCTTCATGCACCCCGTGTCCGCTCTATGCTTTGAGGGTCCCTGCACTCCAGAGCCTGTCCATGTACCCCGTGGCCACTCTGTCATCTGGGGGTCCCTGCACCCCGAAGCCCATCCGTGCTCCGAGAGGCTCCGAGCACCCCGTGTCCGCTCCGTGCACTGGTCGGTCCATGCACCCCAGAGCCTGTCCCTGCACCCCGGAGCCCCTCCATGCTCCGGGATGCTCCGTGCGCCCCTGGGATCCGCGCCCCCCGTTGCCCCCCATGCCCCGGGATCCGCGCGGTCTCACCTGGACGTGCTTGTCCACGGCCGCGCAGGCAGCCAGCCGCTTGGCCTCCTCTGCCATGGTGCCGCCGAGCCGCCCGCGGGTGAAGCCGCGCCGCCACGGCCCCGCTCGGAGCCTCCCCGGCGGCCGGGCGGCCAGCGCCGTGCTGCGGAGCGGGCCGGGCCGGCCGAGGAGCCGCATGCCGCCACGGCCCGCCCCCGGGGGGGTCCCGCTCGGGCTGCAGGCCTGGGCCGAGCCGGCTCCCTTCCTCCTCCTCCTTCTCCTCCTCCTCCTGGAGGCTGGGACTTGTAGTGCTGCGCGCTGCGAACTACAGCTCCCACAATGCATGACCGGCCCGCCGCAACACCGGGGCGACGTGTGCGGGTGATGCCTGCGAGTACGTGTACACCTACAGCGGGCTGGGCAGGGGTGCAGCGGCTGAGGCTTTGCCGTAACGCTCAGAGGAATGGGAAGTGTCCCTGCGGGAAGTGCTGAGGAAGAGAGAGGGTGCCTGGGAGACCTGCACGGCACAGGGAGAGCTGGGATTCACCTGACCTCTGGGCTTACGGAGGTGTAAGGAAGAGCCTTCCTTGGATGTGTGCTCATGATCAGGGGACTGGAGCACCTCCCGTATGAAGACAGGCTGAGAAAGTTGGGGCTGTTCAGCCTGGAGAAGAGAAGGCTGCGTGGAGACCTCATAGCAGCCTTCCAGTATCTGAAGGGGGCCTATAGGGATGCTGGGGAGGGACTCTTCATTAGGGACTGTAGTGATAGGACAAGGGGAAATGGGTTAAAACTTAAACAGGGGAAGTTTAGATTGGATATAAGGAGGAAATTCTTTACTGTAAGGGTGGTGAGGCACTGGAATGGGTTGCCCAGGGAGGTTGTGAATGCTCCATCCCTGGCAGTGTTCAAGGCCAGGTTGGACGAAGTCTTGAGTGACATGGTTTAGTGTGAGGTGTCCCTGCCCATGGCAGGGGGGTTGGAATTTGACGATCTTAAGGTCCTTTCCAACCCAAACCATTCTATGATTCTATGATCTGGATTGCTAAGGGATTTTTATGTCCATTGGGGATTAAGGAGTGGGGAGCCAAGGACAGCCCTGGCTGGGAAAGAAACAGTGTCACACAAGTAGGAACACTGGTGTGACAAAAAGTGCTGATCCTCCAAGCACCGTGTTATTGACCATCAGTCACTAGTCCTCCCTCCCCACAGGAGGGTCAGGATAAAACCCAGTTGAGGTTTTCTGCCCTGCAGCACACAGAGCTTTCTCCTCCCGCCCCCCATATTTTTTTTCCCCCATGAGGGTGCTGAGGTGCTGGCACAGGGTGCCCAGAGAAGCTGTGGCTGCCCCATCCCTGGCAGTGTTCAAGGCCAGGTTGGACACAGGGGCTTGGAGCAAGCTGCTCCAGTGGAAGGTGTCCCTGCCCATGATAGGTTGGAACTGGATAAGCTTTAAGCTCCCTTCCAATTCCAACCAGTACATGATTCCTTGATTCCTCACACAAGCACACACTCATCCTGGGCTGGCATCTGCTTAAACTGTTTCTGAAAAACATGAGAGGCAGATCATGGCATCAGAATCACAGAATGGTTTGGGTTGGAAAGGACCTTGAGATCATCCACTTCCAACCCCCTGCCATGGACAGGGACACCTCACTTTAGACCCTGTTGCCCAAGACTCTGTCCAAGCTGGCCTTGAACACAACCTTTGAGTCTGTCTGCATTTTCAGTCCTGAGGTGACTGTGAACGGTCATCTCAGCTTCTCGTTCTGCATTCCCAGAGCTGCAGGTATTTGCTCCTTACTACTCGCTCCAATGTGTAGAGAATAATATTTTCTTATAATTCTTACTTTATAATTCTTTTTATATATAATTCTTCTTACTTAATAATTCTTACTTTATTTGCATCACAGAAAAGCCGCTGTTAGCTTCTTTATTTTTAATCCTGTGCATGACTGACTTGTTTTGTTGCCAACCTCAACAATTCTGCTGTGATTTTTAACGGCTATAAACGTTTCCTTTTGTTTTCACTCCAGGCTGTGAACAAAGGGCTGGCAGTTCAACAAAGACTCTGTTATCGTCACCCACCCTGGTTATCTGGGTCCGGCAAGGCCTTACCTTTCTGTACAGAGCAGGTGACTTGCTATTAAGAGCAGCACGTGGTGGCTATAGAGTCATTCAGTGCTTTCTGCCAGCTGGCAACGATCTTTCCTGGAAGTTACATGCTTTAGAGTGTAAATACACACATCTAGTGGGATGTATAGCTCAGAAAGAATCAAACCGAAGCACTGTGTTCTTCCATGGTGCATTAATGGTGACACTGACTGAGCAGCTGACGGGGTTTGGGGTTATTCCTGCCGTATCCTCAGTGTTTGACCTCTGCCTGAAACAAAAACTGGTCACTGGCATTCCACACAGATCCCAGAAGCCCATCCATACGTCTCTTGAATCCCACCGGAGCAGGGAGCTTTATCCCAGAAGTTAAATAAGGGCTGAGAAACCTGTTTGTACCCTCACAGCAATGGCTGATGACTTTGGCTTGAAACACACCTTACAGTGTGTCTGCCTGGAGGAACACACATTTCCACTGCTAGAGAAGGGGTTGTTCTGTTAGCAATGTATCTGAATCTGCTGGTGAGCTGCAGTTTCAGTGAATGCAAGAAAATCATTCGTTTATGGTGTGCTGAGTCTTGCCTATGCACAAAAATGTGGTGCTGGACATCTTAGAACTGGATTTTCTTCTAGCCCTGTTTGCAAACAGCTCAAAGTCCTTTTGTACAAGCCAGTGTTAGTCCCATGTCAAAGCCCATCCATGAGGCACCTCTCATCCTCTCTGCTGCTGTACAGAGGGGTTGTCTGAACCTGCTATTTGAACAGATATTCTCCTTGTTCCACAGGGTGGTAACAGCGAGGTGGTAGCCCCAGTGAATGGTGGATGAATCCACCCAATGATGGATGGAGCAGCTTGGACCATTGGGCTGCTGAGGGTGGCTGCATGATTCTGGGTGCTGAGTCCTGCATCTGAAGCTGAAATTACATGTTAGGAAATTACACACTAGCTGAGATAACAGCTTGTTGTTGACAGGAAGGGATAATCCTGCTCTTCACTCCTTTCATCTGCCAGCCACATTCGGCCTGGGTATGGGGTTTGTCATTCCTGTACCCCTGTGCTGATTCATCTTGACACATAGACAAAAAGACCCAGTTTCTCCTTGCCAGGTGAATGAGGTTGAACTGGCTCAGCCAAACCTCACCCATAACATCTCTCTGAAGGGCAGTTTTGTAACTCCCCTTCCAGAGCTGCTCTGCTCTAAAACAGCACTGCCCATAAAACGAAGCATTCCCACCTTTTACCAAGTTTTCCTGCCACTTCCATGTGTTGGGAGGTAAAGCAACCAGAAAAATCAAGGTCAGTTTTCCTTGCCCTTCCCTGAGGAAGGCAGCAAGATCAGTCAGTTAGAAGTGGGAAGGCTGTAGGACCATCTGCTGTGGTAGATTTAGCCCATGTTATACCTGCTGCAAAAGTGAATAATGATGGAAATCCATGGGCACAGCAGCCCCTGGGTGTCAGCTGTGTTAACCCAGTCAACTGCATGTCTCCCTCATTTGATAAGGCATGAAACAGATGAAAATCAACCAGACCTATGAAGGCAAAACTTCACCAGCACACTGCTGGAGAAAACAAGTGGAAGGTTGAGCGTTTCTAACTTGTCTTTCCAGATAACCTCTCTTTTTACTTGGCAGTGGTTCTCCAAGCCTGTCATGTCCCAACAATTACATTCTTGCTGCCTAATTTTTTATCCTGTAAACTCCATTCCAGTTTGGTGACATTTCTTCTGAGTAATACGCACTTTATAGAATCCTAGAACGGCTTGGGTTAGAAGGGAGCTTAAAGCTCATGAGTTCCAACCCCCTGCCACGGGCAGGGACCCCTTCCACTGGAGCAGCTTGATCCAAGCCCCTGTGTCCAACCTGGCCTTGAACACTGCCAGGGATGGGGCAGCCACAGCTTCTCTGGTCACCCTGTGCCAGCACCTCAGCACCCTCACAGGGAAGAGCTTCTGCCTAAGAGCTCAGCTCAGTCTCCCCTAGGGCAGGTTCAAGCCATTCCCCTTGTCTTGTCCCTACAGACCCTTGTAAAAATCCCCTCTCCAGCTTTCTTGTTGGTCCCATTTAGGCACTGGAGCTGCTCTAAGGTCTCCCCTTAAGAAGCCTTCTCTTCTCCAGGCTGAACAAGCCCAGCTCTCTCAGCCTGGCTCCAAAGCAGAGCCACTCCTGTCCTCTAACCATCTTCATGGCCCTCCTCCAGACTCGCTCCAACATCTTCACTGCTTGTCCCTGGTTTGACCTGCTGGATGAATTGCTTGGTTTAATTCGGCGTCTGACAAGACATCAGCAAGGGTACTGGTACACGGATGTGGCTTTTTGATGGTCTGGATTCTTGTCGGGAAAGAAGGCTGTTAAGTGATCAACTCCGAGTGGCCCTTGGCACAGGGCAGCCACGAGGTGGCACCCTGGGCTTTGGCTGAGAGCAAGTTATTCAGGAAAAGCAGGCAGATCTCTAGTGGAGTTACATAAAACACCATTCCCATTAACATCCTTCCATCCTGCAAGAACAGGCGTTGATTTCCACATCAATGCTGGTCAGATTTCAAGTTATTGTCATATGACTGAAATAGATCTCTTATGTCAGTCAAAACAGAGTGGAAAATGTGAGTCATGCTTTGAAAAAGGAGGAAGTTTGGTTTTTGTTGGCACCAATTTTTAATACAGAGAGAAAATGATACGGCTGTAGTGCCGTGTTTGCCTTAAGGATTTGTGAATAACATTGTCTATGCCTTAGAGAAACGTTTCCAAAACAGAAAAGGAAGAGCTTTTAGGTTACAACTGTTAATCCTTATGCCTCAGTGGTAAGGAATCTAGGAGGAGTCTAGCAGAAAATGTGTACTGTCATGAAAAACTGCTAAAGTACCCTAAAATAAAAGGCTGCACTTGGAAGACTGCTGATCTGGGGTGGGGAGTGGGAGGAAAATGCAAGAAGGTGAGGTAATACTCAGGCGTGTGATGGGGACACTTGCACAAGGCTGTTGTTTTGCCTTAAGCATAATAAACCTCCATGAACCAGCACAAAAGTGGAGTCTACTGGTGAAGTATTCTCATATTCTGGAACTTGCTGGGGTCTGTGGTTACTGTGCATCTGTCTCCAAGCCCCTGGGAAAATTAGTGGGACAAGAGATAAGTTACTCTTATGTTAAAAGCATGGCACAGAAGTAGTTTTTCTGCCTGGACTGCAAGTATAATGGAGTTTAAAGTTTAAGTGTATTAGAGTTATCCTTCAACGTGACTGTTGAAAACATCACTGTGAGAAAGCCGCCCTGCAGGATGACCTGGAAAGGCTGGAAGAGTGGGGTACCAAGAGCCAATGGAGTTCAACAGGGACAAGTGCCAGGTCTTGCACCTGAGCAAACCCAATCCCGGAATGCAGCACAGGCTGGGATCTGCCCTCGGAGCAGCTCTGCAGAAAGGGACCTCTGGGTCCTGCTGGACAGCAGCTCAGTATGAGTAAAGTGTGCAGGTGCTGCAGAGAAATCCAATGGGATGCTGGGGAACATCAACAAGGGCATCACCAGCAGGGATAAAGATGTGATTATCCCACTGTACTCAGTGCTCATCAGGCCACAGCTGGAACACTGTGTTCAATTTTGGTTCCCACTGTACAAAAAAGATGAGAGGGTCCAGAAAAGGGCCACAAAGATGATCCAAGACTGTGAAGCCGTGTGAAAGGCTGAGAGAGCTGGGGCTCTTGAGGTCCCTTCCAACCTGGAATTCCACGATTCTGTGAAAGCCTAATTTAAATGGGAACAAGTGCTGGGTACAGTTAGTGAGATGAAAGAGGGAGCAGCAGAGAGCCAGTATAAGGGAAGAATTAAAGCCTTTGGCTTGGTTTGCCTAGCAAAATAGAAGCTCTATTTCCAACTCATTGGAAAAGAAAGCAGGAAGAAAAATGTAGGTAGAAGTCCAAAAATGACAATTACAAGCTCTTCAAAGAGTTCACAGAGCGATCAAAGAGCCACAATTAAAAAATCAAGAGAGCAAATACATTGCCAGTTCCTGGTTTATGAGAGGACTGGAGAGAGTGATTCACAATGAAACATGAATAGCTAAAATGGGGAAAGCAGGAAATAAAAGAGTCTTGGTATAAATGAAAAGTTATGAGAAGCAGAGTAGTTATTGGAAGTGAAGCACATCAAAAGAAATCCATAGCTGGCAAGGCTAAATCCCAGAAAACCTTAGTAATAATACAGACACATTACTAGAGGGACATGATTAAAATGTCAATAAAGATGCAGAAGTGTCCACTGAACACTTATGATCTATGTTTGTAAAGAAGCAGGAGGATATGTGGGAGGATTACTTAACAGTGATGTGATAAATTTCAGTCCATTAGTAACCAGTGAAGCTCTTCCAGGGATAACTGTGGCCCAGTGGCTCTGAAACAGCTGCCCGTGTCTGTTGACATTCATCTTCAGTAAACTCTGATACAGCAGGGCAATTCTATAAAGCTAAAAGGTGCCAGGTTGATACCTGTCTTCAGTTGTACAGTATGCAACCACTTCCTGGCTAAATACCAGAAAAAATTATGTATGACTCAATAAAGAATTAGCAATGCCAGTCAGAGGTCTAACAGAAATCTCATTTCATGTTTCATGAAGACACCAAAGAACTCCATTTCCTCTGGAAGGTGTAATAAACTGTTTAAAAGGTTTTGACGTAGGACTGCCACATAAAGCAGTCAGATGCAAAGCCACGCAGCTTTGGTATGCACGTGTACACAGCGGAAGAGAAGCATCGTGCTGTGTGTTCTCTAATGGCCTACAGTCAGCCGTTGCCCCTTTGCAAAGGGGAGGCATCCCCAGGGATATACTGGAGCCTTCCCGACTGCTGGAGACAGATGAACACAGCACCCTCATCTCCACATTCTGGAATGCAATGCTGAAAAGAATGGAAAAGGAGAGGGACATAAAGATGTAATTTAAGCACTGGAGGAGACGCCTTAGAATAGGCACCGAAGAGTTTGCAACTTATTTGGTTATGAAGAAGATAAAGGTATGGCTTGATAAACAACCTGTAAGGGGTGAATACTGACACAAAAGCTCAAGGTAGCACCACAAGTCAGGGCATGATCCATTGCAGGCTATAGGCTGCTGATGTGGGCAACAGGCAGCCTTGGTGATGGGATGCGATGGAGCAGCCCCTCCTGCTCCCCAAAGCAAAGGGGATAATGGTAACTGCTGGAAAGGGGGGAATACCTCCTGAAGGACGCAGAGGTGTGATCTGCTTCCTACAGGAAATCATAATCTGTGAATACATCCAGGGAACATGAGTTGAATATACCACGGATAGATCTCAAAGTTGCTGCAACATCTGGCCAACAAGCTGGGGAAGGCGTTCTTGGGCATACCAGTCACCATGCTGTGTCACACAGAATCAGCCAGGCTGGAAAAGCCCTTTAAGCTCCTTCAGTCCAACCATTGCCCAGCACTGCCAAGGCCACCACTAACCCATGGCACTGAGGCCTCGCCTCCACGCTGTGTGAACACTTGCAGGGATGGTGGCTGCAGCCCTGCCCTGGGCAGCCTGTTCCAATGCCTGAGCACCCTCTGGGGCAGGAATTGTTCCTCAGCTCCATCTGAACCTGCCCTGGTGCAGCTTGAGGCCCTTTCCTCTTGTCCCATCCCTTGTTCCTTGGGAGCAGAGCCCAGCCCCTCCTGGCTCCATCCTCCTGTCAGGCAGTTGTAGGCAGCCATCAGGTCCCCCCTGAGCCTTCTCTTCTCCAGACTGAACCCCCCAGGTCCCTCAGTCGTTCCCCAGGCCCTGCACCAGCTCCGTGCCCTTCTCTGGCCCCGCTCCAGCCCCTCAATGTCTCTCTTGTAGTAGAGAGGGGACCCAGCCACGCTGCTCCACTGGGGAACGAGCTCCTGAGGGGACCCTTTCCTGAAGGGAACACGGCCCAGCTGGAGGAGGTGCTTTAACCAACATAAACCACAGCGGTCGGGAGAAGATGCCCCATGGGCACCTCAGTGGAGCCTGTCCGTATCGGTTCAGCCTCACACACGCGTGTCCCAGCCCCGGCTCCCTCAGCGCGCGCTCCGCGGTTCCCGCCCGACAAGCCCATTCCCTACGGGGGGGGGCACTTTACCCGTCCTCTCCCGGCTCCTCCCCGTCCTGCGCTCCCCGTGGTACGCGCCGCTAGCCTAGCCCCGCCCCGCCGGCGCGGAGGAGCAGCCACGTCTCCAGCCGAGGACTGGCCGGGAAGGGGCGGGGCCGCGGCGCCCGGCGCGCCAGTCAGCAGCACGTGTGGCGAGCCCCCTCCGCCAATGGCAGAGCAGCTCGGTGAATCATGCACTTCCCATTGGTAGCAACAGCGGTAGAGGGAAGAGAGCGAGCGGCGTGATTCTCATTGGTCCGGCGGCTCTGTTGACAAACACCGCTCCTTCCCTCTCTGGCCAATCAAAGGGAAGAAGCGGGCGGAGCGGCGTGGCGTCGGACCAATGAGCTCCTTCCCCGCCGCGAAGGGGCGGGCGGTGGTGTGAGGGGCGGTTGCGCGCGGAGTGCCGGTACGTGGCGGGCGGGCGGGGTTGCGGTTCGCGCCTATTCTGTGGTGGTGGCGGCGGTGTTGGTGGTAGCGTTCATGTCCTAACGGCGGGCGAAGCGGGGCCCCTCCATGCGGGGGCCGCGGTGCCGCAGCGCTCTGGCCGCCTTCACGGTACTGGTGCTGTTGGGGGTAGCGGCGGGCGGCCCGGAGGCGCTGCCGCCGCCGCCGCCGCCGAGCGATGTCGCGGCTATGGAGGCCGCTTTCGGGTTAGGGGCGGCCGCCGCTCCCGCCGCTTTGCCGGCCGGTTCCGCTGACGTGACGGTGGAGGATGATGAGGCCGGCGTGGCCACCGCGGCGCCCGGCGAGCAGGAAGCTGAGGAGAGCGGAGAGGCCCGGACCGGCGGCAGGTGGGTGTCGGTGACTGGGATAAGGGTCGGTGCCCGGGGCTGCGGAGCTGGCCTTCCTTGTCCGGAGGGGTTGGTCAGTGTGTGGAGATGCTGCACATGGGGTTAGCGCCCGGTTTGGGGGTGCTTGGGGTGGCCGGTACCCATGGGGCAGTGTCCAGGGGCAGTGTCTGGGGGTGCTCGGCGGACTGTCAGCATCTATGGGGCTGAGGGGTGTGTATGTGGAAAAGGGGCTGTACGGTCCCGGGGCTCGTGTGCAGGGAAGGGTCGTGCAGGTGTGATCGCGGAGGGGGAGCAGAGAGGTGGGAGAGTTGGGGTATAGGTTGTTCGCAATGGGAGTAGTGCGTTGGGAAGGGGGTGCGTGGAGAAACGAGGGTGCTGCGAACTGGCTGAGCGGTGTAAACACGCGGGGAAGTGTCTGAAGGATGGAGGAGAGGTGTGGGGCAAGGGGTGGAAGAAATGAGTCCCATGATGGGGCTGGGAGTAGCGCTGCAGGGATGGGCAGGATGGACAGGGGGGCAAGGAGGAGGATGTAGCAGTAAGGAGAGGGTACTGCAGGACCTCACCTAAGGTACTAGTTCCTTTCAATGGTTGTTAAGTAAGTAAAAAAGATACCTTAATTCTTAGACAGATAAGCTGCTGAATGTCATGCTAAGAGTCGTCTGGCCAGTCAGCTTACCCTGGTAATAGTCTACTTAACTGGGTAATGCCAAGTCCCTTCCTCGACTTGTTACCTGGTGGCAGTGCTGTAAAGCACTGCATCTGTAGTCTAAACTCTTTCCAACACCTGCAACTCGCAGTTGTTCAGAACACCGTATCCCTTCCTCTCATCTTTTCTTTTTCTTGTGAAGAAAATGCAGTTCTCCTCTTTGCGTAGTGGTTAAACACAGGCACCGGTGTGTGCTTGAAGGGAAGCCAAGTGTGCAAGACAAATTGCTGAACAAGTTTCAGACTATAACAAGGGGAAATAAAATACTTAATAAACACATGTGGGAAGAAGCTCTGGCATAAGGAAGATTTTAATGAATGACTCAAGTGCAGAAATGTTACTGAGCTGTTTCTGAATTGGCTGAGAAAGATGAGGTGATAAACCACAGTCTGAGTTTAAAGGAGGAAAAGCATGACTAAATGCTTGCTATATTTGAGAAGCTATTCCAAAGATGAAAAGCCCAAGCATTCAGTTAGAAACTGGCTGATAACTTGGCATCCTCTTTTCTTTGAGGAAGATCTGTTCACCTTTTAGCAGCAGGATCATTCCTTTGTGTATCAGGTCATCAAATTCCTATCTGGTTTATTACAATTCTACTGTATTCAATTTTTAATGAGACCTTCACTTGCTTAGCCTTGAAAATGTTTAAAGGCGAATTTTCTCATTGACCACTAGAGCTAAGTAAAACACACTAAAAATGTT
Source organism: Neopsephotus bourkii (assembly GCF_033783945.1). Taxonomy (NCBI): domain Eukaryota; kingdom Metazoa; phylum Chordata; class Aves; order Psittaciformes; family Psittacidae; genus Neopsephotus; species Neopsephotus bourkii. The sequence continues at coordinate 608,102 of NW_026901486.1, forward strand.
CAATGTGGTAATTTAAGCCTGAGATTAAATGTGGCTGTTATCTAATTGATTAGTGCAGAGAAATACATTTGCTGTCATCAAATAGAAATAGGATGGCTGCCTGGCCATAGTATTAGCCTGCTCTTTTTTATTATTTCTGTTGTGAGATCTCTGCTCATCTCAGTTAATTGTTCTTCAGCAATAAAATATCCATGTAATAGAACAGGTCAGTATAATCTGAAAAACCCCAACAAAACCAAAACCCCAGCTATTTTTACTGTAGGCAAATGAATGTCATCATCTTGGGGTTGAGGATTTCTTTAATTTCCTAGAAGGAAATGTGAGGGTTAGTGAACTGTTGTGCTGTTTATGTACAAACATGCAGGTGTTGAAACTGGAATAGCTGTTTAGAGCTCAAGTCTGACAAACAGCCCTGTCTGTGATGTCCCAAATTGCTGTTGAGAATATTAGGGTTGTTTTGCCGTTGTTTTAGGGTTTTCTTAAACTGAAACAGTAATAGTAGTAAATGTTGTACCAAAAGGATGATGAGTTCTGCTTTTTCTAACAAAACCAACTGATTTGAATAAATACACATTTTTTTTTTGTGCAGTGAAAGGCTGTAAATAAGCTAAATAAGTGCTCCTCCTCTATCCTGTTTACATCTTCGCTTGCAGTCTTAACCCTGTGGTTCTGTTGCTAGGTAAATCAGATACCTTCACTTCGGTAAAGTAGAACAGAGCCTGAGGCCATCCGATCTCCAAAAGTGGGCTGTGTTCATGATGGGATATAAACAGTGATTTTAAGGCCCAGGACTGGCCTTTTGTCAATGCGTGTGAAAGTTTGTAGTAGATGTTTTTCATAGTTTCAAGGGGGAACCTTAAAACTGCACTTTAATAACAAGCTCAAGTCTGTGAGCAAGGGAGGGTAGGAAATGGTAAGAAAACACTTCATAGAGGCTGTTTGTGGATGGTTAGGGTGAGGGAAGTATGTCCAGATGTGTTTTCATATTGACAAAGGGCAAATAAAGTCTGACTGTATAGGATCAAATTAGTCTCTGCCAGCTGCTGTGATTACAGATACCTTCGTATTTCCTATATTCTATTGGCCCTTTGCTTTACCCTTCTGCTGGCCATCTGCAAGGGCCCAGAAGGCATTTTCTTCTTCTCCAACACTTGATCAATACTATGCTCTGGAGCAGCAGCTCGAGGCAAGGTGAAATGTGCCTTCATCATTTTACTGGTGTTCATTTTTCAGGTGTCTGGTTGAGGTATCCTGGGATTTAAGTAACTGCCTAGTTTGGAGTGCTTCCTTTTTGTGTCTTTTTATTTTGTTGTGGTGTTCTGGTCCAGGTCTGTGGAGACTATTGCAGTTTGGGGGTTTGTTGGTGGGGTTTTTTTGCCTTCCCTAGTGTCTGTGTGATGTGATTCACTCCCCAGCACAGTCTGTGATGTACTTTTAACAAATATCTTGCCATTTCAGGAATTTGATGCAGTTTGTTTCTATCCTTCTCCGTTCCTTGGCATTATAGTTGTGACTTTTGACCTTTTTACCTTTGATGTTAAAAGGGGTAATGTTTTGTGTGGGTTGATACCTGAAATTGAAGTTTAGTTTGGTACTGTAGTTAGAATACTTCTATATTGTTGGAAGCTGGCTTCTTTGATCAAGGTGGTCATGAAGCTTTATTCCAGTCAGGAGGTGGTGTTCGTAAAGCAGTGATAAGGTATAGCTTTGCAGAGAATAACAGTGTTAACAGGCTTAACCAGACTAATGCAGGAATTCCTTTTGCTTGCAACTTGTTGATCAGGTTTCATAAAGTTGCATCCAGAATATTGCCAGTTCAGTTCAATGGAAGGGAATTGCAGGTATAATCTGCACCTCTTTGTCCAGCAAAGGCTTGCAAAGAGATGGCTGAAAGGGTGGCTCTTTGTTCTGCTGGTGCTGTAAGAAATAGGCATAATATGCAACAGTAAACTTACAGTAGCACTGTGGGGTGGCAAAAAAGCAAGTTGCCTGCCTGTTCTTAAGCTCTGAAATAGTTTCTTGAAGTAGTTGCCTAAACTGCTTTTATCAGGATGTGTTAATTTAGTGCTTGATTAGACTACTTGAAAGATGGGAAGATCTCTTGTCACCACTTCATACTGTCAGTATGCAAAGCTGCAAGCAGGGGAATCTCACAGGAAAAGGGGAGAAAGTTGGAAAAGGGAAAATCATAGTGAGAAAGTATAACATTAGCATGGTTCTAGGGCACATGTAGACAAATGGCAGATCTTGCAGCAATTAGAGTTCAAGTGACGGGATTTTAACTCACTAGAATTAAACAGAGATTGGGAGAACAGATATTAAGACTTCATAGAAAACTAAAGTAAATAACAAATCCTTACTCCTTATTACAAGAGTAAGGATTTTTAGCAGATCTTTTGTAACATACATGATTGTTTTTGAAGATTAAGATGAAGATGGGACCAGAAGTATGACTGTTTAGTTTAAAATGTACCACTCGTTAAAAAAGCAGAGAGAAATCAGTGTTTTTCTTGCACCTAGTTCCAGTTCTAAAGGAACATGCAAGATCTATGCTGCTCTTGTCTGTCTCATCAAAGTGTTTGCTCAGTAGGTGGAGTTTATGAAACAAAGTCCATTATAGAGCTAGTGGTCAAGGGGGTTAATAGAGTACCACTGCACTCAAAAGTCAGGGTTTTTAGGCTATGTGGAAGCCGAGGGTTAAGCCAGTTTCTCAAAGTATGTACTGCTGGTACAAAGGTGCTCTCTAAAGGATGATTCCCCCCTTTCCTAATAAGCTAAACTTAAAAATAAGTGCAGTTACACTACAATTTGTGTGACCTGAGGTCATGATGCAAGTACCTGCCATCTTGGGTGACAGTGGTGAGGGTTAATAACGAGAGAACTCTTTGAGCAGGCTGAGGTTTGCATGTGGTGGGAAAGGATACTATAAAGGTAAGATATAAAGGCATAAAATATTTGTTACTTTAGGGAGAAGTCAAGTAGGAAGAAATATAGGAATGTTTCTTATATAAGAATAATATAAGGAAGAAATATGTAAGAATAATATAAGGAAAAAAAAGGAATAGATGGGAAGGGAACATTTCACAGTATGATTTTAGGATTTTTACTGCCAAAATTCCCTCCGTTCTAGCAACATTTCTACCCTTTTTATAACCTAGTTGTCAGCTGGATCGACATTTAAATAGACCCACTTGGAATAATATTTTTATGCAATGCTGAAAGGCTTCAGAGAAATTGTTTTACCACAAAGCAAACAGATTCTGTTAAATGTGTGTCCAAGGCCGTCAGTGTGCAAGCACTTGTTTACAGTGCTTGAGAACAGTCTCCTGCAATTGGGTTTATCATTAACCTGGTCCTGGTTTCTGTACAGTTGGAGTAATTGTATGTACTCAGCTTATAAAACCTGATGTATTCTACTGTTCAAATATTTGCACAATTGGTATTTTTTTAACTGTTAAGCTAAGGTTTTGGAGAAATGTGGTGCTTGGCCACCTTCAGAAGTGGAGCCTCTATGTTAGTTTTGGTACAGGTTAAAGATGCATTTAATTTCCTATTTGTTAGCAGTACAGTGCTACAGTAGAGTATAAGGCCCTATAAAATATGTGGGTTACTTTTACATGTAAAACCGCAGTGTTTTACGTTACCTTTGTTATAGGTGATGTCTTAAGCCCCTATCTTTGAACATGTTTTTAAGATCATGATTTTAGTTTTTCCCACCTTACAGAAAAAGGATAGCCCCCATCATTTCCTCTTTAAACTTCATCTTCTACACTGGTAACTTTGGACAAATGAACATACTTGGCTTCAGTTCCACACAATTATTTAGTGCTCCTTATTGTTTAAAGTAATGATTCATACATATCTCTGTGTGCATTACTTCCCCCCACCCAAAACCAGTTAATCTCCTTGTCGAGTTTATTGGCACAGTTCCTTATTCTCATTGAAATCAATGTCTAGAAAGGTCCTTCTGGGTCACTAGATCCAGCCCCCCTCAATGCAACCAGTCTGTAAAAGTGATCAAGCTCTTCTCCTGCAGCCTTTGAAGATTGGGAGCCTGCTGCAAGCCAAAACTGCCAACATATCCCAGCTTTTCCAGGTCGGAATAAAACAATCTTCAGGAGAAATAAAAGACCCTTCAAAAATGCCTTGTCAGTGTTTTGTCTCTGATGTGTTGTTTATTTGGTTTTAATTTTATTTTAATGGCTGGATTGTAGCCCAACCAGAACTGCTTATTCTGACTGTATGGCTGTGTAAGAAGCAAGATATACTAAAGCTGATGAGCTTTATGCACTGTAGAAATAAACAGCTAGCCTGCCATTGCCATGTATCCCCAGACAGATAGGCTACCTAAAGGCTAAGCTGCATAAGGCAGTTTTCTTGCTTTCTTGTCTGCAGGTGGTGGAGGTTGTTTCAAGTGTCCTGTGTATGGCTTAGGCAAGACTTGTTTTATTCTAAGACTTGTTAAATCTTCAGGATTTCCATGTTTCATCCGGAAGTGTTGGAAACTTAATCTCAAGTTAGTATTTCTTATATACTGATTTGCTGGGTTTCAAGTTTTCAGGTTCAGATTGTTTTGAAGCAATGTAATAAAGATCAGTGTAGAAGATACTGGAAGAAATAGGATTTACACAGCTCATATAAATATCTCAAAAGATGATGATCTCATTTGGTGCAACACCTGCATTTTGGGAGCAAAAAGTCAACTATTTTCCCCTGAAGCAGAACTCTGAAAGCATCATACATCATGTGAATTAGCTTGTGACATCCAGCCAGAGACTTCAACTTTTCTGCTCTTGCTTGTTGGTCTAGGTAGAGCTACTAGTGAAACTGCTGTTTTGCAGAATATGTAGACTTAACTTTAAAGTTGGAGTTGCACTCTATTAAATATAGAAGGCAGCTAACAGAGAAACTCCATATAGCTGTGGTTTTGACTGTGAATGCTTCTAACTTGCAGATCCCTAGTAATTATCAGCACTTTGGATGGACGAATTGCTGCCCTGGACCCAGAAAACAGTGGGAGGAAACAGTGGGATCTGGATGTGGGATCAGGTTCTCTTGTATCGTCCAGTCTCAGTAAACCAGAGGTAAGGCTTAATCTCTCTTCTGACTAAATCTTTACAAAGAGAACTTTCTGTGATCAAATGAAAGCAACTTCCTCCATATGTGATAGCTGTTCACTAATGCAGCAGACTTAGTTTGGGTCGAGTTTGGTAGCTATTCTCAAACTTTGTTTTATGAGTGCTTACATCATGTTGCCATTTCAAACATGAGTGTGTCAGCATTTTAGTCTTGTGACTGATGGTATGTGATAACTACCAAACTAGATGATGTAACCGAGTTTGGGAATTGTATGTATTTCCTGATTGAAAATAAGTTACTTGCAATTTGAAGCAAATGAAAGGATCGTCTGCTTTGTATTGCTAGAGTATGCTTAGGCAAGTACTGGCTTCTTTTCTTTTCCCTCAAGAACAGTCCTTGTGACTTCATAAATAAACAAAGGATTGTTTTGTCCGTTTGGTTGGGGTTTTTTGTATATATACTAGATAAGCAGCCTATGAAATAGAATGTGTTAGCAATGAAATGCAGCGCTGAAGGTCATCCTGAAGGATAGAGTGGTAAAGGGTTGCATCACTTCTTGCTGATGAACTCTAAGAAGGAAGTCTAGAGAGATAAGTTTCTTGTTTGTTGCTATTTCCACCATTAGTTTGATGAAACTTGGAGTAGAAATTAGAAGGAAGTCTTTTTACCTCTTTTTTTTCCAGTTCCGAAGAAGTGAGTTCCATGAGTCATTCCCTCCTAGAGTTAGGAAGAATAAATATACCAACTAAGAGGTAGTTTGTGGTGATGACAAAGTGCATGGTCCTCCACTGTCATGGATGGTTGGGTTTGATGACCAGTCCTATATCATGCTTTTTGCATAGTGAGCATTGCAAAATGAAAGTTGAATTCAGGGGTATTCAGACTGTGTGAGCTCTTTGCTTGTGGTTCGTTGTTATTGTCTGTTTACAGACCTCTGTTTTGGTATCAAGTAGTTTAAGGAAAGATTGGTCTGTTGCTGTGGTAGTGTATGTATGAGAGCTAATAATAAGTATCCCAGATTGCAACAGTAATGTGAATACTAGCTCCTGTTTCTGAGACAGAATTCTAGTTACAGGTGTAACTTTGTCGCACTTGTGCAGTTGTATTTTTGTGTTTTAGGAAAACTACTTTAGGAAATAATTTTCTCCCCAAAAATATGTTGCAGAGCAGAATTGAAAACAAAACAAAAACTGTAAAGAGAACTGTAAAAAGCTCTGTAAAGAGGAAGGTGTCAGCTATCAACTTCAGAGCTGTTTCAGTACAGATACTTAGAGCTGTTTCAGTACAGATACTTAGATCTTTGGTCTCTTATCTGATGTTGCACAGAGTTCCCGATGACCACAGTGAAAGCAGAACCACACATTTGAAATGTGTGCCAATATAAACTTAATTTTTCACTACAAATTAAGACATATGCCCAGATTTATGGAGATTTTGAGAATCCAGTCACTGGCTACTAACTGGTGTGTTGAATTTAGATCTTTTCCAGTCTGGTATAACTGTAGAAACGACAGGTCTGACTTAGACAACAATTGTCATCTATGTAATATTTAATTCCCTTTTGATGGCTACAAGTTAGTAGGTTGTGGGAGTCATAAAGCTGCAGTTTTAAAGAGTGTTTGTTATGCATATAGGTTGTTCTCAGATGGGCTTTCAAACTGTTTCCTTTCTACAGCCATGGCCAATGGCACTGATGGGTTTTGGCAGTTAAGATCCAGAGCCTATGAGAGAACTAATTTTGGAAGTAAAACTTCATTCTGGCCTGTTAGAAGCCGTTGAGCGTTCTGAATATGGGCCTTTTTAGACTTACTGTCATGTAAACAAATGCTGTTAAGATAAGGCAGGATTTAACAAGAAACAAGTGATGAGCACTCCAAATAAGCTACACTTGAGCATTTAAATATTTAATTTAAACATTTAAGTTTAATCTGCTGTCAGTATCAGCTGAAAGCTTCCATGCAGTGAATCTAGAGTAATGTCACTCACTCATTAAAATTGGCCTCGTGAAAATTTTTGGGACAGTTCTGGTTTGGGTCAAAATAGTAAATGAATTAAAGCCTCCGAGTCTGTCATCTCCCTGCTCAGCATATTTTCTCTCCGATTTGGGCATGTGGCATGTTAAATTTTACCCTCTCAAACTAACTTGAAGCTTTTTCTTCCTCTTCCAACATTTTTGAGGTAAAAAAAGTCCATGTGCTTGCAACCACAATATTATTTTCATCATAAACCAGTGTCATTATGTAAGCTGTCAGCCTTATATTTTCTTGCAAGAAACAGCAGATGAAAAACTCTTTTTGCTTTACACTTGCAGTGTTAAAGATTTGTGTTCTTTCAGAGTGAGGGAAGCACATGCGGCTGTGTCTGAATTGTTTTGATGTGGGGTTTTTTATCTACCCTGGGTGAGAGTGCAGTGAACTGTGGTTCCAGGTCCTAGTGCAAAAGCAGTAATTGAGTCTCTTTTAAGGAAAGACGTGAGATCTTCAAACTTCCAGTGTTGAATAGACCTGTAGTTATTTCCTTTGCCTAACTGTAAATGTCAACTTGGTTGTCTGGAGCTCGTGTGTTAATTAAGAAAGTGAGGTAGTAAAATTTCAACTGTTCCAGCAGCTCTGTCAAACACTTCAGATTCTGAAACTGCTGCTTAAGGCACTGACAAGTGAGATGTTCATTATTTGTCATGTGAGCAGATCAATTAGAAAGGAAAAGCTGCTGAATTGTGTGTCTGGGTTACGAAAATGGTAAAATTCAATCCTTAACTCTAAGCTTCAACATAAAGAATCATGAAGAGGGCACCAGTGCTGACAAGTTATGACTCTGCATTTCAGTCTTGTGCATAAGAGTTTATAAACTGTTTCCTTATCCACTGGGTCCTTCTCTAGAACAGCTGCATGTTTACAACTCCAAGATTTCTTGTTATTTGCACTCAAAGATTGCCAGTTGAAGTTCAGGGTAAAGTCATTGGATCTCAACTTTTAGAAAAGGGAGCTTACTTTTAATGAAACCACTTTAATTTACTCTTTTAAATTTAGCTTTGTAATGAATATATTGTACTTAGACAGACAAGAATACTTCTGGGAGAATGAGCCTGTTAAATAATGATGCTTAATCATAGTGAAAAGGGAGAACTGCCTCTCAAGTAGTGGAAATGGTTCATAGTACATCATTATGAGACTGTTGTTTACTAATGAGTGTGATGCATTCTCTTACCTGCATAGCTTTACACTGAGTTACTTAATGGGTTTCTGTCTCTTTCTTATATGAGGATCTATTATATGAGAGAAAGTGTGAACTTGCCTGTGCATTAAAATGACTAACCACTAGTGACTGGCATGACTGATGGGACAGGGAGAGGCTGGAGAAGAGATGGAGACAGGAGAAAAGCCTACTGTGGGCTGGATAAATGGTAGAGAGAACTCTCATTGAAAAGCTGGGGCTGATCTTTGAGGAAGAGGAGAGTGAGCAGGATACTTGGTGGTGATGGTGTGAGAGTAACAGCTTAACAATACATTCACAGCTGACACATTCCCTCTGCACTGTCAGGAACCCTGCAGGGAGTTCAACCCCAAGGTGCTGCTCCAGTGGTAGCAGTTTGAGTGCTCTGGGTAGAGGGTACACTGGGTTGTACTTGGTAAAAGTAACTACGTTGACTCGTGGTTTGGCTGTTACAGACTAATACCAAAGCAAGCATCTTACTTCCTTATGTGAGAGTTTGGGGATCATGGGGCAAAAGAAGCTTCAGTCCACAAGGCTGACATTTAGAGCAGTCGTAGTGAAGATACCACTGTATCCTGGAAAAATGAAGTAATTGGCTTATGTCATGTCACAAATCCTGTCAACATCCTGATCCCTCTAAAAGCTCTCAGTAGCTTCAAATTGCACTCACATATATTAAATACTTTCTATTTTTCATTGTGATGGCCACATAAAATCAACTTTTCTGCAAACTTCGATATCTGTATAATCTTTTTTGGACATAGGTGGCATGTTTTTGTGGACTAGCCCAGTATATATTTTCCTCCAGAGAACTGTGGAGATGCAAAGGAGTTTTATACTGAAGTCAGCTGAAACTAATTGCATTGTAGGCAAAGTGAACTCATAGATATCTTTAGCAGATTATTCCTTTTCTTGCCCTTTGCAGAGGCTCGTGCTTTGAGCAGTGAGTTGGGAAAGGATTTTAAAATCTCCAAAGCTCAACTAGTGACAAGATTTAATGTACAGTGTGAATACAGCTCTCTTATTTTTTACCTTTTTTCCCCTCTTTTTGCTTACCCTTTATCAGCATCATAAACATTTTCAATTTTTCAGTGCTTTTCTTCCCCAAAAGAAATACTAAATTCTGCTGTGAAGTATCCAGATACCTGGGAATCTTCCCTGCACATTGGATAGGACAAGCTCTGTACTCAGTCAAGGCAGAGAAGATCCAAAAGCTGTCCTGGATTGCTTTGGGAGCATGAGAAAAACAATCAGCAACTCTCATCCTTTGGCCTCTTACGTTCTGATGTAGGAGGAATTGCAAAACCCACATTGAAGTGGGTCAAGCCAAGAAAAGAGGTTGAAACGCCCTCTGAAGGGCTCCAGTTGTGATTTCTGGATTCTTTTATGTTCCCTCCCATAGTTAGGGGAGGGTAAATAATTTAACAGTCTCTTTGAAAGAGGAGTCTGTGACATCAGTTTTAGGAGTCTCACCCACCACTTTAGGGCATCTCTGCAGCAGCGTTTTATGAACCTCAATCAAAATGAGGGTTTTGTTTGGTCCATGCTTTTCTACTTCAGTTAGTTTTCAGTTAAGTCAGTGCCTGTAAATATCATCCAACAGAAAGCTGAGATATGTTTGTTTTCAGCATGGGTGGGGAGTACTTAAGCCTGTCAGTCAGTCTTGTTTGAGTATTTTCACTTAAAAGGTTATTGTAACAGCTGTTGAATACAGTGCTGAATATTATTGATTTCTATTAAATCTCCATAAATCTGTTCTGACTGTGCCAACAGTCACAGGACAAAGAGGAGATTCATTGCAAATTATATAAACATACTGAGAAAATAGAAATTGGACCTCAGAACAGCCTTCCAATAGCTGAAGGGGGCCTACAAGGATGCTAGAGAGGGACTCTTCATTAGGGACTATAGCAATAGGACAAGGGGTGATGGGTTTAAACTGAAACAGGAGAAATTCAAGTTAGATATAAGGAAGAAGTTCTTTACTGTGAGGGTGGTGAGGCACTGGAATGGGTTGCCCAAAGAAGTGATAAATGCTCCATCCCTGGCAGTGTTCAAGGCCAGGTTGGACAGAGCCTTGGGTGACATGGTCTAGTGTGAGGTGTCCCTGACCATGGCAGGGGGGTTGGAACTGGATAATCTTAAGGTCCCTTCCAACCCTAACCATTCCATTGTAAGATGGCTTTCTGTCTGTATCCTGCTTAAAAATGAATGGCTCTGTCTGGCTCACAAGCATTCATCTTAACTTTTAATGCATTTGTGCATTTTAAAACATCTGACACAGGACACATCAGCAATGGAAGCAATATTTCCTGCATCTTTAGTGCTTGGAAGGGTCTTTGGGCACTGTACAGGCTGCTTGCAGGAAGAAGTCATATGCAGTGGGGTCAGACTTCCATATGCACAGAATAACAAATCAGTTCTCTTTACGCTTCTGAGTGTGCACAAAACTTTCTAAAGCAGAGTTTTACTTAACAGAGTGAAGAATGAAACTTTTAACATTGTCTATGAATGCTGTGAAATTGCTTTCCAGCTTTCTGGTTGTGATCAGATGTAAAGCCCCAAATTGCCACTGTATTCAAGCAGGCAGATTGTAAATCAACGGACTTGTTATTGAGGTGACTAATATAGTGAAAATCTATTTCCTTGCAGGTAAGGTGGTATAATTTTAGTTGTCTGGAAGAGTGTATTCTGGTAGAGTTCCCTGTGTCCTGTAGCTGATCCTTGGTTTTGTGTACTAAGCATCACCAGATGCTCTGATAGCTGGAGGTGTCATTCCCATGGAGAAAAACTGGGGCATTATCCAGTTCTCTATCATACAGGTTTTCTATGATAGATAACGAAATTACACTGTACTAAATGAAACACAAGATGTGGGGATTGATAACAGTTTGTTGAAGGTGGGAGGTGATCAGTTTAAATCTGAGAATACCCTGTACTAAAAGATCCAGTGACAGGTTATCAGCTGCCATCTCAATTCCTCTGCAGGGCAAGGAAATGTGATCCTGTGCTGCCTGCGGGTAGGGAGAGAGATATTAGTGTCTTAAATGGTCCTGGAAAAGCTCATAATGAATAAGAAGTGAGCGTCCAGAATTGTACTTCAAAGGAAGATAAATTCTAATTACAATAGCCTTATTAGGGCTATCAAGGAGAGTGGAGCCTGTGTTTTGCAAGCAGAGAATAGATGTGACTGCTCTTTAACTACATAGATGTATTACGATTCCTGATGGCACAAGCAGTTCTTTTCATTTCTGTTGCTGGAAACATGCATGGAGTGCATGGCCATGGGGAGCTGCCAGGCTTGGGAAACCTGCTAGAGAGACCTGTGGATTTCTGAGTACAGATCTTTGCTGCTTTCTTGGTGAAACTAAAAAGTGTCATTTGTAATTGCCCTGAAATAAAACGTCTGATGATGTTTAGTGGACAAAAAGTCATCAGCAAAAGACTGAGAGTTTTAAAATACTGGGATTGCTGGAAGCTGTGCTTTTCTAGGAAACACAACCCAACTTTTCAGTGTGAAGTGGTAAACCTCTGGAGAAGGGGAATTGCCAATAGGTGACTGAGCTGAGTTAGTGGTTAGTATGATGTAGCATCATCTTTTTTTGAGGTGACAAGGAGGGCAGAGTGGTCTTACATATTTATCAGAATTGCCTGTCTTCAGAGCCAGTCAAATTTGTTCAATGTTTTGTTCAATTAAAACCCAAAAGACTTCCTGCAACTGCAGCTTGATGGTTTTCTTGCTGACTCTTGATGCAGTTAGCACTGGTGAGAAAGTGCTGGTGTGTCCTTTCGGTTCTACTCCAAGGATGTTTGGGGGAGATTACAACTTGCAGTAAGAGACATGTAGGAAGCAACAGAACAAGATCTTGTGGCTTGTGTGATGTTGGAGCTCTCAACCCCGGTCCTCACAATTGATGCTCTGCCTTCAGCACAGCCAGGCAAGTTTCTCAGAGTCATTCTGGGCTAATGGTTATGAACAACTTCCATTTGTCACACTCACAGATGTGGTCAAATGCTGCAAATCTTGGAAAGGAGGTTTACCACCAGCTCAGTCTCTGTCATTTGGTTATTTTTATAGTAGAATCATAGGATCATTTAGGTTGGAAAAGACCTTTAAGGTCATCAAGTCCAACCATTAAGCCAGCATTGCCAAGTCCACCACTAAACCATGTCACTGAGGGCCTTGTCTACACATGTCTTGAAATACCCCAAGGGATGGTGACTCCATTGCTTCCCTGGACAGCCTGTTCCAATGCCTGACCACCCTCTCAGTGGAGAAGTTCCTGATCTCTAGTCTAAACATCCCCTGGTGCAGCTTGAGGCTGTTTCCTCTTGTCCTATCATTTTTTACTTGGGAAAAGAGACCAACCCTCACCTCACTACAGCCTCCTTTCAGGTAGTTGTAGGGAGAGATAAGGTCCCCCCTGAGCCTCCTTTTCTCCAGGCTAAACAACTCCAGTTCCTTCAGCTGATCCTCATCAGACCTGTGCTCTAGACCCTTCACCTTATGGATCAATATAAAGCTCATGGGTTAAGATAAGGACAGGGATGGAGCTTGTAATTTAATTACATACACTACACTGTGTGTTTTTGTATTGGGTGTTAAGCAGTTCTAGTGTTTACAGATACTAAATGGATCAGCTCAAGTAATGGCTAGACAAATACCTGTTTCCGCACAGGCAATGGATAACTTGGATATTTGGAGCTCAGCTGCCCAATACACAACAAAGTGATTACTCTGCCCTAAAGCCTTTTTGAACTTCCAGTCTATATCTTTGTAAAAGAAAATGCCTGTTTCAAGCACTAAGCATTTTGGGCAGTTCAGCAAATCATTCCTCTCTAAGCAGCACAGCCGCTGACATCTCATTTCCGAATCCTTCTGGACTTTGTCCTCCATATGCAGGTAACTATTAATCTTTCTGTCAGAGTCACGGCATGTTTCCTGCAGTCTACTTTCTTTGCATCCTTGAAAGAGGAGACTGTGCACTTGCCGTGTTCCATTCCCCTCCTGTATCAGTCTCTCTTTTCCTATAAGAGTTTCCCTGTGACTTAATTTTTCAAGAGACATGGACTCTGTATCCATATCTAAAAACCCTCCCTGTCCAGGCAGGGCATAGGAAGGAACACAAAAAGTCGAGCAGAGATCAACTTAAATCCTGGACCCCCAAGGTGATGTGGGCTTCTACTAGTGCGTGTTCTTCCTGTCTCTGAAGAGAAACATCTGTCTGAGAAGCATCCTGGCTAGTGCTATAAGGGTCCAGGTAATCTGCAAGATAACTTTGATGGGGTTGTCTGGAGGCAATGGTAGAGTTAAAGCATTGTTTTAAAACATCCTAGTACCGGAACAGTACTGGGGTGGGTTGACCCTGACTAGATGCCAAGTGCCCACCAGGCTGCTCTGTTGTGTTGCACAGACGAGAGAAAATACAACAAAAGGCTCATGGACTGAAATAAGGACAGAGAGAGATCACTCGCTAGGTACCATCATGAGCAAAACAGACTCAGGGAAATGAGTTTAATTTATTGCCAATCAAATCAGAATAGGATAATGAAAAATAAACCCAGATCTTTAAACCCCTTCCCCTCTTTGCTCCTTCCTCCTGGGCTCAGCTTCATTCCCAAATTCTCCACCTGTGGTGCAGGGTGATGGGGAACAGGAGTTGTGGTCAGTTCATCACACGCTGTCTCTGTTACTTCTTCCTCCTCAGGGGAGTACTTCTCACTCTCCCTCCCCTGCTTCAGCATGGGGTCCCTCCCACAGGACACAGTGGCATCTCCAACATGGATCCATCCCATAGACTGCAGCTCTTCATGAACTGCTCCAGTGTGTGTCCCTTCTACCGTACAAGTACCAGTTTTGACATGGTGACCAATAAGCTGCTGTATAGGGCCTGTTTCTTTAGAGGGAAGGTTTAATATTCCTCGCTTATCTCCCTTGTGCTATTAGTTTTAAGGGGGTTGGTGATGGGCTCAGCAGCAGCAGTTCGTCTCAGAAGGGACCGTTCTTAAGTTCCAGAAGACTGTTGCAGTTTTCTCTTGTTAATAAAACTTGCCACGTTCAAGGGGGGGATGGAATAATGTCAAAATAAAGTCTTTCTTAAAGCACCGTGCAGGTTTTTTTTTATTATTATTATTAAGAACAGTTTTTAAAAGTCTGTTACCATGGCAGCAGAGCAGGCTGGCATCTCTATAGTCAAAACCCCAAGTCTTGTTTGACTATGATTAAAGTAACGGTGGTGTTTTAGTTTGCTAATCTTCAGAAGAAGGGTCTGTGATTGCACAGCAAACAGTACTGGGGACCTGATCTCATTTGAAGCTGGGGTAGTCTGGTTAACACACTGTGGTTCCTCCAATTCCCTGCATGGCTCTTCAAGGGAGAGCAGAGGACAGAGTTGGACTAATGGCAAACTCAAGCTGAACAAGATACGGTGCCCCTGACACTGGAGAGTATAATTCTGAAGCTGCTGTGCTGTCATCTGTTGCTCTTTACACTGTTTATGTAGTTTTATCAGGACCCTGGTAGCTTACACCTGATCTGATCTTAAGATCTGAAGTTAAAGAATCATGACAGAGAGGCCAATGGTAGTAATTCATTACAGTTGTTGGAAGGACTTTGCAGGTGTTGCTTTGAGGGGAGAGAAAAAAGGGGTTTTCAAGCGAGTTTTCTAGTACTCATCCAGGCACAGGAGTACAGCATCGCTTCATGTGCTCATCATACACACAATACAGGGCCATGAAAGCTGAGTTTAAGCCTTAGCGCAGTCTTCTCTAAGCAGTGAAAAATGAAATAGAAACTACCAGCTTGTGGAGTATGGGGGATGGTGAAAGGAGAAGGAAGACTGTAATAGAGAGAAACTTCTGTCATAAGGACCTTAACACGGGCAGGAGCAGGGCACCAGGTTTGGTCACTTGATGGGTCCCCTGAACTGTGTTACAGGGTGAGCTGTACAGCCTGTGGTAAAATCATCCCGAGGTGGGAGAAACATCTATGCTTACTGTTGCTATGCAGAGTTTGTGTGCCCTTTCGGTGTGTCACACCCCAGCTCACATGAAACCTACTTCTTGGCTTCTCTGATGTGCCGCTCTGGCACAGGCTGGCTTTTACTTCAGAGGAGGAAGGCCACCTAATCCTGCCTCTATAATCTGCTCCATAAAATACTGATTTATCACATGTCCAAGTGAAGCCTTTCTCATGGTTCTGGTCTTAAAGGTGGTCTGGGCACATTCCCTGGTTAACAGAAACAGGAGGAAGCAAGGAACAGATATGCACACTGTAAATAAATGTAGTGCTGAGATCAGAAGTGATGGCATTCACAAGAAGGAAGGTTTCACTACACAAAACAGCCACCTGCCTGTTGGTATTTCCTGTTTCAGCTTCCTTGTTGCCCTTTAACATGTTTCAGGAGGCCAGTTTACTGATAAAAGTCATGGACTCCCCTTTGCAGTCTATTTTCTTCTTCCTTGGCTGGTTAAACAGCACTGGATGCTGTGAAGAACACTTTGCTTTTTTACAGTGCTTTAGGCAGTGGAATATCTTAACAGCCTTTGTTTTCCAAAAGATTGTACTAGTGCCTGAGTCTTTGTTCTCTTCTTAAGGATATGGTGATGCTGTGGGCCTTGCAGAAAGTTTGGAGACAAGTTATCTCCTTAGACATGAGTTGTCCCCTTCGTGTCCCCAGTGTTCTCCTGTAATTAGGGCTTACCTGTTTGTAATAGGACACTGTCATCCTTGTAGTACCATGTACTTCGGGATTTCTGCAGGTAGCTGGAGGGAAAACAGATAAATCAACATCCTGAAATCCAAGCTGAAAAGGAGAAATAAACTCTTATATTGGAAGTCATAAACCAGTGCATCTGTGCAGATACCTCCCTATATGCATACAAAAAGCAGACAAGAAATCAGTTCCAGACCATCCTAAACTAGGGACATCTCAAGACCCTGCCCAGGGGGTATATATCTATGTATCTATCTAACCTGAAAAGTCTGAAAGCATTTATAGTAAGGTTACCTGTATCACTGTATGCCTATGCTTTTTGTTTTTAACTGTAGAACATACAATGATTGCTTTCTCTTTCCCAGATTTGTTTGTTCCCAGACTCTTGTTTCTACCCTTTAGAATGAAGCTGCCATATGTGGCTTTTAATATGTTGCTTGGGTTTAAAAGACAGTTCTGACTGAAAAGAAGTAGCTTGCTTAAGAACATGTCTGATGTTGGCTTTGATCCTGTTCATTACAGTGATCCTATTGTAGAGATAATCATAGAAGAAAAACATTGGTACTTTTATGATTTAAGTTCTTACAGGTCAGTATAATTGGTAGCTGGGGATGAAGGTCTCAGTTTACTGTTTGAAAACCACAGGCTGAAATGTTAGAAAAACATAAAGACATAACACTTCCTATTGTAAGGAAAATGTTTCACCTGTGCTTAGTTATTTCCTTGGAGTTATTGGAAAGTTCAGCCCTCTGAGGATGCTAATATTGCCTGGTCTGGCACCAGGCTTGTGTCAGATGTGTCTGCCTGCGAGCAGGCTTGATTTTTGATTCATATGATAAAGAGCGTTAGGCATGGGAAATGAATGTCACACTTACTGTTAAACAGCTCAGGGAGGCTCTAATACTTCAGCTTGTTTTGATCTCTGTTTACACACTATTTCTTTATTCCTTTTCTCCCCACCGCTTTAACCCAGCAGCTTTCTTCCTGCACCCATCAACCTGCCGTGGAACCTCATCATATACAGTGCCCTCCTTTCCAGTAAAGTCTAGACAGCAAATTCCCTGGTAGCATATGCCATTTCGGATCGTTATGCCTCTTTGCCTTTTTTTTTTTGTGAAGGCTTTTTAGTAACTGCATTACCTCACCCGTCGGCCTGGAGATTGAGCAGCCAGCGCTGCTGATAGGGCTGCGGCACCCCGCGCCGAGCCAATGGAGAACTTCAGCTTCAAACTCTTCACCAGCAAAAGAGCAGCGTCTCATTTAGGGCTCGAGAGTTAATGTGGGGTTGGGTTTGTGTGGTTGGTGGGTTTTTTTTTTTCAAGTGTTACTTCTGAAAGACAAGCCACTTAACAATTATGTGCCATATTGCTGACCAGTGAAGCTGAACAAATAGCTATTTACATTGACAGATCAGAGGAATGTGTAAGTGCATCGTGGTAACCTACATTTTCTGTGCCAAGAGATTTGCAGCTGACTGCCTGGGTGACTCACTCCTTGGATTAGGAGATGAGGTAATGCTTTTGAGATACAGGGTGATGTCATTCCTTTACCTGAGCTGCATGCCGATGCTAGTTCCTAGTACTTTCAAGGAAAGTCCCTTTGCTGATTCTGATGTACTAGAGAATGAGCTGCATAACTCAGACAGGGGTTGTTATTATTAATGGCTTTCTCAAGCCTCTGGCAAAAACTGCTCTTTAAAACATGTGGCTACAAATGCTTTTTGTTACGTGGGCACCTGCAACTATGCACATTTGCATACCTGCCCCATGCTTCAGATGAAGCTGTGTCAGTAAAAAAGACCTTTGTGGTAATCAGGTGCAGTCCCTTGTCAGTATCGTGTCACATAATCCCATTTATAGATAGATTCATCTGAAAAGGTGATTTCCCACCCCACTGTTCTATTTCTGTTGTGAAATACCACCTTTGTGATAGTTAGTAACCCAAAAGTCTAGCTTACACTTACCATCAGTTTAACCCCGTCTGCTTGTACTCTGGCATTGCTTTTCAGTGCAATAGCTCATTCTGCTGCCCGTGTTCTCTTTCCTAATGTGTTCACTGACAGCAGTTGTGTCTTTTCTCAGCCTTTCTTTCCCAATGTCGTGCAGGACGTGCTGCTCCCCTGGACACCCTCAAGGTTGGGAGCACGGGCAGGTGATCAGCAGAGCTGACTGAAACAATCTCATCTGTCCTTTGCAGTTTGTGGGGACCAAGGGTTTAACAGATGAGCAGGCAGTGCCCAGTGTCTGGGAACATTTGAAGGCATACAAGTCATGACCTCATTTGATCTATATCTTGGGAGTACACAGTGTGTTTTGCTGAGTGAGCTTCATGTGTGTCGGGAATTTGGGGGCATGATTCCCAGAAATGGTCAATATGTTGTCTGTTGTTTGCTAGTGGATAGTCTCGTACTCAGGCTGTGCAGCAAGAGCTTTGGGACAAGGGAAATGCTTAAGGTGACGTGTGTCATGGTGTCTCCAGAGCTTGCAGAGTTACCCACCAACTCTCCCTTGCTCAGCAGTGATTCCTGGGCGGTTTGCACCTCCTGTCTTCACAAACGGATGGGATGGTCTGCAGCCCTTGGAGCACACCACATAACAAAGCCATTGCAGTTGTAGCTTCCAGCAAGTGTATCTGAAAGTCTGAACTTGCAAGTGGCTGTCCGGCTGCCACTGGCACATGTCTGGTTTGACCACACTATATGAATTTAGTTGACTGATGGCCAGTAGAATGTCTTCAAGATATGACTTAAGTCAGTTGGTGGCTGGGATTGCCAGGCTTAGTCTCTGTGTGCTGGATCACTGGTACAAGAACTGGTTTACTTTTGTATATTTGGAAAGCTGATTATGAAAATAACCTTTGCTGCTAATTCTTATTTCTGTATGGAATGTCTCATATTGCTGGGGGTAAGCATGGGCCTCCAAACTACCTCCAGGTGCCTGGACCACATGCAGGAAGAAACTTTACAGAGGGTTTCGAATCATAGAATGGTTTGGGTTGGAAAGGACCTTAAGATCATCCAGTTCCAACCCCCTCCCATGAGCAGGGACACCTCACACTAGACCATGTCACCCAAGGCTCTGTCCAACCTGGCTTCGAACACTGCCAGGGATGGAACATTCGCAACTTCACTGGGCAACCCATTCCAGTGTCTCACCACCCTCACAGTAAAGAACTTCTTCTTTAGATCCAATCTAAACTTCCCCTGTTTAAATTTGAACCCATCACCCCTTGTCCTATCACTACAGTCCCTAATGAACAGTCCCTCTCCAGCATCCTTGTAGCACCCTTCAGATACTGGAAGGCTGCTATGAGGTCTCCACGCAGCCTTCTCTTCTCCAGGCTGAACAGCCCCAACTTTCTCAGCCTATCTTCATACAGGAGGTGCTCCAGTCCCCTGATCATCCTCGTGACCCTCCTCTGGACTTGTTCCAACAGTTCCATGTCCTTTTTATGTTGAGGACACCAGAACTGCACACAATACTCCAAGTGAGATCTCACGAGAGCAAAGTAAAGGGGCAGGATCACCTCCTTCAACCTATTAATGCAAAGTAACAGCTGCACAGGCTAAAGGTTATCATCAAAATGATGCATTTCTGAAAGAATATATTACAAAACCAATTTATGGTATTACTGCTGTGTGTTGAATGTTTTACCAAGACACTCCACCATGGTTACAGCTGTGACTTTGGCACTGGCATCTTTTGTTTTTCAAAAGGTGTTTTCCAAAATCCGCGTGCCTTTGTGTCTCAGGATCACAAGGCTGCTCTTGAGTAGGAATGTTTGTGTAAACCTTACTTGTTTGCTTTATTTTTCCACTGATCAGGTGATTGCTACAAATGACCCCTCCCCACACAAGTTCTTGCCTTTTTCGTTGGTTTATTTCTGTAAGTGGCTGTATAGAGCTCTGTGTGTGGTTTTTTCCCTCCCCAATAGCAGACCATAATGCAACATTTCTTGTGCATCGCAGATCTCGTGCAGTGGATGTTTGGCCTTTTTTTGCCATAAGGTGAATACTTGGGGGGGAAAGGGCATACCTCATTTTGCTTTGTGAAGAGCTTTGCAGCTGCTCTCAGGGGTTTATTTTGATCATCTCTTCAATTACACTTTGTGCTCCTGAGAGGAGATTTAATTGTCAGTCTTCATGAGGCTCCTCAAAGCCAGGATTGCATCCTTTAGGGATGTTCAATACAGTCACCAGCATTTTCAGGTAACTCACCTAACTTTCCTCTCTGAATGGGGTGCAAGAAGAGGTATTAGTCACAACATGCACACATGTACAAGAGCTGTCTTTGCCTCCCTGTTCAGGTGAATCCCAACTTTCCTTAATGCTGTTTGCTCATCTGTGACCCAGTTAGAGGAATAAAAAGTTTCGTGTTAGAGAGAGTTTTAATCATGCAGATGTGGTTTCAGATCCTCACAGTGGTTCAGAAATAATAACCAGAAACCTTCTGGATCTTTTGTAGGGCTTTGTAATACACATTTGTGCCTTGGAGTCTGAGCAGGAGTTTGTTTGAAGTGACTAGTATGCATGTACCAGAAGTGTCCTTTAAGTCCCAATGTGTAAAGTCTCTGAATTTAATGTAATTACATTGTAGGATACTCCCCAAATGAACAGGGGTTCTGCAAAAGCATTAAAATCTTCCATGTTAATCCATATCCTCAAAAGCTAAGATCATGTGGATTACAATTCCTCTCTGTTGTTGAGGGGCACAGCCACTGTGGCTCCACAGTATTAGTTATGGTCTATCATGCTGATAATGAGTTTCTTAATAAGTCCCTTAGTACTCATTGACAATGACTCATGCTTCCGAACTAGGATCTCCTTGAAAATCTCAGCGTAATGGATGAGATGCTGTATCCTGGGGAAGATGATTTTTGACTTGTGTGTTTAAGAAAAATCCAGGCAGATTTTAAAGGAACAGTGTATTTAAACATAAGGAATTCTGGGGAGAAGGTAGGTTGGACTGTCTGGAAAGGCAAAGGTGAAATGTGAGCTCTGATCTCAATGATAACTGCACTCTCTGCTTTACAGGAGGATATCCTGGAGTAGTCCTTAATGGTAAAAGAGTTCACAAACAGCCTCAGCTCTTCATTTAAAACTGAATTCAGTCTCCTAATCTAACAAGAGTGTCTGATGCTGTGCTTAGCAGTAAACTAGCCTGGGAAAAAGCAGCAATGAAGTAGAACTTCACCTCCAATGCAACTGTCTTGAAACTATCACAAAGACTCTGCAAAACTTGCACTTTAACCAGTGACTGTCTCTTCAAGAATGCTTTTCTCCCTGTAACATATTTTCAGCAGTTGGATGAATGTTAATCTGTCATCTGATTGAGTTTGAAAATGTTTTGTTTAAAGTGGAAGAAGTGTCACACACTGAACTGTTTGGTTTTGGGTGGGTTTTTTTAACTGAGAAGAGTGAAATATGGATTTGATTTGAATGCCTGAAACTTTTCTGTCTTCAGTATAATTTTGAAATGTGATACTCTGTGTTATAAAACCATAAAATAAAATTATAGAATCATCCCAGACTGGTTTGTGTTGGAAGGGACCTCAAAGCTGATCCAGTTCCAAGCCCCTGCCACGGGCAGGGACACCTTCCACTGGAGCAGCTTGCTCCAAGCCCCTGTGTCCAACCTGCCCTTGAACACTGCCAGGGATGGGGCAGCCACAGCTTCTCTGGGCACCCTGTGCCAGCGCCTCAGCACCCTCACAGGGAAGAGCTTCTGCCTAAGAGCTCATCTCAGTCTCCCCTTGGGTAGGTTAAAGCCATTCCTCTTGGCCTGTCTCTACAGGCCCTTGTCCCAAGCCCCGCTCCAGGTTTCCAGCAGCCCCTTTAGGCACTGGAGCTGCTCTAAGGTCTCCCCTTCAGGAGCCTTCTCTTCTCCAGGCTGAACCAGCCCAGCTCTCTCAGTCTAGCTCTGTATGAGAGCTGCTTCAGTCCTCGCAGCATCTCCATGGCCTCCTCTGGACTTGCTTGAGCAGATCCATGTCTGTCTTGTGTTGGAGGCCCTGTGCTGAATCCATTGCTCCAGAAGGGACTCAAAAGAGACTGGGATATAATGCACTGTACTTCCTTATATAGTGTTTCTGTTTCCATTTGTGATCTGTGTGTTTTGATAAAATTGTGGTTAAGTGGTAGCTAACCATCCATTCAACTCTTTTAGGTATTTGGAAATAAGATGATAATCCCTTCCTTGGATGGGGACCTATTCCAGTGGGATCGGGACCGAGAGAGCATGGAAGCAGTTCCTTTCACAGTTGAATCTCTTCTTGAATCATCCTACAAATTTGGCGAGGACGTTGTCTTAGTCGGGGGAAAGTCTTTGACAACCTATGGGCTGAGCTCATACTCAGGGAAGGTAAGAGCCTGAAAGTTGCCTTGTGTCCGTGTGTTCCAAGCAGTGTCTTGCACACAGGTTGCTCTTGAGATGTAAATTGCAGTGCAGCTCCAGCATGGCATAAAAGAGCAGAATCCGAGCTTCTTGGGTAACAAGTGCAGTGGGATGGAGTAAGTTTAACAGTGCAATTAGATGGTGTGGCTGAACCCCTCGCTGCAGTCTCCTCCTGCCTGCAAGTTCCAGCTGTATCCCCTGTGCTGCGTTGAACACATCTCACTCTTTGCTAAGCTGATTCACCTTGCTAACCCAACAGAAAACTTCAGTTTTGACTGGATTAGTTTTCTGCTGGGTTAGCTGTAGCTCAGCCAGGGGTTGGGCAGCTCCAGAGCCAGAACAAGGGAAGGGACAGCGCTTTTGTAAGCAGAGGTGAGTGAGGGGAAAAAAGAAGGATGACTCCTTTCTACCAAGCCACAAGAGGAGTTCAGCTTTGTCATATAGCTCTGCTTGAAGTAGACTTTGCTGCTCAGCGTATCAAAGAAGGCTTTAGGTGGCACGCTTTTTCACAACTGATTTCAGATTTCTCCACAACTAAGGAAAACAAGAAAAACATTCATCATGTGCAAGACTTGTAGTTATTGTCAGCGAGTTTACTGTCTCTTGGGAGAAGTTCTCCTTACGTTTTAAAGTTATACACAGAAGTTATAAAGTACTTGCTGTCTGACTAGATCAGAAGGTACTTTTCTTCTGAAATCCATTGGTTAGAAGTTGTATATTTTGAAGAAACGTAGAATCAAAAAAGGCTAGAAAACACACGGGAATGAATTTCAGTATTCGGAGTCCCAGAACTGACATCCTTAAGGTCAGATGTCATTAAAATGCTTGTAGATACTTTTTGCAGTGAAAACCCATACATTTGCTAAATCCCAAAGGTGGGTGCAGTTTAAAACAAGTTAAAAAACAAATTCAGTTTAAAAATGTTAAACTTCCAATATTTGCTTTCCACAAACTCAGGTGGGGGGGGTTCATTTTGACCATACATTTTAATGTTGAACGCTTCTCTGGCATGGTGTGATGACTCATGATAAAAGAGCATAGACCCATAACAACAGTTCATGAAATCATTTTGATTTGTTCATTGCTAGCAGAGGGCACTGTGTACCAACAGACTGGTCCTCCCACAAGGCTCAGGAAATGGGAGTTTCAATTTCTCTTTTGATTCCTGGCTTATGCTCAGGGTAGCAAAGGTGCCTTTTACAGGAAATAGTGCCTGACTCTTCCTTGTTAAAAGTTTGGTCGGTCTGTTGTCTGTGAGATGTCGATCATAGAATGGTTTGGGTTGGAAAGGACCTTAAGGTCATGGGCAGGGATGCCTCACACTAGACCATGTCACCTTGAACACTGCCAGAGATGGAGCATATACCACTTCTCTGGGCACCCTATTCCAGTGCCTCACCACCCTCTTTATATCCAATCTAAACTTCCCCTGTTTAAGTTTTAACCCATTACCCCTTGTCCTGTCACTACAGTCCCTAATGAAGAGTCCCTCCCCAGCATCCCTATAGCCCCCCTTCAGATACTGGAAGGCTGCTATGAGGTCTCCACACAGCCTTCTCTTCTCCAGGCTGAACAGCCCCAACTTTCTCAGCCTGTCTTCATATGGGAGGTGCTCCAGTCCCCTGATCATTCTCGTGGCCTCCTCTGGACTTGTTTCAACAGATCCATGTCCTTTTTATGTTGAGGACACCAGAACTGCACATAATACTGCAAGTGAGGTCTCACAAGAGCAGAGTAATGGGGCAGGTTCACCTCCTTCGACCTGCTGGTCACACTCCTTTTGATGCAGCCCAGGATACGGTTGGCTTTCTAGGCTGCAAGCGCACACTGAAGCCAGCTCATGTTCAGTTTCTCTTTGGCAGTATGACATTGATTCAGACTTCCTGCAAATATGTTCAGCTCCCTTTTCAAGACACAGTTGCCCATATAACCCAAATTGTGTTTGAGATTGGGACTGTTTAAAAGTCTGTGTGACTGTGAGTGTTAAATGAGTTCTTTCCCCTTTAATAGCTGACAAGGCAAAGGGGGGAGAGGGGGGAAGGTTCTTCACTGTTTTATAGAAATCAGTAGTACTTTATTTGAAGCTAATAGAGTTATGCTGAGACAACCATGGCACAAAAGCAGAATTGCGCTGTAGGTCTTGCAGACATGTTCTTTTGATGCCCATAGAAACAGTGGGAAAGAGAGATCTAACATTTCTTACTATTAGAAGTTGAAATATGTGCAAAGTATAGTCCATAGGTACTCAAAATAGCCCAAACTTTAGACTTACTGAAATCTTTTGAAAAGCCTAGTTTTGAAAAGCCCTTATCTCTTAAGCCAGGCTTTTCAACATCCCTTATGTCAAACATTTAACATCACAGGGTTCTAAATTGCCCATGAGAGCCAAAAACGTGTTGTAAGTATTGTTAGTTTTGAATATTGGCTGTACATTGTGTTGGTTTGTCTTGAAGTTCTTCAGAACTTGGAAGCAGGTGTGAGTCTCTCACCTTGTCTCTTAGGTGAAGTACATCTGCTCAGCTATGGGCTGTCGCCGGTGGGATGATGATGAAACGGAGCAGGAAGAGACCCTTCTATTACACCGAACCCAGAAAACAGTCCGTGCTGTTGGACCACGCAGTGGCAATGAAAAGTAAGTGTGAGGGTTGTCCAAAGACAATCCAGTAGTTCTTACTGCATAATGTTTTAAGGACTTAACCTTCTTTTTACTCTCCTTAGGCTAGGAATTGCACAAGGGAATTTAGGTTGTTAACCAAAGGAATGCATGAGATGGTTGGCTACTGCCTGACCCCTTTGCTCTCAGTGCTTTTGTAAATTGCCTTGAACTTCAGTTTTCTATCTGGTTAAATAGAAAAGATGGGTGCACGTTTATTCCTCTAAATCAAAATTTACTTTCCTTGTCTTTGCACCCCTTAAAACAGTTTGTCACTGCTCTACTGCAGTGCAGTGCAGCTCACTGCACAGGGCAAATGTCACTAAGGTTTGTTCTAACTGTTTGTACAAAAGGAGCCGGTTTAGGAGTCTTCTTATGACCTACTGATTCAGTTGTAAATTGTTCACCTACTCATGGTAACTCTCACTTTTCTATACTTGATGCCTTTAGCTTTCATTTTAAGTTGATATTTTAACATGTATTCAGCCTTCTTACTTTTTTTAGCCCCATTCTTAAATCCACTTTGTTCATTTCACAACGTAGGTGGTCTGTTCTTTACAAGCTGTGGAGACTGTGATTCAGTCTGTGACTTCCCCAGTGCTGTCACTTGGAAGTCTGAATACATCAAGATTTCTATAAAAACACAGACATGTATCCTACTAAAAAAACCCAGCAAAACCCACTTCATCAAATACAGGTTTAAAAGTCTGGTTGTCATACAGAGATACAATAACAGCCCAACAATCTAGTGGAAAAACAGTCATTCCCTGTTCCCCTGCTCCCTCTTCTGTTTACAGCAGGATTTGACAGGTTGTGCATCTGTTGTGTATCAGAACCTAATCAGAACTCAAATAGATTAGCAGATTGGATGTGTGGAAAGAGAAATCCTGGGTCCTGCAGCTCTTGGAGACTTAAATTGGCAGGGAAAGGCACGTCATGAAAATGTGCTCTTCCTTGGTGCATCTCTTTCAAAACCATAGTATCACATCTTGTGCACCAAGAACAGAGATGCTTTCCTGGTGACACAGTATGGCTGCTATGGGATTTGCACGGGGTTTAATCCAAAGAAAGAACAACTTCTAATAACTCAACTGAATCTAAAATAAATTCTTTACAGTTTGGGTGCCTACCAGACTGGTCCTAGGAAACTTTGAGTACCCAAGCGTACTGTTCAAGAAGTATTTTCCTCCTGCTAGCTGTTCAAGACACAATTTGCCATCCTTTCCCACCTGGATCCCCTCTACAATGCTGGGCTGTGTCATGGGGGAAAAAGAGAAAATACTTATTCTTCCTGCGAATAATGTTCAGTTTCTGCCCTAATTTGTTGGTTTAGAAAAATTACAGAGCTTTTGGCTACACAAGACAACTGTTCCTTATACCGTTGTCCATCTTTTTTGGTGTCAACCTATGGGGCATGAGCGGTCCTGATTTCATGAAGTGCCTGTCAAAGAGCTCCTGTGTTAGGCTGTGTGTGGGATTAAAACAACAGAAGCAGCATTGTCTCTCCCTCATTGTGAAAAACCTTACATTTCAAATTAAATATGCTTTAGTAATGAAGAGAAATATGTCTTGTGTAGAATGCTGCTTCCTAAATCATAGAATGGTTTGGGTTGGACAGGACCTTAAGATCATCCGGTTCCAACCCCCCTGCCATGGGCAGGGACACCTTCATGTTACTAAACAGACCCAACTGTAATACTCAATAATTTAAACTACCCTCTGCATATACAAAGCTTTTAATGCCACTGGAGCTACTTCACTTCCTCTTTTCTCAACTCCCCCTTCGTGTTGGACAAGATTTCTTAGCTTCTTTGGTTTGTATTCGGGATTAGCACTCCCCCTCCTGGTACAATTGTGTTCATCTGACAATCTGAGAGTTCACTGGGAAAATATGGGTAAAAGCCAGGTAATTCAGTTTGAGTCTTCTGAATGGAGGATTTGGGGCTGCCTTGGAATATATATAAGTTGTTTCTACAATTTTTTTCTCTCTTTCTGTAAGGTGGAACTTCAGTGTTGGTCACTTCGAGCTGCGCTATGTGCCAGATATTGAAACCAGAGCAGGATACATTGAGAGCAATTTTAAATCGAATATGAACAAAGAAGAAACAAAAATCATTTCAGATGTGGATGAGCAGGAAGCTATGATGAAAGACACAGTGATAAAGGTCTCAGTAGCTGACTGGAAGGTGATGGCTTTTAACAAACGAGGAGGACATCTGGAATGGGAATACCAGGTAGGGAAAAAGACGGAGTATTAAATGTTATAAAAGCAGAAGTTGTGCAGCATCATAGATGTTGTCTTTTATCTTGGGTTTCAGGTGCTTTGTAAAGAACACACATCTGCTTGCACTTTTTTAAACTGAAAATCTGACTTTGAGCTGCTATATCTGTTAGAATAACTAAAAAAAAAAGGAATTCAGCACATTGGTTATCGTTAGTTATATATAATATCTAGTTAATACAACATTAATGTTCCAGTTCCCTCTCTCTTCTTCAGTTTTGCACTCCAATTGCTTCTGCATGGCTGGTTAAGGATGGCAAAGTAATTCCAATCAGTCTGTTTGATGACACAAGTTACACTGCAAACAATGAAGTACTGGAAGATGAAGAAGATCTTGTGGAAGCAGCCAGAGGGGCCACAGAATCCAGTGTCTATTTGGGTGAGACATAGACTGCAGCATTTTTTGTAGTAAAAGGTTACTCTTTTCGCTGTTGAGGTTGTAGTAAAGTAGAACTTTCTGTACTGGTAGATTACAGTTAAGAAGAGCTGTAACATGAGCAGTTTGATACTCTGTATAATGAAGGCTCTTTAACTTAACCCACATTGCTTTATAAAGCCCCCAGATTTAACATATATATCCCAGAAGGGCACCTTGACTTGATATGGAGACTTTGACAAAGTAGAGATGTGTTTTCATCTCTTCTTAGTCTGCTCTGGTCATCTTTGCTGTTGTCATTCAAAGGCAAGAGTTCTGTGTACCCATTTTAGAAGGTACAGTGGCAGAATTAATGAGTGTTTAGCCTCAACAGTATAGCTAAAAGATTGATTTATTTTTTCCCATTTTTCTTCTTTTTGAAAATGAAGACATTTCAAAACCATGAATCTTTTCCATTTGGATTCCAAAATGTTCACTGCTTTGTACCTTCAGTACATTGGAGATGATAGAAAGTCTTGCAACTTTTAAATATAGGGTTATAGCTAACGGTCTAACTGCTTGGTAAGCGGTAAGCAATATCTCCCCTCCAGCCCACTAATTTGTCACATTGATTTTTTCCCTCTATGCTGATTACAGTAACTTACCATGAAGAAATTTCAGTTGAGGTTTTGTGTGACTAAGTTTTCATCCAGCTGTCAGAATTCATTTGATATGGTTTGTGATAATTTGAAATAGTGGCCCCAGGTCCTCCTTCCTCTCTGGGACGTAAACGTGCCTTGGTTTGCTAATACTTTGTTTGCCTTAGCCTTTTCCTATAATTCTTTACACCTTGTAGCCTTCCTTTTAGTGGTTACACAAAGAAGCCAGATGGAAACCTTCTTGGTAACGGCTGCTGAGGAGTAATCTGTACCAGCATTAACAAGGGAAGCTTGAAAGAAGTCTTACCTATGCAAAGCCCAAGCTGCTTTATAGCTCTTAAAATTGCTGGGATTCTTCTGTAGCACCAGCTCCCCAGCAGTGAAAATCAGATGTTCTTATCTCTTGCTTTTTGAGAGCAGAGGGAGCATACTGCTTGAATTCACCCACCCTATTAAGAGTCAGTGTCTCAGGTTCTCAGAATATAAAGAAATATGTTCAACCATGTATTTTAACTGGACAGTTTTATTCTAGGCATGAAGAGAACTTAACCTTAAGGCTAACACGCTCTCTGTTTTATTACTCAGGTATGTACAGGGGCCAGTTGTATCTCCAGTCATCTGTCAGAATTTCTGAGAAATTCCCCACCAACCCGAAGGCTCTGGAGTCCAGGAATGATAACGCAATTACTCCCCTTCCCAAAATCAAATGGAAACCTTTAATCCGTAAGTAACAATTGAGAGTTTTGTTTGCTGTCTTCACTCTGAAAAGACAGGACATCTTTCTGATTTCCAGTGTGTTTGAAACTAATCCAGTGTTTCCAGCTGCAAACCAGTTCAGGAACTCTGTGCTTTATTAATTGTTTATCCTTTTTAATCTAATGTTTAATGTCTTTTTTTCTTGCATTATGGATTTAACAGGATCTTTTTTAATAATGAAGAGTTGGACCTTCTAAAAGAGGAATATGGTTTTTGCAGTGATGTGAATATGATTGAACTACTTGTCCAAAAATAGTATTATGGCAAGGGGGAAGGGTGATAAGTAACTGTTAACTTAAAATCCCCTTCTTAATGTTTGCTTGCATTAGCTTTGATTCTGACAGTCTGGTCCAAGAGATGTTTCTAAGATTATGCCATTGGAATTCTCATTAAAATAATATCAAATAATATAAGTATTCAGCTCAGAATACTGTCTTTTCTATGCTTAGATTCTCCTTCCAGGACTCCAGTGTTGGTGGGGTCTGACGAGTTCGACAAGTGTCTCAGCAATGACAAGTATTCTCATGAAGAGTACAGTAATGGAGCACTTTCAGTTCTGCAGTATCCATATGGTAGGTGGAAGTTCCAAATGTTGAAGTGTTTCAAATAGCCTAATTTGCCCATTTATTATCTGTGAAATTCAATAAATGGCCATTTGTTTGATCCCAATATGTGTATCTTTTTTATCATTTAATGAGCTAGGAAATTACTGCCTAAACTAGGACAGCGAAATGGTGTGTGTACAATTAGTGCCACACAAAGCACTTCAGAGTGCTGGAAATTGCTGTTGCAGAGGTACTGTGTGTACTGCCATTGTCACTGGTGGCTGGTCCAAATGGAAGAAGCTTGTGGATTTGATAACAGTCTATAGAGAGTCATCCTGGCAATGTAAAGTTTTCCATGTGGAAAATATTCTGGTTTAAAGCTGTGAGTGGTCAGGCCTTCTGAAGTGGTAAACTTTTGATGTGAGACCAACTTGCCATGGAATCCACAACCATGATTAACTGAATTTACTATGTGCCATTTAAAGTTATGGGCCACATAGACAAAAATACCCCATGTCTATTGAGAAAATCTGTTAATGAGAACACAAAAATGTTTTGTAGTTACCTACAGGTAAAAATCTATGTCCTCCTTGTGTCTTTTATCCACAGATAACGGTTATTACTTACCCTACTACAAGAGAGAGAGAAACAAACGCAGCACCCAGATCACTGTTGGTTTTTTTGAGGATACAAATTACAAGAACATTCGTAAAAAAGATCCTGTTCTGCTGCTTCACTGGTGGAAAGAAATTGTTGGCACCATTATCTTTTGCATTGTGGCCACAACTTTTATTGTGCGCAAACTTTTCCATCCCCATCCCTACGGCAGAGTAAGTATTTGTTTCTGAGTCCTAAGTACAAAAGGTGTTACTGCAGCCTTTCCTTTCAGTTTTGAGTCTGCAATGAGTAGCAGTAAGTTAATAACTACTGAGATGACAGAATCAAAAGCCTAAATTTATTGCTTAATCTATCCATGAAGGCTGTCAGCTGCTATGTATAATTTGTTTAACTGCTTCAGCAAGCAGATTAGACTGCTTCAGCCATGCCTGATGTCTTCGGAGATATTTACACTGTGCCATCTCTAAGAGTACAAACTGGTGTCAAGTACTTAAGGAATTGAATGTGTTTGGTTTTTGTTCTTGTTTTGGCCATCCTTGCTAGCTGCGGAAGGAATCTGAAACACAGTGTCAGACTGATAGTAAATATGAGCCCACTTGTGGAGATGTTAAAGAGAGCAGCTGGAGTGATGTCAAGAACTCTGGATATGTGTCAAGGTGAGCTCAGTTCAACACATGTACAAGGCTTGTAGTCTGCGTGGACGGAAGAGTAGATGTTCACTTGTTCTTTTGTACTCTAGTCCTCCAGCTTCTCAGGATGATTGGCAACAGGCATAAATAACCCTGTCACCCATTATTGATGGGGGATTGCAGTTATGATTAGTCTAAGCAATCTCGGGGAATCTGCAGGATACCTGTGATCAGGAATGTTGCTCTCCTATTTCATACTGATATGTAAAATGGAAGATTGATTCTTGAAGGTTATGAGTAGTGTTTACTCCCTCTGTTTCTGTGTTTATGGATTAAAGTAGAAAAAGGCAATTGCAGATGGAAACACAATACTCTGCAGAATAAGCAGACTATATTTGGAACACACCTTTGCTTCTGCTGTGAAGGAGCTGGTTAAGACAGAAGGGTGTATAGGGGAATGTTATGATACTCTGGTTAAAATGTGACCATCTTCTGAACATGTGCAACTTACTGCAAGTAAGAGTTGGAGTATAGAAAATGAGGAAGAATGAGAAACATAATGAGATGTAAGAACAGTAACGTTGCAGAAGGGATGTTTAGAAGACTAGTCGCAGAAATAGGTATTTGGGGTGGGGTAAAAGGCACATCATGACTTAGAAAGTACTTAGCTGACAGCACTTTGTTTGGGTACAGAAACTTAGGCTACATACTCGTGATCCATGATCCAGTATGTACCTAATACTCTGAAAAACTTCTTCAGTTTGTCATGTGCATGCGTAAAGGAACTTGCTGATTATGCCTTTATTCGGTGTCTATCACAACCCAGCATCTCAGTCCATTTCTTAAGTAGGTAACCATCTGGTTGCCTCAGTGGGTGAACAGGAAAAAAAGATAAGAAATGCTTCAAGTCAATTAACATGTTTTGCCTGTACAAAAATATTTCACTCTTAGTCATAAGTTATTTTTCTGTCTATACTAATGCATTTTTCTTGTCTATCCTCCCTTCCTCACACCTCCCTTCTCCCAGATATCTAACAGATTTTGAACCAATTCAGTGTCTGGGTCGTGGAGGCTTTGGAGTTGTTTTTGAAGCCAGAAATAAAGTGGATGACTGCAACTATGCTATCAAAAGGATCCGTTTACCTAACAGGTAATGAATGAGTTTGTTGAGATACTGAAGTAATGAATGAATGGTGGGATCCCATCCTACACTGAACCATCTGTTCCCGAACTGATGTCCCAGATATTTCATTAGGATGGATGACATACTTTTTAAAGGGGGGGGCTGGCTTAGTTTTGGCACCGAGAATTTGGCATGTGCAATCACAGCAGAAGGGTGACCTGCCTGGCTAAAATACTTGCATAGCAGGACACTTGTGAGGATGCTGCGGCTACATGGGAACTCCTTTGATTTCCTTGATGAATAGAGCCTTTGATAACAGGACCAGTTATTTGTGGCACTGTTAATTTGCTTCTCTCCTTCCTCTCCTTACCTTTCCTACTTCACCTTCTCTTTCTTTTCTCTCTCCCTCACCAGCTTTTCTGATTCCATTTGTCCATTTGTTTCATTTTCCGGTCCCACAACCCCTACCTTTTCTTTCAGTCATAGGTGGTCAAGCCAAGCTGCTGAATTACCCTACACAGAGCTTGCATCAGTTCCTTTTAGTGGGAGATGGGAGACACTGCTTCTGGATATCTCAAGTTAGAACAGCAACAGGCAGGCCAGTAGAGGGAGGGGGTAAAGCTATCAAATCTAGAATGACTACTTTTTTGAATGCATTAAATAAGTGTGACTAATTAAGATTAAAGGTTTTGTTCAGAAATTTAAGGTAGCCTAAATTCTTCTTTTCCAAGCATATGCAAATCCATTAAATAAAACCATCTGACTTCATTTGATCCAGTTTCAGTCTTTTAAGAAGAGAGATTATTTACTTCAATAGATAGCAGGCTACTTGCTTTCCTGTGCATAGAATGGAGATAGTCTTTATGCAGTCTCCTTATGTTATGCCAAGTACAAAAGAAATACTAAGGTATTGCTGTCTGTCTTCTTTTGTGTCAGTGTCTTCTACATCCCTGTAGACTATTGCTGTTTAGTGGTGTTTTTTCTATCCTGTAAACAGCTAAGAGCAAGATGAACCTTTTCTTCTCAGTTTTGCTGCCTGTAATTTGAAAAGGGATAACTAAATACTTAGCCATTATGAGCACACAGTGCTCCTCCATGCTTCTAACCTAAAGGAGTTACTCTGGGGAATTTAAGACATAGCTTTGATTAAATTCCTTTGCAGAAGTTTCTGTACTCTTCTGTTGCTTTATGTGACCACATCTCTATTTTTCTCCTCACCCCACATTGTAGGGAACTGGCTCGTGAAAAGGTGATGCGAGAAGTCAAGGCCTTGGCTAAGCTTGAGCATCCAGGTATTGTGCGGTACTTCAATGCGTGGCTGGAAGCTCCACCGGAGAGATGGCAAGAAAAGATGGATGAACAGTGGTTAAAAGATGAAAGGTAACTCATGGGGGTTTTTAACAACTGAGTTTGAGGTTGTGCATCAACAGAATTGCAGAACTGGTAGATGATCCAGGAAGATGGAAAGACTGTGTAGGAAAGAGATGGTTATTAACATTTTGTGTCAACCTTTCAGTTGAACAAGGTACAAGTATTTCAGTCTTGTGCATAGTGTCTCTTGATTTATCATAGAACCATAGAATTGTTAGGGTTGGAAAGGGCCTTAAGATCATCAAGTTCCAACCCCCTGCCATGGGCTTCACACTAGACCATGTCATGCAAGGCTCTGTCCAGCCTGACCTTGAGCACTGTCAGGAATGGAGCATTTACCACTTCTTTGGGCAACTTGTTCCTGTGCCTCACCACCCTCTTTGGACCTTTTTGGGTCCTCTGTTGTGTTAACGTCCTTCTTTCAGCTTAGGAAGCATCCTGTTCCTAATTTAAATTCTGTCATTGAATCTTTGGGTGGTTGGAAGGTTGGAGCATTGCTACTGTGATTCAGTTTTAAACTTCGGCATCTCTGTCCTCTTTGTTCCTTTGCACTGCTTTCTTCCTTTTTGTTGGCTTGGTTTAGATGGATCTGATTCAGTACTCCAATGCTGCAATGAATTTATTTTAGCAGAAATAGGAGGGATAATCAGAGTGACTATTTCTAAAGCTTGGTAGGAGTAGGTTAAAAATGGAAAACTGGATAGAGGAGTTGGAGGATGTTAAGAGAAAAGAAACAGTGGGTGTATTTTAGCAGTTAAAGAATGAGGCCTAATACAAATAATAGTGGTCTCATAATAACATCTTTACATGCCTAATGATTTTAGAATACAGTGACCTTTATATTTCAGGCATCAAATTAACATTTTGCAGCTGTAATTCTGCCAAGGCACTTTAAATAGTCATTGCAATGCATGTCCTATAGGACTGAATTTTTTCCAGCTGAAGATAAGCCTGATTGCACATTGGGAATCCAGGCAGCAGAGCTTGCCAGATCTTCCTTTATCAACACTCAATGAGAAAGCATTATCCTCCTAAGAAAAATGCATGCTAAATCCTGGTTATTAGTGATTCCCACCCTTTGGAGTCATTTACCGTTAGGGTATGACACGGTTCTCAGAGGTAGCAGTTGTTAAAACCTGGGCTTCTGAACATGCATCTTTAGTGGAATGAAGTTCTGTAGTATTGACCTCTTGATTTTGTTCTTCCAGCACTGACTGGCCACTCAGTTCTCCCAGTCCAATGGATGTCCCATCATTTAAGATCAGAACAGAGCCATTTTCTGCAAAGGAGCACGTTGAAGTTATAGCCACTTCATGGGAGAGGGTAGGGTCTGTGGGAATACCCTGTGGTCAGTTTGATTCATCTGGAAGCCAGTTTTCTCCTCTGGAATTTTCTGAGACAGACAACAGGGACTTACACCGGTCAGAAGATCCACTCTTGAACCTTCAGGACAGTGTCCTTACTGGCTGTGATGTAGAAGACAGCACTATCAACAATAACGAGCTGTGTGACTCCTTGGAAACATGTTCCTCAGCTGTTCCTGTTGTACACCTGAAGGAGGGGACCTCCTCTTCTATCGTGTTTGAGGATTCTGGTTGTGGAAACGCTTCTAGTAAGGAAGATAAAGTCGGTGTTTCACACGGTGAGGGTCTTTCTGAGAAGAAGGCCAAAAGTACAGAGGAATTTGATAACAAGAAATCTGCTTCAGGAAGTCCCCTCTCTGTTTCTCCACCAAGGCCAACAAGTTTAAGCCTGGACCTTTCTAAAAATATTGCAGAAAAAGTCAAACCCACCTCTCCAAAGGTGTATCTTTACATCCAGATGCAGCTCTGCCGGAAAGAGAACCTTAAAGACTGGATGAGCAGAAGGTGCATGATAGAGGAGAGGGAAAGGACAGAGTGTCTGCAGATATTTCTGCAGATAGCTGAAGCGGTTGACTTTCTGCATAGTAAAGGATTAATGCACAGGGATCTCAAGGTTTGTATTCATAGGTTACTGTAGGAAATGGGTTGGGTTTTTCTTTATTGGCCTGATCATCACTGAATGCTTGAACTTCCCAAATTCTGGTTGTCACTGGTTATCTCACTGCCTGTGTCCTATAGGCAAACATTCTCAGGTTTACTACTCTGAGATTATCTTTGGAGCTGTCACTGAATTATCTGTGCTTACAGTAAAATTCCCCAAAGCACATGGGTTGACTCAAATGGCATCACAGGGTAGCTGTCCCTCCACTGCATTACAGACTTGAGCATCAGCAATTCCAAGTTTGACTTCTTATGATACAGCCATGCTAGGCTGTTCAGCTCAGTGTTGAGGTCTGCTTTAAACTGAGAGATCATGAGGCTGTGGATACAGGTAACATGATTTTGGGGTGTGGGATTAACATGGCACTGAAGACAAATCCTGCTAAGATAGTTGACTCTTATCAGTGACCTCAGCTTGAGTGTTACAAAAGCTGAGTTAATGTCCGTACCATAATGTGGAGGTGCTGTGCTCCAGGAAATAAACTTTAATCATTCCTTATTGCAATTAAAGTCTTTCTTACAGCAAGACGACTTGTACCTGGCACACATCGGTTGCATTTGGTTTATGGCACTTTTAATTCAGGTTCTTTATACAGGATTGTTCACTGCTGAGCTCTGTGGCAAAGAAAACTTATTTTGGATCGTGTTTGACCATTTCAAGTGGAGCAGATACTTGGCAGTGTTGAGTGCAGTTGGATTCGATGATCTTTAAAGGTCTTTTTCAACCTAAATGATTCTATGATTCTAATTCTGGTATTTTCCATCTTCTTTCTATAGCAATACTGCCAAAGAGCAGCATGTTAAAGAAAGTAATAAAGTATTACTTCTGTAGGATCGAAATGTAAACTGTCTTAGGGTTGAATTCTGAGTCAATGCCAGTTATCACAGTGTGGGTTTCTGAAGGATTCATAATCTTCTTAATGTCTGATAACATCCAGGCAGTTAAGACTGGGAAAGCTGTTTTTTTACCTCTGGCATTTAACATAACTGAAGACAGGAGTAACGTTATACCTTTCCTTTCATTTTGCTTCTGATCTTGTGTTAGTGCCTAATCTTGCTGAACTTCTAGCACTGGAAGCATCAGTATGTCTTACCAAACACCACAATTCAATTGAAGAGCACAGCTAAAGTTAGTCTTAGCTCTAAGAAATGGGTTGCTTTTGCCAAATGGTGGAGAGGTAGTGCCTGTTTCTCCTTCCTACTTTGAAGAGGAATTAGTACCTCCCTCCGTGGAGTTAATACTGAAATTATTATAACTGCTGTTGCTGCTTCTCAGATGGTAATCATTTGGTATTGGTAGAGATGAAAGATAATGCCATCTTAGATGTGAGATCACTGAAAGGATACTTCAAACAACTCACTAACCTGTCCAAGTATTTCCTTCTCCATCAGCATTAAGCAATTCCCTGGAAGCAGTTATCTGTCAGATCTTTAGTGCTTAAGAAACTGACCAGAAAAGTAATTAAATCTTCATACTAATATGTTGCTGGGCATGTTCATAAATAACCTTTCTTAACAATACTGTCAGTTGTGACTCTGGAGTCTTCCCTCCGATCACTGTTCAGTAACGCTTACATAGATCTTCACTTAAAACAATCATCACTTTTCTAGCCTTTTGTTGGAACAGCTTAAAAGTTCAATGCTGGCATCAATTTGAACAAGAGATTTTATTTTGCTTATTTGGTATAAACAACTCTGAAATGCTCTCCTTGAATGAACAACTTCCTGCTTCAGAAAGCTTGCCGTACGTGTATAGGTGTTATTCTTGGATCCCAAGTGTCCATTGTGTATTTGGTCAAACCAACAGGGGTTTTCTATAGTTTTCAGAAACCCCTTGGAGCAGATCTCATCTAATTTTGTAATGTGCCAAAGAGATTGGTCATCCATCCAATCCAGCACTAACAGGCAAGACAACCTGCAAAGCTGTTTTACCTTTGCTAGAGGCAGAGCTGGCTGATAGCAGAGGTCTCATCTTGCTCCCACTGGCATGAACAAAGCCTCCTTGGTCTTATGTGAAAATAAATCTATATGCATGCATATGAAAAGCTTTAAGAATATCTTTTAAATATTGAAATGAACAGTGCACATTGAGATGCATTAATTGGGCTCCTGCTCATCAGAGGTACCATAAGAACAAGGGGGCAGGAGTTTAGGCAAGCGAATATGTCACAGTTCAGATTCTTTTGAAGTATAGAAACAGAAGTCTTGTCTGTCAAGTGAATCAAGAATAAGCTCTTGGTCATGCTTGACAGCTCAAAAGAAACTGTGAGGTTCATAGAGGTGCAAGAACTGTCTTACATGTATTTTGCAGCATTAATTGAATTCAATAGTGGTGTTCCAAATGTATGAGTAACTTACTCCTGTCTGTGGAAAAATGGGAATTCTGACTGAAGAATCAGGAGATAGCTAACTTTATGCAGATAACTAAACTAGAGGGTAGTTGTATTCTTTTGATTTAAATCAGAATTGCATGCAGCTGCCTTGGACTTCTTTTTCCCAATGTGATCTTCATGGCTTATTTTTGCTGGTACTTTGCAAGAGCAGAGAACTTAAATCCCTCCTGTTTAAATCTGAAGAAGCTCTTCCCTGTGAGGGTGCTGAGGCGCTGGCACAGGGTGCCAAGAGAAGCTGTGGCTGCCCCATCCCTGGCAGTGTTCAAGGCCAGGTTGGACACAGGGGCTTGGAGCAAGCTGCTCTAGTGGAAGGGGTCCCTGCCCTTGGCAGGGTTTGGAACTGGGTGAGCTTTAAGGTCCCTTCCAACACAAACCATTCTGTGATGATTCTATAATCCACTCACCTTAATTTGTAGAAACTATATGCCAGCCTATTCAAGGTCTGTTTTCAGCCAGAAAAGCCTGAGAATGAAACTTTCCTGTTCAAAAGTTTCACTCTGTGAAGCAAGACAGATCTTGTTGATTCCTGATGTGTTTGTTGGAGGAGGCGGCGAATGGAGATCAAGGCAATGGGATACAAATCCCTAATGGAGACGTTTGTGCCTTGAGCATTAACATTCTGATATAAAGATTTTTAACAACGTGGGTGTGCAATCAGAGGGTGGGTGCTGTATAAATGCTTCAGAGACAACCCAGAGGTGCCATGTATTCACAGCATAGTAGCTTTTGTGCACTGAGCTGTGACTCTGAAGGGCATGAGATTGGTTACAGGAAACTACAGCAGGAAATAAGACCTGGCTCAGAAGGCAGTTTGAGAGGCAGGATGTGGGCACTGTGGAACTAACAAGTTTTATCTAATTGTTTCTGTAGTGCTTATCTCAGAGCTGGCCGTTGCTTGAAAAGAAAACCCACCAAGAAGCCTTTTTTCTGCCTTCCTCTCTTGCACAGTGTGCTCTCGTCTTTAACTGAGGAAGTCAGGTGGACTTTGAAATAGGTCAGCTTTGTAGTCCTTTAATCTTGTGGAAAAATATTGCCCTCTATCTGTCCGCCTCCTCCTGTTCCAGGGTTTATGTCAACAAAGCATGGACCATGTTCACCAAGCCTCAAA
The DNA here is from genome assembly GCF_033783945.1 of Neopsephotus bourkii. NCBI lineage: Eukaryota > Metazoa > Chordata > Aves > Psittaciformes > Psittacidae > Neopsephotus > Neopsephotus bourkii. The sequence continues at coordinate 647,016 of NW_026901486.1, forward strand.
GGTCCAGGAGCCCCTAGAGGAGTGTGCTCATCACCACCTGCCTCTTTAGCACACCTCAGCCCTTCCCCTGTTCATAGAATAATAGATCGTTTGGGTTGGAAAGCACCTTAAGATCATTCAGTTCCAACCCCCTGCCATGGGCAGGGACATCTCACACTAAGCCATGTTACCCAAGGCTCTGTGCAGCCTGGCCTTGAGCACTGCCAGGGATGGAGCATTCACAACTTCCCTGGGCAACCCATTCCAGTGCCTCACCACCCTCACAGTAAATAACTTCTTCCTTAGATCCAGTCTAAACTTCCCCTGTTAAAGTTTAAACCCATCACCCCTTGTTCTGTCACTACAGTCCCTAATGAAGAGTCCCTCCCCAGCCTCCCTATAGGCCCCCTTCAGATACTGGAAGGCTGCTCTGAGGTCTCCACACAGCCTTCTCCAGGCTGAACAGCCCCAACTTTCTCAGCCTATCTTCATACGGGAGGTGCTCCAGTCCCCTGATGATCCTCATGGCCTCCTCTGGACTTGTTCCAACAGTTCCTTGTCCTTCTTGTGTTGAGGACACCAGAACTGCAATAATCCTGCTGCTTCTTCCTGCAGGATCAGTCTGTTCTCCCAGAACTTTGTGTGCCTGGCTCAGTTACAAATACTGAGGTGGAGCAGTCATGTCTCAAAGCAGTAGTCATTCATTTGGTGTGTGCCGTTCTATCAGCCAGGATGCAAATCTCTTGAAAAACCATCTCTGATGCGCACCATTAGCAAAGAGGCATCTCAGTTCCAGGCTGTCTTATCAGTAGCTTAAGCCAAAGGTAGTGGTACCTGGCAAACAAGCTGGTACCACCAGCCACGTCATCACTCTTAAGCCACATCGTCACTGTTGCTGCTCTTACGAATTGCACAGTTCTTGAGCTTCCATCAAAAATGAACTTGTAATGGTGATGCAAACAGATATTCCCACAGTTAAACTGCATGGCACCACCTGACAAGCAGACCTTGTTCCCAGATTTCCCTGTATCTACAACTTAATGTTCAGATGATATGCTATGTGCTGGCAAATGAGTTTAGCACTCAGAGACTACAATAAAAAAGCCTTGGAGTTAGAACCCCAGCATCTGGTGTGAATTTGCCATGTGATGGAGAGTTGGATAACTTATCTGTGCTGTCCCCACCAGCTGTTGACTTCTGTGTATGTTACTCAGCAGACCCGTGTAGTGCCAGTAAACCTCTATGGGATGACAAGAAATGAGCAGTCTGAGTTTTGGGAAGGGAGACTGTTTAATGTAGGAGTAATTCCTTGTGAATAGCTAAGATTATCAGTTGGTGCTGCTAACCTGATGTTTAATGAGTGTTTTTAGCCATGACAGCATGGTTTATCTGAATTAGAGCAAAGTGCTGTATCTTCTGAAACACTGAGACTTGTTTAATACTTACTTTTCCTCTTCTCCTTTTACCTGTTTGGTTTTGTAGCCTTCCAATATATTTTTCACAATGGATGACATAGTAAAGGTTGGGGATTTTGGACTGGTAACTGCTATGGACCAAGATGAGGAGGAAGAATCGGTACTCACCCCAATGCCAGCTTATGCCAGGCACACAGGACAAGTAGGGACCAAACTCTACATGAGCCCAGAACAGGTTTGTACTCTGTGCTCTAAAGTTATATCTGGCAGTGCCTGGAAGTCACCCGAATTCCTGAGAGCTCAAAAGATCAGGAATTCCTTCCAGTAAATTGTTGCAATCAAGTTAATTAAATTCTTCATCATCAAAGTAGAGTTTTGAACTAAATTGAATTCCAAAAGTAATATTTTAATATATGCATTTATTATAGGGGAAAAAAGTGAGTAATGATTTGTACTTGGACACATTCGGTTACCTTGTTATTCATGTACTAGATAACTCTGTAACACTGAATTTAACTGAGCAAGGACACACTGTTGTGCAAGTGGGAACATCTTGCTTTGCAGTTGGGTTTGTAAAGAGGAGCTGGTGATCAGGACCTTGCTCACTCATGTGCCTGTCCTCTAGTTTTCAGCTCTGCATAGGGCTAATCTCTTCCACATGTTAACTTGAAAGGATGTTGTTTGTGTTGTACGTAATCACATACAGTGAGTGGCTTGACTGACCTGACCCTCATTTTGAATTTCCAGATCTGTGGGAACACCTATTCACACAAGGTGGATATCTTTTCTTTGGGACTGATTCTCTTTGAGCTGCTTTACCCTTTCAGCACACAGATGGAGAGGGTCAGGGTATGTATATTTGTTTAAAGCGGCTATTTGCTTGGTGAAACACTTGCAAGAGGTTCTTTTCACTTCTGACAGGTCTTGCAATCAGGAACACAACTTCTTTATCAGCCTTGTACAGACCCCTGAATCACTGAAAATAAATTGCAGTCTTCCTAATGTGTGCAGTTGAATTGAAGCCTTAATTTCTTTACAAAGCTCTTCTGTTGTCAAGCCAAGTAAGAGAAACTATTGAAGTAGGATAGCCAAGAACTCAAGCAACAAATGTAGCTTGTGACTTTAAGCCTACCAGCTTGATTTGCATTCAAGAATTGGAACCATGCTGTGCATTTTTATTTCTTCCTTCATTTGCATCTGCAGTGCTTTTCCACTCAGAGCATTTAGTGAAATACTGCTGTTCCTTTTCCTATAGTGAGTCTTAGCTGTGAGTCTTGCCCCGCTTCAAGCACAATATTCCCAGTAACTGGTTACCTTTATTGCATGAAATGTGAATTTGGGAAGTTTGATGGTGTGTTACAACTCTTGCTTGCTGTGACAATGGATGTGAGATCCATCTTGCTCAGGAGCAAGTTCACAGAGAACAGGGGCTGCAGCCAAGAAGGTTTTTCCTCTTGTATGTGATGACCAGTGGCCTATGCAAGAAAGAGAGACTCATTATAACTTGTATTTAGAATTTATATGTGCCTGGGAGGGGGGTAGATTCTCATGTGAAGATGGATTGCTTTCAGCAGAGATGTAAGGAGCAACTTGAACCACACCATGAATGGAGCCTGAGCAAATGCTTCACCTACACTGGCATTGCATTCTCTTGCTTAAAATGCTCTGGGGTGTTATGGTACAAAAGAGTCTAGTCTACTCAAAGAATAGCAGTGCTGAATTTGAGCCCCTTCCACTGAAACCAATTTCAGTGTCCTTAAAATCAGTTTTACTGAAGCACATACCCCATAAAGAGCTATCCTCGATAGGTCAGGTTGGACACAGGGGCTTGGAGCAACCTGCTCTAGTGGAAGGTGCCCCTGCCAATGGCAGGGGGTTGGAACTGGAAAAGCTTTAAGGTCCCTTCAACCCAAACCATTCTATGATAAAAACATGCTAAAGTGAGTAAGGTAGCCTGGTGCAACTAATGGTGTGGCAGAACATGGGAAAAATACTGTCACTAGGTGGAGCTGATGTGCTGGTTATGAAAGAAACACAAAATGAGACCGGCTGCCTTGTGAAGGACACAGAAGTACAACGTGATCTGTTTTCAAAACTGCTCATAAACCAACTCGTTACTCCATAAAGGTTAAAGACTAGTACGTACGTTGTTGAGACAGATCTGGTCATGTGTCTTCATACTGGTGTAGATGATCTTAGGGATTATGAGTGGTGCACAGATCCATTGAGCCCAAGTGAGAAAGGGCAAGTTTGTGTATCTGATTTAAAACTGCAGAGATCAGAATTCTTGTAACACTATTCCTAATGCAGGCTGCATACCCAGGGAAGCAGGAACTTGCCTATTTTAAACATGTTGTGATTTTTAACCACTGCATCAAGCCTTTAAACCAGGCCAGGTTGGACACAGGGGCTTGGAGCAACCTGCTCTAGTGGAAGGTGTCTCTGCCCATGGCAGGGGGTTGGAACTGGATGAGCTTTAAGGTCCCTTCCAACACAAACCAGTCTGTGATGCTGTATGATTTAAACAAGGTTTTTTTTTCCATCAGGCTGATTCGTTTGCATAGTCTACATATCTTTTAAAAATTACAGAGTAACAGTACTGGAGAACGGTATTTTGGAAAAGTTACATGTTTTTCCTAATATTCTTGCAGACCTTAAGTGATGTTAGAAATTTGAAGTTCCCACCGTTGTTCATTCAGAAATATGCACAAGAGGTGAGTGCATGTGATGCTGTTAATGGTGGCTTTTTCTTTAATAAGTGTTGTTTTCTTTGCTTTTCAGTTGCTTTGCAGGTAAAAAAGGAGGGGAAAAAAGAGCTTTCATGTTATTAAGATTCCTCCCTCTATCCCTGTACTTTTCTCCTTTTCGAAGCTATAACATTACAATAATGTGGATGATGATACTTTTGTCACACAGTTTACCTCCAGTAACTATACCTGATTTCCCTTTGTCATTTGTTTCATATACATCCTGACATGGTTTCTTGCAAAAAGTCCACATTCATACAAAGTGCTGAGTTGCAGACAGGTAAAGGGGAGACTATGGGTAGCACCATGGCTGTGTGAGATCTCACTCCAGGAACGCATCTCTCAAGGGGGACATCATGTGAGCAGTTTGTGTTGTGTTCTCATTAGTGGGATTTTTAAAGTAATGTGGTTGTGCCTAAAGAGGAAGTGATGTACAAAACCTCTCCAATAAGAAGATGAGATGCTTTCAGGGTTCATGGTAGCTTCAGACCAGCAGCTAAATGAGACTAGCCTTTCTTGCTGTATAGCTGTAGGCTGCCTAGGGGAATGTGATGAGTAGGACACTGATTCTAGTTAAATTGGAGAGAAATATTCAAACTACCTGTATATTTAAAGGAATGCCTCTAATTCACTGTGAGGAATTCCTGCATGCCTTAAAACATGGTGGTTTAAGCTTGAAGGTGTCCCTGCTTTGTGGCAGGGAGGTTGGAACTAGATCATTTTTAACGTCTCTTCCAACCCAAACCATTGTGTGATTCTATGAAGCAAACAATTACTCACAAATTGTATTACATATGTTTTAAATGGTTTTTTGATTGCAAATAATGGAAAGGTTTTATAACTATTGAATCTTGGGTCAGATTTTATTTGCCAAATTGATTGTTTTCCTTGACAATAAAGACAGTTTAACAGATGCCCAGTGGTCCGTTTTCATCTATTTAATGCACTTCAGTTACTGTGCCAAAGCACTAATACTCAAATTACTCAGATAGCAACTGGGAACATCTTCCTCTTATTCATACAGAACATTAAAGAAGAAAGAATGTATGAATTGGTGCACATAACACTTACGCTGTGTTTTCTTTTAGTACACCATGGTGAAGGACATGCTCTCTCCAAGTCCCACTGAAAGACCAGAGGCTGCAGCAATCATAGAAAACCCTGTTTTTGAAGACTTGGAACTCCCACCAAAACCAGTGCTTAGGCAGAGGTCACGGACAATGAGTTTATCAGGAAACAAACATTGCAGACAACCAAGCAAATAACTATCCTCAGGATCACTTCTTCCACGCGGCAGGTTTTCCAGGGATTGTTCAGCAGAAGGATCCTATGATGCAGAATGTGTATCTTTGGAAATAGTTTACTTCAACTTTTGGGTTTTGCTATGCTTAATGTATAAGACATGTTGGACAGACTTACGGTTTCCTTTGACAAGCCAACGAGAACCAGTAACCACACTTTTCACATTCCATTCTCCTTACCTTAACTGTCCTAGGTGGATGGGTCCAGCTACTGTGCTTGCCAATGGTGTGCTCCATTATCCTTTTTGGGGGATTTACTGGGGGTTGTTTTTTGAAGCTTGTATATATCAGCTTGCTGGGTAAGTGAGAGATCTGTAACATGTAAATAGAATGAAAATCCTGTATTTTTATAGAGCAAATTACAGTCTCTAAGCCTAGTGAGTATCTCTCCAGATCACTTGCTCTTTGGTGAAATGAAGAGGATTTTGAAATGAACTATGACTCCAGTCTTTGTTCCTGGTGGCTAAACTGGGAAGCTGCACTATTTTTAAAGCAAAAAAAGTACCACAGTTGTACATACAGTCACTCTCCATAGCCAGTCATTAGAAGAAATCATTTCATACTACTGCACTATAGTAGAACTTAGGGAATGCATTTTATACAGATAAACCTGTAGAGAAGGAAAAGGAGCTTTTTTGCCATTCAAAAAAGGAGGTTTTTTTAGGCAGTGGTTGAAAGAGCCATAGTAAAACTGATGTATGAAAATGTCGTGATTCTGCAGACTTAAACCTAATGAAGTCATACGTGTCGTATGTAACCTTGTAGGTTTTGTACTTTTTAAGGAATCAACTGGTAGGCTATTTGTGTAACCTGCTGATTTAACTGCCTAATGCCATGCTTTTTATTTCTCCCTGTAAATATGGTAATTTTTATTTATAAAATCCAGAATCAATCCATTTGGGTTGGTGGTGTACAGAACGCACTCGCTGCGGTTGTTGAGTGCATTTAATTATTGTGACTTCTTTCAAGTCTAAATGATTTAATAAACTTTTTTTATTTATAAAGGAAACCACTTTAGTACTCGCTTCTGTTCAGAGCCAGCTCAGTGCAGGCTGCAGATGGCAGCTGAGTGTAGCTGGAACACAAGGAAGGGAACTGCATCTCTCTTAACTTGCTTTGCTTTCCTGTCTCCTACTTGCCACAGTGCACATGATGCTGCGAAGATGAATATGCTGCTTGGAAGTGGGATACTGCCTGAAGAAAGGAGAGACTTGATCTCTAAACTGAGTAGGTTACAGAGGTCTAAGCTATTAACAGAGGGATTGTAGTAACAGGACAAGAGGTAATAGGTTCAAACTGAAACAAGGGAAGTTCAGGTTAGGTATAAGGAAGAAGCTCTTTACTGTGGGGGTGGTGAGGCACTGGAATGGGTTGCCCAGGGAGGTTGTGAATGCTCTATCCCTGGCAGTGTTCAAGGCCAGGTTGGACAGAGCCTTGGCTGTTATGGTCTAGTGTGAGGTGTCTCTGCCCATGGCAGGGGGTTGGAACTGGATGATCTTCAGGTCCTTTCCAACCCTAACCATTCTGTGATTCTATGATAAGAAGGGATAGTTCTTACACTGTTAGAACTGGTTTTGTATCAATGCATTTTCCTGTTTTACAGGCTTAAATCTCTTAAAAGTTGTAGTCACTGAAATCAGTTTCTTAAATAGATGTTGGATTCAAGGGATCACTACTGTGGTGTGACACTATGACTAGCAGTTAAATCAGCTGGTAACTCTGCAGCTTTATGATATGGCAGAATTGGATTACAAAGGCTCTTGGATCTAGATACTGGCTTGTCCAGTTGAAGCCAGAGTGCTGCAGTATTTGATCAAAACCAGAACTTTATGGAGTTTAGCTGGGTTAAAATAGAAGGCAGTTTTAAGTGTGTCTTCTTCCTTTGAATTTCCCTGTTAGCATCAGCTATAAATGCACAGCTAAATGCCAATGTTTGAAACCTCTGAAGCTTCTCTGCCAGTTCACTGATTACAGATGGAGCACAGGAAATGAAGAATATGGTATTTTTAACTCCCTGTGTATGTGTGCTGGATGTAAGCAGCCGCCTATTCCAAGGACCCTGCAGCATTTCAGTATCCAAATGCCATACATGCTCACACTAGGTATGTCTGTGTATTCTGGGAAGTTACACTTACCCTCAAAGGCATGTACAAATCCCACCCTGAGCTGTGCATACCCAGCCACAAAAGCATCTGGCTGTACTCAACTCTCCACTGCCTATGTCAGTGAAGCTTTGCTTTTCTTAGCACTGAATGCTGGAGTGGGTTGTCCCTGTCTTTCCTCCTTTTTGCTCCAGAAAGTCTTTTCCCTACCCAGAGAGGTTTTCTTCTGACCTCAGAGGAAAACCTGAGTTTTCCTTCAAGTCTTGCCTGCAAGTACCTGTTTTCCTGCCTTTGGCATCTCCACTTCCTCTGCCCCACCAGTGGGAGAGAGGATGCTTCTCTGTGCTAGGAAGTATCCAGCTGGGCTTCAATACTCCCACCAGCTCCATTTTGCCAGCTTTTCAGAAGCAGGCTATGGAGGATGCACCTCTCCTGTTGTTTTCCTTCTTTAAGTCAGGTTTTAATTATACTATACTTCTGTGTTCCATCCCTGTCCTGCTGGATGTTCTTCAGTCAACTCAGACTGAATGGTCAGTCATGACTGAAGGCCTTGATCTGATGTACATTTACTCTATGCTCACATCCCACAGGTTTATTTTCCTTCTTTTGGTTGATTAACATCTAGAAACCAACTATCAGACTGGCTCAGGTCTTCCTGTGGCCATGGAAATCAGCGTGTACCTTCCTACCAATGTCTTCTGCAGAGGGACATCTGAACATGTAGGTTAGCTGCCAGTTTACAGCCCCACAGAAGGGACCTCTGGTCTTAGGCTCTGCTGCATTCTACAGCCCTGGGGTCCCAGCCTGTTCTTGCAGAGGTTGTTGCCTGTCCCTCATCTCCCTTCCCTCCAAGCTTCTGGAGCTGAAACACAGTTCTTGTCCTGCTTTATCAGAATGGACTGGGTAACAGAAGCATAAATCCACCCCTGTCCACTTTTGTGCCTGCTGGATTTAGGTGCTTCCCCCCAGAGTAAAGGCAGGATTGTGTCGTTATTCTCCTTACCGCTTCCATGTTGTTACTGAAGTCGTAGGAGCTGGGAGACCCACTCCAGGAGGAGGAGTACCAGTGCTGCAACCCCAGGTCAGGGATGTTTCTTCCACCAGGCTCTTGAGAAAGAGAACTTCTGATGTTTGTACCAGGGTCTGCAGTAGCTGAGCTGCTCCAGGCAGTGCTTCTTGCTATACCTCTGAGGACAGTCCTCTTCTGCCTTTGAGCTGGAAGAGCAGAAGCACTCAGGGCTTTTACTAACATCCCCCTTTATTTATTAACATAGTGATGTTCTTCACCCCTCTGAGAGCCTCAGTCTTAGTTTTAGCATTAAATGTTAACCTGGATATCTTTCTGCTGTTTCCTGTGCTTCTCAGGCTGCAGAAGCCTTGCCTGTCCCAAGTAAGTGAGCGAGCACTGGGGAAGAAGCTGTTTTAGAAACCATCCTTCAACTGTTTTGTGTCCATGGAAGATCAGTCTAAAAGCAGGCTCTGAGGGTAATGACTCCCATGTAAACCAGTGTGAGACCCCATCAGTACCATGCCAGGGGAAGCAGTAGCTGTTGTATGAGTAGTCTGTGATCCTGTGGGCTCAACTCCTGCTTTTACTCACTGCTGTGATGCTGCAGAGACATTTGGGAGCAGGCCTGTCTTTTCATGGTCATCCTTTGGTAAGGCAATTCATGGTCCTCCCACAGTCAGCCAGTGTTGTTTAATGCTGTTTGAAGTCCAGACAAGCACTTGGGAGTGAATCATTCCCATTCATCATCCTTTTCTTATGGCGGTATAGTCCAGCAATACTCTACAGTACCACTCATGGCAGTAAGTCATAGACATCACAGTGCAGAACACACAGTAATTCCTCTTCATGTACCCTTTTTGGCTGCAGTTGGTCACCTGCAGCCCCCTTTAATCCTCATGGGCACTCGGTGCTCTCAGCAAGTCTTACTCGCCCACTGGGCCTGCACATAGGATATTCCCTTCCAGAATTCATAAGGACACTCACAGGCAATTCACAGAAAGCCACTGAAAGCTCTGAACTCCTCCAAAGGGACTTGAACCCTGAGCAACAGCCCAGACTGCAGTGGTGCCTTTGTAAAGAGGTGACCTCTGCTCCTTGACCACATCCCTCCTAATGCCCGTACACAGACTGACACACAGAATTACTAAACCCAGTCAAATGTGAGCAACCTGCTCTAGTGGAAGGTGTCCTTGCCCCTGGCAGGGGATTGGAACTGGGTGAGCTTTAAGGCCCCTTCAGCCCAAACCGTTCTATGGTTCTATGAAATCTGTAATGTAAGCTGCAAGGTGAGAGCTCCAGTGGCTTGAGAAATGAGAAACACTGTCCCACCTTACAGTGCAGATCACCAGGATGTACCCAGAGACAAGTTCACATTATCATACTGATGTTGTTTTCCCCTGCATGAAGGTTGAATTTGTCTTAGGAAATGCTCATTAAAAAGTAATTAGGCAGGAAGGAATTAGCTCCATTAGTTATAACAAGTTGCCCCTAAAATATCAAAGTTCCTTGTTTATAAAACTGGAAGATGAAGAAATGCACTTTTGCCCTATGTCCCCAGCTGTAATATTCCAGCCCCTCCTTCCCCTGTTTTCCTACCCATTATTTTTTCCATTAGGATGCGCTCTGGCACTTTCTGTACGTCCACCTCCAGCAGCTGATTCTGAATCCCTATTACTTGGGTTTGCCTTTCAGGGCACCATTGGGCATTGGCACCGTAATGCTATATTCCATGTCTGGAGCAGTCTTGGAAAACGTGGCTATGGAAACCATGTCTTCTCCAATGTTCACTTGAGACCTGTGCCTGCAGATGAGCAGCTTCTTCAGGGCCCGTTGGAAGTCCCTGTTCAGGAAAGCATAAAGCATCGGGTTGATGGTGGAGTTGCAATACCCCAACCAAGTGATAATCTTGAATGCCTCAACCAAGACCGTGCTGGTGGAGTCGGTGCCTCTTGCTGCGAGCCAGACGTTGAGGACAAAGTAGGGCAGCCAGCAGAGCACAAAGACTGAAATGATGATGCTGATGGTGCGTGTGGCCTTGTTCTCCAGCTGCAGGTGGTTCTGCCGCTTGCTGTTGGGGTGGTAGTGGATCTCCAGGGTCTGAGACACGATCCGAGTGGCCTTGAGCCGCGAAGCACGGTAGATGAAGAAGTACATGCTGCACATGACCATGAAGGGAACGAAAAACGCCAGAGCAGAAGCCACGATGGCAAAAATCCAGTTGGTGACAAAGATGCATTCTCTTCCTGCATCGAAGTCCACCCCGGGGATCTCGTTCCAGCCTTGCATGACAGGAAGGAAGGAAATGAGAGAGGAGTATACCCAGACCATGCAGGTCATTGCGATGCATCTGTGCAAGGAAAGAGACAGGGAGGGGAGAGGGGGTATGAGCCATTTTGAGTCGAGAACATACAGTACAGGTCAATACCCATGGTAACCCATGTGGGATATCACTGCTCTGCAGTACCACAGGGCCTGGAGAAGGGAAAAAGATGGGGTACATCAGGTCCAGACATGAATATCTGTAACAATGGGGTAACTGCATCTGTGCTTTACAGAACTGGGGTCAGTGCAAGGGATGGCTGAAAAAAATGAGGGGGAAAGGTTTCAGAGAGGATTTCTGGTTATAGTTAGAACAACTGCATGTGCATTTTCCTGTTTGGTTTCAGCCTGGGTTTCCAGCCATTATCCTCTGAATAGCAGTAGGGTGGAGCTGATGGGCACCAGATCCTCAGAACCACTGCAGCGCTTGCTCTGCAACACAGCATGATGTGCAGCCCCCTCCTCATCTTAGGGACCCATGCTCCCAAATAGCGTGCAGCAAGAGTTGCAGTGGGAAAAACTTCCCCAAAGGAGCCTGAACCCACCTGATAAAGCACTCCAGATCCAGTGTCCTCCTTTAGACAACTTCCCCCCTCTTCAGTCCTCATTTCAATGTTTCACATAAAACCTTGACAGGAGCTTAGGAAAACTCATCCTGTTTTCTCTGCATTTCCCCCCATGAGTCGGAGTGGTTTGGGTTGATAGAACCTTAAAGCTCACCCAGTTCCAACCCCCTGCCATGGGCAGGGACACCTTCCGCTAGAGCAGGTTGCTCCAAGCCCCTGTGTCCAACGTGGCCTTGAGCACTGCCAGGGATGGGGAAGCGTTGTCATGTTTCAGGATTTACTTTGCATGCTATGATTCCTGCAGTCTCTTTACCCCAGCTCCCTCTCATGTGCATGATGTCAGGTGTTCTCACCTTGTTTCCAAGTTCTCTATCTCACCCTTTCTCTGGTTAAACCTCAAAATCCTGCCTGAGATACATGACTATCACTTCAGAAAGCATCATGAGTTGAAGAGGTGGAGGACTGCTGCTACATGCATTCTTCTGGGTGTCATTTCCCCTAGTCCCATTAAATGCCTGCAAGTCGTAGGTACAAGTCAGGCCACATCACTTGTTTCTGTCCCATTTTGCAACCCATCCTTAGCTCAAAAAAGTCCATTCCCGTGAGCACCACCAGAGCAGCTCAGCTCATTCCCCTTTTCTCCTGCATCCATAAAGATCTTCTGCAAAGCTTTAAATAGTGCAAAGATCCTTTTGCCACATCACTCTGCTTTTGGGCAGCAACTATTAATAGATCATTTGGTCTTGAGGCAATACAGGCCAATATAGATCAAGATAGGGAGGGACCCAAAGTGATGAGCAACACCACTCACCTGCCACGGGACATCCTTCTTGAATAGTGGTAGGGGGTCACGACGGAGCAGTACCTGTCCAGGCTGATGAAGCACAAGGTGACGATGGATGCGGTGCAGAACATGACATCGAAGGAGATCCAGACTTTGCAGAAGAGCTTCCCGAACAGCCACATCCCCGTCACCTCATAAATGATGCTGCGAGAGAAAACGGGTGGGAATCACAGCTGGAAGGACCAATTGCATGCATGTCTTCAAGGCTACGTGGTGGTAACACCATGATTTAACACAGAGGTACCAAAGGTGGGTTTGCAGCTCAGAGAGCAGGGATTCACCCTCAAAGCGCAACACGAGGCACCTTGGTGAGGCATGGCTAAAGAAGACCAAACCCATGCTTCTTGCCTGCACCCTGTTGCAAGCAGATGCCTTGAGGGAGGTGTTTTGCCCCCCAGAGCCCCCCAAATTTACATCTGCACAGTTTTGTCTATCACAGTTTTTCCTGTGTAGAACAGGCTTTTATGATTTCTACCCAGTTCCTGGGCCACGGAAGATGCCCTCTCCTCCAAGAAACTCAGTTTTCATCTGGTCTCATGCTTCAAAGCTAACTCCTGATTAAAACATTAAATCCTAGGAGGAATCCCATAGAGTTTGTATGCTACGCAGCTCACAAATGCCTCAGCGAGGGGAGGGCACCACCACAAAGCAGACATTACACCAAAATCGTTTCCAACAAAGCCAAGAAGGGTCTTTAAGAAGTGAGCAGTGAAGGAAGGAGTGTATGGCAGCTGTAGGAAGGCTGGTGCACGTTTCTATAGCGTTCAATTAGGTGCCATTCTCTTCCTCCTCCTTTCCCCTGCTTTCTGCACTCCTGGGGTGCTGCTGAAACAAGCATTGAGTGTGAATTCGATGTGAAAGCTGAGTGATGACTTGGTCCTGCAAAGCTTTAATTATCCTGGAACTTCACAGCCTGCTGGGCAAACACAGAGGAGGTGGTGCTGCTGCGCTGCAGTGCATTCAGGTGGGCTCTGCCAGGGCACAAGGAGTCAGCTTGATGGCAGAGGAGTTAGAAACCAGTGCCTGCTCTGCATCTGATTAGCAGTGATTCATTTCAGTGACTTGTGAAGGTCGTTCTAGAGCACAACACTGGGCACAGTGGTGATGAAGGGCCCCAGGAGCTTCTTGTTATATAGGATGGTGCACAACAATCCAAGCCAACACCAACCTATAGCAGAACCTGTCCCTGCACAGACACTGGTGTGTCTTTGTGTTCCCATTAGCCACACCAGTGAATTGGGAACTGCTGGGATTGCAGCGCAGCATTCCCACCTTCACAGGTACCCGTGGCACCACTCTGGGAGCAGATCTGTGGACACAAGCATGTGGATTTCCTTAGTTGTAAAGTTCCCCCATTGTGGAGGTGGGAGCATCTTCTCCCCACTGGGCACAGAAGGGGCCATGAGTCTGAAGTCACTGAGACTCAGTTACTGCGTGAAGCAGTTGTCCTCCTTCTCTTCAACTGGTGTTTTCTGGAGTGATAACCGTGTATCTTGGGCAGGATTTTGAGGTTTAACCAGAAAAAGGATGAGATAGAGGGTTTGGAAACAAAGTGAGAAAACCTGACATAAGGCAAATAAGAGAGAGCTGGGTACACTGGAGCATATGCAGCCTCCACATGGGCAGCATGGAGGGTCCCACTGAACACACATAGAAAGTTTTCATGGCTCTTTTTACAGATGAGTCCCATAGAAGTCAAAGCACTGGTCCAATAATGGACTTGGGTGCCTTGTTCCCACTCCTCAGAAGCCCTCTTATCCCCAGAGATGCTGCAAATCCTGTGGTGTGAGCACCATGGCCTTCCAGATGTAGGCCATGCTGCTGTCATGAACATCTCTGCACATAGATCCCTATCTCCCATCAGCACACATCTGGTGGGATGCACTTGACCTAGCAGATGTTCTTATAGGGCAGGGTACCTGTGGATGTGGTACCAGTGGTACCAGGATGTGGTACCTGTTCTCTCTTCTCTGATGTAAAAGGTCTCTTGGACACGATGCTGATGAAAAAGGAACAACAAAAGCCCAAAGAAGCACACAGCATGAGCAAAGCCACTGCTGTGGTTCACTTATGCTCGCAAAAGAAAAGAGTAGATGGAAATATTCAGCCTGGAAAGGGCTGGGCTGGCTGGAGCACCCAGACAAGAGCCAAGCACAGCTGAACCGCTCCTGCACACGAGCCAAACCAGAACAAAACAGCCTTATTCTGATGAAATGAAGGCACCAAGCTACAACCTCATTTTCCCTTTCTGTCACGTTTTCCTGGGTCAAACTGGCTCCTATGATTGCTTATTTTCCTTCTCTTTGGCATGCACTAACATGTACCAGAACCCATGCATCAGTCCCATTTGTTATCCCGCTGCAGATTGTGGTTCTTCTAGGCTGTTTGATTTGCAAGGTCAGCAGCCTTCCCCACAAACCCCACTGTACATTGTCTGAACCAGAAGGAACAATCTGAATTCCGTGTTTCACCAAGAATATGAAGAACAACATCTCTGCAACAGCCTTTTGTGGTCAGCAGCATCAAATCATCCCTTTTCTTATGCCAGCAAGGAAGAGTTTTACTTCTCCCTTCCACTACCAGAAAATAAAAGATAAGGTTAAAAAAGTGAAATGGAAGGCAGAGAATTGAACCGCACTGATTTCAATAGTCATTCTTCAATAAGGAAACTGAGGGGAAAACACACGCTGTGATTTGCTGCTCTAGAAGGAACAACACATTGTGCTTAATGCTAACACACCACTCAGTCCTCATCTGCCATTCCCCAAACACTCAGAGCATGTAAAATCCTCTAGCAACCCTGTTGACTCCGCATGCAGTGCAGAGCTAGTCCTGGAAGATGGGACTTATTGCACTGGAGTCACATTAAAGGCTGGATATCTAGTTCAGGTGAGCAGCCAGCATCCCTATGTAGCCAACAGGAGGAACACCTTTGGGAAGTCTCTCCGTAAGTAGACCCAGTATAAAGCATAAAGAAACTAAGGCATAGAAGCACATATAGACCCCAACCACCATCCAGCTCTTTGGAAAGCCCAGCCCTAAGCACAGCACATGAACTTTATCCAGCTCTACCCAAAGAGCAGCTACTAAGCGAGGGGAAATGCCATTGCACGCACAAACTCCACCATCTGATCTTACCTCCCAAGCACTTCTTACCTGAAGGGCATGACCAGACAAGCTACAAGGAAGTCTGCCATGGCCAAGGACATGATAAACATATAGGTGACGGTGCGCAGCCTCTTTTCCACCACCGGGCAGATGAACACTATTGTGTTTCCCAGGAGCGTGATCAAGTCAATGAGGGTTAATATCAGGCCAATGACCACCTCCTGCAGGCCGATCCCTGCCAAGTTGCCAGCTCCTTCCACAAAGGATGAGTCAGCAGAGGAGGAATTAGGGAGCCAAGTTTCATTTCTGTTCATCAGCATCTTCCCACTGTTAGAATCTGAAAGAGAGACAGCAGGAAAAAGCAATAAATAATGACTTTAATGCACATGCTTTGTAGGTCTAAGAAAGGAAGCACAGAAATAATGCTTATGCTTCATTTCCTTCGAGACAAATCCACACACCCATGGTTATGTCTGTGCCATCACTCTCCCATGGTGATCAGTCCATTACAAGTGTCTGAAATCCTGAAGGTGAGGATAAACATGCAGCAGTGGCTGAGGTCCTTCATGGCAATTAAAAGCCTGCCTGTGAATGGAAATGTATCATCAGTGAAGTGGGGTACAAAAAGAAATGTCCTAAGAGCAGAAGGAGGACAGGTAAGCAACTGGAATCCAAAATGAAAGCAGCTCTGCCAAATCCCAACAGGGCATATCCACAGAATACAGGGTTTGAACAAGATGATCTATAAAGTCCTGCCCAACCCAAACCATCCTATGGTTATACATTCTCATCATCATCTTGGCCACCCACAGACCAAGTGGGGCTGCTTGCCCAGGCTGGATGATCTCAAAACCCCGTTGTTCAGCACATTTTCTGCTCTGCATGGTCCTGGTACTTCTTTAGGCTCTGAAGTTCAGAGGTTCTTACTACCATAGTGGGCAGCTCCATCCTGCAGTCTCAATGGCCATACACAGAGCTTAACACAAGTGAGCAAGTAATTGAGTCTCAGTGCCTTCGGACTCGTGTCTCCTTCTGTGCCCAGATGGGAGAAGGGGCTCCCAACTTCACCATGGGGAGCTTTCAGTTGAGGAAATCCATATGCTTGTCTCCACAGCTCAATTCCCAGACTTTAAGTGAGTGGAAGGTGCCTGGGAAGGTGGGAATGCTGCCCTGCAATCCCAGCAGTTCCCAATTCACTGGTGTGGCTGATGGGAACACAAAGACAAAACTTTTGGGGAAAAGGATATTATAGAAATAGTTCCAGATATCAAATTGTTATATCTGAATGTTGCCACGTCTCCTGTGATTGGACTCTGCTTCCACAGTGCCCTCAGCTCAGTCCCCATCTCCGGAGCATCACTGCTGAGTGCAGCACAAGAATGGGTCAGGATCAACATCCATGTAACCCAACATGCCTTATCTCACAGCTGCCAACCTGGGCCTCAGCAGGATTGTAAGAACAAGGCAGCATGCAGTAAGATTTCCCCAATGTCCATTTTCCCTTCCAGCAGCCTATGATCCCAAATTACCTCCAAAGATGGTTTTGAGGACTTCTAAATCATGAAGCTGTCCTGCTTCCCCTTTGGCCCATGTCAACTTTTAGCATCCATGACCTCCTATCCAACAACTCCCACACCTCAGCTATGTGATGTGCAGAGAAACACCTCTTTTTGCCTGTTCTGAGCCTGTCATGCACTGGTTTCATTTGATGCCCTCTGATCCTTGCATTGGATGAGGCATCCTGCATCCTTATGTTTAGTGTGAGGAGTCCCTGCCCATGGCAGGTGGGTTGGAACTGGATGATCTTAAGGTCCTTTCCAATCCAAACCATTCAATTATTCTGTGATCAACCTCCATCCACTCCCCCAGTGCCACTGGTGGGCTCTTTAATCTCCATCACATCCCCCCTCATCATCTCTTGGTCACGCTGAGGACCCTTTGCCAACTGCTTAGTCCTCATACAGAAGCAATAGAGGACTCCTGGCCACCCCTCCTGCTCCTCTGAGATGCACCAAAACTGCAAACCATTTCCAAGAGGGGAATGCACTGTGGATGTATATAAGGGCATAATGATGTTCTCTGTTTTGTCCTGCTTCCCTTCCATAACAATCCCTAACATGGTTTGCTGCTTTTGATTGGCACTTAGCACCGAGCTGACCTTTCCACAGGACTGCCTATTGCATTCCAAAGACCTCTTTCTTGAGCAGTAACAGCCAGCTCGGAGCTCAATGCTTTAGAAAGAATAGATGCAACGAGGAAATTGGGTTTTCTCCATCTTCCCCAAACTCCATCACTTCATAGCTGGATTTCTTCTTCCATTTTAATGCTCAATGAACATCATAAAAGCTTTTCTGCAAGCCCTTAAGTCAGGCCTTGCCCTTCATGCCCTCTTTAACCTTTGTTTCACCTGCAAACATCACCACTTCACTATTCACTATTTCTACAGTTAGAGATTGATTGAACCCCACACATCCCAGCCCCTATCCCTGTAAAGGGCCCTGGGAGCTCTCTATCCCACACGGTAACTCACCATCCACTCCCCCCCTGCACCTCCCCTTTTCAACCCCTATTTATTCAGACAAGGAACTTCCTTCTAAACTCAGGACCATTGAGTTTCCTTAAAAGCCCCCAACAGGAGGGACCATAGTGAAGCCCACTAGAAGCCCAGGCAGACCACACCAGCTCAGTGCTCCCCATGCACATACCCAGTGACCTCCTCCAAGCTCTCCCATGTGATGATGAGGCCGTGCTGCCCATTGTAAAAGCAACAGTGACCTTTCCCATCCCCATCAGTGTCCAGGGCCAGGTTGGATGCAGTCGGGTGATGTGGTCTAGTGTGAGCTGTGCTCCATAGCAGGGGGTTGGAACTGGATGATCCTAAGGTGCTCTCCAACCCTAAGTATTCTATGATTCCATGAGACTGAGTCTATGTAATTGTGTGTTACATGCAGCCATTCATCCTTCGGGGTTCTCAGCTCCCTCTGCTGACTTCTATTTACTTGCTGGATTTGGTAATTTCCTTTAAATTAAAAAAAATAGTAAATATTTTAAAAATTAAAAATAGAAAATAAATAAAAAAACAAAGAGAATTTTAAAAGAAAAATTTAAAAGATAAAATTTTAAACTTAAAAAGACATGAAGAAGTAAAAATTTTAAAATTATAAAAGAAATTAAAAATTAAAATTTTAAATTTTAAAATTAAAAAGTGAAAGTATAAAAAATAAAAGAAAATCTTACAAAGTCAGAATTTTTAAAATAAAATTTATGAAACTTAAGATTTAAAAGTGAAAATAAAAAGATTACAAGTAAAGGTAAAGTAAATATGTAAAATATTAAAAATGAAGATTTCAAAATAAAAAATAACTTATAAATAAACAAACAAACGAAGGTGCCTAGGAAGAGAGCAGGAAAGCTCCTCCTGTGCCCTTCCTGTCTGGATCTGGGACTTGCTGACCAAAGCTTTCCTGCTCCTCCAGCACTGAGAGCAAGCAGCTCTCCTGCCCATCAAGCCCTGTGGCAGGACCCTAGGCAGACGCTGCTGAAAGCTCATGGGGTTTCATGTAATCAGTGTCAAATGTTAAGGTTTAAACAAGTCTTTTGGTCCAAAACCATCAATTTCAAGTCAAGCTTTTAAAAAAATTAGGTCTTCAAGTTTACAAAAATTAATGTAAAATTGCCTTGAATAATCCCAGCTGAGAACGCTGGATTTGTTCTGTGGGTTTCCAGAGGGAACACTGAATCACAGAATCATAGAACCATAGAATAGTTAGGGTTGGAAAGGACCTTAAGATCATCAAGTTCCAACCCCCTGCCATGGGCAGGGACACCTCACACTAAACCATGTCACCCAAGGCTCTGTCCAACCTGGCCTTGAACACTGCCAGGGATGGAGCATTCACAACCTCCCTGGGCAACCCATTCCAGTGCCTCACCAGCCTAACAGGAAAGAATTTCCTCCTTATATCCAATCTAAACTTCCCCTGTTTAAGTTTTAAACCATTACCCCTTGTCCCATCACTACAGTCCCTAATGAAGAGTCCCTCCTCAGCATCCTTATAAGCCCCTTTCAGATACTGGAAAGCAGCTCTGAGGTCTAAACCAAGAAGGTTCATCAGTCACATCCTCCTCCTCCTGTAAACACTGGCTGTGCTCACACTGTTAAGCATGCATCACTGTTAGTACACCTCTAATTAAAGCAGATGACTACTTACACAGCACTGCTCTGGTGCTGGTCTGTGAACACACACTGCACTCCAACTTGAGGTGGAATTAGGACGCAACCATTAGTGTTCACCTTTGCAAGCTCTCTATGCTACTGAAATACCACCTTATCCATCAGCCTGGGGTAAAGGGTCTTTGCAAGTCAAAAACCAACAGCAGGTTGCTTAACATGGGGTGCACCTAGGAGCGGGGCACAACAATGCATAAGTACAGGAGACAAACGTGCCCACACTCACAATACATTAGAGAAACACTCTCTTGGCCATAGTACTGCATGGACAACCCAAAGACAGGCTGACGGGTTGGAAATGAGACTCTCCTCATCTGACATCCATGATTTTCCCAACAATAAACAGAAGGGATGCTTGAAACTCCAGGTTTGAAGCCCCATCCATGGCAGTGTTCAAGGCCAGGTTGGATGGGACTTGCAGCAACCTGCTCTAGTGGAGGTGTCCCTGCAGGGGATTGGAACTAGATGAGCTTTAAGGTCCCTTCCAACCCAAACCATTCCATGATTGAGGGCGCAGACAACAGGGTCCTGCTGCTCCTGGCTCCTTTTCAGGGATCCCCAGGCAGAGAGTCCCTGGAAGCTCATCCATAGTCACTTACACAGCCAAGAACCCAAACCTGATGTCTCCCATCCTTTTTGCCTCCATCTGGGAAGCCAGGAACTCATATCTCGTGCCAGGAAGTGCTACACCTGAACTGCCTGGAGAACTGTCAACACAGGAAAGGGGGGATGATACAATCCTATGGGAATCTCTGGGACAAAGCAGGATGTGCCATCCTTCCCAGGGATGTACTTCCACAACTTCAATACCGGAGCTCTTCATTTCTCCTGTGAGCTGAAGCAGCTCATGGGATTGTGCTGCTGATAGAGCACAGTGCCTCCCTCCAACATCAGTCTTCCAGCCTTTTCTATAAGGAGCCCCCCTAAATCAATGGGATAAATGCCCAGTTGCACCATGACATGGGATCATCCCAGATTTCCTGCGGATCTCAGATGCCTCAGGGCTTGCACTGTTATTAGGACATTACGGTTTTGCTTCCCTGCTCTCAGTCTGCCTGAGCAGAACTCCATCATTTCATCAGTTTTCCTTTAACACACAGAAAGTTTGACCTAACATATTCAGCAGATAAATCCAGAGTAAAAGGTGCATTTCATCACTATATGGTATCTTTTGATGGCAGGGGAGGGGAAAAGGAAGCTCTGCAATCTCAAGGCTGACTGCACTCTAAATCATAGGGGTACAATGGAAACTGGAAATCCATTTGCTGCTCTTCTAAACCAAGTACAACTCGGTGCACAGCAGCATCCAGCCATACCTGCCCCAGGACCTCAGGACACGCTTCCCTCCTCCCTTTTGCCACCAGCGAGGCTGCAGTGGCTCAGTAATGTGTTAAACACACTCAGAGAGGATGGTGTGAGGAGATGGAGGAGGAACATCCCTGGGGGTGCAAAACATGCATTCAGAGAGGCCATGTAGTGAGAGAGCGCAGTGATTTTTGCTCCCTCATCCTCTATCCAACTTTCCCGTTTGAAGGGCAGAGTTTCTCAGGGCATGAACGGCTTCTTTCCACCCCCAAATCGGCGCAGAACAATTCCTACCACCTCTCCTGCAGCCCCGGGACTGGAAACACAGCCAAACACACGATCCGTACCTTCAAAACCGGCTGTGGAACGCTGGCAGCAGGCTTGAAGCAGCAGCACCCTGAGCTCGGTGCTTTACACAGCAGTAAGGTCCAAGGGATTCAAACCAGATCACAGAGCTTCCAGATCCCACCCATCCCATGGAGCTGCTCCAGCCTGGATCCGCAGGATGATGGATTCTGCCCCAGCGCAGGGCATCGCATCTTCACCCACACGGCAGCGCAGCGGTTCGCCGGTGGAGGGGTGCCGAGCAGCAGCGCTCGCTCTCCCGCAGCTAAAGCGAGTCTGTCGCAGCCACTCCTCCGAGGAGGGACCGAAGCGCAATCACAGCGGTGAAACTCAAGGCAAAGTTAAACCCGTGCTGCACACACCGGGGTGCCCATGGGCGCTGGGGGAGCGACTGAGCCGGGGTGAGGAGCCCCAGTTCCCAGGTGGGCAAAACCCACAATGCCTGGGTTGCCAAAACACCAGCCCTGGGTTGTAAACCCACCAACCCCTGGCGTGCAAACACGGAGCCCCGGGGTGCCAAATCCTACATCCCGAGGCTCAAAAGCCCCAAACCTCAGGGGGCAAATCCACCAGATCCTGTGGGATAAACCCCAAACCCCCAGGGAGCAAAACCCTAAGGATGCTGGAGAGCATCGCCCCGGGCAGGGGGAGTCGGTCCAGGGAAAGGGGTCTGTCGGAGGCAGGGAAGGAATGGGGGGAGCCCTGATCTGGGAAGGACGACATGCCGTGTTTGGGGAGGGGGTTTCCTTCGGGCGAGGGGATACAGGAACTGCCTGCGGTGAGCCCGCTGATGAGGGGGTCCTACCGGGAACGGTGAGGGATAGAGAAGGGGATGCTGGGGAAGGGGAGACAGGGGAAGGAGGTGATGAGGAGAAGGATGCCAGGGAAGAGGATGCGAAGGAAGGGGATAACGGGAACGTGGGTACCGGGAAGGGGGGTACTGGAGGCAGCGGCACTTACCGGCAGCAGCAGCCGGCAGCAAGAGGAGCCTCTTCTCTTCCCCGCCCCGCCCCGCCCGGCCGGTCCGGCTCCATCCCCAGCTCCAGCCTTTATTCCCCGTGGAAACGCTGTTTTTATTGCGTTCAGACCAGCCCTTCCCACCACACAGCGGCTGTACGGGGTCGGGTCGGCTCCCTGCTGCTGGAGCAGACGGGCGCTGTGTCCGTGAGATAACATCAAGGGGCTAAACAAGCCCTGTCTTTAAGAGGAACCTGGTGGTGGTAGCGCTGGGGAAGGGTTACCTGCGCATCCCCTGGGGGAGGCTGAGCAGGACATGGGCTCGGTATAAGAGGTGAGGTTCTTAGGTTTTGTACCCCAGAAAAGGTATAAAATCTGGCCGTAGTGATTGGGTGACTGTCATCTATAGCTCCTGTTCCAAAACAACCCCAAATCAAACCTGAATGCATCGGCCCCATGTGCTGGGCTGAGCCCCCAGAGCGTGAGCAGCAGCTCAGGGAGGGGATCCTGCCCCTCTGCTGTGCTCTGGGGAGACCCCCCCTGCAGCCCTGACCCAGCTCTGGGGCAGCAGCACAAGAGGGACGTGGAGCTGTTGGAGCGAGGCCAGAGGAGGCCATGGGGATGCTGCAAGGGCTGGAGCAGCTCTGCTCTGGAGCCAGGCTGAGAGAGCTGGGCTGGGTCAGCCTGGAGAAGAGAAGGCTCCTGAAGGGGAGACCTTAGAGCACAGAGGCCATATCTCAGCACTTAAAAGGGCTTATAAGATGAGGAAAGACTTTTTAGTAGGGCCTGCTGTGATAGGACAAGGGTAATGGTTTAAACCTAAAAGAAGGTCAATTTAGACTAGATATAAGGAAGAAATTCTTTATTATGAGAGTGGTGAAGCAATGGAACAAGTTGTGCAGAGGAGCTGTGGCTCTCCCATCCCTGGCAGTGTTCAAGTAACCTGCTCTAGTGGAAGGTGTCCCTGCTCATTGCAGAGGGGTTGGACTAGATAAGCTTTATCCTTTAGGTATATCCCAACACATGGTTGATTTCTGGGTTCAAGTGAGCACTGCCAGGTCATGCTGAGCTCCTCATCGATCAATGCCCCCAAGTTCTTCTCCTTGAGGCTGCTCTAAATCCCATCATCCCCCAGACTGTATTAATACAGCCTCAACCCAGGCACAGGACTCTGCACTTGGCCTTCCCGAACCCTCCTTTTTCTCCTCATCTCTTTCTTCTTTAATTTATAGTGCAAAAAACAGTTCAAATAACCCAGAAGAAGTCACCTCTGTCCCTAGATTAGAGTTAATTGATCATGGCCATGGGTTGGAGGTGGCTGAGGGGGGCAGCTGCCACCATGTGTGGCACTGGAGGGTCTCTCTGCCCTCTCCATCACACAGGGCATTGCTCTGCCTTGCTCAGGCATCACGACCGTCCTCTCACTGTGGCTTGCTTTATCTTCATGTTATCCAGGCAGGCTGTCAGGCTTGAATAATGGAGTCTGACAGAGCAGAGGATCACAGTAAAGGCTGGCAGCTCTTCAAGTGTAATAGCACTGGTCCCAAAAACCTGACAAAGAAGACAGATAACAGCAAGAAGAAGGAAAAAGTTGGCAAAGCTGTATACACTCTGTCAACCATTGGTGTTAATATCATTTGGGATCGCTGTTGCCTGTTAACATAACACAAGCCATCAGAAAACATGGCATGGTTTAATGTTTATTGTGATTTCTAGGATATTGTCCAGCAGGGAGTTCTAGGGTATGGTCTCATGGGTTTGTTCTGACATTATATACATTGCTACCTTGAAAGGGAGGAGTGAGGAAAAGTAGAATTCAGTTGACTTCCTGGTTGTAGCAGTAAGAAGAGCAATAGCAAATGTACATTCCAGAGGGGTTTGCATATCAAAAGCTGCTTGATGTCAGAAAATCTGAGCAGTGGTAGAGCTGTGCTCATGCAGCACCAAAGCCAAAGGCAGAATGCAGCAAATCTCCTTCAATTGCCAAATAAGAGGGTGCAGGATGTGGAATACTCAGAAAAGCTCTGAGGCTTCATCTACACTTGGTACCCACTTGGACAACATCATTAAAACCACTGGGAAGCACGGAAGGATCTCAAATGAATGTGTTATGTTTCCAAGTGGAAGGACTTGGCAACACCTTCATTTTCACTTGTTCCTCCATTAGTAAGCACAGTGTAGGCTGTACCATCCACTAACACGTCATCTCCTGCACTGGAAGGTGAGGTGGTATCAAATGATGCTGAGGACAATGTGGCAAAGGCAGATGTTCCATCATCACCGAATTTGTGGGAATTAAGTTGGAACTTTTGCATTTCTGTTTAATTCTCCTGATGTCTTGTGGCACTTCTGGGCTTTTTCTTCAACCTGCTTTTGGTTTGCTTTGTTCAATGTACATCCGTCAGAGATGGAATGTTTCCGGGCTGACTATGTGTAGTTTATAAGTCATGGCAGTTCTTTCTGGAGGTGTTCGCTCCAAGAAGCATTAGTGCCAGTCACTATGGAGTTCTTACTTACCACAACCAACCAGTTACTAGTTTTCCTTGGTTGGTTTTAGACATCAAGGCTTGGCAGTGGGGATGCTGCCATGGCCTATAATGACCCCATCACACCAGATTTCCAAATGCACAGACAACAACAAATAAAAAAAGCCTCTAAATCACCTGGCATTGGGTAAATAGACCTGTAGAAGTGGCAGGCTTGGTTTTGTGTCTTCTCTTCCTCTGTCTGTTGAGGGGAAGCCTGTCCTGATGGCAATACCCCTTCTCCAGCTCCGTTCCTATGGCAGCTGCATGAAAAGCACAAGGAAGAAACGAGCAATCGCTTTCCTGCCTGTCTTGATTTATCCAGGTGTGAAACTGGACAAACAGTTGTCTCTGCTGTCGAATCACTCTTTAATAACGCTGCTGATGGACAGGGCTCTGAGCAGGAGTCACCAAAGGCGCTTGCAAACCACTGCTTTCCCAGCAGCACTATGGATCGGGGGCAGAGGTGTGCTTCGTGTCAGGTGGCATTGGCATGCGGTGCTTGATTTCAGTGTAAGTGGTGTTAGTCATCAGCCCAGGCAATGAGGTTCCCTTGACACCTGCTGTGCTCCCTGATTGTGCTTTCTAAACATCTTATGTGCTGTAGCATCTGAGGCATTTCTTGTGCTTGATGGATCCTACCTGACAAATTCCCTTCTGATTTCCTCTCCTCGGGCCCCATTTGTTTGTATTTTCTTTTCTGGGTGAGATCTGTCATCTTTCTACCTTGACATTTTCACTCCTAGATGATCATCAAGGCATTGCTGCTATTGCCTGCCACAGATGTTCAGCTCAGCTGTCTTACACTGCTTCCACTTGCCTGTCCAGCCCCAAAAGAGGTCTCACTTGTCTTCAATGGCTGTATATGGAATATACACTCCTGATTTTTCCTGTCTTAGTTATATCTAAGTATATCTTTGGGGCCTATAGGGATGCTGGGGAGGGACTCTTCATTAGGGACTGTAGCGACAGGACAAGGGGTAATGGGTTCAAACTGAAACATGGGAAGTTTAGATTTGATATAAGGAGGAAATTCTTTCCTGTTAGGGTGGTGAGGCACTGGAATTGGTTGCCCAGGGAGGTTGTGAATGCTCCATCCCTGGCAGTGTTCAAGGCCAAGTTGGACAGAGCCTTGGGCAACATGGTCTAGTGTGAGGTGTCCTTGTCCATGGCAGGAGGTTGGAAGTGGATGATCTTAAGGCCCTTTCCAACCCTAACTATTCTATGATTCTATGATTCTATATTATGGATGTAAATAGTACAGGTATTCCCACTGCTTTCCACATTTGGCTTCTGGTAATGCTTTCACTGATACACTTCTAACCCTGCAAATACCCCCATGTCTTCGTGTGTCATGCCTTAGCTGAACTACAGCCTGTTCATTCTACTAAAAAATCAGGATCCTCCAGGTTTTCAAGGAAACTAGAAATCCCTCAAAATTCCCAGTGAAATTAATGGGAATTACTGGAGCCTGGGATGGAGTTTATCAGATATCAATTGTCATGGCACGCATTAAGTCAAGGCAGGAAGGTGGATTTGTAGTTAGGGAATTATAGAAAGAATAAAAGAAGAGCAATCCTCAAAATTCAGACTGTCTCAAAGCAGATGATCAAAGATGATCCAAGGGCTGGGAAGCTGTGCAAGGAAAGCCTGAGAGAGCTGGGACTGTTCATCCCTGGAAAAGAAGGCTCAGGGGAGATCTTGTCACTGTGTTCCAGTATTTAAAGGATAGCTACAAAGAAGATGGGGACTCCCTTTTTACAAGGAGTCACATGGAGAAGACCAGGGGTGATGGGGACAAGTTACTGCTGGGGAGATTCCAGTTGGACACAAGAGGAAAATGGTTCACGCTGAGAGCGATCAGCCATTGGAATAATGTCTCCAAGGAATTGGTGACTCCCCAGCACTGGACACTGTTAAGACTCAGCTGGACAGTGTTGGGACATCTGGTCTAGGTTGTGCTTTGCCTGGAAAGCTTGGACCAGATGATCCTTGAGGTCCCTTCCAACCTGGAATTCCATGATTCTGTGATTCTATGACAGCAAGTGCTTGTAAGCATCAGGAGGTTTTTATGGAGGCGTTCAGTGGTTTTGGTCTTGTGGGCAATTTTAGATCAAGGGATCAATCCCACCCCTCAACTGCTCAGATGTAGCTATTGAACCAAGTTAATGGATGGAATTACATGTCCAAATCCTGCTCCATTATGGATTTTGCCCTGAGCTAGAGAAGAGCTTGAGGCTCACAAGCTGCAAAAGCGTGTTCAGACACAGAAATGGTGCAGCACTGCCTGTGACTGGTAACGGTGACAGGTCCTGAATGCTCTTTGCTTGCTGTGGTTTCATTTCAGCCAACACACTCAGGTGTTATTCCATATAGCAGGGAGCAGATGAATCTTCATCATACCCTCAGGATGCCTTGGGCATTTTATTCCATGGAGGGATAATAGACCTGATGCTAGTAGATCACAATCCTTTGACTGATAATCCAACAGCCACAGTTATGCCCAAGGTATCCTATGATTTAAGCAGAAGTATCTAAAGCTGTTGGGAAAGTATCCCTGGGTTTACATGAAAGCAGTCCTGAGTTTTACATAGGACCAGCTATCAGGAGACTTTCTGGGAACTGGTTAACTTGCTTCGAAGTGTGCATGCATCTGCTGTATGTTCTGATGAAATGGCTCATTCACAGCTCTGAAGTGGCTTGTTTATCTCTTTGTAGCTGCTGGGCAGATGCCTTGTGTTTGTGGGGGAGATTCCCCCAGAAACTTGATGGCACTTCTAAGCAAAATGGTTTTGCCTGTTAAAGGGCACGTCCCAGTTATCAGATGGTCAGGTTTTCAACATGGGCACGCTCCTCTCCCTTGTTTACACCACTGCACTTTCACCTGAGCATCACTGTGTTTTGCAAACAAAAGCCTATTGTCAAGAGGCAGCCCTGCTATTTTTACCCTCATGTTAATGAGGAATAAACCGAAACCCAGTGGGTAAGACCGACATTCCCCAAAGTGTTATCTAATTGAGGGCACCTCCATTCCTAAGCATCCAGATTGGGATACCTTGGCTGGGTTTGCAGTGGGAGTTGGGTAACTAAGCCTTGTGAGTGCTTTGAGTTCTCCAAGACCTTCAGGAAAGTCAAACCCAAGCGTATGAAGATGCTGGAACTGAGTCATCCAAAATGAGTGGACATTTTTGCAAGCCCCCATTGCTTGCCAAAAACTGCTCAATGACTCAACAGCAGGGTCTGAAACAAGAGCCCTGAGCTGTGTGTTAGCTGCTAGACTGTGTCTGATGTGAGGGAGGGAGAGAAAGACAAATCCTAGTGAGAAATCCCACTGAGCAGACAGTAGAGATCTGCTGCAGAGACCCCCAAGGAGAGCTGCAAAGGCCTTAGAGGAAAAGACCACCAATGGGCACAGATAGAACAGCATCCCAAAAGGGAGGAGAGCACTGAACACCTATAGACTGGAAGGTTAAAGACAGTACATCCTACACACTGTGTCAGGACACAACATCTCTTTGAAAACTTGCCATATCTTTACTTGCTTCCAACAGTTCAGTTTCATATCTCTGTTATGTTATTTCTAACAGCAACCCTGACATGATTTGATAACTGTGGGGAAAAAAAGCCATCTAAGAACTTTATCATTGAAACTTGTCATTGAAACCATTGTCAGGCTGAAAAAAACTTGCCAGTAATTATACCCATACATAAAAAAATAGACAGCACTAACCATTTGTCTCGCATGACTCACCGCTGTCTTTCCAAATGTCATAAATGCCAGCAAGCAAACTGCAACCACGAAACACATTAGTGTCTCACAAGGCTTCTTGGCTTGATTACAGGCTGCAAGGATTAGGCTGAGTAACTGGGAGAAGATGGAAGGGAGATTTCAGCGGGCATCAGGGGTCATTGTGTGCTGAAACACTGCAGGTGATAAACCACTAAGAGGCAATCAGTGCCTTCAACAGCAATCCCCATTGTTACAGTTTGTACAGCCCAGAACACATGAAAACATAGCATTGTGGAAGTGGAAGAGCGACACCCACATTTGGCAACACCTAAGAACAACCATGTCCTGAACACAACCATTCCCTGGGAATGGCTTTTGTCTCATGCTCCTTAGAATGGCAGGAGCCACAGAAACCAAAGCCCAGGCTTGCTCCCATCAAGTCTCTGCTATCATAACTTGAACTTCTCCTCGGTGATAGACGTTGGGAATTGTGCTGAATGGGACCACAGGCTGCACTTGCATCACAAACACAAGCTGAGTGCTTCTCTGGCATTGCCCTGCCTTAGTCAAGCTGTCCGGTTCTAACTCAGGAGGCCAAGTTCAGCTTTGCATCTAAAATACAGAGGTGTGAAGCCATAACTTGGGCCTCCTGCTTTAACACAAAAAGTGGACCCCTCTCTGGGGGGTCCCCCATCTTCATGGCCATGTCCTGTGCAGGGGTGAGGCTGGTGCCTGAAAGCCCAAGTGATGGGGAGGAGGGTTTCCAGAGAGGCACAATGAGATACTGGACGTCCTCACCAGGGTGCATCTTCTCACATGGCTGCAGACAGTGCTGCACCATAAATGCATTTTACTTCATTGATGACCTGAACGGAAGATGGGGATCCCACTGGATAGTTCAGCACAGCTTCTTCTCTGCCCTGGAGAGAACCAGGACCAAAGAAAAGTGCATCAGGCTGAGTAGAAGAAGGGTCCAAAAGAGTTTCAGTCTCAGAGTAACTGACACAACGAATCTGTTAGAGATAAGCTTTAATAAAGAAATAATTTTTAAAGATAGATAGATAGATAGATAGATAGATAGATAGATAGATAAAGTTACCTCTGAAACCTTGGGGAACATTGAAGAAACTCATCCCTCCATAGTGAGGTGGGCAGTACAGCCTCCCAGTACCTAAAGGGGCTGCAGGAAAGCTGGAGAGGGGCTTTGGACAAGGGCCTGTAGGGACAGGCCAAGGGGAATGGCTTGAACCTGCCAGAGGGGAGACTGAGATGAGCTCTTAGGCAGAAGCTCTTCCCTGTGAGGGTGCTGAGGCATTGGCACAGGGTGCCCAGAGAAGCTGTGGCTGCCCCATCCCTGGCAGTGTTCAAGGCCAGGTTGGACACAGGGGCTTGGAGCAAGCTGCTCCAGTGGAAGGGGTCCCTGCCCGTGGCAGGGGTTGGAACTGGGTGAGCTTTAAGGGTCCTTCCAACACAAACCATTCCATGATTCCATGATTCTGTGACCTGTGTGTTCCAACAAGAGCCATTCTCATTTTGACTTTACATTCCCATTTGAAAATGCATCCCCTCCCTGTCTAATATCCCATTCCTGGAGCGCAGTGCTCGGTCTCATTCACATGCACAGCATTTTCCCATGCCATTGGACCCACGGCTGGCTGCTGAGCTGTGAAATGTGTGTACTTCCACTCCACCAGCTCCTTCCAACACGCCTGGAGCAACGGCTTTATCTCAGTGGGAGATGTCAGGATGGTGGTGCCTGATCTTTGGAGAAGATTCACATAGGAGGTTATGAATCAGGAAGAAATGCTCCGGTAGGCAGGGGAATAGTGATGAGTAAAAGAACTGGGCTCTACACTGTTAAATCTCAGACCATGCTATGCTGCACTGAGATACTGTGCTCTCTGCAAACAGCTGCACTACGTTTTGTCATCGGGCAAATATAACTGTGGTTTATTTTTAGCTTTAATGGGGTATCTCCTTTCAAGTCTTATCACCACCCACCCAGATCAAGTGGGATGGACATAAATACAAGCGTACGTAGACTGCCCTTAGCTGAAGAGCACAACAATAGCACATCAATAATCTCTTATTCCGCAGGCATTTAATCTCAAATCCAGGAGACTTGTTTACTGATGTGATTCATGGATGGATCATAAAGTGTTGTCTGGAAAGGGTGATATTCCCTATTTTAATATGGCTTTTCACCCAAGGATCTCACAATATTTAGGGTTTTTTTTTAATTAAGATCATTTCCCCCTTGGTACCTCAATAAAATCACGATTACAAAATACTTCAGAGTTCTGTAACTTCATCCCCTTGCAAGTATAGAAGAAGAATGTATCAACATTAGTAATTTGATGATGCTAAATCCACAAAGCATTCACATATAAAACATATTTCATCACTTATCTTTTTAAGCTTAACTGATGCTGCAATATGCCTTGCAGCTCCATGGGTGAAAAATTGAATAAGGTAGGCCAAGCGCTGCTGTTCTACTGGAAAATGTGGGATAATTGCTCACAGGATCTGAATAGCTATGAAAGTGTTTGTAGAAATGAGGATGTGCTTAAACTAACAGGGTAAGAAACATGTGGCTTCACTGCGATGGGAAATCAGATTCTGGCAGTGGCATTGTGCTCCAAAGAGAATTCAGTCCTGGGGAAAAGGACTTTCAAGATCATTCAGTTCCAAATCCCTTGCCAGGGGCAGGGACACCTCACACTAAACCATGTCACCCAAGGCTCTGTCCAACCTGGCCTTGAACACTGCCAGGGATGGAGCATTCACAACCTCCCTGGGCAACCAACTCCAGTGCCTCACCACCCTAACAGGAAAGAATTTCCTCCTTAGATCCAATCTAAACTTCCCCTGTTTAAGTTTTAACCCATTACCCCTTGTCCTATCACTACAGTCCCTAATGAAGAGTCCCTCCCCAGCATCCCTATAGGCCCCCTTCAGATACTGGAAGGCTGCTATGAGGTCTCCACGCAGCCTTCTCTTCTCCAGGCTGAACAGCCCCAACTTTCTCAGCCTATCTTCATACGGGAGGTGCTCCAGTCCCCTGATCATCCTCGTGGCCCTCCTCTGGACTTGTTCCAACAGTTCCATGTCCTTTTTATGTTGAGGACACCAGAACTGCACACAATACTCCAAGTGAGGTCTCACGAGAGCAGAATAAAGGGGCAGGATCACCTCCTTCGACCTGCTGGTCACGCTCCTTTTGATGCAGCCCAGGATACGGTTGGCTTTCTGGGCTGCAAGCGCACACTGAAGCCGGCTCATGTTCATTTTCTCATCGACCAGCACCCCCAAGTCCTTCTCCACAGGGCTGCTCTGAATCTCTTCTCTGCCCAGCCTGTAGCTGTGCCTGGGATTGCTCCGACCCAGGTGTAGGACCTTGCACTTGGCATGGTTAAACTTCATGAGGTTGGCATCAGCCCACCTCACAAGCGTGTCAAGGTCCCTCTGGATGGCATTCCTTCCCTCCAGCGTATCAACCGAACCACACAGCTTGGTGTCATCGGCAAACTTGCTGAGGGCGCACTCAATCCCACTGTCCATGTCAGCGACGAAGATGTTAAACAAGACCGGTCCCAACACCGATCCCTGAGGGACACCACTCGTTACTGGTCTCCAGCCGGACATTGAGCCATTGACCACAACTCTTTGTGTGCGGCCATCCAGCCAGTTCTTTATCCACCGAGTGGTCCATCCATCAAATTGATGTCTCTCCAATTTAGAGACAAGGATGTCGTGTGGGACAGTGTCAAACGCTTTACACAAGTCCAGGTAGATGACATCAACTGCTCTACCGCTGTCCATCAGTTCTGTAGCCCCATCATAGAAGGCCACCAAATTGGTCAGGCAGGATTTCCCCTTAGTGAAGCCATGCTGGCTGTCACCAAGCACCTTGTTGTTTTTCATGTGCCTTAGCATGCCTTCCAGGAGAATCTGCTCCAAGATTTTGCCAGGCACAGAGGTGAGACTGACTGGTCTGTAATTCCCCGGGTCATCCATTTTCCCCTTCTTGAAAATGGGGGTTATATTTCCCTTTTTCCAGTCGTCGGGAACTTCACCTGACTGCCATGATTTTTCAAATATGATGGCCAGCGGCTTAGCAACTTCATTTGCCAGCTCCTTCAGGACCCGCAGATGGATTTCATCAGGACCCATGGACTTGTGCACGTTCAGATTTTTAAGATGGTCTCGAACCAATTCCTCTCCTACAGTGGGCCCAAGGTCTTCATTCTCACAGTCCCTGCGTCTGCCTTCCAAGACTTGGGTGGTGCGGTCAGAGCCTTTGCTAGAGAAGACCAAGGCAAAGAAGTCATTCAGAACCTCAGCCTTCTCCAAATCCTGTGTAGCTAGTTCACCCGAGAGCTTCCTGAGGGGGCCTACATTCTCCCTAATCTGTTTTTTATTTGCTATGTACCTGTAGAATCCCTTCCTGTTATCCTTAATATCCCTAGCCAAGTTTAATTCTAACTGGGCCTTAGCTTTCCTAACCTGGTCCCTAGCTTCCCGGACAACATCCCTGTATTCTTCCCAGGCCGCCTGTCCTTGCTTCCAGCTTTTATAAGCCTCTTTATTCCTTCGAAGTTTCCTGAGCAGCTCCTTATCCATCCAAGGAGGTCTCCTGGCCCTCCTGCTGCACTTCCTTCTAGCTGGGACACAACACCCCTGAGCTTGTAGCAGGTGATCCTTGAATATCAACCAACAGTCTTAGGCCCCCTGCTCTCTAGGGCTATATCCCATGGAACCTTACTAAGCAGGTTCCTGAAAAGGCCAATGTAAATAAAGGAGCATGTGTTAGAAATTGGGTGTTACACTCCAAGGGTTTTTTTTGTATGATGCGTGAATCCTACTTGGATTGGGCAACATGCTCTAGAGTGAGGTGTTCCTGCCCATGACAAAGGGTTGGAACTGAATGATCTTAAGGTGCTTTCTGATCCAAACCATTCTATGATTCTATGGCAAGTGAAGGAATAGAATATGAATGCAAGATCAGTGAAAGAAGATAAGAAATGAACCTGTTTGGGAGCCAGTGAGAATCATTGCATGTCTTGGTAGGCTCTAAAGAGCATGCAGCTCCTGGCATCTCTGCTGGGGATACCCAGCTGTGCCCAGATGTGCCCAGCTGTGCCCTCTGCACTGCTGGGTCTCAGAAGGAGCAGGCGAGAGGGAAACTTTGTTTGATGGGTTATGATATAAAAGAGGCTGAATAGAGGATAATACATCCTATCTGCTAAGAAGATGAACTACTATGAGATGGAATACACAGCATTTGAGGAGCATGACAAAAATCCATCTCATCAAAACCCTCTCCTTTCCAGGAACAAATGCAAAGGAAGTGGGAAACGGAATTAAAACCTTACAACATCATTGATGAGGAGGGGTACATTACCCTGCCAGTGAGCTGTACCCACACAGGAGATCTCCATTTCAGCTCTTTGCTTTCTTGTATGTGTGTTTTAGACCCTGATCTTCCAGCTTGGTCATTCTCTCCCAGGATTCCCATGAAGCAACAGTCATAGGTGTGATCTATAACACAAATAACTTTATGTAACCACCAACTTATGAACAAAGTCCAAAAATGCATTTCTTTTGATGATTGCAACAGACTGAGTCCTAAGGACCCCCAAAGACTTCTTTTCACATGTAGGAATATGTTTTATATTCCTATATGCTTTCCACTACCTGTTCTGGAAAACTAAAACATAGATTTACCTACTTTTAGGTTACTCTGTATTTCATGACTGACTTCAGCTCTGGCAATCTGGTCTAAATAGAGTTTGGAAATCTTTATTTCTGCTGATTACCTTTGTCATCTCAGTGAGAGAACATGCGCTTTTCTCCCATTTTCATTTCATGTGCTTGTGGCATTGAGTTTCTATCATCAGTGACATGTCTAAGATGGAGTATTCAAAGATGTGGTATTTATGGTATGTATGTGTGCTCACTAAGAAAACTCCGGTTTTACTTCATAAGAATGTGCTCACTAATACCTACTTTAGTCAAAATCAGCTGCTAGGTACAGATCTATCAGCTACGTTTAAGCTGACCTGCATAATTCTGACCAAAATCACTAGAAAGCTCTCACAAATAGCTCAGCAGGAGAGGAGGGAAAAGCAGGCACTGGCAGATAAGGAATGCCTCAGTGAGATGTATCCCTCTTTTATCTTCAAAGGTGATTACAGAGATACCCCCTTTTAATCCAGCTAGACAGTGTGAAAGATAGGGATAATACTACTTCATGCGAGTCAGGCTATGCTGGTTTATTTGACACCGGCTTATGCTAGATCAATGTGATTTATGCTAGATGAACACAGGTTGGATTCAAAGAACTGGTATTTGGACTACTTACGTTAGCAATTTTACTGAATCAGCTTTAATTAAGTTAGGTAAAATCTCAATATAGAAAAGGAACCAGGTATAAAGAAGAGCACAGGTTATAAGTTGTTCTGACATCTTTTCTGTCCTTTGCAAAACTACCTTCTTCTGGTCATTATGCTGAAGTTGTCCTTACCCCTTAGAGCTCAGATGACGCCACAAAGTTGACATTTCCCAAATCAGGCACATGCACAGAAGCAGACAAAGGGCACAGTGACCTTCATGCTCACCAGAGAGGCACTGTCGTGTTTGAATCTAACTGCTGACACTACCTGAAGCAAAGCTTCACTCTCTGCATCGTATCACTCGGGCTGTGAAGCTCTCCCCTTTCAAAGGCAGGAGAGACAACCCAAAGAAATCACAGCCGTGCATTGGAGGCCCTTCCCTCCTCCCACTGGACTGAGCATCAGAATGCTTGAACTGCAACAAGACAGGTATAGGCAGAGCTTAGTTTGGAAGAGGACCTGGAGGGCTGCTGTATCTTAGATTCCTCATGCTCATTAAAAAGTCTCTGTAGCTGAAAAAGCCATTCATATGGTGATGCTTGCCTGAGTTCCTGGTAGCTCTGAAGTTGCCTGGTTCAGTCCCTATAGTTCTTGTATGTTTGGTCTTGTTTTGGTTTGGTTTTGTACATTTGTACTGTACATCTGCATCCTCTTGCAAAGGACCAGGCAGCCACCCCTGCCCTCACTGTAGCAAGCCCATAAGTAAGTTGCAGCCCAGTATAAAGCGATCTCAGTGAGTTAAGCAGACCTTTCCTTTACTAGACAACATATAGACCTCAGGTATTCTTCATTCACCACCTCTCACCAAAGACATGTCTAAGCTCTGGAGAAGATGTATCCATCTGTCATGATGGGGAAATTGCTTGGTCTTGTCTCAAAATCAATAGAAAACCAATCCCTTTATGAGGAAATAAAGGTTGATAACACCAAAAGTGCATGCTGTCCTCTGATTTCCTGTCCACATGGACCACTCAGCTGGGATGTACATGTACACTGGCAGGGATGCATGACAATACAGAGACATGGTTTGATATCAGAGGTCTGTGGTAGCTCTTGTCTCTGGTGGGACATGTGTTCATCCAAAATAGGAGTTTATTTCTTCCTATTTTCCTAATGTTCTTCTAAATGACCTTCTGAGATCAGCAGCAAACTCAGGAGCTCCAGTACATGGCAAAATGTCTGAGGAGCAGAACTGAAACGCTTTAAATCCCATCTCTTACATGAGAGATGTTCAGATCCTCCCTGTGACACTACCAGTGACAGGATGCTGCCAGCTTCAGTTCTGATGCTCTAAGTGATAGACGAGTCCTCAAAGCATCACAGGGAGGATCTGAACACTTCTCATGTCAGAGATTGAATTTAAAGCATTTTCAATGCTCTGCTACATTAATACTGAATGACAAATACCTCCCTGCAGCTTGGGGATGAGTCTATAGAGGAAGACTAGACGATGGATGACTTTGTGTTTGTGATGTGCTAAAATCAGAACCTACATGAGACCAAGCTCTGGCTCTTCTGCTCTAAGTGACTATCGGGCCGGTTCTTTGCTCTCTCAGGTACCTTCCATCCATCCCTGGGGTCTGCTCTCTGATAGGTGGTTTCCCAAGGTCTAAGGCTGGGGTAGAAGACCCAGCAGAGATTTAGCCACAAGTCACTCCTTAAAGCCATAATCCTGCCTTTCCCAAAGCTTCATCCTGGGGAACAGATCCCTTTCATGGGTCATCAGCAATCCCAGACACAGCTACAGGCTGGGCAGAGAGATTCAGAGCAGCCCTGCGGAGAAGGACCTGGGGGTGCTGGTCGATGAGAAAATGAACATGAGCCGGCTTCAGTGTGCACTTGCAGCCCAGAAAGCCAACCGTATCCTGGGCTGCATCAAAAGGAGCGTGACCAACAGGTTGAAGGAGGTGATCCTGCCTCTCTACTCTGCTCTCATGAGACCTCACTTGGAGTATTGTGTACAGTTCTGGTGTCCTCAACATAAAAAGGACGTGGATGTGTTGGAACAAGTCCAGAGGAGACCACAAGGATGATCAGGGGACTGGAGCACCTCCCATATGAAGATAGGCTGAGAAAGTTGGGGCTGTTCAGGCTGGAGAAGAGAAGGCTGCGTGGAGACCTCAGAGCAGCCTTCCAGTATCTGAAGGGGACCTATAGGGATGCTGGGGATGGACTCTTCATTAGGGACAGTAGTGATAGGACAAGGGGTAACGGGTTAAAACTTAAACAGGGGAAGTTTAGATTGGGTATAAGGAGGAAATTTTTTCCTGTTAGGGTGGTGAGGCACTGGAATAGGTTGCCCAGGGAGGTTGTGAATGCTCCATCCCTGGCAGTGTTCAAGGCCAGGTTGGATGAGGCCTGGGTGATATGGTTTAGTGTGAGGTGTCCCTGCCCATGGAAAGGGGGTTGGAACTGGATAATCTTAAGGTCCTTTCCAACCCTAACTATTCTATGGTTCTATGATCAGCTCTTAGGCTGTCAGACACACTTTCTGGATTACTGCAGAATATGAAGAGGAACCTGAAAATGTTTTTCTCTGATAATTGGGGTTTTTCTTTTTTTCATATAGCTCACGTTGCACAGGGCACGGATGGAGAATGCCGTCTGTGGTTCCTCTTTCAGTGAAAACACAAGATGTCCTCAAAGACTGCACTAATTAGAGCTATTCCCACTCTTCCCAGTGAGGTGACTGCTTGGGAAATGCTATTTCATTGAAAAGAATATAAAAAAATAATCATAGAAATAGAGACAACAGCCAAAAGAAAAAAAAAAAAAAAGAGAAAAATTGTGAGGAAATAGAAAAGAAACAGAGCATCTGACAAAAGGAAAAACCTCTCCAATAGTCCAGGTTTCCCCACACTGCTCAGGTCAGACCTGGCTGTCCTGCCTGCTATGCTTCTGGCTGTTTGACAGGTCTTGGTATCATATCATGCCATAGAACAGTTTGGGTTGGAAAGGACTTTAAGATCATCAAGTTCCAACCCCCCTGCCATGGGCAGGGACACCTCGCTCTAAACCATATCACCCAAGGCCTCGTCCAACCTGGCCTTGAACACTGCCAGGGATGGAGCATTCACAACCTTCTGGGCAACCCATTCCTGTGCCTCACCACCCTTACAGTAAAGAATTTCTTCCTTATATCCAATCTAAGCTTCCCCTGTTTAAGTTTGAACCCATTACCCCTTGTCCTGTCACTACAGTCCCTAATGAAGAGTCCCTCCCCAGCATCCCTATAGACCCCCTTCAGATACTGGAAGGCTGCTCTGAGGTCTCCACGCAGCCTTCTCTTCTCCAGGCTGAACAGCCCCAACTTTCTCTGCCTATCTTCATACAGGAGGTGCTCCAGTCCCCTGATCATCCCCGTGGCCTCCTCTGGACTTGTTCCAACAGTGCATGTCCTTCTTAGTTTGAGGACACCATCACTGCGCATGGGGCTGTAGGTGGGGTCACATTAAAGCCTTCACTTTTGTTAAGACAAAATCCTATTTATCTGGCTGGATGGCCTCAAGGGAACTTTAAATGTTCATTTCCTCTCCCAGAGTTCAGATATACTCAGTTCAAACCAATTTGAGTTTCTTATTAAGCAAGAGGAGAATCTTACATATAAATTTCTCCCATTTAAAGAGACACAGGAACCAGCAAAGTTTAGGAACCCCCATTGCAACAAGAAGAAGCCCACAAACATTTTTAACCTTTGCTTACGAATTACATGACTCACGAAATTGAAGCTCTCGGAGCAGAACTCTGCAACTCTCATTTCTTTTTCCCAATGTGCTGATTTCTGTATTGACCGTGTCCCCCAAGTCCCTTTGCTGGGCTGTCATTTGAAAAACAAGCAGCATCTCATTTGCGGGCACCGTGCTTCTGTGGATTGCAGAGCCAATAACTGCAGTGCTGCAGCTAGGCTATTAAAGCCAGAGTGTGTTCAGTAATTGAGCCCTCTGCCGATGAATGATAATGCATGTTTTAAACAGATTGGACTCAAAAACTACAATGAGCATGGCATAAAACGCTTAAAGAGTTCCAAAGAAGATGGATTAGTGCTCAAGGCCAGGTTGGACTGGGCTTGGAGCAAACTGCTCTAGTGGAAGGTGTCCCTGCCCGTAGCAAGGGTTGGAACTGGACGAGCTCAAGGTCCTTTCCAACCAAAACCATTCTACGATTCTATGAACATAAAAGAAAGTGTTACAGAGTCTCCTCTGTGCAATGGGAGAGGGGTTAGACAGAATAGGTCCAGAAAAGGTGACTGCTGACATTGATTTAAAAGCAGACTTCAGGCTACTTATTGCTCTGTGCTTACCCAAAATACACAGAATCACATACCAATGGGACAGTGGTTACAGAAGACATTTCTGTTAGCAGGATGAGTCTGAAAATCAGTCTTCTGTGTGATAGAGGAGAAAGGGAAACATTTCTGAATCTTCATAAACCTTACTGAACACAGATTGATGATATATTTGTTAGAAAGTGAAAAATCCCACTAAAATGCAAAAATCTTTTTAGTTTGGTGGAAAAATAAGTCATGCACAGTGAAAAACAACCAGTGAAGTGAAGACAGGAATATCTTGTAAAGATAAGCTATTCTCAGGTGAAATTGCTTTTCTGTAAGACCGAATCTATATGAAAGCAATAAAGGGAAAATCCAGTGCTCATATCTTTTCAAAGAAGAAAAATATCCATCTTTATAGGTTTCTAAACTCCTCTGGTAGAAATAACTGGCAGTACCTCTTCATGGCAACATAAAATAGTGACAATATCTCACTGCAGCCATGTGAAAATCCATTGCGGAGGCAGAAGTGGTTTGTCTCAAGTAGGGAATTAACATCAGAGGCAACGCTCACCCAAAACATGCTGCCAAGGTACCCAGGGGAGCCCATGAGCTTCCATCAATGCAAACTAGAATGTGTATTGATTGGCTTTGAGGATAAGATTAAAGAAGCAGCAATTGTCCCTCTGTAATTTATAGGTTACTGGTGACAACGTCACTTCTGCAGTAGCATCCTTGTCCCATGATTCACCCTCATCCCTACCAAGGATAAATGTGGTATGAGAAAACTGGAGCTGGAGCCAATCTGTATTTTTCATTTCAAGCTTTGACACATGAAAAATTGCCTGTTTTGACTTAGGGCTTGGGTTTTAAATTTACCTTCCTAGTTCTGTGTTTAAGCTGGAAAGATAAAAGGCCTGTTTACTTTCCGAAGATTCAGTTTCCTGTTATTCATCATTCTCTATCCCTTTAAACGGGGCCAACTGGTAAATTTTTCAAGTTGGCAAAAACAACTGGG
This sequence comes from Neopsephotus bourkii, assembly GCF_033783945.1. Taxonomy (NCBI): domain Eukaryota; kingdom Metazoa; phylum Chordata; class Aves; order Psittaciformes; family Psittacidae; genus Neopsephotus; species Neopsephotus bourkii. Next base: position 687,179 of record NW_026901486.1, read on the forward strand.
AAATGAGAAAGCCAAAGAGTGCTTGTTTCTAGACTGAGAATCAAATGTTTTACCTTATCTGAAATCAGTTTTGGTGTATAAATGAATAGAGTAAGCTTTTCAGATGCTCTTCCACAGCTATCTGAGTGTCAGCCATGTCCCAGCCATGGCCCTCACCACTAGATCCCAGTATAAAGAGGCTGAGCTACATGAAAAAGGCCACGAAAAGCAGAAATTTCTTCTTACCTACCCAAAATGGGGAAGTTGCTTCATTTCCCAGAGAAAGACTGGGCTCAGCATCTCCTCGTGGGCAGGATCAGCAGCTTCCCATTCCCACTGTTTCTGGATCATGTTTGCCACATGCCCAGTTCTCCCCTTGCATTACAGTGCGGTTGAAGGCACCAAACTCAAGCAGAACCATGACTAAAAGAGGATAACAGTGCTGTGAGATGGATGCTCTGTGCATTTATGGTCTCCCTCACCAAAAAGCACCTTGCTGCCATACTCAACCATTTTCCAGTGCCGGGACCCAAAGGTCCTTGCAAGCACTGAAGTGGTGGGAACTTGGTGTGGAGAGAAACTGCACCAAAGCAGAAGGTTTTGGACAGCATCCACCATCCCAACCTGGCTCCCAACCTCTGCCTTCTCTGCAGGTGTCCAAGGAAATGTCGTGTTGGAAAGGTTTGAGCATCAGTCCCAAATGATGGACCACATGTGAATTATAGATAGATTTAGAGCATCCCTTACAAACTATCAGGAACCTTTTTCTTTGTTGATGACTTTCAATACTGCCCATGTGCATCTTTCAAAGCCATAATTTGGACTTATGTGCTTAAATCCCTTTATGGCATACCCATTGACCTCTAAGTCACCGGAGCACTCTGGGCAGTGACCCACATTGAGAGAACACATTTTCAATGTTGGAAAAAAAAAGGAATTAAAAATTGTTTTCCATTTTTTCCTCCAGAAATCCTTTAGCAAATGCACCAGACAATTCCTGCCAAGCGCGGTCAGCTGGGATGTCAGATGGGGATGAACAAAGAAGGGGGAGGAATCTGCTGGCATCTGCATGGCTCCTGTAGGAACTCAGAGATCTGTTCTCAAAAACAACACCTATCTCCCCAGCAGGACTGACCTACAGCCTTCCAAGCCCTTCCACAGTGGAGTTCCTGCTCATTTACAGCAAGTACAGTCTGCCGGCGGTGTATGTGACAGAGCCTTGTATAGCACATCCTATTGTTAGCCTTACAAGCAACAGGCAAAATGCCCATTGCAACTTGGGAATACCTAGAGGAAAACAAGCCATGAGTCTGAATAGGAATGCATGAAGGATTTAAACCTACTTACAGGGTTCTTGCATGTCCCGAATATCATGGAATGGTTTGTGTTGGAAGGAACCTTAAAGCTCATCCAGTTCTAACCCCCTGCCACGGGCAGGGACACCTTCCACTAGAGCAGCTTGCTCCAAGCCCCTCTGTCAAACCTGGCCTTGAACACTGCCAGGGATGGGGCAGCCACAGCTTCTCTGAGGCCAGCACCTCAGCACCCTCACAGGGAAGACACTCCTGGTATAAACCAAAGGCCCCAGTGAGATTTATGGACATCCTGGGTTTCAAACTGTGCCCCATGTAGCTACAAAGGATGATCTGGTGTTACATTGCCAAATTGTGTCACTGCTACGGGATGGTCATTTGAATGCAAAAGCCCACAGCAGTGAAACACATCTGTGTTGGTGGTCATTAGTGGTCCACACCTGGGACTTCTTCTGCACTAAAAACAAGAGTCAAAGGCTGAAGGTGAGAAAAAGGCTGACAATAATGTCTGAGCTGCGCTGGAGTTCCCAGCTCGGTGTCAGTCCATTGCCGCATGGCATCCTCATGCAACAAACCACAACCCCAGGAGTTCACAACATAAGAAGCTGAGGGTCCATCTTGCCCTTGGCACAATGAATAGATTGACTGAAGCAAGTGCCTACTGCACAATGTTCACTGACCTGTAAAGGGCTTCAGCAGCATATGGGTGCTGTGTTTCTGGCCACAGAACAGGGGGGGAAAGCAGCTTTCATGAGTTGCCAGTGGAGATTTATATTCAGCTGGTTCATATCCCTGAGCTTCCTTCACAAGAAAAGGGATTTCAGTTGTCACTGTGTGTTGCACTGTGCGGCCAAGCCTGGCAATGCGATTAGTGCTAAAGAGGAGGTGAAGGGCACGCAGGGACCACCACCCTGCTTCTGGCAGTTAAATTCACTTCCTTCCCATGCTGCATCAGATATGTAACCATCCATTTCCAGCTCTGTGCAATCTGTGCTGCCAGAAACGAGACCTGGCGCAGGCTGAAAGAGGTGAATGTTAATCACTGTTGCGTATCTATTAAGAAATGTCTATAGAGCATCACAAGATCATCAAAGTTTGGCCCACAGTAAGTGGTACTGAATGGAGGAAGGTGTGCAGCCAGAAAATACCCAAGTATGGCATTAAAGCTTGAACTAAACTCCCAAAGCTGATAATTACTGGAGCTTGCCAGGTGCTTAGCAAGAGGATAAAAGCCTTGTATTAATGAACATTTTGTAATAGATAAATGGCAGATGGCAACCGGGTGCAGGAGGTATCGTGTGAGGCACAAGGGGCTGACTAAGAGGAGCTGTAATTTGGACACTTTGGATGCCAGATATCTGAAGCAGGGATCCACATGCTATTTTTCCTGCAAATGCAATATAGTACTTTTAATTAGGTTGAGACACATACATATGTATAGATATATATACATATACATACAGAGAATTCTATATACACACAGTGCTAGATAAACAATGGTCAAGACCAAACCCTGGCCACAAGGCTGAGCAACAAGAACTGGTTTTCATCCATACTAAATAAGGCTAATCCCCTGTGGAAGGTTTGTATTGGAGAGCCATGGATTAACCCACCAGCTCAGTTATGTGGACCGCAGTGGTCCTGTGCTTCAGCTGATTTCCCAGCCCCATTCATTTAGCAGTATAGATGTGCCTTCAGCTTTCCTTTTAAACCCATTGTCCATGGTTTGTTTAAACGTGTGTGTGTGTGTGTGTGTGTGTGAAACAGTTTTCAATGCCATCCCCCAGATAAGTCTATTATTTAGTCATATTGGTCAAGGTTTTGAGTGATCAAAGGACAGGGGAGTGGGCTGCTGCTGACACCAAGGGAAAAAAACCCAACTGTGCTTAAATAGGAAAACATCTATTATCATGTGCAGTAACCGTGGAAAACGTGAATCCAGGAGCAGCTTTATGAGGGATGACTCAGATACTGGTCATCCTTGGAAGCGCGGTCAAAACAGTGGGAATACAGCTATGGGGATGGGAAAGCACCTGCATTGCAGAGCTGAGGTGACTCAGAGGGAGAGTTTCATCTCCAGCCTCTGAGATTTTCTCCTGTCATGCAAGCCCCATCCTCTGGAGCATCCCAAATCCACCCTGTCCTTCCTTCCCCAGCAGCTGAAAGCCTGCAAGTCTGGGGCTCACACTCAGACACTTTCTCCTTCTTCCCAGAGGTGAAATTGGGGTCTCCTTCAATGCAGTGCTCATTCAGGATGAAAAAGTGTTTTGGCCACAAAGCCATGTAAAAATCCAGATGGGTTTCACCAAACATCACGTGCTAGCAGGGTCAGGATGATGCTGACTGTAGCAACAGCTGACTCTGCCCTGGAAAGGTGGGTGATCAGATTAGGTCAAAAATTAACAGAAAAAGATGGTTATAACTTCCTAAAATAAGAAATATTGTCTTTTCTTGAGTTTTTCTGCTTTGCCATCTTCTTCCTTAAAAGCTAGAAATGTGCCAGTGAAAGGAGAAGGCCCGATTCCAGTTCAAAAGCTAATCCCAAACTTCTTTTAACCTGTAGCAATTTACTCCCCAAACCACAAAATGCTCCATCTTAGCACTCCCACTCCCAGCCAGGATGGGCTGGTCCCCATGCCCTGCAGCCATTCCCAGCTGCATGAGAATCTCCAAATCCTTCTCCATCCCACAGATCTACATCACCACCATCTTCTCCTAAGCCATCCAGCCTTTTCTTAGTCAACAGAGGAACTCCAAATGGTCTTCCTATAGTCTCCTCCCTCATGTCCCACCTCTTCCAGTATGACCTAAAGAGAGGACTGGACTGAGGTCACTTCCAGGGATTGCAGAAATACTGCTTTGATGTTTTTCCTGCAAACACAGTATTGGGTTCAGAAAGAATTATATGTAAAGCCAGGGGATCAGAGCTGGCATTTCCCAGGCTGGCTGCACAGCTCCATTTGGAATAAACCCCATTTATTTTGTATGACGCAAATACTAGGAAACTGATGGAAGACACACTACTGCTGGATACCTATGTGCACCAGCTTGGTATCAAGGCAGCAATGTACATGCACAAATGCACTGATGTAACTAAGAGCTCCATCACCAGCATCTGGCTCAGGCACATGTACCACCATACCCAGTCCTCCATCATCCTCCTGTACATCAAAAGCTCCTTCAAACATCAGGATCCCCAGGGCAGGCAGCATTGTCACTGCCCCAGTGTCCTCACAAGGATTTTCATCACCTGTAATGAGCCCATCATCCTTCTCCATGCTCAAGGTTTCACCCTTGCATAAGATGTCTGAGTGTCTATGCAGGCTCTAAATGCTGCACAGAATCAGAGGGCATCTTATTCCCCAAGCGCATCAGCTGCTGCTCAAATATTTCATGCTGTTCCTCACTTCTTTGCTAGGCTTGAAGCAATTTCCCCAGCTCCCAAGCCTGTACTTCTCCAACTGGGATGTTTGTAGGTTCAGGGCCTCTGTGATGGGCCAGTTCCAAACTGGCACAGTTTATTCAAGTGCTATAAAGCCTGAGACTCTTGAAGTAAGTGGGAGTCTATCCAGGGAATTCAACAGCCTTTGGATGCAGCTTTCAATGTGTGTAAACCCACCTGTCCCTGCAGGAGGGCACAGAGGTGACCATGCCATAGTGAGAAATGCAATCTGATTTTAGAAGGCATGATGCAGCTGATCTGGACTTCCACATAAATCAGTTTTCCACTGGAATGTATCACAGCTGAGCTGAAAAGGGTGCAGGCAGTTATACACGGTAGCAAATCTCAGCCTGCATCTGCTCTTCCACATGGCACTCAAGACAGTGCGGTTGAAAGAAAATAAGTAAGTGCTAGCTTTCATTTTTGTATTTATTTATGGCATTTTACATGCAGATTCCTTGGGTAAATACAGTGAAATCTCATAGTGTGAAGATGAAAGCATGAGGAGGTGGCATAGCCAGGCATGAAGATTCCCATGTGTTGATTAGAGCAGGAACTTTCGGGTGTGACTGTTTGCCCTTCTGGTCTATTTAATGAATTGGCTCATTATCAGCAACCCAGGAGCCATGTATCATAGAATCATAGACTGGTTTGGGCTGGAAAGGACCTTAAGAACATCCAATTCCACCCCTCTGCCATGGGCAGGGACACCTCACACCAGACCATGTCATCAAAGGCTTTGGCCAACCTGGCCTTGGGCATTGCCAGGGATGGAGCATTCACCACTTCTTTGGGTAAGATCATCCAGTTGTGGGAATATTTTCCGCAGATATGCAGCCTGTAGAGAAATAAAATCTATTCCTTTTTCCCATTGCTTTGGTATCTCATTTTGCTGCTAACACATTCAGCTGCATGCCCAGCTGACCATGGAACGATGAGAGTTGAATTTGCAAATATTATAGCACATTTCAATTTGACAGTGTTAAAAAGAAGGAGGGAATGTTTCATATAGGCTTGTTTCAATGCAAGATTGACTCTTCCCTAGGAGGATAGGCCTGGCTGGATGGCACCACCGTTTGCATGGTGTAAGTGGGCAAACAGTGTTACTGCAGGTGCAGAATCCCTCATTATGCCAACAAGATCCCAAGCATTGATGTTTTGACTCTGCTGGGCTAAATTCAGCTTTTCATGGCATTTGCAGAAACACCTCTGAAAATCTGTGCCTGTTCTGCCACAAACCACTGGTTCTTCCTAACCGTGCTCCTCCAAGGAAGCTGTTGCAGTGGGATATCTGCCTATTCCCATGCAAGATGCAGACAGCATCAAACACATTTGAAGGTTCAGTCACTCCTTGGTGAAGTAGGTGCTCTGTAGTGCGGATCAGCATGGTCACAGATGCATTTTTATCCTGTCTTTTAGCACTATGTAACTCATTAAACTATGCAATAAGAAGGTTTTATGTCTTTAGTGTCCAAAGAGATAATTTGCAGAGAGATCTAGAAAGCCTGGAAGTAAAGAAATAGCCATAATTGGGTTAACCTCTGATGACTTTGAATGAAATCTCCAGTAAAGGATGCATGAAATAAGCTTAGCGTTCAGCCTGTTCTTTAATGCTGGGGAATATAAAAGACAAATGAAAGATGAAAAACACTACTTGAAAATTCATGGTGATGGTGAGGGATGAATTCAGAGCACCCTTTTCCTTGAACAGACATCTCCATTATGTACCCTAAGGAAGACAAGGCAGAGGGAGGTATCCTGATGCCACACACACACAGTGGCTAAATGGTCGAGCCTGCACGGTCGAGAGTGTTTGGGTCACACGTTGCATCTCTAAAGTGAGAATTCCCCCTTCCACCCAGGAGATGGCACTAAGGCACCCCCACAAAAAACATCCCTTCAGTCTTCCCAAAACCCTGTTTTCCCTGAAGTCGTGTGCTGGGGAGAAAACCTGCAACGTTTGCATTCATGGGTTATGCACCTTGTGGTGGGACTAAGGGAGCATCCTATGAGGAAACGCATTTCGGATTGCTCTGTGGATGCTGTCACCTGGATTTGAAGTGGGTTGTCCTGCTTTTGGCTCCAGTACAGTGAGCTTCCCACCAGATAACTGGTGGATCGGAGCAGATTCCATCCAAGAGTGTTCCTCTGTTCTGCACACAGGCAGCACCAAATGCTTTGAAGTAATATGCCTATGGTCAACCATAGCAATCAAAAGGCAACATGGTCCTGGAAAACATCTCCTAATCTCCACCAACCACAGCCTGATTCATGCTCAGCTTGTTTCCCTGTGCTGGCTTTTGTTTGGGTTCCCCCCCTCCTTGGACTCTGTTGCTAGTGTAAAACCTGATGTTCATCCATATCGCTTTTGGAATCCTGGTGAGTTCATGACTGGTGTTATCTGGTGCTGTGAGCCCATGTCTGACAATGGATGGTGTGGAGGTAATGCCAGTATGAGCTAGAGCTTCTCACCTCTTTTTGGTCCCAGTGCTCTTCTGTGTTAAGCCTGTGTCACTCACACAAAGAGGCTTCATCCACCAAAAACCAGGAGCATCATTTGAGACACCAGGGAAACAGGGAGGTTGACCGTGGCTGCTCCCTTCTGTCATCTGGAAATACTTGCATGCAATCTCAATGTTGCATGTTACAACAGAGCTGTGACTCCCTTAGGTGATGTGAGAGCTTGCTAAAGGCACACTTTGCTGACCACTGACCACCCTTTTGTGGGCTTGAACTGCCTTTGGGCCATCATCATTTCTATAGCAGGGAGGTGCAGGGGGAAAAAGCACTAACAGCAATCACTGCCAAGACAGGATTGGGAATATCTGATTGATATAGTATTATTATAATATAATATCTGATTCATATACTGGGAAGAGGCAATGAAGGCTGGAGAAGGAAAGGTCTAATAGATATAACTGTGGGAAGATAAATGGCAGGAGATGGGGATGCAACAGGTTGGATCCTGGGAGCAGGGGCTGAAAGGTGTGAGTGCAGGTTTCCAAAGCCCCATCTCTAAACCTGGTCCCCAAAGCTGGGAAATGCCTAAATAAGCAGAATATTGAGGAAGAACATTTACCTTCAATAGCAGCAGCTTCCCCTTCTCCCTAGCACACCGTTAAGGACCACGTTAGCAAATCCAGCATCCATCTGCCTGATTCAATATCCTCATTAGTGTGCCTGACGGGGTGTATCACAACCATGCATTCTGATTCAGTCATTTGTTTCCACCGTGGCTGCCCATTTTGATTAGCATTTAGCAACGTGCTTTATCCTAGTGAAGGTGGCTTGAAATTACCTTATGTACGTGCCCTAAGCGTTCATCCAGACACAGCCCCTGTCAGTGTGTAACAAACCGTTGTAGCTAAGCAATGTCAAATTCAGCTTGAGGAGCCTGTCTCCAGCACAGGGATGCAGGATAATGATGTATTTTCATAAGAGAAAACTACCAGTGAGGCCACGGGATTAACTTTAAGTGGTACAAAATGTCCCATTAGGAACACCTCTATTCTCATGGTCGCATTCCCCAAAGAAATCAAACTCTTTGTCTACTCAGGAGCCTCTGATGCAGATAAGCTTTTCTCCCTGCTATTAAGTTAAAGGCGGTTTCGTTGCTTCTGCCCTCTGAATTCTGCAGCCATTAGACCACTATACTTAGCTATAAATACCCTGTGCCACCCAAAGGCTGCATGAGCTGCCATCAGAAATGTCCCATGCCAGGATGGGAAGAGGGAGCAGCTCCACAGAAACACCGGATCCTTGTACCTCCCTGTATCATCTGGTTGGAGCATGGCCTTGCCAGGCATCATTTTGCTAAATCTATCATTGCTTCTCTTCCTGCAGGGAAACACAGCCATTAATGTGACTTTCCTAAGGTCCTGCAGCAAGTTAATGGTGACATTTGCTATGGGCAAGTGGTAAAGGGTTGAAACATCCATCAGTATAGGGTGTTCCATGAGTAAAAGGAAGCAGGAGAGGTGATTGGCTTTGACGATATACTCCTCAGGGACCAGTGTGCTAATGTGTATACATAGCCCCGTCACCCCTTGGCTCTAAGTAATCTAATATATCTAATTAAGATATATTCTTATATCTAGTATAAGATATTACTGTAAAATAAGTTATTCATTGTCATTATTATTATCTTTTGGTATCTTGGCTGTAGCTGTTAATAATCTCTTGTTTATCCCTGGATACTGCAATGATGTCTCTGAATACTGTCAAGGATGTTTAAAGGTATTAAAAGCAACACCTTCTAGATGCTAGTGAGAGGGCTCTCTAAACCCTCTACTCCAGGCTAATTTTAGCATCAATACAGAAGACCCTGAGTCGGATCACTAAAGGGCTCAGCAGAAAGGCAGCAATGGGACATCAGCTCTCGGATCTTAGCTCTGCATTGCCATCTTCAGGCTGGGAGCAGCCTTGCTCCTTCCATAAATCCTTGAAGTCTCCCAAAGATCGAGCTCAATTCCAGCTTACCCAGCATTAGCTGATATTGGTGGCCAAACCCTGCGCAGTGGCGTTAGACACAAAGGAGAGGAAGGAACTGTGCAAGGCTGGTGCTCGGATAACACAGGTATTCCCCTCCCTGTGAATATACAAGGCTCTAGGGAGTAAATTAACACAAGCAATGCTGTTTTACACACATTATTTCTTGCTTTGTTTAGTTTATTGGCAAGTTTTCTTTCAATATAATTCTTTCTACATAAATTGAATCTGCCTGAGCAATTTGAGCCCCATAGCCTGCACTGTAACCCCTTCCTCCCCCCAAAAAAGCCTTTTCTGACAATGAGAAAAGCTGGGGTTCTGAGGAGTTTTTAATAATATGTGTTTCAAAAGGCCTCTGACAAACATTTCACATTTGATAGACACAGTGGTGGGTTTGCAAGAAAGAGAGGAGGTTTTCAGGCTTTCAGGATCTCTGATGGACAGTATTACGGTGACAGCTTTGTGGCACAAGGAGCTGTAATCACAGAACAGCATAGGTAACACATCTTAAAATAAGTGAGAAAACCATGGGATAGCATAGCTAACACAAAATACATTGAAAATCATGGGCTAATGAAGGTGTCCTGGCCCAGCAAGGCCAGCTTGGATGAGGTTGCTCAGTCCTTGTCTCATCGCCTTGTGAACATCCCCCTGCCATTCCATCACCTCTCTGGTCTCCATTGTTTGATCACTCTCATGGTAAAAAGAATTCTGCTGATCAGATCTGGTTGGAAAATCACTTTCTAGGAGCCCCAAAATCATGGAATCACAGAATGGTTTGGGTGGGAGAGGACCTTAAAATCATCCAGTTCCAACCCCTGCCACGGGCAGGGACACCTCACACTAGACCACATTACCCAAGGCTCTGTCCAACCTGGCCTTGAACACTGCCAGGTCTCAAACTCTTTATACTTCTTCCCACCTCAGTCCCTAAAATCCACTACTCCCAGTACAAAATGGGTAATTCCGGTGCTTACCATGGTCACCTGCAGCACCAGTCACTGGGCTGCGTCCATCTCCATCCCTTTCCCAGAGCACAGGCCCATAGCAGGGGTCTCAGATGACCATCTCAGCCTCCGCAAGAAAATGCTATAGGCATCATTGTACTCGGACATCCAGTGGTTCCTACAGAGAACATGGAGAAGGGGATAAGAAGGCGGCCTGCATCCTCTCCATGCACCAGAAGAGGGGACCTGCCTCCCCTTTCACAGGAGTTGTCACCCAGCCAGTGTAGAGCACAAAGGGGAGAGGAAGACCAGCCTGTCTCCATCATGCAGACGCTGAGACACACATGGCTCTCATTGGGACCAATCTCCCACCTAGATCAGCCATTACCCAGGCTGGGCTCCAACCCACACATAACCCCAGGACCATAGATTAAATCGAGACTTGAGTGCGGAGCTGAAACCTGTGCGTGAGGGGGATGAGGCAGCAGGGAGGAATTGCCTTTCCGCTGAGAAACGGGAGCTCAGGAGCAGTTGATGCCTGTTTGTTCATAGTGCGCGGGTGAGTCACATCGCAAACAGCTCCTGCCCTGTCTGATCCGAGAGAGCCCTTTCCCAGGGGAAGCCCGGGTGTGGAAATGTTGGGACGTGCCTCCCGTTCCCAGCCCCACAGGGACCTCAGCATCTTCTTTGCATGGGGATGGGGCTGTTCAGGAGAGGTCTCCTCACTCCGATCAACACCGCCAACAAAACTGCTCACGAAGAGGCTGAGCAGGCTTGGAGAAAGGGTTTGGCCCTGAGGGAAACTGTTTGAGCTCATTGCATAACATGGACACAGAGAAACATGCTTCAGAAACACCTTCCAACCCTACCCAGCTCCAAACACCCCCTGGCCTGCTCTTACCCTCTCTCTACTCCCTCCAACCTCCCTTCCCCTCCTCACCCACCTCTCACTTACTTGTGGAGCACATCTTTGAGGAAAATGTGGGAAAGATTCGTATGTCCTTTACAGTGTCCAACATAGGCTGGCCTGCGCTTGAAATCTATGTTGTAGGTAGTTCTCCAGTCATGGTCAGAGCAGTCTGGTGAAAGAGAGTCCAAGTAACTGACTTTGCTGGATCTCTAACTCCTGCACCACAGAGCCTCAGTGTTCCCTCTTCTTCCAAGCTCCATTGCTGCTTATGCTTTCGGAGCTCGATGTGGGAGCAACCACGATCAAAGGGTTGGCCAAGGTAGATGTGCAAGAAGCGCTTCCCTGGCGTTGATAAGGTCTTTTAGATGATATTTCAGATGAGAGCTGGGCTTGTCCAGCCTGGAGAAGGCTCCAGGGACACATAAAAGCTTCCTTCCAGTACCTAAAAGGGGGCTACAAGAAAGCTGGAGAGGGGCTTTGGACAAGGGCCTGTAGGAACAGGCCAAGAGGAATGGCTTGAACCTGCCCGAGGGGAGACTGAGGTGAGCTCTTAGGCAGAAGCTCTTCCCTGTGAGGGTGCTGAGGCGCTGGCACAGGGTGCCCAGAGAAGCTGTGGCTGCCCCATCCCTGGCAGTGTTCAAGGGCAGGTTGGACACAGGGGCTTACAGCAAGCTCCTCTAGTGGAAGGGGTCCCTGCCCATGGCAGGGGCTTGGAACTGGATGAGCTTTAAGGCCCCTTCCAACTCAAACCATTCTATGATTCAGCCCTTCTTTTCTACAGCCTTTTATGCATGATGGAAGTCACACTAGGCAGATCTGTCAACAATATCCTGTGCTCTTCCCTTCTGGACATTGACTTGTCAGCCAGTACATTTTTTTCCCTATTGTCTACAGCTTCTCTTTCATCATGTCAGAGCAACATGTCTCTCTCTGGAAGAGATACAAGATCCACTTAACCCCCATGTGAGGACCATAACATCTATTGTGCTATCTTTCCCCAGTAGTAGCTGGTTTGAAGTGATGCTGTCTCTATCCTGCTCTCCAGAGATGCCCCATATATATATATATATATACACGTGTGTCCTTCTGACTGAGCAGAGAAACGTGTTGACAAACATGCTGCCACCTCTCACAACAAAGAAGCCAGGGACACAGACACAGAACAACCAATTGTAGATGCTTCAGGTTTTCTGTGCATTTTAAAAGGACACATTCCCATAATGAGTCATTAGTGAAGTACCTTTGTTGTTTTCACTGAGGCTGAGATTTCAGGTATTTATTTCACACGTGTATGACCACATCAGGCTGTTCATGCAACCCAAGTGGTCGCAGCAGCACCTCATTGCAGGGGGGATGGACTAGATGACCTTTGTAGACCCCTTCCAACCCAAACCATTCTATGATTCTATGATTTGCTACCACATTGAGCAGGGCTGTGCTGCATGGGGTGGCTCATATGGAAACTGGGATGAAAGAAATGCTACTCACAATACTCCAACCTCATCTCTGCCCTTCATCTCCCTGCTAATAGACAGACAGCTACAGGGGCTCTGTGGACCCTTCCAGTGTCATTCACCTTCCCTTCTTCCTTAGTCTCTTCCTGCGTTAAATTAAGACCCCCAAAGCGAGGCTGAAGGCCACAGGTCACCCTCATGGGGCAGCTGCCACAACCTCCATCCACTGACCTCCAGCCAGAACAGAGGAGCCCACATTCCTGAGCTTGATTTGCAGACCTTTATTCTGGCTGTCCCGGCTGGTCTCCCTGATGAACTGCTGGTAGGTGGCCCAGGCCGGGACCAGCTTCTGCCTGGGCAGCTGCATCCCTGAGAACAAGAGGGTGCATTAGTCAGGAAACACCATCAATTACCCGAAACATACCCTTGGGTGGGAACAAAAGAACAACAATGGCAAGTTGGAGCCTCAGGTGGCAGAAATCAGGGCAGATTCACTCACTTCAGCAGAGCTTTCCTGAGGTACATCAGTTGTGCATCGATTTGGGTCAAGAGGCCAGTAGGAAAAGGATTTCCTACTTGCACAGGATTTCCAGGCACAGCTACAGGCTGGGCAGAGAAGAGATTCAGAGCAGCCCTGTGGAGAAGGACTTGGGGGTGCTGGTCGATGAGAAAATGAACATGAGCCAGCTTCAGTGTGCACTTGCAGCCCAGAAAGCCAACCGTGACCAGCAGGTCAAAGGAGGTGATCCTGCCCCTTTACTCTGCTCTCGTGAGACCTCACCTGGAGTATTGTGTGCAGTTCTGGTGTCCTCAACATAAAAAGGACATGGATCTGTTGGAACAAGTCCAGAGGATGATCAGGGGACTGGAGCACCTCCTGTATGAAGACAGGCTGAGAAAGTTGGGGCTGTTCAGCCTGGAGAAGAGAAGGCTGCGTGGAGACCTCATAGCAGCCTTCCAGTATCTGAAGGGGGCCTGTAGGGATGCTGGGGATGGACTCTTCATTAGGGACTGTAGTGATAGGACATGGGGTAATGGGTTAAAACTTAAACAGGGGAAGTTTAGATTGGATATAAGGAGGAAATTCCTGTGAGGGTGGTGAGGCACTGGAATGGGCTGCCCAGGGAAGTTGTGAATGCTCCATCCCTGGCAGTGCTCAAGGCTGGGTTGGACAGAGCCTTGGGTGATATGGTTTAGAGCGAGGTGTCCCTGCCCATGGCAGGGGGGTTGGAACTGGATGATCTTAAGGTCCTTTCCAACTCAAACCATTCTATAATTCTATGATTCTATGATTTATGGTGATAGCAAGCAAGTGGAAGGAGCCATGCTGTCTCAGTGTTGCCCTGGAGGCTAAAAGGAGCTGATACCCTCTGCAGGAGGTTCGTGTATGAAAGGGAAAGAGTTTGAGGGTAATTCTGCTGGATTACACACGGACAGAGCAGTAAGGGGAAAGCCCACTGTAGTTTTGTCATTAGAACAAGGCAGCATCAGAGGGGCTTGGTAAGGAGATGCTTGAAGCCCTCAGGTGTTAAGAGGAGTCTAAATGGACTCTCCAAATGGAGACATGTCCATCTGAGCTGCTTGTCCAGACTCTCCTTCTAGTGAGTGGAGAGAGGGCTTACTTCACCTCATCTTCGAGGTAGCATTTAAGCTACAGAAGATGGCTGTATCTTTTCTCCCCTCTGATCATGAAAGGATCCAGACACAGCCATCCCATGCTGAGCTCAGGGGGCAGAGAGGACATCCCTGCTTGTGTCCTCCTGTTTGATTCTGGAGCAATACTATCCCCTTCCCTCTCCCAGGGGAGCTTAGAGGAACACCTCTGTTGCTTTGGGAAGGTTGAGCATGGCTGGGTGAGGTTTGGTGACAACTACTTTTGCTTTCCTGACTTCCAGCAGCATTGTAATCCATGTAAGCAAGCTGTTAAATGGCATGGCTGAGGGCTGGCTACCAACCCCTTTGCTGCATTTGCTGCCTATCTGGTATCCCTAGCAGAAGGGCACTAAGAGCTGCTGCTGCTCTGAGCCACCCAAGTCCCTTGTGCTCAACCATGGAGTCCTTTTGCCTCCCTGCCCTTCTGTTCATGACCTGCAACACGGGGTTAACCACATCTCCCTCCGTCCCAAAGGAGCAGTGAAGATAAGACTCTAGGAGACTTTGCCATGCCAGTGCCTTGCTAGTAGGGCTCTTCAAACACCAAGCATGGCTCTGTAGATGTTTCTAAGACTCCACTCACTACACCTGCACTTAGAGCTGTGCTAGGAGCTGCATGTTCATGGTGACAGGGTGCTCTGCCATGCTGCTAATCCTCATCAGAGTTAACCCAGTACCAACACTCCATCAGGATGCTGCCATTGTGTGTGTCCAGACAGCATGGACCATGGACAGGGGGGCTCAGCTAGCAAAGACCCGGGAGACATCACCTGGGGTAGCTGGATATGTTCATGGTGAGGAGCTGGTGTGGGGTTTACCTGCTGTCCCAGCAGCCTGAGCAGCCACTGGAAGATGCTGGCAACAAGGCCGCTCATTCTCCATCTCACTGAGAGCCTGCAGCCTCTCTGCCTTCTCTGCCAGCTGGGAGGCAGGGTAGTGCTTTGGTAGGTAGCTTTCTGCAGCAGGAAGGAGGGAAGCAAGGTGCTTTCCCTGTTGCAAGGCTCTGCTGCTGTCTGGCATCCTCTCTCCTGCACTACCAGCATGACTGATGGCTTCGATGCTCAGTGCTGGGATGACTTCCCTCCTCTGCCTGACAACGCTGTCACTGTAGGGTATCACTGGCCTCTCCTGGGGTACAGCAAACTCCTTGGCTTTTAGCTGGGCATCCGTAACCTGCAGCTTCTGCAGAACAAAGACCCGTGTGAATGGAGGGGCAGCGAGGGGGAAGGACAGTTGCTAAAGCATCATTAGGCAATGCTACCTGCCCTGGGCTTTGGTCAGGTCAGCTCCACTGGGGATACAGCAGTCACAAAGCAGCTCCTTAACTGTTATTAAGAATGCAGGGACCATCACAGCTTCCTCTTTGTGCCCACCTTATGGCTTGGGACTCAGGAGGACAGAAGGAAAGAAGGAGGGAGCTTTGATGGTGGGTTTGACTGCTCCAAGGGTTCATGTCAGGGAAGGGCTGCTGGCATGGCTGCTCTGGGGTGCCTGCTTGGCTCCAGCCTCACCAGCTGCACACTCCAGCTCTCTCATGAGCCAGCTGCTCCTTTCTAGGGGCTCCAAAAGAGACTTTCTTGCTGTGAGCTCTGCCAGACTGCTGGCCCCAGCAAGGAGCATCCTCACAGGGTCTGCCCCAGCGGGCACCTTCACACAATGAATTCTCTGTTGCTGTCCCCCCCCTTTTCCTCCCCAGCCTGAACCTTCTGTTTTCCCTCTCTCCTGAGCCCAAAGCACTCCATCAACCCAACATGCCCCCTGCCACTTCCCCGCAGTGGCCCTGGTGCACACCACAGCAGTCCCCTTTGGGCTGCCACGAACAATTAGACCAGGGCAGGCAGAGCGAGGCAAATCAGATTAAATAGCTCAGGGGCTTGCTCGCACTGCAAGGGGATTCAAACACAGCCCACAGCTCCCCTGCAGAAGCCTTCTCAGGCCCGTGGCAGGGCAAGGAGCCATCTCCATCCCACATGCGATCCCTCTCCTCAAGGCGGTACCGGGATGGGTCTAATCCTGATGCGCTCCATCAGCCCCACGGGAAGCAAGAGGAGCCCAAGCCTTAGGCACCGGTTCAGCAAGCAGTCGTTAGTGCCTTGACTTAATGAGTGTAATTAGCATCACCCGCCCCAAAGAGCTTTACTGCAGGGCATGAGGGGGATTTCCCACAGAAGGGATGGGGACACAAGCCAAGGGCATTGGGGTGTGATGAGACCTGCTGGTGGGTCACAGAGGTGGGGATCAAAGCAGACCCATGCCTGCTGCCCCCTTGGGTCCCCAGCTGTCCTGTATCCATGATCCATGGGTGTTTTAGTGGATACTAAAGAGCCAAGCAAGGAAAAGCCCATGGTACCTGTATGTCACTGGGTGGCCTGTACTCCTTACGCCACTGATAGTCCTTCTTGTACAAACTCTTGTACATGCCCAGTGACACAGCTGGCTGAAAGGAGAGGAGCAGATAGGACTTAAGGAAAGAGTTCCAAAGTGGTAATACATATCCAAACGCTCTGTCATTGCTCAGGAAAGGATAAGCTGCCTGTGTCCCCTGAGCCACCCAGGGCCAGTCCAACAGGGGCAATGCCTTGCTCAGTTAAGCCCCAAGAAGGTGGCTAGGAAGTTCCTATGCTCATTTGGCAATGACTTCTGGGCCTCTTCTTGTCCCAGGCAGCCCCTTGTAACAAACACCTTCCTCCTGTCTCTCTCAAGCCTCCTCTAACTGCTCAGATGCCCCCAGGCAGAGCACTAATATAAAGCTGCTGAAATACTTTGATCAGCTGCTGGGGTCCAGTGTCAGGTTAAAGCAGCACGTGCTTGCGTCTTCCGTTTTAGCAGTATTTCCCATGTGCTTATCACATATTTGTTTAAAGCTAAGTGCTGGCTATTGTCAATACTCATTCTCCAAAGTGATTGGAAAACCTATGGAGGAAAACTCTGCCAAGGGATAGTAGTCCAATGATATGTGCCCTAACACCAAAAATCACTGCGGTGCAAACTTCTGGATATGGGGAGAGGATTTTAGGGAAAAAGGCACTTGTATTTGTGTTTTCCCCTTCAGCATCTACCATGAGCACTGCTGGAGCTGAGAAACAGGGAGAGGTGAGCCTTCAGGCTGGCCCAAGAGATGCTAAAGCATTAAATGTGCTAGTGTGTCAATGCATGGCAATGACTGGGGGACATAATTTACTGTGCAGTAATTGAAGGTGTTACCATGATCTCCACTGCTACATGAACACATCCACCACACGGGGTGGCTTGGCCACTGGGTCTGCACTCCCATGTCCCTGTGATAAAAGGAGTCAATAACTGCCCCAGCAAACAGCCCTTAGGGAGGGCTCCTTGTGCCTATTCAAGAACATCACCCATTATGGAAAAGAATATATTTTATATTCTCTTTTTTCTATCATTTCACTCTTTTTCTCCTCTGGGCTTCCCAAACCAGTGGCTGCCTGTAGCCAAGACCCAGCAGCTCATTGTCACCAGCTCTCATTAGCTTCCCAGCCTTGCAGACCCTGTAAACCCATTACTCAAACACCAGTGAGGATGTGATTCCCATAGATTCCTCACCTTTGAGTGCTTCGGTTTCCCCATTGCGTCCACCATGGTGAGCCAGGAACCTAGACCAGAAAAGCCACTCAGTTAACAACCAGCAAACCAGATCCTCTCCTCCACACTGCCCCAAGGGATCTAGAGACCTAGAGACAGGAACTGGCAATAGGAAGGGGGTTCCTCTGGGGCTGTGAGACCCCTGTGCACCCCGAATTGGCAGTTAGAGTATGACTGACTTCACCCAACTTCATCAATGCAAAATGCACGCATCCAGCCCAACTCATAGAACATACAGAGCTGGACACCTCAGGGAGTCAGCCTTATGGGACCCAGCAGGGAAGAGATGATGGCACCCCACAAACAGCAGCCTTAGGGGGTGAACATGGGTGTTGCCTCCTGCAATAGGGTACATGTGCAATGGGATCCACCAACACCCACGTTGCCATGGTGATTCCAATGACAAGGGAAAACATTGCCCCTTTGTGAGACACCCACACTCCAGAACCCTTGAGGCCTTGGTGGGAGTCTGGGGGCTTTGACAGTGTGGGGTGAGAGCTTCTTGGAGGAGAAGCCACCCCATGGTCATAATGGTGGAGCTGATACCCACTCCTTCAGCTGCAGTCAGGACAAGAGTGGGACAAAGCCTTTAGGGCTCTTGGAGCATCTCCAGCTCCTGCTAAAGGTAAAGATGGGAGTAAAAGAAGGGGAAACTGGGGGGGGGAATGGACCTATTTTGTGGGTGTGTTGACTAGAAGAAAGCAGTCTCCTTACCTCACTGCATGGGAGGGTGGGAAGCGCTGCAGAAGTAAGGCAGTCAGGGATCTACACTTGGTCTTGGAGGGTGGCTGAGTACACCTGAACTGTGCCATCCAAATACTGTGCCATCCAAATGCTGCAGTTCTCTTCCTCTGATGACCTGAAGCACAAGGCAGCAGAGAATGCTCAGATGTAGTCTTCTGTCCCATGGATGGACAAGAACCAGACCAGATCCACAAAGCAGTATTTACTCTTTAAATAAAAGTCAAGTATTAACAAGGTTTGGATGCACCTCATACAAGAGTAATCTCTTGTAATCTAATTTCAGCATGTCCCCAGAGATGTCTCATTCTGAGCTGACCCTTCCTGGCATCCTGACTCATTTAGCCCAATTCATCTGAACAATGTAGGTATGTACTTGGGAATTAAATCCTAGAACGGTTTATGATAGAAGGGAGCTTAAAGCTCACCCAGTTCCAACCCCTGCCATGGGCAGAGACACCTTCCACTGGAGCAGCTTGCTCCAAGCCCCTGTGTCCAACTTGGCCTTGAACACTGCCAGGGATGGGGCAGCCACAGCTTCTCTGGGCACCCTGTGCCAGCGCCTCAGCACCCTCACAGGGAAGAGCTTCTGCCTAAGAGCTCAGCTCAGTCTCCCCTCGGGCAGGTTCAAGTTATTCCCCCTTGGCCTGTCCATACAGGCCCTTGTCTAAAGCCCCTCTCCAGGTTTCTTGTTGGCCCCTTCAGACACTGGGAGCTACTCTAAGGTCTCCCCAGAGCCTTCTCCAGGTTAAACAGCCCCAATTCTCTCAGCCTGAAAACTGCTTTCTCAGAAAGCCTGGGTTTGGTCAGTTGAATCTCATCCAAGAGTCCAATTTCTACAGCTACCCATGAGCCTGGCTGTCTGTTCAGGAACGAGATTCTCTGGCACTACAGCAAAGCAAACAGTCGTAAAGCTGGTGACGGTGCACGAGTCAGAAAGACGACATCTCAGCTCCAGGATCCTCCACAGAGAAGTCAGTCATGGACCTGTATTCACACACACTGAAATGCTGGAGCTGTTTCTCTTTGCACACTCAGACAGCAGAGTAGAACTGGACCCCAAGGCTCTGCAGGGGTCGTGTGCTGCTGAAGGCTCAGCACTGGAGTCACGCAGAAGCAGCATCCCTTTATCCCCGCTGTATTTTATGTAAATTAACATCAGTGTAAATGATGCAACAAGGAAAGAAATTATTTCCAGAAATGTGAAACTCCTGTGCTTATATTAAAGGGATTACACTCCATTTCCTTCTTAATACAGCTAATGCTCTATGGGAAGCCCTCAGGCCAGGGATTAAAGCACTTATTCAATTAATTAGGAACAAACTTCTGCCTTAAAGTCAAACATACAAATATCAGTAAGCCCTTGAGAGTGTCTTCCTTGCAGGGCCAGGAAAATGGATCCTATTTCTGATGTAAATGAAACCCTGCCTGCACTCCAGAATTACCAGGAATAATATGAATTAAGAAGATTGACTTTTAAAACACTGTAATTCTGTAAAGCAGTGCAGTAAAGGAGGAACAGTCCCATCCTCTTGACTCAGCATCCAAACCCCCATCACTTACAGGGGAGCAGAATCAGGTCCTACAAGACTAATTAATATAAATGAGATACGTTAGGATGGAACATTGGTAACTAGCTCCAAGCTGCAGGCACAGCAGAGTTTAGATATATTTGAAGTTAGGGATGAAATCCTGGCCCTGCTAAACTCAAAACCCAAAATGCTTATTCAGTAGGATCCAAATTTCACCTGGGGTGTCTGATTCACTACCGAGATAAGAGACAATTTCCAAAACCTGGCTCCAAATCCTCGTCTTCCTTGATGCTGGTTTGATCCTTCCGCCTTCTCGCAGGCACAGCTCTCATGAAATTAAAAGGCATTTTGCCAGGATAGTTTATGCAGGAGCAGCCCACTATTGCTGTTCAGCTTCCCATTTCTTCTTCCCAAATATCAAACGATGGAAGCTGATTGTTGCCAGCATAATCCCAATTAGAAGCAGGTAGGAACTAAACTCCCAGCTCTCATCTTCTACATCCAAGAGAGCTCATTTGCCTCCTTGCTGCTAATTCGGATATGGAGAAAAACTAAAGCAGCCACATGCCTGTTTTTAAGTGGTTTTAGACATAAAAACCAGGAACATGGACTCTTTTTAAACCTCCAGGGCTTGGAGCAACCTAATCTAGTGGAAGGTGTCCCTGCCCGTGGCAGGGGGTTGGAATTAGATGATCTTTAAGGTCCCTTCCAAACCAGACCATTGTGGGATTCTATGATACCTACAGGCTGCAGTGCTACTCTGTCTCCTGTGATACCAACTCCCTGCAATGGTCCTAGATTTCTGTTCAGCTCCCCAGCACAAGGAATCTCATCAGAAGGATGCTCCTGCACATCATATTTCTCCCCTAGCAATCCCGCACACAGTGTTCAGCATGGGCTGTACATGAGAAGCACCAGGAGGGAGACATCCAAATGGAGTGAATGGAAATACTGTGTTGGAGTCACATCATCTGGAATTGCCACTTCTCCACAGCATTAACCACTGTGTGATCATTCAGACCCTGCTGGGCTACTGGACATGCTCATGTCAATGCCTCATGGATGTTGAAGCAATCATAGAATCACAGACTGGTTTGGGGTGGAAGGGACCTTAAAGCTCATCCAGTTCCAACCCCTGACAGGGGCAGGGACACCTTCCACTAGAGCAGCTTGCTCCAAGCCCCTCTGTCAGTTTAAAGCCATTCCCCTTGTCCTGTCCCTACAGGCCCTTGTTAAAAATCCCTCTCCAAATTTATTATTTTCTAAAGACCAACTGTGCTATAAACACCTGCAGGAGAAAATTGTTCCTAAATAATAGGTTTATTCTCACAACACTCCAGAGAGGCAACTGTAGAGATTCCCAGGGTTAGGAACCTAAACCACAGACCTGAATGGAAGTACCTGTGTTTCTCAAGGTAATGATCACCCTAAACATCCAGGGAGGTTTTCAGAGGGTGCTGGTGCTTTGTCATCTCCACATCACACTATGTGCATGAATACAAGGAAATTACAAGAAACCAGGTTTGTCAAAGGCAGACAATTATGTGTTTTAGTAGCACCTTGGAAGAATTTTCCAATGGGCCCAAATGCACAATAGATGACTTCAGGTCCTTTAAAACCACATGGGAAGAGCTTAAATTAAATTGAAGGACCTTAATTACAATATAAAACAATGAGATTTGTGTACGTGATCTGTGCAGCTCCTTCCTGACACCTTCCTGTGCTTATAGGTACCTATGTACCTCTGAAAAGTCAATCTTATAAGCCTCAGTAAGCATATAGGATGTGACACAGAGATTAATATCACTTCAATTTGGCCCTAATTTCCCATATTTGCTGTCTTTTTCCACTTGTGAAATGGCAACTGTGCTACCTAAGCCTGTATTGCTCTTGTGCAAGGTGCTGCCCTCGGTCCAGCAGGGTTCAGGTGAACCATCCCAGCTATTAATTCAACACAAGAAAACATGGCCAAGCAGGATATACCTTCCTGTCAACCCAGCTCTGACAAGTGCTCTTTGGGCTAGGAATAAGATTCATTGCCCCTGTGAGGATGTTGAAAGAGGGAAGTCATGGGTAAGCAGGACCCTCATCGCATGAAAGGGGCAGGGTGTAATCTGTGAATCTCCACTGAGGCTATCACCACGAGGAGACAAAGTGCAAAGGGGAGACTCTTCTTCAAGGGACGAGTGTTGACAGCCCATCCTGTCAGTGTGAGGTCAGTCATCCATTTGGGTCTAAAAACATGAACTTTGGTGGCAGTGCAGCAGTCCAGCATGGGAAGGTTTCCCATGGAGTTATTTATTCCATGCTTATCTCCAGCTTTTCTGATAAACTGGGGCATTTATGGCATCTTGTGATCAGAAACAAGCAGCATCCTTCAGCCTAAACCTGAGGCACCTGTAGCTCTCATCCAGCCATCTAAATCACTTACAGAGCTAAGCCCTCAAGCGTGTTGCATAGCCATTCTTCCCCACAGAAGACAAGAGCAGTAGGTGAACTCAATGGTGGTGTCCCAAATCTTTGGGCAGTTCTGCTATAACCTGCTAAAACAATCATCTGTTTGCCCAGAAAGTATCCATCAGCAGAGGATGGCTGAAATCTCATCACCACCTATGCAATGTGTCCTGTGATCCAAATCAATGCATATTTATGCACCTGGTTAAGGCAAATATATATTTGTATTGCCAGAGAACCCAAATCTGCTCACTAATGCTGTTTAAATAGCCCTTTAACCACATCACTTTTCTCCTCATTAGGTTAAGTCCCTAGAGGTGAAAAAGTCCTTCCAAAATGGTTTTCACTCACTCACTCAGTCCAAAGTAAACATGCCTCCGGGACCATTATGTGTATCAGATATCCGAGGTTTTGTTAAGAGCTTGCCTGTTAGGTAAATTCTGCTTCTCTTTCCCCTTGGAAGCAGTAGCTTAAAACTGCTTCTCTTTCTCCTTTGGAAGGAGTAGGTTTCAGTTACAGATAGGCTCACATGAGTACGGCAGGAGCGCATCTTGTGTGATGGACAAACAGGAGTAACATGAAATCCAGAGCAGCACATGAAAGTGACTGAAGTCTCAAGGGTACTCATGATCTAACACAACTCTGGCTACAATACAACATTGGTTTGACTTAATCCTGACACTTGCAATCACATTCATCAGACATTACCAGCAGTCAGTGGGGCCACCATACAGAGATAGATGAGAGCCCAGAATAACAAGCAGGAGCCTTTGTTATCAATAAATACAGGGGAAATAGCACATCATGGAAAATCATCATGTGCCCACATGTCTGGAGGAGCTCACGGGTTTCAGCCAGCTGGACCTCCATTGAGTCTCGGCTCCCATTGCAACCACATCTACTTAAAGGCAAGGTCAGCAGGATCACAACCACTCCAGATCAGCTCATCTTGACCCCATCCACAACTGACTACAGTGAAGAGGAGCCTTTCAGCTGGCTGCACCAGGGTATGGACTGGATATGAAACCGGGAGCTTTTCCCACTGCAGCCATTAGCTGTTCAGCTGATCCAAACTCGTCAGGAAGAACAAAGCAACCACCTGCTTCAGGTGACAGGAAAAGTAAAGGGAGATCAAACGCCAGCAGGAGCAGAGAATTCAAGCAATGCGAGAGGTGGCCGCATGTCATTTCAGCAGTCACCTTTTGCCTTTGATCTGTGCTTAGGAAGCGGGCACCTCCTGGATCAGGTGGTCATTAGAGAAGTGTGCCACTGAAATCATCCCACCTTGAAGTCTCAAGTGTTTGCTTTCCCCAGGGATCCTCCTCCTACTTCCGCCGCCGTGTAAATCATCCACCCTGAGATTTCCTATAGGAAAGCCAATTAATACAGGTTAGGGAGCAGGGACCAGGACCTGAGTCCTCCTCCCATGTGATGGGAGATGAGGCTGCCCTAACTGTTGTACGCACACAGGTAGGTCCCTTAAAGATAAGGGGAGAACTGCTATTAGAGCTATCACACAAACAAAGAAGCCCTGGCCCTGAGGAGCGTGCAGTCTAAACACACAAGACAGATAAAGGGCTTTGACTTGAAGGAGTTTAAAGATGAAGCCCTCTGAGACAAAGCCATATCTGTGGCAAAACTATGGATAAATCCCACGTTCTCTGAACCCTCTCTCAACAGCTCCTTGGAGCACTGCCTGGGTTTTGCTAACAAAGCATTTGTTTTAGCCTCATACTTGGAGCTAAAAAAACACTGTGCAGTCTTAATGTGTCAAGCACGTGCAGCTCCCTTCTAAAAGCAGAGCTTTACAGCAGGCGTGCATGCAGATAACTGCCAACCCTGGGCATGCAATAAAATAAACCCCTTTGCATTTAGTTTGTTGATCCCTTCGGTGAGTGTTAACAAGAGAAGAAATCACGGGGAAGAGAGAGCCTGGTCTCAGGTTACCCCATAAATTGGTTAAGGCTGCAGAGAGGATTACAGTCCCAGAGCCACCCTAAAGCACTGAGAGGTCATTACGGCAAAATCAAAGGTAACCATGGGGCTTGGCAGGTAACTGTCAACAGCTATGGGAAAGAGCCAGCGCGGGAAGGAGCTCTGCGTCAGGATGAAATCCAGCCACCTCTATTTTCATTTCAGGTGAGGGGTCAAGCAGAAAAGCTATCCCCAGCGGCCTTTATTTACAGGTTTCAAGGGAGCGGCTGATGAAGCATTTAGAGGAAGAAGGATGAACCCGCTCGCCCCTCACTCAGAGAGACCGGCCTGATGACAGACAGAGGATGCTGTAATGGCACAAGCTGGGAAGATGGCTTTTATGAATGAAATAGCACTGGTTCTAATGAAATCATTAGGACGTGGATGGGGCCAGGATTTCACCTGTAATATTTGCAGGGAGACTAAGGAAAAGATCTTCCCATTAGGATACTTGTTTATTGCAGTGCGGCGATAACAACAGCAATGCCCCCTAAGTAGATTTGAACGCCTTTCTTCAGCCTGAGTTTTGCTTTACATTTCTTCTCTCCATCCCACCTAGCAACCAACCTGAATTTCTAGAAACCCACAATATGTGAATGTATGTCTTTTCCTAGACATGTTGGCAATTTGCTATAAAAACCTCGGGAGCTTTTTGTACTTCTCTGTGTCTCCTGTTGATGAGTGAATAGAGAAGCTATAAATGGGTTTGTGTTGTCAAGTCAGAATAGGTACATCCATGCTGGAAAAATATACCAGCGACTGTTCTGTGGCTCTAAGCTCGCATCCACACGGCCCAGCCAGCACTGCTCATAGCAGAATGGTCTTATGCAAACTGCCCGTTGAGAAGCTGATAGCCTCTGAACCATGCCTAGGCATGGGAGAGTACTGATAACCCCCAAACATGCCTGGTCCATGCATGTTATATGTTATATATGTAACATATATATATATGTGTTATTGTAATTTAACAGCAAGGACTACTGCAAGTCAATGGCTGGGTCCATGACCTGGTTCTGTTTAATGTAGCAGTGGAAACACAGTCAGTGTGTAGGTACTGGGTAGCCAGTGTCTAGGTACTGGGCACCCAGTGTTCTTCTATGTTGTTCTGTTTTAAGACCTCACAGCTTCAAGCTGACCAGCACAGGAGGCAGAGGGCGATGGCACCTGGTAAGGACACTGCAAGGCACAGCTCCCTTTCTACTCAGACATGGGAAACCTTCCTTCACCTTCCCTCCCCTTTAAAGACCTAAACCCTCCCAGCAGCCAGTTTTGCAAGGGTTAACCAGCATGAAATGAATGTGGAGAGACAGTCCTGGACTGTAATCACTTATTATTTTCAGGTAATATGCTTTATCTCTGACTAATCTCCTCATCTGGAGAAACACTCACTGCAGACAAGAGTCACCGAGGTTATTTCTGATGATGGGGCTCTACGGGCTACTGGCTGTGAGGTACTGAGGAGAGGCCAAGGAGAGGAACTTCAATTATGGCCTGAACTATGCTCTGGTAGCTGAAAGGCCATTGTTTAATCTACTAGAAATCATCTATTTTAGCAGATAAAGGGATTACTTGGGTTTTCTTTTCCCCGAGAACAGTGTGTTATTCCAACTGCTAATGGAACATTCGGTGTTTAATTAAAGAAAAAGCATAGGGAGAAGCAGCACAGGCATCAACATCACTTCTGGGGAAATTCAAATTGATTGTCATCCTTTGATGCTGCTCAATCACCTCTATCTCACTCACCCTTCCTACAACCCACATTAAATCCTCTGGTTCTCTCCATCCTGCATATTTGATGTTTTATTTTAGGGATCCCATCCAAAACTCTGGGGCTCTACAATGTGAATTCACTGCTCTGCAGAACCCTTCTGACTTGTAAAGACCCAGATTACTCACCAAGAGGAGACAGTGGAAAATTGAGTTGGATTTTGCCTCTTCTTCTGCATGCTTGGTGCTGGTTGCTGCCTGGCAGTTCTCTGTCAGCCTGCCCCATGAGACTGATCTGGTCTCATAGGTCCAGTGTTTGGAAACTCAAAGTGGCTTCATTGATCAAGGATCAGCTTGAAACTGCTGCATGCACAAATCTGTTTGTTCCTTTCCCCTCTCAGCTCCCTTGTCTTTACCATCTCCATTTTCAGAGAGCTTTGTTCCTTTGTCCCTCAGACTAATGACGATAAAGGACAGGTACAAGCCATTCTTGAGTGTTTCACTGTGCTCAGCAAATACAGACTCATTTTGTTATGTCACCCACAATTTCAACCTGCAAACTGCAGACCCAAAGGGTCTATGGAGGAGGGTCAAGAAGTAACAGTTTCCGGAGGTAGATGTCAATTCAGTACGTGGGGGTCCGCAACTCAGCTGAGAAAACCATAAAACAAAACCCCAAACAAATCAAAATGAAACCACAAATCACATTGCTCCTACCATCAGGATCTTAATCCTCTTCCCTTAACCAGAACTAAGAGCAGGGTACCCTGACAGTGATTGTCCAGCCAGCAGCCAGTTTCCTCATGGAGATGACTGTCCCTTTTGTTCACCCTGCTGCTGACTGCCCCATTTCTGACACAGTCTCACAATCTGTAACATCTCATAGAATCATAGGATAGTTAGGGATGGAAAGGACCTTAAGATCACCCAGTTCCAACTGCAAAGACCAACTATCTATTTGCGTTTCACCTTCCTGACCAGCCATTTCTTTGCATGTAGAGCAAATACAGGCACTTACTGAGTAGCCTGGTTTTTGCTTCCATGAATTCTCTATCTTTTCATGACTGTTTCAGATGATTTATGCCCACTTGCCCCAGCTACATGCTCCTGCAGATCTCTGTAAATGGCTCTTCTGCTGTCCTGTGTGGTGAAATCGCTCAGATAAATGAGGCTGTCCACCTTGTCCACCCGGCTGCTACCTCCCTATGTAGTTCTCATCCTTTCTCCCTTTCCTCCTGCTCTTTGTCTGGCTCACACCAAGGTTTGATATGCATCATCCATCATGGGACACAGCAGCCTGACTGATGAACTGGCACCACCGCTGAAGATGTGATCATCTTCAGGATTTTGATCTCCTTGCCTGCCTTTGCCCGAAGTCTTTGGTGACTCCAACTCCATCCTTCACTTTCTACAGGCAGCTCCAGAAGTTACAGTGAATTATCAAGTCCCCTGTCTGCTACCAGTCATTGTGCTGAACCAGTTGTTCAGCTTCCTCTTGACCAGGACTGCTGACCTCACCTCTTCATAATGTTTTCCAGCAGCTTCTTACACATATCATATAGCCCTAGGACACTCCACACACCTATTGCAACACACTGGGTCAAATGACTTTGGACTTGTGCAACTGAAGCTCTTCTTGATATCTCAGAACTTGCCAGTGACCAGCCTCTTGCACTGGTTTTGCTATACTGAATCTACCTTCTGAATCCTTCAGCAAGGAACACAGTGAGGAATTTGCTTAGGTATCAGGAAACACAGAGAATTTGGAAGGCCACTATTGTGTGAATTCACTTACTAGGATCCACTTTTCCTTGTTTAAGGGTGGATTTGGCAGTGCTGTGTTAATGGCTGGACTTGATGATACTAAATGTCTTTTCCAACCTAAACAATTCAATGATTCCATCTTTCCTTCCCTGATAACACACAATTGCCTGGCTGGGTCAATGACCCATGCTATAGCCCCATCGATCCATTCTCAGCCCATCAAATTTCTTCTGTCTCCTGACCCTTCCTTGCAACCTCTGCTAGCAGGATTCTTTTTGTCATCCTGCTCCTGAAGCGTTATAATCTCCCAAACACTGAGAATCATTCATCTCTTGATCAGTCATCTGTAAAACCTCTGCTAACATTTCACCCATCTCTTCAGCCTTGTCCTTTTCTGAAAGCAGGGAGCTCTCCTCAACGTTAATGTTGTGGAGGATACACTAATTCTTCTTCCTTAGTGTCTATTATAAAACAAACCATGTTAATTTGGACTCTCACAAGCACATTTTAATGCTGCTTTCCTTTTTAAACCAATTCTCCTTGACTGTCCTTGTTATTTGACTTTTGCCCAGCTCTGGGCATGGGTATGTTTTTCCACCTACTCATTCTGCTTAGCGCCAGCCAGGTGGAGAATGTCTTCCAGCACTCAGGCTCAGTGGCTACCTGCTTTCTTTCTCACCAAGCCATGTTAAACGAATGTTGTTGAGATAGTTGGTGAGGTTATGACTGCAGGAGACCACTGCTCCAGGGGATGCTCACTGCTTGCTCTTCCTCTGCTTGCTAATTTTGGTCTTCCTAAATGCCAGTCAGGACTTCTCAGCTTTGCTGCATGTTTAGTTTGCGCTTGCACCGCTTTTTGCACATGTAGAGCCTCATGAAAGCCTGCAGGCACTTGCCATATATGCTCCTGGTTAATTTGTCTTTGCCAATCTTTGGCATGTGCCAATCACTCATGAACATCAGTCACTGGGTATATAAATGGTTCACTCCCAAGGTACGGCTTAGGCATGCCTTGACTGGTAGGAAAATCACCTGAAATTCCTCAAAGAAATCAAGCAAATTCTTCCTCACCATCCGTCATAGGAGCCCATGTGTCCATAAGCAACACAGAACCTGTTCCACAGCCCCATACGGAAGGACTGATTTCTTAAAGTCAACCAGGGGGTTCCGTGTACCATTGTGATTCCTGCTGATGCCTCTCCTGTGTTTTGTGCCACTGCCTTATAACAAGGCTTTCCCATATGGCCTTGCTACCTTGTCTGCCCACCTGATTTTCAAAAGGCACACTGTATTATGCTGCTACATTTCTAACTTGCTCTTTAGCTGTGAGGTTTTACCTAAAGTGATCTCAGATTCCCATTGCTGCTGCCATTAGCAGCAATCCTTTCCCTGGACCACTTCCTCTCGTCAAACACTGACCTAGTTCCAGGTATCAGATAGCATCTACATAGCCAAGAAGACTGAACAGATCTTAAAACCTTTCTTGCCTGTAGCCTTCATGGCTGTATGAGACCTGTGGATCTCAGCATATGTTGCTCTGCATCTTTTGAGCACTCTCTCTGAGTGGGTTTTAGGTTTAGGTGATAACACGTTGCTCAGCCCTTCTTATAAAAGCCATACTTCCAAGAGCAAGTATCATAGCAGGATCTAAATTACCAACATCTCCCTCCCAGCTGGGCAATAAAACCTGGACAGAATCAGCTCTGAACTTGTCTGTACTGGGCAAAATTAAGCACAGTGCAAAGACAGCAAAACAACTGAGGGCAACTTTGAGTCTGGAGCTGGAGCATAGTGCCACATTCAGGGTAGGACTGCTGGAGGGAAAATGGGAACATAGGACACTACTGTGGATGGCCCACGTGTGCAGATGGATCCAGACTAAGGTTTCTCTTAGTAGCTGTCTTCTTTATGTATTAAAAAAAGTCATGGAATCATAGAATCCCAGGTTGGAAGGGACCTCAAGGATCATCTGGTCCAATCTTTGTAGGCAAAGAATGACCTAGACTAGATATCCTGCTTCATTTCAGGCCACGGGTTCCTGTTCTGACTTTGTCCTTTATCCTCATGCTTCTGCTCTTGCATAGATATTTATGGACTGCAAATTAGTCATCCATAACATTCCCTCCCCATAAGTAATTAAAGAGTTCTTTGGGAAGCTTCAAGGCATAGCCGCACATTGTGTGCAGTGGTATCTTCTCAGGAGCATGGCTCCTACCAGTTTTATTTGATGTCCCATAGCTCTTGTATTTGACTGGCTATTAAACAACTTCATCTCTGTTACTTTACCGTCCTACTCATGATTTTATAGGTGCCATCGTAATATGATACAGTACCAATATGAATTATTGTAATTCCTTATTCCTTTGCTTCATTCACCCCAAGATCACAAGAAACAGCTGATTATTCACAAGGACCACAACAAATTATTAATTTCTGAGACGGATTCCATCACTTCATCCATCTCAGATGTTTTTCCTGAATGTGTCCTTTGGCTTCTCCATATGGAAATACACCCTGCCCGTTTACTCCCAGTTCCCATGCAGAGATAGAGGCAAGTTAGTGTCAGTGAACTGTTCTCTTCATTATTTAGCACTCCACAGCTGCAGTTTTAGACTCCTACATGTTTGGTAGACAACAGTTCTTTATTCCCCTGCCCCGAAATCCAGGACAAAAAGAGAACGAAGAACCAGCTTCCACAGGATTTCCCTGCAAAGAGACTCAAGGATTCATTTTCCAGAATGAGATCCTGAAATCTCCATTTAACCAGCTTTAATCACTGAATTTTCACTATGTTCTTTTTATACTGTATTTCAAATATCCAATTCCAGGATAGTATCAACCAAATACTTTCAGAAATCAGTTTCACCAAGAGTTGCTCACTTACAGGAGAACAACAGCAAATTGATTTGACAAGGCTGGTTTTCTACGTACACAGACTCATTTGCAGTGATTTCATTGCCTTCCTTTAAGAATCAAGTGATGTACCCACTATTTCTTGCCTTTATCATTGACAGTCTTAGCATTACCCAAATCATCTTCCTACTCCTTTAACGTAATGAGCCACTACCATGTTTCTTATTCCTCTAAAATCTTTCTAGTGTCCCAAAATGGAAAGTCAGCATTAATGGCCCACTCTGCATGTTCCTGGTTCCAGGAGTTCTGAAACTCTTGGCTGTGAATTACCAGGATTGGCTGGTCATAAAACGTTCAACTTATGGGGTTGCTATTTAACATAATCCCTCCTCACTAATGGAGCCCAAAATGCCCTTTCACCAACACCCGATATGAATACACCACCTGATTTTCTCCCCAGACAAACATGGAAAAGAGATATGAATTTAATGCTCCTCCATTTCCTTGTGGTGGAGGTGACGGCAGCTCCTGCCTTTATCTGCTCATAGTTTTGATTGTTTTTGCCTTAGATAACCATAAATATGTTTGGCCACTTCCATTACTCATTCCAGGGCAGAGGTGGCCTATTCAGATGAGCTAAAACCACAAGACACTGGCCTTATTTACCTTATTCTATAGACCTTACCTTATAGGAGTAGGCAACCAGCCCAAAGCATTGAGCTCCATTTCAAAATCCCATTATGCATCAAAACCATGTAAAAAGCACAAAGATGTTGCTTTATTTCAGGTCAGCTTCTAGCTTTAAGCAGGAGGGATCAGGCCCCTTGCTTAACACTCTTCCCAGACAAGATGCGATCCGGTAGTACCAAGTCAACCCCATCTCACTGTCAGGTGGACTTTTTTACTGTTGCAAACATAAAATGAGGACGGATTAAATCTGTGGGATCAGAGCAGGGAATTTTAAACACTTTTTATGGATCTTAAGCCCAAGGAGAGGCAGGAAGAATGTGAGATGCTGAGAGCTCCTGCAAACGTTTCCAAACACCTGGAACGTGTGCTTAATCCACTCACAAACAGTTGACATCCTTCTGTCTCCCACCAGGCTCCTATTCTCCCTTCAAAACCAAAAGACAGGCTTCTTTCCCAGTGTTGGTAAAACCTCCTCTGATACGCAGAGTTACTGAAGCCTGGCCAAATCCAGCCCACAGGCTCTGAAATTCCCGATTGTAACTGTCTCACTCCCAAGGTGTCTCTTTAATCCCACTTTTCTTAGGAGCACAGCTCTGGGTAGCTTACAGAGGTTCCAAACAATGAAGCTTTTATCAAAACTTCAGCTAATCGGTGGCCAACAAGCTCTCATGCAGGAAGGAGGGGCAGGCCCAAGCCAAAACTAACCTGAGGGAGTGAAAAAGGAGAAAAGGATTGGGAAGGTGTTCCTCTTAACCTGTATCCATGCCCCAGTCCATAGACACAGCAGCCAGGAGTGGACACAGAACAGAATCGCTTCTTTTAGTGATGGCGCTCACTTGTGACAGCCCAAAGTGATGGAGTAACTACAGCTTGTGATAAACTGTGATTTATTCCTTGCTGATTTATTCCAGGGGCTCCATCATGCCCAGCACCATATAAACACACCAGGAAAATATCTGCTATTCCAAAATGCTCACTCGCAGTCAGCAGCCAGCAGTGATTTTATGGAAACCAGGAAAAAGAAACCAAACCAAGCCTTTTGTCATCAGCCTGAAAATCATGGAATGAAGACAGCTCCCCAGGAAATGTTGTAGGGGCTGAAAACAGATTTGAAAGCCTCTGATCTTATCATAAGATAAGTTGGCAAAATTTGATAGCCAGAACTTCAGTCCAATAGATTACTAGATACAGGGAGGGAGTGATATACATTATTCTCCATAGGTAAGAGAGAAGAACTACTTCAGCCTGTACACACGTACGCAGAACACCCTTCCCAAATCCATGGCAGTGAAATGTCTACTGCACACCATCAGACATTCTCTCATACCCGTTCACAAATCAGAGGTTGAGTGAAAAAAGAGACTTTCTTAGAGCATAGTAATAGGTATAAAGTACCCAGTCTAGGAAGGAATAGGCTTAGCTGTCAATAAGGGAGTGGTACTAGAGCTTACATTCGATTTGAGCTGTTCTTAGTCAATTCCTTGATATTGTTGAGAGTGGAGCCACAGTACTGGTGCACCCCAATGGAAAAGATAATTCTCTTATCTCTTCCCCAAGGATGAAGAACTTATTCCCAATTTCATTGATTACTCTGGAGAAAGATATAAAAGATCTTCATGTGCAGATTGTATGTGGGCCATAGAGTAACTGCCTTCCCTCTTGCCAGCCATGGGGAAAAAGTGAGACTTTTGTTGCCAATGCAGCCAAAACAAATCAAACCTGGTGGGTCCTGCTTCACTGCAGCAATTCGAAGCCATGGAAGGGATCCTGGTCTCTCTTTCCTACTGGTAAAGTGAAGAACAGCCAGTATGGACTATTATGCCCCAGTCCCCTAATACATTCCCTGCTCCTCAGCATCCTCAGGAAACAGAGAGAGCCCAAAGCGGGTGCAGGCATCAGCTCCCGCTGCAAGGCTGGGTGCTCAGGTCTGAAGCATTTTCAGGTTTCCGTGTTCAGCTGTACACACCTGAGATTCACAACAGGAAAGTAAAGCCTGTACCTACATGTTCAGAGGAGCAGGGCTTAGAGGCAAAGCCAGTGTCTTCCTAGCAGGGGGAAAAGCACTTGCTGCATTCCCAACAAGGAGAAGCCCACCACCAAAGGGAATGGTGTGGCTAGTGTAAGGAGAGGATGGGGAGGACCTCGTTTTCCTGCAGCACTTTTCCTTGGGAAACCTTAAAACACTTCCCAAGGCAGCTGGCTAGAGAGGTTTACACATAATCACAGCTGGATGAGGATATGGTTTAATCCTGATTCCCAGGTGCCATGGGCTGCTCTACACAACAGACCCCACTGCCACACTATTAATGCCAATGCTAATGAATGTCCCCAGGTTCACCTCACTGCATTGCTCAAGCCCGAACCTCTCCACAGTGATGGACAGCAGCCCCAAACCCTTACCTGGACACCAGTTTCAGTTCTGTGTCTCAGCACCTCTCTTCTCAGTGCATTTCCGAAACCAAAACGTCTCCCAGAGCTCTCTGCAAGAAAGCAGCATTTAGAGAGCAGGGGAACAGAGCACTGGATCTCTTCATGCTGCTCCCCTCTTACCTTGGCAGAGGAGAACAGCAACAGGTTTGTACTGAGAGCTGCTGATGTTTCGAGGCAACGCTGCACGTTGCTTGCAGGATAAATGCTTTAAGAGAATTAAGCACTTTTACAGCCGACATACCATCAAAGCTTTGTTCTCTCCACTTTTCAAATTAAGGGTTGGTTTGCACATCCGTGCCATCCCAGATGTGCAATAACCTCTCTAAAGCTATTTTTGCTTCACGTTCCTTATTATTTGGTAAAGCAAGCGGGAGTTTTCTGAGGGCACTCGTTTCTATTAGAGCTAATTCAGCACTGTTTTCTCACCCATTTCCTTGGTTGGAAGTGGAAAAACGAACTCAAGGAAGCTCGAAGGCAGTGCACGGCGCCTCCGAAGGATCGTTATGGCCGGGCTGTTCCTCTAGATGGCTCTGCCTTTGCCTAAAATACATCAAATCCCCGCTGAAAATCGCAATTCCGACCCATACCGCGATACAAGCGGCTGCTCCTCTCCCTCCTGCAGCGACCGCGGGGGTTTGGAGCAAACGGATAAACGCAGATTTGTTGTGATTTTACGCAGTAACACTTTCGATTTAGCTCTTCAAACACAGGGGGAGGGTGCTGTTAATAAATCTACCTGTTTCTAGTCCTTTAACTGCCCTTTCTGGCTGGGATTTCCCCATCAACTCCTTGCTTTAGATGCCTGTTGTCCGGTCAAACTTCAAATCAGCATTTTCCAGTGTGATCTTTTCCTAAAGGGGCGCGGAACTGCTCTGTATTGATTCTATTCTAAATAATGAAGGCAAAGGAAGCCGAGAGGGGAAAAGGCACCTTGTGAAGCATAATGGAAAGTTTTCTCCTGCTGTTCCGGCTATCCGGATGCACACGGGAAGCTCTTTTTCCCAAAGAGGCAAAATAAATTCAGCATCAGCAATAGTGGCAGAAACAAAATAACAAGAGAAAAAAAAACTAAATAAACAAAACACCACATAAATTCAAACAAAAAGTCCCAAACACCTCCTCTTACGATTAAAGGAGGAAGCATAAAGTCACAATTCATTATCACACTCGCTTTAAAGTGATTCTCTGTCCCAAACTCTCTGTCCACCTGTTTCCAAACGAAATATAACAGTGAAAAGCGCCCTGATATTACACCCCTGCTTAGAACACACGAGGGATGAACATTTGGCGCTGCAGGTAGCCCGGGAAAACTGCCGTGATTCAGCTCCACTGATTTACATGTGCGTTTACAACTCTTACCGAAGACGTAAACGGCAAAGACACTTCCCAAACGCTCCCCTCTCCCCAAAATTCCTGATGTGGGACCCAGACCCCCGGTGCTCGCAGCCGTGGGGAAAGACTTCGCGTCTGCGCCCGGAAGGGGGATTTTTGGGCATTTTACCAGCAAAAAAACTAAACAATAACCCCGTTTAAGACTCGGGATTTACATCTTCTAAGCGACTGATAAAGACTCTAAATTTTCCCTCACCATTGACTGTATTTCCCTTGTTATACGTGTGAGTCCGATCGCGTGTTTTACCGTGGACGAGAAGGATTTGCCGGATTTGCCCCATATAAATCCCGGGTGTTGGGATCGTTACGAATACCGGCAGCTTTTTCTCATCAAACGGATGCGCTTTCCCTTCAAGATCCCCCGAAGAATGAAGGCGAAAATCAACTTTTATTCATTATATCAGTGCCGGCGCTGCCAGCCCACTCCTCCCGCACTGCGAGCGAACACGCCGGTGTTGTTTGTTTGTTTAATTTCGGGCAATTCCTTATCCAAAGCTCATTAACTGCGATCTCAGACCTGGCTTTTATGAGACGGGCGGCAAAATTACACATAAATAACAGGAGTTTAAGCGAATTTCACCCTTCGCGTTCCCATCGGGGCAACCGCAGCGATGCTAATCTCTCCCTAGACCTCAACTTCGGGGCCGGTTTCGGGGCGGAAGGGATCGGGGATGAGCAGTGGGAAAGGGGGTGCGGGACACCGGGGAGAGACCAGCGGGACAGGATGAGACCGAGGTTGGGGGGGGGGGGAACACACACACGGTCCAGCCGGGGCCGGGGGTCGGGCTCGGGGATGCTGCCCCCGCGCAGCCGGGAGCCAAATCCCTGGCGCCTCCCGCAGCTCCCCCCCCCCCCGCCGGTCCCTCCCCCATCTCCGCTTTTGGGGCCCGGCCTTGCCCCCCTCCGCCTCCTTCCCCATCGCGGAGCCGCGCTACTGGCTGCTCCCTGCGCGCCGCCGCCGCACGCCCAGCCCCGGCCCCGGCTGCGGGCGGGGAGACCGGGCGCACGGCAGCGCCTATAAGGGCACCGCGCTGCAGCCCCCCGGGAGTTTTTGGTCTGGGGCCACCGGGGCCGCCGGCGGCGGGGTGGGGGGGGGTTATCAACGGGAACGGAGCGATCCGGGGGGGAGCGCCGGCCGCCCTGCATGGCCAGGGATTATGAGCGCCGGTGAGTTGCAGCAAGCGCAGCCCAGAGCCTCGGCGCCGGCGGCCGCCCCAGCGCCCCCTCAGCCCCGCAGCGCCCAGGAAGCCCCCGACATGGCGGTTTATTGCAGCGAGAACTTCAGCGTCTACCCCCAGCCCAGCCTCCATCCGCCCGGTGCTGCAGCAGCCGCCGCAGCGGCCGCCGCCGCCGCTGCCGCCGCAGCCGCCTCTTCGGGGCAGCGGGCGGGCGGGTACGCGCTGGGGGACTACGGGGCGCCCGCTAACGCCGGCTACCTATGGGGCATGAACAGCCCCGCGCCCTACCTGCAGGGCCCGCCCGGCTCCGCCGCCGCCGCCGCCGCCGCTCCCTTCCTGCCGCCGGCTTCGTACGGCTGCTCCCGGGGCGGGCAGTTGGTGGGGTCCCCCCCGGCGCCAGGGTCGCCGTCGGCGGGCGGCGCGGAGCTGAGCTGGCTGAGCCTGGCCAGCCAGGAGGAGCTGCTGAAGCTGGTGCGGCCGCCTTACTCGTACTCGGCGCTGATCGCCATGGCCATCCAGAGCGCGCCCGAGAGGAAGCTCACCCTCAGCCACATCTACCAGTACGTGGCCGAGAACTTCCCCTTCTACAAGCGCAGCAAAGCGGGATGGCAGAACAGCATCCGCCACAACCTCAGCCTCAACGACTGCTTCCGCAAGGTGCCCCGCGATGAGGATGACCCCGGTGAGGCGACCGAGCAGGGCGGGAGGCTGGGCTGAAGGGGTGCGGGGAGCGGCGGGCACAAACTGGCATCACCGTTACGGGAGCGAACCCTTGTCCGACGGGTCCCGTGTCCTCTCCAGCCGGGTGCTGTGAGGAGGCGGTCCCCATTGGGGCTGGCACTGTGAGCGCACCGGGGGTCGCTGTCCCCTCCAGACGGGCGCGGTGGGGAGAGCCGCTTCTCTCCGCCCCGCTCTGTCCAGGCGCCGGCCCCATCGAGGGGCGGCTGGCCCCAGCGCTCACCCCCTCCCCGGCAGTGCCGGTTGTGCAAGGGCCGGCTCCTTCGGCCGTGATTCACGGCTCCGCTCCCTGCCGGCCCCGGGGCACAGCGGAGGGGCCCGCCCGGACAGCCCTGGCTCGGCCAGGCGGGGAGGGGACGTTACAGGGTCACTGCTCCAGTCAGGCCCAGGCATGGGAGAGAGGCGTGTGGGGACAGATAAAACCTCCCCTTGTAGTAAGCCCGGGTGTGGGGCAGCTTGTCTGCACCCCCACAGCCCAGTCCTGTTGTCCCCTCAGTGTGCCTTGATGTGCCAGCCAGATGTTCCATCAGCCTTTATGAGAAGAGCCATGGTGAGGGCACCACCTTGTCACCCACTGGTGACACAGCTGCAAGCATCCAAGCTTGTTGTGAAGAGCATGCAAGGAGCACAGGGAGCCCTGCTTCATATTCTATTTGGCCAGGTCTAGGGTAGGGGTACAGATCCTCCAGGGAGGTTTATGCTGTGTGATGGGGATGTTCTCCTCTATGTGGCCTTAGGGTTCACTCAGGCGTTGGAGGGGTGGATGTGATGATGTTCTGGAGGCATGGTTTGGATCCTATGGACAGCAGACAGAGCAGGATGTGGTGTAGCAGAGATGTGGGTTCTGTGCCAATGGGACAAGACGTGGATGTTGCTTATCTGTCTGAGGTGTCACTGCCACAGAAGCTGACTTTCTCTCCTGTTTCTCCTGTTTTCCACCAGGGAAAGGAAACTACTGGACCTTAGACCCCAACTGCGAGAAGATGTTTGACAACGGGAACTTCCGCCGCAAGCGCAAGCGGCGCTCTGAGCCCAATGCCCCTGCGACCGCATCTGCAGCATCCTCTCTGGGGAGCCTGAAGGCTGAAGAAGAGCGACCCATCCCCAGTGCAGGCAAACCATGTGGAAACAGCCCCCCCCCTGAGCTGGAGCCCTCGCCTTCTGCCAGGGACCATCCCAAAAGCTCCTCTCCCTCCGGTATCATTTCATCCACCCCAAGCTGCCTCAGCACCTTCTTCAGTGGCATGAGCTCCCTGAGCAGCGGAGGCAGCCGGCTGACAGGGGCTCTGGGCAGTGACCTGCATCACAGGAACTTCTCTGCTGGACAGCTGAGCAGTGGCACTTTCACCCCTTCCAGCAGCTCTTCTCAAGAGGTGCCTTCACCAGACCAGCTACAGCGGGTCGCGGGACCTTCCCCTGCCTACTACAGCTCCTTCCATCCCAGCAGCAGCAGCCAGGGAGCCCAGTACAACCACTACTACAACTTCACCGTGAACAGCCTCATCTACACCCGGGATGGCACAGAGGTGTAGGACGCTGGGGTCAACGCTGCGAAGGGAATGGGAGTTGCAGCATGGAGGACCGTATGCTTTTGCAAACAGCATTTCAATGTGGACGCTTCCCAGGAGTTCTTCCAATAAGACAAATCTCACCTTTCAAGATAAGGACAGCCCTTAAACACTGGAGGAAGGCAGGTGCAGTCTTTTTCCCCCATCCTGGAAAACATTAGGTGGTATAGATGGCTTGCAGTCGACATTCTGCAGGTGAAAGCGAACTCTGATGTTTTCAGAGGTTTCTAATCCTGAATGTAGACCAAGAAGTTTAAAAACTATAACCATAAAGCGGTATCAGCAAGACCCAAGTGACACCCAGCCTTAGAAGAGAGCAGGAGAAAGGAAAATGAAGAGATTTCTTATGAAGTGCCTTGTACAATGTGTTAAAAACCTCTTCCGCCAGCAGTTGCCTCTGTAAGCCCTTGCTCTGTGCCCTGATCCTGCAATATGCAATGCACAAGGGGGAAACATCCACCCCAGACCTCGGAGGTTCACTCTGGTCTTCCTGTGCGTGGCATATTGTACAGCCAGGGCTGTGTCTTGTCATCCTTTTCCCTGAGCTTAGTACCAAAGATCACTGTAGCCATGCAGCCTTAGCACGAGGATAAACACTGGGGTATTTTTATACATATTTGTACGTAATGTAACTCTTCTGTACATATGTTTCTATGTGGTTTTATATTTGTAAATTATGCTCCGGAGCTGTACTTTATTTATAACGTGTTTTACACTTTGTTAAAGTTTATTTTACTTCCTTTCCCTCCCTCCCTTTCTTTTTACGTTGTTGTTTTATTTGTTTTGCATTGTTTTGGTCGGTTTTGTTCTTGTTCCTTAGTGTATTACTGAACCTTTTCAGGCTGAACAAGCTGTTTGGGAATAAAACGTTAACAGTTGTTAGGGGTTTTTTTGTGCCTGGTTGTTCCTCAGTATGTTTCAGGTATTTTACAGCTCTGTGGGAGACAGGTTTTGCTTTCACGTGGTTTGGATAAAAGGTGCAGAGATTTATGAACAAAACTGATCTGTGCCCAAAGGCACATCTGAACTCACAGCCTCCCATAGTCTCACAGTGCAGAGTGGGCATTCTGGGCCTTTTAATCTTTGTTTCTTGTCAATGGTTTGAATGAAAACTGTCCTTTTTCATCCGGGTTTAGTAAAAAAAATAAACCAACAAAACAATAAAAGCCTACAAAACTAAGAGAAGCAGGGTTGGTTCCAGCATGGCGCTGGCTAGCAGCAGGTATCATGAGCTTGGCTGTTGGCTTGATCCATTTTGCAAATCAGGTTTTCCAATAGGATTGCATATGCTTAAATAGGAATCTAGTTGAGAAGTTATCCCCATCAGATAGAGGAGCATCTGCTGAGCATCCTCCCTGATTCATGCTGCTGGGAAAGGAGAATCCATCCTAGAGCAGCCACTATCAATTCCCAATTCTTGCTGTTTGTATAAAGCTGTTTGTTGGCTGCTGTGTGTGGGTAGAGCATAAATATAAATGTCTCCATGAGGAATGTAGCACCAGTAATGAACTTAAGCATGAAATTGCAGCTATTTAACATATATGCATCTGCCATGATGTAAGGCCATCCCTGCAGGCTATTCAGAAAACAAACTTGTTGGCAGAGCCTCTTCCCTGGCTACCTGCATAACACACAGGGTGGTGATGCAAGACAAAGCACTGCCCTGATCCAAAATGTAATGAAGCCATGATGAAACATCAGATGACTTCCATGTGCTTGGGATTGGGACCAATTACTTGCCCCAGCACTGGCCAACCGCCATTTGTGCAATAGCTGAGACGGGTGGGTGGGTGGCAATTCCTGCTTCATCCCCCTCGTTCACCCCTTCACAGCACAGATAGCATCTTCCTGGCTTTGGGGGTAATTCCTCCATGTCTTGGTTTTTAATTGTGTCTCAGGTGATGCAGTGGTAATGGGAGGTAAAAGGCAGACTGCCACCAGCAAAAAGACAAGAGGGTCAGTCTCCTGCTTGAGTTTAGTTGCAGAGTGGGATAGCTTGATCTGGAATTCAGAGTTTGATCTACAAGCAGTGGAGGGTTTCCAAACACCTTCCAAAGAAGGCCCTTAAGTAAGGCAGGAACTGCTTACTCACACACCTAAGTGACCATTGCACCCCTTCTCTGCTCCACCAGCCAGACCTTAACAAGCAGTAGGCCAGTGTGGGACACTTGCAAGTGTCCAGCTCATGCTCTTCCACTCAGATTTGCTTCAACATTTGCCCTCTGCCACTTCCATCAGCTGTATGCTTCTGCAGACAGTGCCCATAAACGTTTGCTCTTGAGGATCCCAAACCAGTGGCAAAGTATCCTCAGCCAGTACCCCACACATCAATAGACCTTTTGCACACCAGCTGGGTGATGGCATAGGCAGAACCTGCCAGAGCAGAGCCAGGGAAGGATTCACCCACCACAGTACTCCAGTCCCAGTCCTAAGGGATGGTAGCGGGGTCTAGGGAGGTTTTGGCAGGTTTATCTGTCCCCAGTGCACCTTTCTGCTGCTAGACCCAAACCCTGCTCCCTCCAGGGAAAGTGCTCCCTGAGCTGGAACCAGGAGATGTGGCCCCTCCTGCGGACATACCACCGAAAAGTTGGTGTGTTCATGATAAATCGACCTGCCCAAGGGACACTTGAGAGTAGATTTCAGCAAATAGACACCTAGTCTGCAGAGAGGAGCCAAGTGAATGAGCTAATGGCAGCCTTTTAGGCGTCCTTTTGTCATTAAAAGAGACTCTTTTTTTTAGCAGATCTTGGGAGAGGGAGGGCTAGAGGATAGAGTTTAAATAGCACTTAAAAGCAGCAGGGCTATTGTCATGGGCTTTGGGGATTTACTGTGATTCCCCCATTGAAGGAGGGGGAAGACAAAAGCAATTAGCCTGCTGGTCCCACCCTGAGAGTTCCCACTCTGCTCTAAATGCCAAGGCCATGCCTGTGATGGGCAGTTCTCCATGACAATGAGCCTCTTCCCAGCCTCATGATAGCCCAGCAGCCCACGGCATATCCAGGAAAGTCAGTGGAGAGATGTCCTTAAGGCTTAAACTTCAGGCCTCCATCCTCTCTGCTCTGGCAGCCATAGGAGCCACCCTGTAAAATAACTTCTTTTGAGGGAGCAGTGATTTCATGGGAGCCCATAGATCCCAACCACTGGATGTTAAAGCCAAGTATCCCAGGGAGTCTTATCTGTGCTTGGTTTCTCCACTTGGCATCTAGAAAGATGCCACTTCAACTGGACAAAACAGATGCAATGCAGAAGGCCTCGATGTAAAACTGTGGTCATGATGATGACTGCAAGCACAACTGTGTGGTACCTCTGCCCGGAGCTACCTGTACCCTCTGATACTCCCAGCCAGGGACTATGGCTCTTCCAGCACTCACAACTACTAAAAAAGGCAGTCCCTGTTCAGAAAGAACAGTCCAAAGGCACTTCAAGAGAAGCGTTGGATCAGTAACACAGATACTTGCTGGCTTCTACGTGTGGCACTTCTCCAGCACGGGGTCGTTTAACTTTGCTCAGCGCTGGCCTTATCGACATGCCAGCAAAGGTTCAGGCAGGCACCCACTGCAGGTCTGCACTTGAGCTACTCCACAGTACAAAGGCTTTGCCAGTACAGCTGGATCAGCCCAGTCCCCTAAAGGAGACCCAGCTCCCATCAACAAAGGCAACTCTTGTGCCAGTGAAGTTAAACCCCCCACCCCCAGCAACACCAGAGTGTATTTCGGGGCGGTGGGAGGGGATTCAAGAGGCAAGAACGCAGCATCCGCGCTGGGTTTCATCGCCCGCCAACTCCTTTGGAAACAGGGCTTCAGTTACTGCCACTGGCCATGGACCGTGCTTTGCATCTCCTCTGGTGGAGGAGGGTTTTGGTTTGCCCTCTCACTCACAGAGTCCATGAAAGTTGGCCACAGTACATCGTGCATCTATGGAAGGTTTTATTGCCTTTTTTATGCTGACTGAGGGGGATTTTTCCCTAGAATCTTTAGGAATAGTTCAAATGATGCAGTAGTGTTCAAGGAAACTACAGATATCCTGCCCTTGCATTCTCTGTATTTCTAGGAATAGAATCATAGAATGGGTTGGGTTGGAAAGGACCTTAACATCATCTAGTTCCAACCCTGGAACATCTTCATCAGACTTGTCAAGAAGGCCCCACAGATCAAACCTGACTCTGAATGTGCTGTACCTAAACTCAGCCCTGCTTGTCCATGGAAGGTGGTTCTCTCAGTCTCATTCTGAGAGCACATAAAATAAGAGGGACAAAGCCTTGCTTTTCAGCTTGACCCAAGAGAAGCAAGTTGAGGATCGGTCCTGGCTGATGGTACATGGATGGCTGATGCCTCAACTAGAAATAGCTGTGCCAGACAGAGGATGCAATTGGTGGGAAATTCATGTTTCTCCTTAGGCTTTGGCAAAAAAAAACACCCCAAACTCCCCCAAAACCCAATTAGTTTTACTGCCCTGTTAGAAAATCCTTCCAAATCAGTTCCTTGTTCCCAATGTTATTTTTTTTTCTTGGATTGTTGAAGGAAAACATGGATTTACCTATCAAACTGAACCCCCCAACATTTCCTATTAAAAAGGAGGTTGGTGGAATGTTTTTGACCAAATTACTGAGCGCAATATTCACCTGGGTAAGGTGACGAGAATTTGCCCCTCAAGGAATAACTGAAGTGTAATGTAAAACATCAAAGGTGTTATTTCTCTCTCTTTTTTTTTTTTTTTACCTTATACCTGAGCTATCTCTGAATCATATCAAATAATCTTCTCGTTTCATAACTCCATACAATGCAGGCTAAAAGTGTATGTGATCTGCTTTGTGTACTGCTGAATGGATGATTAAACTGTCTAACCCGAGGGATGTTCATCCAGGGCCTGCCCCAAACATGGTGAAGTCAGGGGAAAGACTCCCACTGACTTCAGAGGGCTTTGGAGCAGACCCATAATCAGCCAGGCTCTAATATACTTCAGGTGGTGTCTATGAGACTGCCTGGGGACACGTAAAAGGAGCACGTTTGTGAATTAAACATCCTAGGCCTGATCCAGGCAATTGGCTGCTGT
This sequence comes from Neopsephotus bourkii, assembly GCF_033783945.1. Classification (NCBI taxonomy): domain Eukaryota; kingdom Metazoa; phylum Chordata; class Aves; order Psittaciformes; family Psittacidae; genus Neopsephotus; species Neopsephotus bourkii. The sequence goes on from NW_026901486.1 coordinate 731,038, forward strand.
AGGAGAGAGGAAGCATCTCCCCCATCTGCCCGGACCCCTTGGATCATTTTCCCTTTTCTACAATCCATTGTGTCTGGGATTTATTGACAAAGCACAGTTCTCGCCATGCGGCCGGCCCATGTTTGCAATAAGCAGTGGCAAATCAGGTCAGGATTGATGGTTAATTTGCCCTTGGACCCTTCAAGTGGTGCTGATTTTATATCTAATTAAAATGAATAGTGGGGTTGAGTTGTGCCATTTACCTCCCAGGCTGGTTTGGAGGGTGGCAGAACCCACACCTTGTCCTACCACTTCAGGACCACCACAAACAGTGATCCTGAAACACGCAGCTCCAAGACCATGGAGTCAAAGCTAACAGCAGAGCCATGCTTGGACTTCCTTCAGCAAAGCGAATGATACTCAAATGGAGAAAACAATATTGTATGTGGGGGAACTGATACCTACACCTATCTAAGTGTTCTACTAGTCTAGACAATGGACAGCTAACAAAGCTGCCATGCTACAGGCTCAAAGCAGACCAGAGGAGGTGGAGGTGCCTTACTTGGTGGTGGAGATGCTCTAGGCATTTCCTTGCTTCAGGAAGATGGAAGCTTGTAGGGAGATAGAAAGGGTTCATGGAAAGGAAACCCAGCAGGAGTTAGGAAATGCAAAGATCCCCATCTTTAGGTAGAAAGTTCCTGAACTACAAAGTGCTGGAGCCTGGGAATGTATTTTGTGTATGTATATGTATATATATATATACATATATATGCATATGTATAGCCTTCCCTAGGCAACCACCCTTCAGCACTGTGAGGCAAGACAGCGAGTCTGACAGTCTGATCCAACAGGACCATTTTATGTTCCTATATGTATAGTAGTGTAGGAGAAAGCATCATTTTGTTTCCATCTTAGTACAGTCTGATCCAGAGCTCTGGCCAATTCCATTGATTTGGATGAGCACTGAAGACACTGCTTCCTGCAGCAGTTCTTCACCCTAAGAACAAGCTGGCTAAGTTAGGGCAGACAAGTTGCTCTCTACAGGTGACTATTTCTCTCCATTCAATGCAGAGGACACCTTGAGAGCTAATTTAGGCCCAGTGTTTAGACCTTTCCCAGAGCAGGAATGCATGGATACCTGCAGATATGAGGCATCTGTCATGTGTGGTCTTATATCTGATTACAAACAGTACCATGGCTATCAGAGATGGAGGCACCCAAGAAGGTTTCAAAGCCAGACACGTGTCTAATCCATAACTCTTTATTCATGGGAGAGTTACAGAAGAAAACTCCTGCATAGCCTTTCCTTCTCCCATGAAGCAGCATCTCTTTGTTTCATTCAGTTCCGGGGAATTTCCTTTGAGCTGGGACAGAAAGGTTTGATGAGCTTTTTGACTCCTTGTATTCTTGTTGACAAGCTTCCATAATGAGCGTGGGCACCTTCCATCAATGCAACATGATCAATATGTCATGTGTATTCTCTCTTTTCTGCTGCAAGAACTGTTGATTAAGTGTAAAGTTTTGGTTTTGCAGGGAAACAAATAGTGCTTCCTACCAAGCTGCTCTGCATTTCTCATAGAAAAAGCTGTTTGCAAAGGGCAGCCTGGCTGTAGACAGCCGGAGGTGAGATTTGTGCTGCACTGAGATTTGCAGCTCCACTGCACCCTAAGATGTCCCCAGCACCTGAAGCAGCATCTCTGAAGTCATGAGCCCAAATCATTATTTGATCAGTAGCAGCAAAACCATCGGATGTCTCAGTGGCAAAAAGTTGGTCAACCTTTGCTGGGCAACAGGAGAGCAACACTTGTGAGAGAGCTATGGCAAGACACCCTGGTGACGTTTCAATAGGGCTCTTCATTAAACTAGATCTCATCTTGAAGTTCAAGGAAACGGATTTTCATCCAGTGAAGACAATGTGAGTTTGTGGCTTTCCCACAGGTGGAAATAAACCATAGTCTCTTCAGACAGAGCTCAGCTCACAGGAAAGGTGGGGACCACTTTATCCCTGCTTGCATGTAAACCAATGCTAATGGAGAGCAGCTAGATTCTGTAGCCAAGGCAGTGAGTGCCTAAATGTGGATATCTGTTGTCAAAAGATAGATTAGAGCTGTCATACTTCAGTGGAGAAAACATTAGTGCCTTCTTCCTCTCCAATATCTGCAGGTTATTCTTGGCAGCACGGCAGGGAAGCAGACCTGACGAGAAACCAAGGAGACCCTTCAAAGAATCAGGGAATTCATTTATTATAATTGAACAAGGGACTGTATTTATTTTCACTGCCCCTGGCAGGGAGTATGTGAGCAGTGGAAGACAAGAGCAACGAGCATGTCATGAATGTCTGGGACATTTATCATAACTGAATGCTGTTTCTTTCCAGGCAGCAGCTGCTTGTTACAGTGTGAAACTTCATTCACTCCCCTGGAAAGGTGACAATCCGAGAGACATGTATGACCAAGGGAGCATTACTGGCCCTGTTTTACTGCAAAGTGTCAAGGAACACCATGGGAAAGTGATTTGCTAAAGGTCACACAGTGTTATAGCAGAGTTGGGTATCAAATCCTTACTTACCAATGCCTCCATCACAAAACTGCCCATGCTGAGTCAGCCTGAAACACTCTGACTCCAGACTCATCCTCCGTTGGCGCTGTTGCAGGAAGGCACAATGGATCACAGTGTTTCTTACCTATAAATCTTACCTATATCTGTTTTATACAGGAGCATGGGTCCTGACTAGGGAACCCAGTAGGTTTAATCTTCCTGCCTCCAAACCTCACAAGTCACCTGCACAACCAGGAACAGCTTCCCAAGAGATTTTCATACTGTGCAAGACCTGTTCTTAACCACAGGACAACTGGAAGTGTGCTAAACCTGACAGAAATAATACCAGTAGTGAGCAAAAAACTTGTGATCCGTTCCCATTTCCATTTCCATACATCACAAATCTGCTCAGGTTGCATAGCAGCAATGTTTAGTTTGCACACCAGGATCTTAGAAGAAAGGGTTAAAATGTGTTATGAGCCGAATCCTGCTCTGGAGATCTGATAATCTAATTACCACAGTTCAGGTCCCTTCTTTACCCCCAGTACAATCATATTTGCATCCAGGAGTGATACCAATCTGATTCCACCCAGTTTGAGCCCTCTCCAAGCAGCAGCCTTGCTCCCCACGTAATATATGCTGCTTGCACTTGTGCACCTCCACATAGCTGCTGCAATGCACCCAGAGCATCTGCTCTCCCTGTTCCCAGGAGTGGAGGGATTGTTCTCCCTGCTTTTTGGTGGATAGATGAGCTCCTGACCTCTGGTTTGATGAAACACTTTGGATGCAGGAATGCTGCTTCCTCCCGTGCCACTGGCTATGTGTTTTCACTAGAAGAAAGCAATGCTCAGTGCCTCTGTGGGGAAGATGCTGGAAGCAGGAGGGATGACTTTTGAACTGGCCTCAGAAGTGGACTTTGCTTGGTCAAGCCACCACGACTAGATCCTCAGCTATTAGGAGGTGTTGGTTCAGTAAGCCTAAGAAAACATGTCCATTTGCAGCAGAGGAATTGCCTCGGCTCACTTCATCACTGTAGTGATAGGACAAGGGGCGATGGGTACAAACCAAAACAGGGGAAGCTCAGGTCAGATATAAGGAAGTTCTCTACAGTGAGGGTGGTGAGGCACTGGAACAGGCTGCCCAAGGAAGTGGTGAATGCTCCATCCCTGGCAGTGTTCAAGGCCAGGTTGGACAGAGCATTGAGTGACACGGTCTAGTGTGAGGTGTCCCTGCCCATGGCAAGGGGTTGGAACTGGATGATCTTAAGGTCCTTTCCAACCCAAACCATTGAGTTCTATGTCAGACATTGCACTGTGTGACTCACTCCCCAGCCTCCTCTGACTGTACAAAGCGTATTTCCCTGCTTCTTACAGGGCTTGGACACCTTTTTCACTTATAGACACCCACCTGCAGACATGTGGGATTCAGTGTCTTACCTGCAAGCTGCATCCTGCCCTCCCTGCCCACCTACACGTCTGGCTGACAGATCCTCACCAAAACTCAACTGTTTCTAAGAGTGGGATTGGTTTCACCACCAACTTCAGGTGTTTCCAGCACAGATGTCTACCTCTGAGCTAATCACCCTTGTCTCCCTTTTGAGCTGAAATAGAGAAACTGGGGCAATGCACCTGCTTTTGGTTTGGTTTTTAGGTCTCCTTCAGGAATGGATGGATCAGTCCTTAAATCTCTGCTGCAAACAGAGGCAGGTCTACTTTAGTCAGATCAGTTCCTTCTCTACAGTAGTACAAATATTATGAAAGCATTCAAGTGCATAGAGGGCAGAGACCCAAATTAGTGCCTCTCCCAGGAAAACAGTTATATTTCATCAGCCCTGGCCTTCAGACCATGCTGTTGTGAGGTGGGAGATGTGGAGGGGTTAAACAAGATAAATTCACCAGGAGCCATTGATTCATTTCATTGCCTATGGAAAAGGTCCTTTTTTTGTCTTGCTTTAACACCACAGAAACCACTGTGTTTCTCCAATTGCCGAAGGAATAAGGCCAAGTCCCTCTTCTGATGTAAATTCGCCTGGATGCATCCTGCTATTCACAGTACGGACAACTTCATTTGCTCTGAAAGCAGCACAGGGAGCCATGCTGGGCCCAGGTTGACTGACTGACACTGAGAAATAGAATTCAATAACTCTGATTGTTAAATGCCACTCAAGCAATGAAGAGAAACAGCCTGCATGGGCTGTTGTGTCTCACTGGAAGGATACAGTGACCTTATCTTCAGATTGATGCAGGCTTTCCATCAGTGCTGTTGCTTTGAGTCCATCACCACCAGTCCTAGGGTAAAGGGAAAACATCCCCTCATCCTTCCCAGTGGGAGCGTAGTCCTCTATGTTTTCCTCCCCTCTCCTCAAGGTTTTCAATGGAGGGGAGGAGTTGTTCCCAAACCATCCTTACTGTTGTGTTATCAGCACCTGGCTGCTCTAGAAAAATCAGGGCTGGGCTCCTCAAGTCACATCCGGACTTAAATCTGTTCCAGGTTTATCAAGATTTTCCAAAGCTTAACTGCATTTCTAATTGTCCCACCTGTATTGAAACGTAATCTCAAATTCTTTTCTCTTTCCATAATCTTTTCAAGTTTTCTTGCACTCAGGCAGTAAATCCAATTAGGCCCATGGATGTTATTAGAGCCAAATTTACTTTGTAGCTCCAGACATTCTTGTCCTTCTATTTTATGTTCCCTTTTTCTTTTCTTTTTCTTTCTCTTTTTCTTTTTTTATTCTTTTTTATTTTTATCTTTCCATTTTCTCCATCTTCCTTTCCTTTCCTTTCCTTTCCTTTCCTTTCCTTTCCTTTCCTTTCCTTTCCTTTCCTTTCCTTTCCTTTCCTTTCCTTTCCTTTCCTTTCCTTTCCTTTCCTTTCCTTTCCTTTCCTTTCCTTTCCTTTCCTTTCCTCCTTCCTCTCCTCTTTCTCCTCTCCTCTCTTTTCCTCTCTTTTCCTTTCCTTCCCGTGCCATTGCCTTGTCTTCCCCCACTAAACCCTTCCAGAACTTACACCACTACTAGCACTCTGCTCTTCTGCACGTTCCCCTTTCTTGTGTAGGCTGAAACTGCTGGAGGTAGAGGTGTGGCAGTGATGTTTGATCTTATTTCACATTAAAACCTCTTAATACCAAGGGCTGATCCCCCCACGCACACCTTCATCTTGAAGAGCATCCTACTCTATCAGTGCTCTGCGGGAATGAAGAGGCAGAGTAAGGTAATACCCATTGTAAAAAGGGCTGGCAGGGTTGGTCCTTGAGCAAGCTGCCATCCCTGCAGGGTATATGAAATCTGTAGCCTCCTCCAAAATAAAGGTGAACATGATGGCACCGCTTTTAGACAGTTCGTGCAGTTCATGCCTCAAAGCATATTCTGGTTCCAACTGAGGATAAAACCTCACCAGGGCCAGGATTGTGCCTGTGTTTCCCTCCAAGGAGTAAATCAGAGCTCCCCACATTGTCCCTACTTTATTCCTATGAGAGCAGAATTAAGCACTTAAAAGCATTCGAGTCTGCATCCCTTTGACTTCCCAAATACAAGTAAACGGGAATTATGTGGTGACATTATATAAAAGAGATGTACTTGGAGAAGATGTGTGCATTAAGAACTAATAAAGATGAATCAGGTGAGAAGAGCGTGCACTCCTGGGCGGGCAGGTAGGATGCAGGTTTGTCTCTGATAGGGTTTAAACAAGCCCTCCATTTGTGTCACTGTAGAGTGTTTGTGATACAAACACTGAGTAGTTTTTTCCAAGAGCATTCGAACATCACTACATGGAAACAGGACTTCAAACTACATGGAAATAGGACTTCGAACCTGTTTGTCTCTGCCCACCTCCATGCTGTGGGAATCATCTAGTCATTTCAATACCCTCAGTTCTCAGCTTCAGAAGTGCATGAGGCACCCCAGCTCACCCAGGCAAGCTGACCCCTTGCAGCCATCTCCAGGCAAAGGACAGCTCTTACAGTTGGATCACACAGGACTTCAGATGAGCTCTTAGGCAGAAGCTCTTCCCTGTGAGGGTGCTGAGGCGCTGGCACAGGGTGCCCAGAGAAGCTGTGGCTGCCCCATCCCTGGCAGTGTTCAAGGCCAGGTTGGACACAGGGGCTTGGAGCAAGCTGTTCTAGTGGAAGGGGTCCCTGCCCATGGCAGGGGTTGGAGCTGGATGAGCTTTAACGAGCCTTCCAACACAAGCCCTTCTGTGATTCTATGATTCTGGCCAATGGCCCTATGATAAGGGAAGAGAGCAGCTCAGAGGAGGGCAGTATTAAGCAGCAAAGCTTGGGATGGTTTCTGCATGGTATGCTCACACTGGACACAGATTTTAGGTTGAAGAGCAGAGAAGTAAAAACCCCTGCCTGTGCAGGCTCACTTTATAGGCAGTATGCATAGCAGCGAAGGGAGAAAAGGTAATGTCTGTCCTCAAGACATGGAGAAGTCACCTAGCCCTGTCTCAGCATAGATGTGGGAGCTGGAGCAACCAGTCCTAGGTCTCATTCCTGCAGTGCCATCAAGCTTTTCCTTGATAAGATGCACAGTGGAGGCCTTCTCCATGGTGTTTCATGGGTTGTGCCAGTAGAAGAACCACATCTTGGCTCCTGTGGCCACAGCTACCATTACCATCATTAGTGAACACCCAGAGATCAGTGCTGCTTCTTCAGTCTCTCCTTCCCCAGCAGGCTGGACTGCTCCTGCTGGCTCACATGGGGTGATATTCCCTCTGCTTGCCCAGTGCTGGACATCAAAAGGGAAGGCATCTGCTCTCTGAAACAGGGTTTGGAGCCTGGATGTCTTCCCACCTGAAGCACACGGCCTGATCTTTGGCCAGCTGCAGCTGAAGGCATTTACTTGGCCGCTCACCTGGACCTTTCTTGGAGGGTCTCCAGACAACCCCAAGGCTTCATTCTGACTGCATGCTGGGGGTTGGATACTCTCCTTGAGGTGGATCTAGGAAAGGCTAATTGCTCAGTGCACCTTCAAAGCACTAGAGGTGTCAAGAGGAGGAGCTCGCTCGAGCTTGGCCAATGGTGCTGTGCTTGCAAGTCACAGAAGTTTGGACCTGGGCTTGGCATAGGTGGTTGCCAGCCCAGCAAGTCTGTACAGATACCAAATAACCAGAGGAAGGACTCTGAGCATCCTGAAACTCCCATAAGTAGGATGGGTTAGGAACATAGTCATTGTGTTGCTGGGATCACATCAAGGCCCAGTTCCTCTTTACTATCCAGGATTTCAGTCCCCTTTTCCTAGCCCATTTTAATTTGGGATATTCTTGTGAGCATAAAAATTGCCAATAACCTTTTAAATCTTTGAAGCTCTGGGCAAGAGTGATGCCCAATAGAGCTGGGTCTGACAGGCCAACTGCAACCATGTGAAAAGACTTTTCCTTCCCTTGGACTCAGATGTCCTCCCATTGAATTTGTGGAAACCCTCCTCTGCCCTTGCATTATAAGATTTGGTGAGATACCTGGTTTTACCTGCTTGGATGGCTGCTTTTGTGAAAGCCCTTCCATTCAATAGCATAAGAACATAATGTCCTATGTGGTTGGCTTAAGAAGAGGAACCAGAGCCATTTCAAGATGTTTTGTTTGCAACTACAGCATGATGTTGTGAGAAAGGGATGCCCAGAAGTCTGCAGAGCCTCCTTGACCAGGAGAATATAAATGGCTTCACTAGCACTGTTTTTGTGTGAGCCATTGATGAGCTCGTGTTGAAGGACACTGCTCCACCAATGTGTGACACCTCCATGTTGCACTCGTGGTCACTTATGGTGGTCAGTAATAGAAGCTCCTGGTTTCATTCACTTTCTACTAAAAGGTCCACTTTCCGCTATCCCCAGAGGAAATGGTTCATTAGAATTACAGACTAATAGAATGTTTTAGGTTGGAAAAGACCTTTTAGGTCACTGAATCCAACCATTAAGACAGCGCTGCCACTAAACCATGTCCCTAAGTGCGACAGCTACATATCTTTTAAATACCTTCAGGGGCGGTGATGCCAAGCCATCAGCAGCCAGGAGAATGCTGTGGGAAACAGTGTCAAAAGCTCTACCAAAGTCTAGGTAGGCAGCACCCACAGCCTTTCCCTTGCGCACTGAGTGGGTCACTTTGTCATAGAAGGAGATCAGGTTAGTCAAGAAGGACCTGTCTTTCGTAAACCCACCAGAGGAGCCACTGCTGCCTCAAGACCCTATCTGAATTTAACTAATATCCTTCTTGGACATTTCCTTTTGGTGGGTTACCTCAAGGGTGACTCTGTCCTATTCATAGTATGTGTAGTCTTACGTGTGCTATATACCAGTTAGCTTTCACCCTGAGGTCATGGCAAGGTGGCAGCTTAGTGCCATCAGCATCCAAACTGTTCTGTGGTTGGATAACGTCTCCTATGATCGGTTCAAACAAGGACACGTGACACAACCTGGATTTAAGCTGCACACGCACCATGATGGCTGGTACCCACATATTCCCCTGCTCCCATATCCTGCCACTGTAAACACGGATAATCCCCAGCTCATGCTCAATCAGTCTTTCTGAAACGACTTCATGGGCTCGAATTTAAGCTCTGCTTTATGACCAAGGGAGCACAATCCTCGCAAAGCCCCGGTAATCATAATACGTGGAGGCAGAATTGATACATGTGGGCTTTTTCTATCACTCAATTAAATGGTTAGTTTATGCAACATGCCGTCTTTTTGAATCAAAGCTGGGTCACTGTTAGGCTGAGGTAACATTAATTATTTTTCCGCTTGTCGGATCCCATGAAAAGGATGTGAAAATGGCCTGTTTATGAAAGAGTGCGGGCAAAGGCTGTGAGCTGATTATGTCAAACATATTCAAAGCTTCCTCTGCAAAAAGGATTGTGATCAACAAAGCATAGCCCACACCTGCACCCATTTCACAATGAAAGCTGTTAGGGCCATGAAGCTACTGGGGGAAAAGAGAGGTTGCATTAACCCTTTTGGGGATTGGGATCTTCCACTCACGTGGATCCTCATTCCCTCACGTGGATCCCAACAATGTCACCCCAGGAGCAAAACCAGACTTTTCCATCTAACTTGTTTTCATGCATGGGCTTTTCTAAGCTGGATGGAAGCATCAGGCTAATGCATTTCCTCCTGCTCTTTCCTGATCTCCGAGGGAAGTCGCACAGAGGAGCTATCTGTGCTGGAAGAGCAGGAAAGCAGCACAAGCTTGGACCCCAGTCCTAAAAGAAGGTCTCTTCAGGGCGATGCTGGCATTCTCAGGGTAAGTGCCTATCACACAGAGCACACTGTTGAAGTCAGGCCATGTCCTTAATGAAGTTGTAGCTGCTTGGAAGGCACATAGAAGAAGAGGTGCGTTCTCAAAGGCAAACTGGATCCCAACTGCAACGTACTTAATCCATTTACTCGCAATCCTGTTGGTTATACTCCAGCTGGATAAAACGGTCTGAATCCATTACTGAGGCGGCTGGCAAAGGAAGTTGGGCCAGAGATGTCCTGTGGTCACTTCCAACCCAGGTGATGCTGTGATACGCAGACCTGTGACCGTATGAATCCTTATCAGATTTGTGAGGCTGGGGGCAATCTTGCATCTACTGGTCTTTAAGGGAACATGGGATAGAGCAATGTGCTGTCATAGAATCCTAGAATGGGTTGAGGTGGGTTGAATTAGAAAGGATCTTAAAGCTCCTCCAGTTCCAATCCCCTGCCACGGGCAGGGACACCTACTAGAGCAACTTGCTACAAGCCCCTGTGTCCAACCTGGCCTTGAACACTGCCAGGGATGGGGCAGCCACAGCTTCTCTGGGCACCCTGTGCCAGCACCTCAGCACCCTCATAGGGAAGAATTTCTTCCGGATCATCCTTCTTACAGTGCTAGTATCTGTTCTTCCTTGTCTGCCATTCAACAGATTTTACTGGCTCTAAATCCTTTCTGTCTGCTTTGCCAAGTCAGTATTGTTTTATGGGAAGATCTGGGACAATCCTTTAATTCACCAAAACTTCTAGTGATTAATGTAATAATTCTGCTTTAATAAGGATGCTATAGACTAATTGCATTTGTTCTAATTAATGCTCCCGAGGGGAGATCTGGAAATGCCCTGCTAAGCATCACACCATATAGAATCAGATTAAGGAAAATCTCCTGACTCTTTCCAAGGTTGAAGTTTTCCCTGATTCATTGTGTATCATGATGGCAAAAAAAATGTTCCTCTTGTATTAAGACACTTCCAGAATGATTTTCCCTGATATTCTAATATGTTCAGGCTGGGCTTTAGAGTCTTGAAAGATGAAACACTATAAAAACCATTGGCTAAATGCTTTGACTGGGTTGTAGTCTTTGGTTGGGTTATAATCTCTGGGCTCTGATAACTGGGAATGAGTAAGAAGGAAAGGCATGTTGCAAAGAGGTGTCAGTGAGAAGGTCATTTTCCTGTATCAAATGTTCTAAAAGATCCTTAAACCTGTTTGGAAACAAACAATCAAACTCTCCAAATACATTATCTAGCAACCGTCATGATTAGCATGGAGCAAGGAGACGTGAGTTTGGTAAACACAGAATCAGCTGAGAAACTACTCTTGATTAACATGGACTCCCTCAGGACTTCAAAATACCTTCCAATATTTAAAAAGAACAGAGTGAGAACACCTCAGTTTAACAAGGCCTACAAGCTCTTTTGATGGCATAATGGAAGGAATGTTATAAATGATAGAGAATAGTCACTATTTGATTATAATAATGTCTAAAATACACTAGATCTCTCAATAGGGTCATTACATAAGTTAGACTAGGGCTTTCTGTACCATACCAATTCAGTCATGAATACACTTCTTCAGAAAACCAGGAATTCTCCTGTATCAATTATTTATTTGTAAAAGTGGAATTAAAACCCAAATTACCATAATTTTCCTGGAAATAACATCCTGCAAAATGTTTATAAATGACAAGTGCCAACATGTGGACTTATTTTCAATATATTTTTTCCAAAATATCAGTGGTTTAACACTCTAAATAATAATTCAAGCCAAAATGTTTTGGTTTTACTTGTTTTCCTTAGGAAAACAATTAAAAATGGTTTATAAAGTGGCAATCATGCCAATTTTTTGAGATAAGAAAATGGCAAAACAGGACCAAGCCAGCCTCAGAAGAGACTTAGAAATGATTGTGGAAAAATGTAAAAATGAACCCTGCCCAAAGAAAAGTTTTTGTTTTAAGGATCTATCATTTAAAAGCAAACCCCTCCTCTTGCTGACAGCAGGTGCTTGTGCCTGGGACCTGGACCTGTTGGTCTTTAGCAGCTGCTGTGGCTTCTTCCCCTCTGGTGTCTCCTGCAGGTTGGATTTTGCCAGCTCCAGGCACAGTGAGTTTGTGCTGGTGCTGCATAGGCTGGTTTGGACACTATAGGGACATTGCTGCCAGGGCTTCTTGAGCAGGCTCCTGCTCCATCTGGAGACTTCTTTTCCTAAAGAATATATCTGCTTCTGGAACACCTATGGAGGTGCAGTGCACTTAGGGACCAAACAGGTGAGTCTCATCCCATCAGAGATAGCTGTCTACCCAGCCTGTGCCTCCATCTGAGCCAGCCCCAAGGCTTCTCTTCTCATCAGGGGAGAGAAACTGGATTCCTCAGAGCCTGACTCCGTTGCTCTTTAATTCAACATCTGCATCTGACTGATGAAACATGCTCTGCTTTGCCTTGTTCTTTGTGGATGGTAGAAAGGTAGGGAGGACAGCTCAGAAGTAGACACCTACAGTACAGACATCTGCAATTAGGAAAGATGAGTCCTGACTATCTATCCACAACTGATTTGGCTAATTCTCTTCCTTTTCCTTGGAAAACCACTGAAATGCCAGCCAGGAAAGTTCCTCAGGCACTACCCATCACATTTACCGCCTTCTACATCTGGGGCATCAGCACTGCTGGTTGCCTTTCCTCAAGCTTTTATCCCTTTCAGGGTGCAACTGAAGTGGGGACTCGAGCCATGTAATAGCAAAGACAGGGGAACTCTGGTGTGTGTGCAGCTCCAGCTGAATTCTATAGGGGCCACTAGCAGCATAGCTTTTCATGGGGTTTGCATATATACTCTGCATTATTCATCCCATGTGCATATCATACCCTTGAGGAACACCAAAGACCACTCACAACCTGGCCCAGAAAGCCCAGTGACCCCATGCAGGTCATGTTCAGAAACCCTGCTCTCAGTCTGGGGGTGAACAACTCTGATGTCTCAGAACAATTGCAAAGCAATAATGGAGTCCTGTGGTCATCTGCAGGTTTCTTGGTGACCAAGATAAACCAACAACTCAGAAGGAAGGAGAGGGTGGACAATTATCTGTAACCTCTTCCTCCTCACTGATGGTGGCTTTTCATGCCATAGGTTTTTGGTGGGATGGTTTTATTGTTGTTGGAATTGAGTTCCAGACAAGTAGCGGGTAGAGTCAAAAGGCAACTGCTTGTCCATCTTTGGGTTTTAACCTAAAGATGTAACTTCTCCACCTTATTTGTATCTCTCATTTTTCCAGGTCTTTCTCCAACATCTCAAGCGGCAGATGTAGTCATTGTTCAAAGGAAATGCCAGTGGGTCATTTAATGACTTTCCTTCTCCTTCAAGGGCTTGACTCATAATTATGCATGGAAAGATACATAAGAGATTATAACAATAGCAGGCAGCCAAAACCAAACTGATTTATGGGTAGTGTGTGACATATGGCAATGTAAGACAAGATCTCTGGCTTATGGGCATTTTGGCAAGACACGAGGTGGATCCTATAGCAACGCCTTGTGTTTGCACAGCTCCCATTTCTGCTGAACTGTCCTGGATTTTACTTTCATCTCTCATCTATTGGCCTTCAGTGAGACAGCCCCAATCTTTGTTAGCCAGTTATGACTTAGATATTGCTTAGACACCTGAGAGCCACACTGCTTTAATCTGTTTGAGGGATAAAGCATCTCAGAGAACATTTTTGTCCCATTTCCTCAGACTGTAAATGGAGATAGTGATACTTACCTCTTTTAGCTACCTCAAAGGGTAGTTTGAAGGCCAGATAATGTTTTAAAACATTATCTAGTTGGTTATTTTTCTTATCATCATGGAAAGGAAGAACATAAGAGCAGCCATTCTAGTTCAGATCACCCCTTTGCCCCAGTCAGTCATCTGTCTCCATCAAGGTCAAGAGCAGGAGCTTGGGAAAGGGGTATAAAGATAATGCAAGACCCTTCTCTTTACCTTCATGCAGCCTTCACTTGTTTCCCACTAAGCTGAAATAATTAATAAAGGATTGATTATTCCCTTAACTGCCATTCCTTTCCTTTCTTCATACCCAGCTCCCTGGAAAAGAGTCACCATGTGAGACAAGGAAGGCAGGAGGTGTTTGCTATCAATGGGAAGAGCAGCTCTCAGTCAAATATAGTGGGGCAAACCTGCTTCCTACAACCAGGAAGGGAGTGGAAATCCCCATGGGGCTGGTGTTCATGAGTCCCACCAGTCTTATCTGCAAGCCCTCTACCTTTGATTCCAGGGTCTCCCCACAATGGACTTTTAATGCATTGTTCTGCCTTTGATGACTACTGCCAGGTTATTTTTCTTATCTAACTTAGGAAAGATCTAACAGGATCAGTTAGCTAGCTCCAGGGTAGGTTCTTTGAAAAGCAGTGATTTATCAGGGCTTTCTTTTACCTGCTCTTGGGGTTCTCCAACCCTTCTGGTTTATCCAGCTCCAAGATAAAGCAATTCTCCAATGGGCTTGGTTGAGGTGCTGGTACAGCCTGACCCATGGCTGTAATTCATCCACACAGTTGATGATCCTTACTGCAGAAAGCATCTCCAAACACATCTCAAAGACAAAGAGAAGCCTCTCTGGGGAGCATGGATGTCCAAGGCACTTGAAGTTAGGCAAGAACTGAGTTAATTTGCACTAAAAGTGGCTGCCAGAAAGCTTTAGCTGTACTTGCATCTCTCCTTTTGGCCTCTTCACAGGCCTCTGTGATGGTAGAGGGAGAAATGACCTTGGCTCAGCTGGAGCTGCTCAGCTGGCTTAAGCTGGTCCTGAAGTTGATGGTTAACTGGGATGGGAAGGAGATCAGCATCCATCTGAGGGTGATTACAAACCAGGTCCCACACTAAGGATGGCTGAGTCGTTAATCAGAGAATCAGAGGGATGCAGGGCTACAAGGTCTCATCAAATGCTGGTCACCTGGGTCTCCTCCATGGGAAATGCAGCTCTGTGGGGCACACTATCCAGTGAGAGGTCTAACTGGAGAAGCTGTGATGTGAAACCAGCAGCTTGTGACACTGTCAAAAACAGAGTGGCTCATGCAGGGGTTGCATGCTTGAGCAGACCCAAGCAATTCACAGTCAGAGCTATCAAAGCAATGACCCAGCTGCTTTAACACGCTGTCTGAAATCATGTTCAGAAACTTTAACACAAGATTCTAGTGTTCCACTGTATCGTTACAGACAGGCCAACAATGATGTTTTACATTCACACGTCACCTTCCACACCAGAGACTCCCTTTGGGAAGGTCTGGATTGAGCTCAGGGGACTCTGGGGACTGATGGCATTGTGTAAAATAAAGAACTGGCAAAATTAGGCTGTATTAGTTCATATACAGGGGGGCCTGTTAGAGGCAGTGTTGAAGGCCAGGTTGGACAGAGCCTTGGGTGACATGATCTGGAGTCTGTGCCTCAGGTAGTGCTCTCCCTGTATCCTCATTGAGTAAGGGGTAGGCATAGGCATCCTGTTCACCCCAGTGAGACCTCTCACCTTCACTGGGCTCCCAGTCTGCCTGCTGTGCCCCTAGATCTCCTCTCAGTACATCCTAACAGAGTGGCTTAACATCAGAGACTTAACAGACATGCTGAATGGCAGCTGGGGAGCCTTGAGCTTGTCCAGAGAGATCACCATCCAAACCAGGGGAAGGCAATGGATAAGACCATTGTTCAGCTGCAGGAAGATGGAGCCTGGGTACCTGGAATGTCCTTCATGGCAGAAAGGGAGTCCAGGAAGGAAAGAGGAAAGGAAGGTGTGGGGGGAAAAAGGTGACTATAGGAAGGCTTGCAGCGATGTGGGTTCCTGTCTGTTGCTCGCTGGGATGCTTGCCACTTGTCCAGATCAGAGCTAGTGATACACCACAGCTCTTTCTATCTTTATTTTTTGTTATTCAGACAGATAGAGTGTTTCTTTGGTTACCATATACAGCTCATTTCAGATCTGATGCCAGAGGATATTCGATACAAGATCTAAACAGCACTATGTGTAAATTCATAATGCTGTCTGTGCCGGAACATGTTGCATGACTTTGAATCTTACTGTATGCTAGTGCCATCAGATATACCTTAATACAACCAAATGTAACACACCCAGCTAAAGAAAAGATGTGACAACTTTGCTGTAAAGCTATCAGAAAACAAGCCAAAAGGGAACAAAACCCGATTTGGCAAAGCCTCAATCAGCTCAGAGGAAACTCAGTGTTCATAGTGTGTAAGTACTCGCACTACTCAACATAGAGGATAAGGAGAGACTTCTTAAAGCAGAAAGGGAAAGGAGGCTTTGGCAGCAAGGTACATTAGATAACATTGCTCCTGATCTTGCCTGAGATTCACACTCTGCTCCAAGGGTGGGAGCACCTCTCCCAGATTCACCTGTATGTATACAGAGACTCCTGCCTCCAGCTCAGTACTGAATCCCTTCCTGCACAGTAATTCCCACTCTTTAAAACCTGTCCTCAACAGGATATATATGGGGAAGCTTGCAGATAATGTGCATGTATAGTTAGGGAGGACTGCTCACTGTCAGGAGAGCCAGCATGCTTCCCAGGCACATGTACCTCCAATATGGGTGGCGTGTGGTCGTGACAGCTTAAGTACACATAATTGAGCTGGATTCCACATATATGGCAATGAGCAAATTCTCTGTCATTGCAGATGTTGGAACCATAAGGTGTTTCAAAACACATGTAATCATAGAATCATAGAACGGTTTGGGTTGGAAAGGACCTTAAGATCATCAAGCTCCAACTCCCCTGCAATGGGCAGGGACACCTTGCTCTAAACCATATCACCCAAGGCCTCGTCCAACCTGGCCTTGAACACTGCCAGGGATGGAGCATTCCCAACTTCCCTGGGCAACCCATTCCAGTGCCTCACCACCCTTACAGTAATCATCTGAGTTTTTTCTCACACAGATACCTGCCTTCCCCTTGTGTGTTTGGCCGTTGGTGCTCATGCAGGAATCAGTGTATTCAAAATTCCCTACAGTTCCCAGATCACTTCAGCTTCCTTTCCCTCCTTTTCCAAGCACACTTTCATTTGGCTGTCCATCCAGGAATCACATCCCCTGCAAAGGCCTTGTGTTGTATTGATGGAGCAGGGTGCCTACAAGCAGGTTCTTGGTGAGGCACCAAGATGGGGGTCAGGTATTAAAAAGTGCACTGCTTTTGATGTTTTCCTGTACTTAAAAAGTGTGCATAAAGTGGACTAATATCCTTACAATATCCTCCTGTTCATGTTCAGCATTTTCCAAATGATCATTTAGTGTACAGAACATGAAAATACAGAGGAATATGCCCAGTGAATGTCAGCACACAGCCAGCATTCTGTGTTAGTTTGGTGATTTTCATACAGGTCCAGATCTCCCTGTAGTTCACTTACATGGGAAAGCCCATGATCAGTTTTCATTCCTGGCTCTATAAAATCAACTCAAGTGGTTGTGATCATGTCACACCTGAATAGCCTGGAACATTTTTTAGATGATCTACAGAAAACAAAATGTCGTTACTTTAATCACACACATATATGGTGCCTTCTTAGGCAGTAGTCTATGTGACAGGACCTGGGGATTAGGCGGGTTGAAGAGTTGAAGTCAGCATGCTGTGGAAACAATGAGCATCATGTTGGGGTGTGTAAACACCAGCCTCTTGAAGCAATCCTTCAGTCCCTTCAACACCAGTGGGGCTTTGCTGGAATAGGGTTTCAGTTACCCAGCATAAGCACGTGAAGGAGATGTGGGCCATTGGGAAGATGCTACAAGTTGTTAGCAAGAAACTATGTGTGTATCAGTCATAACCTACATGGAAAGAGTGGACAAATGGTGCTTGCTTAGCATAAGGAGGAGAAGACAGAGTGGGAATAGCTGATGGCTTTCAAATAGGTGAAAGGCTGCTGTGGAGAAGAAGGGAATAGTCTGTTCTCCACATCCATAGAGGAGCATAAGCAGTAATGGTCTCTGAAGTCATGTTAGGCATTAGGAAACCATTCCAGTAGTAAGGTCAGGAAGCAGTGGGGTAGTTTGGTTGAGCAGGATGGGATGCCTGCATCACTGGACACCTTCAGAAAGTGTACCCATCTTATGAAACAGCCTTGAGGTATGGAGATAGACTTTTTGAAGTCCCTTCCAGTTCGATGGTGATGCCAAAACCTGAGACATTGAATAGAGAATGGGATTTCTAATATCTCTGCACTTTTCTCCCTATAATTTTTAAGTGGGAGGTGGTAGAATTCATGCCCCTGGGCTGGCAATTTAATCAGAGGAGAAATAAAATAACAGCTTTAGGATTATCTATGCAGCATGTTTTGCCAGACCATGATATAAAAGACATCATTTATAAAGCCACACTCTAAACCCAAAAGCCCCTGAATCTGAAGAGGAGCTGAAGGCCCCCATTAAGTCCTTGTCTTATCAAAATGGTGAACAAGAATATAATCCTGCAGCTCAGAAAGCCTTCAGCATGTGTGTGTTCTTAGTCCTCTACTATGAATGTATGAGCATTTGTATACTCATTTTCAGACTGGTGGTGATGGTGTAGTACTGCATGCAGAGTGGAATCGCTTTTATTCTCATTCAAAAGTGAATGTTTATTTAGGCATCCTCAGGATGATGCAGGCTCCATTCAGATGTAAACATGTTTCAGTAGCATGGCTCATCACTGAACTTCCAACTATATACATTTTTAATGGTGACTGTGTTAAGATGACAATTTATACACCATTTCTTCTGGGTTTTGAGATACTGGCAAATGAACAATCATTTACATCTTGACATTCACTGCATTTCTGCTTACACAACGTTCAAACTGCATGCCTTAGACAGGTATGATGTAACATAAATAATGAACTGCATATTTTCAAACCCTTCCCTAGGCAGGCAGAATGGAGATCAATGAGTACCAGCTACAGAAACGTGCAGGTCTTTTGAAGTTGTAAACATTAAAATTTCACAGCCTGTTGAGTGACAGTACATGAACATTACAACCGCAACAAGTCTACCTTGATGACAAACAATAATTCATATTAAAATAGCATAGCTCAGTATTGCTGTCTGTGAATTGCTCAGTTTTCATCTGCTCAGGTGGATTTTAGAAGTCCAAATATTATTATGGCGTTAGGAAGATAGTATTACTGTACTGCTATTACTTATATGACCACTAATGCTACTTAAGGACAAATGGGCCAACTAAGACTGTGGTGCTATGGAGGACATGTACTGAGCAATTGACAGAATCTACTCCACATCAAAATTGTTATATAGAAGACAACGATGGTAGTAACCACTTGTGATCGCATCCAGTGAGTAGGTAGCACTAAGCTGTGTTTTGTGCAGTTAACTTCTAAACATCCCTGGGGACTGGGATTCCTCTTGGGAGACAATTTTTAATGGAGAAGATTTCTACCCTTCTGTCTGTTGGGAGTTTATACTTATATGCCACTCTATGATTCTATTTCCATTGCACTCTTTCTGTGGTTCCCATGGCAAATACAAGTGTTTTCTGCTGAAATAATTCAATCCATGAACTGCATTTGCTTGTACCTACACAAGAAATTCCTCAGCATCCTTCAGATATCAGCTGACAGCGTTGTTACCTTCCACTCATGGACTTCATCAGGACACATTCACCTCTTTCTATCCTTCCCCCTAAGAGAGCTTTTGCAAGGATTTTAGACACGCAAACTGTCCTCAGTGCTGAGTTCTGATGTCCTGAATCCACTGAATCCTTTCAGCTCCAGGGGGCTGCTCCCTGAAAATTAAACTGATTTTGGGATGATTTAAGAGCTTAAACACCAATTCTAGACTTCTAAACTTGAAAATTGTGCCTTGAATAGTTCTCTCTTATTTTTACAAGGTGCTGGCCAGATATAACTCTGCCAACAGAGCACAGTTACACCAGCACCTATTTGCAGAGCAAAAAGGAAGCACCACAACACATTAAAGCACTTGGATGTGCCTTTTGCATGATGATGCCATACCGTGTGCCCA
This sequence comes from Neopsephotus bourkii, assembly GCF_033783945.1. Taxonomy (NCBI): domain Eukaryota; kingdom Metazoa; phylum Chordata; class Aves; order Psittaciformes; family Psittacidae; genus Neopsephotus; species Neopsephotus bourkii. The sequence goes on from NW_026901486.1 coordinate 750,775, forward strand.
GGCTGCACTGTTATCCTAAGAAGCAGAGCCTGGATGCCAGATGTTGGACCAAGTTCAGGTGCACACAGGCCTGCAGAGCCTTGGCCACTACCAGCACTGCAATCACAGCCTTGGGAGCTGTGGGGATGACTAGATGGGAAATATAGAGCTCGAAGGGAATGGAGCTCATCAGAAACCAGAAAGGAAGAACAAGTGTAAGGACTGAGTCCTGCTATGGCTATTCTTTTGCTAATGTGCTCCGCACTGTTCTCTTTATAAATTACTGAATTATCCTTAGGAACAAAAGGTATTAGGGTCCCGCAAGCTTCTCTCAGTTTGTGGTAGGACTAATTCATTAATGTGGCTCCAACAGGAATGTGTGCAATGTTCTTTCTAATTGGACATGACTGGTCAAGAATGACTCGGCCTCCATCCAGATCACACTGTCACTTATGCTGTATAATAAGCTACTACTACTGGCCCATGAATCAATTTTTAAACAATCTTCAGTAATGAATTTGGACGGCCCATTGTTGTTGACAAAGAAATGCACAGTCCTGCTATTGTCAAGGGGCTCAATTATGGGTTCTTTGCTGATAAAATAGAGGAGGTGGGATAAAGGGGGGGTGGTGGTCTATGGACAGTAGTGACAGACTGAAAGAAGTGTTTCATCTCTGGGGTCTTTACAGAGCCTGACAAGCCAAAAGGTCAGTTTCATAGAGGTTTAACTTGAAATGTCTGAGGACAAAAAAGGCATCTGAAATCATTAGGGAATGCGAAGTTTGACTTGCACCATTGGAAACCCTTAATATATTATTTTAACTGTAGATCCGACAAACCCTTTGCCCACTGGGTGGGAAAGAAAGGCTAAAGGAAGTAAAAGCTTTATATTCCTCCAGTGGGGGGGAATAAAAAGGTTAATTTTAGTAACTCTGGGAAGAGTCTTTGGGGGAAACTGTCAATGTTTCAGCCCGTCTGCCATTGTCCTGAGCCAGCGGAGTCAACACGGTAGCGGGACAGGCTGCTGCCGGATGCCACGATCCCAATGCTTTCCCCTCAAATAACCTCATCAGTCACTGAAATGTCAAGGCTCTGCCTGGTTCCTCCTGCCTGAACCAGCTTCTGTGCACGGTGATGCTGACCCTGTGCTTCACACTTTGTTCAGGATTACTTGCATGTTACCAGGATTCCCTCCGCATAAAGGAAATAAATAGATCTGAAGTGGTTCTAGCAATGATGTTTGCGATGCTCTTCCCAGTCGACCGATGCCTTATAAAGCCGGATCTTCGTCATGCCCATGCAGTTGCCAACTCTTATTTTAAAGCTTTAAAAATACCATGCAAAATCAGGGAACTGGTTCCAGGTTTCTTCCAGAAGAAAAATACACTGCTGTGAACCCATGGGAGAATGCACATCCAAATCAAAGACAAGCAGGGTGCATGTTTGCAAATGAAGATGTCCCCTGATCCCATGGGTAAAAACCTGCTCCCTTTCCTGCTTCTCTCACCACAGAACTGAAGGAGAAGGGCAGAGGGCAGCCTACACTGGGCAACTGGCTCTGTATTTCCCTGGATGATGAATCACTTCACCTGGATAAGACACCTTGTCTCTATTTCCCAGCCACAAAGCAGGACAGACTCAGTGTATTTGGAAGACCAGTCTTAAGTGGGAACAGCAGGTGGGATGTAATGAGAAGGGGTCTAGCAGGGAAGTAGGGAATCAAGCACACCCTGAGGCTTTGCCAGAGCAGGAATTAATCTGGACGTGCATGGGTAGAGCCTGTTTGAAGGTGAGACACACCTGCTGGTATGAAGGCTGCTGGGGCTTGTCTGGCTCATCTCACAGTGTAGTCCTTTCAAAAGCCCTTCAGAACAAAGAGGATGGAGGGTACTGAGGACACCATGCTCAGCACACACCAATGCCAGCTTGAACCAAGGGCAGATGCTCCAGGACCACACATGGCAGCACATAAGGACATGGTGGGCACATTGTGCAGGCACTTATAAGACAGCAGAGGAAAAGCCCACATGGAAACATGTAGCTTGGTATTGGTGGTTTTCTGTTATTGCCCACACCATATGGGAAAAAGCCTCTTGAGGAGCAAGTTTGGGAAGACCCTCAGCAGAGGAAGATACTGGGTGATGACTGTAAGGTCTTTGCACACACAAGCTGTCACTGTTGGGATGTGTTGTTAGGACAAGGTCCAGTCTAGTGGTAAACCCTCACTGAGCTCCCAAAATAGCCAGATTGCAGTGACTCCCAAGTTCCTTGAGAAAGGAAAGTTTCCCCTTTCCATTCTCCCAGCTGGCAAGAAACCCTTTTTTTCCTGCCTAGAATGTGCCCTCCTGTGAATATACCTGTACCTGTGGTGCTAATGGCATGTGATTCATCGGGCAGGAATGCATTGCTATGTCCAAGCACTGGGCTCTGGTTTTCCTACTGCTCACTGGGATGGAGGAACAAGCAAAAGGAAGGGACTTCAGCACAGCCAAGGAAAGAGGGGCTCTGGGGTGAAGAGCAGCAGGCATGGGGTTTGAAGGCTGGCTTTCCACCCAGCACATAGACCCACTGCTCATGAGAGAGGTGAAGACAGCCCTTGTGCCTACCAGCAGCATTTTGAGTGCTCTCGTGGACTGGGCAAGTCATTCTGCAGCAATCCTGGACCATAAAACAGAACCAGATGTCCTGGTGGAGGTGATTTCCACATCAGCCAAGGTCTCCATAGGGGCTTATTGAGGAATAGGGTTTTGGGAGCTGGAGCTATTCGGGCATTGGATGAAAACTCTCTACTTACCCAGCCAGAGCCTGCGGGAGCCGTATTCGGTGCCTGTCTCAAGTCTGGGCGACCCCGTCTGTTCCCATTAGGAGGCCCAGGCAGTAAATTGGGCCCTGAATATATAATTAAGCAAAGGGCACCATCCTGAAGCCAAGGTTCACACTGATTTGTTGTGGCTGGGGTGGGAACAGCCCTTTGCAAATCAGTCTCAGGATGTTGCTCCTAGTCAGCTGGAAACTCGGTAGCTCGACTCCATAAAAGCTGGATCTAACGCTTCAGCTCCCCAACTGGTTTCGGCATCCTGACCAGCACGCAATCCTGTGGCTTGCTTTTCTGCACGACAGTCTGGAAGCCTTCCTTGAGAGCCTCTTGTTTGCTGGCTGCCAGGATTTGCCATGCAGATTCTTGCCAAAGGGATAATATAAACAAAGCATAATGTCAAGTTTCCCACACAAGTAAGATGATCTATTAGCACTGCACTTTGTACTAATTATTGCACAGTGGGTGGGGGCTTGTGAAAGGAGATTTATGCATTCAGCTAGCCTCACTTTTATTATTTGTAAGTACTTTTTGGCAAGGAATGAGCGAGATATGTATTTTATTGTTAGGCTGTTGCAAACATCCTAATCTTCCGCACTCATTAAAACCTCATAACAAATAGTAAGAATGATATATTGCAGCCACAGCGAGCATCTCATTCATCCCCAGGTGGGGGAAGGGGGGAAAGATGTAGGGGAGGGGGAAGACAAGGGAAAGCGGAATGTGGGTTTTGGGGCCATAGTCATCTTTGGAGCACATGGAGGACCCAGATACCTGAAGTGCGGAAATAAGGTGATAGAATCATAGGATCATAAAAAGGTTTGGGGTTTGAAAGGACCTTAAGATCACGACGTTCCAACCCCCTTCCATGGGCAGGGACACCTCGCACTAAACCATGTCACCCAAGGCTCTGTCCAACCTGGCCTTGAACACTGCCAGCGAGGGAGCATTCACAACCTCCCTGGGCAACCCATTCCAGTGCCTCACCACCCTAACAGGAAAGAATTTCCTCCTTATACCCAATCTAAACTTCCCCTGTTTAAGTTTTAATCCATTGCCCCTTATCCTATCACTACAGTCCCTAATGAAGAGTCCATCCCCAGCATCCTCATAGGCCCCCTTCAGACATAGGAGGAAAGGCTGCTGGAATGCCAGGGTGATGGGGAGCTCTGTGGTAAGGTCTCATCATGGCATAAGGATGCTGTTGCTTCAAAGTTTGAGTCAGAGCTCTCAGAAAACTACAGCATATATATGTCCTCCCTGGCATGAAGCAGTTAAACTGTATTTCTCTTATGGGGGGTAAACCCACATCAATACCTGCAGACCAGCCCAGCTTGCGAGGCTTGTGCTGTGTGTCAGGACCTGGCACGAAGAAGACCCCAGGGCACTCCAAGAAGGTGTCTTAGAGTATTTCTGCACTGCTTGGACAAGCAGAAAAGACCCAGGAAATTGCCTGATGTGCCAATTTGTCCTTGGGTAATACAGTGCTGGGTGACAAAGGCTGGACTAATTGTTGTGATCATCACTTTCGTAAGTCCCTGGTTCTGAATTGTGCAGTGCAGCTCTTGGGTGATGACTCAGGAAGAGCCTGGTCCAGAAGAGATTGTGGTGACCACCAAAGACGGGACAGTTCTGCTGCCATAGGATCCTTTGCAATCCCTCACTGCCCTCACCAACAGCCCCCAGACTGCCTTAGTAATGCACAGAGCCAAGGCGGACATGCCCCAAGCATCCGCCTTGTGTGAGCAGCTCAAGGCAATGGCAGGAGTACGGGTGCCACCGGGCTCACAAAGGTGATACTCACTCAAAACCTTGTTTTCCAAACCAAAGTTCAGGATAGTCTAATCCCTGTTTTCCTCCTGACAGCAGCAAGGCAGATTCAAAGTGCAGCCTTTGGGTGTTGTACCCATTGGGTTAATGCTGGGTAAAAGCTAAAACATAGAATCATAGAATGGTTTGGGCTGGAAAGAACCTTAAGATCATCCAGTTCTGACTCCCCTGCCATGGGCAGGGACACCTCACACTAAACCATGTCACCCAAGGCTCTGTTCAACCTGGCCTTGAACACCGTCAGGGATGGAGCATTCACAACTTCCCTGGGCAACCCATTCCAGTGCCTCACCACCCTCACAGTAAAGAACTTCTTCCTTATATCCAAACTTCCCCTGTTTAAGTTTTAATCCATTACCCCTTGTCCTATCAGTACAGTTTTTAATGAATAATCCCTTTCCCGCATCCTTATGGGCCCCCTAAACATGCTAGTTTTGGCTGTCTGTTGATTTGGGGGAACAAAGTTCAGTATAAATCCTTGTCACAGGTTGAAGGGCTCTGGTGGCACTTCCAGGACACCTCAACAGTTGTGGGGCATTTTATCATTGGGAATTCCCAGGAAAAGTTCAAAAAAGATAACCTGGACTCATGAATGCACTCTTGATATGTTGGAAAACATTGCAGAAGGAGGTGAATGGAGGGGTGGCAGGAACCCCAGTGAGACATGGTCCAACATAATCCCACACAAGTCTGCACACTACAGCTCTCCGAGCCTTCCGCAACCCTGGCTCACGCTTACCTGGGATGGAGTGAGAGGTGAGGTGCTCTTCTTCATAGCTGGTGGGGTTTCTCAGCATTTCCCACGTAATCAGAGCACTTCTTGCTTCACTGTTAAGCCATTTGTAGGGGTTGGGGTAAAAGAAGGGCTTTCATCCTCCTCATCCATCATTCCTCCCATCCTCAATGTTGTACTTCAAATGTTTTAGGCAGGGCTTGTTCTAAGCCCCATGATACTGCCAGCCCCATGTGAGACCCTGTTCAGGTGTCCTTTTCTCTCTTCCTCCAAAGTATCACATTTATTCTCTCTCTTTCCAGCCTCCAATATGTTACATCATTGAACTGACCTCTGGATGCAGAAGAGAAGAGCATAACCCAAAGGCTACTTCTGAAAGTACTAGCCTGGAGCAAGGTCAATGTGGACCAGAGCTGGGCAGAAAATCTCAGACACGCTGTTTCCAGCACAGCTTTAGACTGGCCACATGTGTCAGGCAGCCAACTCAACACTTTGCTAAGTATCTGCAAGAGGGGAATAAAATATGATGCTGACTTTTCCAAGCTCAGAAGTCTTGGAAGCATCTTTCTCCTTCTGTATCAGGGTAAAAACAGTTTGGGACTGGTTGCAAATGATGACCTCAAAGTTTTGAAGGATTTGGGAATACCTCCTGCATTGTCTTCTTCCCCAAAGCTTATGAGTCTTCCAGGTGGTGTTGAGTTAGCCCTAGGCAGATGCTAGTTAAAAAACAAAGCCAGGTGAGATAGAAATTGAGAGAAAGGGTTGAATTTAGGAAATTATAGGTATTGGCTGGGCCTTAAGTCCATGGAAAAGGTAGAAGGAAAGGATATTTCAAAGATCCTTTTTTTGGGGTTTTCTTTTTTGAGATGCCACTTCTAATCCTTAGTGTTCCATATCCTCTTCTTCTGGCTTACTCCTGTTGTTGCAGTGGCACTATTGTCCAGGGGACCAAGAAACCATGTCCTCATATGGGAACAGAAGAATCACATGCCTTTAGCATGGGCCCTCACACAGATATAGGAGTGGAAGGGTATCCCACACAGCTCCACCGTCTGGAAGCATGGACAGCTTGTTCACTACACTGAAGTCATGACATGGCTAATATAAATGCAGAGGTTTAGGTCAGGTTCTTCCCCTGTGTTGGGTGCTCAGCTGAAAGAGCTGGGGAGGTTGGCTCCCAGTCCTGTCATCAGCACGTCCAATGCAGGACGTTGCGGAGATAGTTTCTGGAGAAACCCTGGTTTGTGTTTGGGTCAGGAAGCAGAAGTGTAAGGGGGAGGGAAAAAAGAGGCTTAGGTAAGCTGACAGCATGAGGCAACTCATCTCTCAGGCTTAAGAAAGTGTAAAGTTGCCAAAACAGAAATACAGGAATACACCCAGCAAGGAAGGGCTTGATACTGTGCTGGGAACCACTAGCGTGAACTCAGAATCAAGGTCCCAAATTGCAGGCCCACACTAGTGATTGAAGGGATTGTTGAGGCTGCTACTGCTGCTGGTGTTAGTGAACCATCAGTGAGTCTGCTTCACCACCCCATCATGGTATGAAATCCCGGTTGAACAACCTCACTTCATTCCTTCCCATGACCAACAACCCCTCCAGCAACTAAGGGGCTGTTTAGCCATTTTCCCATCCTTATTTGGTTCCTTCATCCTTATCCTGATGATAAATTTCAGCCAGAACTGGGAAACCCCCCTTTAGCTGGTGTCTGCTGCAGTCTGGTATTACTTTCATTCCCACCTTTCCTCCCCATTCATCCCCATCACAATGCAGACTGCTGTCCCGTCCCTTCTCCCACCTCTCCCTCTGCACAGGCTCACCCTGAACAAACCTCTTTTGTCGGGCCACCCCACACAACAAGAAAATTAGCATCATTCGGGCATGTTGAGGCCACCACAGCATCTACAAGCCATGATTATGGTGCATGCGGTTAGCACAGCCTGCAACATCAAACAGCATGTTTACAACAGATGTAATCCGTAATGATACAACAGGTGTATAACAGTCAATACCAGCATTGTAGCGATCAAATAACTCTGTGGCGCGTTCACATTGATCCAGTATTAATCCAGCTCCCTCGGGGTTTTGGTCTATGATTTATATGACTCACTGGGAGGTTTTGGCACCTATTTGGCACAGCACCAAACTCCAGGCAGGGATCAGTATGTAATTTACCTCTGCAGTGAGAGCTTTTTAAACCCATGCTCTTAGCAAGCCAGGTTTGTCAATGGCACTTTGAAAAGAAGGGCTTGTCGGAGCACGCAGAGACACGTTTCTCTCAAAGGATGATTCATGCTCTGCAGCTTCAGCGACTGTCCTGGTTTTACGTGCTCGAATGCTGATGGATTAAAGCAGCAACAGGAGCCAGTGTCAGCCCTCAAAGGCCCCTGCCCGCGCTGTGAATTTCCTCCTCATCCCTTTATACGTTAGCCCAAATCGTTTACCTTAAAGAGGAGGCATACAGGAGAGGATGGGATAAAAGCATACCAAGGAAAGGAGGATGGGGAGCTTCTGAACAGGAATCAAAGCAAAATCCCAAGGTGGCACATCCAAAAACTGATGGGGGAAAATACTTTTCCACCTAGGCCCTGGTTCGGTTGTTAAACTGTTTAATTGTTAAATTTAAGACCAAAAAATGGATGAGATCCAAGGAGATGATGACCGTTAGAGGGATAACAAGAACGTCTACAACCATGTAAGACGTGCAATGTTTGCCTGGGGCAGGTGTCAGAGCCTGGCTTGTGGATCTGCTCCCGCCTAACAGGAGTCACCCTTTGACTAGTCAAGGGTCCTCATTTAGCAACTCATCACACACCTAATTTTAGTTCTCACCTCTACGGGCAATTTGCAGGCAAAACACCAATGATCAAACATGCACGGCAAATTAAGAGCTGCCTTTTAATAACGAGGGCAAAATGCATTGCTGAAGGAGCATGGAAAGGAAGCTGGTGTTGTGCGTGCTGCAATCCAACAAACGAGCTTCGCTTGCAGTGGTGGCAAGCTGGTAACTTTCATGAGTATTAAATGCAATTAAAGAAACAAACACTCTCCATCATTCCCCAGAGTGAGAGATACTATCAGTTGTGGCTTTGTATTTTTACATAATCACAGTTTAAAGGAACATTTTTCCATATGTGGAAATTCCCCGTTTTCTCCTCCAAACGTTAACAAAATCCTTGCCGCTGGCTGGCTCCGCTCACTTCATGGCTCCCTGTTATGGCACTCATGGCCCCTGGGAAGAAGAGATGGGCCCAAAACAAATGCCAGAGGTGAACGTGCTGGAGATCCAGTCCTACACCCAAACAGCACACGTTCCCTCTGCTCGAGGTGTTCTCTGAAAATCCCCCTCTCCTGATGTTGAAAAGGCTTCTGTGATCTCAGAGCCCTTCTCTTCCAGGCTTCCCACCCTTGTGACGTGATCCAGAGGCACGTCCCACCCATTGCTGCATGCCCCTCACTCCGAAACCTCCAAGGGTGAGTAATACGAAGGGCACAGCAACCCCAGGGAGCTCCACAGGGTTTAGCCCAACTGAGTCAAACCCACCTCTTCCACTGGGTGGACACCTTGGGATATGGATAATGATAACGGCTTCCTTCCTCTGGTGCAAGCAAGGCTGTTGAGCACAGCCTTGCTCCAAGACAAAGCATGTCGTATGCAGGGCTTTGGCTCAGAGCTCACTCTTTGGTACCTTCATGCTCTTCACTGTTCAACCCAATGGCCAAACCATTTGCCCCCTTGACGAAGAGCATGGCCAGGTACAGCAGGCTCAGAGGGAGGCTCATGCCAAGGGCGCACTGCTGAAGACGCCCGTATCTTGCATGAACATGTTTGCACGCCCAAGCTGTCTCACACACCCATCTAGAAGTGTCCATGTGTGGTTGTCCATGAGTCCGTCTACACCCCCTTGCAGTCCAGCCGCAGTCGCTTTCCCCACAGACAAGGCAGATGTGCTTCTCCCACGTCTTCAAACCGCTGGCCCAAGCACCCTTTGCGCAGAGCAGTGATTCCTGGCTTGCTCGCATGGCCTTTGCTCGAGTTGTTTGTTTGTTTGCCGTGCGCTGCTTGTGTGCAGCTCTCCTGCTGAGCTATTCCCTGCCTGCATTCAGTACGTGGGCTGGCCTGCTCCACTCTTGGCTATCATCTCGCTTGCTTGGAAGCCTGCAGAAGCTGCCTGGCTCTCCTGGTGTCCACCATTCAGCAAGCCCCCACCATGACCAAGACCACTCCTAGGCAATGAGGTGAGGGCCTTCAGGCCACCCTTAGCTCTCCCTTCACCTCAGTGCAGCTCCTGGAGTGTTTGCCTACAAGGTTTATACCTAATCACCAAACACTGAAACAACAAAGGTCTGGTGGCAGCAGAAGAAAGTCTAATAGCATCAGTGCACAGTGAGTGAAAGGACTTTGATACTGTGACCTACTTAGGGATGTTGTCTAAGGAGACCTAAATCCACACAGAGATCATTCAAGAAAGCATGCTGATACTGAGTCCATCTCAGGAGACACTTAACTTGGGACAAGACCTTGAAACCTGTATCCGTTGGATGATCCAGGCAGATCGTCTCAAGACATGAGACACCAGCCATATATCCAGGATCACTTAATAAAACCAGGAAAGAGTGAGGAGCAATCCCACCATCTCTCTGCCAAGCCATGCTGGCAGATAATATATTATCAGAAGTTCCTTAGGAATATGCATGAAGTTCCTCAGGAAGGGACTAAGCTCTGTGGTATATTGACCCATATATTGACCCATACTGTGTCTTCACACTCTCCTGCATGCACATTCCCAATCTTGCATGAGACAGACAAGAAGACACCAAGGCTTTGAAGTTTTTCTTAGACGGAGGCAGTTATTGCTGTTATATTCCATCTGGCAAGACCCTGAGGACCTATGGCTGTTTCCAAATATGTTTTCTGGGAATGTTACCACATTAGAAAACATTTAGATATAAAGCATCTAAAAAACATTTATGGGAAAGTCTTGTTAACATGGGGCTGTCGGCGGGAGCTCTCGTTAAACATTCCTTTCTGCTTGATAAGGGCTTTCCTTATCTAAACAGTGGTTTGGTGTCCTCCCCCATAGGCTGATGTTGTGTCATGGAGTCTGGGAAGGCTCCTTCTCAGAGGCAAGTCTATCTGAGCTGCTTTCATGCCATTGTTTCAGTGGCTGGATCCTGTGGCATTTGTGTTTGTTATCACTACCAGGGAATCCACTAGGATTTTGACACTTAATGTGGTGGTATGGGCATTGAGAACTAGCTACCTTCACAAAGATAAGGATGGACACACATCACAGGCAGATCACAAGTCTGATGTGCAATTGGTCTTGTCTATTGCAGTGCAGAATTGAGGAAGAGTTGAGGAAGAGTTGAGGTTACCAGGAAGATGACCCCTTGGGGTATCCTGGATCCCTCTAGGGACACACACAGGGACAAGTTCTGTCTAACCCAAGGCTCTTCTTTCTAACTAGACCCACTGGCCATAAAACCACCCATGTCCTGAAATCAGAATCAGACACTCCATGGACAACCTGATAACCAAACTCAGGAACACTTCTTCCTTCTTGTTTCCTTCCTCTGATTCCTCTGCCAAAACCAAACCATCCTGTCTACACTCTCTCTGATGCTCACACTCATCCAGCCACACAGGGCTACACATAGTCACCGTTACTTGATTCTTAATGCTAATCTCTTACAGTTTTCTGACCAAACCCCTTTAAAACCCCTTTGAAACAGCTCAGGGACCATCAAGAGCTGTATTCCAGCTTTGTTTCTCCTTGTACTCAGTCTCTTTCAAGCACCTTGAAATCCTTGCCCATTGTTACTCTTTCTGTTCGTGTCAAGTAACCACCATATTGCTTGCAGCAAAAGCTTATCTCCTCTCGACTCCGATGGGCACCTCTGCAGACCAAAGATCTCCCTGGTGCCTGCTACATGAACTTGATTCTTCACCATGTTTATCTGCAGGAGCTCTAGCACTGGTGACCATTTTGTGGAGCAACTCCCAGCTTTCCATGTGGATTGAAGATTTCAAGGCTTGCAGGCTGTGAGGTGAGCTGGTTCCCTCCTGGGGGAGCCTAGGAGATGCTGCAAGCCCAGGGAATGCTGCCAGACCCAGGTCCCCAGGGTTCCCCAAACCCATGTCAGGTTATATGGGAACCTAAGAGCAGGGATGTCTGGATATTGAGCTTAAGCTTGGAACCAGAGGCCTGGTAGCTTCCAAGGGAAGTAACTTTCTGGGGTGGGAGAAGAGTGTCCTAGGGCTTGAAGGTTCTTGGCTTGCAACAGGGAGGCTGAAAGACTAGAGCTAGGTTTACCTCTCCACCTTCAAACTACATGCCTCTGCTTCTGGTCCATTAAAGTTTGTTGAAGCCCAGACCTTCTTCACAGAAGGAATACCTGAGTATGAGCAATTTGGCATGTTTCTACAGTGCTCCACTTGCAGTGCCCTGTGGCTTTGGCCTTTGTGATCCTGAGCTGGAGGCTGGAGGAACCAAATTAACCTGCATCCCCTACATGCACTACATAGCATCCATCCTGTTAGAGACCTCTGGGAGCTGAGTCTGAGACCCTCACCCTACCCACTTCATATGAACCATTGCTGCTTGGGAACCTCAGTGCATGGACATGGCACCTCCCACTGAATCACATGGCTTGGGATTATATACAACCTGCACCTCAGACTTGATCACTGCTGTGTTTCCTTTCTTGCTCCTCCTCTTCTTCAGTCTTGCTGAGCTGCAACGTGAGTCCCCAGCGATAGCTGAAGTATTCACTGCAAAGCATTGCTTGCGTTTCTGATTATGCAGTTCAGAGCCCTCGAAAGAGCCCTGCAGCCACTTAGCTCATGATGACGACTGATACCAAACGCTGTTTCCTCCTCTTGCAAGTAAAAATAAACAACATCTTACTGTACCTGACTCTCTCCAGGAAAGCACAGTAACTGGTATTTATAGATAAACAGAGATACATTGCCTGCTGGGGTCTGCCACGATGGATTTAGACCTGAAGATTGAAAATCCAATTGTGTTTATGAATCAGCTGTGACATGCCAGTGTCATGTCATCAGCAGAAGGCAAAGGGCATGTTTACTACAAGCAAAGGCACACGCTACAGTCATATGCATAAGCAATCCTCTGTGCAGGCAGGTTGCTTTTTGCATAGTGGTTTTTTGATTTTTACATGACTTAAGGATAATGCTCTAGGAGCCTTTTTTTCTTTGTGCATTTTTATTTTATATAGTAACATTGTGTTTTTTCCCCTCTATGATTGACTGGAGGTTTGGTTCAGTTTGGGGTTTTTTAATGTTCTGAAGAATGCTTGTGCTTTTTTTGGCATCTCATTGCATACCTCAAAAAACCTGTCTAAAACCCCGGCTGCTTCTACAGCTCCTGCCAAAAAGAATTCATGCTCCTCTAAATTTGCTCTTCGTGTTTCGCATTCCAACTGATATTTTTAATAACATATATGGTTACTAAGAATAGCTGTTCCCCACCTCTGTCAGCTCCGGCCTTTTATTTGGACTCAGATCTCATCCTTGGGTTAACTTCTTGTCTTGAGCAAAAATCAGCACCATATAAAGACACTATAGGGACCCTCTTAGCAAGTTGTGTGCAGCAAGGGCATGCTGCAGCCTCCTACCCGCCTGGGATCTTGGAGGTGCTGTGATTTACATGGCTAAAACCAGGCTTTCCCAATCCATAATCCCTCTCTATGATTCACTTTGTTTCCCCCAGTGCTGCTCGTCACCAGCGCTGCAGCCAGGTTTCCACATCCATCTCCTTCCATCACACTAGACAGGTTTTTTAGCTTGCTTTCTTTCTTTTTCTTTTCCTTCCTTCCTTCCCATCCCTTCCCTTCCCTTCCCTTCCCTTCCCTTCCCTTCCCTTCCCTTCCTTCCCTTCCTTCCTTTCCTTCCTTCCTTCCTTCCTTCCTTCCTTCCTTCCTTCCTTCCTTCCTTCCTTCCTTCCTTCCCTTCCCTTCCCTTCCCTTCCCTTCCCTTCCCTTCCCTTCCTTTCCTTCCTTCCTTCCCTTCCCTTCCTTTCCTTCCTTCCTTTCCTTCCTTCCTTTCCTTCCTCCCTTCCTTCCTTCCTTCCTTCCTTCCTTCCTTCCTTCCTTCCTTCCTTCCTTCCTTCCTTCCTTCCTTCCTTCCTTCCTTCCTTCCTTCCTTCCTTTCTTTCTTTCTTTCTTTCTCCCTTTCTTCCCTTTCTTCCTTTCTTTTTCATTTTTTTTATACCCTAGACCAGGTCCTCTTATTAGATATGCCCTTTCCACTGACCCTGAATTATTGCTACCCATGGTCTTAGAAGAACAGTGCTGTTTGTTAGTCTAAGAGCACATGTGACAACCCTCTTCCTGGCCAACACCAGAGGTTGCACCAGAGATTTTCCAGGACAAACCCCAGGCATTTCAGCTACAGGCTCTGAATGAGATCTGTGGGGTCAGAAGAGGACGAGGGAATCATCGCCTATTTGGGGACCTGCCGGAAGACACTAATCAGAAAGATGTGCACAGATTTAGTGCAGAGCACACAAGAGTTTCCGCGGGCTGAATCTAACCTCTGTCGGTGGCAAACATCCCATTCCCACTGCCAGCAGGAGCTGGTATTTTAATGCCCGGGAATTCTACTACAGCCCGTCTGGAGCGAGCGATGCCTGACCGAGCCTGCCCAGCGACGTTAATGGGGATGAGCATCCCAACCCATGGGGGTCTGGGTTGAAGGAAGGTTCCCAGCTCCGCTGCTCTTTAGGGTTTGAAACAATTTGCAGATTAGTGTTGGCACTTCCAAGGCTGGGCTGGCAGCGAGACCTTTAACCAAGACAGACAGATTCCCTGCTGTGGCACTGTTCAGTGGGTTTAAATGGAATAACAACGTCCTTCCAGCTTGAGTGATATTGGGTCAATTTTCTTCTGTTTCACTGTGTTTCCAGCCCCCCTCCCTATCCACATCCCCATCCTCCCTCTGCTGTAGGTCACTGGGGCTGTCGGGAGGGCTGTGAGCTGCTGCTCTTCTACTTTTATGCTTGGGGGGATCATTTTTATAACTCCTTGTACCAGCACAAGCAGAGCTAATGGTAAAAGGCAATCAAATCTTCTGTGCCAAGGCATAAGCTGGTTGCCTGAAGGGTCAGGGGGGAATTTTGCTCTCCCTCCCCTCCTGGGCTCGGAGGCTGCTCAGCAGCAGCAGTCTGAGTTTCACGTCAAAAACTCCTTGTTCTTATAACACTTCCCTTTATTTCGCTGTGTTGCATAGCTGTGAACAACTAGAGAGGGAATAAGGTGCTTATGGGATCCCTAAGGAAGGTCCCCATTAGTGCCCATAGCAAGTGAGGCTTTGGGAGCTGCTTCTGGATGCCTTTCTCTTGGGGTTTCTGACTGCCTCCCTCTGATCTCCCATTCTCCCTTCATGGCACAGTGGGAGTTTTCTGCCTTTAAGTCCTTCCTTTTCAACTCCAAATCCTTATGGGTGCTGGATTAACCCGGATTAAACCTTCACGTGCATGTGAAGGATTGGAAGACTTGGGGTGAGAGATGCTCCCACCATCACCCCAAGCCCCTTCCTGAGGGAACAGCTCTCCTTAGCTTGGTCAATGCTCACCAGCAAGACACATGGCAAAGCTGCAAGCAGGCACAAGCAAGAGAAACAACCGTTGGGAAGGCAGGAGTTCAGAGGTAAGCCGGCTGTCCTCGGGTAACAAACTCCGGGCCACCCACATCAGAGCACCAACCTCAGCTCCCTCCCAGCAGAAATGACCAGGGGCAAATCTCAAAGGCAGAGCCAACGCAAAGGCACACACACACCCCTATCGGCGCGGTCTCACAGGGGGAAGAGCAGGCATCAAAGGCATCACGGCCTCTTCTCCTCGAATCCGGCTGTGCCAGGGAGGATGGAGGCATTGGGGTGGCTTTTCTCAGGCTCCATCCTGATCTCAGCACCCCTGTTCTCCATCCAGACCCACAGAGGGGTGAAGCCCCTGTGGCTGCCTCCCACGAGAAAGAAAACACGCACACACAAGGGGAAAAAAAGGGGGGGTTGGAATATTTTTTTCCCTATTGCTTTCTGAAACCAATAATTACATTTAAAAAATAACCCAACAACAATTAAAGGAAATTAAGTGTGAGGGCTAAGCTACCGGCAGGAGTTTGATTTGGAAACAGCAAAGCAAGCACTTCTGGTTGGGAACCCTGATAGTTTGGTTAGTACAGATGGGCAAAGAGACAGAGAGAGGGAGGGAGGGAGGGAAAAGGGGCGAGAAATGATGGCTAACATGGGTATGACCCACGGATGGAATGGGACCCTCTGGAGTTGTCAGGTGGGTTACAGCAGCACTTTCCCCCTCTCATTTAGCACCGAAGGAGCATTTGGGTGACTGTGGCTGAGTGGCAAAGGCTCCACTCCACCATCTCCAATACACACAAGGCTGGTCAAAACCTTGCCCAAAATAAAGCAACCTTGACCCAAAACCAAAGAGGGCAGGGAGAAATGCATGGGAGATGCTGTGTTCGTGGGTGCGATTGCACCACCCATCCGTGCTAAGCATCATTTTAGGGCATCCTCTTCTCCAGGAAGAGAATTCCATGGTCTCTTCCCATTCCTGCCCATCTGCCCTCTTCTCCTCTTGAGGAAAGTTTGGTTCCCCTTTTGCACTGGCCACTAAATCAGCCCAGACCAAGGGTCCCACCAACACACAGCTGTGTACTTCTGTGCTGTGGCCACCAACTCATCCCTTTGGTCACAAAAGTCACATTTGTATCCCCTTCTCAGGGTAGACAGAAGGGCTTGTTCTGCCGGCCCCCAAAATACGTTGCTAGGCTCCATATATAAATGGATAAAACCCTGAGGCCAGCATTGCTCACCCACCCCAACTCTCACGTGGTGGTGTGCAATCTGTGCTGCTCAATCTTTTATATAAAATCCCTAAATTATTCTTTTTCATTGTTTTTAAACTGGGTCTCTCTGATTTTTTAACTGGGTCTCATCCCAGACCCTGGCCTGTGTGGGGAGATAGAGGAACACAAAGTGCCCTTTTCCCTCCTGGATGACCCCCTTTGGGCATCTCTCACAGGACACTCATAGGACTGCGGTGTCCAGCAACCCAAACTCTTGGGGTTTCATCTCTTAGGGGTGACCCTAAAGAGGGAACCGGATACTTTGGACAATGTTGGGCTAAGGGGAACCACTGCTGGCTGCTTCCCCAGCACCCCCTGCCCTCCACAGCCCCCTCCCTTTGCTGGGGGAGCCGCCGCAGCCCAGGGCTGGCTGGTCTGATCCTTGTGAGAGACATCAAAGTCTCCCTTGGAATGTGTGTGGCTCTGCCGGGCTGCGAGAGATACAGAGCCAGGGATCATGAAAGAGATACAGCGATGGTTATCACCCCACCGAATCAAGGGGAAGCTGCGCGTCAGGCTTGCCAACAATACCTGTTATTGTTCCTCCCCTGTGCGGTACTTTATTAAGCGCTATAAGCGTTTTAATATTCATGCATCTCCGCAGCCATTCCACCCCCCTCCTCCTCCTCTTCTCCTCCTCTTTGCTTTTCAACATATTCCACGTTGGAAAGTGCCTTTCTTGCATTTCCTGGGAACTCGCTTTCCCTCCGGGCAGCAGGTGTTTCGGTCCGCAGCACCCAGGCAACATCCCTTTCCACACAGAGAAAAGGGGATTTTCTCTTGGTCTCTCGCTTCACTCCCCCTCCAAACTCTTTCCATCCACATCCACCCCCTTTTCCTTCAAGTAAAAGCTAATTAAACACCACCCTGCTCAAATGATGGCATTGTTTCTCTCTGTCAGTGCAAGGGAGAAGCTGGAAGCTGTGCATTACACAGTGCTCCCACGCTGGTACTGGTAGGGTGTGTGCTCTTGGGATGTTCCATCCATCTCCAGGTGGCTACAGGGGTGTCCCTGCATTGATGCTGTAAGGCAGATGATTTCTAATGGCTGTACATGGGGTTGGGGTCTGCGCCAGATGGAACTGGGATGAGCAATAGAGGCACAACACTATAGTTTGCACTATATTGATGGTGCAAGGATGGTGAGCTTCTTTGTCTGTCCTTTGCAGGGTCTTCAGACTTCATTCCTCTACTCCAACAATACAACTGTTTGTAGAGCGTGGGTACACCAGAAATCATGGCACTGCTTCCCCCCCCCAACCTCCCTAACCTTGTGGCACTGCTCCTTAGTACCGGGACAGGCCAAACCATCATCCCCAAAACATCCAAAAAGCCATGCCCAGCACCTCCATCCTCCTGCCCCATCCCTGGAATGGTGGCAGGTTTGCTGGGGATTGTGACCATCATGCAGTACACAATGGGTTCAAGTGGCAGGATGTTTATTCAGGGATTACAGCCCTAAGAAATGCCTACGACATGGAGATTTATTTTGCAGCGTCTCATCCATCCTGGTCTGGGCAGTGTTTTCCCAGGGGTGGAGATGTGCCTGTCACCGGATCCCTGGGAGCACCCGCATGTTCCAGCAGCTGTAAGTCATTGAGAAAACAGCAAATTTGGGAATCGTTTCATGGGCAAATACCACAAAAATCTCCTTCAAATGGCTGTTTATGGGATTAGCTGCAGATAAGGGAGAAGTGTTGCAGCTGGAAGGCCCTTGCAGCAAAGGCTGCTGCTGAGGATATTGGGGGTTAGTTGGACAACAGGCTCCAAGCATGATGCTGTGCTGCTTCACACCTAGCCCAGATGCTCATTGTGTTGCTTTCCTCCTGCTTGGCCCAGTTGTGTTCCACTCCGATAAATAGGGCCACAGATTCACGGGCTTTCCACAGGGATCCAACAAGGCTTGATAACGGGGTGAGGGACACTTCCGCCAAAAGCAAAGCCCAGCAGCAGCACTCAACCTAGCTTCCAGCTCCAACCAGAGCCTATTGCTCCTCTCAAATTTTACTTTCAGTTTAAGACATCTAAATCCATTGTAAAACTCCTTCCTTGGTTCAGTAACTGAGCATTTTCCCTTGGAAATGAGATGGGGAAAAGGTACCTCTGAAATCATTGGAGTGAAATTAAAATGTTAAAAAAAAAAAAAGGCACGGTGGGATAATTGCCCAAATTCCCCAAAGTAACTTGGGATCTCTTCCAAACACCAGATTTCTGGTTACTATATTTGAGTGAAACCTTCCCCTATTTGGTGTATTGGGAGCACTTGTGGCAAAGGGAACTGGGTGCATTCAGAGTCCAGTGGCAATGATGGAGGTGCAGAGGGGGAACCTGTGAGTTGCCAGGGGACAGCAGAGCCCCTTCCGGACCAGGGGAAGGTGCTGGCCATGCTCTGGAGGCTTCCCATCAACAGCAGCTCAGGATAATCCACCCCAAAACAAGGCCAGGTTGGACAGAGCCTTGGGTGTCATGGTCTAATGTGAGGTGTCGCTGCCCATGGCAGGGGAGTTGGAACGGGATGATCTTAGGGTCCTTTCCAACCCAAACCATTCTGTGATTCTATGACAACAAGACAGGACTTCAGTGTGGGTCAGTCTTTGGCTTTGAGAACGTGCCCTTCTCTTGCTTATCCAACAGAAACCCCATTTTTCCAGCATCAGATCCGAACCCCGGGACTGGTCTCATCGCAGGGTGCAGGATGTGGCCCTTGGCTTCTTCAGCTGCGGCTGAGGTATGCACAGCTGGGCTCACTGGCAGGGCTCTGCACTGCCGGAGTTCCCCCGAGTTCAAAGCTCTGCTGCTGACTTTGTACCCCGCTGGAAGACACTTCCCGTCGCCGCCTTCCGGGTGAGATTTCATAGCTGCAAGGAGAGAGCGCTTTTCATCATCCAGCCTCAGCCGCTTTCTGCTTCATCCCACCCCCCACACACCACCTCCCACCCCCTTGTCTCTTTTTTTGGTAACAATATCCTATACAGAAAGGAAACAAACAAATTAACCGCTCGGTCTCTAGGCTGAGGCTGCTTCACCCACACACAGCAGCCTTTGATTGCTGCACCCCCTGCTCCATCCCTATATCGCCTATTCCAACCCATGGGCATGGAGATGAAGGGGGTAATGGGGGTTTTGCAACCCCCTTTCCCCCATGGCAGAGCTCAAGGCCAGGAGGATCTTGCTTTGATAGGGTAGCCTGGGTTCAACCCAGGGCTTGGCATTAAGGTGTGCAAACGTGCCTCTACTTTGGTCTCCTTCTCCTGCAGGGTCTCTCCTGTGAGCATAGAAACTGTCAGATCTTTTTCCCTAAGAGCAATGCTGGGGTACATTGGCATAACTATTTCTGTTACATTCACACCTCATATATGGTTGCAAAGCAGCACTAAGGGTGGTTGGTGCCCTTTGTTCTCCTGCCCACTCTATGCATCAGCTTTATGGCAACCTGTGAGGCACAAGTCACACCAGGGCATCATTGCATCCCTCCAGATAGGTCTCTTGTAACTGTCACCAAAGCCATGGAGAGGGGAGACACTCAGGAGCCCTCGCACGCCCAGTGGAGGTCAGGCATGGGGCTGCGGGAGAGGTCCTTGAAGGTCCATCAGCAGGGATGTTCCATAAAAGCACCATAAAGGGCTTGAGTTGGGGTGTAACTGGAAGGTTGGCAGGCAAAGATGAGGCCTTGGGGCAGGCAGGGTTACAGGAGAGGGGTGACTTGACCCACACATGTGCTCCTCTGATTCAAAACACCCAGTGATTCCCAGTGGTGCTTCCATCCCTCCATGCTCCCGAGCACATGTGGTGAGGGGGTTTGATTGGGATAGGGTCCCAGATGGTGGGGCTTATCTGTCCCAGACACAGCAAAAGCCTCATGAGTGACAGTGGAAGCATGAATGTGAGAAGGAAACCCATACAAGTGCACCAAGGGACCTGGGATTTGGGAATATACCCGTTTTTCTTCTTCATCCACTGCAAACAGTTAAAGCCTTAAACTCTAACTATCTTAAAGCCTTTAGCACAGCAGGAAAAGCAACTCAGCTCTTGACAAGGTGAGTAGAAAGGAGATGTTTCAGCGTATATGAAGCAGCATAGCACCCTAGACCATGACCCCTGGATCATTTTAAGGGGAAAAAGGAAGCAGTGCTACTAGTGTGCTGAGCACCTTGCAAGGTAAAAACCATCTCAGCACCAAGTCTCCTTGGAGTACAGTTGTGTTGACACCTAGTATTTCAAGACACAAGATCAGGTCTTGGTAATTGCTGGATGACCTAAATCCCATTCCTAATTCTGAAGCGATGTAAATCTAATATTTAACCAACAGAATGAAGTAGCCTGAGTTTATTATGGGGCACACGGTCATGCCTATAGCTTATAGTAAATAGGTTAAGTCAGGCAACCTAGCGGATAACAATCACGTTCAGGGGTTAGGGTATTGTTAAGAGCTGTTTTGCTAAGATAAGATACCTGACATCCATCATTGCTTCTGTCAAACCCGATATGTTGTGAGCATGGTAAGAAGTTGTCGTGGTTTCGCTTTGTTAAAAGGCTTTCTGGAGTTTAGCAAAGAGATGTTAGCAAAGATTGATTTTGCAGTGGTGATAATTCCCTGCAAATGGGCAGCGTGCCCTATAGCACCTTAAATCACTGACGCACGACTATTTTGGGAGACAAACCTCGGAGTTGTTTAACTATTTGTGTCTATTATATATTTATCTTTTTATCTCTCTATTTTTATCCCAAACCGGCACTCGGTCCAGGCATGTAGCTACTTCTCCTCCTGTAGTTCAGCTGAGTTTCATGGGAGCCACCACTTCCCAGGAGTCACTTTAGGGCTTGTGGTCAACAGCCGAATGGGGATTTACCAATTTACCACTCGTTAGCAGAGCTGCATCAGGTTACCATAAACAGGGTAATTCAGCCCAAACCTCCCGTCCTGAAGGCTTTACCCCTCATTGGGGCTCTGCATCACTCTGGGCCTCTGCATCATCTCTAGAATGGAGGCAACCTCCCTCTCCAAAGAGTTCAGATCACGTGAGTAAAACCACATGGAGGGATCTCAATGCACAAACGTGCGGCGCCTCTTCAAAGCTCCAGCACCGGAGCTGTTTACACTGTAAATAAACAGACACAAGTAGCGGGTGCAATGCTTTTCCTCACGCTCCACTCCTCTGGGGAAAGAAGGCAGCTCCAGAGGTGCTGCACCGGAGCGCTATGGCAGCTAAACCTCCCTTTCTTTGTCTTTGGGGTGGTGATGGAATGGGTCTTCCCATCTAAACTGAGCAAAAATGGGCCAAGAAGGCTTGAAACATTGAAATAGAAGGAATTCATTTTAAACAGCTCACAAGGGAGTCACACAAAGGTGAGCGCGGATTTGTGCTGCCCATCCTGTGCCCTGTCAGCATGGTCAGGCATCAGAAGTGCTGGAAATAGGGGCAGCTCAGGGCTGGCTGGCTCTGTCCATTCCTTCCCAAAGCACTGGTTTCCAGGAGAGGAAAAGCAAACTTCAGGTGGGCAGTGAGTGAATCATTTACTCCTGTCTGATTACTAAAAGAAAATCTGGAATAGGATGATAGATTTAGTGAGTATGAGAGGTACTGCTGCACGTACCAGGCTGCAGCTCACTCGCATGTGTTATAGCTTTTACATAGGCTACTGCAGGGGATTCTGCATGTAGGACCCCTAAAAGCAGCTCTGAGCAAGCTGTGGTGGGGAAGGATTAATGTTTGCCCCCAGACTGGGTGGGGAGAAGAGAAAGGAAGAGAAGAAAAAAAATGTGACTTAGTGATGGGGAATGTGGAGCAGGGCAGAGCAGCATCCACCCCTGGAGAGGGCAAACAGGTGCCCATTGAGTGCCCTGAGCACCCAGCATTTGATAAAGCAAGGAGGGGAGCACCACTGAATGTGGTCTGAGAAGATGCTCAACAGAGGTATGTGGAGGATCTCCCATGGGTGACACTTTCAGCCATGGGACAGTTCTGTAACACTTCTCAGGGCTTTCAGACCTACCAGTCCCTTTGTCATGGCCACCCATCACCCTGGCATCAGGCGCCAAAGGAGGGTAGCAGAGCCATGAAAGCAGCATGAGTCCTTCATACAATCAAGGTTGCACAGCAGCCATCAGAGCTCTGAGCAAGGTGTGGATCAGCAATGCAGGGTCCAACAGCACCGGCTGTGTTGGGTGGCACTGGTCAGACCAGCATCTTTGCAGCACCACTTGGCTTTTGGACACCAAATGCACTTTCTCCTCCTGTCCAGCCCTGTGGGATTAAACTTTCCTCTGCCAGGTGCTCTGTGGTTGGGCAGGGCTTGGAGAGGCTGGTGGTGATGGGTGAGAGCTTTAAAATAACCCAGGGTGTGGACACCCCTCTGGCAGTCATGTCATAGAAGGGCCTGGCTTGCCCAAACAGGTATGTGCTGTGTGTCCTCAGCCCTCGGTGATGGAGTCAGCTGATGGTGCCCTCATGGTGGCCAAGGCTTGGAGGCTCATGGAGGACCAGCACTCTTCCATGGTCCATGGCAAAGCCGTCCTTTGTACATCTCCAAATAGAGTCATGGAAAGGACCTCAAAGATCATCTGTTCCAACCTTAAAGCAAGGCTTTGGGTCAGGCTGCCCCAGGGTTCGTTGCCAGGTCTTGGAGAGCTGAGGTTGCAATGGATGAGTGCCTGAATTTTACTGTGGTCTGAGGAACAACCCTGTGACTGCAGGAGCAGACAGATGCACATCATGTGCTGCTCTGCCATGAAGCCATATCCAAAGCTCCTTCAGACAGGGCTTGGGTCATACTGTCTCCTGATATAATGACACTAAGGTTTCAACCGATGCAATAGGATCCCATGGTAAAACAAATGTTAGATGATAGAAGTATGGGAGAGTTAATGCCCAGGTCCATGGATGGGCTTTCACCAGGAGTCAGGCACCTTTATGTTTCCAGGCATAAGAACTTGATTCTGCTGTATCCTGAGGGTGTACAACCAAGCAAGCAAGACACCATGCAGGTTTGCCCTCAGCGTGCCTATGCAATAGCTGTCCTCCAAAACAGGCTCCAACCATCCCCACCTTTGGGTGTTTATTTTCCCTTGTCTGGTATCACATAATTCTCTTGCTCTTGCCCCAAATCATTTCTATCATGGAGCTGGTTTACAACATCTCAGTTGAGCAATCAAAACTGGCCAGAGGATGAGCTAGGTTTGTGTGATCCTGCTTTGGGAGAAATAGGGCAGGATGATGGAAGAATGGAGGTGGCTGCTCCTGCCGCTCCTGGATGGATGGGATAATTAGGGATGAGCAGATAAAGCTACCAGGGGAGGGGGTTCCCACTTCACAGCTCCCATGTGCCATCAGCACAGCACCATGGACCCCACAGCTGCAGATTGGAGGCTTTTCACCACCTGAGCACCCAACTGCTCACCTTGCTGATGCCTGTGTCCCAAAATGCCATCCCTAGCACCACCTTCCCCATTGAGAAGGTAACACCAGGTATGAGATCCCATGTGTTTGTATTTGTGCTCGCTTTGCCTGGGTAATTGCCAGCAAACACTGCAGCTTGATAAGCAAAACATTGGCAACCTGTAATTTCTAAAGCATCTTTAGCTAAATTTGTAGTGGTTGTCTCCAATTTGCAGTCCTGTTTGTGTCTGTGCAGAAGACACACACTTTCTCAGCTCCCTCCTCATGTTCCCACTTGCCTCGCACAGCCATGGAGGTAGAAGGAGGATTCCCCTTGCTTTATGCAGCTTGGCTTTGACTGAATAGCTTCCAGTTACCTTGAAACCTAATCTTCTTTTGAACTCTTTTTAAGTCAGTTGCATTCTTGGAAGGAGATGAGCCTGAGAACTTGTATCATCTGATGAGAGAGATAACAGCCCTGCAGAACCTACGCCCGGTGGCAGGCACAAGCCAGAAAACATCTGCACCTGCTCACATGGAAAAATCACCCTGGTATTGGAGGAGGTGATTTGCCTTTCATGGGTTTGGGGATGTTAATTTCATTGGGGAGCTTCTCAGAGATGTCCTGCTGTCTGCTTTGGGACCCATGGGTCCTATGTGAGCTATGGGATGTGCTGCAGGACAGACTGGTACCTGAATATGTCCAGATGAAGATGGTCTTCATAATTTGTTTTTTCGGGGTGGTCTGGGTATGGTTCATAGCAGGTTAAAGGGGCTTATGGAAAGAAGCTGAGAGGCCTGTACCTCCTTAGATCTAGGATTCCCAAGCTTTGCTCTTCTTGCCCTAAAATAAGGACTGAGCAACATGGTGTGCTCAAAATTAAGCTCTTTCTTGCCAGTGTAGGTCCCAATGGCAGCAGCTACCCACGGCCATCAATAGCCATAGGGAAAGACTAAAGATCACACAGTTTCTAAAGATCACATGATGGTGACCCTTCTTCTATGTGAGTTTATAGCGCTCTTCGTGTAGTTCCCATACCCTAGTCATTGTGTTAAGGTACGACTTTTGGGTAGTCTGTCCAGTTTCCTACACTTATGTACATCCCCATAGGGTCCAAGTGTCTCTGATACATGTGTGATCTTCCACTTGCAGTTTGGTATTCAGCTCTTCTTCACATGGAGCCAGCCTGGGGCAGCCTTGCTCTGCTCTTGGCTTTGCATTAGTAAAACTATTGCTGCTAAGAAATGAACCTGAGGACACGAGCAAGGAAAGGCAGGGACTACATAAGAGAGTCAACCAGATCTGTTTGTTCGCAGCCATTCCTCCACCCAAACTGGCCAGGAGACAATGTGGTGACCACCACCTTTGGTCCCTGCCATGGAGCAGAGGCTCATCGAAGGAGAGGAGGGACAGAGGGACAAAAGCCACTGCATGCAACGTCGGGAGGCAGGGCTGGATGCTGAGCATGAAGCAACCAACGTACCCAAGGGCAAAGATCTGAGCCCTCAGGACTCCTGCGGGGAGCTGGGATGACACCACCTTTTTATGTGCCTTCTGCTCTCCTCCATGGCTCCTTGGATCCTCAGCTTCAAACACAGCTGCTTATCTGCCTGCATTACTCAGTGCTTCCCTACGTGTGCTCTAATGCATCTTCAAAGCACAGCACTCACCACAGTGAACAGACCGGTTGATGAAACTAGAGTGACTTCTAATAGTCAATGGTAGTGACTGCAAGGGCTGTGGAGACGTTTTGGGGTAGCTGGGATTAAAATCGCCCTAAAATTGCTCATTGTCAGAACCATCCAAGGCGATACCTATAACAACTCAGGAGCCTTCTGTAAGGTCTCACCCTCACAGGAGCAGAGGAGCCTCTGCAAGAGCAGACGTGTACTAATGGGTTTTCCTTTTTTAGTAGTGTTATTCCCATTGGGATATTAAAGAGCTACCCCAGAGCATTTGGGCAAACAGCTAATTCCCCCGAAACCCAGGGCGGTTCATCAGCTCTATCCATTGGCTCTGAGCTGTTCCCAACTCTTTGAATGCCAGATGTGGGTTTCAAACTGTAACAGCGAGGGTGAGAGGAAACAACCAGCCCTTTTCCCCTTCGGAACTCCTTTGTTTGTTGAGAAAATGGTTAAAAAGTGGCGAAAGTCTAAATTTTGGTTCCGAGCTCTCAGATGAAGCAAAATTGTGTTCTTTACAGCAGGCTTTTGATCCTGGGCACCTCTTGGCCACTGGTAATGGTCAGAGATGATTTTTATTCATTATACATGTTTTTTGAGCCATGGGATCACTGTTTATTTTCACCTTACCCTAATACAGCAGTGCCTGCCCACTTGGATGTGGTGGGACACCATCGGGACCCCCCAGTGATGAGACAGAAGCCTCTTTGTCAAACAAGCCAACTGTAGTCCTCCCACGATGTGATGGCCACATGCTGGTTATGGGTCTATGGGAAAGGAGGCGAGCAGGAGCGGGACCGCCGTCTGCCAGAGCAGTTCATCCATCCCACAGCGTGCTCCTGCCCACATCTGAGGAGCAGCCGGGAAGGAGGGAGCCACGGACCAGATGCATTGCTCTGGTGGGCCGCCTCCAGCCTGCAGGCCATGGGGAAGGCGCGCCTGTGCACCACCGCTCCCGGCGGCTGCTCTTTGATAGGTGCTGTGGAGAGAGATGGTGCATCGGTGAAGGGAGAGCGGTGGTGGGGTGATCCAGTCCGGGAAGTCGTGTCTATCTTTGTTCTCCTCCTACCTGATTGCGGGATGACTCATCCCCTTCAAACCAGCGAGGCTATTTCTGACACGAGGTGCTACTTGGCGTGAGTAAAGATGGAAAAGCCTGCCCCATAACTTGGATGATAAAAAGGATAATAATTATGCTTTATATAGCAGACTTACAAATAATGGCTTGCTTCTTGCCGTTCAAGACCACACACGCTTTTTTTTTCGCAGGGGGAGAGGTGTGGGGGGTTAATTTGGGACTTTTTTAGCTGGAACAGGAGATCTGTGTGGTCCCGTAGGCTCCTGTATAATAATTCTTTTAGCTGAATATCTTTTGATCTCGCTCTAAGTTATTCATCAGCCCTGAGTAACACACTGCTTGACAGTCAGAACTTTTTATTGGTGAAACGGTGCTTCGTTTCACCTTCAAACAAAGGCAGGCTCAGTGCTGCGCTTCCCCAGTTACTGCAGGAGCCCATGGGCAGGTGTTGGGTACATTAGGAGAAATGGGATACTATGCGGAGACAGGAAGGATGGGGAGAAAGAAAAAAAGAGAGAGGTCAACAAAGAAAGGTGCAACTTAAAGGAGCAGAAAGTCAAAAAATAAGCCGAAAAGGTGAGAGGTACTGGAAATGTAACAACCAGCAACAGTTTGGGGTTTTTTTATCTATTTAAATGAAAATAGAAGGGAAAGAAGGGTTCAGGTAAGAGACAGGTAAAGGGAAGTTAGCTCAAGTCATCCTGAGGCATCCAGTGACTCTTCACTCCAAGTCCCCAGAGGGATCAGACTTTGGGCACAGGGAACAAAGGAAGTCTGGAGGAGAAAGTGGCCACATCTGAGGAAGTTGTTGATGTGCTCAAGTGCAGGGAACCAGGCTGTCTCATCCTGCAAAGCCTGTCAAGCTGGGAAAGACACAAGTGAAGACCACTTCCAATTGAAGAACAGCCCATGATCCCTATATTTGAGCACATAGGAAAGTCTGTCCAGCCAAGCCTTCTGGCCTGAGATCAACAGCGTGGTGAGTGCCAGACCATCTCCCAGACACCAGCAGGGACAGTACAAAGTATAAATGTATATAGTATATGGTATTTTAAGGTATTTTAAGGTATAAATGTTTTGGAGACTCGGTGAATGTTGTAGGACTTTGAGATGACACACAGGTCATGTTCCTCTGGAGGAGATGGGTGCTGCCATGAGCTGGAGGGGAGCAGGGACCCAGCTGAGAGCAGGTGAGCAGTGACCTGTGCAGGAAAAGATCAGCCTGGAGAGAAGGGAAATCATGAATGGGGCTCCCTAAGGATCAGTGCTGGAAATCAACTCGCATCCTCCCTGTGACTTCAGCACAAAAAGCAACAGCATGTTGATAAATCAGCTGATCTCCAAAAATGGGGGAAGAAGGAAAAGCATAACCAGTGTGGAAAGAGGCATGAATAGCAGTCTAGAAAAGCCATCTAACTCTAACAAAAGGGACACCCAAAGAGGGTGACAGAAGAACACAGAAGGCAAGCTGGCACATTTAGGGTAGCATTCATCTGACCTTGAGTACATTTAGGGTGCATAAGTCTGAAAGCAGTCCAAACACACTATATATAGTACAGCGAGAAAGGCAGTTCCATAGTGTAATTATCTCCAGCTAGGACATGCATCTAACTTTTCTATGGCTGATAATCATAGAAACGAAGCTCTCCCATAGGAAGCAGCAATAATAGCTGTTACCATACATACACCATGCATGAGAGCATCATGCAAGCCAGTGTAGAAGGAAAAAAACCCAGATGCTTGCTTTAATGCATGGTTTCCCCTATGGAGAGGCACAGGTTGTGCAGGACAGGGCACATGGCAGGGTGCAGTCACAAAGACACGGAGCCTTGATGACATTGCTGACATCTCTGCAAAATCCGCTTCAGAAGAGATGAGCACACAACGGTGCTTGCCACCACTGGGACATGGAAGTGAGGGAGACCGCAGCAACACTGAGGAGCTGGCTACCCCAGGTGGTGGTAGGACATGGCTAACCAGCTTGGGGTTGGCTGCTGGCACACCCCCAGCTCACGGCAATAGGGATTTTGAGTTTCATCATGAGTCTAGTTGGGATGAAGTGGTGATAACCCATGTCAGGCCTCCTATTAGTGCTGCTGGAGTGTCTGGGACAATTTATTCTCTGGCAAATCTGGAAGAGGAATGACTCTTCCAAGGCCTCTGCACCTCATGGAATACTGTAGCCCCTACTTCACTCATCCCAGCCAGGAAGGATTTCAACTCCATTACAGGTGAAGGATGACGTTTTCCTTCCTTCCACCTGGTTGCCCACGTTTATCCTGTGGGGTACAAAGAGATCAAAGTGAAATGAAGGCCACTTCAAGGCATCTGTAACTGGGTCATCTTGGTTCTGACCAGGGGAACCTGCTGCTGCCAGGCTGGAAATGCCCTCTCATAAAAGCAGAGACGCTGGGATAGATCCCTTTGGTGTCCACCACGTGTCTGTCCATGTCAAGACCTATCTCCAATAAGAATTTTGGGCTAACATCAGAAAGCAGCAAGCAACTTCTGATGTCTGGGAAGCAAGAGAATAGATACAGAGGTCAGAAACCCAGTCCCAGTGAACTGTGGCCACCGTTGGCGAGCTACCCAAATCAGTGCTTCTCTCTCCAGGTTTTAACTCCATCCTTGCAGCACAGTAGGCAGGTCAAAGCCTGCTTTGAAGCGAAACCCAGGCTGTAACCTATATGCCCAGACAGGCACAGGGCCAGGTTCACACCGTGCATTAACCCTGGCTCTCAGGGCTTGTGTGTGGACAGTCTGGGTGAGAGCTTTGGTGGAAGGCTGCGTGGGAAGCGCGCTGCTCAGGAAAGGGGCCAGCAGAGCAGGCAGGTGGCAAATGCTGGCGAGAGAACTGACGAGAGCAAAAGTGGTCCAGCACTGAGAGCAGGGCTGCTGGGGAGGAACCAGGACTGAGATCCTGCATGGGGATGGGACCTAAACCAAGCCCCTGTGTTGCACCCCCTGGATGTGGTGCTTTGGCAGTGCCAACCCACACTGGCACTGGGACAAAGCCAACACTGGGCAAGACAGTCACAGCACCCAGATGCCAGCAAGAGACCATGCTCTACCTTTCCTGCACGTACTACCCCATTCCAGGGTTACCCAAGAGCAAAGTCTTTATGGGAGGGAGAAGGCAGAAAGGCAGAGCTGCTCATGCAGTCTGGAGATGGGAAATCTGCGAGTTTATTGCTATTAATAATTTGGTTTGACCTGGAAAACTAAAGATGAAGAGCAAAGCATGTTATTTAGGTGTGGATTAGAAAAGAACAGTGAATAACGGGCAAGAATGTAGTCAGGAACTGGATGATACACTATGACAAGTGACAAATGCAGCTGAAGGCAGGAAAGAGTTGTGGGTCTAGGACAGGGCAGTGGATGGAGGGATGCAAAGTAAAGGCAGGGTATGGAGCCAAATGTGTTTGTGCCCTTCAAATGCAACAAGCTTCAGATGAAATCCTGCTGCTCAAGGGTGGTGTTGGGGCGTGGGAGCTTGAACTGGGGGTCTCTGCACCTGTAAGCATTAAAGATAAACTAAATGATGGATATCAGGGGCAGTCTTAGCTCAGCACCCCTGAGACTCTTGAAAGCACTAGAAATACTCACAGGGAAGTTGAAGCTATGGCTAAAATCCACCCCTTCTGTCATCATCAGGGACTACATGGGAGTCATTTTATGCTCAGCTGAGAAGCAAACTGGCTAAAACTCTGCTGCCTTAAGAGAGGTTATTGAAATGCACCCAAGAATCCTTCCCAGCCCCAAGATGTGCGTCCAGAAGAACACCAGTTTCCCATGGACACATAGGCCAGCCCTTAAGGATGCCTCAGACACCCCAGCACCTCTCAAATGCCCTCAGGTGCCACATGGTTGGCAAAATTCGGTCCTCAGTGTCAGTAGAGATGCTTGAGAGAACTCCTGTGGCCCAGACAGCTCTGATATAGAAACATCCACAAACTTAGGGATTGGTTCCTCAGGATCTGAGCAACTCCATGTTCCATCTGGGGAACCTTTTACCTGCCCCTTACAGAGCCACAAGCTTTCTTGGCCATAGCAGTGGCTGGTAGCAACTGGCTCTTGCACAAGCAAGACACAAGGCTCTTAAGCAAAGCAGAATTCATATATTCAACACTAATAAATCCTCACGAGACAACAATTGAGTCGACGGGTCAGACAAGTCACATTTCCATGTGCTGTAAATCACTGCATACAAATGAAGGTAGTCACATCAATTCACACCTGGAGAAGTGGACCGAAGAAGCTTGATAGGAAAGCTATTTCATCTGTCATGACTTCACTTTGCAAAGCAGGATGTGAGGCAGTTTATTGAGTGCAGTGTTCAGATGCAATATGATAAAGCCCTTCCATGCCTGGAAGAGACACCTGTATAGAGAGATTTTAATGCCTGCCTTGCAGAAGGGTCATACTGCTGGGCAGCAAATGCCCTCGTTCAGTCCTCGAAGATCTGCATTTAATCCTGGTGCAGCAGTTTTCCTGTTAAACCAGACTCCTAGGAAAGGCTAATGCGGAAGAAGATGCAATCAAGGCAAGCCGGTGGAAAGATAACCCATCAATTACCCAGCGGCTTGGGATATTCCTTCAAAGGCCCATTCAATTAGACATCTGATTTGCATGTCTTTCCCATTTGCTGCAGGTACTCATTAGGGGCATTTAAATACAACCCTGACTGCAGCCCCACAAAGCCTTGGGTGGATGCTTTTGGGAACCTCATTTTAGTTTATCAGAGTTGTCAGAAGTTGCAATTACTGTAGAGCAAGAAACAAAGTGCTTTATCACCCCTTTGAATCTGCTGGGATTAACATTCCCCCTCGCAAAAATAAGTGTCTTTGCAGTCATTGAAGATCCCAAAGATCAAGATCTCTTAAGTGCCATCAGAAAGGCAAGCAGGGTGACCCCCAAACACCAGACTGATGTATGGCTCAGCTCAATAGCACCTTTCCCCCTGTTGTTAATAGACTTGTGCCCAAGTAATCGGTTGCCAGCCTACTCCATGTGAACTCATGCCACAGTTCAGACTAAGCATGGGACAGCTCTTCTCCATTCAGCAAGAGACAAGGGCTAGATCCTGCCTGTCCTTGGCTGCAGTACCTCAGGTTTTCATGCAACAAGTCTGTCCTGTCCTTCTGTCTTTCATCCCTGACTTTTGCTGCTCTGACTGAGCCTTGTGCTCTCCTTCATGGGTTTTTAGGCTGAGCTGCTATCTCAACATCATCTGAGCTGAATCAGGACCAGAGTGACAGGAGGACCCCCATCCATCTGCAGTCAGATGCTCAAATGAGAGTTTGGATTCTCAGATAGGCAGCACAACCCCACCACATTTTGACCCATGGTTGGGACATTTACACCGTCCCTCTCCCGTGTGTGCAGTGATCTCTACTGAGGTCAAATCTACCTGGAAACTGCCCAGGAGTCTATTTTCATATAAGAAGCATCAACTGAATGTCCCCAAATCTGCCTTCCCTGCTGAAGGTTTGCATGAAGTTGGCCCAAAGCTTCAAAGATTGCTGTTAGAGAAGAGGGTTGAGAACTGATGGATCCTGGTGGAAAACAGCTAAAAGCAAATCACCCCTCCCTTTCTCCTTCCCCGCTTTGGCAGTGCAACACAAGCAGACGTGGTGTAGACACAGCTGTACCCGCACACAAGGGCTTTGGTCAGCCTAGCTTGTGTTATCGTGGGAGGCAGCGCAGAGAAACACGCTCCGGCAGGATAAATCCTTGCAGCATTGGCCCGGCCTCGGTCAGTTTTTGTCCTGAGTTTGCATGGAGCCAGCCCCAGGGTCAGTGAGGATGGTTTCATGTCCCCACACGGCCTGGAGCAGACACAGGGGCTGTGCATCTCCCCCAAACACAGCGGTACCACATCCCTGGAGGGCAGGATGGATGCTGGAGGAAGCACGGCCCCAAAACCCCATGCAGAGTGACCCCACCAAGCCCTTCATGCTCCCCTAGTGCACCAGCATCACAAACACAAGCAAGAAAGCAAGACGGTGTTTTAAAAAGAAGAAAACCTTGTTAGCCTTATCCCAGCCTTTGATTTCTGCTTGGATGTTCTTGTACGAGGTATAAAGGTAGTGTCTCTAATGAGATTACATATTATAGTCAGTCAGGAGCTGTTAAAGGGCTGTTTCTAATGGGATTAAAATGTATAGCACCCAGTTATAGCTGTAATTGCATTACACCCCTAAGGAGAGCCTGTAGTGTAAACTGAAGGCAGGTCAGGGATTCGGTGCACACTGCTTCACTTCAATATCTTCTGAGCTGCTTCCCTGTTTTTCCTTTTTTCCCCTGTTTTGGATGAAGAACAAAGAGGGAGAAGATTTAGCAGAGTGTCAGGAAGTGACTGGAGGCTAATCCCTCCACTGACACTCCCCAGCACCAGGGGGAAGTAACTGAGATCAGCCAAATTGGCATATCAAAAGCCTTCTAATTATGTCACTGGTGGTTTAAGCCAATTCCTAACATTCTTATTCATGGAGTTTCCAGCTCAAGAAAACCCTTCCTAATCCGAGCTGCTGTTGTGCAGAACGTAATGTCATGGATGGGTTTCTCTTTGTTGGTACTGGGGACACCAGGAGGGCACCCTGTTTGCAGGCTGAAGCCCCGTGTGACAGTAGGACATGGTGGGGCATCTCCCAATTGCTTTTGTGCAGCAGAGTTTTGTCAGTGTAGATGTATCATATGAAAAATCAAATCAAATCCCTCCTCCCCAAGTGCTTGCACCTTGATCCTGGATTGCACAGTCCAACATTTTCCAAGGAATGATGGGAGAGATCCTGCCTCCTTGCTTGTCCACCCAAGGCCATCCTGCTTAACACTATCATGCCACCAAACCCCACTTACACACCTTCTGGTGTTAAACCCACCGAAGCCAACACTGAAGTAGCTTGTTTAGCTCCAGTTCACAACCTAGCTCTTAAAAAGATGCTGTTCAGCAGCTTCCTGCCCCACATTTGCATTCCTTGCTACCACCCCAGTGCTAACAATGGTGAGGGTCCATGCGCCCATGGCCATTGAGCAGTCAGTGGTGAGGACAAGCCAAGAACCCAGGGCATCCTGGCAGCTGGTGTCTGTCCTACCTGTTTGGCCACACGCCTCCCTTTAAACAGGGACAGCCAGCTGGCTTGAAGGGTGTGAGTTTAAAGCAGTAATAATACTCGGTCCGTAGGTAGCACTTTTCATCTGCAGCCTCAAATCTCTTGATAAATATTGCTTGCAGTAGCAGAGATCTGAAAAGAACAAAGGAATTGGGTCCGTGCCCATCTTGCTCCTTTGTAATATGCAAAGAGGGCCAGAAATCACTTTGTTCATGTTGGATTTTATTATTTATTTATTTTTCCTAAGGTATTAGAAATGTAGATCTTCATTGCTCAAGAGAAAACAGCACATCTGTATCACAGGGCAGATCCTGAGAAGGTGACACTCGGGCAAACCGGGAAGTGATTTGTTCTCAAGCTGCTTAAATCACCACCTTTTGTACCTTTCTGTTGTTACTGTTGTTACAACTCCAGAGTCTGCAAAACACTTGGGAGCAAAGAGTAAGACCTTGGCATAGCATTGTCACTGCTTGGCAGAGCTGAGATGCTCCAGCCCTGGCTGAGATGCAGCTACTGCGTCCAGCAGTGCCCAAGTGGCCTGTGCAGGGTATTAACCGTGATACAGCAACACCATGGCTTTGAAGAGCTTTGTACCCTTTACCTTTGGCTCCTCTGAGAGGCTGGGATTTGAGTCCATGTTTTGAAAGCAGCACACAGAGTCTTCATGTTTATTGCTCTGGAAAACCCCCTTTTTAGCATTATTTTAATGATGCAGGAAAGCATCAGCCCATGGGGACCAGCACCCAACTCCTCCAATGGTATCTGCCCTCATCACCAGGCACTTCTGCCTCCAAAGACACCTTTTTTTAACCCTTCTGAGACACATCCCCAGGAAACACCTCTCACTGGCTCCGGCATTCCCAGTGCTGCACGGGAACACCGATGCAGTGGGGAAAGGGGTGATGATTCACACACCAAGAGCTTGTTGGACCCACAGCCGGCCCAGCAGACATGGAGATGTAGGTGGCATCTCCACGCTCCCTCTGCCCTCCCCAGGCCCTGAATGAGAAGGCAAAGCTCTCTCAACCTACGCAAGGCAGGGCAAAAGTCTGGCACCCATTTACTGCCCCGCAGCGCTCGATCAAAGGGGCTCAGTCCAGGGAAACGTGCAGAGCAGAGCGTAGTCCTGAGGTGGGAGTGAAACAAGGGCTGCGGCCATCAGTAGGGCATTTGGGCTGGAGAGGCCCTGCTAGTGTTAGGGGGATGCTAATGTCTTCCTTGGTGGTGGGAGAAGGGATGGTCCTGGGGAGATCACAGTGAGGAAAGATGTCTCCTAAAGACACCAGTGAGGTGGCTAGACCAGGGACCAGGCTTTTAGCAGAGGACAACATGGATGATGGCTCATCCACATCCTCATTTTTGTCCAGTTAATGCTGGTGGGCTTTCTAGCCTAGGTACTTGGGATAATTATGGGATAAATGAATAACATATCCCCTCTTTCACCACACAGCTGGTGAGAGGGGAGGAGATTAGCTCCTACCTGTCCCAAATCCCATCAGTGCTTCACTGCAGAGACATTAGAGCCAGGAGCAGGGTTGGTGACACTTGGGACACGCAGAGCCCTTTCCTTAATCACTTCCTGGCTAACAGGGCAAGACAGGGATGGGAGAGGAAAGCAGGGTTCAGAAGCAGGAGGCAAAGACACCTGGATGTTGAGCACTGAGCTGCATCGTCAGCCCCATCCATCCGTCTGCCTGACCTCCCAACAGTGGTGAGCCAGTGGGGGGACATCCCCTTCCCAGCCCAGTGTCCCTGCACAAGCTCTCCCTCCCCAACCAGAGCCCAAGCTGCAGATGCTGGGGCAGAAGGACCCATTCTGGATAAGCAGAAAGGAACCAGCTCCCTTGAGATGCCAATGGGCAGAGCCGGGAGCCTGGCCAGGGGCTGCGTGCACCAGATGCACGCTCCATCCCCTACCCCAGGCTCCGTGTCTGACTCTCCTCCCCCAGCTACAGCATCACCTGCCTGTTTATACGGGAGATTTGAAAGCTGTTACCTCCAACTCTTTTTATACCTTGGTCTAATCTAGATACTGTTAATGATATTTACTTTCAAGACGCTCACCTTAGATTGGCTTTTCAACATCTAAATTAAGCGTTCCATCCCAGTCTTTGATATCATGACGGCACTTCAGCTACCTTTGATCATATCTACTAAGTATTCTCATTAGTAATCAACATTACTTACTTAAAATAAACACATGTTTTCTTGAAGCTTTGTGGTTGCGCTTAATCAGCCGCAAAAATTCCCCTTAAGACGGTTTGTATCATTCAAGGGC
Organism: Neopsephotus bourkii; assembly: GCF_033783945.1. Classification (NCBI taxonomy): domain Eukaryota; kingdom Metazoa; phylum Chordata; class Aves; order Psittaciformes; family Psittacidae; genus Neopsephotus; species Neopsephotus bourkii. The sequence continues at coordinate 786,547 of NW_026901486.1, forward strand.
ATTTGCGTCCATAACCCTGTAAATAGCTGTTGTTTTCCGTGTGCTCTCTGAACTGCCGTCTGCTGAGATCTGATTTTCCATTAAAAGGATGTGATATCCATAACATCCATCCCCCCCTCCACTAAACCGCTGTTTGATACTGCAGCGTAAACTGAATCATGGGGAGAATCACTGCCAGCAAACTCCATCTTTCTCATCCTGGACCATCGGCTTTGGCAGAGGTGATGCTGAGCCTGACCCCTGACTTCCCAGCACCAGTGAAACCACCTGAATCATTGCAGAGCTTGTCAGAGGCTGGTGGTGCTTTGAATGGGAGACAGTTTCCTACTGCTGGTGCCCTCAGACCACGCTGTGTGATTTAGACAATACAGGTCCTTACAATAAATGTCCCTCTGAGATGCAGAAAATGATGAGAAACTGGTATGTTTTGGGTAAGCTGTGTGTGAATCAGCTGCTATTGCTGCACGCTGGGCAGATAAACCATACCTGGCTCAGGGTCCTGCATCCAGCATACTTCACATTGCTAATGAGCAGCTTTGTGCATGAGCAGCCCTGACTCATCCCGGACTGCATCTAAGGAAGCCTCCAGGGGAGGCAGATAGCTGTCTCCCTTCTTCCCCCAGCTCTGAGCGTGTCCCCGTCTCCCCTTGCCTCTACTCTTGTTCCCCCCCTGCTCCTCAACTACTCCCTTGGAACACCTATCCTGGAGTCTGACATCTTGGGGTGGCCCCAGATCCCCAAATCCACCTGCAGCCTCTCACAGTGCGGTGGCAAAGGTGATGGACGCCAGAAGACAGTGATGGTGATGCAGGACCTCTCCAGCCCGCCTGTCCCCAATGGGAGAGGACCACTCTGCATCCCTGCCCAGTGGGTACAGAGCGATTAGGGACACAAAACCCCTGCTGGGGGGGGGATTTCACAGGGTCTAAATCTTTCCTGCTGCTGCTTCACCCCATCCCCTCCACCCTTTGGTGTCAACTGGAGGCACCAGGTCTAAAATAGCCACTGCTGTTGATTAGACCTAATTAGTCCCTAATGCCTTCTTAAATCCCATTTTAAAAGGGAGCCATTCAGCACATCCAGGGCTGAAGCAGCCCTGACTGAAGGCAAAGTTAAGGGGTGCTCCCTCAAAAGGAGGGAGAATGCTGGCCAGGTAATTCAAGAGGGCCAGGGGACTGAGTAGATACCGGCTTTCAGAGCATCGGCTCATGTGGGATGGGCAGGAGGGCAGGCATCATTCCCACAAAGCTGGGGGCACCCCAAACGCATGGCTTCTTCTCCATGAAGGAATCTCTGGTGCTAGGGACTGCTCGTTTCACCACTGAGAGGAGACGTTGATTTCTAATGAAGGCAGGAGCTGTTAGCGAGGTGAGGAGGAGGAAAGGGGATGAAGGCTTTGGCAGTGCCTCAGGTTTGACTCTCAATAGCAGTGTTTTTCTAAATAGATGTACTTTTAGACATTTGTTCAATTGATCTGTTCAATCAATACCCCTTGTGGGTCAACCCCTGGCTGGGGAGAGGAAAGCATCACCCCTTCTACCCAGCTCCTCTCCCACCAGCACAAGACACATGAGCACAGCACAAGACATATCAACACAGCCAGCCCTGAGTGATTGAGGCTTTGGTTTAGGAAGACACAACAGGGACAAGGTCCCACTTATTGCACACTCCAGTGCCACTAACCTCCGTGGCTCCTCTCTGCTCCATCCCCATCCCATCTCCTCCATGAGGCTCAAGAGCTGGGAACGAGCTATTCCCCATGCTGGGCCTTTGCCTCAGCCACACGACCAACCTCCCGCCTTTAGGTCCAACTTTCTCTAGAAACCAGGCCCGTGTCCAAATTAATTTTCTGTATGTGTTGTTGGAGCGATTAGATCTGCAAATCAACATAGCCACAACCTGAATAATGCACCAGCGCCTAGCGCTGTCGGGGCAGAGCCCCAAGTTCCTCATCAAGTTCAGTCCTGCAGAGCCTGTAACTAATGATTTTCCTCGCTTGGCCGGGAGTCAGAGCTCTGTCTCTCACATGCACACACAAACATTGTACGTGTGCCTCGTTAGCATAGCGTGATGTGCAGATAAAGGGAGAGCAGAGCACCAGCACCGGGACACTTGCATGGCACCTCATCCTCCGTGCCCAGGGGGAGATGCTCAAAGCAGGAGAGATGGGGAGATGCTATAAGAAGCATCCCATTACCAGGATCTGGTTGTGTTGTTGCCCTTCTTCCTTGCTGGGATGTTCTGCAGCCCTCCTGTTATTGAGGGCTGGCCCAAAGCCCATAGATGTCAATGGAAGCCAAGGATGAGTTCAGTGGTCTGGTAGATCTCAGGCCTGGACACCACCACCCTAGCCACACAGGCATGGAAGTAGAGGATGATGTAACTCCCCAAGTGTCATCTGGTTGGATCCAGGGAGAAAAACCACCAGGGACAACCACGTATAAGATGCCTTCTACAAGCATGAACTGGTCCCCAAAGTTTCTTTATTGGAGATGTTGGACCCTCCCAACAAGTTAGGCTGTCCCCCCACATTCACAGTCTTCTCCAAGCCACAAGCTTCATCTCTGCACGTGGGCTTTCCCATGGCCAGAGACATAGTCATGTTTAGGACACACCAGGCGTGCTGGTGGGATACAGGAACCACCTGCAGTGTGCAACTCTGGACCGCTCTGCAGTCATCCTCGTGCTACCATAGCGATGGGCCCACACTCACGAGCTTTTCAGCAGCCTGGTGGGAGGTGGTAAGCTTAGACTAAAGGAGAGGAGGATGCTCATCTCCTAACTTACCTCCTAGAAGCTATCTGTGGCACTTCTACACTCCACAGCAAGTGACAGGATGCTACAGAGTACCATCCTGCTCCATCGGAGACATATCTAGGGCAGGTAAGTTGAGCTGCCATATGGACATGGGTGTTTCTCTACTCTCTCCTGAAGGAACCCAGGCAGCCAAGTGGGACCAGGGTGGCATTCACATCACTCACCAGTCTCTGCAGCATTGGCTTGTGGAGCTCAGCACCCTTTGTAGACACCAAAGGCTCTCTGGAGGTGCAATTCACTCAGCCTGATTGCAACTGCTTTAATACAAGATGAACTGCACCCTAAATTCCCCTGGCTGTACAGATTAGATCTCCATCGACTGTAAAGAGAGCATAGCAAGACCTCTAGGCCTTTTAGCTGTCTGCATTTAGTCATATAGTTCCCACCCCTAGTGACTGAACTGGGTGAGATAAGGATTTGCATTAATGGAGAAGAAACTAAGGTAGGTGAGGGCCCCATGGCTGGAACAAGGAGAAAGATCAGCAAAATGGGCTTTGGGGTGAAAAAGTTGATCTGGTCCACAGAGAGGTCCCTGCTTGGATGGGACCTGTGCTGATGACTGCTCAGGGCAGAGAGGACTACCATGACATTTGCTGGACAAGTATCTTTGTGAGTGGCTTGGTCATCCAGCCTGGCATCTCTGTGTCACACATACATGATGCTCAATGCAAAGTAGAGCAGCAAACCTTCCCTTCCAGTACTGAACAGGATGCTCTTGCTGCCAGCTATATGTTTAGCTGCAAGTGAGAGTTGTATTACCCCCTCCATCACCCTTTTCATTCAATTACCTTGTGATGAAATGACAATTTAGACATTTTATCATTTATGTTTGGTTGTCAGTCAGGTGAGGTGACTGTAGAGGAGGTTGTTCTTTATATTGCACTTCCTAAACAGACTGGGGCCTCCTAATCCCAGGAAGTGCTCAAGCCCACGTTCGACAGGGATTGAAGCAATCAGGTCTAGTGGAAGGTGTCCCTGCCCGTGGCAAGGGGCTGGAACTGGATGAGCTTTAAGGTCCCTTCCAACCCAAATCGGTTTGGGATTCTATAATAATCTGATACCAGCAGGAGCAGATCTACCTCTATCAGTCCCTTTTCCCCCCTCGCATGAGCTAGCTACCACTGAAAAGAGGCCCCTCAGAACTCCTGTTTCTATTGTAGCACTTCCGAACACATTACTTTAAGGTCTTTCAAAGGATATCACCTTATCTTGAGCCTTGAGGAGGTTGTGTGCTCAACCCAAGTTCATCTGTCCCCTGCCCTATCCATACTCCTTTGTCCCGTTCCTTGTGACCATGCAGAGGCTCATCCAACTGAACTCTAACCTAGCAGGGCTTGGTCCCAGCTGAGTTGGAAAAGGTGTTTTCTACAAGGTTGGGATCCTGGGGGCCTGCAAACATGAACCCTAAGCCCATACAACAAGCCACCAGTGCCAGATAATGGGAGAGGAGCCACACCACGTTGCCGTCCCCCCATCACCTACCTTGTGCCAGCATGGACCTTCTGAGCTAGACCTAGCTCACACCAGCAGGAAGGGAAAGGAGTCCTGCAGGTGTAGCTTGTACCAGCTTGCCAGGCAGAAGATCAGTGCGAAAGAATGTACCTACAAGTCTAACTTCATGGGTTTACCTTGGGGCCTCTGTCATTGCAGAACTATCGCCCCGGCTCACACCCCAGTCAGATGTTGCCACACAGCAGAGGTTTCGGGTGAAGTCACCCTCAGAAGAGAAGACAAGCTCTGGCCTGGCTGTGCACCATACACATGGCATACAAGGGACAGCCTGGGCTAACTACTCAGCAGAGGCCATCCACCCTTCCCCAAAGCATCCATTGGTCACCATTCTGCTGCAGGAACCTACTGGGGGCCTTTTCCTCTTTCCATGGTTTTCCTCTGGGGAGCAAAGCTATGAAGCTGGCCAGACAGAAGCCTGGGAAGGGCATGGCTTACACACACTGCTTGGTTTGGGTTCCTTCAAGGAGGATAAGTTGAAATTGATGTCCTATCGGCAGCAAGTCTTGCACAGACATCCACTTTCTTCAGGGAACAGAGGAATGGTCATCCCTACCGGTCCCCATCTCTTGTGTGGCATCTAAGCAGTCTTATGGATATGCCCACAAGCCCCCAGTGTGCACCAGGACATGGCAAAAGGGCGATGTAGGATCCTGACACAAGGGGCTCAATGTAGGAGACACAGCCCCAGGCTGGTCTCTGCCCCTCACTGGTGCAGCATCACCAGGTACCCCACCACAAGTCTTCTCCTCACAGCGCCTTTGCTCCTCAACGAGATCAAAAGGCATCCAACCCACTGATCGCTCGGGTTTGTGTCGAAAGGCTCCCTGATTACCTCACCATTAGCTGCACCCATTAAACAAAATCCTAAAGGTTTTAGACAAAGCTGAGGTTTCAGATGAGAGGGCGAAGGAATGACTCAGTGCCTTTAAACGCCAAAGCCTTCTCCTCCGTCCTGTTTGTACAGCACCTAGCACGAGGGGTCCAGGTGCATGCCTAGGGCTCTGAAACACCGCCACAATTAAATAATAGGTGTAATAGCAGCTGTACTCCCACCAGCAGGGTTTCGTTTTAGTATTCAAATATTCAGTCGTGCTCTGTAGCACCTCTTTGAGATGCAGTTCACTTCAGTGAGGTGGAGAATGACCCCTGAATGGCCAATGGTTGCACCACGGATATGGCCAAGAGCCCTTTGGCACCCACGGGAGCAGCTCTGGTGCTGATGGATGAGGCAGGAGTTAGCAGCCCTATGGTTCAGCTGATACTGGAAGCTTATAGGGGCTATAAAGGTGGTGGCACCCTTTAGAGACTTGTTTGAATGAGACCCCTGGCTGAATGGGACTGCTGCAGCTGAGAGCAGCCAGGGATGGTGATCACAATGATGTCACCTGGAGCAGGGAGAGATGCAGAAGCTGTTGTCTCCTATCTCTCCACCTGGCAAATCAGCAGCAAACACTGCATTTCAATCCTAAAAACAGAGCCCGTACAAAACAAGCAGTGCCGTGGTTTGGCAGCACTGCCTGAGCTTTGGGCTGATGATCATCGACTCGCTGTTGGGCACCGAACCCAATGGGAAGGTGACCTCCAGGAGGACAGATCTCTGCAGGGACCTTGGAGACTCTGCCCAGTTGCCAGCATCATCCAGCTACAGCCCCCTGTGGTGCCCACCACTGGCTCCTGGGGCTCTGGGGAAGCAGCTTGCCCTCAGCCTGGTACTTCTCCTGCCAGGTCCAGCTCAGGGCTCAGAACAGTGGTGGGAACCACCTCCATTTATCACAGAAGAAATAGTGCCATCTACTGACATTAATAACTCTGTTCCTAGAAAGCGAGGGGCAGGTGCTTATCTCTCTGATGCTCATGGGCATTCGGGGTCATGCCAGCTCAGGAAACGCTCCCAAAGGGCTGTGGTGGTGGGGCAACCTCATGAGTGACTCACAGGCAGGGCTGGGGCATGCAGTACCCCTGCAGCCATCCATGGTGGGTAATGGAGATGCAGATGCTGAGCACCCCTGATGGAAGAGCTGGAGGGGAAGGTAGTGGTCACTGCTACCCAACAGGTTTGTCCCCTTCACTATAATTGATGAACAAAGATAAGCCCTTCCAACAAGCTGCTCTTTGAGAGTCATCCCCCATCCCATACAATTCTTTAGTGTAGCTTTTTCCTCCCTGATCTGTGGTCCTTCCTCTTCTGATCCTGTGGGGTGATGCTCCTGGAACAGTTTTGAGAGCAAGTCGTTGGGTGGTATGTTAAGAGCTAAGATTTATTTTACTGGTCTTCCCCAGCCTCATGAAAGCCTCAGCTCCCATACTAGTCCCTGGGAGGTAACTACAGTCAGCATTATGATTCCTATAGGAGTTTCAAACTAGATATAAGCAAGAACTTTTTATGATGGGGATGGTGAAACACTGGAACAGATTGTCCAGAGAGATGCTGGATGCATCAGGCTGCATGAAGGTCACGTTGGACGAGGCTCTGAGCAGCCTAATCTAGTTGAAGACGTCCTCGCTCATTGTAAGGGGGACTGGACTATGTGACCTGTAAAAGCCCTTTCCAACCTAAACTATTCTATGATTCTATTATATATGTATTTATATATATACTATATAAATAGTATATATGTTATGCAGGAACTATGGCAGGACATGCTACCAGTCTCAGATGCTGGAAAAGCAGAAGTCCAAAACTGCAGGGAAAAACCCTTCCCTGGGAGTATCCTTTCCCATTCAGGGAAGCACCAAGACCCCAGTTGGGAAGACCCCAGTGACAGGGAGCTGATCCCACCCTACCACCTCCTTAGGGAGACTCAAGTCACAGAAGACTGGGTCAAAACAGGATGGCACCAGCTGCAATGAGTGCCTGAATCCTGGTGGAGCTGGGCTTGGGAACTGCCCATAGAAAGCAAAGCTGCTGCCTTTCTGACACTCCGAGCTGACCTTCCAATGGCAAAACCATCAAAGCAGGAGGTGCATTCCTGAGGTCTGACCCAGCACAGCAAAGTCAAGGAAAGGTTCCCACTGAACTCAACAGACACTGGACCACGGCCACAACACTTACATAGAGCCAAGATTTATGTGTTATTTTCAACCCCCTGGTTTTATCCAAGGCTTCATCCTGCCAGGGCTCTGTCTCATCCTGCAACAAGGAAGTCAAATTTATCCTACAGGGTCATTTTAACACAATAGATAACCAAATATATATAGCTAGGAACATTACCGTGTATGTATATATATAGAAAACACACATACATACATACAAATAACCTCTTAAGTGAGAGGCCAGCATAAAAAACAATCAGAGTAAACACTGTAATAATTCTAATTATGCAACATATTCTGCCTTACATATTTATTTTTAATGACAGTTCATTCTAATAGCTCTAAGGCCCTGAATTAGCCCAATATGTTCTTAACTACCTTCACTTTACATACAAATGTTAATGACTTTTCCAGAGGGTCCAGCACCCTGAATGAGCTTGCTGCACACCAGTATATTCCCCTTTACATGTTTACTTTTAATAACAGGTTTAATGATGCACTTGGGGCCTAATAACCACGTTTAGTCACAAAGAGAAAAACAAGCTACAAAATACTTTCTCTAAAAACTAGGCTACAGGGGATTGCCGAGCCGTTTCAAAGCCACACTGCCCATCCTTTAATGTGCCTCTATGCGTTTTGGCTCTGCCTGCATCCGAGATGGAGACCCTGGTCACGGATGAGCATCCCGGTTTTTGGAGGCTGTTTTAGGGTGACTCGGTGCAGGAGCAGAGCCATTTGGGGTGATGGATGGCCGCTGAATGTGGCCTCTCCTCCTCCCACCAGCAATTCCTGGTGGTTGGATGTGGGGAGACGCACCGGGCAGGTTTCAAAGGAAGGTGTTCCTGGGTTTTGGCGGAGGCATCCCAGGGCTTTCACTGACGTCACCAGTAGAGATGTGCCAAAGAGGAGCATGTTTGAAAAATCACACCCACCATCAACCCAAAAACCCCAACAACAACAGCAGCAAAACCCCAACTCCTACCTGCAGCTTTCCAGCAGCTAGGAATACACCCAAACTAAGAGGCAGCAGGCAGCTGCTCTCTGCTTTTGTGCCCACAACCCATCCAGCCACCCTTGTGTCTCTTGGGACTGGGGTTGGGAGCAGGTGGGACACTTTGGGCACATCCAGTCTGGCAGAGAGGTGCTTTTGGCTCTTCAAAAGAGAGGCTCTCATTGTGGTGCATCTGGCAGGGCTTCATTCTCTCCAGCCATGTCCAGACCTGTCCAAACCCAGACCTGTGTCCAGACCTGTGAGATCTCACGTGCTGGGGAAGATGCTCGGAGCCGCCTCTGTGACCTACAGGGGTAGGAGCAGCCCAACCCATCCCTTGCCTTGCACAGTTTGAAGGGTCACCCCATAGGGTTTCACCAATGTCCCTAATGGTGGCAGCTTTGCAGCAGCATGTGCTGGTGGGGCTGAAGCTACCTCAGCAGCAACACTTCTTCCCCTGCATTGGAGCATCCTTACACATGTATCTTACACCAAAAAGCCTTATGGATGGTCCTAAATATAACTGCAGCAGACCTCGCCTAGATTCAGCTCTGCCTGCATGAAAAACACAAGGCTTGAACCAGCTCTAATTTGTATACCTTCTGCCCCGGGGCCCGAGCGAAAGGGGAGGGTGGAATCCAGTAGCATGTTGTGCATAAAAAGATGATGCCAAAGATAACCTTATTGCTAATAATAACCCTGGAATCCGATCCTGTGAATAGGCCCTATTGAGTGTTTGAACACAGGCATTCCTCGGTTAGGTTTTGTTTCTGCCTCCAAATATTTCGCTCGAGTCTTTAAATACTAATCACAGAATTCAGGCAAAGGCTTTTTATCTTCAAAGTGCTGCAGCAAAAAAAAAAGAAATACATTAATTCATTAATCAAAGATAATTAAAGGGCACAAAATACGCCTTTTCCAAGCGCAGGGAGCCAACCAACCCAGCATGAAGCCATCACGGGGACTCCGAGCATCATTCCCACCGCGAACGTGATTCCCCCGGAGCGGCGCCCAGGCAGTAGCTTTGCTTGTTCCCAGCAGCTCCGCTCAAGCTGTCTTCCTGACATGTGTTAGGCTGTATGTCTGCCACGCAGGAAATAGGGTTTGAAGCTCACAGCCAGGAGCAAAAGCTGAGATTGAGGCTTTAATGAAGCTGGGATTGAGTGGCTAGGGTGGTTCAGTGAAGCAGTAAATGCAAACACATTATCACCTGAGAACTTGCTCCAATTTCACACCAATTAACTAGGAATGAGAGAGGAGGGCTGGGGCTGGCTGCAGAGATGGTTGATAATCCTGTGAATGGGCAGAAATGGCTCATAGGAGCAGTGCTTGTGCCAAAAGGAGTTTGTTAGATAACGCCAGTCCCGGCAATTTTGTCTTGGGAAGAGAGCATGTCATTACTGGAGCTGCTTTTATTAGCAAATATTAAAAACATTTGCAGAAATACAGATGCCCGTGAGGGAAGTAGGGGTGGAAAGTAATAATGCAATAGCTGGTTGTTTTATTTCACTGCCAATGCATCATATCACAGGGGGAGGGAAGGGGCAAGGGGAGAGGGAGAAGAGGGCTGGAATGTGAGGAACTGCTGGTGCAAAGCCAGAAGCTCATGGAGGGGAATATCCCTTCCTCAAAGAGCCCCTTGGGATGCTCATCTCTGGGTATGGGGTGGGTTTGACATATAGTCCACTGCCTGCAGATGTGCATATGAAGTCCACAATGGGGGCAAGAATACATCCCCATAACTCACCTCGGCAGAAGCAATGAGGACCCATCCATCCCCTTCATCTGCACCCAGGAGCCATCTCGCCCTCACTGCATTTTCATTTAAGCTATTTCCCTTTTTTTCTGCTGGGATCATTTCCAGGTTAGGAGTTAGGGTGGAAAAGGATCAGTAATTTAGGAGAAGCGCTATTAAATGGGTTTCTATGGGTTAGATACTAAACTAAATCCTACCTTCAGTGTGTTGGGCCTCACATTACCCCTTCATTAACTGCTGGTTTCGATGTATGTGAGTGACCAGCCTGGTCCTGCAAACCACACCGGCCATGAGACATTCTGCAGGTTGAACTAGAGCAACTTCTTGTGTTCAGATGAAATCTTGTCTTCATTTTAAAATGCATCAGTGACAAAGAGATTACTACAAATGCAAGGACAAGGACACCTTGCAGGGTTTCATGGTGAGATACTGGGCTGGGCTTGAGAAAAAGTGGGATTTAGAGGTTGTTTTCTCACTTGTATTTGAGAGATGGGAAGTTTCCCATGTCCTGCTGGAGAAGGTGCCAGGACAAGGCAGATAGTGCTCCTCATCCTTTTGAGCACATAGTCAGATGGATGCACATCATGCACCACCATTGCTGCTCAACTACCAGGCTCATCCCATTCATCAGAGGGATGTGAATGAACCATTCATGAGCAACAGCACCTTAAACCATGGCAAAGCAGCAGCCTGGCTAGCAAAACACAGTGATGCCCTTGGGCATGTGAGTCTATATGGATTGGCTTGGGTGCTCTGAGGGGTGTCAGTGGCCTGGCAGCACCCGGGAAGTCATATTATCCCTGAGAACCAGTCTATCCTGCTTCCTGGTGGGGAGCTCCAACAAAATAATTGAAAGGAAGCTGCATACAGGGGAAAAGTGCTCCTCTCATTCAATACTGAATTACTCCAGGCTACAGCAGAGTCTGAGACATCTCCCTTTAAAATCAGCAGGATGTTTCCTCTGGCAATGGAGGATGGATAATGGCCAGTGATGGACAAGGACAAACCACAGTATCCTAAAGAAACCCCAACTATGGTCCACCTCACTAACAGCCAAGGAGAGTGCTGGGGCTGGGTGAAGTTGATGCCTCATTTCTGGGCAAGGGGTGCTCCTTGCCCCTCTGTGAGTCTGATTTTGGTGTCCTGCTTGCTTCAGGTGTACATCCCCTTCTGAATGGGCTTGCAAAGGAGGAAAAAGCTGTGGATTAAATGAGCAAGAGTCAGTATCTACTGAGGCGGGTGCTGGGGGATGCTCTCCCAGTGGGATGCAGGAGGTCTGTTTGCTCCAGTTGTTCAGCCATGGGGAGCAGAGTGCTGTGGTCCTTCCTCCTTGTGGTGTGCAAACTGCTCTCCCAAGGGGAAAAACCACTACTAAGAGGCAAATCTCCCATGTGTACCATACACAACAGTGCGCCCAAGCCCCGGTGCAAATCCACAGGGCTCTTCCTGGCTGCTCTCTCCAGCCTGTAATTATCTTAAAGGCAACAATTAAAACTATTGAAAGGCATGTGATGGGTTTAGGGAGCATAGCCTGGTTAATCCCCACAAGCATCCTACAGGAGCGGAAGTGAAGAGATCCCAGGGGCTGGATGCTGGGCAGGTAGGGACCAGATGGATCTGCAGAAGTCCAAGCTTGCTGTGAGGAAGTGGCAGCATCCTGGTCCACGGAGAGTGTTGGACCACAGGAGATGCTCATAGGCAGCACATAGGCTGGTGCCAAGGGCTGGGTGGGCTGTGGGAGGGTTCCCCTGGTCCTCACCCCATCTTGATGCTCCTCAGGGTCATGCAGAGTCAGCAAAAGAGAAGGCCCATCCTCAAAAGCTACTCTTGCTTAAAGCCCTGATTGTAAACATCAATGGCAAAAGCATCATCCTCCTGTTTCCATGTTGGTCCAGCACTGTGAGTCCTGCTCTATTCCATATGTCAGATACCAAAAGAATGCTGTCTGCATACACTGCCCCTTCTGCCTTCCCCATCCTTTCCTGCAGCATCCCACTGTTGTATCATAGTAGTATGCAAAAGGTGCAAACATCCACCCTGCTCTCTGCTCAAGAAGTCCCAAAACAAGAGCAAGTAGATAAATAGCAAAGAATTGCATCAAAATCACTGTCCTAATGTTCTCATCACTTATTACCTTTTTTTTTTCCCCAGAAATAGTTATTTTTGCTGTTTTTCTGATAACATCACATTATATGTGATTTTCCACCCAGCTTTCTTTAAGAAGCAGTTTCTAACCTGCCCTAAAAATGCTGAAAAACTTTGGGAGCCCCCAAAGTGGGAAATTAAAGAGCAAAAAAGAGAACACAAACTCTTTGTTCTCAGTATCTCATGATCTTAAAGTGCTCGGGGTGATCTCAGGGGTGTCAGGACAAGGACAGAGCCACACAGGGCAGCCACTGGCTCTCCCATTTCTTAGCAAGGCAACACTTCCCCTTTGCCTTATATCAGTTTGGGTTTTTTGTTTTTTTTTTTTCTCTATGGTGTTTTAAATATTTTTAAAATTTCCAAAATCTCTAAATGTCTTTCCCAAAACTCAAACACAATTTTAACTATTTGGTCAAAAAAATATTAGATTTGGCTTCAAAATATCCTCCTTTTTTAAGCTTAAAATAGTTTTTAAAGTTTCTGCTCCAAATCAGCTCATTTTTTGGTGGAACAGATTTTTTTTTATAATCCAAAGAAATTCAAATTCATTTTCAACTCAATATTTAATTTTTGAATGCAAGCTTTGTTTTTTTCCTTTTATTTCCCCCTTTTCCCTTCTCATTTGTCTCCCCCATTTCTGAAATACAAATAACAGGAATAACCTCTTCTGAGCTAATTCTGCTGCTGCTAACATCAACAGCCCCAAGGATGCTCAGGGCCCTGTGCTTACTTCACCACGGAAGGAGCCTGCAGAGAGTCCAGGACACTATTCCCTGTTCCCCATTCCCTGTGGGTACCCATTGGGCTGCACCAAAACCACAGGACAGGCCCAGACATGGGACTGGGAGGACAGGAAAGGCCCATGGCAAATCCAGCCTTGAGCTATCAAGGAGCCTCAGGGATCATCAAGGAGCCTCAGGGATCATCAAGGTGAAGCAGCATCACTCAGGGTGCCTTAAGGGCTGCATTGCCCCAAATGGAGGACCTGTTGCAGGCAGGCAATGTGTCTTATATTCTGCATATATTTATTACATGTATTCTACAGATCCCAGGTTATAAAATACACAAATGCATCCTTAAATCTTTCCATTCAAAATAAGACATATGTGTAGGTGCTGAACATGGTCCCCTCTGTCTTTGCCATGGTGAAGCTCTTCATTGTTGCTGTCTATTTGACAGGCTGATGTGTGGATTTGGGGTGACCAGCAGGAGCTGGCTGTTTCCCCTACACCTCTTCTTATGCTCTCTGGGCTCCCTGCAGTGACTGCAAGACACAAACGTGTCTCTCATGGTCCAGCTCTGAAATGGGCATCCTTCAAGAGAGCTGCATCTTCCCCCACCACTCTTATAAGTTGTACAGCAGCCAGCCAGTGTCTCTTCATGTATTTATTGATTAGAAGGAGCACTGTAGGTAAGTGAAGCCCTGCTGCCTTTGAGGGCAGGAATAACATTGGGTATAGGTGTCATTCAGCAGTGCAGGCATATAATAAATTTCATTTGGGGTTGTTTTCCATCACGTGAGCATCTGACTTCTTTATTTGCATAGGGGGCTTTAGTGCTGAGTTTCTATTTGAAACCAGAGTGAAGAGAGGACAGCAAGGTTGGTGGGAGCTCAGGTCTACCCAGGAAGCGCATCCCACCCTAGGGTACCGATACTGACCACAGGAGCAGCATGGGGATGGGGATTTACAGCGATGTATGTTTTTTCACAGCAAGGGTGAGAAAAACTGAGGATACCAGGAAGCAAGTGAGAGGGATGGACTCCTATCTATCTCCAGATCTTCAGACTGAGGTGTTCATAAGCCAACAAGTTGCTGGGCTCGATGAACATGGCAAAGTGATGTTCAACAGCCTGTGTCACACGGGAGATCAAACAAAATGATCTCCTCTGCCTTTCAAATGTGTGAAGCTGGAAGGACTTAAGGGCATACAAACTTACTTTGATTGCAGGGCTGGGATCTTGGAAGTCACATTCCTTTAATTTCCTTTAGCTGGTTCCTTTCCCCAGGAAGGCCATGCACAGAGAGGTGAGTTTCCAATGGAAACTGGTTTTGCTTCATTTTCCACTTCTCTCCTGTTACAAGGAAAGGAGTGCAGAGCTCCGGAGGCCTGCCTGCCTCTTTCTATGCAGACAGAAAGGGCTGGGTGTCTGTGTTTAATTACAGCCTGAAAGAACTGCATTTAAAAGACAACAGCAAGCTATTTAATTAATACTTATCATTAGCACACATAGGAATGCCCAGCAGCAAATTGCAACAACAAAGCAAGTCCTGGGTTTTTTTTTTTCCCTTGCACTTGGGATAAATTAATTTAAAGAAAAAAGAGCAAACAGATGATTTACACCAGATTTAAGATGACTTTATATGGAGCGAGAGCATCGGGGTAGCAGGTATTACCCTAGGAGAGCAGAGATCTATAAGAGCAGGCTTTTCAATCTCCAGCTCTCCTGCCCAAGAAGCTTATCTTCATCTATCCATCTATCTTTCTATCTCGGCATTTACACTGGGCTCATCCCCATGTCTGAGCGCCTACTTGTCTTCATACCTGTCCATAAATTACACAGTACCCCCAAGGCATTATAAATAATAATTCAACTCCCAAACCTCCTGTTTAAAACACTGTTTTAAAGCATTGGCTTATAATTCACCGTGTTACGGACTTCTCTTTCCCATAAAGGTAAGGCTGGAGCAGAAGGATGTGACACCTCGGCCAGTGGAGTAAATGCCCCCAAATCAGTTCTTTAGGTTGGAGGGCTGGGGTGGGTGGAAGTTGGAAGATGGGGATGGACATCATGGCAAAACATGGGGGAAGGCTGGACTGTTCTGCTCATGGGAAATAGCATCCTCATCCATAGGATTGGGGATTTCTACATCCCTCTGGATTTTAGCTCAGCCAGTGATGCAGCCAGACAGCCATGTCCCCCTTTAATAATAGCACTCTTAATGGCACTATTAATGGTTGGGGTGATAAACCACATCAAGGTTGTGCTGCTGATGTCTCCAAGGGGTGCAGTGCTGGAAGGTGGTCACTGGCCCATGGGCATCACTGTCTCCTGGATCATGTGGGTTGGATCTGCCTGGGGTGAGGGCCCTGAAATTGGACTTTTTGCTGGAGAAACGCCTGAGCAGGGGTGTATGAGATGAATTATTTCACAAGTCTGTCGCAGGTTTGTGATCGGTTCTGGAAGGTGTAGGGCTAATACATCATTAACCTGGGGCACGTCAAGCTGACAGGGCCACAGACACCCATCAAAGTGCCAGGTGAGGAGGTACCGCCTTTCTGCATGGTTCTCCTTTCCCCGTTTTCCATCTTTGCATCAAACAAAGCAGTTTGTCTCAGCTGGAGACCTGAGGAGGAGCAAGAAGAGCCCTGAGCACCTCAGGCCTGCAACGTAAGAAGGATGTGGAGCTGTTGGAGTGAGTCCAGAGGAGGCTGAGATGATGCTCAAAGGGCTGGAGCAGCTCTGCTCTGGAGACAGACTGAGAGGGCTGGAGTTGTTCAGCCTGGAGAAGAGAAGGCTCCTGAAGGGGAGACCTTAGAGCAGCTCCAGTGCCTAAAGGGGCTGCAGGAAACCTGGAGAGGGGCTTGGGACAAGGGCCTGTAGGGACAGGCCAAGGGGAATGGCTTGAACCTGCCCGAGGGGAGACTGAGCTGAGCTCTTAGGCAGAAGCTCTTCCCTGTGAGGGTGCTGAGGCGCTGGCACAGGGTGCCCAGAGAAGCTGTGGCTGCCCCATCCCTGGCAGAGTTCAAGGCCAGGTTGGACACAGGGGCTTGGATCAAGCTGCTCCAGCGGAAGGGATCCTTGCCCGTGGCAGGGGTTGATCTGGGTGAACCATTCCCATGCCCATCCCGGAGCACCCAGGCTGCCACGCGTGGCCGTGCATTGCCCTCTGCGGGAGCAGGGCTGCCCTGCAAGCCGAGCCTGTCTGTGCTGCCTCTGCCCCCGCTCCAGGCATGGAACAGGCTTTTCCTGCTGCTCTTCTGCCCCAGCAGTCACAGAGAGAGCTTTTGTAGCGTCCTGCCCAGAGAACATCTGGTTTGGAGAAGCAGCACATTCACTCCTTAAGGATAGCTGAGAATTAAACCCCTTTTCACTTTATATGGGCGTCATCTGCAGTAAATTGGACCCTTTGCCCATCCTACTGCTTCAGGGCACTGGGATGGGAGAGCGGGAGTTACTCACTATGCTTTCTGCTTGCAAAACACAGCAGGGCTCTGGTGGGCTGCAGGTCCAGCACTCATACCCCATCCTTCCCAGTGCTTCCCAGCCAGGGGGTCTGGGTCTGGCCCCTCACCACCCCTTTCTACTCTGGTCCCAGCCAGCAAGCCGGATTTGCAACCTCTCACTTGGATGCAGAGCTGGGTGCAATTTCAAGCCTCTCCCCCTTCATAGGGTGTCTAAAGCTATGATTAAGAGCTAAATTACAACTGGGCAGCCATCCCTGACCGAGAACCGCAAGGTCTGGGGAGGCAGCTGTTAAAGATAATTGAGTCCAATGAGTATAATGTGTGCATCAACCAAAAGGGCGGCCCTTGGGGGGGGTTATATGGGATCAGGGGTTTTCTTATGGGCACCACCACTGACTTCCTGCACTGCTCCCAGTGCAAAGCTATCCTTTGGGATGAGGTTATTCCTGAGGATGAGGCTGTGCTGCTGCTTAAATGTGTTTTGCTGCGTGGTCTGTCTCTTGAAACGAGGCAAACAATGGCCTTGTGCAGCATCAGACCACAGACATCACCAGCATTTTCTTCCCAACTGCTCAACCCATGCTGATAGCATTCAAAACATCCAGCATCCAAGTGCCGTCGGTTTTCACATCACTTCCAACTCAGCTGTTCCCATCATCCCTGTTAATCGTGATGGAGCCACCTTGGAGGAGGCACAGGACCCTCCTCTCCTGCAGGGTTTTGATGGGATGGAAGGAGGTGGTGTGGGGCCACTGCACTTGGGGGAACTGAGGAAAAGGCTTCTGAGGTGCCAGCAAGGTGGCTGGGAGCCCAGGCAAAGCTTCCCACTCTTCCCGCACATTCTGCAGCATCCCATGCTGATTCACCTAGCATTTACCCTGCTGAATGCCACTAAACCTTCAAATTAATCCTCCCATCACAGGACTTCCTTTGATGTCAAAGGGGGAATTTTATTTGATGGCAAAGGGGGATTTTTTCCCCCCTAATTATTCCTTTTTTAAATTCCCCCCTTTTTAGGCACAAGAGATCCTTGCCAGATTCATGACTTGTGGAGGCAGCTCCCACACAAGGTATTTATATATTTATATGTATATGATGCAAACGTGGTACTGAAAGACCTGATGTTTCAGGCAGAAGATAAGGGGAATTTCCCATTTCCTTTTTGTTTCAGTGGAAACTGCCCAGGAAGAGTCTGCAGCAGAATTAGGACCAAAAGGTGCCAGATATGGCACTGGGAAGTAACTCTAATATAAACACGTTCAGGGAAAACATCTTGTATTTAAGACTGAGCAAGTATTGATGCCTGGGAATGATTCCTGCCACTACTTAAATTACAGTGATGGATAAAACAGATCCACTCCAATTCTGCATGCATTTCCTACTGAGCATCCCTGGTGCTGCTGGGATTGCTGGGCTTGAACATCCCAGCATGGCTGGGATCACTGGATAACGCTCAAGAAGCTGCCAACTGTGGGTAGCACTGAAGAAGCTTTCTGTAGTAGCCAGTAATGATGGAATAGGTGAGTTTATTCAGTTTCAGTCAGTTTTTATGAACTACTAGGACAAAGGGGATACAATTGCAGAGTTCTACTGAAAATGTTATGAAATCGTCTATATAAGCCAATAATTAAGTGTGTCCTTGCTAATAATTCATTGCATAGAGAGTGGGCTCCACTCAGCATAAAACATGGCTCTCTTGGGAATGGAAAATGAGCCCTATGAGGCATTGGCCTTGCCCTGTGTGATCCCCTGCCTGGTGATCTCCTGCTGTCCTGGGGGTCCCAACCGACTGCTCTGTGCCTCCCACCGCTTTGCTGCAGCTTCAATCCGCTCCCTGAGCGCCTGTGCCCAGTCCTGTCCCCGCTGCAGGGGGGTAGACCTGGTCTCCATCGCTGTTAGGGCAGTGATTTCAGGGGGGATCTGGGGAACCAGGCCGGCTTGGAGCAGGGCATCCTGGAACTTGACTGCGGAGGCTGGAGCTAAGCAACACCGGGGCACGCTGGAAGGGAAAGGAAAGCAAGAAAACGATGGATGTGAATGAGTCCTGAGCTGGAGATGCTGCAGGAGCGAGTGGTGCTTCTGCTCCCAGTGCTCCCAGTCACTGCTGTTCTTACCTGTCTGGGTGTGAGTAGTGATAGTGAGCAGCCACAGCAGAGTGAGGACACAGCTGGTAGTGATTCTCCTCCCAGCAGCGCCGCATGGCTCGCACGATGTCCTCATCTGAGGCTGAGCATGAGCGCAAGGTCTCAGAGAGCTGTGGACCCAAGGGAAATGGGGAGGTTGGCACAGGGCATCACCGTCCCAAGTGTTCCCCGTGGAGCTGGTGCTATGGGCACTCAGCAAAGCAGTCTTGAGGTGGGGATCCCCAGGGACCAAAGGAAAAGGGGGTGCTGCTGGAGCTGGGGGATGAGGCACTGCTGGAAATGACTGCATGGATGGGGTGCAAGCAGGGGCTTTCCATCCCCAGATGCTCAGAGCACAAACTGAGCTCCTCAGCTCTGCTTTCTGTTTACATGCTCGGAGGGAGTCTCTGAGGGCTTGTAAAACCCACCTCAGTTGATAGGCTCTTATTTCTTTTAATAATGCAGGTTTTTAGCATCTATTTTGCTGCTGCACAAGCAGGAGTGGGCACTGGGCAAAGCATGCTCAGGGTGAACAGTGTGTGTTGGATGGGAAGAGGCGGAGCTTTGTATCTGACCCAAAAAGCCTCTCGGTTTAAGTGGTTGGCTTTCATCTCTATTTCTGCTTTGTGCTTGTGCTCCCTTGTGCTATAACACTGAGGCTGAATTGCAGCACCAAACCCATCACTTAAACCAGGCGACTCTCAAACAGCACACTCAGTTTGTGCTGGCTCCTGCTGCATGATGCCTCAGTGCTGGCACTGCAGTGGCCAAGGACAGCGTGGTTTCATGTCTTACTTAAATAACTGTGGGTCTTTTTCATTAGTTTTTCAAACAAGAAAGATGTTTTTCTTTAGAAAATATAATTAAATGGGGTTTTTAACACCTGCACACATGTACATAGATAGAGAATTCTGCTCTGGTCTCACACTTAAATTTTTGGTTGGAAACTCTCTGCTATGATTTTTTTAATCCACGAAAGAGTTGAGAACAAGTGGTGGCAGTAAATCTCATACACACACATAGAGTGCTGCGTGAATCTAGAGTTTTTAGTCTAGAGAAGAGAAGACTGAGAGGGGATCCCATCAATGCAGATCAATAGTTCAAAGGAGGGTGTCAGGAGGATGGTGCCAGACTCTTTCCAGTGGTGCTCAGTGACAGGACGAGGGGTAATGGCCATAAACTAAAACACAACAACTTCCACCTCAACAAGAGGTGGACAGCAGGTCGAAGGAGGTGATCCTGCCCCTCTACTCTGCTCCTGTGAGACCTCACTTGGAGTACCGTGTGCAGTTCTGGTGTCCTCAACATGAAAAGGACATGGAACTGTTGGAACAAGTCCAGAGGAGGCCACGAGGATGATCAGGGGACTGGAGCACCTCCTGTATGAAGAACAACTGAGAAAGTTGGGGCTGTTCAGCCTGGAGAAGAGAAGGCTGCATGGAGACCTCATAGCAGCCTTCCCGTATCTGAAGGGGGCCTATAGGGATGCTGGGGAGGGACTCTTCATTAGGGACTGTAGTGATAGGACAAGGGGTAATGGGTTAAAACTTAAACAGGGGAAGTTTAGATTGGCTATAAGGAAGAAGTTCTTTACTGTAAGGGTGGTGAGGCACTGGAATGGGGTTGCCCAACAAAATAGTGAATGCTCCATCCCTGGCAGTGTTCAAGGCCAGGTTGGACGGAACCTTGGCTGGCATGGTTTAGTGTGAGGTGTTCCTGCCCATAGCAGTGGGGTTGGAACTGGATGATCTTAAGGTCCTTTCCAACCCAAACTGTTCCGTGATTCTATGAGGAAGAACTTCTTCATGTTGAGGGTGTCAGAGCGCTGGAACAGGCTGCCCAGGGGGTTGTGGAGTCCCCTTCTCCGAAGCCATCCCAATCCCTCCTGGACATGTTCCTGCATAACCCGCTCTGGGTGGCCCTGCCTTGGCAGAGGGGTTGGACTGGATGATCTCCAGGGTCATTTCCAACCCCAGTGAGGAACCAACCTTCCTGTGCAAATCCTCCGGCAGCTTCCGGCTGTTTGATGCGCTGAATTGCTCCATCAGTGTTTTTATCAGGCGGCTGTCGGAGCCTGAGAGCAGCCAGAGGACCCTCTCCACGTTGTAAGGCTCCTGGGACAGCAAGGCAAGAGGTGAGCAGTGGAATCCAAGCATTTGTCTCAATGGGAGAGCACCTGTGTGGATTCTCTGAAGTCTAATGAGGGTTGAGGTCCTGCTGATGCATTTGTCTTGGTGTAAGCTGCAGTGGGCTTTGCCTTTTAACCCCTGCACACTTACATCCCAAGGCAAGTCTTGGGGAACAGAATGTCTTTCAGACCTCTGACCTGTCAGAGCAGTCTGGCAGTGACCATCAGATTAAGACTAAAACTAATAAAGGGACTACTGATAAATCAAAGGAGTGACCACATCAGTGCAATCACTTTGAGGAACCCAGTCTAATAACACACCCTGTATCTGAGAACCTGAAATATCCAGCTGTTTACTCAATGCTGCAGCTCCCGTGTGACTTAATGAGGCACCCAACTCCCTGCAGGGCTGACCCATGATCTTTATGAACACACGAGGCACATATAGGGCCTGACTGGCCTGTATGGAGCAATGGGTGTTGCAACACTTCAACAAAACTCAGTGCAAGACCATACAAGAGGGTCCCAATTCACTGCTCGCTGCCTCATTCTTGCACGATCGCACGCACCAAGAAACATTCACCCAGGTGAATGTTCACCTTGGCCAGGATACCTTGTAAGGATAGACAGGACAAGGGGTACCAATACCAAGTCCCCATCACATCTCCTGGTCTTGGTTCAGTTCTTTACACCTCTTAGCAGCTGGCAATGCCTATGACCTTTTGTCTCTTCATCCTGACCTACCTTAGCGAGTCATCAGGACTTACTCAGCCTTATCTGGATGGCTTATGGCCCCAGTCCTGCTCTTCATCTTCCCACCATCATCTCCCAGAGCCTCCAGCCTGTAATCTTCAGTCTAGTCTGGCTGAGCCCTTTGCTGCAGGCTGTCCCCTGGTTTAGGCTGTCCTGAGAAGCTACGTGTCAGAGTGCTTGGACTCCAATGAACTGCTACTGAAGGTGCCTCCAGCACCCTCCTGACACCCTTCCTCCCATCCTTCCTTCTGCTGCTCCCACATCCAGACCTGTCCCTTTCCCCTCCGTTCATACCAGCCTTATGGTTTCCACTGCAGAGCATTACATAGACATAGACACCAGTAAGTTGAACTGGGCCAGGACACTGCCATTTAAGTCATGAACCAGCTCTCTGGTCTGATTTTGTCCTACGCCCCTGGAGTTGCCTAGGAGAGCACTGGGGCCCCGTCTGGAGGGCAGGTCATAGTGGGGACTGTTCCCAAGAAATGTTTTGGCATGTACATGTAAGCTGTGTGGCACCTTCTGACCTCAAGGCCAGAGAATAGCCCTTGGTTAGTTTAAAGTAACACAAAGAAACAGCATCTGCTGTGATTCCCCTGGGATAGCTCCTCCCGAGGCTCATTCACACTGGACTCTCTGCTTCACCTTCAGCTCTTCAGCTAGTGTCTAATCAGAAAGTTTTCTCTGCTTTAGCTTAGTCTGCAGAAGAGGCAACCTAAAGAGGTTGTGCGCTCTCCATCCTTGAAGGTTTCCAACACCCAACTGGCCAAAGCCCTGAGCAACCCAGCCTGACCTCAGGCCTGACCCTGCTTTGAGCAGGTCCCAACTAGAAATGCCCTGAATTCCAACATGAATGAACTGTTGAACTGTGGATGCTTCAGGTGTGAGCTGAACCATGATGGGTGGAGAGGGATGTGCAGATGGGTCCACCCATCCAGCTCCTCAGGAAGCTCTGGGCATCACCCCACTCAGCTGCCTTCCCTCATGATCCCAAAGTCTGGCATATGGGTAGTGCCTCAGGGACATGGGTCGAGAGGAGCCCAGCTACCCTTTGAGCTTTGAAGAGCTCCACAAATCCATGCCTCAGGAGGAAAGTCGAGCTACAGACCACAACTGGTGGTAGGGGCGTAATGACTTATTGACTGCAAAGCATGGCAGCTCCTCCAGGCTCCCAGGGTGTTTGAACAGCTCTTGGAAAACCCAGGCAGCTTAAGGCCACAGTGATACAACACCAAGTCTTTCACACTTTGATCACTTGTTTGGAAGCAGACCCAACCCCTTTGGATCACAGGGTAGGTATGAAAAGGGAGGTATTTGCTTCCAGGTGTTTGGTTTCTGTACCTCCATGACTTTTCATTTCTGAGGCCTTTGCCTGCCTGCTCAGACTTGTTTTGCATAGAGGAGGCACTTCTAGGCTTCCTTACCTTCTTCCTGGTCTCAACCTTTCAGAAGCATCATCAAAGCCCTTGAGACACAATGGGATTTACAGCTTTCCAAGTGCTACATTCTGAGGAAACATCCCTCTCTTGCTAGCCTTGCACCAATGAAACCCCAGAGCCAGCATTCCAGAATGAAGATGACAAAGTCAAGCACTGAGAAGTGAGGAAGAAGGCATTTGATCAACCTCAGCTCAGCAGTCCACAGCATAAAAGCTCGTATGAGTCACACCTCTTCATGCATCACTGAGAGGCATCGCCAGTGGCAGAATTCTGCTCTCATAAACCAGGTAGAACAAAGTACAAGGGGAAAAACATACCATATTGGGTATTTTCCCATTTTGGCCAGTTCATTCCCTACCTGAATATCCATGGCTGATGCTAAGGTAGGCTTCACGCTCTCTGACAGTGAGAAATCTCCATGTTGGACAGTCCTGTGAATGATGTCATTGCTGTTCACCACAGCAACAAGGAGAACCGGGAGACCCATTTTCTGGGCAATGCATCCAGCTTGGGGAAAAAGAAGCAAAAACAAACACTTGATGAAGAAACATTCAAAGCAAAGAAGTCATTGTATAGATTCATCGAGCATATCAGATGCAAATGGCATTCCCTAGTGCAGAGGGTTGGAACTGGATGATCTTAAGGTCCTTTCCAACCCAAACTATTCCATGATTCTATGACTCTGAGATATCTGGTTTTAATGTTTTGGTAGAGCACCAGATTACAAAGCCCAGGGGTGCAATGCTTCACCTGCCATTGAATACTGACCCTTGGGCATCTCCACCTTTGAAGGTGGATGGAAAGAGGACTTAGAGGTCAGGCAGTTGCTGTTCAAACAAGAGAGATGAAGCTTTTGGGCTCTTGCATCTTACTAATGCTGCCTCAGATGGGCAGCCTGGAAGCGCAATGAATGCACCTGAGTGCATCAAATCTCTTATTGCTCTCATAAGACACCTGCAGGTCTATTTTCTAGGGTGAGGTGTCCCTGCCCATGGCAGGAGGGTTGGAACTGGCTGATCTTAAGATCCTTTCCAACCCAAACCATTCTGTGATTCTATGATTTTGGGATTGAGGCAATCAAGGACTCACATTTAGAAGGCCAGATTACACAATAAAGAGTGGTTCTCTTGACCATACTCTATGCAAACCAGAGCAGGAACAGGCAGGACTCCACACAAAACAGAGCTGCAGTATTTTCCCTGTTTTCTGGATCAGACACATTCTGTCCTTTTCCAATGTGCCCATCTTCAAGATAGCTACAGTCATCAAAGGGTGGTGTGGCTTCTTCTGCACCTTCCAAATCCTCAGTGACCCCTGAATGACTAATAACCATCCATGAGTAATAAAATAGAAGTGGTGCTGAAGAAACCCTACCAGAGAGTGGGTGTTTTAATAAACAGCAACACACAGCATCTGCAATGTGCTTTTAGTCCATAGGTCAAGCACTCTCCTCCTTATCTAACCTATCTTTTTCCCTCTTCACCTGTGATATTTCCTCCTCCTCCTGTTGGCACAACAATTTCCACCACTGGCAGCGGGGTGGTATCCAGGGATGGGGCGCATTGGAAGTAAGCATAGAAGTGGTGAGCAATCTGCACCATGATCCTGGACCAATTGACTGAATTCAAGCTCATCAGATTGTATTTTCGGGCAAAATCAACATCGGCGAACAGTTCCTTGATGGGCACATCAATTTCATCGCTGTTCCCATGAGCTGGCAAAGGGAGAAAGGGAAGATTAGATCTGCCAACACCAGTGCATCAGGCACAAGGTATTTATGCTCAGAAATGGGGTCAGTCTCAAGCCTTGGTGTGTGCTGCAGCTAAGGATGTCCTGAGGTGCTCCCCTGCCTTGGGAGCCAAGGGTTGAGCCATCCACTGCAGGGATGCTGCATGGTTTCTGCAGACATTGCACTCTAGGCTCTTGCCTATCTCAAGTATGTGTTAGCCAGGAAGGCAAATACCTGCATCCCCTATGAGATGACAAGGTGAGACCTGGCTGAGCAGAGGCATCCATGGGACAGCAAAGAGCCCAGAGGTAATTCCTAACCATGGGGACAGCATGGTGGTAAGGGATGAGCCACCGTGAAGATGAGGGGCGGGAGAAGGGGTGACCTTCAATCCTTTTAGTACCAAGAAATGGTCCTAATTCCGTGCAGCTAAACACCAATCACCTGCATGGAAGCAGCCCTGACCTATGGCCAGGAGAAAAGGAAGCATTAAACCACTTGGTGCTCAAGCTGGGGACATATGCTATAGGCTCCAGTTAGCCAGATGTTTGGGCATAGTGACCATGGTGGCAATGACTCGGATGGCTGCAGCTACTAAAGCTGCAACCCCCTGAGACTTCTAGAGTCATGGTTTTGACCCAGAAGAGCCATAAAGTGGACAGTCCAACAGCAACACCAACCAGCAAAGACGTGGACGTTGTCTTCAATGACGGTGGTCATCTGAAGCTCTTGTATCTGGGTGCACAACCCCTTGGGCAGCAGAACAAAGATGTCCATGTTCTTCTGCCCTCTCACGCTCTCGATGGCTGAGCTCCCGGTGTCCCCTGAAGTCCCTGTTTGGAGTGAGGGAGAACCAAGGAGAGCAACAAGCATTGATGTGTCAGTCAAACCTGCATCACTGCACTTGAAGAATAAGATGCAGAGATGTTCCAAGAGATGCTTTTGGCTGGAGCAGCCACCCTGCCATTGCCCAGAGATCATTCACCGGCCACCTATGAGGCAACACCACAGAGGGCTTCTATGGGGAGGGTCATGGGATGATGGCAATCAAGGTAAAGACCTCTCCTACACAAAGAGGCATACTCACCCACCACAACAGTGACGTGCTTCTGCCTCTTCTCCAAGAAGTACTGTAAAAGCTGCCCTGTACAGGACAAGGACAGGTCCTTAAATGCGTAAGTAACCCCGTGCCAGAGCTCCAAAACGTTCAGCCCATCTTTCAGCCTGGATAGATGGACGATATCCTTGTGTCTGAACCTGCTGAAGGCCCTGTCGACCAGGTCTAGAGGGAAGATGGTTAAAGGAGCTGTTAGATTGGGTAGAGGAGCGTTTCTCTGACCCATGCCTTCCTGCACTGTTCACACATAACCAAAGACTCTCAGTTGCTGGAGAGGTGCTAGATACCCAACAACTTATTCCTAGCTATTGGGAGTAAACCAGTCCAGGTTCATTGTGCTGGACAGCTCTATACAAGTAACCCCAGCCGCTGCTTGACACAATCAGAGCAAGCTGTGTTACTGTATAAAACACAGGAAACCAGGATTTGCCATAAGGAGCTATTGCAGCAGAGGTTGTAGCTGCCCTCTGGTGCAGCGATAGCTGTTAAATGCTAAAAACACTAAAAAATCAGTCTCAATGAGAGTGTGGAACAGCAGAAAGCCCTGGTGGAGGGCAGGTCTGGAGCACCCAGCAGCAAGCAGGGTCGCAGCATCAGCTATCACTGTTGTAGTCACCAGAATCCCTATTTGCACAGAGAGGACACCTTTCCCAGAAGGCAGCAATTCCCAGCAAGGGGAGATTCTCCTCCCAGACAGAGAACAAGGTACAGAAAGCAGCAGGGAGTGATGCAGCAGGCTCCATCCTCTAGCGGCTGTGAAGAGGATGGAGCGAAGGCGGGCAATGCATTGAACACCCCAAACCCCTCCTGCACAGCCCTGCGAGCAGCCGGTTGAGGCTCACCACTGAGTGTGCTCCGTGGGACCAGGTCAGCAGTGATGAAGAGGGAGCACAGCTCCTTCACCAGCTCCGGGTAGGAGAGGCTGCTCCAGCTCCGCAGGGTGTCCCGATCCAGCAAGGGGATGTGCTTGGGCATGAAGAGGCCCCCATCGGATGCGAAGCCGGAGAAGAGGGTCCTCTCGAAGTCGACAGTCCCTGCGCCTCCCCGTGTGCTTATGTACTCCATGGTGGTGCTGCGGAGACACTGCAATCACTGCCAGGGCCCTGAGCACCCCTAACTGGGAGCAGTCCCGCATCCCATCCTATGGGATGCTGTGAGGTGACCCTGCCCGTGGCAGGGGGGTGGAACTGGATGGTCCTTTCCATCCCAAACCATCCTATGGCTCTATACAACTTCCCATGTGGACAGACAGATATCCTCAGGGAAACCAAGAAGCCATAGGTTGCTGGGGCAGCCGGGGCTGGCAGAGGACACACATCGTTTTGCAGGCAGTGGAAACGCTGCCTGAGATTTGCACGGAGCCTCCTCATCCCGCTTTCCCTGCGGCGTTCCCACCGTGCCCCGGACACACTTCCCGGCTTAGGGCAAAGCCCTGATGGCGCTCAAGTCGCTGTGCAAGGACGTCATGTCCCCTGCAGGCTGCTTGCAAAACCTGGAGCTTTAAAAGGAGGCAAATAAAGGGAAGGGAATAACTTGGGGTTTTGAGACCGCATTTTGCCAAAGGGGTTAAACTAAAGATGGGATTTAACACAGTGCAGGAAGGCCCGAGCTAACCCCCCTGGATTCATGCAAACCCCACTGAGCAGCCTCCGGCGCTGCCCCTAGAAGCCCCCTTTAACCCCATGATCTCCATACCTATTCCCACCTCGGACACTCAAGCAGCCCCTCGGCACGGCCGCAGCCGTCCTGACCCCAACCCAGAGGCAGGAAAGCAGCCGAGAAACTCACCCCCAGCGCTTGTAACCGGGCACCCTTTGTACCCGTGCGCACGGGAAGCTTCCCCCCCGTTGCAACAAGTCAGTGTTCCCCTGGGCGCGCTCGGTCCTCCTGCTCCACGTCTGGGAATGGGAGTGTGTGGGGGAGATGGAGCTGAGCTGCTCCTGGTGTGGCCGGGCAGGAGGCACAGGCGGCAGCAGAGGGGAAGCTGGTTCAGTGTTAGGGGATAGGTTTTAACAGTGAGGGCGATCAAACAGGGCACGGGGAGCTTGTGGCCAGTGTGAGCCCGTTAGAGCGTGAAGCTCAGCTGGAGAAGCACCGAGATACCTGATTTAACCGTGAGGTTGGGTTTGAAGCTGAGATTGAACCTGGGTTTGGGTGGGAAACCTCCAGATGTCCCTTCCAACCAAAACCAGTCTGTATTCAGCTGAGACAGTGAGGCTGGGATGTGGTAACAGCTCTATCCCACCACTGGGGAAACTGAGGCACGGGACAAAGAGGGGGGATACACGGGGCTGCGTAAAAAACTCGGTTCTCCTTTGCAGGGAAGGGCTGTGCATCCCTTTTCTTACCTTTTAGCTTAATAAAGAAGTGGTGTTTGAAGGAGAAGGACCACAGGACTGGTGACTGCATGGACCCAGGGTGGAGGAAGGCAAGATGCTGAGGTACAAAGCATGGGTGATAACAGCCAGATGTGAGTCAGGAAGCCCACATCTGCAGTGAGGGATACATGACTCCCAAGGCAGCAAAGTCCAACCCAACACACAATCCTTCTTTTACTCCCATGAGTAACTGGAGCCTTGAGAAAAGTCTCTGGTGGAGAGTGCTCCAGACCTTTCCCTGGGCACTGATATGGAAACTGGCTTTTCTAAGCCCAGCATATCAAAAGCTTGCTCATTTTCTGACCACCTCTAAGAAATCAGCTAGAAATGGAGCTACTTACCTATACTTCTATGTATTCTATCTCCCTGCCGGCCCATATCTCCCCATTGCAGGGAGATCTCTGTGCTCAGTGTTTCTCATCACATTGCAAAGATGAAGCCTGAGCCACCCAGAGCTGCTGTAACCACAGGGTCTTCTCTGCACGCACAGCCCCCAGGTCCTCTTGGCACATTGGCATGTAGTGGGAAGCTGACCCTGTAACGGGGGTCCCTTCCCATTCCAGATGTGCATCCAAGTCCTTTCACAGGGCACTAGAAAGCACAGGCAGCAGAGCTGGACCTTGCTCCTCACAGATTATGTTTAGATCAATGGTGAAACCTCACCAGATCCATCCTTGGAGTCACCAAAAGCCTCCAGGGTCACTGGGCAATGTCCCCTTAGCTCCACATCATGCTCCATTGGCAGCTGACACAATACTCTTCAAGTAGCATCTCTAGAAAAGAAACAGTGAAATACAAGAAAATACTAAACAGCAACGAATAGAATCAACTAGAAATAAACTAAAAGCTGCAGGATCCAGCACTTTGCCTCCTCTAGCCTCTCCCATGACAGGCTGCCAAGGTGAAGTCAGGATCTTCTTCCCTTGCAGCAGTCTCTGCCCATGCAGAGGCAAAGCAGGCTTTGAACCCAGCTCCAATTTAGGCTCGAACAAGGAAGGGATCAAATCCATGGCGAAAGCTGCAGAAGCTGATGGTTTTTATTACTAATGTAATAATTTAATATCACCAATGAGCATCTGGTTACCTCCACAAGGGTTACACAGCACATCCCCCCTACTCCCATGACCATGAGACTTTATGCCTCTGGGTGTTCATTTACCATACATCTAACACTTTCAATGTGTACATTACCTGTGTGAGACGACTTCACTGATTCATCTAATGTATGTATTTATTCCATGTGAACAGCTTACAAGGAAACTTAGGAACCCTTTAACATTAGAACCCTGCGGGGTGCATATGGGAACCCTGCAGTAAGAAAGGGGGTTAAATCAGGTCGCTTGTTGCTTCCCATTGACAGAAGGAAATGGTAGCAGGGCTATTGCCCCAGCTTTATCTATGCCCTGGGCCTATCAGCACTGATAGCCCTTGCTAATGAGGTCATCGATTGGTGCTTTGATGCTAGGGATTGCTTATGTGGCAGCTATGGGTGAGTATAGAACACAGGGGGAGCATGTAGGACATGTACTGGGATGACAGCTATTCCCATGTTTAGCCCTGCAATTTCCATGCATTCAAGTTTAAAGGGCTACTGCTTTAATATTATCTGGATCTGTAAAAGGAAGGATGGGAACAGAGGCCCTGTGCTGCTGCTGCACACCAGCCTGTCAGGGCTCATCCACTGCAGCAACAGATCCAGAGCTGGGAAACGTAATAGCCTTTAATTAACCTGGTCTTACTCAATGCCTCCATACTCCTGCTGGGATTTGCACTTCCACTTTGGACCTTGTCTCTTCCTGAGCAGTTCTGAGTCTTTGGACTCACATGTCAGGAATCAGCTGTATCTGCAAACCCCGGCTAAGGCTGCTCTCAGACTTTGCCAGCTCTATTTGTTATACTGCACCAGTTTTCATCCCTCCAGGTGGAATTTCCTCAGCCTCTCCCTGCACAAAACGCATGGTAAGGACCAAGGAAGCAGAAGGGTGCATACAGCAGTGAGAAGCCTTTATTTCTGCACAGCTTACCCCCATATTTCAGGTCTCACCCAGAGCATTGCAGCGCTCAAAGGAGAGCACTGAAACACTCTGTGTTTGCTGAGCAGCCTTCTATCCTCTCCAGCAGTGGCCCCCTCTCTGTGTCCGAGGCACAAGCAGTGCATAGGGTTTGGGTTCCCTCTGCACACACCCAGCAGAGCATCCCCAGGGATGGGGCCAGAGAAGGGCACGGAGCTGGTGCAGGGCCTGGAGCACAAGTGTGATGGGGAAGGGCTGAGGGACCTGGGGGGCTCAGTCTGGAGAAGAGAAGGCTCAGGGGGGACCTGATGGCTCCCTCCAACTGCCTGACAGGAGGATGGAGCCAGGAGGGGCTGGGCTCTGCTCCCAAGGAACAAGGGATGGGACAAGAGGAACCGGCCTCAAGCTGCACCAGGGCAGGTTTAGATGGAGCTGAGGAACAATTCCTGCCCCAAAGGGTGCTCAGGCATTGGAACAGGCTGCCCAGGGCAGGGCTGCAGTCACCATCCCTGCGAGTGTTCACACACTGTGTAGATGAGACACTCAGTGCCATGGGGCAGTGGTGGCCTTGTCAGTGCTGGGAATGGTTGGACTGGAGGAGCTTAAAGGGCTTTTCCAACCTATTTGATTCTCTGATTCTATGGGGACCGCAGGCTCTGGCAGCGCCACCAGTGCATCCCCATGTCACTAGATGGCGGCAGCGCCTCGCATCCACCAAGCAATGCTGTCCTTCATCAGCCCCCCCCGTCCCCTCCCTCCCTCCAACTTCCCGGCCATGGATGCGCACCATCCATCCCATCGGGATTTCAGGCAACAGCCAGGAAACCCCTCTCCGAAGAGCCCCATTTGGGAGCCGAGGAAGAGGAGGACCAGGCAATGTGCTGCAGCAGGCAGCCAGGCTATGGAGCCGGGTGAACCAATGCAAAAGCTTGTCGGGGTGGGAAAGAGATTGCTTATGTTCACCCCATCTTCTCCTGGGGTTTATCGCCCCCCTTCCTGGAGGGTCTCTCATGCCCTGGGTGTCTCTAGAGCCTAATTCTATGGAGAGACTCAGAAAAGGGCACACGGAAAGATCCCAGGACAAGAATGCACCCAGTTCAGTACAAGAGCATCACATGAGCTCAATCAGCACAAAAACCTCCTCATATCTCCCTGTTCTGTCTCTGCCCATGAGTTGCCTGAAAACCATGCACAAACAAAAGCTTTCAGACCTATAAGGAAGCCAAGCAATGCCAGGCAGGTCCAGTAAGCAATAAGGATGTTTGGGGTTTTGCAATGCCGTTTACCACCCCATACAGACTGCTTCCAGTGGGAAGTGTGTTATGTTGTCTGAAAGAAAACACATAAGCTTGTCACAAGGGGTTGCTGAAGAAAATCTGTGTCTCCTGCCCTTTCATGCACAGAAGCATGAACTTTTACACTGAAAACAGAGAGATTCCAGGGACAAACTGTAGGGGTTTGGCCAGAAATCACAGTATTCCAGTTCTGCCTTTCTCAGGGGCAGACCCACACGGAGGTGAGGTTCAGAGATCTATAGCAGGAAGGGGGCTAAGGATGTCTGCATCTGCACAGGCAAACATGCACCCAGAATCATTTGTCTGATCCTCGTGTCAAGGAGCTATGGGGCAGAAATGTACAGTCATGGATGAATTAACATGCACAGAACCGCCCCTTGGTTACAGCGCATGTGGCTCTTTCCCCCTCTTTCTAGATCGGATGAAGTTATCAGTATCTCAGCTGACCTGAGATAGTTCTACGTGGGACAACACCTTTTCTCACCTGCAAACGTACACACACGCTTCTCCGCCTCCACTGGTGGTGATTTTGCAGGGCAAGGAGCTGCCAGCACATCAGCTGGGTTCAATGCTCCTTCCTCATCCCAAGGTGTTTCACAACAACCTCAAGGACATCCCTGTTGTGGTTTGGGACTTGGAGACCAAAGTGCAGGACACACTTGTAAAGGCAGAGCAGAACGGGAGCGCGAGGGTGGGATAGTGCAGTGTGAGGGCTCCTCTGTTAGGACATTGAAGACTCTGTTACCTGGAGCAGGTTGTGCAATCTGCTCCTTCTGCATAGAATCATAGAATAGTTTGGGTTGGAAAGGACCTCAAGATCATCAAGCTCCAACCCCCCTTGCCATGGGCAGGGACACCTCGCTCTAAACCATGTCACCCAAGGCCTCGTCCAACCTGGCCTTGAGCACTGCCAGGGATGGAGCATTCACAACCTCCCTGGGCAACCCATTCCAGTGCCTCACCACCCTAACAGGAAAGAATTTCCTCCTTATATCCAATCCTTATATCCAAAGTTTGCATTAAACATCAGGGATCAATTTTATCTCAACGTTTGCAATCCCATAGGATACGGGCTCTGTGCCCGCTCATTAGGGACCCAGTAAGGAAGAGGCTGTGGAGGCTAAGCAGTTACAGCTCAATCGCTTTATCACCTTCTCCAGGTGACTTTGGGAAAGTCAGTCAGTGTCTATGTGCTCCATTATACACAAAGCAGGGATACCCGTGCTCAGGGAGGTGCTTGAACTAAAGCAAACACAGCAGCAGCATCAAGTGGGTCACACACAATGGCAATCTAGACTTTGTCCACAGCTCTGGCCTTGCTGCCACTGTGTTTGTTTCCCATGGAGCATCCCCCTGGCCATGAACCTGCTGAAATCTCACACCTCATTCAACCTCAAAGCAGCGTCCTGCCTCTGCATTGCTCCTGTGCCGTTGCTTTCCCCAGCCAAGGAGCACCATCTGGTAGGGAAACTCTTGGGGGTTTTGTTTGGACTTTCCCTAATGTTTAAACACAAACTGTGGTTGAATATTTGGCTCAAAGAGAGAGGAACAGTGGTCTATGGCCCAGAGCATCCTCACATTCAGTCTGGAGTGGTGAACATAGAAGAGTGATGATCACCCCTGAGGCTCCACTGGGTATCATGGGTCTGGCACACCAAGTCAACAGCTTTGACAGTGATATTACATTAATGAGAAGCCATTTCAGGGAACAAGACATTCATACAGTGCGTGTGTGTGGTGAGATGGGTTGTGCATCAGGACTCATGTGCAAACAGCAGGGCACGCAGACGCACAGGCTCCTCCTCACGTCTGTATGGGCCTGAGAAGCTCTCCTTGACTAATTAACCACAATCTACTGGAGCAGTTATTAAGTGAGCTGCTGTGATTGATAAATGAAGCCTGGGGAGAGCACGGGCCAGCTGGAGAGGTGACAGCCAGGACTTGAGTTCATCTGGCCTCTTGGAGGCTGCTGCTCTTTGC
The DNA here is from genome assembly GCF_033783945.1 of Neopsephotus bourkii. Classification (NCBI taxonomy): domain Eukaryota; kingdom Metazoa; phylum Chordata; class Aves; order Psittaciformes; family Psittacidae; genus Neopsephotus; species Neopsephotus bourkii. Next base: position 819,943 of record NW_026901486.1, read on the forward strand.
ATCCCATCGTGCAAGTATACGCCAGGTCACATGAAGGTTTATGCGTATCCATGTACCTGGATCAAATGGAGACTTCTGCACTGCAGCCATATGGTGGGGTGAGATGAAACCCATTTGCATTGGTTAAATGTTCAATGCTGTGCTTTGTGGGGCTCTTCCAAACCTCCCTTTATTCAAGAACATTAACTGAAAATGGCTCCATTTCTTTCCCTGCCCTGGCTCAACCTGGTTCCATAAGCAATGAGCACCATTTCAGTTCCATAAGCTGGGCAGTGGCATGGAAGACATCATCCCACCAAAGCTTCAAGATGAGCACAACCCCTCTTAGGACTTGGGCAAAGCTCCATGTGCCTGGAAAGAGGCAACAGCACCACGGTGCATGTGTTTGGGGTAAGAACATAGCACAACCAGCAGCTTTATTCCTGCAATAGGACAAGACCCCATCAGTAAAGGCCAGCTCTTCTGCAGGCTCTGCTCCCCACATGGTCATTGGTAAGCAAAGCTAAGGCAGTGATAGATCTCGTGCTATCAGTGAAACCATTGCCTTGCCCTTGAAGAAGCAGTACTAATCCTTTGCTCCTTTTTGGAGCTTTGTAATCAGATGACAAGGGCTGGTTCCTCTGCTGGATTTCAGCATTCAAGGAAGGCTTTATCAAGCAGCAGCTCTCCATACAAGCGGCTGCTTTCGGCACTCTTATCAAGGCTCTGATAATGGAATATCTAATCTAAGTCAACATAAACTGGCGCTTGCATGTCTGCGGCTTGGAAGTTACAGCTTGGAGGCAGCCAGGAGATTGTGATTGCCATTTTAAACAGAGAAATAAAATGGGAAAGGTGCTGAATTTCATCTCAGTGCTGTCTTGGTAATGCAGCACAGTGAAAACACGGTTAAACCAAGATGATCAGGGGGATCGCAGCATCAGCACCATCTTTCCCCATCCCACCCAACCTTTCCAAGCAATGCCATCGCTTGGTCTGCTGAAGAAACCTTTGTTCCTCCAGGCTGAAAATAATCTGACCAAAGATGTGAACCCTGGGCAGGAGACCAAGTTCCCAGGTACAAGTACAGCAGGATAGGGATGAACCAAGCAATGATATTGGTTTAGACAGAAGGAAGTCCACCTGGGGATCTGTGATTGGCAAGGATGTGACCAAGCTCTTAAAATAACTGGATAGGGGTTCTGGTTCAGCTGGATCCGTATTAGGGAAATCCATGACTGAGTCAGCAAAAGCCCTGGCTTGTAGCCCATCACATTTGGCTAAGAATATCCTAGTGTAGAGCCCTGCCTCAGCTTCCGAAGCACTAACATGAAATCAAAGGCTTCTCAAAGTCTGGGAAGTCACTGGTGGAACACCTTTCACTATACCAGCTTGTTCCAAGCCCCGTCCAACCTGGCCTTGAACACTTCCAGCCATTGGCCAAGTCCTTTTCATAGTTCAGAACATAAGAGTTCTACTTCAACCTGGAGGATGCGGAGAAGGATTTTTGCTGCAGGAGCCCTGAGACTCAAAATCCTGTTCCCCAACGCAACAGCCAAGTTGTCAGGAAGCAGTGCATGCAGGAGGGTGGTTTCCCAGTGCGCTGGCAGACACTGAGTGCAAGTGGGAGCCAGGACCAGGAATCCCAGGGAAGGGTTGAGGGAAAGTGATAGAGCTTCCAACTGCTCCAGGGGCAGCTGCAGAGATGATGGGGCCAAACACTTCTTGATAATGGCAGATGTAATAACACGAGTGCACTTTGGGAGGTCTGGATTGAGCATCTCCTTCAAGAGGTGTGGTACAGCCCCAAGATGGGTACCCAGAGAGATAGAGGAGGTGGGGTTTCAGATACAGCCAAAGAGAAGGCTGAGTGGAGACCTCATAGCAGCCTTCCAGTATCTGAAGGGGGCCTATAGGGATGCTGGGGAGGGACTCTTCATTAGGGACTGTAGTGATAGGACAAGGGGTAATGGGTTAAAACTTAAACAGGGGAAGTTTAGATTGGATATAAGGAGGAAATTCTTTCCTGTTAGGGTGGTGAGGCACTGGAATGGGTTGTCCAGGGAGGTTGTGAATGCTCCATCCCTGGCAGTGTTCAAGGCCAGGTTGGACAAGGCCTTGGGTAATATGGTTTAGAGCGAGGTGTCCCTGCCCATGGCAGGGGGTTGGAACTGGATGATCTTAAGGTCCTTTCCAACCCTAACTATTCTATGATTCTGTGAGCTGACCTGGTGTTGGTGATGCTCTTGCTTTGAGCCAGAGGTTGAACCAGAGGCATTCAGAGGTCCCTCCCCACCAGCATTTCCTGATTCATCACCTTGGGATGTAAAGCATTCAAAGCAGAAATGATCTTGCACTTTATTTCCAAAGCAACTTAAACACAAAAGTACCTGCTGGCTTCCCACAAGACCTTCCTCTTTTCTCTTTCTACAAACCAGGTCCATGGTTTGGGGTAGGCATTTAGTTTTAACCAAATGGTCAATTAACGTGGCCTCGTGTTAATGCAAATCAGGTCCGTGTTCTTCTTCCTAGAAAGACAAATTGATGTCATGTTTGAAGAGATCCTGGTGGGGAGATGTACAAGTATTCTGAACTTTGCTACTGAGATTAAAGTTGTCTCACCTGCTGTTTGCTCATCAGGCCTGCCTAGATAATCATTACCTTGGCCGAATTTCATTCTGTGAGGGCTTCTTCTAAGAACTTCTGCATTTCTTTACTGGAGGATGTAAAAGAGCATGAGTCCAACAGAGCAGACAAACCAAAGAGGATTTATCTTTGATCATTGATAAAAATCAGTTCATTGCAATTCTAAATTCACCAGCAGTGATCCATAGTCCACATTTATCCAATCCACCAAAGCTGGGAGCATAGGTATGTCATATCTGTAAGTAGAAGAGGATACCTGCAGAACGCAGCTTTGATCTCAGATGTGTATGGGGCTGCTCAGCCTGGAGAAAAGAAGCTGCATGGAGACCTCAGAGCAGCTTCCAGTATCTGAAAGGGGCTACAAGGATGCTGGAGAGGGACTCTTCATCAGGGACTATGGCAATAGGACAAGGAATGATGGGTTCAACCTGAAACAGGGGAAGTTTAGATTGGATATAAGGAAGAAGTTCTTTACTGTGAGGGTGGTGAGACACTGGAATTGGTTGCCCAGGGAGGTTGTGAATGCTCCATCCCTGGCAGTGTTCAAGACCAGGTTGGACAGAACCTTAGGTGACATGGTTTAGTGTGAGGTGTCCCTGCCCATGGCAGGGGGGTTGGAACCAGATGATCTTAAGTTGATAGAACAATATTCAGGTGTTGTTTCAAGTCTGAACCTCATTGTCCATCATGTGAAGAGAGGGGACCTGAACTGCCTGGAGGAGCAGAGAGAGGTCCAGGGCAGGAATGCTTGGGAGGCACACAAGTGCTTCCAAATGGCTCATGGCCAGAGGACACGGTGAGGGGCAGGGAGCTGCCAGCTCCATAAGCTGCCAGGACCCAGCCTTAGAGATCATTCACCTCTAGCCCTGTGAAAAGGAACGTGACCAGCAGGTCGAAGGAGGTGATCCTGCCCCTTTATTCTGCTCTCGTGAGACCTCACTTGGAGTATTGTGTGCAGTTCTGGTGTCCTCAACATAAAAAGGACATGGATCTGTTGGAACAAGTCCAGAGGAGGCCACGAGGATGATCAGGGGACTGGAGCACCTCCTGTATGAAGATAGGCTGAGAAAGTTGGGGCTGTTCAGCCTGGAGAAGGCTGCATGGAGACCTCATAGAAGCCTTCCAGTACCTGAAGGGGGGCTATAGGGATGCTGGGGAGGGACTCTTCATTAGGGACTGTAGTGATAGGACAAGGGGTAATGGGTTAAGACTTAAACAGGGGAAGTTTAGATTGGATATAAGAAGGAAATTCTTTCCTGTTAGGTTGGTGAGGCACTGGAATGGGTTGCCCAAGGATGTTGTGAATACTCCATCCCTGGCAGTGTTCAAGGCTAGGTTGGACGAGGCCTTGGGTGATATGGTTTAGTGTGAGGTGTCCCTGCCCATGGCAGGAGGGTTGGAACTTGATGATCTTGAGGTCCTTTCCAACCCTAACTATTCTATGATTCTATGAAGAAGATGCTGAAAAGGGATGTGTGGCCCCACATGACCCCAGGTCGTTCACCCAGCACAGGGAAAAGATGTCATGCAGTTCCCAAGGTGATGTCATTCCTGTTAGAACGTGAGGGATAAAAGGGATGTTTGGGAAACTGCTGAATCAACCCACCCTCCATGTGTGCCCCTGAGCCTTGCCTGGCCCCGTCCATGGTGCGGAGGGGTGATGTTCCCTATGGATACCCTCCAGCAGAGGCTTTCCCTCTCCTGCCTCATCAGGCTGACGCTGCCGGTACTAATTAACCAGAAACTGAGGCTGAATGAAGCCCAGGAAGCATCACTGTGTAGCACAGAGAGATGAGGTGGCAGCAGCCCCAGGCTAAGCCCGCTCCTGCAGGATGTGTGGCTGCAGAGGGCTCAGACAGCGTCTCTGAACTGGAAGGAAACAGGGTTTTTTTGCATTTATCCATGATTTCAAAAGGCCAAAGGTGCTGTGAGAAAGTAGAATGGAAGAGTTGCCAAGAGGAGAGGGAATGTGAGTGAAAAGGGAGGAAAACCATGAGCTGGTGACTTTGGGAAGGAGGAGGAGTTCATTGGAGCAGAAGATGAGGTGGGAGCAAGAAGCACAGCCTGGGAATCGAGACCCACAGAATGGATGCTCAGAAGTCATTCAGCAACCCAGGATGCTCAGCCAGGGGGACCACACTGGAGAGGAGCCCAGCTCTGAGCCCTGCTTTGGAGGAAGGAATGAGGCTCAGCTTGGAGGCTGCTGCTGGCCCTGCTTTGATGATGTGGCCTTCAGCAGAAACATGGCTCTGAGGGCTAGAATGATCCTTCTGTACACGACCGACTGTGGCTCCTCTGGGGAAAGGAGAAGGAATGGGGGTTATAGTGGTGGCTCCTGGCAATAGCCTCAGTAGGTCACTAATAGCACCAGTCCATCTAATCCACACAAAACCCCTTTCTTTGAGGCAAGGCCGTTAGTGATGGAGTCTGAATCAAACTGCAGCCTTCAGAATGGACCAGGTGAAGTCCAGGATTTGATTTTGAGTTGTGTTTGTTCCTTAGGATACAGTGATGAGTGGTAAATGCTCCATCCCTGGCAGTGTTCAGGGCCAGGCTGGACAGAACCTTGGGTGACATGGTCTAGTGTGAGGTGTCCCTGTCCATAGCAGGGGGTTGGAACTGGATGATCTTAAGGTCCTTTCCAACCCAAACCATTCCATGATTCTCTGATTGTAATGGAGACTTTGTGACTACTGCTACATCTGGGTTACAGCAAAACACAGTGCTCCAGTGGACCACGAGGCACGTGAAGGAGTGAGCAAGCCAGTGTGCAGCTGCTACTCCTCATGACACTGGTAAAGACCCAACATATCCACGAATAGAAATCCCCTGGAGCCATAACCCTGATCTTCCATCACTTTCTCCCCTGCCAGAGGTGTGTTCCCAGGTGATCTGGCTTGTTCTCCTGATAATCAATCTCTTTGAACACTTTATTCCCCATTTGTTTATGGATGCCACGTTGCTGCCTCCATAAAATGGGCTCATGGGATTTCCCCTGCCCCCACGCTGTAAATCGAGGTCCGTCAAATGTACAACAATTTATCACTGACCATTGCCCAGTTTTGTGTTAATGTTTGAACATGGCCATAAAACAATTACATCATCTTACCTCTGACCAGCCTTTAAGGCAAAAGGACCTTATAAAACCAAGCTCTGCTCACCAGCAAGGCACCTTCTCTTGCGTTGGGAGCACAGAGAGCCTTTCCATCATGAGCTTCACTGGAAAGTATGAGCTCCAGTCCCAGGAAAACTTTGAGCCCTTTATGAAAGCCATGGGTAAGCGCCTGCATGTGCTAAGTGCTGCTTTGCCTCTGCAGGTCCCAATGGTGTTTGGGATTCCAACTGATGCGCTGATGATGCAGATTGAAACCATCTCTCAGATTTCCTGTTTCTGACTGTCTTCTTGCAGTTGTTGGGGTGTTTTTTAATGGGTGTGCATGGAGATGTGGTCTCAAGATAGAAGAGAAAGCAGCTCCCTGGCTGGTGGCTGGAGGACAAAGATGCTGGGTGAAATACATGCCTTGCAAGAAAATGGTCCTAGCAGGGTCTGCAGCCACAGCAGAATGCTGCATGCATGGGATAACCCAGTAGGACCTGGGTGGGTCAGGGAGACTGCAGATCCGCTCCATCAATCTGTGATATTTCCTTTCCAACCCTAACTCTTCTATGATTCTATGGTTCTATATTTGAAGGCCAGCAGGGCATCGCTCAGCCCATCATACTGCTGCTCAGTGATGCTGCAAAGAACCAGATTCCACCATTCATCAGAAAGAGCATAACATCACCATCGAATGGTTTGGGTTGGAAGGGACCTTAAAGCTCATCCAGTTCCAAACCCCTGCCACTAGAGCAGCTTGCTCCAAGCCCCATCCAACCTGGCCTTGAACACTGCCAGGGAAGGAGCATTTGCCACTTCTCTGGGCACCTTGTGCCAGTGCTTCAGCACCCTCACAAGGAAGAGTTTCTGCCTAGGGTCCAACCTGAACTTCCCCTGTTTCAGTTTGAATCCATCACCCCTCATCCTCTCGCTGCTGACCCTGATGAAGAGATGATGAAGAGACAAAAATAGTTGGGGTTTTTAAATGCTTAATGCTGAATGTGTCTGACTACGTTTCCACCCGTGTCCATGCCAGCGAATGTGTTCCAACAGGGATTCAGGAGACTGCACTATTTGCACAGTTATGTGCTGGAGGGGCTCTACCTGTCAGACCAGATTCAGGCTTTTGGAGAAGACTTTAGCGGACTGGTTCTGAGGGACACTGAATAAAAGCCCACTTGGTTCTCTTATCCTGCTTCTATTTATTCCATTTTCTCTGTTTGCCAGAGGAATGAAGAAAATCAGGATTCTTTCTATCTAATGCTTAGGCAGGGAAGTATCTGTTCTGCTCCCAGCCAGGTCAGTGAGACAAGGGAGGTGTCTTAGTTCCCACACATCAGGATGACAGTATTTGTTATTCTCCTTCTCCATCAGACTCAGGGCTATGTGACCTTTGGGAATCATCATCATTAGAAGGTTTTTCCACACTGGAATAGAAATCCTCCCAGCTGTGCATCCCCAAATCCTGCCACATTCATTCATTCACTCAGGGGGGTTGGAACTCGATGATCTTAAGGTCCTTTCCAACCCAAACCATTCTGTGATTCTATGATTCAGCAGCAGCAATGTGCTTACTGATGGCTCCAAGGTTGACTTAATGTCTCTTGTTCTTGGGCAGGGCTTCCCGATGAACAGATCCAGAAAGGGAAGGACATCAAGAGCGTCTCAGAAATCGTGCAGGATGGGAAGATGTTCAAAATCACAGTGACCACCGGCTCCAAAGTGTTGCACCAAGAGTTCACCATCGGGGAGGAGTGTGAGCTGGAGATGCTGTCGGGGGAGAAAGTCAAGGTGAGTGATGAGCTCCTCCTCTGCCAGGGCTCAGGGACATTTAATTCCCTCTCCAGCCATTCCCTCTGCACTTGAGCAAAGGGAATGACCAGACGATGGGTGTTAAAGCTGACACAGGGGAGTTCCGCAGCCTGGTTCTGTCTCTCACAGTTTGCATGCATGATTTCATGTAATGGGAAGGGGAGAATAGCTGAAACCAGGTCTGCAGATGCGACACCACTGCCCTGCTCCCTGCAGGCCCTCAGCAAGCCTCTTAGGGACTCATTCCTGAAAGTGACAGCACATTTCTGAGCCACCCTCCCAAGAACCTCAGAGCCTGAGACTGCAAAAGGTCTGCAAGATTCAAGGTGGAAAAGGGCTGACTTTCTGTCATGCTGCAACACAAAATATACCCCCACCTTTCTGTTGACTTAAAGGTAGTGCAGGAAAGTCAGCCAAGGAACCATAAACCAATAAATCTCCCCCTTGACATCCCAGTGGCTGGTCTCTGCTAGCTTTTTCCACTGCTTCTGCTGACACTGGGTGAGAGGATTTGGCAAGGTGAGGAGTTATCACCCTTGAAATCGGGCCAGCTCCCATTCATTAGTTTGCAATGGTTCCTAAAACATTAAGGCAGCGCCGCCAGCATTATTGCCTCTCACTTCTACCTCAGGAGGAGATGATATTGCAGGGATAGATGAAATCAGGAGGGATGATCACCAGGGAAATGCCCCAGTGGTCCCTGAGAGTGTACCGGCTTTGTGTACCGTATCACAGCTTCTGGCGTCATTGAAGTCCCTTGTGCATAAACTAGGGGGAAACAGCTATTAGAAGAGTTTCACCCACCATCGATCAGCAGCTCAAGGGCAGATGAACAACCCTTATAGCTGGACAGGCAGAGGAACAGAAATGGGTTTGCTGGGTTATTTATCTGAGTCATAGCAATGATTGCTGCCCTGGAGGTGCTGGTGCTTTTATATGTGCAGCTCCTGAGGGCTATAGACCCAGCAGATGTACCTGTCCTTCCAAGAGCTTCCCAGCCATGAGTGAGTCTCTTAAAGCTCCTTAAATAGTTTCCCACCATGATCAAGACTCCCCCCATTGCCATGCTGTCACCCAGTTCCCTGTCACCCCATCCCATGCTGCAATAGGTGGGTGATGGATAGGAAATGACATGTCCCAGTGTCTCAGTTCTCTCCTTGGAGGTGTACAGCTCCTCTTAGTCTGGATGCTGCATGAGGAGCTGCCCCAAGGAGCATCAGGGCAGCATTGGCAGGGTGAAGATCCTTCCTTGTCCTGCCCCAAAGCTCATGTGTTTGTGTGATGCTAAGGGGTGCCAAGGATCTCTGCTCTGGCATATAACAGTACATGAGTGAGTCGCAATTAGAATGGGAGAGAAGTAGGTACGGTGCCAAAACCACATCCCAAAGTAAAGATCCACACCCCTGTTGTGTTGCAGTCACCACCAGCACAACCCTCTCTCCTCCTCCTCCTCTCAGGAAAGCCAGAATCACCTGGAAGCAGCTTTCTCCAGGCAGTTTGCAGTAGGGATGGTGGCAGCTCAGTGCAGAAGGAGCAGGATAGGATCATAGAATCATAGTTTTGGGTCGGAACTGAGATGGTCTCCAGCAATAACATGAATACCTCTGTCTTCTACCAGGCTGTTGTTGAGATGGAAGGTAACAACAGACTGATTGCAAACCTGAAAGGGATCAAATCCGTCACTGAACTCAACGGAGACACCATCACCGTTGTAAGTGTAGAAGAGGACAATGGCTGATGTAATGGTGCATACAGATGCCTTTAGTGTCTGGCCCTGGAAAGCCTATAGAGATACTGGGGACCTTAGGGAGGTGTGGAGATGAGCATGCAAGCTCTGCAGCCAAAGTTATCAGTTGGCCAGGCACTGAAGGCAGTTTTCCATTATAGTCTGATCCAAAAAGTACTCTTCAAGGTGCCAGTATCCATTGCTTAACAAAAGTTACATGTAATGAGGGCACATTTTCACCCACCCAGAGGAGGAGGTATGTGTTTGGACCTGGCACTTTTAAAAGGGAGATGCAGCGGACTGATCCCAGTTGAAGGATACCAGCTTATCCCTACCTGCTTTGGGGTACTCATGAATAAATCCAAAGCTTTAATAATTCAGTTTATAGGAGATAGACTGGAAGCCAGTCCTGGTTTGATTTGTAAGACCAGACCCTTTCCAAGTAGAGTTTGGAGGCAAGCACCATGATGATCCTTATGGGTTGTTTCCAATGATTCTATGAAAAGCTGATACTCTCCATCTGTTTTTCAGACTATGAACATGGGAGACATCACCTACAAGAGGGTCAGCAAGAGAATTTAGGAACCCCACACACCCCCATCATTTTACTGTGTAAAATGTGTCCATTAAAGTAAAATTTGTATTAAAGGCCTTTTCATTATGATCAACCTCTTCACTGTGCTATAAAGAGATGCAACACTGAAACTCACACAAGCCTTGGTAGAAATCAGGCAACAGGCTGAGCCAAGGCTGTGCTGATGCTGGTGAATGGAGCTCGACAAGGGCATAGGCTCAGAGCCGTTGAGTGACCCACTGAGATGTGCTCCATGATGATGGGCACTCTTCCTGGGGCTGGCATCCTGCTGGGAACATCCCAGTGGGTCACCACTGTCTGGGTGGATGGAGGAGCACTGGGCAGGGAAAGGGCTCTGTTCCCTTTCCTTACAAGCATGGATAAAGTGACAGCAAGATGAATGGAAGGGCCAAAGGATGGGGCAGGTTAAGTGGGCTCAAGGAAATGTTGGTGGTCCTGCCTGGAAAGATGCCTTGGAAAAGCAACCAGCATGGAGGCAGTTCAGGTGTCCAAAGCATCATCTCCATCCTAACACCTCTGCAACAGGATCTGGACACTCCATCCCCATCACCTCCCCACCCCTTCTCACCAGACAGTGTTCAGGTATCCAATGTGTGTTGCACCCCAAACCGCACCTGATAAGTTGGGCTGAACTGGAATTGAACACTTCTTCTAGAGGGAAATACATTTTGTTTCTCCAGGCAGGAGATGGACACTGGTTGTTCACAGGGTAGACACAGAAGGAGCATCAAAGTCACCCCCACACTCTTGCTTTGTGCTGCAGATTGGACGGAGATGTGGTTTTCTGATGCACGTAGGAGAAGAAACTCACTGGGAAATGGGTGTATGACTTGTGTGATATACTTAGCTGGGAATATGTTCTTACAACAGCTCAAAGCTAATCAGGATGTTAGGAAAACACAAGCTCTTCCTCACCTCCTCCTGCAACCCCAATATGTGCCATTAAAGGACCAATTTGTCCTCAGTTGCATCTCTACCATGACTCCTCTCTCCTCAGCCTTTGTGTTTCATGTTGACATAGGGCAAGGGGGAATGGCTTGAACCTGCCAGAGGGGAGACTGAGCTGAGCTCTTAGGCAGAAGCTCTTCCCTGTGAGGGTGCTGAGGCACTGGCACAGGGTGCCCAGAGAAGCTGTGGCTGCCCCATCCCTGGCAGTGTTCAAGGGCAGGTTGGACACAGGGGCTTGGAGCAAGCTGCTCTAGTGGAAGGTGTCCCTGCCCATGGCAAGAGGTTGGAACTGGATGAGCTTTAAGTTTCCTTCCAACACAAACCATGTTGTGATGCTATGACTGATTCTCATACTGAGAACTGAACCAATACAGATTGTCACACTGGACATTGGATGGGTACCTCCTGGACAAATGGAAGGGCTTAGCTCAACCACACCTAGAAAGCAGATGTTGTCTCCAGCAAATTTATCTTAGATCTGGAGAAACATCAGTAAAACCACTGAGACATTTCACAAAGGAAAAGCCCTGGGTCTGCTGAGGAACAGGTAGGGGATTCTTGAACAAACCCATCCCTTTCCATCTCTCAGCTGCCACTGAAGGCGTGGAGCCAACCAGTTGGATTTTGAGATTGAGATATCTAAAAATCTAAGCATTGCCCTTGGACTGTTCCTTCTCTCCATTGGCTGCCCACTGCCAGCTGATCCATGGACTATCTGTATTTTGCTTAGTGCAAAATGGATTAAACACCTGTCTAAGCTGAAAGGCAGCACTGGAAGGCATTGGAGGCCCCATCTCACTGCTTCTTCAGTTAGAGCAATGAACACAGTGCACCACACCAGTGCAACTGGCTTCTGGCATGGAGTCATCCCCTGTCCATCCCCTGCCATCACTGCAGTCATTTCCTGTTTTTTAACTAAAGAGACTCATATACCCTTATTACTTTACCCCAATGTAGGAATTCCACTAAGTCTCACTTACAAAGTGCCCACAGTTTGATGTGGCAGCAGTATCAGCTATAGATGGATTTGTCAGCAGATCTTCATCAGAAAAACACCACTTTACATCAAGCACCATCTGTGGGTCTTATTCAGTTTGCACTCACTGCCCACAGGCATACAAGGCACATTTTAGAATCACCTTCCCACTTATACCATTCCTTGGGCAACCACCCATGGACATCATGGAAAGAAATGATGTTATCACAAGGAAGTGATGGGAAAACCCAAAAAAAAAAAAACACACTTAGGAAAGAATCCATTAAAATTTAACCAAGGATTTCAGGATCAGGACTTGTGCAGAGAGAAACAGGCCTCCAATGAGAATGTAAACCGTTTTATAACAGGGGTTTTTGCTTTGATTTTAAATGATAATGGTAGAAAAAAGATGTTGTTTCTGCCAAGATCTCTTCTGCTTTGAGCCCTCACAAGATGTTTCGGGACTCTCTCCCAGCAGCCCACGCTGTCAGACTGGTGCCACTGGAAACAATCCTTATGGATATATCACATATCACATTCCCAGTGACTGGAGGTGCCATAGGTGATGTTGTGCCACAAGCATGAATCTGTGTCAAGCTCAGGGTTTATTCCTTCTTGTGGAAGAGGCCTGGCGAGGTCTCATTGCTGGGTTCAGGCATGACTTGAATCTTTTGGTTTTGGAGGGCAGCTTCCCTCATCTTGTAGTACATGAACTCGTTCTGCTGGAACATGCGCAGCTCCATCTCCGTCTGGACACGCATGACCTGGACACAGGACACAGGAGGTAACAATCTGTGATCAGGGGATCTCAAAGCAACTGAATAACACACTGTCTAAAACTGGAGACCATTGGGGTTGGAACTGGATGATCTTAAGGTCCTTTCCAACCCAAACCATTCTATGTCATAGGCCATGCAACAACTGATGCCCTTTACTCTAAGTGTCCCACCAATGGGACCAAAGCTAAACAGACACAGATACCCAGTTCTGTTCTCCAACCTTGTTGCCTGTGTAATGTGAAGATACCTGCACCCAGCTATTCCACAGGCTGCTGGGAAGCCTTACGGTCCCAAACATGATGCAGGACCTAGAGGTGATGCTGTGCTGAGCCAAAGAGTGAATGTGCTTCCCATTCATTTCATGGGGCTGACCCTTGGCATGACTCAGCACCAGAGTGGGAGGCATCTCATGTGGTGAAGGAGGAGGAGGATGCTCAGCCCCTCTTCAAACACATACTCATTTTTCTGGCGATATAAAATTGCTCTAATATAGGTTATAGCTCTACTATAATGGTGACTAAGACACTAATAAAAGATTTCATTTGGTATTGTGTAATTTTTTTGGCTAATAAAAGAGAATGCTGTAGAGCAAACAGGTCACATTGGGCGAGTTAAGGCTGAGGAAATGATAGATCCCCAGCTGCAATTACAAACAGTTCCTCATATCTGAGCAGACGCAATTCTCTGGGATCTGCAGCTTTTGACCTAAGCTAGGAAATACACCTACCAGTCATTTGAGGGAAAAATACACTGCAGCTTAGAATGACTGGGGAGTGGTAAATAAAGAAGAATGGACACTGATAAAGAAAATCAGTTGTTAAACTGGGAACCTCTACCATGTGTACTTTGGTATAGTCAGATTGCAATGCCATTCATCTGAGAGCAGTGAAATCAGGTTGTTTGAAGAATGGGAGTCTCTGTCTTTGGGCACAGTGGTTTCAAAGGAGATTCAGAGGCTCAGTGGTCATTTTTAATGTATGTCCTGGTGCAAGATTAAAGCTATTTTTCAGGGGTGGAAACAGACACATGTTTCTCATCAAACTGTGACACAATATAGAGAAAACCACAGCGTTAGTAAGAAGTGGTCATTATTGACACATCTCTCAGCTCTTATGGATGGGTTGTTCCTATAGCTTGAATGTAATTTTGCCCAGGTAGACAGCAGAGACAACACAGAGATGACACCTACCTCCAGGTCTTTGGTAATTGGGTGGGAAGGTCCATGGGTTATCAGGAGAATGGCATAGGCTTTACAGATCAAGCCATGCCCAGCCTCAATGAGGCCAGCATGCCAGTGGGTGACTCCTGCCCGCATCACGGCCATCCCCAGCTGCGCGTTGTTGGGATGGTATATTTTCCTGGAAAAACATTGAGTAATTTGAGTTCATGAAAGATCCCGGTTCCCAAATGTTTGTCAGGAACATGTGTTTGCCAAAAAGAGCTCGCTGTTTACTCAAGTGAAGAGCCTGTTGCCTTTGGTGCCACTGAAACGTGCTGCCCTGCTTAGAAAGGGGCAAACACGAGTTATACGAGGACAGAAGTTATATGAGGACATGAGCTGTTGTGGAAGAGGGTGAACAACCTGCAAACAGGGAAGCTGGAACCTAGGTTGGAGAATGCCAAGCTCTTTCATTCCATATTATTTCAGCAGAAACAAAACTTAAAGCTGACCAAAACCTAGATCTACAGCCCAAATGGCACCAACTTCACTTCAGTCACTCAGTGCAGTCCCTAAACTGACAATGCAAGAACCACCAGTTTCTCTTTCAAAGTAGGGAGAGAAATAGGTGGTTCCAAACCTACAGAAATACTCATTTCATGCCCTGGAGATGCATCTCTGCCTCTGGGGACTGTCAGATCACTCCCCTATGGTCAGTACCTGGGGTGGGAAAAATGAAACCTGCCCTCTACATCCAACTTTAGAAGCTGAGGCAGAGTTAGAAGCAAACCTGCCTTCAAGGGCTTATTTGGCATATTGAACTGGCAGGCCTTAAAGCAAGGAAAGGACCTGAGAGGGAAGCAATTTCCTCTGGCATTCAATTAGTTCAGTGCCAGGGCTGGGACATGAGTGGCTTGTCAGGCCTGCAAGCCAGGGAGGTGACTCTGTCACCCCTCTGAAGCAGAACAAAATATCACAGGCTTTTTGGGTTAGAACTGACCAAAATGACAAGCAATGAGTATGAGATGCTTTCAGCAAGAGGGTAAATGAGATGGTGAAATGGACTTTTCTCTTTCCCCTATGGTTCCCATTATTTTTAAATTTGTATCTTTTACTATGTAATACTCTTCAATCCTGTAGTAATAATAAAGCACATCACTTTTATTGTGAGGTTTGCTCTGGATCTACTTGAACTAAGCCTGAATTTCTTTATTCTCAGTGAGCTTGTACTGCAGGACCTGTGTATACTAATGAGCCAAGCCAAAAATCCATGTGTCATTCAAGAGTGAAGGGATATCTTGAGTGACAGCCACGTGAAACAGCTTCTCTTTTCTCTGCAATTTCTCCTTCCTGCAGGGTGCAAGGGACAGATCATCCCTGGCGGTGGCAGCCTCTGTCCTGTACCCAGGCTCATGCCTTGCTACCAGGGCAGCCCTGAGATGCTTCCAAGACAAAACAGAGGATGTACCAAAACCATTTGTCAGTTACAGTTCAGTAAATGAAGGTGGTTGGGAGCTCTTGTGCATTTAAGAAGGGGCCTTCTTCGATCTAGTGATATAATCAGGTCCCAGTGCAAATGTCAGAACTGCTGCCCTAATGGGAGGAGACTAAGATACTCATTCCTATAACACCCTGCCTAACAGTGTATAACCACAGAGAGCTGCCAAACCAGGGCACAAACATACATGTAGCCATCCACCATCTTCTTGGCATAGTCAGCTGCTTCCTCAAACATCTGGAGGTAGGAGAGCACCTCGGAGGCAATGCTGAGGATCCTCAGCAGGTAGATGTTCGTGTCCCCCAGCACAGGCTCCTGTTTCTTCAGGCACTCACGGCACATCTTCACAACCTGCAGCCAGAGGAAGCACGGAGAGGAAGGGCAACTTTAGTCTCAAAGCTGTTGCACCAAAGCCCTGTGGGCTGCATGGTCCATACCGCTCCTAGAGGCCAAGTCAGCCTCTGTGAAGGCTGGGAAAGATAGCATGTGCTTTGATTTGTTGAAACATCAATCTGTCAAAGTGATTTGTGCTCAAAGCTTTGTCTTTCAGGGTTACATTCATAAAACTGGTGAGGAAAAAGCCTTTTCCCAAAGTAAGTTCAAATCCAGAGGCTGTTGCTCAACCTGAAGATGTTACACTCCGAAGAGAACAATTAAATATTTCCTGGGTAAGGAAAAGAGGGAGAAAGGACAAAGGCCCTTGTGGCCTGTGCTCTGGGTGGGATGTGGGTCTCCCACACCACACTCCTGTCCTCATCACCCAACCGATGAGCAAGGTGCAGGAGTCAGGAGGTGAAAAGGACATCAACACAGGCAAACATGGCCCACAGCTCAATGCAGTAAGTCTCACGAGTGTCTTGTCTCTCTCCCAAACCCACTGTCCTCCTTTTTATGAGGGCACCTAACAGAGCTGACTCATGACACTCACCCTTTAACTCCTGGTTTTTGCATGGAAGGCACTTGGTTTAACACCTGTGTCAATTGGAGGTGCTGAAGTCATTTGAATCTCCTTGTATCACCACTACAATATAAATCAATCAGCCTGGGATGCTGTCTCAGGGACAGTTGTGCTTTACATAGGACAGAAACTAGCGTCAGCTTTTGCAATTTGAGCTGGCAAGAGGGCAGGAAGCACATGGGGATGTTCAGGTTACAGCAGTGGGGGTTTGTTTCGTCCTTAAATCATTGACATAGAGGAGCAAGACCTGCTTTCCCTGGCAGTGCATGTAAAGCAAGGGAACAAAAGCACCAGGACTCACCTCGTGGTAAAGTCCCTCTATGCGGGCCTTGTTGATCTTCTCCAGCGTGTCCTTGGAGAACTGGACCACTTCCTTCACTGTCTCTGCAGAGGGCTGGGGACAACATTAAGAAAGCCAGTGAGGAAAATGCACTGCCTGACACATGCTGAAATATCCTGGTTGAAGGGATGCTTGGTCCACAGTCTGGGAACCCAATGCAGCTCAGCAGAACACTTCCCCCATCACCTTCCTATCACTGGTTGTGTATACTAGTGTGCCTCTCAGATCCCTCCAAGACAAGGCTGAAATGGTCCTGCAAGAGGATATTACCATGCTGCTGGTCATAATATTATCCATGCACATCTGACATGCATAGCTGGGTTCCTCAACTCTTTCCCCAACTTCTCTCTCCTGGAAAAGGGACAGAATTCACCTTGGACCTCGGATGTCTCTCAAGATGTCAAAGAGGCTGTGAAAGCCATCAGCTGGTGTGTATCAGGCACTCATAGTGCTGCTGTCTTGGAGAAATTAGGGTCTTGAATGGGTGGAATAAGGATAGGAAAGATAACTACATTTTACCCACTCCGAGAAATACTGCCATTAGGTCCAAACATCATAAAAGGGTTGACCTCAGATATCAGTTGCACCCTTAGAGTGAAATGTGTTTTCCCACACGCCCCACCATGTATTTGAAGACATGTTGCACATCTAGGCATGCCTGGCAAAACACTAACCAGCTCCTCATTAGCTGCCTCCCCCTCCTTCATTCAATGCTGAAATGTAGCATTATGATAACCAGCTGCATCATTCATCTTCCTCTTCTCTAAGCCTTTCAGATTTGCATTTTCGGACTATTCTTGCTACAATAACCTTCCTTTTTGTAACTAGGAAATCTGAAATCAGCCCAGGAGTGACCCCAAGGGCTTGCAGAAAGAGCCTGGTCTGGAGACATGCAATAGAGCCAGAGCATAGGGAGGACCCAGCAGCTCACAAGGACCTTTGGGTGCGCATCAAAAGCAGAGACCCAGCGTTGCAGCAAAGGATGCAAAGATTTGGAGGCAGGACCATAGGACTGTCCTGTTGGCTGTTTAACACATCTGGTCTATCAGATTTTTGAGGAATCTGTGAAATTCAGCTGTATGTGATAACCTCTTGGAAGCTGAGCATGAAAGGAAAACCAGTAGCTTTTCAGAGCCATATACCCCCCATCTATTTATGGGTACATACGTCTGTGTTATGATGTATTATTCTGTATTATTAGACTGAAGTTATCATAGCTAACTAGATTTTGGCAGCTGTTTGAGCAGCACACAGGGTGTCCTAGAGCACAGAGCACACCCAAAGGCAATGTTAACATCAGTTCAAATCACATTGCTGTGCTGTGTGAGTAAAGACTCCCAGAACAGGCGCTTTAAACAGCACTTCCATTGTGGCTTTTTCTAATAAAGATCCTCTTTTGCACTTAGTAGGTCCCTAAGTCTGTTGCCATTATAAACAATGAGAATGTTCTCCAAAGTTACAGGTAATAGCACAAGAGAAAACAGGCTCCAGCTGCACCATGGAGGGTTTAGATTGAAGATTAGGAACAATTTCTTCACTGAGAGGGTGGTCAGGCATTGGAACATACTGCCCAGGGCAGTGATGGAATCACCATCCCTGGAAGTGTTCACACACTATGCAGATGAGGCCCTCAGTGACATGGGTTAGTGGTGGTCTTGGCAGTGCTGGTGCAAAGGTTGGACTTGATCTTATAGGTCTTTTTTAGCCTATTTGATTCTGTGATTCCATTTGGAAGGGGTGAAGGTCCAGAGGTCAGAGCAGCTGTTGAGGATGTAAGCTGTCAATCCTGCATGTATTCATAGCATTGTTTCCATGCAGCTGTGAGCGTTGCTGCTCTCAGGCACGTGAGCCCGGATTCAGACAATGTGATACAGCCATGCTCTGCAGATGAGGTCAGCCTGGATACTCACTGTCTGTGCAAGGAGTGTATTTTTAAAGCTGGACTCATGCACCTTGCATAAATACAGGCTTTTCCTGCATGAGCACTTCAGATGGTGGAGGACATTTGCCCACTGCGTGCTGCAGAGCATCTCTAATGCTCACAGCTGGTGCATCTCACAGCTCAGTCAGGGCTTGATAGCAAGGGTTCTGTGAGAGCTGAGATTTCTTTATGCCATCCACTGGAGGAGGTGGTAGAAAATACTTGTACAGAAAGTCAGATAAAAATGCTTCTGCATCATAAGACTGAGCTCTGGAACAGCTTTACATTGTAAGTGAGGCATTTCAGTAGTCAGGGTTAGCTGTAAAATGAATGCTTGGTCATTTAGTATTGGGATTAAAAAGCAGGGTCTTCTGCACTAGAAGAGAACCTGACCAGCAAATAAAGAGTCTTCTCTAGTCCTTCTGTCACCTATGGGAGCTTCTTGATATCCATTTGATCCTGTTTCTCCAAACCTTTATCAAGTAAAGACTTACACTCTGCAATATATATTGAGAAACTGAACATGAGCTGGCTTCAGTGTGCACTCACAGCCCAGAAAGCCAACCGTATCCTGAGCTGCATCAAAAGGAGTGTGACCAGCAGGTCGAAGGAGGTGATCCTGCCCCTTTATTCTGCTCTCGTGAGACCTCACGTCTAGTATTGTGTGCAGTTCTGGTGTCCTCAACATAAAAAGGACATGGAACTGTTGGAACAAGTCCAGAGGAAGCCATGAGGATGATCAGGGGGCTGGAGCACCTCCCATATGAAGACAGGCTGAGAAAGTTGGGGCTGTACAGCCTGGAGAAGGGGACTGTAGTGATAGGACAAGGGGTAACAGGTTTAAACTTAAACAGGGGAAGTTCAGGTTAGACATAAGGAGGAAGTTCTTTACTGTTAGGATGGTGAGGCACTGGAATGGGTTGCCCAGGGAAGTTGTGAATGCTCCATCCCTGGCAGTGTTCAAGGCCAGGTTGGACAGAGCCTTGGGTGATATGGTTTAGTGTGAGGTGTTCCTGCTCATGGCAAGGGGTTGGAACTGGATGATCTTAAGGTCCTTTCCAACCCTAACTATTTTATGATTCTGGTCTATGATTCTATATCCATCCTGACTGACACCTGTATGAAAGAAAGGACATGGGACTGAGCTTGGCTTTCTGGTAACTGTTGAGCTGGAGGCTGAGGCTTTTGCAGTCCTCTCCTGCTGGCAGTGCGTGTGTGATGGTTCCTCATCCCGCCTTTGCTGTTTGATCCTGCCTCACAGAATCCCCTAAGCAGTACTCTCTGATTCATTATGTGACTACTCAATCATGCAGATCAATGACTTGATAATAGATTAAATTACCCTGCCTTACTTCACTTACCCTTGTACACTACGTAAGGCTTCCAGGAGTAGAAACCCCCTAAGGTAACACTGCCACAGTGGACAAAAAAATACCAGCAATTACATCCTTGGGCCAAGGATGGTTCCAAGAGGAACCAAAAAGTAACTCTTAGAGATGCCAGGATGATCATAAACTGGAGCTGGTGGCCAAGCAACACATCCCACTGCCACCAGCAAGGCACAGCCTTACAGCCTCCCACTCCATGGCTTGTGAGACCTCCAAGGAAAACACAACTTACTTAAAAATGAACAGTCAAACATGTCAGTTCTTCACAGTCTGCCCACAGCAGCCATGCACAAATGTCAAGTGATGGTGCCTGTACCTGTGACAGGCTTTTGCAAGGAGGGACTGGAAGCTGAGGGTTCCCACCTTCCTGTGATGGTACATGTGTTACAAACCATAGAGCTTCAGCAGCGCTGGTTAGCACTGACACCGTGAATCACCTGCAACACATTTTCCCTCCTGCTGTTCAAAGCTTTGATTCCTATTTAGATCCTAAAAAAAAATCCCAAAATCTAAACCAGCATTTTTCTCAGCTCTACACCTAATTTCTAACATTTTAGCGTTCTGCCCAGTGATGGACTTTTAGGTTAGAGCCAAAGGCAACTTTTGTGGGCTTTTTTAATGTAAAAACTGCACTTATGCTGATAACAGGGATTATAGAATCACAGAATGGTTTGGGTTGGAAAGGAACTTAAGATCAACCAGTTCCAACCCCCTGTCATGGGCAGGGATGCCTCATACTAGATTGTGTCACCCAAGGCTTTGTCCAACCTGGCCTTGAACACCACCAGGGATGGAGCGTTCACAACTTCCCTGGGCAACCCATTCCAGTGCCTCACCACCCTAACAGTAAAGAACTTCCTCCTTATATCTAACCTGAAGTTCCCCTGTTCAAGTTTAAATCCATCACCCCTTGTCCTTTCACCACAGTTCCTGATGAAGAGTCCCTCTCCAGCATCCTTGTATGTCCCCTTCAGATACTGGAAGGCTGCTCTGAAGTCTCCATGCAGCCTTCTCTTCTCCAGGCTTGGCTGTGCATGGTGGGTTTGAACTGGTGTTGTGCTCAATGGAGGTTCAGTTCCATTCTCACCTTTTACATTGGCACTAGTCAGGCTTCTACTAAAATCTCTGTTCCTATTGAGTGTGTCCCTGGGCTGAGGGACCATGGCCACAGAGACACGCAGAGACACAGCAACCTCTGGGTTTGGATACAGCAAGACAACCCATACCTTGCTTTCTCCCTGCTTCACCGCCAGCATCAGGTCATCCTTGATCTGCTTCTTGCAGTGCTCACAGGTGCAGTCAAAGTAATACTGCCTCTTGAGCTGCTTCCGCCGCTCCTCGCTCACGTTGAGGAAATCCACATAGGAAACAGACAGCTCATCCCCTGGAGAAATCTTGCTCAGCGCCCGCAGCTCGATCCTGAGTGCAAAGGAGATGAGATGTGCATGGGGAGAAGCAACAGAAGCAAAGGTGCAGCCATAGAGTTGTCAGGGACAAATCCTGCCCCAGCCTTGCTGAGCTCTTGCCGTTAAGTGTGCTTTAGCTCTTCAAGGAGGCAATGCAGAGATGGACAGCAGTTTGGTTAACTGAATTCAGAGGGAAAACATGGTCTCACTAGTTTCTCCTGCCCCTCTGCAAGTCCCTGGCAGGGATAAGGCAGGATCTGAGCTAAAAACAGATTATGGTCCATTACTGGGCTGAACATAGACATAAACTTCTGCAGGAGATCAGCAGAAGAAATCCCTAGGATCAGGAATACCCAACAAGCCTTGTAAAATGCTGAGTTTGGACTCAAGGTCTTTTTTTAAGTACAGCCTTGCACATTCCTGGCCAGACTCCCAGATCCCAGGCTGTGCAGCCTTCAAGATCATTTTCACTCCCCAAAGTTATGACAAATTCCCTCTAGGTGCTGCATAAGAGATGCCCTCACCTTGTTCGTGCTTCCCTACATAAAACTGATAAGCAATTCCCTGGAAATTGTCTATTTTGAATAGCTCATTTGATCTGATGCTACTATAAACCACAACTCAATTGCCAGTCTGTGTACTAAGCCAAAATCCATGCCAAGCCCTTGATGACAAGCTTTTGGAAGGACAGACCTTTACACCTAAGTTTCTCTCATGTCCTTCTCTGCAAAGGTCTTAAAAAATGTGGATACTTGCTGTTCCACTCCCAGTTACTCTGGGCCATCTCTCAGCAATTTGGCCATAATGGGAAAAAACTCTGTCAAATACAACTGTGAGGTGTTACTTCTGTATCCATCTACTCCCCCATCTACTAGTGACTCTACCCATGGTTAGAAATAATTCACTGCACTTGAGACCGGTGATTTCAGGCTCTCTGCTCAATCCCATTAGTTGGTTACACAGATTTTTGCAGGTAGGAATACTTACAGGTTATCAAAATGAAGGCAGTCCCATGGTCTGATCTCCCACCCTACCATGTGCTCCATCAGTCCTGGGACTCCCTCACTGTGGACAGCATGACTTGATCTTCCTCCTGCTGAGCTCAGCAGCATGTTTTATGTACCAACCTGCTATGGGATGTACCTGGGGGGACCTGCTGTCCTCCATTTGAACATGAGGTGCTTTAGACAGGACCCAATGAAGGTCTCACCAAAGGCATAAGTGGCATAGGACTCGAAGGTCTCACCACGTGCGTTAAACATAAGTCTCTTTTGGAAGGACATGACTTTTTCTGTGTGATCATATTTCTGCATAGGAATTGGTAATTCTCTTGTAGTTCCCTTTTCATTCCCTTGTAATTCCTATTACAAGCTCTTAGCTCCAAGGTCTTAACTCTGAGCTCTTCAGCTGTGCTAAAGCTGCTGTGAAAACTACTCTCTGAGGCTGGTCTTACCCTTCTGTGGGTTTTAGATCATACCAACAGCATATTTCATACAAAACTTATCACTAAACCTGCCATCGTCGTGAAGGACAGCTCTTAGTTATGTCACAGCCACAGGAAAATGACAGCTGGAGAAAGAAACAACCTGCTACTCAAGGATAAAGTGCATGGAAAAGAGCAATTGCCATCAGAAAGGTTGATACATACACACATTCCTGTTCACACTCGACGGGATCCTCGTAAAAGTGAGTCATGCAACCAGAGAAGCAGAATCAAGCCTCTGACTTTTATGATGCCCCTGATAGCCTAAGCGCTGTAGGTATATTTTAAGCAGCCACCCCTTGTGTGGAGGAGATTGACAGTGTTTGGGATAAGCCTGGAACCACATGGCATATTTTAAATGCTATAGTTAAAGAGACACTGTCAGCCAAGGGCACCCCACCACACTCATGCTGTGCTTTCCCCAGAGCCTGCCCCAAGCACTAAGGACCTTGAGAGACACACACATAGTGTGCCTGATTGATAGCTCAAAACTCAAATGGCCTCAAAATAGCAGCTCTAAACTGCAACTCATTTGTCCCTTTTTATCCTACCTATAGTGCACCAAGAAAGTGTCAGTGGTGAAAAAGAGCACTTCAAAAGTATTTCATGTCTTATTTGAGGAAAGACGTTTGCTTGAAACGAAAGTTTAAAGGCAACAGTGTCCCTTTAACAGGGCTAACTAAAATATACCACGTGCAGTGAGTTAAGCAGAGAGCTTTTCTTTCTTTGCACATAGTTTTGTGATTTCTTTAGTTTGGATCAGGTAGCAGTGGCATCATTAAAAGGTGAAACATTAATCAGGTATTATGATAAAAGAGGATTGAGACCTACATCTTGTAGTACTGCTACTGTAGGCAACGGACTGAACAGGCACCGCTTGTCGCAGAAGAAACGTGGACTATTTAGTATGTCAGTAATGCAACCATTTCTCATCTCCTAACACGCAAGGGTTTATTTTGGGCTGTACGAGATTAGCGAGACCTTGTTCTGACTTTCACGCTCTTGCCATAGTCAGGGGAGGAGAAATGAGAAGTGGAGAGGGGAAATACTGACAGGGAGGAAGCCAAGGGAGAAGGGTGGGAAGGCAGAGGGGGAATTCACCATAGGGGAGACAGTCACAGGATTACCACTATGGTTTTAATGTACTACAAAATGCAGAGTTAAGTGAGGTTTGGGTTTAGTGGGGCTTTACACAGGGGAGAAGTGAACCCCCTCTGGCTGTTCGCAGCTTTTCCATTAAACACAGGACATGAGGGGTACAGGGCAAGGGGGGAGAACGATGCTTTTGAGACTGACCCACCTCATCTGTGTGTGGAACATTGATCTTACAGCCTCATGACTGAAAGACAAAACAAACATCTGCAATTTACACAGGCGCAAGTACATCGAAAATATGGGTACATGGTGTAGGGCATCAGGACATCATCCTGACAGGAGACAAGGGGTTCCCTGTGCCTGGCTCATGCTTCACTGAATGAGAGCTTCACATCTGCTATGTAGCAGCCATCACTGAATTGTCCATCACTGGGCCATGGAGAACTGTCCCACGCTGTCATTTTAGGGGGGGGTTCGGCCAGGGGTTGTGCAAAACCTGCTTCTGAGGTTTACAGGCACAAGGGGGTCGTTCTGCACAGAAATATCTCCACTGACATCAGTACTGCTCTCTAAAACACAGCTTGAAATGGAAATCAGACTGGGATAGCAAGGACTATGCTCTATGTGATGAGTTTAGTGGGTCCTCAAGTCTGGTGTTGTGCCTTGATAGACACAACAGGGGCTTATCATCAGGCTTGCACAGGAAGGCAAGAAACCTTCATAAGTCACTTTGCCAGTAACCAGATGGTCAAGTTTAAAGTCAGTAACAGGATACATGTAGGAGCTTCGACAAGCTGCCAGGCGAACAAAATGCCATTCCTCTACTTACCACCCAGAAATTCAGACTTATCACTGCTAGTTCCTCCTCCACTTCCAGGCTGGCTGGAGAGGCTCTTCATCATCCCACTAAGGATCTGATCCAGAGCAATTGGCTATCAGAGCACAGACTCCAAGCTGACTTTGGATCAGACCCTGTTTCCCAACATAAGTCATCCTAATGCAGCTTTGTTTTCGCTTTGCTCGTTTATCAGCCGCTTGATAAATGCTTGTGTAGTTTTATCAGGTAAAACCAGCAGCAATAACTCCAGTGCACAAGCAATGTGTTAGTTCAAGAGAGGCTGAGGGGTTAACTTATAGCACTAAAGGCTGGTGAGCATGGGAATTTGTACAACCTTAGTGGAAAATCTGGATGAAATTCTGCTGCTGTGCAGCTTTTGGCAAGCAGATCCCAAACAGTTAACATCTTGCATGTGATGCAACTTGATGGATCAGCTGCAGTTTGTACCTGGAGGCTGGGAAGGGCCAGAGCATCCATCCTATGGGCTGCCCCAAGCTCTGAGAGTAGCAGCCTCCACTCCCAGCTCTGTTGAAACATTCCTGCATTTCCCACTTAATCTCTTTCCATCTCATATACCCCACAGAACTTTTCTTACAACACTTGGACGGGAATGAAGAATGCCCTGCAGCTTCGGGCATCCTGCACTCTTAAGTGATTCGGTTTGAGGGTAACACTAACAATTGTCATCAAGATCCCGTTGCTAAAGTTAATCAGTGATTAATAAAGATGGAACACTCACAAAGATGAGGGTTGTGCTAGGAATGGTTATAAACACATCAGCAGATAGTGGTACACAGCTGATTGCAAGCTTTGGTTATGAAAAACTCTTGGACTGTGGACCTGATACAATCTTTAATAATTTATTAACCATAACTGTTCCTTAAATAAATCCTTAATATAAGGGGTGATCTAGGCAGCTTTTTAGTACTTTATCTGCCTATCTTAAGTCTGGTTTCATATCCCACAGAAATCAGGGAAAATTCCAGTTCTCTGGATTTGGGGTCAAATCTTGTGTTTAGTGCATTGGACAATAATGACACAGAAAACAGCTCCTCTTTTAAAAGAAAATCCTGATATATCTTTTTCTGAGCTAGAGAAGGGAACAAGAATGGGATCTGACACTGCAGAGTTAGCCAGGTCTGCTGCATTGCTTGTTAGGATGCATCGCCGCTGTGCCTGAGGAAAGAAATCCACTCACTTGCCGTTGTTGAAGATGACAGTGCAGTTGGGCCAGCAGTCATGGTTGACTTGGCAGAGGTTGGGGAAGATTCCCACACCAACAGCCTGCAGTCCTCTTTGGTCACTGAGGGTGAAGCCATTGCAGCTAATCTAGTCCCAGAACATAGGAAAGAAGAAGCATTAAAGGAGGAAAAGCTGAATTCAGCTACATTAAGGATTTCTGAATTCCCACTGATACTTTAGAAGAGGTATATCTCCAGCATCCCATCTCCAAACTTTAAGGAGGAGGGAGTGCCTACGAGATCATTGCAGAAGGTAGCTGTAGGAACAACATCTTTAGTTGGGATAAAACATCAGAATAGAAGCAATTCTATTCTTCTATAGACTCATTCAGATGGACCAACCCAGAGCAGAGCTGAGTAAATGTTACAGAGTATTTGTTGTTAATATTCATTTGGGATGCCTAATATAACTTTTTGCTGACGATGCGTTGGTTGCCTTAGATTCACTTCCTACAAATAATGCAGAGAAAGGTCACAGGAAAATGAATTAGAGGCCATTCAAGCAGAGGCCTGGCAGAAAGCAAAGTTCATGCTTATTGAAACAGGTATCAGTTAGAAATTAACCTTAAGAGCTGCATTCAACCTGGTCATGTTTGCTGGGTGGCCCACAGAGCTTATAAAAACCAACTACTACTGTTTGAGTCCCAGGTCATTTTCAGAATGACTACTTTTGCTTGACATTTATACCACAAATGAATTATTACACTTTTCTATAAGGTGCATTATCACCACATATGAATGGAACAGTTTTTAGTCATTGACGCTACAAATGGAAGAGTTTGCAAAGGCAAAATGTGATAGGATTTAATAGGGTATAATTTAAGGAAATAATTAACTTTGATGCTAATTATTTTACTCTGTTAATAGTTTTATTTCCTTTCTTAACTGATTCTGTACTTCATCTGTACTTCCTTAGTTATGCACGGGGAAGCTGTGCCAGTTACTAGCAGATAGATCTCCCTGTGCCTATTGGACTGCACGGAGATCTTTTCTTTGCAGGGTGGGTACCAAAGGATGCTGTGTCCCCTCCCCATGTGAAGCCAACTTCTCCACCACACCAGCCACCAACAGAGGTGCCAGCAAAGCATGTGTCTTGTCTCAGCTCACCCTGCTCCTTTTGGCAATGTGCTAGCTGAGGGGTTAGTGCAGCCCAGGGTACACTGGCTTGTACAAGGGCTGGGGCAGAGCAGCTCAGCTTCTGGTCATTTCCCTCTTGGCTACACTGAGAATAGAAGCTTGCAGCTAAGAAGTTAGTAATTGGTATTATTAAATATATTTAGCACATTTTACCTATTTTTATTATATATATAAAACATGCATTTACAATATGCATGGAAAAAACAAATGCACACAATATACATCAATGTTTATACTAAAATAGATCTGCTATATTAAAATATATCACAGGTATATTTAATAAAATATATTTAAATATACATTTATATGTATTTGATGCAGGTGCACAGATATATATAAATATGTAACTGCCAGGTACACAGGGATGCCCAGTGCAATCTGTGATGACAGTGCAGCACCTACAGTTGAGCAAGCCACATGCCTGCATGTTTTGACAGATCAAGTGTTTCAGACTTTGCTCCTGCTGTGCCTCGTTTTCCCAGTGTCAGTGCAGAAGTGATGCAGATGGGGAATGGGCAGTATTCAAACCATGTGCAGCAAATACTGGTCTCAGTTATCCCAATAGCTGTGGCCTATTA
Source organism: Neopsephotus bourkii (assembly GCF_033783945.1). Lineage (NCBI taxonomy): Eukaryota > Metazoa > Chordata > Aves > Psittaciformes > Psittacidae > Neopsephotus > Neopsephotus bourkii. Next base: position 847,543 of record NW_026901486.1, read on the forward strand.
AGGGCAACAGAAGGATGAGCTCAGACATCCTCAACTCAGACTTTCTCTGCATTAAAAGCAGCCCCCATTTGCTCTGCTCCTCCCTCCCCTCCAACATACCACTCCAAACACATGGGAGATGTACTGCATGCCAAACTGCTGGCTCTGGGGTGGCCAAAACTCAAGGAAGCTCTGCACATCAGCATGGAGCTCCTTCTTCTCCTCCTCGCCAAAGTTGTCCACATGGTTCTGCAGGTCATCGATGGAGACCAGGCAGCCCTCTGACAGCCCGCTGCCTTCCCTCTCTATCTTCCACATGATGCGGGCAGCCAGCCTGGCCAGAAGAGAGACCCACGTGTTAGCACCACCACCACCCACTGCAAGGAGATGGATCAAAGCACCATTGAAATCCACTTTATGTGTGGGAAATTGCATGCAGACAGACCAAGACAGGCTCAGCATCAGGTGGCTGATGGCTGGGAACCATCCACAGGCTTTTGAAGGAAAGGGAGATGCAGGGGTTTGCCCCAGCATCTATGTTCTCAACTGCAGAACGTAGGTTCCAGCCCTCCACAATGGCTCTCATTTCCTTGGGGATTCCTCTCATTTTCTTATGACAGAGCTAAATCAGTGGGTCCTATAGGCAAACAAGTGGGGAAGATCCCATCTCCTCTTCCACTTTCACACATACTCCCCACTTTTCCACACCTCCTAAACCACCCCAGGCAGGTTTGCCTCCCCACATTCAACTGCAGTAGTTTTTGGGGTGCATCGCCAAAACCAAGAAAGCAGAAGCACGACCCTCTCACACCCCAGATGCTCCTCCAGGTCTGCATCCTCTCAGCTCAGGGATGCTCCTGTCCTTTCCCAAACCATCTCCCACTCATCTTCTAACCCTGGCCACCCAGCTCTTCCTTGCCACCCTGTCCTGTCCCACTGTCCCCAGGTTCAGTCGCTGGGGTCCAGCTCTCACCTGATGTTCTCAGTAGGTGCTTTGCCATGCTTCTTGATGGCAGAGCACTCATTTTTGTGGTTGAGCCAAGCTGCTCTCTGGCAGGTCCGGTCGCAGTAGTGGGCAAACTTGCACTGGCCGCAGCGATGGAGCCTCTCCTGCCTCTTGAAGCAGGTATGACAGACGACATGTGTCAGGCTGGAAGGACAAAAGGACCCATTAGCTCGTAGCTCAGTGAAGGGGCAGCTCCACACAGCAGGGGTCCTGCTAGCTTTGCATCCCTGAGCTGCCCACAGCCACTAAGGATGAATAATGAATCACAGAATGGTTTGGGTTGGAAACCACCTTAAGATCATCCAGTTCCAACACCCTGCCATGGGAAGGGTCACCTCACACCAGACCATGTCACCCAAGGCTCTGTCCAACCTGGCCTTGAACACTGTCAGGGATGGAGCATTTACCACTTCTCTGGGCACCCTGTTCCAGTGCCTCACCACCCTCACAGTGAAGAACTTCTTCCTTATATCTAACCTGAACTTCCCCTGTTTAAGTTTGAACCCATCACCCCTTGTCCTATTGCTGCAGTCCCTGATGAAGAGTCCCACCCCAGCATCCTTGCAGGCGCCCTCCAGATACTGGAAGGCTGCTCTGAGGTTAATCCCTGTGCACTTGCCCAGTGCTGTAGCTCTTCTGTCTGGCTATGTCAAAGAGACAAATGTATTGTTTAAAGGAGGACAGCAATAAAGCATTCCCCAGCTCTCAGCCCTCTTGTCTGCAGCACATCTGCTCCTCCCCAGCACTGTTAATAGGATTCTTAGTCTGTTCTCATTTGTTCCATGCTGAAGCACCAACCAGCCCTTTGCTGAGCAGAAAGCAGATGCCTCGTGAGTCTGCAGCTTAGGCAAGCACAAGGAGGAATGTGAAGGCAAAGAGCCATCCTGAGTGCTTCACCTGCCTGCAAAGCCTCTGGATTTGACTCAAGTGAACGTCCCGCAAGTATTAAGGCTTTCCTGGGCCCAACAGGGACCAGGTCACAAAACAGAGCTATGGCCACCACCGTGCCCAAGAGACTTGGGAAAACATTGGGTGAGAAGAACCAAGCAGGAATATGGCTCTGAGCCATCCTAACTGCTCTCCTGAGCTTTCCTTATGCTGTAGGGATAAAAATATACATCAGAAGAGCCCAGCTAGTGAGCAGACCAGAGGTGTTTCACAGTGAAGAAGACTGATAGATCAAAGTGGTTGCACAGGGAAACCCGGATTTTGTGCTGCTTGAAACCAAGTTTCCATGGATTAAAAAGCAGCTTTGCTTGTCACTTCTTTGTGCCATTGGTCCAGAGGTATAGCTGTTCTGGAGACATTCACTTGGCAATTGTGGCTTTGTGTTGGGAATTACATGAGGAAGCCAAAAGAACACCCTCCTTCAAGGCAGATCTCACCATAGAGTGTTCTGTGCCTTCTCCTCCTTCCTCCAACTGTGGCACATCTGCTGTTCACCATCAGGAGACATCAACACAGAGCCCCAGGCTGGGGGGGTTTGGGGCTCTCCTGGTCCCAGTGACTCCAGACATGCTCAGTGGGGTTCAGTGAAGTTCTGAGGGACCAGGGCAGGATTCCATCCACTCGGCAGATCCCTAGGGATGAGTGCCGAGGGACAAGTGGGTTTTCAGCTGCTCAGGGATGGACAAGAAACACCAAAAGATGAAGACAGAGGAAAGATGAACTCTGAAGAGCTGGCAGGAGCACTGGCTGGGGTAGGCCATGGAGTGGGCTGGCTGTAGTGTCCAGTTTAGGGAGTAACACTTAGCATTTATGACCACCAAAAGATTGTATAACTATATCCAAGGGATCTTTCATTCACAAGGTTGATATGTTGCTGAGCTGAGAACATCCATGACTTAGGGCTGATCAGTGATGCAGAATATGCCACCAATGGGGATGTTAAACACTAAAGGTAATGAGCACAGTGCCTGATGTAAGGATCTGCTCTGAGGGCATGGAGTCCTCCCTGAAGCTGGCACCATCTTTAGCCATATGCTCTTTAATTAGCCATATGCTCTTTAATTTACCTAAAGCCTTCCTGCAGATGGGCTGGTGATACAGATTTCTGCTCCAAATCCAGAAGCCTGATGTGTGCTTCTCCAGTGCCAGCAATAGTGAGTGCTGCTCATTGGCTATTCCTGCTCCTGGCTCTGTGGTTCAGCTGTGAGTTAGGTCATGGGATAACTTGGAAACACTTTTCAAAAGGAGAAGGCTTCTTCTTTGCAGGATTCCAAACCGGCTTTCCAAGCAGCATCCCAGAGTTGTATGCATGTGGCTGTAAGACCAAGGCCAGGGTAGGAATGAAGCAGAGGATGCTGATGGAGAAGTCTAACCTCATGCCCTCCCTCTGAGAATACCCAGGGTCCCAGACTAAAGGGAAACCTCCCCCATGTGCCCCTTTCAGATGTCCTGCTGTTTGCTTCTAGGACTTAATTCACTGGGAAGGAGGGGGAGACACTCTGGGATCCTGCCCAAACAACTTTGAGATTTTCCCCTTGCTGTTAGAGAAGGCTTTACACTGGAGTCCTAAGCTATCTGCTTCTCCAGGCAACTGCCCACTTTATCTCTGCCTCCTGCCAGGCCCAAGAGTACAAGAAAACTTGAATTCCCATCACTTAGATGCTACTGGTCCCAGCAGAAAGGTTGTCCTCATTGCAAAGATCTTGCTGACCATAGAGGCTTCACTACCAAAGGAATTGCCCTATAATGTGGACATTATTATTGCCCACAGCCCATAGTGGGGAAACTGAGGCACAAGGATCACATGAGGAGGATGTGCCACAGGTGGGAACCATCCCCACAGCCCCAAGACTGACTCTCCACTATACAGATATATACATATAAATGTATGCATGCATATTTATATCTATCTATCACAGTACAATGAAAATGCAATGTCATTCCCCTGGCAGTACTGTGTAAGCTCCTGACACAATCCACCCTGCACCTTGGCTCCTGCAGGATGAAGAGGACCATTGATTTAAAGCAGGACAACCTGCAGCAGGCAGAATCATGTGCAAACATGAGGTTTGGAAAATGGCAGTGAGCAATGCCGAAGGGAGCCCAACACAAGGCAAGCACACGGGATGGGGCAGGGGGGAGCATGTCTCTGTGAAGGGGGATGCATCCAGCTCCATTATGTCAAATGGAAGAGCTGGGAGCTGGTGAGAAATGTGAGGCTGTGCTCCGTCAGCTGTCAGGTCAGGGGGGCAGAGAGGTGCAAGAGAAATTGCACTCCTTGTAAGGCAAAGGAGAGCCAGAGAGCTGATAAAACCTGTGCGGTTACATCGCGCCGGGAAGCACAGGGATACATCCCACACAGGGAATGGGGTTCCCTCCTGCTGCCTGCATGTTTCGAGGCAGTCACAAAGTGAAGAGGCAGCTAAAGAAGTTTCCTTGTAGAAAGGAATGGCAGCTTGGAGGGGAACACAGTGCAGCAAACCCAGGCTCTCAAATGGGGGCTTGTCCCCCCCGTTCGCTCTCTGTGAACAGAAAGATACTGGAATGTTGGCTTTGCATTTTGCTGTTTAGCACATAGGGTGTCCAGAGCACCCAAAGCAAACCCACCTGGTGGAACTCACTGCCTGGAAAGGCCTCATTTCTGAGGAGATGCAGAAATGCACAGAAAAAGTTATACAAGACTTTCCAGGAAAGGAAAGGAACAGCTCATGTGGCATTGAACCTGCAGCCACAGTTACTCATAGGGCATCTGACTGGCAGCTATAAGAAATAGAGCATCTCTCACTAAACCTTCGTGGGATCTTCATTGCTTAGGAATGATTTAAAAGAAGACTAGATTTATTGATAATGTTCATTAACAGGATTCCAGAGGCCTGGGTTCAACTCTTGGCACCATAAAACATCAGAAGTAGGAGGTATTTGAGATCTATAGCACTGCCTGATCCTGCAAGCACCTGAACACCCCCAGTGCCCTTAGGCAAACTGCTTCCGTCTTAGAGGAGCTCAGAGATGGACACCCCAGAACGGGATGGCAAAGTGGGGCTCTCCCTTGGCCCCAGATCTGGACTTTATACTAGGCTCTGATACCACCTATCCTAGAGGTTGACAACACCAAATGCACCAAAGGCTTGCAGTGGTCCACAGCCTCCCCTCTCACCCCTCTGCAATGGTTAAGGTGTCCCAAGGACAGGAGGAGCAGCCTAAGGTTAAACCTAAGTCTATAAAACCTTCTCTGCCTGGCCTAGAAAGTGTTTAACACAACCTGAAATGGCTCCAGGTAGTGCAGGCTGTAGACAGAGCAGCCCATATGGTCAGGGTGCTGCATGGCCAGGCAGCACTGAGAGTTTCTGGAGAGAAACCTGGGTAGGTACTTTATGGTGTGGCACCTACCCGGGAGCTTTGGAGGTTTGAACCCTCATGGATTCAGTGCTCAGCCTCACTTGTTTTAACACAGGGACAATGCAACAGTTTTCTGCTGTGCCTACACCATGGCCTCTAGGGTGATCTCTGCTGTCTTCCACACATAGTGAGAACTACTTTTCCCACCCTGCTGAAGAGCAGCATCTTTGTTAGCACAGGGATGTCTCCAGCCCATCAAAGCCCTGCTTTGATCAGGGATTTAGGGTTGACCTGCAGGGTAGGAACCATTGACTGACTCACTACATGACTTTCTGGGGAGCCTCAGGTTTCCTTAGCCTCTCATCCAAGCACCAACTAAGCTGAACTCCCAGGGGCTCATAGCTCAGACATTACATAGATGAGGCGCACAACTACTACTAATCCTGGATGTAGCTACAGTCACAAAAGCCACCATTCAACGTGCCAGCCAACAAATACAAGACGTGACAGAGCGCTTTCAACTAAACCATGGCTCACAGGGAAAGCAGAAGAAACAAATAGCTCTTGTGGCTGCTTGGATTGGATTCAGATGGATTAAGATCTGTCGGACCTGCCAGGACAGAGAGCTGAGCACTGCCACAGGAAATATATTACCCTCATCTCTGAGACATGCACAACCCAAATATCTGCCAATCATTTGACATCCAGCACATCTCATTCATTGATCTGGAAAAGCCAGGTGAGATGGCTTATAGAGGAAAGAAATAGAGGAGGATTTCACTGAATAGCTAATGGACATGGTGAGAAGCTCACAAAATATTTAATATGAGTTTATTCTATTCTGTACATCATAGATAATACATAGAGGTGACCTAACTTACACCTAAGTCCACTCACTTCATATTTACTGTTGGCTGGCATCTCTCTCCTCAATGTCCTACAAAGAGCAGCATAAGAATAGCATATGTTTTAGGCAAAGTCCACTTGGCTTTCAAAGCAGAGATTGCAACACGTCCTAAAACACAACAGCCCAAGGAAAGTCACCATCTATTTCAGCACTGAAAGGAAAAGGGAGGTATTCAGTAGCTGAGGATAACTATACTGTTGAATTCTTAGCACAAGAACAGTTTTTCTCCTTTAAAAAGGGGGCTGGATCTTAGTACTTTCATTGTTAAATGTCAGGGATGACACATCCTGGTTTGTCTGATTGGAGTGGAGGATTTATTTTAGACTCTCTTATCTTTAGTCTTCCATTACAAGACTTCTCAGCCTCCTTTTAGAGGTGGGGGGGTGCTTTTCTTTAAAAAAGCCAGGTTTCCTCCCAGGTTTTATTTAAGCTTTTATGAACAAATGGGATTAGAATTTAAAAGATCAAACACCATAAATTATAAACAATGTGAATAATAGCCTTGGGTGACATGGTTTAGTGTGAGGTGTCCCTGTCCATGACAGCAGTTTGGAGCCAAATGATCTTAAGGTCCTTTCCAACCCAAACCATTCCATGATTCTATGAACACATCAGTTCTCAGTTTTTACTGGTATCAGCTCACAGAATGTTTCCATAATCTTCTCAGAGTCATCCTGTAATGGAAAATTCTGCATTTCTTTACTCCTAGGTCATCCCAGCTCCATGGAGATCCCCACATTTCCCTTGGAAGATGTTTTGGGCCTGCTTCGTGCATGATCTCGTGTTGTTAGCAATGTGCAGGTCACTCATCAAGCAGATCTTCAGGTGATCTTGGCTTTCGACCACATGACACTGTTCGCCTTGACTACTGTCTCTCAAACCCCACTGGTTAAAGAGCAAACCTGCTCTTGATGAAGGCTGTCAGAGATCTATCAGGCATCCCCATGCCCGTAGGATATGTACACTCTTTCAGCTTGAGAGCCAACTGACACGCCAGAGGAGAAGGTCACATACTGTACATTGAACCCAGGCAGTAGAAATGCCATCGTACCAATGGTGAGGAAAGGAAACCTTCAAAGAGAAAGTGAGGAGGGAAGGAAGGATTAAACCCCCACATGTAAGCAGGGCACTAGAGAAAGCTTCAGTGAGAGATAACGTCAATGGGGAATGCACAAGGGCTTTGCAAATTGAAAAATGACCCCACCAAAGGCAAAGAATCCCTTGGGAAGATATATTTACAACCTTCTGCATCTATTTTAGGGCAAAGCAGGCCTGACACTTGTGTTTTCTCATTGCTATTTAGCTTGATAACAGCAAGGCTGATTCAAACCCGTATCAGAGTGTGTGTCTGCATTTTATCCAAACAGCAAAATATCACACTGAATTCTACACCCTCTTTTAATCAGTATTCACAGTCTCTCTAAGCAGCCTGCTCTAGTTCAAGCAGAATAGGGTTGATGCAGGAGTCAGGATCGGGTAACCATAGTGTTAAAGCAAAAGGTTGTAGAATCATAGAATAGTTTGGGTTGGAAAGGACCTTTAAAGGTCATCTAGTCCAACCCCCCTGCAATGAGCAGGGTTAGTTTGTGAGTCATACCCTGGCCTTAAAATCTAAGAAACTATGAGCTGGCAGATGCCCGTAGGAACTTTCTTTAGCTTCACTTTGAGTTTTACGTACTTCTGGACTAAAGGTCTCTGGCACTGGGTAAGAGACTGCTGCTCAGATGACCATCACTGTGCTAAAGAGTACAAGCTCTCACTTGCAGATTTAGACACCTTAATGTGTTCATCTGTACCCTCAGTGTTTAAGCAGAGATTCCATCATAACTATCATTGGGGTCTGGAAAGTCACTCAGCTCAAAGGTAGGTGTCTGACAGTGCACATTATAGAGCTCCATCGATACTAACAGGCTCTTAGAGCTGGATTCACTTGCCAGGACATAGGAACCTAGTGTTATTTTAGGCTCTGCACAGGGACATCTGGCTTGAGAGGAGGTCTGATTGTCATAAATCCTGGTTTGTACCTGTCAGCCCTAAGAGGATGTCTCAAACACCCTGGGACATCTCAAATTACATTAAACACCTACAGCAACTGAATCCTGCCTTACCTCTATGCAAACACAGCAGACCTTAGTTTCGGGTGTCTTCATTTGCAAGCTGAGTCTCAAAGCATATTGCTGGACATCACCTTGCAAGTTGGTGCAGTTAAATTGATGGATTGCTCAGAGTATGGTGGCATTTTATAGATTTTTGTCAAACAAAACATTTCTCCTTTTCCTAGCAAAAATCCCCGTCTCAACAGCTCCTCAAACTCAGCCTCCTACTGAAAGGCAGACTTTCATACGGTGCACTTGGGTGACAGCCTCAGGTCCAAACTACTGCAGCAGCTCCTCACATCATTAAATAGAGAAGGGTCATTGCATCATGTAAGCCCAAATGTAGTGTACCCACACTTTCTGCTGTGAGTAACACTGGCACCAAGATTCATTGCTCAGGTTCCCTAGATCCCTGTGCAGTCAGGGTAAAGAGGTTTGTTCTTCTGATAGTTTCTCAGAGCATGAAAGGTAGGTTTCTGCTACACAACAGCCGTTTGAAGGGGGTTCTCACTCACACACCTGAACTTAAACACCTATAGCAGATAATGCAAATATTTTATTTCATAATGATGAAATTATTCAATATATATATATTTCACAATGATGAAACTACCAGCTCAAACAATGATCAGATTTTATGGAGCTCCCCATTTCTGAACAGTGACACTCCCGTCTCGACAGCCTTATGCCTTGGCACAAATGCAAGTTGCTTTCCATCCTGTAGTAGGGCCAAACCAAGAAGTAGTTCGCAGGAGTAGAGCTGCGCCTACTAACCTGAACTAGAGACCTTCACTTCACCTGCTGTGTTGCCACATCACATGCAGCCACGCAGGAAGTACAGTGTGGCCACTTCAGTATGACTGACATCCATATACATCACATAGAGAGCTTGATTTCAACAGCAAAATCAGGGGCAGGATTTGAGAGGCTAAACATCCATGCTGGAGCCACACTTCCCAAATGACTGAGCTCTTCATAGGCCTGCAAAGTACAGACCAACTCTACACTCTAATGATTCTGTGGTAGCCTTTAAAAGCTGAGCTATGGAAAACCTGGTCACGTATTTGGTGGGACCTGGGCCAAAAAGCAAACCCACCAATCACTATGAGTGATATGAACCCCCTTTCCATAATGAAGATGCTGAGTTCGATTAGGAGGAGGCACTCTGGATTTTGAGTTTCCCAATGCAGGGTAAGACCCTTTTTAATAGTGTAAACTCAACACTAATTTTAGGATCTATATATGTATGTTAGTGGGCAAGGAGAAACACATGCCTCTTCAACGGACTCTTCATCCATGCAGAGGAAACAGTATTTCTTTCAGGGCAAAACCAGGAGCCATGGCCTAGAAGGGATTCATTCTTGCATGTCCTGCAACGATCCAGGCTACTCTGATAGCAACCAAGTCAATGGGGTCTTATGCAACTGAATACCCTGGGACAACAGTAGAAGATACCTTAAAAACCAAAGCCCTGTGTGTGTAGGAAAAGCGTCAGGGCAGTTCTCACAAGAAAAATGTGTGTTTTCATCATATCCCCTGCTAAGCACTAACCAACAAGCATTTAGTTGGCACTGCCTGCTTCAGGCATTTTGGGAATTCATTTGCCCCCTGATATATATGAAGTGCTTTGGTATGAAATGTGTCACGGGAGGGCAAGAGTCTGCTATTGTTGTACAGCAGCACAAAGAAGCAGTGAGATGAGAATGAATGAAGCCATTCCCATACCCTCAAGTCACAGAGAAGGGATGTGCTTACTTTGCCTCCTCACTGCTCGGTGTCTGGAGCTGCCCTCTCGGAGTTAAATGAGCCCAGCCGGGGGAAGGAGGGAAGCCCATCTCTCCCCATCCCAGGTTTTTTGTTGGAAACCTAAGCCTAAAGCACAGTCTGCAGTGTAAGAGCAGTGAAATTGTAGCTCTTCGCTATGGGCAGCTCTACTCTATGTGTGATGCTCACAACATTTCACATAGAAGAAAAAACAATTCCCAACCAGCTATCAAAAGTCAGAATGTTTTCAATGGTTTTGATGATAATGAGTACTTTAACAAGGCATGTGAGAGAAATAATTGCCCTTATGCACTTTCAAAGTGAACGGTATCACAGTAAAATTCTAGCTAGTGACACAAGACCTAAAAGGACACATCAAGGAGAGATGGTTTTGTCACTAACTCCTGTAATTAAACTGAGGCTTCAGAACTCAAGAACTTAACATTTTAAATTAAAATTACATTTTTAATGTGAGCTTTTGCAATGATGAATTAAAATCAAAACTAAAAAGTGTCATTGCTGCTCTTGGAAAGATTCATAAACATGTTCACCTACTGACAGTGAAAAAGTTAATGAAAGACACAAAGAAACTTATTCCCTGCTCTGTCCATTTAATCCTCAATTTTCTGCTATTGCCAGCTCACCCAGTAGCACAGAATCAGCTTCTGCTACAAGATGACCAGGATTAAAACAGTATTATTTGTGCTCTAGATGTTGTTGGAGGAGCTGATTCCATCAGGGAAAGCTCAGCCAGGCAGAATCACCCCCTGCCTATTTAGTGTGCAGAATATTCACTAGTAACTGACAGTTTGGGGCAAAAATTCAGTCTCGGGACACACCATGACACCTTTGAAGAATGCTAATAAATATCCTAAGGCCAGAATGAAACATCCAGCTCCTCAGTTTAACAGTTTGGGGCAAATTGTTCTCAGTTAGTGCATTATAAGGCTGAACAAATTCCATTCATGTCTGAGGCTTTATTCCAGATTTATTCCATGGGAGATTAAGAAAGAAATCAGTTCTCTGTGTCTTTTAGCTTTCAAGGTATTTAAGTGAATCTTCCACTGCTTTGAAGGGCAGAAGCGGGCACCTACCAGCCACACCAGCACCACAGTTTGACCAGATGTTGTTCATCCTTGAAACAAGCAGCAAGAAATAATGCATTTACACCAGAATTCAGTTTCTGGCTACACCAGTGCGAACACAAAACTTAAACCCAGTCTCGTGCAAGAGTGAAAGCAGAAACCTGCCTGCAGTTAACTCAGCTAGCTATAAATATAACATCACTTTAACACACACGGTACCACTTTCAGATCCCCGCTAGCTTCTAGTTTGAAAGCAATGGGCAATGAAGCTGTGTGTACATCTGGGAGGTGTTACAAGTGAGCAGAGCACAGTGTTAACTTGATTTTGTCACACACTATACACTGGGGGCTTCAGCAAAGCCAGTTTGGGATTGCTGTACCTGAATTTCACTAACTCCTGGCAGTTCACCAGAGCGGAACATGGGTCTGGTTTGGAGTGCCACTAAATACACACCACTTTCAACACATTTGGTAAAAGCTGAGGGCATTGATCCCCTTGAAGATCACATCCTGGAAACAGACTGCACCATATTGAAAGTGAAAAGGCTGATCTGAGCCTTAGGAAGCACACTCACTGTGAGCTCTGAATGTGTGTTTACAGTAGGGCTTCTGATTCCCTTCGCACCCTCCTCTGATGTTGTCCAGACCCTTCCAACCTTTTACATACCCGGCCAGATGAAATTCTGCATCAAGATTCCTTCTGGTCTTTGTTTTAAAATGCTTTTTCTCTTACCTATCAAACACCACAGCTGCATAGGCTGGTTCCGCAAAGATGACATCCCCAGGCAGGAATTCCTTCTGCGCTTTCAAACCCCTGCCTTTGCCTTCAGACGTGAACACTTCAACCGACTCCATTTCCCCTTTGGTCATCCCAGGGACCCCAAGGCTTGGAAGTGGGTATCTCGGAGCAAGCCAAATCTCCTGTTACTCCTGTCAACTTCAACGTGCTTCTAGACCATGCTTATAAAGGGGCTGGGCTCCCCCCACTCCTGGCCACACCGTTTCCCATAGGAGGACAAGGGGGTGGGAGCAGGAGGGGCAGGAGGCGAAGATCCTCCACGCAATACCACCAAATTACGTAGGGAATGCACAGGGCTGGGACTTGTGCTTCGTTAGGAAACCCCTCTCTGGAAAATGACATTTGGAATTGTTTCTCCCAGCCACAAGCAGTTGTATATGTTACGACTCGGATTAATTTATACTCTCCCATTGGAGAGAGAATGTATTCTCTTTGCAGGGTATTTTTAGCAGCCACATGCTTCTGTCTCTCAGGAAGCAACAGCTGAGACAGTGGGACGGGGAGGGCTGGTATGCATATTTCCGACCCCTTTCCACTCTCATCTGGCTTTTTCCAGAAATTAAACAATGCTGCTTTATTTTTACCCTCTAGGAGATGGAAAGAGTGTTTAGAGGCAGGGATAAGAGTGAAATACATGCCTTGAAATCCTCAGCATCATCTGTCGCCAATGGAACCTGGAAAAGGGGAGTCATTTCCCAAGTGGTGAATGGAGCAGCATAGAAGGAGCTGGAAGGACAGAAGCAGTTCAGCATGGGCTGCAGAAGGAAGCAGGGCATTTTAGGCACTCACACAGTTTTGGATGCACTAAACCTTTGCATTTGAGAGCTCTCCCCACCTCCATGTACAAGAATAAATCTCAAACCCAGCCCAGACTGTCATTCAGCATTCCTTTATCATTTAATAGCACTTTGCAGGGCTGATTCCTTCTAATCTCATCCTCCCACCCCTAGGAAATCTGATGCTATCTCCTCCTGGATCTCTAAGCATTGCACAGATATCAAAGCTCACAAATCTATTCCCAAACTTCTCTGCTCCATAGACACCCTGTCTGATTAACAGCGAAAGTGAGGCGCAAAGAAAGAAAAGGTAATTTCTGTCACAGTGAAAGGCATCCTCAATGGCTGTGAAAGAAATGCTTTACCTTGCCAAGGCCTTATCACTTGCAAGGGAAGTATAGCTGTGCTCTTCAAGACACAGAACTGCCCAGTATCTTGTGCTAAAAGCTTCTGGCAAATTTCCTTGCCTGCAGATGAAGCGCAATACTGTGCTTCAGAGTAAATATCCTGTGTTATAGTTTGCCTGGGAGTGCCAAGCACAAACAGTATCAACCCACAACTCCATAAATCCAGGGTGATCCAGGTCTTCATGTGGTTGTGAGCAATCCTTTCCCAACAACCAGACTCCTCACTTGTCCTGATGAGGGCAAGAGCTGTCGCAGAGCCATCAGCACAAACCTCCCAGTGCTTACACTGTGAAGTGTAGAAAAGTTACTACAGGCAACTAGCACCTACATGCAATTAACAGTTTTAATGGCAAGGATCTGCTCGTGTGATACATGATATCAGGATGCTCTGGGCTCATCTCTCAGCCCTGTTTAACTCCCCTGGGTGTAAGCATCTTGTAGATGTGTATATTTGCCAGTAGTACTTTAGCACCTCAAAATTAGATGATGATTTCTTTTCTCCCTTAAAAAAATACAATCTGGAATATAGCTGTATTGCACCCAGTCATTAACCGCACTAAACACTGCTGCTGATTCACATACCGAAGAGAAGAGGGAGATGGAGAGGGAGAGGGGAGGAAGGGAAGGGAAAAGGGAAGGGAAAAGGGAAGGGAAGGGAAGGGAAGGGAAGGGAAGGGAAGGGAAGGGAAGGGAAGAGGAGAAAAGAGGAATAACAAAGACTATATCTTTTCAAACTAACCAAGTAAAACTAACAGATCTGAGTCTTTCTAGGACAGAGTTACAGGAGACCAGGTCTCTGCACAGGCAGACATCCATGGTGTACTCATTATGATACATTCCGCACATCACAAAATCCCACATTTTGGCTTATATAGAGTGTAATAAAAGTGTCATTTCTCCCCTTCCAGCCTTGTGAACACCACGGTGGTGGGTGCTCTGCAAGGTCATACCAGAAGAGACCAGCTATCTGGCTTGCATCACACCCCTGGTACCACCAGGCCATGGTTTCGGACCCAGATGTGCGCATAAATACAGTGGCCAAACTGTCAATCTGAAGATAAATCCAAACCCCAACAGCAGGAAAGTTGAAGAGCAGCTGGATAACAGCGATTCCTGCTTTTTAGAGACCTATTTGGAGCAATAAACTTACTTTCAACCCTTGGAAACACTGAATTTCAAAGCCAACTGCAGAGGTATATGCCAGTTTTGGAGTGTCAAGCAAGGGTGACCCTTCAACAGCAGAGTATTCTGCATGTTGGATCTATCTGGATACTGGTCTGGAGGGTCGAGTGGCCCCATCCTGAGAGGAGAACAAACAGCACCCTCTACTGCCCTCTGGAAAATCATCCCAAGCACAATTCCAGCGAATTTAAACACTTTGGAGAAGTACTGCGGTGTGTTGTGAATTAGAGGGAAAAAAAGAAGGGAAAATCCCTGTTCTAGACACGTGCTCCTGGGACTCATCCTGTCGCTATGGTTCAACTTTAGACATTAAATGTGATCTGGATGAACCCCCCTTTTGGGGTGACAGTGAGGAAAATTTGGGGGAACTGAGTGTAACGGAGGCAGAGAGGGATTCAGTTAGTAGGCAGATATTGGGCAATTACTAGTAGTTGCTAGGCAGGCACTAAGCTCCTAGTCTAGATACTAGACTACTAGTAGTTACCGGGCATTTACTACAGTGTTACAAGACTCTTACTAGTAGCTACTGAGTAGTTATTAGGCAGTTATTACTACGTTTTTACTACTAGTTACTGGGCAGTTATGAGGTACTAGTAGTTATGAGGCATTTACAAGGCAGTTAGTAGCTGTGATATGGATACTAGACTGATACTGGTAATTATTAGTAGCTATTGAGCAGTTATGAGGCAGTTACTAGTAGTTGTTATGCAGATACTAGGCTGATACTGGTAGTCACTAGTAGCTGTTGAGCAGTTATGTGGCAGTTACTAATAGCTCTGATGCAGATATTAGACTGATACTGGTAACTACCAGTAGTTACTGAGCAATCATGAAGCAGTTATTAGTAGCTGTGAGTCAGATACTAGGCTGATGCTGGCAGTTACTAGTAGTTATTGAGCAGTTATGAGGCAGTTAGTAGTAGCTGTGAGGCGGATACTAGGCTGTTACTGGGAGTTACTAGCAGCTATTAAGCAGTTGTGAGGCAGTTACTAGTATGCTTTTACTACTAGTTACTGGGCAGTTATGAGGTACTAGTAGCTATGAGGCATTTACAAGGCAGTTAGCTGTGATGCAGATACTAGACTGATACTGGGAACTACTAGTAGCTATTGAGCAGCTATGAGGCAGTTACTAGCAGTTGTAATGCAGATACTAGGCTGATACTGGTAGTCACTAGTAGCTATTGGACAGTACGAGGAGGTTACTAGCAGATGTGAGGCAGATACTAAACATACTGTAATTACTAGTAGGTATCGAGCACTTATGCAGCAGTTACTAATAGTTGTGATGCAGATAGACTGATACTGGTAATTACTAGTAGCTACTGGGGAGTTATGATGCAGTTAGTAGTAGTTGTGAGGCAGATACTAGGCTGATACTGGTAGTTACTAGAGGCTATTGGGCAGTTGTGAGGCAGCTACTAGGTGTGAGACATAGACTAGACTGACACTGGTAGTTACTAGTGGCAATTGAACAGTTATGAGGCAATTACTAGTAGTTGTGAGGCATATACTAGGCTGTGACTTAGTAGCTATTGAACAGCATGAGGCAATTACTAGTAGTTGTTATGCAGATACTAGGCTGATACTGGTAGTCACTAGTAGCTGTTGAGCAGTTATGTGGCAGTTACTAATAGCTCTGATGAAGATACTAGACTGATACTGGTAATTACTAGTAGTTACTGGGCAATCATGAGGCAGTTACTAGTGGTTGCAATGTCCATACTAGGCTGGTACTGGCAGTAAGCAGCACCTATGGGGCAGCCGTGAGGCAGCTGCAAGCAGCACCCCCCCCCCCCTCAGCCTGGCGGGCTGTGGACCCTGAGGGGAGGCCGGGCCGGAGCAGCCGCTGAGGGCGGGCACAGCCGGGTTACGGTGCCCACCGCGGGGGGCGGGTTATAGAGCCTGAGGGGCCGGGGCCGGGTGCAGGCGGCCCGAGGGGCGAGCTTGGGGCCGGGGGGGTCAGCAGCTGCGGGCTGTTAAGGTCGCAGCCCCGAAGGGGGACCTGAAGAGCGGCCGTGGAGGAGGCTCCCAGCCGGGGCCATGGAGGAGCGGGGTGAGGAGGCTCCCGCCTACCTCACAGGTGAGTCAGGCCCGGCCCCGCGGAGCCATAGGGGTCGTGAGGGGAAGTGGTGGCAGCAGCCTGTCACAGTGTGGTAATGTTGTGTTAGAGCCTTTACCCCTGTGAAATAAAGCATGTTTTCGGGATGCCAGCACTGAAAAGTGACGGGAGTTTGGTGCCAAAGGGGTAAAATGCAGTCATAGAATCCCAGAGCAGTTTGGGTTGGAAGGGACCTTCAAGTGTCATGTAGTTCCAACCCTCTTCAGTGTGAGGCTTGTCTGTGTTTTGCATGTGGAAGGAGAAGTAGGGTGCCTGCAGTAGACCCAAACTACTTGGTATACAGCTTGTAAAAGTCAGTCTTACATTTAATTCTTCAGTGCAAAGAGGCTTTGCTCTACTCTCATAGACTAAACATGGCAAATAGGTTGTTGTTATATACCAGAGCTGTGATATAGAGCCCTGGAGTTGAAGCTTAAAGTGATGGGAGCTTTCCATGTCCTCTCCTTCCCTGATAGTCTCTCCTGAGAGAGACATCATCCTGTTGAAATCTGGCAAATAGGACCCCAAAATAAGTGTTGAGCTTCCAGGCACACCAAGCCATTCAAAATGAGTGTAAACCACTTCATGTTGAAAGGCTTTGCTCAGTGGTTTATGAGCATTATCAATTGTATAATGAAAATCGAGTTAAAAAAAGAAAAGCCACACATTTAGCAATGCATAAACATAGGCCTTTTTCTTAATTATTAAGTATGTGAAACATCCTTTAACAGAGGGTTCCCCACTGTCAGTTACATTTAGTAATGCTGTTGAACAGAAATAACTCCAGGGGAATGAATCACTCTCTGTAGAACACTGACAGCTATTTTAAACAGCTTTCTAGAGGGAAAAGGCAGCACAAGTATATATTCTCTTCAAAAGAATATACTTGGGGCAAGTTGAGAAGGCAGTCTTGCTGTGTTTAGGTTTTCAGTTCCATTTTTCACACCTATTTCATCATGTTCCAGAGCTCCAAAATGGGCTTTGGTGTGTTAGCAGCAAAGTCTTTAACTTTAGAAGGATGTTGACCTCTTGAGAATTTCAAGGGAATTTAAGGGTCTGGAGGTTGTGTTTCCTAAATCCTTAGTGTCCAGAGGTAGTTCACACCCTTATTTTTAGTGCACAGCAAGTTTTGTCATGAGCCAGACACAAAGGACTGCTGGTTGGTTGTGCTTGTCAGGTCCTACCTGTGCCAAACAGAACTGTGGAACTGGATGTTACGGTTTGATAGCCTGGTGGGAAGGGAAAGTATCCTTTTCTTAATGAAAATTAACAGTACTTTTGCCTTTGGAAACTTTCTGTGGCTGTAGTTCTTGCTCATTTCTACACACACAGACCCAATGGGGTTTTTTGTTTGTACCTTTTAGCCTAAGGGGTTTCTTTTGGCTCAGTGGCAACAAGATAAAAACCCTGGGTACCTGTGAAAGTGTAAGTAATCTTTAGTTACAACCATTCATCTTTCTTCTAGACTCAGTTCATAGTGCTCTCATGCTATGAATGACTACTTTTCCCCTCTTCCTCCTTTTTTAGTCTACACATCATCACTAATGGAGGGAGGAGGAGGAATAGTAGGGTGTCAATTAACTGCTTGTATTTTCCTCACCCCACATTCCACAAGCCTATCTTAAACAGCCCTAAGAGTAGGCTGAGAAATAACATTGCACAAACTAGTATGATACAGTTGTATGGGAGCATTTATACGTCTGGAGGGAGCTGGGCAGAAGGTGAGTAACTTGTCCTAACCTGCCTCAGAGAGTTTACAAAGTGGCGAGTGGGAGATGTTTATCTTAGATATTCTTAAGACCCAAGAGGGGTTCAACCATGACAGAGTGGAAAGGGGAAAGGGTCTTTTATCCAACAGAAATAACGTGATGCCTGGCAAGGAATCTAACAGCTTATCCTGCAGTGTTTAATAAGTCTAATGCATTAGATTCTTCTTCAGAAGGAACCAACCACCCAGCATAGACTTAACGAGTGTTCAATTGCACCCTGTTCACATTTGGATGTGTGTTTCAAGAAAATGTAAGTATGGCATGATCAAACTATGCTCACAGAAACAAAAAAACAAAACCCAAAGACTTGTTTTCTGAAATCCTGAGCAATTTATTGTAGTAAAATGATTTGACACTTGAAAAAAAGTACAGCTTTTTTGCTGGTAAAAGCGGAATAGCTGATGTCAGTCTGCTTCAGCTGCGAGAGGCTGGCCCAGCTCTCGTGGGTGTGATGGGAGGCAGGGAGCAGAGGTCAGTGTAATGCTCAGCAGGGACAGAGAAGTGTGAGAACAAGAACACTTGGATCAACAGGAAGAAAAATGAAGAGAATCAGGGAACTGTGTTGCAAGAAGCAAACACCTTAATTTTATTACTGAAGATTGTTTTGATCTTAATGCTTTAAAATGCTTTCTGTGTCCTGGCTGGGCTGAGAGTGCTATAAAAGCAGGCAGTCTCTTGTTCCTTGCTCACCTAGGGCAGAAGGGGGAGCGTTGTGTTCACACCAGTTCTAAGCTGCTGTTGAGAGTCGGAGCAGATCACAGATCCATTTATCAAGGCTTTCAACACTGCTTTGATTTAGTTTGTACATTTGAGAAGGTTTGGGCAACACTGGGTTTAATCCCTCTTTTGGTAGTGTAGTTATACGCTTCAAAGGCCGTCTGGATGTGTGCAGGCTTAGCCATGTGTCCTAGTCAAATCTGTGATAACTCAAAGATGCATATAACTGCTTGTAAGTTCACTTGTTCTAGTAGTCTGTGGTGAATAGTGATGAAACTATTTTATGGAAACATGCATTCGCTTCCAACCAGGAGAGTCCAGTTTGGCGTTTCACCTTTTTCTGATCACCTGAGCTTTGAAAACAAAACAAAGAATCATTCAAAACGATATTTGGTGCCTAAACTCACTGAGAAAATGAAAATTTAGTGCTACTGCAGTGTCATTTCCTTGGAGAAATATTTTTGCACCTAACTACAGGAGTCAAAATCTCTCTGGTTCAGCTTCCCTTGTATAGGGAATATAGTGCAGTAATACTGCAGCTCCATGTGTTTGACAAGGGGTTTAAAGTTTGTTGTCTTTGCCTGGCCTTTCCCTGGATATCTGTGGGTACCTGAGGTTATTTCTGAGACTGCTTTCTGATTTCTCCTGTACAGGGACTGTGCTGTCCTGCTGTACTGCAATCAAAAATGACTGGACCTCAGGGATGCTGTTTGCCCATAGTTTTGGACAGCTGATCCTCTATAAGCATTGAAGCTCTTGTTCATCTTTCATCTTGTTACAGAGTAGTAAAATGATTGCCTGATGACAAGCAGCAGGGTTTGCACATCTGGTGAAGTTACAACCTGTCAGCTGTGTGCAGGTTCTTGCCTTTCTTGCTTGCAGAATAAAGCAAATTAATATAGTGCACATGATGTATATTAACCTGTTCTACTTTGCAGCTGGGACAGGCTTCAGCATGCACCCTCAGTTACCGTGAGGCTGACAGGTAGTAGCCTGGTAAGATTCTCCACCCCCACTGCTTGTGCTTTGGAGACAACCACAGGAAAGGGCTTGTAAAATGAAGAAAATATGTGGGTCAATATTTGCTCTTGAGGACTTGCAGCTGTTGAACTTGATTCATGTGAATCCATCCATTTCTCATTAAAATGCTGGTGCTGTTTGAGGGCAGAATTTAGCTCTGTCATTTTGTGGGTTTAGTACCTTCCACTTGAAACTTTATGCCTTTGCCTTAAGGGATTTGTCTAGCCTAGACGTTTTTCTTTACTACATTGTTCTGCTTTATGTCTTCTCTACCCTCAAGAATTGGGGAAGAAACATTAATAATAGACTGAAGCTTGGAGCATTTCCTTTTTAATCAAGTGGTAGAAAATCCTGGGCTGAAGAGGCTTTTTGAAATTACCTGGTTTCTGACATTTTAATTAATGTTAGTATTTTTCCTACCACATTTATACTGCCCTGAGGGAAGACTTTTTCTTCCCCTGCCTTTCCTATATGGCGCACCACAAAGATTCCTCTACAATTAACTTACAAAAGTAAGAAAGCAGATAGCAAAGGTTTAAAGTTAAAAAGACATCCTTGAACATTTCCCAAGTAGTAAAATATGCAAGTACAATAAAGTTTAAAAGTCCTTAAGTCTTCGTACATGAGAGTTTTATTGCATTGCTGTGCCATTGAAGATTTAACATTAATGAAGATTGAAAATGTGCTTCTAAGATCATAACAGAGAATCAAGAAACAGTAAGGAAATCATTATAGACTCACAGCATTATGGAATGGTTTGGGTTGGAAAGAACCTTAAGATCATCTAGTTCCAACCCCCTGCCATATAACCTTGTCCCATTTCTCTGTGCAGAGGCATAATCTATCTTTCCAGCCTTGCCCTCTCTTACTTCCTCCCACTTCTGCCTGCCTTCTCTGTTAGGGGTCTGTAGTCTCTGGAGTGCATCTGGAATTTGACTCTGACTGTAAAGCAGCCTGTTATGAAAATGCCTATGTATCTCGGGTGAGTGCCATAAACTGTGTTACAAAACCAAGAAAGAATACAGAATTACTTGCGTATGTATGTGTTTTGCTCTTTTTTGCATTTTATAGACATTTTATTTGATAAAAATAATCTTTCTGGCACCTATTCTGTGTCCTGGATTTTAAGCTGTTGAATCACAATAAGAGCTGAAGTAATCACAGAAATACTGTAGTGACTGCTGAGAATTAATAGTTGAAAAGAATAACCAATATTTGATTCCTTCCTTTGAAAAGAAAATGGAAAACTTCACCTGTTTGTCTAGTTTTTCCTTTTGGGCTATGTTCGTTCTCACATGGATCATCACTAAGAGAAGCGTTGTCTCCAGGGTCTGATTTTTTTATGTTTTTGCAGTCCAACAAAAATAATATTTTCTCTTTTTTTTGTGTGAATATCTTATGTTTTAAGGATACCTTATAGATAGCACATTCATGGAAGTCTATACTGTCATGTTTTCCTTCTGGGCATACAAGTGAAGCATGATGAAACAGGAAATGTTACCTGTTTTATTACTGGATTTTCCCCTTTGTGCCTGGGTGGTACTTGAATGCTCATTTCTCATTCAATCTAATCAGCTTTGACAGGTACATTTCTCAGCCCTGTTCCCTCTGAAAAGAAGTATTTCTTAAGAGCTTAGGAAGGATAATGGAGCAAAGCAGATGCTACAGGTGAGGCAGATGGTATGTTGGTGAGCTGATAATTTTCTTGAAGTAAAAAATCTCTACATACACATAGCTAACACATGCAGCCTCGTGTTACTGCAATTGTCCATTCTCATCCTGGCTGCTTTCTGTTTGTGTGCATTCTTTTGCTGTGGTCAGTGCCACCTTAGAGCAGAGCAGAAGCTTCTTTTGTCCTCTTGTAATGCGTGTACTCTACCCACTAAAAGTGCCCTTTAATCAGTGTTCTAAACACTTGTAAATCCAGCACTGCACTCTTGTTTTCAGCCCTGTGTGGTCACATATCTTCCTGTAAACAGAGCACCCTCAAGACTACTGAAGCCTCAAAGCTAATAATTTTAATCTACCATATGAGACCTGTGTCTTTTAGTGACAGGGTCATCTGTGGATCATCTGTGCTTTCAGAAGCTATTCTGCCCAGGACCAGTCCTTGCTCTGAGGTGACTCTGAAAACAAGGCCATTATTCAAGAGAGGTACCAATCTGGTGGGATTTCTGAGCCCAGAAGGCAGAAGGAATTGTTACACTGCTCTGCACTTCCCATGAGCATGGAGTTAAATCTTCGAGAAATCTGTGCACTTCCTTTAACGAGAATTTGTGATTATCTGAGGTTAATCAGCTGTGCTAAAGTCACTTGCAAAGCTCTTCTTAGCATTTCAATGGGATCAGATTCATCCTTTGATTGCCAGAAACCCCTTTGTGCTGCTTCACTTTGTGCATCCTTTGAGATACGTAAACTGCTGTTAATATTTGCTGTTGCTATAGTATGTCTTTTCTTAGAATATCAGTGGACTTCACAGAACATGAGATCTCAGAGCATGTCTGTGGCAGTACCAGGTACCACAGGGTTCATAATACAGCTGAGGAAAGAACAGACCTAAGACCTACTAAGAATCACAGGAGAAAATACTGCCCTTGGGTGATTAGTAAATAGGAAGCTGGATTAATGGCTCCAGATAGTCCAGAGACCTGTTATTCCTCCAAAGTGTGGGCTGTTGACAAACAGAAACAGTTGTTTTGGGGAATAGCCTAAAAATAAAGGAAAAACCACACTGAAAATTACTGGTTGACTTAATCACACAGCGTGAATGATTGCATCTTTTCTTAAAAAAAATAAAAATCAATCTCATGTCTTATATTTCTAAAATATTTTTACCCACATCCTTTTATTAAGGAGCAGGCCCTTTGTGACAAACAGCAGTTGGTCTGTTCTGCAGTGAACCATTTAACGACAGAAAGTTGATTCGAACAGTTGCTCCAAATTCATGATACCGGTACCTCTATTTAAACATTTTGGAGGCACGTAAAGGTCGGTGTGGCAGTTGTGTAAGGCCACTGCTTTTGCTTAATTCCCTGAAAGGTTTCTGGTAGTATGGTTGCAAACTGTAAGGGGAACTATTTCCTTTGCAAACGTTTTCTTAGTTTCCAGGAAAGATGTCAGTCTGAAAGCTGAAGGCCTCAAGTTCAGCTGAATATTTATGGAACTGGTTGCACACAGGCAGCAGTAGCATAGATTTTCCCATGCTCTATCATTTCTATGTGTTGCAAATGGTCTTGAGGCACAGATGAAAGGAGAAGGGCAGGCTGGTTTGTGACATTTCTCTGGAAGGGAGCAGAGATGTGTTAGCAAAGGCTGTTGATGTGTGTGTTTGGCATTGGGAAGGAGCCTGCAGTTGCCCAGACAGAATTGAAAACCATTTCCAGCTCGCTGCCTGGTTGGGGTTTAAGTGAGAGACACATCAGTTTGTTCCTGAACCTGTCTCCATGCAGTTTGTCAGAAGACTGGGTAGAAACACATTATCCAAGGCATATGTATGTGCCTAAAAATCCACTAACCATATAGAAAATAAAAAGCAAAAGGCTCTGGTTATATATATAGGTTTTCATGTGGTTTGAGGCTGAAATTGTCAGATCAGGGGTTTTAAAAGTGGCAACCAATCGTTCTCAGAAGTGCCGCCTAGCTGTGCTCCTGACCAGCTTTACTAGTAGCTGCTGTATCCTGCTTGTAGATCGGGATGTTCTGGCCTTGTTTGCCTTAAGGAAAGCAGGTGAGGTTATGCTGTGCTTGATTGTATCATACTAGCGAAGCTGGAACTGAATTCCCCTGTATTTGCTAATGTAACAGCATGTGAAAGCTAAGAGCTGCATTAAAGCATGATACATTCCCATTCTCATGGTTCTGGTCTGTGTTCCCCAGCCAAGTTATTGTTTGGGAACCCTGCCTGTTTCATGTGATACGTGTTAATAGTCATCTTGTGACCATGGAGAAAAACTGAGTAGAGCAAATCTTTAAGGGTCCAAAATGAAGACAAATGTTGTGAACTCTGTGTCTTTATTTTTGCAGCTATTTTTCTCATGGGGGGGAAATCAGTTCTTGGGTTTAACAATGGTACAAGTGTTAGACTGAAGTCAGAGGAGACCTCACTGCGATTCTGGTAACTCTGCATTCATCACTGCTGACTCAGCTGGAGTAGTATAACCTTACCTTGAGAAAAGACTGAGCTAAAGCAGGGGAAGACAATGTTAAGAAGTGAAAAATGGAAAGACTTAATGAGAAATAGAAGACACGGTATTACAAAAAGAGGACTAAGATGTGATAAATGTCCAAAGAAGAATCTTAAGTCAAATCCTGTCACCTCTTCACAGTATTGAAGAATGAAAATGGCTCTTGTAACAATAAAGAGCAATATTTGAAATGTCTCTAGAATATATTCTAGTGCAATTTATCAGGTAGTGCAAAATGCCATTGATGACAAGGACACAACAGGGTTCAGGAAGGCTCCAAGAAGCACAACAAAAAGTTACTTGGACAACCAGGCTTCTGCTCCCTGTAATCCAAGCTTTTCCCTGCAGTGGTCAGGCAGGAAAAAGCAAGTTTAATTTCACATTCAAACGTTCTTAATTCTTCATGTTATTATGTTTTTAGGGTATTTTTGGAGCAAGCATTGATTGGGTTATGTCCACCAAGAAGGCTGTGGAATTCACTGCTAAGTCACGGAAAACATGCTTAGGATAGTGTCCTTAAGTAATATAAAGAAGTCTGTCTTTGAAACAGAGATGTCTTTTATAGTGAGAAGCTATGCAAATTGAAATAGAGTGATAATAGCATTTCATAGCCTTGTGCCTGGTTACATTGCAGTTCCATTTATCTTTCTCTAGGGAGCTGGTTTTACAGCTCAGTACACTTGAGCAAACTGATGTAATTTTCCTCTCTCAGTGGCTTGTTCTGCTACAGACATTGGCAATTCGTGTGCTTTGGGTGCAAAATGGACTTTCTTCTAATGACCAAAACTAAGTCATTGGATTTTCTTATGTATCAAGTCAAGTTATTGTGTCCATCATTCACTCCTCTGTTTGAAGGGTTTAAGTTATGTGAATCAATAACTGTAGAGTATTGAGCATTTCTGGGTGGGTCATACTACATAATACAAAAGCTCTAAAGGACAAGGCACCTTGCCTTTGTACCTCATGAAAACAAAGGTTTTATTAGAAGGTGAATTCTTTCATTGGTAAACCATGCCAGAGAGTGGCATTTTGATACCCAGTCATCATGGCAATCGCAGCCAGAAGCCTCATCAGAGCCAACTTTATTAAGACGTGTATGTTAAACATTTCACTTTGGGAAGGCAGAGTGGGGTTGGCCATGCACACAGGCTGAGAAGGATCTCTGTGTCTGCCATTCCTTGGGTTTTCTCAGTGCCCATAGAGCTGCTGATAGATTTTCAGCTGGTTACGCATGGTTGGCATTCCTTGTTTTGGGCTTCCACTGGAGCTACATTACAGCTTGGTTAAAGTATACAGTATATGTATAAAGTATACAGTTTGTACCAAAATTAATGCTCTGTTCAAAGCTTTTTCCTTGTGCAAAGGTGGCAGTCTTGTGTTGTCCCAGGGGACTGAGTAGACTCTAGTCCTTCCTCAGTCACTTGTTAACTGATCATCCCACAGTTTAGCATTGTTATTTAGAGTTACAGGACACAATACACAGTATTTGATTCTGGTTTTTAATGTTCCCTTGGACTTGAATTTGGCAAGGGGCCCAGAGAGCAATCTTTAGAAATAATGGTGAAGGCTGATTGCCTTTATGGCTTTCTTGATGCTTTTTGGCACTGAGCCTGGAGACCACAGGGCACAATGCTTTGTGCTCCAGGCTGTGTGCAAAGCGTGGAAAGCCAACTGCTCTGTACATGGCTTCCAGGATGGACCATTGGGTAAACTGAAGCTCAGTTACAGAACCATAGAATGGTTTGGGTAGACTTGCTCCTTGAAAGCATACTGTATTAGAGAGGTGTTTCAAGCTATGTAAGTTAAACTGGCCTCTCTAATGAACTGAGGTGTGTTGAGAAAGAGCAGGAGTGGGGATGTAGCTTTATCTTTGTGAGGGGTTTGCTAGCACAGCTGTGCTCCTCTGAAGGGTGTGTTTAATTCTCAACTGACGTGATGTTAGTACTACATTTAAGTGCTTTTTAGAGTGTCCCCCCAGTTCAAATGTGCCTGCACATACAATTATTCAGGAATAGCTTCAAGTCTTGGCCAATGTTAGTATGAATTAAAGTGTACAGAGGCCATGAGTTAACTGGGAAAAGGGCAAAGAAAACTGAACAAGCTATTGGAGCAATTTTTCCCATATAACTAAATCAGTTAAATTGCTGTAGGGCACATGGGTATAACCTCCCTAAGCATCTGAGAGCTTCTGGCCTTTCTCATGCAGTGAGCTACTGCCAGGCTTTCTATAAATCTCTTCTTTAAGGAATATTCCCATATTTAACTCTGTGATCCAGTACACTTAAAATTGTTCGTTTTAAACTGTTAGTCAAGTATTTCTGACATTGTAGCCTATTTGAAGTAGATTGACAACCCAGTGAAGAGTCTCTGTGTTTTTAAAGCCCAGGTACTCTTATAGTAATACTTTATACATCCATGAGAGCAATACTTTGGTAAGTAGGAAGATTCCAGTGGCTTTACAGCATTTATTTGAAGCCACCGTAAGGCACAGTGTGATTCAGTGGGTGAGCATTGGTTCCTTCATCTGCTGCTACATGCGAATGTCAAAGGGGTTGATGTTTCGTATCAGCAATGTATCTTGTCCTAAAAACTGGCTGATTTTTGTCTTTTGCTGTTCCCATTTAGAGGACATTTTAGATGAAGCAACAAGGAAAGACCTTTTCACCAACACTTTCTGTAAGGTTTGCAGGGCAGGGCTGCAGTTTGAGTCTGAAAGGATATCACACTACAAGGTAGGCTGGGTAGGATTTCTCCTAGAACTGGGGCTTTGGTTTGTTTGGGGTTTCTGTGTAGTGTTCCACAAGTCTTTTTATAGTGTGTTTTTCAAGGCTTATACTTGGCTTTAGACATTAACCAGAGTTGAATGTTGTGCAGATTGTGGGTTCAATGATAGTGAAGGGCAATCAGCTGCATATTGTAGCATGACTTCAGAAGGAACTGAGCAAATTTAGGCCATGCTGTATATGGAATTGAAGCAATTCTGTACCACATGAGGCATGACGTGTGTACAGCACAGAGCAGTGCTATGGAGGATCGAGGTCATGCTCCTGACTCTTCACCCAGCAATACACATGCTGCTCTGTACAGCATTAAGCAGCAGTTGTGCTGCTAGGACTTGACAGGGTTCAGACCCTCAGTTTGATGCTCTGTTTCTTGGATCTAAATCCAGCTGAGGATGATGAGTGCAATTGTAAACTTACCTGATTCACCATTATAGATCAAAGTGATGGAAATAAGTAACTTTCTCTTTTCCTCACTTGTATTAACTAGCCAGGCAGTATAGGACCCCTTCCTCTTTGATAATATTGTTATAATGTCTTGCACTGCTCCTCAGAATCCTTAAAAGACATCTGAAAAGCATCACATCAGAGAAGGCAATTCTTTTCTTTATAGGTTCCCACCGTATAGGTTATCATGAGGGTGTGTTACAAGTGCAAGAGTTTGAAGGTTATAGATTGAGAGAGCATCTAAGAATTAAAAAGTAATTGCCTCTGAGGGAAGTATACATTAACACCCAATGTTAGATACCTGGACTGTTGTATCCTCAGTAGAAGGGTGCAGGAATCTCCGCAGGTTGACTCCAAGCTGGAGATACTTTAACTCAGCTTTCCAGGGAAATCTCCACTGACTCTCTGCGGAGACTAGACTTCTCAGGTAAATCATTGCATGTCATTCTTGTGTGTCAGGACAGGGGACAGACTTGATATCAAGCCCCCAGGCTCAGTGGTAAAGCAGCACAGCAGACTGCCTTTGTGGCATGGCTGCGTTCCTTTCCTTTCCTTGCCTATTTTAGCATCCCTGTTTGTAAGGGGACATGTCAGCATTTTTGATTCCCCAAAGAGTTGAAAGTAAATGACTCCAAAGGCTGCTGAGGCAAAATGCTCTGAGTAAAGCTAAGTACTACATTATTGATTAAAGTATAGTATTGTGCCATGAACTGGCATTTGCCCACTTGTGGCTCTGCTTTATACAAATGCAGTCTGGCAAATGTTGAAAGTAGGTTTTGATGACTAGAGTCCCAGTCACTGGATATATCACTTGTGTGGATCCTTATTACTGAAACAGGAGTAATTCTTCTCTTCCCAGGGCAAAAAACATGCTCAGAAAGTTCATATTTACATCCAAATGCATGGAGATAAGAGGCAGAAGAAAACAGATGGTACTGATTTTCAGGTGACTGTTCCTCTTCATTGCTAAATAAAGCTTTTCCTTGTATATTTCAATGAATGCTTCTAACTGAGCTTGCCCTTGTCTGCTTTCAGATGGATGAGGATGAAGCAGTGGGCAAATACAAGTACTGCAGT
The DNA here is from genome assembly GCF_033783945.1 of Neopsephotus bourkii. Classification (NCBI taxonomy): domain Eukaryota; kingdom Metazoa; phylum Chordata; class Aves; order Psittaciformes; family Psittacidae; genus Neopsephotus; species Neopsephotus bourkii. The sequence goes on from NW_026901486.1 coordinate 875,925, forward strand.
CTCTGCAGCATGTTGTTTACTTCCCCAGTCGATGCTTTGTCTCACTACTTGGGAAAGACCCATGCTAAAAACATGAAGCGGTTCTCCAAGGAAGCCCACGTGCCAGCACAGGGCATGCAGATTGTTCCTGGTAAGGACTAAACAGTTTGCTTTGCATGTGTTTTCCTGTCACTCTCTGAAACAAATACAGGGAAGTACCTTCCTACACTTGCCATGCCCCTATGCTTTTCAATGCTGCCAAAGTTGTGGAGCTGTCTTGCAGTAACTACATAGGTGAATAAACAGTGATGCTTCCCTGCACAGCTCTGAAGCCATGGAACCTTGCTTTCAAATTCCCTCTCATTGACTGAAACTAGAGGCAAATATTACTCATTTTTTATTAATGAAAGGTGATCATTGTTCTGAGAATTCACTGCAGTGCCAACAAGTTGTTCCTGTCATAAATTAATATGATAAGAAATTAAAACAACAGTCCATGAGCAGCACTGAACTGATGTTACTCCTGTAAAAGTTGCTGAACTGTATTTAAGGGTGAAGCATAGTTTATATCCTCTGAATCACCCTCTGCAAGTGTTCATCTCTCTTCTTGGACTCTATAAGGACCTTAGAGTGACCAGTCATCAAACAGAGCTGATTTTTAAGTATCTAATGGTAGGGATTCTGAATATTCCAGGGTTATGTTCCTTATCTGTCTGTACATTCATATCAAGGACTAAGATACTTTATAGTCTATTAAAAGTAGTTCAGCACCCAGCAGATTGCTCTGTAGTCTGTTTTGTTCCTTGGAATTGTTTTAGCTTTCCCTGTGCTGACTCTGCTTCCATGTCTCCAGCTTTAGAGCACCCACTGGGTGAGAAGCCCTTGCAGCCTTCAGGAGCTGGAGAGTCTTCATCATCCTTCAACACAGGGTTGAAGTCCAATGATCCAAACAAGTTCTGCAGGCTCTGCTGTGCTTCCTTTAATAAACCAGTTATAGCCCAGGAGCATTACAGTGGTAAGAAACACAGAAGAAACGAAGCACGTAAAAGGCTACTGGAGGAGATGGGAGACAAAGCTGTCCCTGTAGAATCCAGCACAAGTGGTAAGCAGAATGTGAGCAGGTGTTGCAACCTCTGAGCGTAGCTTGGGTTCTCACTTCTGATTTGTGCAAGGAACTACTCTGATGTGTGCAAGGAAATGATAGGCTTCTCCTGCGCTGGAGAACAAGTTCGTTTTTTCCTTTCTGTTTGGTCTGTGAGCTGTTAAAGTTCTGTCTCTGAGTTCTGTAATCAAATTCAAAGGGTTACAGACAAGACCCCAGTCCCCTAAATCTGAGGCCAGGATCGGTTTTGTCTGTGTCATTCTTAAGATGTTCATCCACCTTGTTCTTAAAAAACATTTATGCTGAAAACTCCACAGCCTCCATAAGGAACATGTCCCAGGTCTTCTTCTCAAGGTTAAAACCTCCTACTAACATTGAATTCAGCTTTCTCTCACCACAGTGCATTTCTTCACTATGCACAGAACAAGAAGCAGGCACAAGAATTGAATCATTTGTTTCTTTTTTTGTCTCATTCTTTAAATAATTGAAAACTGGTGTCATGTCTTCCCTTAATCTTTTATTCATGGAACTGCTTGTCAGATTTATTTCAGTCTTCACACATAAGGAAATCTATTTCCTAAACATGCATTGTTCCCCAGCCTCCCATTAGGACTGTCTGCAGCTCAAGAACTCTGTTCAAAGCCAGGGCCCTGTTGCTGTGCAACTTCCATTACTTCTGAGAGAGCATCATCTGGTGCTATGCAACAGAACTGTCAATGCTTTCTTTAGTAAGGAATTAAAATGCCTACCTGATAGTCAAAAGTTATTGTTAACAGTTCTCATTAAGTCATGCTATAATTTAAATAACATGCTTTTATGTAAAGCAATATAGCCTGATGGAATTAATGCTGCTAATGGATTAAGCTCTTGGGTTTCCATGGGGAAAAGGGTTGCTCTCTGATTTCAGAATACATAGGTCTATGGATGGCACAGCCTGTAGGAGAAAATGGCAACCTAGAAAACACAAGGTGTTTCCTCATCTGGTCTTATGTTATATTTGCCTGAAGCTTCATGTAGCATATTCATAGTGTACTGTATGGACAATTCCCTCTTCTCAGGGTTGAATCAAAGCTGCATGAACATTTGAACAGGTAGTGTTTAAACTGATCTCCTTTTAGTTAATTCTAGACTGACTGGGCTGGTGTCTATTGGTGCTTGCTTTGGGTCAGGTATTTACAATAGTATTGAATTTTTCAGTACAGTTCATTCTCATCAGCACTTGACAACAGTTACTGGCATTATGTTGGATCACTTCAGTCATCAAAAATACACTCTTTGGCAGTGTTTAAACCATGGTTACATTGCAGCTGAACACCTTATCAGCTCCCTTCATAAGTATTATTCTAGTGTAAAACTGCAGCAGAGACTCTGTCCATAAACACTGTTTATGTCATTATGTTAGGACTCTTGCATGGGATGGGATTGTGATGTGCTTTGAATTTTGCTTTGCAGTTGCAGGCTCTCAAACGTACATGTTCCTTCTTTGCAGCAATTGGAGTTGGTTATTACATTTGCCCCGTATGTAATGTCACACTTACATCTATAGAAACATGGCAGTCCCACCTGCAAGGAAAGAAGCACAGGATTAAGTAAGTCAATAAGTCTTTTGTTACTATACTAGAAGTTTTTAGTTTCAAACTTTTCCATTAGTCCTGTTGTTTGCTGTTAAGTGACTTTGATTAGCTTGGGAGAATTTTGTTGCTATTGGGATAGGTTGGTTTACTGGTTTTAAGGTGCACTGTCAATTTAAGCATCATACTTGTGACTGAAATTCAGTGTTAGAGTTCTCCCAGTTGCATCTTCAGTGACAACACACAGGAAAAGTCCTGAAACCTGTACAGTTTCCCCACTTATTTTGCTGTCTGGGGATAGCAGCACCTATTTTGGTACAGCATCTTCAGTGCTCAGTCTAAAAGGAAGTGATCTGATCTTAAAGATTTCTATTGGCAGGGTAAAGAAGACCATAATCCTGAAAAGCACCAAGTCTCCATCAGTTGTGTTGTTTTCAGAGTTCATCAACATGTGTCTTACGTTTGGCATAAGATAATTTATGGGATAAATGATAGCTCTTGTGTTTTCCCTTTTACCCAGAAGAGGGCTTGTAGACTGTTAATTGCAGAATGGATATTGTGGTGAATTAAGAGCTGTGTTTGTAGGCTAAATATTAAAACTGCTTACAAGATAAATGTTTTGATAAGACACATTTTAAGTGAAGGCACAATAATAATACAATCACAAGACACTGATGTAGAAGTGATATGACTTCAAACATGTGCTTAGTGAACAGGATTAGAGTCTCCAAAGACAGGAGTATAGGAAACTGCTACAGGGCTACAGTTTAACAAAATGAATGTATAAAGCTGGTGAATTAAGGGAGAATTAAGGGAGAACAAGATACATTTAAGGTATGGGTCTTTGGAGCTGCCCTTCAGGGAGTATCTTTGTCATCTAACAGTTTATCTTCCAGCCTGAGGAAAGAGAGAATAGAATATAAACTGACAAGTAGTTTTGCCTTTGGGACCACATTTACCTTGTTAGGGTTTTAGCCATCCGGGTCGGTTGTTTCTGTGGAGTCACACAGCTTGCCTGAAATCACTGTACTGCAACAGTTCAATAGAATGGATCTTACAAAGAAATTAGTAACTTCATTACTTGATGGTATTTAATGTAATTGCTTCTTATTTGCAGCTAATTGGAGGTAAGTTCATAAGAGACAATGTTAAATTTGGGCATTTTAAAACGTATGCAGTTTTAAAATGTATGCAGTCATTTGAAAAGTATCTTATTCCTGCAGCATCTCAGCTCACAAGAAACTCATTAGATGTTCAGGAAGTTATCCTGTATCTTTAGTTTTCACAAAGAGTAGAATTTGTACCCTGGAACTCCAGCTTTACAGATACAATTGAGTGTACCAAGGTCCATGTGGTTACACAGAACAACACACTTGGAGTATGTTCTTTTTCTGTCTCTGGAAATGTGACCTGTTTATTTTAACTCAACAGATGCCAGTGAAATCAGTCAGTATTAATAACGAAGACTTTCTGTCCAATTTATGCAGAGAAACAAAGCTGGCTAGCCTCATGAAGAAACAAAACAAAACCTGTGAGTCCTTGCAAGATGAATCAATGGATTGCATTGAAGTTCAGGAGGCTAAAGGGCAAGAGCCAAGGAAGTGTTTAGTAAAAGTAGAAGAGGAATGGATTGAAGATATAAACATTGAAGGTGACCTTGGTGAGATTATATCTTCAAACTCTAAGTGTCAACAAGGACATTCTAGCCTTATCTCAAATACCCAGTCACCTACAAATACTGGGCAAAAGAGATCACCAAGTTGGCCATCAGCATGTGAGCGCACAGTAGAAATGACACCTAACTGTTGCTATAACAAGGGATACTGTAAAGAAGAGCAATCTGAGCTGGCCATCAGTGATAAGAGCTTCAGCCTGTTGGCTGCAGAGCCTGTAGACTGCTACAGCCTTACACTTGCTGAAACTTCTACCAATTCCTGCAGAAAAGAACAGAAATCTCAGATAAAACGTTTCAAGGAAGGGGAAGAATCCATCAATGAAGAGGTGAAGTATGAGGAAGAAGCCCCAAAGCAGAAAAGAAAGAAAAGTAGTGAAGGTGCAGATGTTGGAAAAGAAAAGGAGAATTTGAATGAGAAACGAAAGAAAATGAAAGTTCAGGTGGGCTTGGTGAGTAAGAAGAAATCAAGACCTTATAAAGACAAAATACTTAAAGAGAGCCCTGCTGAAAAAAACAGCAAAAATCCCAAGGAGGATAAAGAGAAGCCACAAAGAGAGGGCAAAATAGAAGAGGAGCTACTTTGGGTTGGATCTTTGGGATATTGATAAAGGTTTTGCTTAGCTTTAAGAAGTTGATTCTGTTTGTAGACTCACTTACCCATTGATACCATAATATCACTTTTGGGGGTTTTAAAACAAAAGTTTTGTTCCAGTCTGGGAGTGAGAACAATCCTGTCTTCTGAAATGTTGTGGCAGTAGTTAGGAGTCAGTTTTAATCATCTTACACATACAGTAGCCATTGCAGTTATGTGAGTTTAAAAGCTTATAATCTCTCCTGGAATATACCACAAATACAGGGCAGTAGTTTAGAGATATTGTTGGACTTTCACCAGATATAGGTTATTTCTGCTGTTAATGGTACCTACTGTTGAGGTGTCTGTTATTGTTCACTGCAGTGTTCCCAGCCACGTCTGTCACCATCTCTGTACCAGAAGGACAATGTGAAAGGCTTTTGGTTCCAGATCTTACTTGCTGTTGAGTCTTTGGGGTGTTGGTATTGTTTTGGCTTGTTTGTCACCCAGTTGTGAATGGAAAATGAACCCATTAAATATGCAAATGGTTCGCAGATGTACATTGTCTGGTAGTTTTTTCTCATTGTGTTGCTCATTTTTAATTTAAATTAGGAAACACAGAAAAGGTGCAAATATGAGGCCAGTGAAGACAGGCTAAGCAAGTTGGGGCTGTTCAGCCTGGAGAAGAGAAGCTGCATGGAGGCCTCATAGCAGCTTCCAGTGTCTGAAGGGGGTCTACAAGGATGCTGGGGATGGTCTCTTCCTTAGGGACTGTAGTGATAGGACAAGGGGTGATGGGTTCAAGCTTAAACAGGGAAAGTTTAGGTTAGATATAAAGAAGTTCTTCACTGTGAGGGTGGTGATGCACTAGAATGGGGTTGCCCAACGAAATAGTGAATACTCTATCCCTGGCAGTGTTCAAGGCCAGGTTGGACAAAGCCTTGAGTGGCATGGTCTAGTGTGAGGTGTCCCTGCCCATGGCATGGAGGTTGGAATTGGATGATCTTAAGGTCCTTTCCAACCCAAACCATTCTATGGTTCTATATTTCTATGATCCTATGAGGCTATGTTCTCCTTCGTTCACTCAAAGTGATGTACAGAAGGGATGGAACATTTGTGACCCAAGGTTTGTGATCCAAACCATATCCTGAAAAATCAGTAACAGCTTTGTATTCCCATTTTAAATGTCATGACACCACACCTTCATTCATGGATTTATGCCCTTGTGGCATAAGCACTGATGTCCTACATACATGCAGTTAATTGAGGAACTCAGATGATGGTGTTTAAGCTCTTGTGTTGCTCCCAGGACTCTCAGATGTGACCTTCAGTAAGCCATGGACACTGGAAATGCAGCAGTGTCTACAGAGCCAGGGACAGGCAGGATGCTCAAGAGAAAAAGGGGAATTGCATGATCTCTCTGCACAGTTCAGTTGGGATTGTGTAGAGGATTTGAAGCCTGTGTGATGTCTTACTGAAAGCTGCTGGACTGAGTAAATGCAGTTAAGTTCTGACAAGTGATCATTTAAAAGCAATTTCATAAGACACCATTTAACATCTCTCTTACTGCCTGCAGGTTCCAAGGAAGGTTTTCTAAGCCTTGATGTGGTGTCTCAAAGCCATCATGCTCTTAGTTTGCACCAGTCAGGCTGCACTTTCCCCTGGATTAGTCTGTTCGTAGAGGCACCTGTGCTGAGCTGCTGCTCACAGTAACACTGCCCAACTGAAACCTTCTGTTGTGGGTTGTGGTGTGGGATGCAGCAGAGACCAGGGCCCTGAAGCCTGTCTGATTTGTCTTAGTTTTGGTTTTGCAAGTGTAAGAAGTAGGCTGAAAAGCATTGAAAACAATGTAGTCTGCTTCATTTTTTTTCAGGATTTGTGTTTTGCCATTGATTGCAATCTTGGATTTAGGTTTTCCTGCTGATAAGGTTATAAATCTGAGTAGCTCACATCTGAGCCACCAAGTAGCTCAGTCCATCCTCTAACAGACAAGTTGAACTAGACACATGTACAGGTAAACAACTCTTAGCAGGAACAGGTAGGTGGCAATAACTCATTTGTCGGGAGTCTGAGGAACCTCCTGAGCTCCATGTGGATTCATCATTAAGTTTTAAGTGTGCATAGGGTCCTTGTTCTGGTCCCCTTTCCTAATCTCTCTTTGTCTTTGTTCGAGGCTGATGATGCCTCTGCTTTCTTCAGTGCTCTTTTTCCTCACTCAAGATTTACATGCCTTTCTGTATCTTTCCAAGGATACTTTCCATGGCTTTCCTTAGCCTTTGCTTATCTGATGAGGGAGTTTCAGGTCACACAGTAACTGCTTTTCTCATTATTTACTTGGGCAAACATCATGTACTTATGCTACTGATGACAGCTGTGAGCTGTTGTAAACTGCCAATTGCAGGCTGCCTGTATTGTCAATGTAACTGGGGAGGTTTTCAAGTGCTTTGCTGTATCTACTCTTTGCAGTGAGAATACCATGAGCGGCACTGCAGCTTGCTCCCATGTAAGACAAATAATGACTTTCTCTGCTCTTGAAACAGCTAGTTAAAGGCATTGTAAGACTCTTTGCTATTTCTGCCACTCTGTCAGATAGGCTTGTACAAATATGGCCAGTGTCTTCATTGGTAGGGGAACCCTGCTCCATACAGTCACATACACCTCCTTGCCTTAGGAAGTCAGTTTAAGAAGACAGAACTCCAGCAGATGGAAAGGCCACAAGTGGTACTCCACTTACACAAGGAAGGGAAGTAAGTACCAATTTACTTGCTTCTGAAGCTGCACTTTTGGAAGTCAGGAAATTAAAGCCTCTGAAAACATAGTAAAAGCGTGAGTTTGAGATGGTTTTGGTTTTCTCAGTGATCGTTCCCAAATCTGTGCTTGAACTCCATACCTTCCTCACCCACCCACTGGAAAGTGGTTGCACAAACTAAGTTGAATAGCTCTAAACAAAGTTTCCTGGTATCAAACATGAAAGATAAGATCCCTGAAGAAGTGTTCTTGCCACATTTTGATTGAAAAATGATTAATCTCTGATGTAAATGCTGTAAATGAGCCATAGCAGGTTCTCATCTAGCAGAAGTGACTTACAGCTCTCATTTAGATAAGTGATAGCCAGTTTTCTAAGGCCATAAATAGCAATTATTGTTCCTGTGTTTCCTGATTGCCTTGTTCCAAACCTTTCACATCCGTACCAATAGTTATCTACATGCTACACATTTTACAATGCTAGGCACAGAGATTAATGACGTTACTTACCCTTTAGCATAAATGCGTCTTTTTCCATTCCTCACTAGCAAAGGGATCCACACTGACTATAATAAAGCTAATTCTGCTCATCTGTTCCTCCCAGTAAAACTGCCAAAGCATTACAATTCTGACTGGGGAAACAAATTCAGCCACAGAACTTTCTGAGCAGAAAGACTTGCAGATCCACCTGGAGTCAATGGGGTTCTATGCAGGTATAAAGATTCCTCTGTGAAACACTAAATGTGATGTGTCTTTCAGTAAACCTGTGTGCTGCTTGGCTTTATGAAAGAACAGCTGTATATCACAAAGGCAAGTTAAAGCTGTGTACATGCAGCAGGGCACAAAACCAAGGTTAAAACTGCTGTTACAGGTTTGATTGCAGCTAAACTGCTGTTACAACTGCTGAGCTTAAATGAAGGCTCCTGCGTTTCAAGTTTCTCTGTCCCTGCTTCACCAGGTCACCTGGATCAGGTACTTTATTCTTCTAATGCCTCTTTTTTTAATCTACAAATGATGCAAAAGGTGACTCTGGCAGATTTGTCCTGCCCATGCTGTGCCCCTGAATCATGGAATCATAGAACTGAAGCTGACTTCTGCTGCTAGTTTCCCCCTTGTCCTGTTGCTACAGTCCCTGATGAAGAATCCCTGTCCAGCATCCTTGTAGCCCCCTTCAGATACTGGAAGGCTGCTCTGAGGTCTCCACGCAGCCTTCTCTTCTCCAGGCTGAACAGCCCCAACTTTCTCAGCTTGTCTTCATATTGGAGGTGCTCCAGTCCCCTGATCATCCTCATGGCCTCCTCTGGACTTGCTCCAACAGCTCCATGTCCTTCTTATGTTGAGGACACCAGAACTGTACACAGTACTCCAAGTGAGGTCTCACAGGAGCAGAGTAGAGGGGCAGAATCACCTCCCTTGACCTGCTGGTCATGCTCCTTTTGATGCATCTCCTTCTCATGTCTACCCTGGTAACTTGCCCAAGCCTATTTCTGTAGAGAACAAGAGGCTGAAATTAGTGAAAATCACCTGAGTGCAATGCCTTGAGCTGCATCTCAAATTTGCCACATACCTGTGGAATCAGAGCTCAGTGTAAAGCAGTTCTTTGAAGTAGTTGTTATTACAGTTTAATTAAATCAAGGTATTTCAACTCTTGGCCAGCACTGCCATCCAACATGGAAGCTGACAGGGTGCTTAATGGTTGTATTTATCAGCCAGAACACCAAGATGAAAGCATCAGGGTGAGGACTGGGAAGTTTGGATTCTCTTTCCAGCCTTCCCACAAGCTTTTCTGGTGATTCACATCTTGCCAGGAACATGATGGTGCAGCTGAGCTCTTCCACCTCATCTGCAGCTTTTTAACCTTCAAATGTTATAGTTGCTGGCTCTTCACATATGCTGGTGGAAATGAGCTGGGGGAGGAGGTTACAGCCTTGTCAGATGTGCTGGTGACTTTCCATCTGTATCTGTTTCCTATCATGGTCACAAAAAACTAATAAATAGGAAACCGTAAATAAGTACAGAGCCATAAATCTGTGGGAAAGCTTTGGGAAAAGACCAGCAGTGATCCTCATCCCCAAATAAGCTCATGTCCTTTAATTCAAAAAGCTCAATTTACAGTTGAGAGCAATGAAGTGCTATTTCAGCTGGTTATTTCTGGCAGAGGAAAGGGTTAGGCACTGGTTCCTATTAACTTTAAGGAACCTCTGATTTGATTTCAGAGTGCTGCAGCACACTGCCTGCTTGGCTCTGCTCCTGGCAATCGCTCCTGCTTGGAATGGAAGAATTTGGCATAAATCCCAATTTCCACAAGAGACTGACACCTCCAGGAGTCCTGAGCGCCTGCAGGAGCCTGCATTGTATAGCATGGTGAGGACCACTTGTCTCACAGTCAAGCTTCATCATAGGATTGATGCTCAACAAACACCAGGCAAAAACACAGACCCTCAGCTCCCAGAGCTTTTCCTCTTGCAGTGACAGCTCAGGCCCTTGTTGTTTCTGTACTTGAGGTATAAGAATCAGAAGTAAATCCAGATTCTCAGCAGGGGGAATGTGGAATAAATGGGACATTGTATTTTGGGGGTTTTTCTCCAAAGGCTGTGGGGAAAAGTGAAAATCTGTGTGTGGGATGGAGGGGAGATTTGAAAGAAACCTTTACAATGAAATAGGATTTCCTAGAACTCACAGTGAAACTGTTCACAGCGAGGTCCTGATCACTCACCTAACAAACAGCTGAAATAAAGCTGTTTTCCCCAAACCTAAGTGCTTCCAAACCATCTGCTTTATAAATCCAGCTCCACAGGCTGAATCACAGTTACTGATACTACTGTGCTGTGTGAGAAGCATACTGGCTGTGATACCTCTTGCTCATAGCTAAACTTCTTCCCTCTAAATGCTTCTTTTGGAATTGCATTATATCCGTGTCTACTGATGCTACTTCTGAGCCACAGTAACAAAACCTTCCCTGTTGTAGTCAGCAGAAACGATGATTTCTATTTCTCTTCACTCCCTTGTGTCAGTGATACGTCAGTGGTACATAATGCATCAATGTACCATGGTGTGTATGTACAGGTCCTCCTCAGAGTGTTAATCAGAACTCTGAAGTCTGTATCTCTATATTTATTTGAGTTCATGTGTAACTGAAGTCTGTGCCTCAAGAGCACTATGGGAGAAGCTGTGTGAGTTCTTTGCATCAGCTCAGTTCTTCCCTACCTGCCTTCAGCCTTTCTGAATCCATCTCTTCTGCTTAAACATAGATCACTCTGCCTTGCTCAGCTTCACCCCACCAATGCTTCCTGGCTTGCTTTGCACTCCCATGTTGCTGCAAAACCAAGAGGATGGTTGTGGCTCTGGCCATGAGTCACCCAGGGAAGGTGGTGTGTGACCACTGAGATGTGAGACTTCCCAGCAGCATGCAAGGGTTGGCTCTTCTGATCACTTCACAGAGGAAAGTACATGCTTTGATGCTGTAGCTTTAAGCCTTTAAGCAAGTACAGATTTAGGCACCGTTCAGGATGCACTCAGCTCAAATGGGTTTCCCTTCAGCAGCAACATCTGTTCATGCACAGAGGTTCCTTAGAAGTACCCTCAAAATGAGAGGATTGTATGGAAGGAGCTTTGTTGCACCTCTCCTATGGAGCCAGGCTGAGAGAGCTGGGTTGGTTCAGCCTGGAGAAAAGAAGGCTCCTGAAGGGGAGACCTTAGAGCAGCTCCACTGCCTAAAGGGGCTACAGGAAACCTGGAGAGGGGCTTGGGACAAGGGCCTGCAGGGACAGGCCAAGGGGAATGGCTTGAACCTGCCAGAGGGGAGACTGAGATGAGCTCTTATGCAGAAGCTCTTCCCTGTGAGGGTGCTGAGGCGCTGGCACAGGGTGCCCAGAGAAGCTGTGGCTGCCCCATCCCTGGCAGTGTTCAAGGCCAGGTTGGACACAGGGGCTTGCAGCAAGCTGCTCTAGTGGAAGGTGTCCTTGCCCATGGCAGGGGGTTGAAACCTGGATGAGTTTTGAGGTCCCTTCCAACCCAAACCATTCCATGATGATTCTATGATTAAAGAGAAATCCCTCTCAAATCTGACAGAGAAGCTGATGCCGCTCAGCTCCTGCCTTATGGTTCGTTTACATCTCATGTTTTATTCTTTTTTCTGGCTCAGCAAACGAAGCAATGAGCCCTCACACAGCACCCGTACTCACTTAGCAGTGCTGCTGTGCTGAACCTGGTGCTGAGCCTGCGGTCAGGGTGTTGTGGCACCCAGCCCGAGCACAGCCAGTGCTGCCTGTGGTGCAGCTGCGAATGGGGGTCTCACTGTGCACTGGTGCAGAGCCTGCCTTTCATCTTTCCACACCGCGCTCAAAGCAGCAAGAAGCACCAGCTGGTGGGGAAAAAGAGGCTGAGACAACACCTGTGAGCTGGTATTATAAAATCATAGAATCCCAGGCTGGTTTGGGTCGGAAGGGACCTTAAAGCTCATCCAATTCCAGCCCCCTGCCACGGGCAGGGACACCTTCCACTAGAGCAGCCTGCTCCAAGCTCCTCTGTCCAACCTGGCCTTGAACACTGCCAGGGATGGGGCAGCCACAGCTTCTCTGGGCACCCTGTGCCAGTGCCTCAGCACCCTCATATTGAGGTTTTCCCCCCTATCTTCTCACCTGCACTATTCCAAGTAACCTCATGCGCTTTCCAGGTACCTGTGACTCTCATCTACTGGTAAAACTGCTGAGAGCAGCTGAAGGAGTAAGGGCATTTGCCCTATGCTATGGAAGGCCTAATTCTTAATCACAGTCTTGTGTTAGCTTTGCCAAACATCAGCCTAACGATGAATCTCTCTCGAAACTGGAAATTGTTTCTAATGTGCTTCATTTTTCAAGAAGTGAACCCATAAGAATTGCCTGCATTTCCCTCTGCAGGATGTAACATCAGTCATTCCGTCACTCTTAGGAGTAAATGAGCTCCCGACTGAGTTATTCATGAGCAATTCTCAGCCAGGCTGATGTATATCTGATCACTTCCTGAGGAATAAATCAAGCATCTCCCTTCGTGCTGAGTGCTGGCACATCACAGAATTCTCTGGGACTCTACATAGCAGCAAAGAATCAACCCAAGCCTGAATCTGTCCCACATCCCCAGTGAGGTTGGTTTAGCTCTCAAACCACCTTCCTCATTCTGCCTCTGAACTCTGATGCTCTTCTATATTCCGCCTCCTAAAACTCATTTTTCTATCTCGCCCATATGTAATAAATCATGATCAGGCAGGATATAGCACACTGCACTATGTCTCTGTCTGATTGTATCACTCCATCCCCAGGGCTTTCTTGCTTTTCCCTTCTCACTGCTCTGCTGTATGGGTTGTGTCTTCAGCAGCTTTATAGATTGTAAATAGTTGGGGCTAATATCCAGCTTCTCTGTGAATCATTTTATGTGCTCTGGGGTGAGTAAGACATTTGAGAGAGAAAGAGCAGCTTCTACTAATGGGACTGGTAGGAGCAAGATGTATGTTCTCTACCTTACCCTTAGGCTGAGGGATCACAACTGGAGCGCTGCAGCAGTGGTGCATCGAGATTGACTCCTCCAGGGTATCAGTCCTCCTGCTACTACTTTTGCTCTTATAGGTGCCTTTGAAGTGCTTGCAAAATGCATGAGTTTGAAGGACATCACCACCCAGAGGTTCTAAGCCAGATGAATCCCCTCTCTGTGAATGTGCAGGTACCTTGTAGGTGCTGGGTGAAGGAAGAGCTTTGAAACATCCTGCTAAAAGCTGGGGGGCCTGGAAGGATGATCTGGAGGGACAGTCATGCTCAATTAGCAAGAAAAGTGGTGTTAAGGAAGATGGGAAGCACTTCCTTAACAGTGGAGGAAGGGCATAGAGGTGGGAAAGAGGGAAGAGAAGGTGAAAGAGGAGAAAAAAGAGAGCCACGTCCAAACATTGAGTCTGAAAGGGACTGTTCATGCTGGAGAGTGACATGGGTCAAAATGCTGATGATGCACTGGGGGAAGCAGCTGTGACAAGCAGGAATCAGGCAGCCTGGCCCTTTCTATGGAGGTACAAAAGGAACCTTGACAGGCTTCAGGGCTTTAGAGGCAGAACCCCACAAAATTCCAAGCTCTTTTGAATGTTTCCATGAAAACACAAGGCTGTTAACCTGTCTGGGCTGGGAAATCAAAGTCTGAGCTTCTTCTGAGCAACACAGTCTAGTACAAATCTAGCCTATGTCAGAGGGTTGGAACTGGCCGATCCTAAGGTCCTTTTCAACCCAAACCATTCTATGATCCTATAAAACCAGGCTCACGTTACTTCTGCATTTGATTGGAGCCAATGTGGGTTGTATAGGCGGCTATACCATAGTCCTGAGAACAATCCCTGCTGTGTCACACTGTCCCACTCCAAGTTTGGGAAGAAGGTGGATAATGCGAATTAGCTGTGATTTCTTTTTCCCCAGAGACTTCCAAACCAGATTAGAGGGGTAAAGGCTTCGTACAAAAGGGTGATTATTCACAAGGAAATGGATTCTCATGAAACATGTAAGGTGTTAGTGAGTAAGAAAGGTGCTTTAACCAAAAGGTGTTTTCTGTGAGGCTTTGTGATGGGTGAAATGAAGGGAGCAGCAGAGGGTAGAGACCAGGCCCCAGCCCTTTCCAGGGGGGTGGGAGGGTTGAGGGGAGAGTTCATCCTCCCATCCCAGGGGTGAAGGGGGTGTTTTCATGGTGCTTGGAGAGGGGAAAAAGATTTCTGTAGGTTTAGACAGTGATTTCTTTATTCACATGTTCCTAAGCTCAGTAATAATGTGTTTGTTAAGGAGAAGTGTCTTTAGCAAACCCATATATTGAAGTTTTCTTTAAAACCAAGTATGCCATAGCAATATGCTGTTCCTTTGTGCTTCCCAGCCCAGTGATTGTGAAAAGTGAGGTTTTAAACCCATTTCTCAAGCTAGCCCAGAAGTTCCTGCTGGGTTTAAGCCCAGTTCTTTAATGTTCTTATTTCAGCCTGGATTGCAAAGGACTTTTTGCCTGTGTAAACCCCCCATTCTCAGAGAGAGCAGCACCTTGAGATGAGGTCAGTCCCGTGGGCTGGGCACGAGGTGCTTAACTGAGTTTTTGCGTTGTTTGAGGACCCCTTTGTATATTTTAAGGCTCCTTCTGGATTTAGTGGCAGGGGGTGATCCAGGTCGGAAAAGGCAGAATGAAGGAAGGGAGTGGGTTTGTGCACACTCTTCAGCCCAAGGCAGGAATCTTTGTGTTTCAGTGAATATTCTGCAGGCAAAAAGCAAGTGAGGGATTTGGGCCTAAAAAAGGGGAAAAAAAACCCAAAACCACATCTTTTCACTAGGATTTCTCTACCAGTGTAGCCAACGGCATGAGCCAGGGTGGGTGGCGATTGAACAGACAGCAAGATAAACTCTAACAGATAGACTTTATTGAGTACGTGCACAACTAAGCAAAGCAAAACAAAGCAGTGATGTCCAGGCTCCAAAAACAAGATCTCACCAGTGCACTGGCCAGATGCACCGGGAGTCTTGGGAACCTGGAGATAGATGCTGCAAAGGTCCATGTGGATTCAGCTCCTTTAAGTCCAAGGTGATTATGTTCTGCTCATCTTTAATCACCTTTCCAAGTCTTTGAGGCTGGTAATACCCCTGCCATTGTCAGTGAGTGGTTTCCAAGCTCCAGCATGATGTTTCCTTCTCTTTACTTCCAAAGACACAGTCCTTGGCTTTCCTTTTCTGCTTAAGGAGTCTTGTATCACACAAGAGCAGCATCTTGACATTAGCATGTGAGGGTGGGAGGTTCAAACACAATAGTTACTTATTACTATTATTACTTCTAATAGTTACTTATGCTAACTTTTGCTTTTTTACTGTGAGGGTGATGAAACACTGGTGCAGGTTGCCCAGAGAGGTTGTGGAGTCTCCATCTGTGGAGACAGTCAAAACCCAGCTGGATACAGCCTGGGCAGTCTGGTTTAGGTGGCCCTGCTTGAGCAGAGGGATTGGACTTGATCATCTCAAAAGGTCCATTCCGACCTCTACCATTCTGTGATTCGTTCCAACCACAAGCTGCTTGGCCTGCCCTTCCCTCCTGGATGGCCCTCTTATACCAGAGGAGGCCATCCCTCACATCAAGGTCTGGCATGGCATGTGTCCCCACCGCTCAACGCCTACTGGGTTGCAGCCAACAGCGGAGCTAAAGGTTCTTCTTGGTGGCAAACACAGAGGCCAACCCAGTCTTGCCCTTGACTATGGTAGGAGGCGTTTGGCCAGCCTCAGTCCTTGCACCTCTTTGTCAATGCAGAGTTTCACCTGCCTCATCCAGTAACAAGTTGCTACCATGGCAAAGCACACACAGATTTGCATTAGCAGTATAACTACTACAGGGTGCAGCAGCGCATTGAAGATGCTGGTGGCAGTGGGGGACCAGCCAAAGAAAATTTCCCACCAATGATGTTCTCCCACCCTCTTTATTCGTTCCATTACCTGCTTTATAACACTGCCATCGTGATGTACAGTTATTAGGATCTTTCTAGCTTCTGCCTTAGCATTTTCTAGCAGCTGCTGTAAATTTGCATGCTCTAACATCTCTTTTACAAGTGACAAATCCATACCGATAGGGGTTGGGGTTACACTACGATACAAGGTGTAGTTTCTTATTAGCAACTGGCTAGTGAATACAGGTGGCTTATACACAAAATCACAGCCTCTAATAACAGCTACATTGCAAGCACACGTATTTGAGTCGTTAAACACGCTCTGGTTATAGACTTCATTGATCTGCACGTATTTACACATCGTTCTGAAGCACACACACCCTTTCCCTACGTACACCAACACGGTCTTATTGCTGCTCTGGGGATTGATCTCAAAGTGGCACACCCCCTCTCTGGTGTCAAAGCAAACGTCACTTGCCTTAAGGGCATCATCTTCACATATGAATCCCAGCCCCCTTTCCAAAATGCAGGCTTCCAAATCTACCGACTGCCATTTCCCATCGGACACCCTCGCCCACATGCGGTGGTCCAGGGGGTAGACCACAGACCCATTTGTGTTAACCCCCAGGGCCACAACGGGGTAGACCTTTTCGATGCGAGCCTCTGTCACAGTGAGGACGTAGGTGATGACTGCATTGAGGACCTGGTCATGGGTGAAGTTGACAAGCCTCCACCAGGCTTGGAGCTGCCGCTCCTTTTCTGTGGCCGCATCCCACACGATCTTTCGGATCTCGGTGGGGAGGATACCGTTGTCCCCATCTCTCAGGATACCTGCAACGACACTCTGCACCCACATCTGGGCCTGGATGCAGCTAAGAGCAAGAGAGACGTTATTTTGTTCGATGCCCAACGCTCGCAACAGCATCTGGTGGTCTTTCTCGTTTATTTGTTCCCAGGTAGGCAACACCTCTGACACGAGCCACTGCCCCATCCCAAGGCTGGCCAGGGATGAATTCAAGGGGTTGAGGAGCCCCTGCACGCCCGAGGTGACAGCCTCCAGCTTGTTGGTCAAAACCTCAACGTTCATAGTGTTGAGGACCCCCAGCCCAGCGCCTCCTCCTCCCAGTGCTGTGGCCAGCAGGTCTCTCCTGGCCCGGGTGCCCTGGATGGAGCGGCTGTGGAGCCATGCTAGCCAGCCCGTGTGGAGCGTGGAGAGGAAGGGGGCACAGTGAGGTCTGACAGATGAAATGTTAACGGTGGACAGGGACAACACCACCTTCTTCAGTGATCGGACAGGCCCCGTCAACAGCTCTTGGATGTGATTTTGCTTGACTACGTAAGGGCCTATTTTGGAAATGAAGGGGCGTAAGACAGCAATGATGGTAAACTCCTTCTTAAATCCATCAGGACCTCCTATCCACCACTTCCCTCCAAGCTCAGAGGACATGTCTATGCTTAGGCTTCCTCGACACCATACCTGGAGGTTTATGACCAGGTGTGGACAGATTCCATAATCCTGATTATACCATGAAGCTTCTGCACCCAATTCAGATCTATTAAGCGTTTTGGTCTCATGGAGGCATTTTACTGGCATGACCCACTTGCGGCCATCAGGGGCAGTGATGGTCACGATGGTGCCATCAGTTTGCATTGGGTCAGTTACACTTTCTTGGGAATATTCAATTTCCAATTTTACCTGGTTGCCAACTTCAGCGTATGGGGCTGCGTGCCAGGCCAAGAAATGGCACTTGGAGATCTTGACGGCAGCAAAGGAGTGTGTCATGGTGCTAATCTGGAATTTAAAGGACAGCCCCACACTGTTCTGTGCCCAGAGGCAGACCACAAAGACTGGCTGGACCAAAGTAAAATTGCACCAACAGTCCCATTTTTCTACAGCACAGCTCTTTTTCTGATTCTTCTTAGTTTTTACTTCGGTTACGGAGATCTGACTTACTCGCTGGTGAGTGGATCCATTGATAACCCTGCACCCTACCTTTATGTGTTGTCCCACCGTCCCCAGCAGCTGTGGAAGTCTGTTTGTGCTATCCCAGCTCCATTCATTTTCCAAGTACACCTCCGACCCGTGCATCACCACCGTTGACAGATTTAAGCCTTTGTTAGAATTTAATCCCATGCTTCCTGTGTATTTTATGTGAGCTTGAGACCAGGGCCAATCGGTCTCAGTTTTCGTGTATCTCCTAACCCTGTGCTGGACCCATGTGTCGAGATGCCTTTCTAAGTGGGAACGACTGACTCTTTGCCTGGGATGCTGATGGCTTGGTTGGGTGCATTGGGTGCTCAGGGCTATGCACATACCAGAGAGCAAAGCAAATCCTGCAACCACAAATCTGAAAGCATTTTCCCCATAGCGCAAACAGGGTTGGTGACGCCACGAAGCTCGCCCTTCCCGATGGTCACAATCGCCTTCCATTTTCCTTTATCTGCAAAACATAAACAAGACGGGCTCTCCAGCCCCGTTAGTTTCCCTTCCATGCTTTTAATTGTGAAGAATGGAACCACTTTTCCTGCCTTTTTGCCCCCTTTCTGATTTCTACCTGATACATGGAGGGGCTGGCTTTGTTCACCACCCTAATGGGGCCCATCCACTGGGGTTCCAGCACCTGGTTCTTCTCTCTAACCTCCCGATACATTACCAGGTCCCCTGTGTTCCACTCCATGGGGCGCAGCAGCACTCCCAGCTGCTTATCCATCTTGGGGATGTTGGTGTCCTGCCCTGGGGCGAGCTGGTGGTACATAGCCAACAGCGTCCTCAGTATGTCCTGGACCCACTTGTCCATCAGCACACGGGGCT
Source organism: Neopsephotus bourkii (assembly GCF_033783945.1). Lineage (NCBI taxonomy): Eukaryota > Metazoa > Chordata > Aves > Psittaciformes > Psittacidae > Neopsephotus > Neopsephotus bourkii. The sequence continues at coordinate 894,790 of NW_026901486.1, forward strand.
GCACTTCATCCGGTGGCTCCCCTCTTTGCCACCAGTGTCCCAGCAGCTTCGGGTCTCCTGCAGAAGGCAGCTTCTGGGGAGAAGGTGCTTGAGATGCCATTGTGCCCCGTAAGGCCAGCAGGATCAGTGGGAGCTTCTGATCCCAGTCTTTCCTTTGGTTCACCAGCTTCCTGAGTGCTGTCTTCAGGGGTTGGTTGGGTGCTTCTGCTGAGCCAGACTTCTGGAAGTGGCCGGTGATGTGAAGCTTCTGCTTGATGCCCAGGGCCTGGCACACTCCTTTTGTGACTTCTGTGATGAAGCGCTGGCCGTGGTCTGAGTCAATCTCCTTTGGGACTCCCCAGCGTGATAAGATGTGCTCCACCAGGATATTAGCGGTTGCGCTGGGTGTGTTGTTTCGAGCTGGGAATGCTTCCACCCAGTTGGTGAAGGTATCACTGATCACTAAGCAGTACCTATTGCCTTGGGCTGTCTGGGGCAAAGGACCAATAAACTCCATCTGCAACTTGCTCCATGGCCCAGAAACCCTCTGATGACCCAGGAGGGCCTTGGTCTTTTTGATGTCAGGATTGTTGGCCGCACAAGTCAAGCAGTTGCTGACGTACCTCTCCACATCCTCTCTCATCTCAGGCCACCACCCAGTGCTCTGCAGCCTCACCATGGTCTTGTCTGTCCCCAGATGCCCTTGCTCATGAGCTAGAGCCACCAGCTCTGTCCGGACCAGCTCAGGCACCACCCAGACTGGGTAGTCTGCCCCTTCCCTCCTTGCCAGGACCAGACCAGAGACATCCTTCCACACTTTGCACCCTTTATACACCCTGTTCTGCGCTAACTCCCGGATGCTGGGGTCTTGTGCCTGCAAGCCCGGCAGGTCCACCCTCTCCCAGTGTCTGCTGGGAGCCACCACAATGGAGGTATTCTCTATGGGCTTGCTGGTCTTCCACATCAGCCCTTCCTTTGCACCTTGCTTGGCTTTAGCATCCGCCTCCTTGTTCCACTTGGCCTCCTCTGTTCCTTTCTTGTGCCCCTTCACTTTAATGATCTGGGTTGGGTGCGCTCTCTGCTCCGCCAGCCTCGCCAGGTACAGCAGCTTTTTGGCATAGGTGACAGGCTTGCCGTCAGCAGACTGCATGTCCCTCTCCCTCCAGAGCGGCAACCACTTGAGTGCTGCCCTCACCATCCATCCCGAGTCTGAGAACACGGCCAGGGGCTGGTCTGCTGCTGTGTTCTCAAGGGCGGCCGTCACGGCCACCAGCTCAGCAGCCTGGATGGAGTGAGGCAGGCACTTCCCCTTCACCACCTCCCCGGTACCCTGGTTGACCGCAGCGTAGCCTGTGTAGGGCACCCCTTGCTCGTAGTAGTTGGACCCATCTACGAACCACACAACGTAGCCTCTGTCCTTGGCCTCCTGCAGGCTGAGGCTGCTCTCAAACAGGGGTGCCCGGCGCAGCTTGGGCTCAGGCAGGAGACCCCCTGGTTCCTCCACATCCCTCTCTCCACTGATCACCACCCTGTAGGCACCGGGTGAGGGGTACCCAGGCACCCTCTTGTCAGTCAATGCCAGCACCCAGTTGGCCATTCTGGGGCAGCACAGGGGACCCTCGTCCCCCTTCCCCGACAAGAGATACCTCACCGGAGCACGGGAGGTCCTCAGCAGCACTGGGGCTGAGCCCACCAGGTACTCCCAGTGCTGCAGAGCCCAGGTCAAGGCTAAAACCTCCCTCTCGTATTCACTGAACTGCTGCTCAGCCAGCGTCAGCAGGCGCGATGCATGGGCCACAGGGAGGAGATGGGCACCTTGCTGCTGGCCCAAGGTAGCCTGCAGCCCCCTCCCTGTGCTGGCCAGCTGTAGGACATAGGGTCTGTCCCCGCAGGGATGCAGCAGCACAGGGGCTTGTGCCACGCTCTCCTTTAAGGACTTCACCGCCTCGTCCTGCTCTGGCCCCCATTCCCAGGGGGTGTCCTTCTTCAGGAGGTGGCAAAGGGGGGCAGCTTTCTCGGCATAACCCTCAACAAACTCCCTGCAGAACCTTAGGAGAGCCAGGAAGGACCTCAGGGTGGTGGCATCGGCTGGCGCCGGCACCTTCTGTATTAGCTGGACCCTCTGCTTCTCCAGTGAGCGCCCTTCCTCCCCTATGGTCACCCCCAGGTAGGAAACCTCCTTCCAGCATAGCTGGGCTTTCATGGGGCTGATCTTGAAGCCTGTCTTCTGCACAGCCTCCAGCACCTCCGCCAGCACCTCCAGGTTCTCCTCCTTTGTCCGGGTATGGATGAGGATGTCACCAGCACAGGACATCACGCTCTCCCGATGGCTCAGCTTCTCCCACATCCTCACCACATGTGTGTGGCAGATGGCAGAGGTGTTCTGGAAGCCCGGGGGCACTCTGGTGAAGGCAAATTGCTGTCCTCGGATGGTGAAGGCAAACTTATGCCAGCATTCGGGATGCAGAGGGATGGCGAAGGATGGGCTGGTGAGGCTGAGCACCGAGAACCACTCGGACCCTCGGGAGATGGCTGACATGATGCTGGGGTACTTGGCCCCTGTGGAGGTGTGCAGTGGGGTGACACAGTGCAAGGCACTGAAGTCAACTGTCAGCTTCCATGTCTTCCCATCAGCTTTCCTCAAGGGCCACACTGGGGCGTTGCTGGTGCTCTGCAGCTCCACCAACACCCCCTGCTCCAGCAAGGTTTTGACTGTGCCCCACAGGCTGGCCTCAGCCTCAGCCGGGTACCAGGGCTGCGGCTGAGGAGGGGGATCCGGCCCTTTCACTGCTACAACAGCATCAATCTGCCCACAATCCAGCTTGCTCCTTGCCCACACCCGGGGGAACTGCCCCGTGACCCGTTTCACTCGGGGTTCCCACTCAGGGTGCACCAGGAGCTCAGGGGCTTTCACTGACATCACCCTATGGCTTGCCGGGATGACGGGCACGTCGCTTTGGGGATAATGCAACAGCGCTTGGTTTGCCAAGTCCACCATCACCCCCATCTTTGTCAGCGTGGAGATGGCCAAAACACCCGTTTTTTCCCCTTTCATTTCCATTTTCCCAAATTTCTCAGACCCTTTGGCAGTGCCAATTTCAAAGGGTACGGGCCCTGTGAAGGCCACTGAGGATTTTTGGCCATTGGGCCCTATCAGTTCAATAATTTCACAGGTTTGGAAGATCCTGGCTTCGCCAGGGGCCAGATTCAAAATGGAATAAGTGGCACCAGTATCAATTCTCATCACTTGTCCAAGCACCCCTCCTCCAATAGTTATATCAACTATCAGGCGCCCCCATGCATCGGTCTTAATCGGTGCCACAAAGAGGGGCGATGCGGGTGCCTGGCAGCCCTATTGCTGAGCCTTAGACCCTGGGTCGATGGGGTGGGAGCTGCTGTGCTTTTTGGCCTCGTGCAGGGCCAGTTTACGGAAGAGCTCCGCATCCGGCAAGCCATCGATGTCCTCCTGCTTCTCATACTTGATCAAGCGCTTCCGCAGCTCGGCGCGCCAGGGGTTGGACTTCTGAAACCTCAGCCCTTGCTGGTTCTCCTTCCCTGGGCCGCCTTTCCCATCGGGATCTTTCCGGTTGTCCCCTTGCATTTTCCTCATCCCTGCGTTTTGGTAGGACATGGCTGAGGTTTTCCCTTTCTTCCCCCCCGGCATGTACCCCGGGAACGCCTGCTTCTGCAGCTCAAAGTTCTGGGTCAGGATCTGCTCCAGCTCCAGCAATGGCTTTCTAGCTGCATCCCCCCCAGCAATCACCCGCAGTGGGGGGGTCAACCCCACCACCAATGGCTCCTTGAACTCAGGCCTGTCAAAATCAATGGGGGACTCCTTCGACCCGGGCAGCCCAGCCATCTGATAGAGCATCTTTTTGCGGTTAACATAAGCATCGGGCCGCTCGTCGGGGCTTTGCTTCTCCTGGTGGAACAGCACTAAGGGGTTAATCTCTGGGAAGAACACCTTGAGCACAGCCAGCTGGACATCCCCGATGTCCTGGACGTTTCCCATCTGCACATCCCCCGGCAGCGCAGCAAAATCATCCGGTTTCATGCACTTCCTCACCACGTCTATCAGGTCACTCACTAAGTTGCCACTCTGGCACCGGGGCAGCCGCTGGGCCCTGGACAGCCAGTTGACCGCTGTCTCCTTTGTCAATGGCCCCAGCATCTTCCCCACTGTCTTGAGCTGCTCGGGGGTGAACCAGAGCACAGCCCTGTTGGTGTCTATGGCCTGCAGAGGCCCGTGGCTGGCTGGCTCATCAGGGGGGCTCTTTTTAGTTTTGGAAGCCTCCACCTCCCCTCCTTGCATCTGGCACATCTCCTCCCGCAAAGGAGCGTAAGGGGATGGCCTGGTGGGGCCATTGGCACCCCACACATCATCCTCATAGTCATAGTGGGGCGGGTGTGGATCCAGGGAGTCCTCTCCCTGGCTATTCCCGAACCTGCCTCTCTTGCCTTGGATGGCAGCCACAATACCCCTCGACACCCCCAGCTCCGCCTGCAGCTCCTGGATCTTGGCATGGCACACTTTGTGATCGGGACCGGTGCCACGGTCCCGCTGGACATCCTGCAGCACCGCCCGCACCGCGCTCTGCGCATCGTGGGTCTCCCCTATCCATTTGCCAACCTCCTTCTCCAGCTCCTCCGTTTTCAGCTTCTCGTACCCCAGCTTGCTCTCCAGCCGGGTGATCTCCACCGCGCTCCGCAGGGAGTCCCCGCACAGACCCTGCACCTCCGCTCGCAGGTTGTCCACCTGCACCTTGAGCTCGCCCTTAGCCTGCTCCAAAGTCTGCACGTTCTCAAGAGCCTCCTTCAGCAGCTTCGACAGCTCCCTGCCCACCATCAACAGCCCCTGCAGAGCCGCTCGCTTCTTGCATTTGTTTGTGGGTTTGGGCTTTTTGGACTCCTCCGACCAGCTCTCCCATTGCTGGCAGAGCTGCTGGTACGCCTCCGGGCCCTGGAAGGACCCTGGGGACCAGACTGGAGGGAGACACTTCTGGAGCACAAACTGCTCCAGCTTCCAATTGCTAACGATATCGGTCATCATAGTGATGGGGACAAGATGTGAGACGGCTCCTTCTCAGGGCAAAACTACCCTAACAAGCACCACCAACCCACCCGCAGAGGAAAGCTGCAGCTCCACAACACAAAAGCCACCCAAAAAGCCACCCGAAAGCCACCCAAAAGGAAAGGGGGGATGCAGAACCTGGTAGCAAGGGAAAGGGAAGGTAGGGGTGGATGGCGGTGGCCACCGCAACCCACTGGGGTCCCCGGGAGGGGAAGGGGAAGGGATGCGGGAAGGGGTGAAGCGGAGCAGAGGTGTATAGGACCCCAATAATAAGATCTCACCAATCCTTGGATGGATCCTGGCAGTCCTGGGGATCTGGAGAGAGACGAGGCAGAGGTCCGGTCGGTTGAAGCACCTTTAAGGTTAAGGTGGTCGCAGGGTCTCAGCCTGCTGGTTTTTATAGCCATGGCAGGTCGGTTTGGGGGGCTGATAATGCCTATGTTTACTTCTATGGCGGGTCTCCTCCTGCACGTGTTTCATCTCTCCCCCTGCCTTCCCAAGGACACTATCCTTGTTTTCCTTTACCCTTTTTCGGCACTGATTAGGGAAGCAGGTGCTCTGCCCCTTATCTTTGGGGGGGGCGGCAGGATTAGTCATGCTCGCTTATGCTAACTTCTGCTTGCACCAAGTGCCCTCAAGAGGGAGAGCTGGAGCTTGTCTGCTTAGCATCCATCCTCCTCATTGCCCCCAGTGACCCCCCCACTTGCTGTGCACCCCATTAGCACCTGGGTTTTGGGGGCAGATCACACTTGGGGCTCACTCTGACATCTGTAACATGCACGGTTCCCCCTAAACCTGCCCCCCAAGCACAGGGGGGAGACGAAATGGCAGGAAAATCACACAATTCCTCATTTAGATCCATTTGGGCACATGGAGTTCAAAAGCAGCATTTTTCCATGCCACAGACCGGCTCCCCACACTCTGCTGCTCACCTTGGGGGGACCCCACGATGTGTCGGGGGCCTCAATTGTGCTATTGCACCAGCTGAATTACAGCTGTAAACCTGCACCTGCAGAAGGCAGCCGGAGCCCCCAGCCTCGCCCCACAAACCACATCTTAGAGCAGTTTGGAACAGAGAACTTGACCCACTTGATTGTTCTACCTGCTATTGCACTAACCCAGTGGAATGCTTCATCTTCATCACTGCTTTTCCCCCTAATGAAGTACTGCAGAAGCTGCATCCTTCCCTGGAATAAATCATGTTAAAAAATGTGGCTTGTTGAGTCCTGAGGTATTTCCACCCAGCATCCTGTTATCCCCAAAGGGCCCTTATTCCCAGTTACTGCAGTACTGGCTGTGTTGGGCCAGGCTTGAGGCTGAGCAGCCTTCCCCAGTCCCCAAAACCACCTTTTGCAGCCCCAAAAGCACAGAGGGGCTGGATTTCCCCTTATTTGTTGGGAACTGTTTCTCCAGCCTGGCATTTACAGCTGCAATTACCCCTGCTGCAACAGAGGTGAAGCTCCAGCCAGGTCCTGCTTCTTGTCTGTAGACCCCTCTGTTCTACCCCAGTGCTCTGCTCCATCTCCCCAAAACCAAATACTTTGATGTGTTCCATTGGCATCACTCAGGGATCAGCACACATGGGCATCACTCGGTGATCAGCACACATGGGCATCACTGGGGGGTCAGCACACATGGGCATCACTCGGTGATCAGCACACATGGGTATCACTGGGGGATCAGCACACATGGTATCACCCAGGGCTCAGCACACATGGGTATCACTCAGGGTTCAGCACACATGGGTATCACTCAGGGTTCAGCACACATGGGCATCACTCAGGGTTCAGCACACATGGGCATCACTCAGGGCTCAGCACACATGGGTATCACTGGGGGCTCAGCACACATGGGTATCACTGGGGGATCAGCACACATGGGTATCACTCGGGGCTCAGCACACATGGGTATCACTCAGGGATCAGCACACATGGGTATCACTGGGGGATCAGCACACATGGGCATCACTCAGGGCTCAGCACACATGGGCATCACTCAAGGTTCAGCACACATGGGCATCACTGGGGGGTCAGCACACATGGGCATCACTCGGGGCTCAGCACACATGGGTATCACTGGGGGATCAGCACACACGGGTATCACCCAGGGATCAGCACACATGGGTATCACTCAGGGCTCAGCACACATGGGCATCACTCAGGGCTCAGCACACATGGGTATCACTGGGGGATCAGCACACATGGGTATCACCCAGGGATCAGCACACATGGGCATCACTCGGGGCTCAGCACACATGGGTATCACTGGGGGATCAGCACACACGGGTATCACCCAGGGATCAGCACACATGGGCATCACTCAGAGATCAGCACACATGGGCATCACTCAGGCCTCAGCACACATGGGTATCACTCAGGGATCAGCACACATGGGTATCACTCAGGGATCAGCACACATGGGCATCACTCAGGGATCATGAAACCCATCATAGGGGAGACAAGAAAGAGCCAAAACTGTAATGACACTGGCAAAAGGATGGGGCATTAGTGTCAGATTAGTGCACTGCATGCAGGCTGAGGAAAAGGAGAGGGGCTGTTCCCCCCTGGGATGGGCCATAGGGCAAGCACCGAGGTGGGGCAGGGGTGGCGGGGCTGGGGTCGTTGTCTTTCATTTCATAAAAAGAATAAATCCCCCCCTAGAAACTGTACACCCGAATAACTCAAATACACCAAAATTCACCCATTTCCCTCCCTTGGACCAGCCATGGGCCAAACGCTCCTGATTAGGAGCAGCTGCACCCCAGCAAGGTCACCACCAAACCTTGTTTGTGCTAACAAATCAGTTCAACTGACACCGGGTTTTACTCCCCTGTCTTCTTCCCAGGACAGCAGCCCCAGACAATGTGGAGATGTCATAAACAGCAGCTGCTCTCCTGCACGTTCCCTCCATGGTTTATATTTGTTGGTGATAAAGCTGCCAGACAATGGGATCCCACCTCTGGATCGTTTTAGCTTAGGAGCAGCACTGAGCCCTGAGAACAGTCTGGACACCGGGAAATGGCTCAACTGCATAGAAATAACATCTTCAAAGCCAAACTAAGAATGAAGCCCTGTTTCAGCACACACGCCATGCTTTTACATTGCAAATATTCCCTTTTCTTTCCATAGGAGAAACCCTAGAGGTAAAAGCCCTGCAGGGAAGCGTCTCTAAAGCTGCTTGAATGTGCTGGGGAGTCCTCCAAAACCAAAATACCTGCTTAGAAAACCCAGTGTCACCAGCCCTGCAGCAGCCCAGTGCCACCTGCCCCGTGTCTGAGCTTTTAATGGTGACAAAGGCCACCTCTGGGAGCACTTTGGTCCTGGCCAGGAGGCCAGAAGATGCTCAAGGTGACAGCAGCAGTGAGAAAAGGGGGATGCAGCCATTGCAGCAACCAGGGACATCAGGCTCAGCTCACAACTACATTGTGGGGATGAAGGGAAAACACACCCATAGTGGCAATTCTCATGTTAAGCACATGCACCCCCCAAAAAGAGGTCTTTATACCCCGTTCTGGAGAGCTCGCAGTTGGGGAGTGATGTGAAACTAAAGGGGAAAGGCGAGCAGGAGGTAAGGAGGGGAGAGGCAGGGGTTGCTGCACCCCATGCCAGGGCCTCAGCTCTGAAAACAGGAGCTTCTAAGCACTGAAATGTGTTTGAAGGCACTAAAAGTGGTTTCTCCTGGCAGGAAAGAGTTAAGGAGGGATTCAGCTGAGCCCCTTGTGGCAAGGCTTTCCGGATAGCAGCCTGCTTCGGGCAGGAAACTATTTAAACTGAAATGGGGAGGGGATGCGCTAGAGCAGCACGGGGGAATCTGGTACAACACAGAGCAAAACCTCACAGTGTACAAGGTGCAACATCCCCTTTTCCTATTCACCTGCTTGCTCAAACCCAGGGGAAGGATTCCTGGTGCTCCCACATAAGAGACCTCAGGGATACCCCCCCTTTTGCTCAGGATACAGCTATGGGGAGATGCTGAGGCTTTGTGAGGACCATGAGAGCAAGCTGCTCTAGTGGAAGGTGTCCTTGCCCGTGACAGGGCTTGGAACTGGATGAGCTTTAAGGTCCCTTCCAACCCAAACCAGTCTGTGACTGTGTGATTCTGTATCTGCACAAGGGAGAGGGGGCATAAATGAAAACCAGACCCTGCTTGTTTGATATAAGGGGAACAGCGAATAAATACAAACAATAAATCATTTCTACTTTGCTCCCCAGGCATGGGAATACCGGGGGCTTCTGTCGTTTCACATCATGTGTTCCACTCTTCAAACCCTAAATCCCAAGTGCTTCAAAGCTCTCCCTGCTGAAGGCATTTCAAAGCCAGGTTTTCAGCCACTAAATTTGTTTGAGGTTTCTTGGTTTTGGCTTTAAAGCCTCATTCCTCTGCCTTTACGGCAACCTACTTCAGTGTTCATCATCACTTTCCAGGCCAGGAGAACAACACCTTGTGCTAAAGATTCTGTTGAAGAAAACAACTGCACAGCTCAAATTGCATCTTTTCCTTATTTTGAGTCCTTTTGGTTTCAAAGGGAGAGAAAACAGCAAAAATTCATCCCTTCCTGCTTTCATTTTTAGCACTAAGTTCCTACATTTGTCATTTTTCAATTGCATGGAGCTAGGTATAAAGGAGGGGGAAAGAGGTGATGAAATATGAAATAATTCATAACTAAAATCAGTGAGTTCTCCTTGCTTTTATTCCTAAAGGGGATTTGGGGGGATCACAGGCTGGAGCGGTGCCTGGGGCTGCTGCCCTGATGCACACCTGGATGTGGGGCTCAGCGCAGAAGCAGGGACCATGCTGAAGCTCTGGGTGCTGCTGCAGATGCTCTTTGGTAGCTGCTGGTGAGATCTGCATCAAGAAGAGGAAGAACCTCTTGGGGTAAAGCCAGCCCTACCACTAAGAGGGTGTGGAGAGGGGAGATGGCACAAAACCCCTCCATCACTGCCTCCACCACCATGGCCCGGCTGTGGCTCCATCTCTGCATCTGCCTCCAGATCCCAGGTAAGAGGGATGCATCTCTTGAGGGTTAAGGGCACCTAAAATCGTGCTGGAGCCTCTCCTCCACCCTGCTTTAGCACGTGGGATTTTACACAGCATCTACATGATGGAAGTTTAAATGTAGGATAGATTACAGGATATTATTACCTATATTATTGCCTATCATTGCATAATTTTGTACAATGCCCTTAATAACATACTTTAGCTTCTGGTCAGTGCAGAAGCTGGGGCCTGAAGTGGTCAGGCAGTTGGACTGGATCACTGTAGATCCCTTCCAACTGAAATAGTCTACTCTTTACTGTACTCTACTTTACCCTACTGTACTCTACTCTACTATACTTTACCCTCCTCTATTCCAAGTGCAATATATAATGGTATAGACACCACCAAATCCGTTTTTCCTGCACCCTCTTAGTGCAGATGGGCTGTGGGATGCTGCTGATGGAGAAGTCAAAGCAGCACCTATCTACGCTGCCACTGTAACATGAGACAATAACCATCCCATCAATTTTTCCTCTATATCTATCCAAGGATTGAATGCTTCCCAAGGGCCAAGCTGAAATGGGTGTTATAAAACCACGCTGCCTTCTGCTTATTGCAGACAGGTTGCAGGAAGGTTGAATTGAATTTATAGTTGGTGTCACGGCAGAGTGATAGAATTGTGCTTTAAGGGACAATTTTTGCCATCAGTTCTCAGGTAGAAAGTATTGGAAGCTTGAAACACACATTTAATGTATATATTCGAGTAACAGCTCAAGTTGGTCCCCCAAAATGCTGCCCAACACGGGTCCAAAGCCGCCCAGCACCCTTGCTGGAGGCTGTCAGGACAGCAGGGTGCTTGTTCACATTGTGTGATGGTCATCCACCTACAGCATAACACAGCTGATCAGGCAGCAAACAGCCCGAGGCACTTACATACAGGTAGTAAGATCCTACAGGTCCATGCAGTGGGGTCCCCGCTCAGAAAGGAGCAATAAATCGGTTTGCTCTGCACATGCAAAGGGAAAAGGGATCATTTTTGAGCTGCTGCAGGCTGGCGTAGCTAAACACATGGAAGCAAACCCATCCCACCCCAATTCCCTGGGGTCTGCTGACAGAGTATACATTGGGAAAGGGAACGGGTAGGGTTTAGGGAATGAAGTTGTGGCAGAGGATGAGCTTTTCTGCTCTGGCTCTGCCCCAGCTCACCCCACTGGAGCTTGACCACTGACTTAGAGCTGAGCTGAGCCTTTGCCAGGATCCCTTCTCATCCATGTGCTTGCCAGAACAAAGTTCACCAGGATTCCACTCCAAAACATGAAGATTATGTATTTTAGTAATAAGGAGACATTTATATTGTCACAGCACCAAAGGATGTGGTGAAATGCTGCGGCTGCATCAATGCTGCCTTGAATTTGGCATTGGAATATTAGGGCTGAAGCCTGCTCGTCTCTGCAGTGCACCAACAGTGATGGGGTCATTGGTGTGGGGACAGAGGAAGGCTGTGGACCTGTGTCAGTCACCAGAGCCCTCTTCTTTGCCTGTCCCCATGGGGGACATCAGGCCCATGGGCTTCAAACACAGGTCATGCAAACCTGGATTTGAGGGCTGCATGAGGCTGTTTGCAACAGCTACTGGAAGCAGCGTTGGGATTTTGAAGGAATAGGGACGTTTTAAGGTAAAAAAGGCCCCAAAATGTATTTTATTGAGCTTTTTGCACAGCTTCAAAACAGGTCTGGGAAACAGGAGGGGGAAGCGGGAGCATCCTTATCTTCAGAGGGCTGTTTTTCACCCGGTTTCAGAGTTATCTGCAGCTTTGTAGGCCTGTTTGCTTAACAGAAAGGATCACAAGCTGCTGTTATCCTTCTCACAAGGACGCATTCTGGCTCTCACACAGGCACAGCTCACATCTGCCTGCGCCAAACACGACTGAGATAATAGCAAAGAGCTTCAAAACCCAAACAGGGCGATGCGATGCTGAAGCCAAGCTTTCAATCCCACCGCCACCCCTCATTCCCCCTCCCTTCCTCTCCAGCTCCTGAAATTAGTATGAAACTAATGTAATCTGAAAATTAATATCAAATTGGCTCATTCTGAGGTGTTTTGCATGATTTGGGGTCTTTTTCTGCACCTGAGACGAAGTTTACAGGTGTTGCATCTGTTAGAACAAAAATGTGGCAAATAAGTTAAATGGCTCAAACAAAACCTGTTGAAAGAGAGGTGAATCCTCTCTGAAAAGGAGGGGAGAGGGACATCCATAGGAGTAGGTGGGGATGCTCTGCCCTGTACATACAGTCCTGAGGACACCCTAAAATAATCTCTCCATTTCCATACATGGCATTAAGCCTCCTCCCTAGATGAGTGTTTAGAGGGTATACTGTCTGTTTAAATACATGTAAACTACCTGTCTAACTATAGATATACTACCTATTTAAGTATAGGTATACTACCAAACTACAGATATACTACATATTTAAGTACATATATACTACCTGTCTAACTACAGATATACTACATATTTAAGTACATGTATACTACCTGTCTAACTACAGATATACTAGCTATTTAAGTATAGGTATGCTACCTAACTGCAGATATACTACCTCTTTTAGTACATGTATACTACCTGTCTAACTACAGATACTACCTATTTAAGTACAGGTATACTACCTAACTGTAGATATACTACCTATTTAAGTACAGGTATACTACCTGTTTAACTAGGCTTGACCAAAAACCAGCTGGAGAACCCAAAAAAGGCCTTTGAAAGAATATGGGAGCATCCTGATAAAGATGCTTCTGTTTCTCAGTCGTGTGCTCCCCTGGTCTGTAACTACACGATCTCTTTAATGCCACAAAGAACATCTGTCCTTAGCATGGAAGGAAAGTAATGAGAAGCAAATAAGAACTCCTCGTTCCTGTCCCTTTTTCTCTTAGGTTTCTGTGCAAAACTCCTTTTAACCCAGACTCCAAAGCACATTACAGCCCAAGCTGGCAATGAAACACAGCTTCTGTGTGAGCTGCACAGGGAGCATGCTGGGGTGTACTGGTACCGCTGGAGCCAGGAGAGGCAAAACTTTGAGTTCTTGATGTTTTCCAGCTCGATGGGCAAAGCCACTTATGGCACAAACATGAGCCGGGAGAAGTTCAGTGCCCATGGAGCAAGTGCCCGCACCTCCTACAGCCTGCGCATCAGCCACCTCCATGCCTCGGACAATGGGATCTATTACTGCTCCATCTCCCAGTCCTCCCAGCTCATCCTGGGCACTGGGACACGGCTCAGTGTGGGTAAGCATCACCCCTGGGCTTCCAGAATGTACCACTGTGATGAGCAAGGGCAAGGGGTGATGCATGGCTGCAGACCCTTCCCAATCTTGAGGTGCAAGGATGAGGGTGTGGGGTTTGTGAGATTGGATAAGGCAGAAAACACATATAATAATAGCTACATTTTAGGTCAGCTGCATGTAATAATCCTTTTGCCACCAGCAGTTGCTCTGCTGTGGTCATGCCTTGAGCACTGTGTTCGTCCTAGTGTTTTAGGATTCCCATGGGAAGACCCTCATCCCCTGATACCCTGTGCTTTCCTCATCCCCTGTGGTACTTCAGATGAGAGGTTTGATGTGTGCCCTGTTTCTTCCCTACCCATCCAAGTGACAAGAGCAGCATTAAGGCCTGAGGACATCTTCCCTCACATCTCCAGGTGGTTCAGGATGCAGGTTTCAAACCTGTCCTTCACATAAAGCATTGAAATGGGATTTATTCCTCAAAGCCACTGTTACTGGGGAGCTCAGACCATAAACCAGAGCTCGCTATGGGTGGCATGGGGGGGTAATGATGCTTGATGGACCCTGGGTCAGGATGCAGCTCTTTTCAGCCCATTTTCCCCTTGACCACAGAACAGGAGTATAAAATGTATAAAAACTAATGTGTTTGAAGCAGGATTCAGCCCTTTCTTTGTAGGCTTTTAGGTAGACAAATGGCTTAGTTAACCCAGATGCAGCCCCAGAGTCCCAGACTTTCTGGGTTGTTTTTGTTGCAAACACACCCTGCACCTCGAGCTGGCTGAGAAACCCCTTCTGGGTCCTTGCTGGATGAAAGGAAAGCCGTTTGCAGATAAAGGAGAACTGGTTTTCATCAGCCGAGCCCATATCTCTGCAAAGCAGAGCGTGAAAAACAGGGCTGAAACTCAGCACCGTCAAGGACGCTCTAATTAGAACCCAAACAGCAGCAGGTGCTCTGGGAGGATCAGGCTTTGCTTTTGCTCCTTTCAGTCCTCTTGATAAAGCAGGTTGTTTGTAAGTTCCTTTTGTTGAAGTCTGTTATAATGTAAGGGAAAAGTTGTCCTGATAAATCCCAGGCACCCAATGCCTCATCTTTCTATGTAAAAGAACAGTGGTTCCCATAAGAATTTCAGCCCTAAACCAGAACAAATTGGGTTTGAATCACTGCAAATTGTGCAGTTTGAGCAGTCAGGTTTAATGCCATTTTAATCTAATTTTATTGGGGTATTTTAATGTAGTGTTCCTGGGTGTTTTCCTGACCACCTTTACAAAGAGGTGAATGTGCCCCATTGCGATTCAGGTGCACCAAAAGAAATCCTGCCCTCGTTTTATCAGGGAAGAAACAAATAATCCGATTTGGAGCCAAGATTAGAGGGATCTGGGTAAGAAAAGACCCAGGGATCCCTCAAAACCCCCCAGTGCTGCTGAAATCTGCTGTGCATGGGTTTGTGCAGCGCTGATGGGGTGATGCATGGCAGTAAATGGAGCTCGGTGTAAGCTTCTCCTCTGCCTCAGCCTCCTGCCCCTCGTTGCCCAGTGCATCATTTTATTGATGCTTTTACAAGCTCTCAGTAACTTCTGTGGCCACTGAGAGGTTCAGGCCGAGCTCCTGGCCCCTCCAGCCCTTTGCAGAGGTCGCTGGATGGGGCTAGGTTGAAAAGCCCAGATGTGCAGCCCCTCTGGCCTGATCCCCACCGCACTCAGTGCCACACTGACCGTCCTCTTCTCCTCCTTACCCACCAGTTGATGCCTTTCCTCTGCCTTCCAAGACCACTCAGGCCCCACTCTCCACCAAGCCCCTGCAGTGCGTGACCAAAAGCAAAGCTCCCATCAGGAAAGGTATGAATGACAGTGCAAAAGGGGTGTGCTGGGCTCCTGAGGTCCCCAGGGCTCAGAGGCAGTTTGTCCTGGGGTGGGGGCAATCACAAGGGTTACCCTGTAGGGATGGGCGCCTGGATCTGTCTAAACCCATCACTCTGGATGGAGCTGACCTCTGCCTTTAGGAGTGGGATATCCAAGGGTTTAGGGGCCTGGATGTGTTTCAGTTTAGGTACCATGACTCACCTCTGAGTTCCCCGCAATGCCCTTGGGTGTAATGCATCCTCCAAGCGATACCCGAAGGTGATGGTCGTGTTCCCAACCCCTCCTCTGAGGACCTGCCTTGCTTTCCTCCCTTTCCCACCTCATACTCCAGCCCTCAGAGCTGATGGTGCTGAGTCCTCTCCTTCCCTCCAGGTGCCTGCAGCCCCCTGGTCTGGGTCCCGCTGGCCACCACTGCCCTGGTCCTCCTGCTGAGCCTGGTCCCCATTGCCCATCGCTTCCATCGTAAGCATCCTGCCGGGGGACCATGAGGGGTGTCAGGCCCTGGGACAGCCCAGGAGCAGGATGGGGAGCTGGGAGCGGGTCCTGGAGCTCACTGACACCGTCTCTCCCCAGGTATGAAGCGGAGGCTGTGGCTTCGCATCCACCGGCAGTAAATCCCACCGGCTCCTCGGGCAGACAGGGAGAAGCTACGGACCCCCCTGCCTGGACCTGACCCATGAAGGATGTTACAGGAGACAGACATAGGCTTGTGCTACCAGACAGATGTTTATTCCCTGTGACAGACCATGACTTTAACGGGTTTCCTTAACACAACAGCTGGCAAAGGGACCAGGCTGAGCACTTCTCAAAGGATGCTGAGCAGGGTGAACACCATGGCTGGCTCTGCACCGGGAGTATTGGGGCTGGTGTACCAAAGGGGCTCAGGTGGGCTGGAAAGATGCTGTGAGCTCCTTGGCTCTCCTCTATGTTCATCTATAGGACAGCATGAAGGTGCTTTTGCTTTGCTCCTGCTAATGCTGGTTGACAGGACTTTGGTAATGAATGCTTTGAGAGCAGCAGGCAGATGGAGGGGCAGTTCTCTGCACAGCTTGTAAAGGCCCTGCACAGAAATGTTTGTTAGCAACAGGGAATATATCTCGTAGCCATTTTGCTCCATAGGCTGGTGTCTTGTGGCCCTGCTCAGTGGGAACATGGGTGCAGAGCAGGCGAGAAACCATGGCCTCTGCCCAAGCAAGAGTTAAAGCAGAGCAAAAGCTCCGGGGGGAGCAGGTCTGGGAGGGAGTCTTGTCCCATGGGAGACTGCAAACAGGCAGGAGTGGGAGATGAGAGCCAGACAAAGCCATGTGTGCAAGGACAAGCACCTGGCACAGCCTGAAGGCCAACAGCACCTCTGGGAACAAACAGGGGGAGCCGGGGCTGGCCCTGGGCCCAGCAACTTGGCACAGCCAGTGTGGATTGCTCCAAGTGATTCCTGTGTGTGCTGAGCCCTGAGCAATGCCCGTGTGTGCTGAGCCCTGATTGTGCTCAGCTCCAAGCAGTACCCATGTGTCCTAAACCCTGAGCAATACCCATGTGTGCTGAGCCCCAAGGGATACCCATGTGTGCTGATCCCCGAGTGATGCCCATGTGTGCTGAGCCCCAAGTGATGCCCGTGTGTGCTGAGCCCCCAGTGATACCCATGTGTGCTGATCCCCGAGTGATGCCCATGTGTGCTGATCCCCGAGTGATGCCCATGTGTGCTGAGCCCCAAGTGATGCCCATGTGTGCTGAGCCCCCAGTGATACCCATGTGTGCTGATCCCCTAGTGATACCCATGTGTGCTGAGCCCCAAGTGATGCCCGTGTGTGCTGAGCCCCCAGTGATACCCATGTGTGCTGATCCCCGAGTGATGCCCATGTGTGCTGAGCCCCAAGTGATGCCCGTGTGTGCTGAGCCCCCAGTGATACCCATGTGTGCTGATCCCCGAGTGATACCCATGTGTGCTGAGCCCCCAGTGATGCCCATGTGTGCTGATCCCCGAGTGATACCCATGTGTGCTGATCCCTGAGTGATACCCATGTGTGCTGAGCCCCCAGTGATACCCATGTGTGCTGATCCCCGAGTGACGCCCATGTGTGCTGAGCCCCGAGTGATGCCCATGGATGCTCAGCACTG
This sequence comes from Neopsephotus bourkii, assembly GCF_033783945.1. Classification (NCBI taxonomy): domain Eukaryota; kingdom Metazoa; phylum Chordata; class Aves; order Psittaciformes; family Psittacidae; genus Neopsephotus; species Neopsephotus bourkii. Next base: position 912,073 of record NW_026901486.1, read on the forward strand.
AGTGCTTCCAGAAGCAGGGTAGGTCCCCCAGGGATGTTAGCAAGGCTCAGCCACTGCTCAGCTCTGCAAGACTTACATGGGGCTGGAAGTCCAGGATGGTGCTGAGCGCAGGGAGGGAGCACTTGCTCTCAGATGCAAATACAGCTCTGCTCAGCCACAGGCACCAGCACAAGGCTGCATCAGCTACAGCGAGTGCAAGGGGAAGGTGGCACAGTGTGGGTGGGAAAGCCAGCAGCTTCTCTTTACTGCTGGGCCCTCCTGTCCTGCACATTGCATGTGTCCTTACAGCTGCCCACAAGACAAGGGCTGATGTGGCTCCACAGACCCCAGGGCCAGAGCAAACACAGGCATGGGAAGAGCTTGTGAGGGTGTAAAGTGCCACAGTGGCACAGCAGCATCCCTCTGGCCTCCCTCCCTCCCCTCCCAGTTGCAGGGAGATGATGCTCTCCATGTTAACACAGGTTTCTCTGGAGGGCTTGGTCTCAAACCCAGCTCCTCGGATGGATGTTTGCCCCAAGTGATGCAGTGATAAAGCCATCAATGGACCACCCTGAGCCAGCTTCCCCAGCCTGTGATGCTCACCATGCTCTCAGGCCACTCCAGACCGCATCCCACCAAAGATGCTGCAGTGGGGGTCCTGTAGGATCTCCTCTCTGACACACCATGCCAGCAGCCCATTTTAGCCTCTGTGAAAGCTCAAATGAACCAAACCCACCACTGTTCTACCCTGCAAGTGCTCAGTGCACAGAGTTTTGTTATGATGTGCATTATGATTGTTATGATGTGCATTTTGTACAGGACAGATACGAGGAAACCCCTTTGGAACTCCCCATGGGCACAGGTTTATTCTTTCAAACCCAGAGTTTTCCCTCTGCCTGCAGCTGCTTTTGAGATCCCAGCTCTATTTCCCATGCTTGAGGCATCCTGACCTTAATGTCCATACCTGCTTCACCTCTCAGCCAGCACAGGAGATGACCTCCCATGGCCAAGCAGCCAGGGCAGTAAAAGGCAGGCTGTGCCAGCCCAATCCTCCTCTCCCATGGGAAGATGAGCAGCCTTAGGGATAACCCTGCCTGGTTCACTCCTTCTCCCTCCATCCCCATGCTCAGGCCATCCCCACAGTGTCCAGCCCTCACCAACACCCCCCCAGGACAGCACCACCTTGCCTTGATAGACTTCAGCCACCCAACTCCAGTAACACCCATTCAAAGGATGGGGATTCACCCCTCAGCTCTCTGGATAACTGTAACAGGCAGGAAGAGTTTGCTCAGTGTCCAAACCCCCCAATTTGACTTTGTTGTTCCTTTGGAATTTGAAAGGAAAAACCCTAAAAAAACCCCAAATTCCACATCATCTGTGTGCAGTCAAAACAGGAGAGGTCAGGGATGTCCCCAGTCCTGTTGGTACGCAGGTTTGGGCACTTTACCAATGGAAATGATGAAATAAATTGTACTAATTCCTGTACCCATCAATAGGGTGTTTTAACGTTAAACCTTCGAGAGATTTGAGCATCAGTTTCTATGGGAGCCAGTGGAAAAAATCACCTCCATTTCATAGACTTTTCCCAGAGCACACATAAGAAACAGAAACACTAATATAAAGATGCTTTTATGTCTTGAGAAAATGACCTGGTCCCTTGATACCTGCAGCTTCTTTGGTTTTCTTTCCTACCTTGTCATTGTGCTGAGAGCCAAAAGTCAGGGATGCCGAGTTATGGTGCATGGGGGAAAAAGGGATATTCCATCATGGAAACTAATGGGAATATATTTCTGTGCATCTCTGCTAATGGCTTGGTGCCTGGATCCATGGATGGAGAGATGCAGGCAACAGAACTGCCCATCGCAATGGTACCCAGCCACGGTGCCCTGGCAAGAGAGAGGCCCTGATTTATTCCTCATTTCCTTCTGAGGATGGAGCAGCCATCTCCTGTCCCCTACTGTCATCCTGCTCCCCACAGCAGGGAACAGCCATACCTAGGCAGGAAAACACTGGGGTTTTATCCATGACCCCAAACCCTTAACCAGCATAAATGATTGCTGTCATCTTACATGACAGGAGACAGCCCCAAAACCGGACAAAGACAAAGGGTTTTGAACAGAACAAGGAGGTTTCTCCAGATCCTAAGTACAAAACGTTACCTGTGTTGTACCCACCCCTGTGAACCACTGGGCAAGGAGTTGTAAAAGAGGGCAAAATTACACATTGCAATGATCTGTTGTTATTATTGCTTTATTATCTTAATGGTTTATAGTCTATATATATATTCTATGTATATTCTATACTCTATCTATAACTATTTGACATTACATATTATATAGAGATATAATCTATACATATCCATATATATACACATATTCTATACTTTCTATATTCTATGTATTCTGTATTTTAAAATACTGCCATTATTCTTTCAGTAACAGTGTATGCATACCATGAAAGCATTGAGATATTCAAAGGACAGAGAGCAGAGCAGCAATAAAGGTATTTCAGGCACTGCAGTAAGTAGTCTTCACGTAGAACTTGTGCACACAGATCTTAAAACCCTGTCATTCTTACCAGAATGTGTCAGTTGCTGATCTAATATTGGCTGTGCTCCACTTCTCTTTAGTCTTTTAAGCTGCCCAGTCATTTTTATGTGGCTATTCCTTGTATTATTATATACCTACTTCTTTGCATTTATAAGACACAGAAGTAAATCAAATCAGGTTCAGCTGAAAGCATTCAATTGAAAGCAAGATAGTGACACACAGAAGAAGTTGGATCTGATTTTAAAGCTCCTAAATATATAAAGAGTCATTTTGCAGAGTCATAAACACAGCTGAGTTGGGTTGCACTGATGGAGAAAGTATGAGTAACATCTCTATTAAGTGATGGAGCTTGAAAGCTGTGCAAAGGGAAAGGAGGTACACATCATAGAATCATGGAATCCCAGGTTGGAAGGGACCTCAAGGTTCATCTGGTCCAACCTTTCCAGGCAAAGCACAACCTACATCAGATGTCCCAGCACCCTGTCCAGCCAAATCTTAAGTGCTGGGGAGTCACTTCCCTGGGGACATTATCCCAATGGCTGATCATTCTCACTGTGAACAGTTTTCCTCTTGTGTCCACACAGAATCTCCCTGTGAATAACTTGTGCTCATGACCTCTCATCTTTCCCATGGGGCTCCTTATTAAAAAGGGAGTCTCCATCTTATTGCAACCACCCTTTAAATACTGGAACACGGTGACAAGGTCTCCCCCGAGCAGCCTTTTCTCCAGGCTGAAAGTCCCATCTCTCTCAGCCTTTCACAAGGCTCCCCAGTCCTTGGATCAACTCTGTGGCCCTTCTCTGAACCCTCTCCAGCCTGTCCACATCTTTTTTGTACAGTGGGGACCAAAACTGAACACAGTATTCCAGCTGTGGCCTGATGAGCACTGAGTACAGTGGGATAATCACATCTTTATCCCTGCTGGTGATGCCCTTGTTGATGTTCCCCGGCATCCCATTGGATTTCTCTGCTGCAGCCACAGTGCTCACTCATGGTATCCACCAGGATCCCCAGGTCCCTTTCCACAGAGCTGCTCCCAGGGCAGATCCCAGCCTGTGCTGCACTCTGGGGCTGGGTTTACTCAGGTGCAAGACCTGGCACTTGTCCCTGTTGAACTCCATTGGCTCTTGGTACCCCGCTCTTCCAGCCTATATCCATGGGTGCTGTTTCAATTCCTTCTGATTAATCCTGGGCTGCAACAGCTCTGTGCTCAACAGCTGCTTGCTGAATACATCCTCCTGGCAGGAAAACCAGATTCCCAGCAGGACATCCAGCCCAGACCTGTTAGATGGGAGCTCTCAATGTCTCTTTCTCCCACCACATAAAAGCAGGTATGTTCCAGAAGCTGCAAAAAAGGCCCAGTTCTCACTTGCTTCTCCTGAATCCCTTTAGCACACAGACACAGCCCTACACACGAGCAGGGGCACGGGCAAGGCTCTTCCCCATCTTTCAGAAGCATCCGACACACAAAAGCCCTCCTGCACCCTCAGCACACAGCAGCTCACCGGGGTACTCTGCTGTTTGGGCTACCAAGCACTTAACAGGAGCCTTAAATACAGAAACACAGCATCACATAGATAGATTGACAGTTGGTTATAACAACTGGTTTCTAACCATGTATTATTATTATCACTTATAAATTATATATGTTATATATTATAGTTGAATATAGTATATATTATGTTACATGTAAGCATATATATGTTTACAATAACTATATGTTTATATATAGTAATACATAATAAATAAATATATAAAAATATAAAATATATTGTGATATAATTGTATATTATGTATTTAGCATTAAAATTATTAGACTATTCAATTATATTATATAATTATATAATTAAATATGTTGATTTATTGTTATTAATACTACATTGATTATATTATAATTACATTAAGTAAGTTTGTATTATGGCAGGGGGGTTGGAACTTGATGATCTTAAGGTCCTTTCCAACCCTAACTATTCTATGATTCTATGATTACAACTATGATTATTATATTGTAATGTTAATACATAAAAGTTTATATTATAGGTATATGTATTCTAAATAAATATGTTAGATTGAAATATATATATATTTAAATGTATTATAAATGACCATATCATATATTAATTCATATATTGTGTTATGTATTATATAATACATATATAACTAAATATATGTTACTCTCTATATACTATACATATATGTTGACAGTTTCCTGGGTTGACATGGATTGACAGATACCTATAGAAAAACCCCACTGGCAGTACAAGTACTTCTTGTCCATGTATTCCTTATTGCATTTCATTCCCTAAATCAGAACAAGTAACAGATTCCATTTCTGCTTCATATAAACCAGACATTTATTCCAAATTATCATTCGTTTTATTAGATATCATTTCTGGTTATTGAATTCAGTATTAGTTGCAGGAGTGAAAGCTATTTGTGCCTATCAGTGTGTGCACATTGTGCTGCAGCTCCTGTGGAAGTACATACAGACATTGGTTATTCCAGCATTCGTTTACCTGGAGCGCGCATCAGAGCAAGTTACACATCCATCTGTACAGAGCCTTTTGCTTCTCTGCCACCTTGCTATGGGAAAGCTTACCTGGAGTTTATACACCAGGGGTCCCTTTACATGAAACAAAGCTCTCCCCGTGCCTTAAATGTTTGCAATAGGAGGTTTAATATTCCTCCCCTGCTAAGACTCAGCTTCTCATCTAGGCTTTAAGATAAACAAGTGTATGAAGGGGACTGCATCACTTTCAGGCAGGGGAGCATCGCTATTGCTATTTGCACTTTCTGATCTTGTTAATAAAGTAAAACCAGTTGTGAAACACCCCAAAAATATCCCAATGATGGCATCAGCACAGAATTCTTTGCCAAGTACGTTGTGTCCGTGTGCTGTTGCAATGGGGCTCTCACACAACCAACTTCAGTCCTTTTAACATGAAAACCCAAAAAGCCTAAGAGAAGTCACTCACAGAAAGCAGCTGGAAGTCAATAGGAGAAGGAAACCTGCTTCAAAGCCCTCTCCATCCTCTTCAAAAAGCTCCTTGGAGGGGCTGGGAGCCCGTAGGCCGATGCAGAGACCCATAAGCTTGTCTTCTCCTACACTATTGGCTGGTTTTGGCTTGGGCAGTAACAAAGAGCTAAATCTCATCTTACCCAAACCAGACTGAGCCTCTGCATCACGCAGCAGAAAACCCAATCCTGCAGAAACTGTGGGTGTCTGCAGGCAAGGTTTTACAGCATTGACTTTTTCCAGGGAACACCAAAAAATTGCCTGATTTCCCCATGCAGAGCACGGGGAGCAATGGATGCACCCAAAGCAAAGCACTGAGCCCACAAGCTGGTGCCAACCAGCAGCACTCTGCCTGCTGCAGTGAGCCCCATGTTCCATCCCACCCCACACCTTCCTCCACCCTACAAGCACAATGGAACAAGTCTTACCCTGCCCAAGGTGCAAGCCACATTGGTTTTCCTGCTCTTCTTCTCTGCTTGTTGTTGAAACATCCAGTCACAGGTTGGGTACCAAAACACCGGGTACATCACCCTCCCGTCATGAGGCTGTGCAGGGAGGAAGGCTGTGGCTTAAGAGACATCTCTGTCCCCAGAGCTACGAGCGTGATTTTGCCCACCACATATCCTGTTGTTCCCTCCCAGTGCAGAGAGCTGGAGCCATGCAGGCAGCACGAAATACAACACAAAGCCCAGGTGTTGGGCAGATGTCTTTGGGTACAGGCAGAGCGTCATGGGAGATGATGGGTATGTGCTGCTCTTCCACACTGGAGCATGGCCTGTGTCAGAAACCCACCACATCTGACATCTCCTTGGGTACCACCATGGGAGGAGATGCTGCTGGGGGCCTTGTGTACAGCGTCATGGGCAGAACCTCTGCTGTTCCTCAGCAAAGCTTAAGGTGCAACCATTGTCCAGCATCAGCACAAGGTAAACTTGTTGGTTACCAAGGAGTGGTGCTGGGCTGTGCTGACACCCAGCTCCAGGGCTTCACATTCTGCCTTCACATCAGCACCGAATGCAAAATCCAGGTTGGCATATTTCCTATCAGTGTCTTCAAAGAAATTGAGACAGAATATTCCTGGGGCTAGGATTGTGCATTCCTGCCCTGAGCAACAAGCTGCAAATGACACCGGTGTTACCGAAATACATGCTCCAAGTCATCCTGATGCAGGAGGTGAAGAGTCAGAGCAGCAGTGGAACAGCCATTACTCCTTAGTGTATAGACTAAGGACTGGTTTTCCTTGCATGCATCATTTCACATTCACCTTCTCCAGAGAGATCCTTGTGCAGTTCACAGCATCAAGTGTAGGAGGCCTGTGCAAGGAAAACTCATTGCACATCCTTATTAAACTCAAAGCCGGGGTACCACAAAGCACAGAGATTAGGGAGATCTCCAACCTAGTGACCAGGCTAAAGGTCTGCACCACAGAGAAATGAAGGCTCAGGAGTGCTTGTGGTTTGCACACTGTAAATGAGGTGTGTGAGAGTACACAGAAGAAAGGGCAGTGCTGGCCACCGAGTTGGAAACAGCTACAGTGGAAAGATAGCATCTGGTGTGTGACAGTTGCACTTGACATTCTACAAACCCCTGTGGTGGTGCAGCTTTGCAAAGAGGGGGGCAGCAAGCTGCTCATAAACCACAGGTTCATTTCACACCGGAAAAGTTGTGTGCTTCAGTCTCAAGATTCTTTCTCCCCTTTGTTTGAAACACGATTGTGTGATTTGGGGCTAGATTTTGAACTCTTCATTAGAACTTTCCATTCCTCCTCATGGAAGAGATCTTCTAAAGGGTAATGAGAGGAAGAATCAGCAGCGTTGAAGCACGCAATGTCCAATGTCAATCCCACCACTGATCACTTGCAGGGACCAAGCAGCACTTGCTCATCATCAGCAACACCACATCAGTGCTTTGCAATGGGAAGCCCTCCTCAAGCACTATGAGGAGATACCATGGACAACAGAACAAGGGACCTCATAGAGGATGCTCATTTTGATGCTCCTTTTATGTCTACCAATTGTTGATCGCCGTGTAATTCCCATGTCCTGCGATGTGCTCTTGCTGAGGCTTCCATGTGGTATTACTGATGCTCAGAAGCTGAAGAGTTTCTTACCACCGTGAAGAAGTCACTGAGATCCTTACCCAAAATGACTAAGAAATCAACCATATATGAAACTCAGCATCTCCTTCAGCAGTGATGCCCCAAGCTCTCTCTCATTTCCCTGTCTTCTCTGTTCAGTGGATGCAAGCAATCATAGACAAAGTGAATCCTGAACTCACCTCCTGCCAAGCTCCATTCAAAAAAGGCTGTTCCCTGCATGATTTTGTCTCTTCTCTCCTTTCTCCTGTCTCCTTTTGCTTAATTATTTGACGTTCATTAAATACAGCCCTGGGCTGGTCTTGATGTATAAAGATAAACCTCTGTCAAAGGCAACTTAGGTTGGAGTTCACCAGCAATCAGAGCCCAACAACCTTAGCTATGAGTAAAAGAGCTAGGTTTGGGAAAAGAGAAAGTAATTACATTCTACTGGCTAACCAACCGCTTTGGTCCCCTGCCATCTTTTATGATGTTCTGCAGAAGCAACTGGTTGAGTTTCTCCTTCCTTTGTCATAACTGTGGCACCACAATAGAATAAGTTATATTAATATACATTAATATATGTTGCATTAATATACACAAATAACATGTTATGAATGCTGCTGTTTCACTGGTCTGACTTAGGCCCCCAGTCTAACAATGCCAGGTCTATTGCAAAATACCATCTAGAGGACAAACCACCAAACCAGACAGACATTCCTTAACTGATTTGTTTGGCCACTTCCTGCTCCCAGTTCTGGACCAGGTGATCACTATAAAACTTACATCACTGATGTAAATCCTTTATACAAGTGTTGGTTTTAAATGGGAGCTTTTCCTGGAGGTCCTGCTTGTGCCTTGACCTTTCCATGGTCAAACAGTGCAACTGGTTTAGCTTTCCTTATTACTCTGTGAAATAGGAACAGCTTCATGCTGAGCCATACCTAAACACAGAAGCCAGAAGCTCTTGACTCTTCATTAGGGACTGTAGTGACAGGACAAGGGGTTAAAACTTAAACAGGGGAAGTTTAGATTGGATATAAGGAGGAAGTTCTTTACTGTGAGGGTGGTGAGGCACTGGAATGGGTTGCCCAGGGAGGTTGTGAATGCTCCATCTCTGGCGGTGTTCAGGGCCAGGTTGGACAGAGCCTTGGGTGACATGGTTTAGTGTGAGGTGTCCCTGCCCATGGCAGGGGGTTGGAACTGGATGATCTTAAGGTCCTTTCCAACCCAAACCATTCTATGGTTCTATAAACAAATGATCCCTGCCCCAGCTCATTTGTTATTTCAGAGACATGAGATGGGGGGACAGAAGAGGGGTGGTCTTGTCCGATCATATACAGACGTCTCCATTGGAGCTGCACTTGCCTGGATCCCTCTGGCCAACAAAGAGTGTCCATGCAGAAGAAAGATGTGTGACAGCCCCCTTGCAGCTGTATCTCTCTGCTGACAAGAACCTTTTGTCTTGCCTTTAAAGGATATATTCATGAGCAGCCTATTGCAGGCAGCAGAAGGGAATAGCTCCCCCTGAAGCCCTCTCCTGTGACTCCCCAGCACAATGGGCTGGAGTCACAAGACACAGGGGCTGGTGGCACCATGCGTGCAGTGATGGGTCACAAAGTGCTTCAGCAAGTACATGTGTGAAGAGAAAAAGGAGAATGGTGACACAGTCTGAATGTAACAAAGGGAACGGTGGCCTTGCATGGACACCAGCTCAGGCCATGAGAATCAAGATCTAGGACACCTCTACACCCAGGAGAGGAATCTCTGACTCCGGTTTGTTACCCTGCACTGATCCATAGAATCATAGAATCACCCATGTTGGAAAAGACCTTTAAGACCATTGAGATTCATAATGAAGAGAGAGAAGATGTCCTGCTAAAAGGCAACAGCCCCTCCTGGATGATCCTTTAGATGTATAGCACATCCATCACTGTATCTCTGAGGGCACACACTATGCGCTGTAGTTAAGCACCCACACCCTACATCAGAGTGAGACCCTGGTCCCAACAAGCACCTGAACCACCTTCTTTTGCCAGCAAACTCACTCCCATTTGAACCATACTGAAAAACAGGAATGAGGAATTTTCCTACTTTAGTCTCAGGTTGTACTTTGGAATTTCAGAAGTGAAATTCCATTTGCTGTCACTGAGGTGTAATAGTGACAAAGTTAGGAGGCACCCACACAACAATCCTGATGGATGGCAGGGACCAGCTCACTTCTGCATCTCAGAAAACCTAAGACTCAACTGCAGTCATCTACAAGGCAGGCCATGGTTTCAGTTCCTTGTCTATATTCCTCCATCAGCTTATGGAGACAGACAATTCCCAAGAGCAGCTTATCCCATTATAAAGGGAAGGTGAATTTTACTTAGGATCAGGGGAAAGAGTTGCCCACTGAAACCAGGAGGAGTCTATGCAAGTATCACCACTACGCAAGTATCACATCATGGAGTGCTCAGAGGTGACAGAGAGCTCAGGTCTGACATTTCCTTGATGGGATTGTGAGATCCAGATCCCTGTAATGGCATTTAACTGATGAAACCCATTTTATCTTCCTTTTGCCAAAACCTGCTCTATTTCAGGCAGACATCACAAGTCTCACAGCCTCAGTATGAATTTCACACATCCCAGCAGGGCCTACCAGCAGCTTTCCTCACTCACCAACACGCTTTGATGCCCAGTGGAATAAAGCCAGCTCCTAAACCATTTTCCTTCACTCATCATTAAGCAGCAGCCACAATAGCAACGGCATCAGCATCAGCAGCACCTGATTCCTGACATAACCAAGCAAAAAAGGGGGAATTCTTTGCAACGGAGTCATAGAAAAACACCTCCCACAGAAAAGCAACCAACAGGAAAGCCAAGAAGTGCCAGTAAGAAGAAGATCTATAGAGCACCAGCATCGCAGTTGCTGCTGTACGTGCAAAGCTCAAGGAAGCATCACCCATACCCGTGTGCGAGTGGTCACTGGAGGCAGCAGCAAGGGCCCTCCCGGTTGGAGCAGGCAGGGGTTTGCTGGCAGGGCGGAAGACCCTGTGGTTCCAGAAGCAAACCACAGGAAGTCAAAAGCAGCACCCCAGGGCATGGGGCTTTCTGGATGGGTTTCACATCACAGACCACCTGCATCACACTGAGCGGCTTCTGCAGAGCAACTGCAGAGAGGGGTTAAAAGAGAGCAACCCAGCGGCACCTGAAGAGCCCAGCTGCGGGGCAGCCACACGTGTGCTCGGGGTAAACAACACTTGCCATGAAACACCCATGTGGTGGTGAGACCGGGTGCACTCTGCCACCCATGTGAGATGCTGCGGGTCTGCACAACTGAAGGCAGCAGAATCCCTGCAACCTGGGGCCTGTAGCCAAAGCGTTGGGCTTGCCCATCACTTGTGTGCAGATGGAGCTGCTCTGAACCCCCCCAGATGGCTGCAGGGGCTGATCCTATCTCAAACATGAGCACCGTCAGTCTGGATCTTTAGGGGAGTCATTGAGGCAAAATCCTTGCGGCACCGTTAGGAACTGATGGTGATAAATGAGCCCAAATCCTGTATCAGACCTGGATTTCTTCAGGAATCTTATTTTCTTCTCATTTTGCTGCAGATGCTGAACATCGCCCAAGAGGGTCCTGGTGACATCACATCCTCCCCAAAGAGCAGCACAGCCTACCCAAGTCAAGCAAGAAAGATCAGCTCTGCTCCACTGCACCAAGGAGATGATGACCGGGGCTCCTGCGTTGCTCCTGCTGCTCGCACTGGGGCTCGGTGAGTATGGACACTATGGGGTTGTGCATCACCGTCACCGGGATGGGCAAGTACATCCCTGCCCCTGAATCCAGGAAACTGGGCTAAATGGTTAAAGGGAATGTAAAAAGCAAACCAAAAATGGTGGCTTTGAGGTTTGCTTGGTGGAGGTGAAGGCGGCACGGATGGATGGGTGGCTGCAGCATCATTTGTGCTGGGAAGGGAGCCCGGTTGGAGAAGTGGTTCTGGACAGGAGGGGGAATGGGGAACAGGGGGATTTAGCAGTCAGTGTTTTTAAGGAGTCCCTTTGGGTAAGCTGGGAAGGGGTAACATCCCTGAGAAGGCAGCTGAAAGGCTTTAAGGGCAGCACCCACCTTTAAAGCCCGGGTGGCTGATTGCTGAGCAGCCTCCATGCACAATCCCAGCAAGGACTCCACTAAAACCTTCAAGTCATCCAGGCAGCATGGTCCTCCCTTTGCGTTTGACCTCATGGACAAGGAACGAGGTTTGTCCGGAGGAACATGGCTCTTCCCAAGCGGTTCCCACAAGGGTTCCTCTCCCACAGGCTGCCCTGGGATCCGTGGCCAGAGGTATACAATGAAGATCCACAGCATCACGCAGCCCCGGGTGGGACAGCGGCTGCTGCTGCAGTGTGTGAGCACCAACATGGGCAGTGGCGTATTCTGGGTCCACCAGCACAAGGCTGGGACCTTCCGCTTCATTGTCTTCATCTCTTCCGTTTCCCGCACCACCTTTGGGGGGAATATGAGGACATCCAAACACTTTGAGGCGGGGAAAGACAGCAGGTTCTACTGGTTGGTGGTGAAGTCTTTCATGCCACAGGACCAGGGGAACTATTTCTGCCTCATGAACACCAACCAAGCCCTTTACTTCAGCCCTGGCCAGCCCGTCTTCCTCCCAGGTCAGCAACACCTCCACCCAACCTTGGTTAGCTCTGCCAGAACACCCAGCACCTCCTGTCCCTGCCTGTTGTAACCAGTCCCCTCTCCCACAGACCCCATGGTCCGTGCTTGCCTGACCAAGGTATTTCATAACCAGTGCAGCCAGAGGCTCCCTGCTTGCATCTCATGGCCAAAAGCAAAGGCGATGGGACAGACACAGCATCACCTCTCCCCATCCCCGCTTCTCCATCCCATCCATGGCTCTTCAGGGATAAGACTAAAGTAAAGTCCACCACCACCCCCTTGGCAGGGAGTCAGAAATAAGGAGCCTGCAACTCCTTACTGGGTCTTGGGGGAGCCACAACCCAACGTGGGCTCTATGAGGTCCCCTTGGACCTGAGCACGAGCAGGGGGCATGGCCTGGGCAGGGAGAGCATAGGGGCAGGAGGGAGCTATTCACTGTGTTCTACATCCGTTCACTGTGTTCTACATCCATTCACTGTGTTCTACGTCCATCTTCACTTACAGTCACCACCACAGTGGCACCCAAAACCCTACCATCACCCACCACCCCAGCACCCAACATCACCGAAAGGGACCTCTGCCCGAAGACCCTGGATTCAGGTAGCTCTGCTGCATGAAGGGAGAGGGGAAGAGCTGGGCTCTGGTCCATTGATACCGAGGGGGAGCCTGGAGGCATTCTGGGATGTGGGGATTGTGAAAACCCATGGAGCTTTAGCAGAGTTGGAAGGATTGAACTCCAGCGTTTCATCCCATGTAGGAGAAATGATGTAAAAGCATGAGTGGGTCTCATGCCTGGGCGCACTGGGAAGACGTGGAGGGAGGTTTGGGGATGGGTTTGGACTCAGCAGGGGATACAAGAACACCTTTGGCTACACGTCCTCCCAGGAACTGCTGTGCCAATTCCCTCTGAAGTCACCAGGATTGCCCAGTTACCCTACAAACACCACTCACAGGCTTACTGCTGCCTTTTGATGCTGATGTGAATGATCAGCAGTAACTGATGCACTTGTGGAGGTCACCGGTGGGGCAGGGGGAACCCTCTGCTTCACCACCAGCCTCACTGAACACCAGGCAGGTCCCCTGGCTCCACCAGCACACGGTGGACCTTCCCCTTTCTCTCTTCCTGCAGAGACCAGCGAGGAGAAAGGGCTGGATTTGCTATGTGACATCTTCATCTGGGTTCCCATGACAGTCGCCTGCTTCCTGCTCCTGCTCGCCCTGGCAGTCACCGTCATGCTGTGCCAACGTAAGAGCCACCCAGAACCCTCTGTAGACATCCCTTTAGCCTGAAACTGCAGCCCTGGCCTTCGGGGCTGCAGGGATCTTCCAACGATCCCCTTTACATAGGCACCAGATAGCCAGGACAGGCAGCCCTTGAGAAGGACCGCTGCTAAAATCACTGCACTGTACTCATCAGTAGGCTGAGGCTGAGAAATAAGCATCAATTTATAACCATAGAATCATAGAGACTGGAGCAACAGGACAAGGGGTGATGGGTTTAAACTAAAACAAAGGAAGTTCAGGTTAGATATAAGGAAGAAGTTCTTACTGTGAGCATGGTGAGGCACTGGAATGGGTTGCCCAAAGAAGGGGTGAATGCTCCATCCCTGGCAGTGTTCAAGGACAGGTTGGACAGAGCCTTGGGTGATATGATCTAGTGTGAGGTGTCCCTGCCCATGGCAGGGAATTGGAACTGGATGATCTTAAGGTCCTTTCCAACCCTAACCATTCTGTTATTCTATGATTTAGGTTAGAAAAGACCTTCAAGGAATAAAAACAGATTATAAGTAGAGAAAACTTCGCTCTACCAAACTGTATTGGCTCTACCATCCTTATATTGATGTATCAGAGGATGAAAGTACCAGAACCTAAACACTTTGACAGAATAAACATGCTCTGGGCACACAACTTGTGAATTCAAATGCCAGGACTCTCGCTAGCCGCTTGAGCTGTAGCCAGATGAGTGACTTAACCCCACGGGTTCAGAGGCTGCTGCAGGTAAAGCAGCAACACAGAATCTCTGGGTAGGCAAGAGTCCTTTGGTGAAAGTTCACCTTTCACTACCCTGAGCAAGCAGCGGGTGCAAATGTATTGAGATCAATTTAGTGCTCACTGAAATCAGTTCAGCTTTGAGGTACCGCAGAGGTTGCACTGATTCTATTAAACCAGCTCAGCTCCTTTGTTTGGAGCACCACAATTTTGCTGTTGAATGAACCCAACTGGATCCTCACTCTCCCCACAGCCTGGAGCTGGTGTGAGATGGATTTACCAGCCGAGCCAGCTGAAATAGCACGGAATATCATAGAAGCACAGCCTGGTTTGGGTTGGAAGGGACCTTAAAGCTCATCCAGCTCCAACCCCTGCCACGGGCAGGGACCCCTTCCACTGGAGCAGCTTGCTGCAAGCCCCTGTGTACAACCTGCCCTTGAACACTGCCAGGGATGGGGCAGCCACAGCTTCTCTGGGCACCCTGTGCCAGTGCCTCAGCACCCTCACAGGGAAGAGCTTCTGCCTAAGAGCTCAGCCCAGTCTCCCCTCGGGCAGGTTCAAGCCATTCCCCTTGGCCTGTCCCTACAGGCCCTTGTCCCAAGCCCCTCTCCAGGTTTCCTGCAGCCCCTTTAGGTACTGGAAGGCTGAAAATAAGTTTTTCAGCATGCAGTTTTATGAGCCCTGCATACTCAGCATCAGGGCCTGCAGCAATAGGAAGGATGCAGGAAGAAAACACTGATGAGCCCCAGCAAAACATAATTCTCCTTGAGGGAAATGGCTGATGCTGCAGCAGAGTTGGTGCCAGTCCCCTCTGTACTCACCAGGGTTCCCCAGTTAAGCTACAAACACCACTCAGTGATTTATTCCTGCCTTCTAATGCTGATGTGAATGCTCAGTGAAAACCCATGAGCTGCAGCTCATCGCTGCAGCCCCAGCCCTCAAGGGCAGATTCCCCCCTATACTAAAATGAATGTCCAGGCATTGCATTTTGCTGAACACATCCCAGAGTAATCACCTAGATGCTCAAATGAGGAAGAGCTGGCATCATTCCCACTAGGAATTAATTGATGCCAATGGGTTTTCAGCAACGTGCCAAAGCTGCTAGAGACAGCAAGGAAACCTCATTCCCTGTCAGTGTTCCCAGGCTGATGCTGGTACTGTGACTCATGTGAAAACCTGAGGGGAATGTGAGCCGCAGCACTGCTTCCTTGCATGGCTTTCCTCCAGAACAAGCTGGGTTTATCCATCTCTATATGTCCTGAAGGCAGCAAGCTGCTGGGGAGCGCCAGCCCTGCCTCACTGCAGCGTTTCTCTGCTGAGCTGTGATTTGGTGCCTTTGAACTGACACGTTTTCTCCTTCATTTTAGACACCAGGAGACGGAGATGCAGGTGTAAAAGGTTAGTGAGCGACAGGGGTGGGTGTCTGAAACCCGGCAGCATCGCACCCGCAAGGGATAAAGCAGGCAGGTGCCAAAATCCAACCTAAACGTTCCTCATCTGATATACGGTGGATGGGAGGGGGATGTGTAGTGAATCAAAGGCAAAAAGAGAGGTAAGGTTCTCTTCTCCTATGTCTATTTCTTTAATCTTGAGTAATCCAAATCACTGAGCACTGACCCTGCAACAGAAAGACATGAGGTGTTTGTGGCCCCCGTTGTGCATCACTTGGTGCTTGTAAAGGACCACACTTGTGTGCTCCCAGGGCACAACGTGCTCCTATGTGCCTCCAACCTGAGCCTGGGGTGACCGTATTTCACTCCTTCCCCTTCCCAAACTGCTCATTCAGAATCATCATTGGAGCCATGGATTAGATGAGATACAAGCTATTGCATCCCAAATCCCCCTCTGCACTATTTTGGACCACCATCACCATGGCTTTGTGCCTCTATTTCCCCAACAGGCATTAAGGAACAGCAGCAGAGGGGCTGATGCAGCCTTAGATGACTTTCTTAGATGACAGCAGTGAGGATGTGTATAGCTTTAGTTAACCCATTTCCTCGGGCAGACAGAACTCCTTTCTTTATGCTCTCCCTCTGCCTCCCCCCATCCCCCTGAGTCAGCAGGAAAACCCTATCAGAATAACTGCAATCTGCCTGTTTGGACGAAAATAAACCCTTTTGTCCATGAGGAATTCACATTTTGCTCCTGCACATCGACCCCCTGCTCTGCACAAACCCAGCTCTGGTGCCAAGTGCACCCAACCCAGCTGGTGGCAAGGGAGTGCTCCAGCACCAAAATCCCTGCTCCTGCTCTGGCCAGGCTCACACTTGGAAAAGCTGGGTTACGAGAAGGTTTGGTTCACATCTCTGAAGCCTTGTTCTTTGTAAATCCAGCATCTTTTAAATTGGATACAGTCGATTGTTGTACATTCATGGGATTCATAGTAAAACATAGGGGGGTTAGCTGCCCAGATCAGTACGCTCAGAAAGAACCTTCCTCCCCCTGAATTAACAGGAATGGGATACCTACAATCTTCATTTCTGAAAGGCAGAACACACCAGGAATCACTGCCAGAATGACCTTGGAATGGTTTGGCATAATAATACAATAGCTTGGTATAGAACAAGAACAGTGTTCAAGGAAAGAGGCACTGAGCAGCAAGGCCTTTGCCCCTTGGGTGCAATCTTCCTACACCTGTATCAGAATGTGAAGTGCCACAGCCACTTTTGCTTTCCCCTGGCTGAAGAAGGGACCAGCCTGTCCTGTTTGTGATGGATATTTACCCTACCCAGCCCTCTGCGGATCCCTGCCTGGCTTTCCAAGGGCTAAACGCTAACAAAGAGCTGTGCTTTCACCCCTTTGAGGGCGATGTTTGCATTCTTCACTTACATCAACCCCTGTTACCAGCCCTGGGCAAAGATGCTTTGCTGCTAAGGGGAAAAACCACTCTGCAGAGCTCCGTGTTGCACCGATGGGGCAGGTGGGTTCCAAGTGCCTTTGGAAATCATCTCCTCAAGGCCAGCTGTGCTTCAGCAGCACTGCAGTGACACAGCTCTGGTTTAAGCAACTGCAACAGATGTAAGCTTTTAATTAGAGAGGGCATTCCTGCTGCTCCCAGCGGCTCCCAGTGGGTGAAATGGAGCTCTTGGGAAGTTAACAGCGCAATTCACTCCATTAAAGGGCGCCTCAGGGGCTGGCCTGGGATTCTTGCTGACAGTGGAAGGATTCGTTTTCCCCCACTGATGAATGTGCAGTGCAAACCGGAGCCAAACCCCCAGCTCATTAAAGCAGCAGCAAACCATCAGTTGCTGGAGCCCAGTGACTCCAAGCAGTTTGGGAGCACACCCTAACCCTAACCCTAACCCTAACCCTAAAACTCCTCTGCAAGGAACGGGGTTGCAACAGGCAAAAGTCCTTATGGATTGAGAGCGGCTTCCCTAACTCCAAGAAAAGCGCTGAGCTCTTCTTCATTCACTTCTGAGTGTGGGGAAAGGCTCCCTGAGAGGACAGTGCACAAGTCAGGGGTGTGCTTAAAAAGCCTTCCTTAATTAGTGTAACAATTGATTACCTTCATTAAATAGGATAAGGAGGACCTGAAGTCCTTCTGTTGCCTGTATCTAGCTGAAATGTTTGCCATGGATTTAGGAGCCTGCTCGTGGATGTCCCACGCTGCAGACCAAGGCTAAAGGAGCTCAGCAGCAGCCATACACTGAGCACCTCCTTGTTCCTTTCACATCAAACTAAATCAACCCCTTCTCCCCTCTCTAGACCTGCAAAAGGGAAGCCCAGTGTGAAACGTGGCACACCAGGACCACATACATGAGCATCTGCACCATCTCCTGGAGCTGGCACCGCACAAGCCCATCACCTGCGCTATCCACAATGCTACCCCTCATGCACTCTACCCTAAGTTGAAGAGAAGGTGGAGCAGACACACGGGCAGCAAGCGGGCACTGCTGTGAACTGCACGGTAAAGCACAGCTCTGTTCACAACAGGAGGCTGTCAAATTAACCCCCAAAGCCAAACACCATCTCTGTTTGCAGGGATGGAGCTCTGTGCCTCAGGCAAAAGGAACAGGTCAATCCTGATGCTGTTGTGCATCAGTGAAGCTGATGAGAAAGAAGGGTATTTGCTGGACCTTTGTTTTACAGGGGTGTGATATTTCTTTCCAAATTGAATTTGCTACAAAATGAGGTAGAAATGCCCTCACTTTAAACACCCTCTTTGTGCAGTGCCATGTATGTCCTGGGAGTTTGCCTGTTTCATCTCATAGAGTGGTTTGGCGTGGAAAGGACCTTAAGATCACCCAGTTCCTACCCCCTGCCATGGGCAGGGATGCCTCACACACCCCATGTAACACAGGGCTGCACTGAGAAGGTAACTGTGGATTAAAGGACTTCACTTTGTAGGTTTATACAGCCCTGGGGGCTAAGGTTTGCTGCTTCCTCTCCCACTGCCCTTGTTGTGCTGCGAGCCCCGCTCCCACTGACTTCAGCACCCGTTCTGCCTGAATCCTGGTGGGAAGAAACAGTTGAGTGGTTCACTTCACTTTGGTCAAGGAGGACTGTTAGCATCCTGACCTGGGACACGCTGATTGACTGCAGTGAGTTGTGGTTTTTACAGCTCTGTATAGGATGTAGATCTCTCCTTACACCTGCGAATCACAGAGACACAAAGCAATAAAACACAGTTCTGAGTCACACTCAATGATGTTTGCTTCCTTCTTCACCTCCCAGCCTCAGAGAAGCTAAAATCCTTTGTGAAGAAAACAAACGAGGGTTTGAGGCCATGATGTATGCACCAGCCTGAGCTTTAGGATGCCAGAACTCAGCTTCCAGCTTACCACAGCCTAAAACCATCTAAAGTATCTTCCCAGGGACATGCAAACGGGCCCCATAACACTCCCCCATCGCAGGGAGCTGCTGTGAAGGTGGAGGAGATAAAGGCTCTGGAGGCTCTCAGGTGTTCATGCCAAGGGGCTGATAAAAGCCTGGGGAGGGAGGAAAAGAATGCAAGAAACCCTTTGCTGGTCTCCTCCTCTGCAAACGAGCTGGGAAGGAGAGAAATGCAGAGGGAAACAAAGTCCTTCTAAACTTAGTTTCCTGTAATATCTAATTAAACATCAGGGACAGTAGCAGGCAAGCACTGAATGATAACGGTCCTTTCCAACCCTAATTATTCTATGATTCTATGTACCTACATCAGTATGAAGCAACAGAAAAGCCTCAACACTGCAATGACTGAGTTCACAGGCACTAAGAAACACTGACATTCATTCAGCCTAGTAAGGGTGAGCTCGTTCAAGCCCCAGGGGCTCAGCTGGGGAGAAGAGAGGGTCTCATTGCACCCATGGTGCCAGGCTCTGCCCCGTGGCAGTCAGCTCCTCACCAGTGTGCAGCCGCATGAAGCCGACCTAGTCATCAACCTGCTCCTAAGCAGGCGGGCTCCAACCTTTACCTTCGTTTTAACATGCTCTAGTTACTTAAATCAGGCCAATCTCATCCTAGAGTCAGCTCTAACCATGCAGATGAACAGCTCATACCTTTTCCCTCTCTCCTGTAAGCATCAAGTTTATTATTAACTTGCCCCACATCTCCTGACTTACTTTGAGCTACAAGTTTTCACTTAAGGAGCTTTAACTCAAAGTGTTTCTGCAGAGCAGCTTCCAAGAGGCAGGAGCATCACTGCCTCACTGCAGCATTCTCTTTGCTCAATGCTCTCCATCACTTTACACTCAGCTTTCACATTACACTAGAGCTTTGGTCTACATCATGTCACGTTCCCATAACCCAGGTTGCCAGGCAATGCTCCTGATCTGGTACTAACCCCCAGACCTAAATCCTCTGCCAAGAGATCACCTCCACACTTCCACAGGGAACTTCCCACCCCACTCCAGCTCTTTTACGTGACTTTGTGGGAAGAAGGTGAAACAATATCATTGCATCCACCTATTGCTGTTCCCCCACAACAGCACACACATTGTGCATGGGAAGCACTTCCCTTAAAATGCACTTTCTGTAGTGCACTGAACTCAATTAGGTTAACCCTATAGTGTTCAACACTGAGCAGAAACCCAGCAGAAGTGGTTCTGACCGTCATACAACTCCTTACAGCAACTCACAGCTGGTGGGGCACAGCCAGATGCCTTAGAAGAAACAGGAAAGGAAATCTCCTCTTGGACAATAACAAGCCTTCACTCATTAATTCATGACTCCAGCAAGCTCCCTGCAGTTGCAGCACTGCACAGACAGGACTGCATTGCACTAGTACTGCTTACCCAGCACATTCCCTGTTTAGAAGGTGTGTTTCACGTACAAAGGAAGCCCAGTTAAGAGACACGGTACAAATTCTGCCTGCCAACATCTGGACAGTGGCATCACAGCTGTGACAAGGGCTTTTAACCGTGGGTAATCAAGCTATTCAAGATACATGACTGATCACTCTATTAGCAGCTCTCAGCTCCTTACTTACTATCAGCCAGGCAGCATGTTCTTTATCTTCATTCATGTCTTTGGAGCTCTCTACAACACAGATCCTGGTGGTCTCTGGTTTGGTTCTCAGATCTTAGATGGATAGGTGTTGGATCTGAGATAGCTAAAGGGATGGCTCACCCAAAGTGCATATTAAGCTTGGCTGCAAACTGCATATAAGGTACCAGTAGAAATATTATCCCTCTGTATCATTGTAACAGATACCATGAGCATAAACCCATTAAGGAATTAATTCTAAATGCATTTCCAGCTCTTCACCTCCAGACTTGCAGACATACTGCATGTCCACGGGCTGCTGTCTGTCCCAAGGTACCCAGGGTAAGAGTTGTTCGCTTGTCTCTTCTCACATGGGCTTTTCTGTGTAAGAACCACTGCCATTCAAATGTGCTTTGGCAATACATCAAATCGGCCAGACTGAACCGCTGAGATTTGTCTTCAGCAAAGCTGCCTGTGCAGGAGGTCAGAAGGCTGAGGGAACCAGGAGCAGCAGCTTGGGGCATGCACCAGAATGAACACTTGATCTTCATCACTGCCCTGAGCTTCCTGCTGAACACCCCAAAACTGAGGAACAATCCCTGGGGGGAGAAGGTTGCTTTAAGCCACCAGCCTGACTTCCCCGAGGAAGCTCCAGCAGAAGTGACACAGCACAGCTTCCCACAGCAAGACCTTCACCAGCTCTTCCTTCCATGCAGTGCCACGACTGATCCATCTTCCAGCTCAGGCAGCTGCAGGCAGCACTGCATCTCAGAGCTAAACCTACAGCCCAGAAAGGTCCATCTTCCAGTTACATGCAGAGCTGAGAACAGCATTCCTTACAATCAGCTTAGTTAGACCTAGGTTCTTTGCACAAGACATTTTACCTTGGCACCCCTATTAATAAACTACCAAAAGAAGGCAAAACCCAAACCACACCTTTTACACTAAAACCTTACTAACCAGATGCAAACACCAATGCAGCAGTGAGAAGGGCAGGAGCCAAAAGCACCTCCAGCCCTGCTGCAGAGGTGAATGACAAACACAGCATCAAGCGAGAAGGCACGGAGATGATGCTAGCACATCAAACAAGTTCAGAACAAACCTGGCTGGGTTTGTGGCTGAGCAGCAATGCCTGGCCTGCTGCTTGCACCGGTAACAAGAGGAGGACTGGCTGAGCTGCGGTTTAGAGGAGCAGCTCAAGGGTGCTTGTTTCTCCCATGCAGGAAGCTGGTGCTGGACAGGCCCTGTAGATCAGACAGCTTTTTGCTGACAGCATGGGGAGGAGGTTTTAGGTGAAAGCGAGGTGACTTTGCAAAGGCAAAAGCTGGAAGCTGTTGCAGGTTAATACGAGACAAGAGTCTGAGCTATAGAAAGACTTCCAAAGAGAAGCGGAAGGGGTTAAGTTTGTCCAGAGGTTGCCAGTTACCTAACTCAGAGTTGAAAATAACCACTGCAGCAGCTCAGACCTCTCAGAAGCCGATGGACTAAAGGCAAAAACCTGGGAGTTAACACTTAGTGATGGGAAGAGCAGGAGCCGATTCCCAGTTTAAGCATAACCTCAGCTGCTAAGGAACACAAGGTACAAGGTAGTCACTGAAAACCCTGTGAAGCTGAGGGAGGCATGAGATGCCCTCACAACACAGAATTTGTTAGCCTCGTCAGACACATGCTTCTACCCTGAGATACTTTGAGTGATAAAGCATTTTGATGAGTTAAGTAAGCTCCAGATAAATAACACAGCCAAAATGACCCCAGAAGAGGCATGGTTAAAGTCACTTTGTCCAAGCCTGGGTTTTATTTGATAGATGAGCTGGCACAGTGAATGCAGCTAAGCTCAGCTCAGACTCCTCAGATTAATGCTGGGGTGCATGTAGTACAAGTGCTCAGAACCCATATCCTGGCTGCTGTTTCTACAGCATTCAGCACAGAAAAGCAGTGTAAGGTGAGGAAAGCATTATAGAATCCCAGTAATCTCTGGCAGAACAGTAACCAGTGAAATACAGCCTTCCTGTAACTGGGTTTCTTCTGATTCATCTGAAATCAGATCTATGTGACGTGCAGGGTCAGCATGACCTATCCATCACTGGATTCCCATCCTGAGCTGAGCAAATCAAATACATATGATTTTTGTCACGGGAGAGCTATTACATCTGCTTGTGCCCCACATTGCTGAAAACCTCCTGAGTAATTTAGAAACCTTGGAAAAAACTGGAATTGACTTTCTGTTCTGAAGTGAGGGGGAAATGCGAGACAAAATAGCTGTGTTTGTATATTTAGGTCCTCCTCCATCTCATGGATGATGCTTAAGACTTGAACTGAAATACTCTTTGCATCTTCCCCATCCCTTTTGTTTCTTTAGCCAAAGTAAAGGAAACCCCACAGCGATAAGGAGGAAGCCAAGAGCAGTGTCACTAGGTCTTAAAATAAGCCTGAGGCAGATGAATGATGCTGCAGAAAAGGGGATATCCATTTCCAAGGCTGAGCTCAGGTAAGCTCTGCTCACTCCTGTCCAGGTCACAGCACACCCCAGCTTCAGCGCTGTGTCTCTGTTCCAGTCGGTGCTGTTTGGTGATGTTCAAATTAACCCTCTAGAATGGGACAAACTCTTTGTTCTAAAGTGGAATAGGAACAATAGGAACTGGACAACACTACCAGGGCTTTTGCATGTGAATACACAGATAGAGCTGTCTTGTAACAACTGCTACAAGTCAGTATGATCTGAAAGCACCAGTTGCTGCAAACAGGCCCAGCAGGATTCAGTAAGAGCTTATAGTAGGCTGTAGACAACTCCAGTTTCCACATTTCCCTATAGGATTGTGAATTCAATGCAAACGTGAAGTCATAAGGATGCATTTTGTAAACCACTCTTCCTTTACACATATTAGAGCTTGAATTAGACTCAGAACAGTAACACTACAGCTTTACTCACTACCGATCATTGCTGCCCCTCTCTCATTTTGTGTTCTTCCTTTCCCTACACTGCAGCCTCCAAAGGAAAAGGACAAGAATGTGGATAGATTAAGGAGCATGATTTTTTTTCTCCTTCAGAGACAAATCAAGCTCTGCAGTGATAACAGCACCAAAAGGAACACAGCATCCTGCAGCAGGCAAACAAACCTTGCAAGGACAATCTAACCCAAACTCACTGTGTGAAACCTGGTGAGATGGCTCTGAGTAGTCACAAACAACTTCAGCCTTACCCAGCAGCAGCCATCCTGTACAGTGGTAAGAAGAAAAGCAACAGGATGGAGACAGGTGTGAGCTGACAGGGATGAGAAGCTCTAACTCTTAACACAGAGCTTACACTGCAGCTTCTGCACATTAATTGACTTCCACAGCGAGGCAAAAATCAATAGTGTTTCAGTAGTGAAATGCTGCTTTCTAGGAGAGAAGATTGGCTGCTCAGCCTGAACCATGGAGTGCTGAAATCACTGCAGGAAAAGGCTTCACCTGATTAAGAAGTACTTCACAGAGCAGCCGATCCCAGAGAAGGCTAATGGGAGGTGAGGGTATGAGCTCTGTAGTACATGGCAGGCATAGTACTACAGAAGTCAGCAATACCCTTTGAGATCAAAAAGGTTAGGTACTCCTTTCATTTCCTACTACCTGTTTGTAGTGTTTGATTATGTTTGATAACTCTAAACCCCACAAGGACAGGCAACAGATTTCCTTCCCAAGAGATTTAACAAGATTAAAACTCAGGGTATGAACAGACACAGAGCTAACACTGCTGAGGTGCTGTGCTGCTACAGGAACCCTGCTTATAAACATCCATTACTTCTGGAGTACCCATAAGTTAAACTAAACCTTTTATATAAGCGTGGTGAAAAGATTACTGGCTTAAGGCCCACCTACATTACCAACTGGTGCACTTGCTGCTGCAGAGCTGCTGTTCTGACATGTTTTGCAATTGCAAGCCTAATGCAGTATGCCGAAGTGACAGAGTGATCTGGATACAGATATAAATGTCCACAGTCTCTTATTATGCAGCAGCCTCTTGAAAAGGCACTAAGGGACTACTTAAAGGCTTCACAATCTGATCCAACAGTGTAATAGAGGCAGTCCTCAGACACCACTGTAGTTTTAAAAGCAAATTATTTTTTACTATGGAAATTCCCAAACCCTGTTAAATGTACGTGTTATCAGGTGCTAACTGCAGTTCGAGTATGCAAACCTCAGAGTACTATTCACTTTTCTCACTGCAAACTTTCTCTAGTTACCAGAATCATGTCAGGCAGTGGTAGGAGACAACCTGCATCATCTCAGAGGGCAAACTGGATAGCTGTTAACAACGAAGCCACAGATGTGTTTCATGAACACCCAGCCCCATATTCCACTGCCGTAGGCACGTAAGTGCTCTACATCAAACTGCTAGCATCATCTGTCGGTGGAGCTTCGACACTACAAGCAATTATTTAAGCAAGTTACGAAGAGTTCCAATGATGTGAAGGTTTGAATTAGATATGGCTCTATAACACGCACTGTTTAAAAATGAATAAAGGACCAATCTGTATTAAGAACATTCTACTATGTAGGTTGAATTTGTACCCTACTGACATTTAATAACTGTGCCATTCTTACACTTTAAGTAATGACACTATCATCACTAACCAGTGTTTGCACCAATGCCAAACTACCAGCAGCATAACGGAGGAAGAGATGCAGCACTTACTCTTAAGGGTGATTTGGGACAAGGGGGAGAGTGTATTATAGGGTTTTTGTAGATACTTCACCTGGCATTTCATAAAACTCCAAAGCAGTAAGCAATCTGACTCAAAAGATTAATAAGAGTTATTTCAGCACAACTAGGAAACCTACATGGAAAATAATCTCCTCACCCGTTTATTGTTGCTTCTACCACTTGGTAACGCGGTTGTTTGGAACCTCGTGTGAATACAACTTCAGTTCTGCAGAAAAATCACACACCTGTATTGGTCTTCCACCCCCCACCCCACCCGACCCCCCCATGTATCAAACACATTTCAAGTTTCAAATCTGTGTGCCTTGACTTGCTCCTTTTAATGTCTCTTTAGGATTGTCCATTGTCACTGATCCGATAGAGTCCGACTCAGTCTCTCACGTCAGGTGACAACCTCATTCAAAAGGTGTAGATTTTCTCATCAAAGACGGTCTTCTCTGTAGTGCATTGTGCTAAGTGCATTCAACCAGTGTGTCAGGGCTCAACCATAAAAGCTCGGGTTGCCTTTTGAACTACACAATACAGAAAGAGAATTTTACATGTAGCTTTGCATGCCACACGGCTGCTCGCCCTACTATAGGACAGTGCAATAGATACAAAGATATGCACACTAGAAAAGATCTAACTGCCATGATCTACGTCTGGGTTATGAGTACAAATTTAGCTAGCCAACAAGATGACAAATCCAGCAGAAAAGGTGGCAATGGCAGTAATATTCTACTACAAAAACAAGGCTAGAAGCAAAGTGTTCTCAAGCTACAGAAAACTTGCTACCTCCTAAGATATGAAGTAGGGCCCAGTTCTGCCAAGTGCAGTCGTGATCAGTAGGTTGCATCAGAACATGCTTCTCCCCCAGTTAACAATGAATACTTGTACAATTTATTTGGTTTTGATAACTGTTTATAAATAGTACACTCTAATGACTAGTAAACTATACAGCAACATGACATTTATAGCCTAATCCTGAATACAAAGTTCAAAGAACATGACTACAAAGGCCAGAGAGCAAATGGCATCGACTAAAAGCATTTCCACTTCAGGGTTTATTGAATGTTCTCTTACACAAACACCTCTCCACCATGAAACCAAAAGGAACAGGCTTTCCTATTCCCTCTCTGCTCCAGTAGTAACTTAACCACACATCACCCTTATAAATTAGTGATGGATTTTACCATGTAGCCCCTGGGGGCTATAGATTTTATATACTTTATATATATGCACATTTACTTTGCATTCTATGTAAAAGTTGAAAAAATGTTTGAAAGGAAAAAGCTCAGAATATATCACAGCTTTGTCAGCCAAAAAAATACAAATTACTTTTAGAACCACTATTGAATTTATCAAAGTTGGCTGGGGTTTTCTGCTGAATTATTTACCTTTAATTATATACACGTTACAGGAAGGAAAACTTTGTCCACAAACATTCCCTAAGGTGACTGTTACCAATAGAATGACAGAATAAAAGCAGGAGGAATAGCCAACACATGGGGGTGGATCAAATTCTGCTTTTAAAAAGTAAAAAGTCACCATATCGTTAAGTACAAAAACCTGCATTGAATGACAACTGCTGGTGTAGTAACTTGATCAGGTATGGAGACCAAGAGTATAGTAAAGCCCTATGGTAATAACATTTCTGTAGCATTTCCACTTGGTATGTATATACTAAATGTTGGCAAAGTTTCTGTAGCATTAGCTTATACAAACACAGGAGTCCTCAGTCTGCTGCATAAAAGGGAACGAGTGTGTCTGAACTCTCCTGAAATGCACCTGAAATCCAGAGTGTCACTTACAAACTGCATAATGAAGCTTCTCTTCAGAAAAATATCTGTTTGGCATCTCCAGGGCTCTGTTCCATAGGACAATAGGGGCATTTTAATCTGGGGACAAAGACAATGTGTTAGAATTGTGGCAGTGGGTGAGAACTAAGCATTAAAGGTATCGAGTTTGCAGTGATGGTCTTTCCTCTTTTTCCCCTGTAGCATGAAACAAATGTACTCTGAAGCTATAAAGCTTTACTTGGCTCCATTAAAAGTCACCTTTAGCTCAGAGAGCCCTTAGCATGCTTTTTCTTCTAATTGCACTTTCTCACCTTTCACCCACACACTCCTGAATTATTGAACACCAAGAAATGAGTCTTCAGCTATTATTTCTACTTCTGGATTCATCTGTTGCATTTTAGGCATTTTTAATAGGCTTGCAGCTTTCACTTTGACTTCCTCAGCATCCACAGTAGTGTTTGTCTAGTCCCCAAAATGCTGTGTGATTTAACAACTCACTTAGACCAGCTCCTGCAGGCTACAGCTGAAGAGGTCAGCCTGGCCTCCCCCTGCTGAGCTCTCCACCGATACAATTCCATCTGCTTACAATATTTCTTCTAGCATTGATCCATTATTCCCCATCTCTAAGTTTGGGCCTTTCACCCCCCTGCCTGAGTTAATACTGTCAGAGCTGTGCTGTCACTGAAGCTGATCAATGAAAGCACCAGGGATGAGTGACTGGAGACAGGAATAATGCAGCAGCAAGTTCAGTGGCTTCAAATGGCTAAAGTCATCCACAAAGGCTTTTTGACAGGGCAAACAATGCAAACATTACTCAACATCTTCATTCACAGCATCACTTATTTGCACACAACTTCTGGCTCTAAATGAAGCTGACAACCTCCACGGAAGCTGCTTGTCTTCAATCCAAATTACCACTGGTTCTTCCTCAAGGAAATCTATATAGATCTCTCCCTCCCATTTCCTGCTTCCCAAAGGCCTGTAGGCACCTCACTGGTATCTAAGAAGGATTATTTCCACAGTGATAACTCAACTACCTCTTCAATTATAAAGCCTTATTTCCCCAGAGGTTTCATTTTATCTTTTAAGGGCTATTTCACACGTTACTAACCTTGCTCCCAAGGAAAACCTGTCTGTGTAAAAGCCTCCATTTTGAGCTTAAGACATCACAATGGTACTTACAACTTGGAAAATGACTGTGCTCATTGCATTCCTTCACAGAACCTCAATTCCTACAACACCAGAGGGTTTATTATGCTTTTTTTCCAGTGCATCAACCTGGCTCATCTAGCTTTTAAGTTATTCTCCCAAGATTAACAATTCCACCAGTGATGGACTCAGTTTTCCCAAAACACAGTATTCCAGCCTTAAGATGTGTCCTTGTCTGTATATGCTGATTGAAATAAAAGAATTGTACTTACTTGCTGCCATTAAACATTTTATTCAAAGCATCTCTTGATATAATATGACCACAGACTAATTTCATAGGCGGGTTATTATCTGTCGTCTGCTGACGAAGAATGGGACAGGCAAATATTGAATGATACCAGCACTTCTTCCCAAGGTCCACTTCAATCTGTGAGGGAAATTAACAGAACAATTTATCTTGGGGAAAACCACATTTCCAGACAATTATCCCTTCAGGACATGGCCCTTACTTAGCAGATTTCACAACTCAGCTGTGAAGGCAGCACAATCCATTGTGTGGATGCCTGACAATTTCCCAGCCAAAAATACACTTCACTGTGAGCTTAACATGGTGATTTCTGTTGCTTCTCCCCATCCCCAATAAAGCAGAGGATTCTGCCAAGAGACAAGTGTGTATTTTAGTGCAGATCTGTGCCCTGGCAGGAAAACCAAACTGATGACCCAGAGCAAGACTTTGTGTGTTTTCCAGCCAGTGATTTCCACAGTGGTTTAGATGACAGATTTCAATTAAGGTGGGGGGAGTAAAAGAGAGAAATCCAAGGATTGATCCTGTTAATGTTACACAGCTTCTTGAAAGACTCTCCCAACACCTACATGTCATGCCAACAATGAAATGTATCCAAACCCCTTATTTGCAGTGCTACCATTGGTACAGCGTAACTCTTGCCATAATAACAAGAGGACAAAGACAAAATGATTTCAGAAAGGGACATCTCACAGCAAATAATGGGTCTGTGACTTCAGGGATTGAGAACTGCAAAAATGACAGCTTCTGTACCTGCAGCTCCTGGCTCTGACCAGTGCTCAGTTCTGACAGGTTTAATCTTCAACAAAATCTAACATAACCTTTTCATACTACTTAATCTATGTCTTTGCACAATGAAAATAAGGCTTCCTGACCCCATTCTGCCTAACAGCAGTACATGCTAGAGACCCCTTATGCTTAGAAAAATGCAAGGAGGCATGTATGTATTATTAACTGATCTGCATCTGACAGCAATCTTCTCCCAAATGCTCCCTAGCTGATCATTCCTGTTTGGAGAGCAGGGCATGAATCTGTCACAACTGGAGGTTATGCTCTCAAGCACTACAGAAAACATCACTGGGAGAAATTCCACACATGCACTTAACACTATAAATGAATCTCTTACAGCTACAATCAAAGAGGCTAACTCAGTTCATGCCCAGTTTGCATGAAATAGGTTTTCTCTCCAAATCAGGAGCAGGCCACTGGAGAGCTTCACACACCTGGTAAGAGCTATAAAGGGAAACTGGGGGTTTGTAACAACTGAACTTCATTTCAACTGATATAAATGAGTTGTGCCGGAAGCATAGTGCACTGGACCCCAGTTCAGCTCCTGTGTCCCCAGATGTAGCACTAATTCTTTCATCTCATCTCCTATCTGCCTGATAAAGGGTCAGTGTAAAGCAACCCGTGGACAGAGCTCAAGGTAGCTAAAGAAGTTAATGGTTCTCAGTGGGATGTATCTCATTTCCAGTTATACAGAAACATCTCACACATCCAGTGTAATGCTAAATGGAAGGTGTTGATCAAAGCTAATCCGATCAAAGACCTTTTTAATGTGCAAGGGGATAACAAGCGAAAGGGGGAGCAAAAAGCAAAACTCAGAGACACAAACCTGACAGATCAACATAATAGAGACAGTAACAAGAAACAACCTTGCTGGACATCAAGAAACTGCAACCAAACCCAGACACACAAGAACACAAACCAAGGGTCTTGGAGGAGAGTGGGGCAGTAGAACTATACTGCAGGAGGAAAGTGCAGGGAAAGGATATTGGGGAGGAATGGTCAGAAAGGGATATAAAGGGGGCTGACAAGGCCATGTCAGCATTTGAGGGCTCATGAATATGCATTTGTTTGTGAATGTGGAATGGTGCACATGTGCTTTCACCAGTGAATTTCAATCTTTACCAGCCAAAGGGGAGGAAGGGATCTTGGCTGTCTATACTTATGTTTTATGCAAGTCCTGTACGTGGGTGCTGCTGAAGGCAGTGCCTTGTCTGTGGCAGCCTGTGCAGCTGGTTGTATCAGTGTCCTTTGTGCGTGTGTGTGGGCACGTGTCTGCCATTCAGGCTCAGCTTAGCTACTGGTTCCAGCTATGAAGGGGAAAACAGCAGCTACATCCATCAGCCTGGGATGGAGACCCCTGGTCTGTACAGCATGAAGCTGGTCTGTACAGCATGAAGCCCCAAGATGCAGAGCTGCTGGAGGTGGTGGCCATGTGTAACATCCCTTAACATCCAGCACAAAAACCTTCTGGAAGCAGCATTCACCATTAGAAACCTGTCCTGGGACAGCTCAGCACCAACTCACCGGTAGTTCATCCTTCTGGTTCCAAACACCAGTGCACTGCCTTTGTTCAATAACTGCCTTGATATTAATTAGAGCTGGTAATGCTACACAACCTGCTGAAAAACTGCAGAGAGAGGAGATGTTAACACATGGTAAATGTCAGGAAACCAGGACTTTTGTATTTCTACTTTAAAGGCTAAATGGAACACAAGAGTGTTGTTGTACTACTACATTCAGTTCTTGTCTGTACTTCTAAGCTACCTTCAAGTATAACAAGCAAGATTTTGGGAGCAGGTTATCAGTTACACTTCATCTTAGACTAGGGTCCACATTCTGGACTGAAAACAAGAGTTAATCCCAGCTTTGAGTCTTATAATGAACTGATTTTAGTGGTGCACTTGGCAGTCCTGAGGTCAAGATTGGACTTGATGCATCTTAAAGGTCTTTTCCAACTCCATAGATTCTATGATTTTCTGTAACACCTACTTTGATTTTGAGCTGTAAAGGAAGACAACATGTTGGCTTATGCAGATACTTGCTCCCAACCATGGAAGAGCACATGCAGCCTAAGAGTTTCAATGTAACCCACACATACACACAACCCATAATCCTTTAATTACATGTAATTACCATGTAAAGAAACGTGTCTTTCCACCTTCCCCTTAAAGCAAGAAAACACATGTAGAAAAAACAGAGGAAGGCAAGTGAAGGAAGGAAACCACAGCCTGTGACAGGAATGGCACTATAAGTGTGTCCCAACAGTTGAGCTGCCCTGGGCTTTACCCACTAACAGCACTAACATACCCATTCACATGATTTTGAAATACTTCACTGTGTTACAAAAGAAAATGACACTGAGTTTCCACAAATTAACACCTTTTGATGGATTTAAGTCTAACAACAGTACTATAAGCCTGGTTTTATTGTCTCCACAAGTCATGACCTTCCTCTCCACTCTGCCCCTCCACGTACTTGGCTTTATGTTTCTGCAGGATCATTCTAGCTAGTTTACTTGTGAGGGATGTGCCTGAAACCTATGGATCTCTTGCCTAATATTAATAGAGATCACATCCCTCACCTTCAACTGGCCATTTTAACCCTTACACTTTGCTTTTTGGTGAGTTCAGGTCTGAGTGTAACCTGTGTTCAGCCTGTGGAAAGCTTAGACAAATGGTATTTGTAGGAATAAAAGCATTATTGCTTTAATGGCTCTGTGTGAACCATGGGTTTCACACAGAAAACACTGGTTGTGGAGCAATGGCTCCAGAAGAGTGTAACAACTCAAGTGAATAGTAAATTCAAATGGTGTCCTGTAGTCTGTCAAGACCCTGAACCACGACCTCCTTAGTATAACAAGAGTTTTCCCACTGAGTCCATGCAGTAAATCAGCCCACGAGGCCTGTGCAGGATTAGATAAATATTGGAGAAACCAATCAGCCTGAAAGAAGCAACCACTGCTCATGTTCTTCTGTTTCACTTCAAGCTGGTTTTATTTCTAAAGGACCTGCAGCACTCAAAAGTCACACCAGCTGAAAGCAGTCTTGTTTATGACAAGAGTATTGGTACCACCTATGCAGTAAATACATTTCAGTGCAATCAATTTCACACACAGAGCAAATGTCCAACATCAGTAACAGGGATTTTCCACTTCACCAAAACTCTCCTGGCCATCTGCACTGAAAACTGTGTTACAGCATCAGTGCAGGAGCAATCCACATGTAAAGCATTGCTGTTTGTTTGGCTGCAACAGGGAAAAGATGAAAGCCAGAAGCCAGAGGCAGAACTCCTATGTGCCTATAAAACCCTCAAATTGAAACCTGTAATGTTTATTGTGGAAAGGCAATCTGATAGAGCTCCCTTTGCTGCTTCTGTTGCGTGACAGAGGTGCACATAGGAGAAGCAGAAGGCTTGACAATTGAAGTGCTTTAAACTAAGCACATAAGTAGTAACAGTAACATGCAAACGGTTACTATAGAATCATAAAAAGCCAAAACAACCCCCCCCCAAAAAAAACAGGAAGAAGCACCAAAGTTTCTGCTAATACCAAATCTAGCCAGAAATGTACATGTAATTTATTTTCTATCTAATACTTGGCTGGTGTATTGGAGGAATTGACATCCGAAAGCTAAAGAGCAGCTAATCTCTTCTCTTCAGAGAAACAAGAAGGAGATTAGGTTGGGGGGTTTATTCCACATTTCCAACTGCCTCCTACGGATCTGCATTTTGTCAGATTAGCTCCCGAGCTTGGAAGCGCCTCTTTCTTCTTCGCAAAGGGGTCTAGCAAACAATATGGGACTTTCAGCAGCTCAAATCACATCACCCTTAAGCACTCTTCTGAAGGGAGAAACAGGTGAAGTAACGTGGGGATTTAAAACCACGATGAACCAATGCTGACAGAACCACAGACATAGTGTTAAGGGTTTTTGCAGTTAAACAGCAGGGACAGTTTTCACACATTTGCTGTGGGAATAACTGGCTGATTGCCACCCTCATCTTTCACACTGATGTCTGATACAGAAGCCAAATTCCATCCACGAATGCTTCCCCTTGAGCTGTGACAGCGCAGGATAAAGCCTAGCACATGGGAACCTCTGATTTCTAATCTGCAGATCTTGCTAGAGCTAAATATAACTACACACTTAATTTAACATGAGACTACTTCTCAGAAGCCATTTCTTTTGTCCTGAACAAGAAATAAGCCAGGGAACACTCTGCACCTCATGTGAAAAGCAAGTGAAAAGCAGCATACCTAACACTGAGAGGTGATTCAACTGAGAGACCCAGAAGAGCACAGGCATCTCTTGTAAAGATGTCACAGATGTCCGCCCACTGGTTGGCATCTAATAGATGAACGTACGGAGAGTTCTCTATTCCTTGCCGCAGGTACACCAGGCTGCCCATCAAAACCTGAATATCTGACAGGGACCAGGAACACTCAGTTAGTTTGTATTACAATTAAAAGCTAGTGGCTACAGTTTCAGCTGTTACATGGAAAACAGGCAGATTGGGAGCAGCCTTCCAGTATCTTCAGGGGGCTTAGAAGGATGCTGGAGAGGGACTCTTCATCAGAGACTGGAGTGATAGGAAAGGAGTGATGGGTTTAAAATGAAATACAGGAAGTTCAGGTTAGATATAAGCAAGAAGTTCGTTACTGTGAGGGTGGTGAGGCACTGGAACAGGCTGCCCAAAGAAGTGAATGCTCCATCCCTGACAGTGTTCAAGGCCAGGCTGGACAGAGCCTTGGGTGACATGGTCTGGTGTGAGGTGTCCCTGCCCATGGCAGAAGGGTGGAACTTAAGGTCTTAAGGTGCTTTCCAACCCAAATCATTCTGTGCTTCTATGATATAAACCAAATCAATAACTGATTCAATATCAATAACATTCTCACCTCTACAAAACACAATTAATGATGTCTACAGCTACAAGAGCTCCAGTTCACTACGGACAGACTGGGGGGGGTTATCTCCCGTCTACATGCACAACATGCTGCTAACCACCTGTTCCAAACAGGTTCGCCTTTATTGTGAAGCTTTGTCACACACAGTACCTAAAAAATTAAGCTTTACTGGATTCAGTTGGAGAGGATTCACTTAACTCCCATATTCCCCAGCTTTCAAGTTTCGTTTCTCTTTGTATTACCCCACGCAGCACAAAATAGCAGATGACTATTCCAAGAACATTTCTGTGCATTTTTAACACTTCACCCTGGCAGCAGGCCTATTCTGGATGTAATGTATGTATTATTTAAAGAGTCACAAACCTTAAATTCAAGCAAATGTGCAGAAAATGCAATTTTCTGCCCTCTTTTAAGAAAAGAAAAAAGCAGGAATTAATTTAAATTGTAAAGATTCAAGTTACACAAGACAAACACAAAATGGAGTAAAACACTTTTGGAACATGATTTATATTTTGCTATGAAGTGCCACATCCAAGTGCTTTAAATCCCCTTAATGTGACCAAAAACTCACCTTTCTGATGATTTAGGGCGAATGGCTGGAAGTTTTTTGCATACTGAAGGGCTTCTCTTTGATTTGCTGTCCCACCCATCAATAAACTAATGAAATACAATCTGTGGAGTTTAAATTCCAATGAACTATTCTGTGCCATGAGCATTTCTCTGTTGGATACGGCCCACCTAGAAGAAAAGAAGAGGTACAATGAGACACGACACAAGAGTAATTGTCAGCCCACAATGTATGAAATCATTACGATTAGCAACCATCTATTTCTGCCAGAGGGGAGACTGAGATGAGCTCTTAGGCAGAAGCTCTTCCCTGTGAGGGTGCTGCGGCTCTGGCACAGGGTGCCCACAGAAGCTGTGGCTGCCCCATCCCTGGCAGTGCTCAAGGCCAGGTTGGACACAGGGGCTTGGAGCAAGCTGCTCTAGTGGAAGGTGTCCCTGCCCATGACAGGGGTTGGAACTGCATGAGCTTTAAGGTTCTTTCCCACCCAAACCATTCTATGATTCAACACTCACTGGCTGGAAGGAAAGACTGAATTAGGCATGATATCAGGTAGAGATACTTAGAATCTGCAGTGTTTGAATTAATACCACTCTGTATCTAGTTACAGATAGTCTTCACCTGCATGTTGAAGAAGCCTGAGCAAGCCTTTTTCAATTTCCTCATTCACCAAACACTTTCCCCAAGCCACTATGTTCCTGTGTACGCATATGTTGCCCTGGAGAGGGAAAGTGTGTCTATGGGGGCTTCAGAACAAACATTAGAACAGGGGACAGGGTAAAAGAAAGGAAAATCAGTTTAAATCTCATACTTTACCCTACTTAAACTTTGCTTTCTGTGTTATTTTCAACTGGGACAATAAAACTATTTCTCACTTTCTGGGTCTCATTCACCATGACAACACTAATATTTGGCTCCCAAATAACATGGAAGAATTCTTAAACACACACCAAGTAAAATGAGCTGGAATTTTCAAAGCATTTCCCTAAAAGTTATTATTTAGATTTTATCCATCCCTTTCTTCGGTGTGTTTTTAAGGGGGTGTGTGTGTGTGTGTGTTTTCTTTTGTTTTCTTAATGCAATTTAATCAGGCCTAAATCAATCCAATCTTTCTCTTAAGAACTAAGTTTCAATGTTCTTCAAGTACATCTGTTTCTCATTAGTGTTCATTAGTTGTACTATTTTCACTGTGGGGACCCCATTAAGCGAAGAGCTTTTCACTTTCTAGCAAGGAAGTGAGGTAATCTCTGTCCCTTAAAAAGAAGGGCTATGCGAGGCTCCTGTTCTGTTCAACCAACACTAAAATTAAGCATTCTTAAGAGTGCTGGGAAACCTTTCAAT
Source organism: Neopsephotus bourkii (assembly GCF_033783945.1). NCBI lineage: Eukaryota > Metazoa > Chordata > Aves > Psittaciformes > Psittacidae > Neopsephotus > Neopsephotus bourkii. The sequence continues at coordinate 948,276 of NW_026901486.1, forward strand.
GTAAGTTAGCCTTGTGCATTAAGATGCAGTGTCAATGAGCAAGTATCTAATTAGTTGTGGTGAAAAGGTCAGGAGTCTGACTCTACTAAAGGCTTTGTCATGACAGCAGTTACCTTTCAGTAGGGAACAATGAAAAGTGTAGCCTTTGAACTAAGAACAAGTCCTCCTAATCTCAAGCAGTTTCAGATGAGCAGCCCCCCCATCAGGAGGGAGGGACACACTCACTAACCATGGGTGGGTTTGTTGTTGTGATCAGTGTCTGCAGCTTAAACTGGAGACAGCAGCAATAAAGCTCATCCCCATCAGAAAACTGGAGTTAGAAAACACAGACCAATAAGAAGTTGAAAGACAAAAAGGCTGCTCTCTATAAACAGTAAGACTAATTCAGAGTCCCATTAACGAGATATTAATCTGTATTGCATCAAACCAGCATCCATCCTCTCCCTGCCAATATTCACAGCCACATGACACGACACTTCATCTTGCTGAGATCAAGTCTATTTTTCTAAATTAGCTTTTAGGCAGAACTGCTGTTTTTAGCTCTTTGAGTGGCAGCACAGATTTGTATCAGAAGCAAACAGCCACAGAAGCAAGGTCTGAGGTGTTGGGTCTAGGATGAGCTGCTCCTATTTCCGACGGAAGGATAGAAAACCAACAAGTGACGTCTAAAACATTCAACCCACATACTCCTTACCACCACTAAATCACTGGTAATCACAACACCCATGTTCCTACCTCCCCTCAAACCAACCCTTCCAGAGCAGTTTCACTTCTGAGACTCAAATACATATGGATTTTTTAAGGTTTACAGTATCCTGTGAGGGTGCTGAGGCGCTGGCACAGGGTGCCCAGAGAAGCTGTGGCTGCCCCATCCCTGGCAGTGTTCAAGGCCAGGTTGGACACAGGGGCTTGGAGCAACCTGCTCCACTGGAAGGGGTCCCTGCCCGTGGCAGGGGTTGGAACTGGATGAGCTTTAAGATCCCTGCTAACACAAACCATTCTCAGATTCAAGCTTCCACATGGGATTTAGTTAGAATGAAATCACAAAGATTAAACTCGGTTTAAACCATATCCCAAAGGTCCCAGCAAATTCCTGGACCTGTGCACATTGCTGTTTTCCAGACACAACAGAAGAAAGTATCTCTTCTTCAGGAGAACACAATCAAAAGCTTTGAACCTGCAAGTCATTCCCACCAAACCTTCACATGGAAACCCACCAGGGCTCAGAAGAGCCAGAATCTGCCCAGGAAGAACCTATGGATTGCCCTCCCCATCATTAAATTACAGTGAAAAATGTCTCTGGAATTTAATGGGATCCTGCAGAGATAAAGAGATTACACAGCTTAGGGTGCAGGGCCAGACTGGGCAACTAGAAGTCGGATATGAACAGTAACTTCTCTCTATTACCACGGGAGGCTTTTGAAAGTCTTTTCACAAAGCCATTAATCTGACACCTCCTTTTAGATGGCAGTGACCAGGAGCCACCCATGTTTGCTTGGTTTCCAACACTGAATTAAGCTGAGCACCAGCAGAGCCAGAGAGACTGGTTATTGTTTTCATCCCAACCTTCTGCATGGCTGAACCCTGCTACACTCCCCTTCCTGGTTCCTAAGCCTGTAATTCATTATCCCTATGTAACACCACTTCGCCACCACCAGCACTAGGCTACCCTAGAATGGGCTGATTTGGGACTGCTTTTATGCACCCTGAAGCTGTATTTACTGATGCCATCTTTAGCCATTTATTAGCTTTCTGCCCTAAGAGCACACTATCAGAGGCCATCCCTCCAGAAGCAGTTTCTATCCCTCCAGAAGCAGCTTCTATCCCTCTTCCTGAATGCCAAATCTGCTGTGAAACAGGAAGAGAATACAAGCATCAGCAGTTCTGTGGAATAACCAGGCATTTAACACATCAGTTACTACCTAAACTGTATAGTTTTGTCACACTTTGGTCCTCCTTACTAACAACCATGGGTTTTACATAAGCATCACTATAATTTTACATAATTACACAATTTTACATAAGCATCAGTATATGCCCAGAACAGCTGTGGCTGCTCCATCCCTGGCAGTGTTCAAGGCCAGGTTGGACGGGGTTTGGAGCAAGCTGCTCTAGTGGAAGGTGTCCCTGCCCATGGCAGGGGGTTGGAACTGGATGAGCTTTAAGGTCCCTTCCAACCAAAACCATTCTGTCAGTCTATGATTCTATAAATAAGGACCCTCTGTGCCCAGCAGCAAGCAAAGGGAAGCAGCTTCAGAACTCAGGAGTTCAAACACAATAAACATTAGAAACAGAAATGAGATGGGATGGGGAAAGGAGCACAGCATACACACTGGGCTGACAATACACCCTATTCTCTGCCTGTTCAGCTGTCTTTGGAATAAGAGTTCCATTGAAGAAGGACAGTGCCTTCTCCTTCATTTAAAAGCATTTAACACGTTGCAGGAACCACAAGACACAACTAAGTAGCAACAAGTGAGGCATAAGGCCTGGCAAACTGGTGCTAAGTGAATTTAGTGACTTCAAGTGAATGTCCCTAACAGCAAGTTACTGTTCCTCAGAGGACCCTTCACAACAGCTATGTTATTACTTAAACCACAAGAACTACATGGTGTAGCTGACAGTAAATCCTGTTTCAGCTCTAACACCAGGCACTGCAGTGTTGCTTCCCTTCAATCAGCTAATTCAACAGCAATCAACCACCTGAGCTTGTAACTATATCCCAAGACCAACTATTTAGGTCAAGCTTTGCATGACCCAGAGGCATAATCCAGGATTTAGTTTATGAACACCATGGTTTGAACATCAGAGTATCTCTGCACTTGGTTTAGATACCAGTAAGATCTGAACTGACATACCTGTGTTGGTTCAAATTAAAAGGGAAAATAAAGTATTTGTTAATGTGAAGATGTGCTTAACTGAATAATGGAACACGGGATCTTATGAATTTGAATTAATGCTCTGGAATGAAACACAGATTATGAATTTGCTTTGGTTTCTTTGTTTCTCTTTTTAAAGGTCACTTCAGACTTGGTTTGGTTTAGGGGTTTTCTGCCTTGTTTTGGGTTTTCATGTTGGTTTTGGGTTTTTCCTTACTTCCAAGACCAACCCAAGCTTACCAAAGCTCTCACAAGATGGAAAAAAACAACCAACCAACCAGCTGAGGGCTTATTTGGGTTTTTCTTACTTTCAAAATAAAAGCAATTCTGGAATGATGCTGCACAGTTATGTATCCACTGCTATAAATCCTCAAATAGTAGTCCATGAGACATTTCACCACCTTTCCCTCCTTACTGTCGCTTTCTGCACCAGCTTACATTTCTAATGACTGTAAAGTCTACTAAGATTAATACCTGGTCTAAGGTTGCTCAGATACTCCCAGATTTGGTGTTCAACTCAGAGTTCAGCATTACCCACTGACTTGCATTAACTGAACTGTTTTGTTCAGAAGAAACCTCACTAACAGATCCCTCCATCAGTCCAGGCTCCCAGCAACAGCTCACAGCTCACCCAGTGTTCATCAGCACCAACCTGGCAGCAGCAGCCTGCAAAGTACACCCCTGTCCTTTCATTCCCTCTTCCCACCCTGTGGTCCTTTATCTGGAAAGGGAGAGTGACTTGAGGAAAAGTGAGAACTTTGATCCTGAGTCAAGCTGTGCTCACCCCAAAGTGAAACCACAAAGACTTGGTGGTACCCAACACCTTTACTAAGCCCTGATACCCTTCATAACTGGACCTTTTAATATAAGGCTCACTCAATATAAGGCTGAGTACCATCATGGCAGATAACTGTTCCTCCAAGTCATGTGTCCTCCTGAAACCTTAAAACATCATCAGAAATGATTCAAGATAATCTTTAATCTAAGAAAGACATCCTTAGTTAAGCACTGCCTATGGGGAGGGACAAAGAGGGGACAAAGGAAGGAAAGGGTTTACTCAGTAACTGGACCATTCAAAAGATAAACAGGGACACATCAAAATACACTAAAAGACAGTGTTTAAAGTGAAACACTAAGGATTTGTTAAAGCATTTGAGAAAAAGGGAGAAAATCAAGATCTGAGTAGACTCACTCTAGTGCAGGTCTCAAAACTCTGACTTTTAATGCTTCCAATATTCGATTTAACTCCACAAATGGTTCTTTTTGGCTTTGATCTATTGATAGACCAGATTCCTGAAAAAACAGAGGCAGTTTTTAGTTACACCACAGAACCCAGTGGGATTAAAATGCCGTTTTCCTAACAGTTTAAATATTCACCTGGAACATTCAAATAAGGACACTAAGACAAAGCATAGTTTTCCAGGGTTGATAACATCCAGTATCTACACTGATGGTTACCTGACAAAGCTCCTCTGCTACATCCAACATCCCCTGCCTGAAGAAGTGCTCCACCATCACCTCGTTGAGGATCCGCTGGCTGTCAGCCTGCCAGCACCCATCTATCCCCACGCTGCTGATGTCGGAGTCAAAGTTCTGAAACACACAAATCAACAGTTAATGAGCTGGAACAAATCACCCCAGGGAATTCTTCGTTCATTATGCAGAACACGAATGTCTCCACCCTGGTGCTTTCTCTGTCTTTTACTCAGTTAGCCCTTGATTCCCTCCTGTTCAAAGTGAATCCTATCAGCTGCTTCACTATCTTCTGTATACAGAAGAAGAAATCCTTTGGTTTGCTCGTTTCAAGTCTGTCTCTTATTCACTATAAGGAATTACACTGACAAAGTACAAGTGTAGCAAATTAGAAATGTAGTTAATTAAGAAAGGGGTTTCCAGGCTATGATGCATTTTTTAAGGAAGTATCTGCAGAAAAAGGCTTTTTCCATATGGGAAAACTGAAAATGCAGAGGGAACAGAAAACAAAATCGCCTACACTGGAATGGAAATAGCGCTATCAATGTATCACTGTCACTACAGTGCACCAAATTAGAAGGAGAAGCTTTAACTCAAGACTTCTTTTACATAGCTGGGTTGGGGGGGTAGGCAACGCTGGCAAAGGAAAATGTCACTTCTCCCCACCCCCAAACAACAATGACATTCAAGTCTCTGAAGACCTCAGCATCCAAGCAACGGGATGAGCTTTGAAGATCTGAGAGATTTTAGCAGATCTAACCCCAGTGATCCTACTGGCATGTATTTTTAGGCCAGTGGCCTATGGACATATTCCAGGAATAGGTAAAAATATTGTCACAGTGACTACAGTAACACTTGGCACTGCTTTGGCACTGTGCCTCTTGGCAGCAGGAGAGCAACACTTACCCTAATGCAAGATACGAACCAGGATTTAAACTGCCAACACGTTTTATGGTAGGGGCAGGCAGGTTAATTTGAATGGAAAACTTCACTCATTGCCTAAAACAAATCTCTTGTAAAAGAAATATTGTGTAGAAGTCAGTGTGTCACTTGCTGCTTGATCTGATGACTGTGGCTCTCTTCCAAGAGGGAACTTCAGAAATCAGAAGTTGAGTACAACAGCAGTGCTTCAGCAATGTGAGAACTGACAGTCCTGCCCAGTGCAGGAACACCGACCCAGCACAAACACCTCCTCCTGCCAAAGCCCACAGAGCAAACACAACAAAGCTGGTACCAGCTACCTTCCTCCTCAGCTTCACATAGCACCTTCCTTCTATTTGCCACCTTCATGGGCCACCTTCACATCCACTTTGATGCTGCTCTGTGGCATCATGACAAAGGGGCATCATCCTGCACACGTGGCTTCAAAAGCACCACTCCCTTCAGGTCAAACTGTCAGTAAAACAGCAACTTCAGGCTAGCAAATTGTGTCTTTATCTTTCAGAGATGGTGGAGCAAGATAAGCACTTAGGCTACTGCCATTGACTCAGGTCTCACATTTAACATCTTCGCTTGGGTGTTTTAACTTGTCATGCTGTTCAGCTTTAAGCTGTATCTTGAAGAAACTTAAGCACCTTGATGACCAAAAAACACTGCTCTTATTTGTGCCAACCCTTTGAAGCCCTTAAGGTTTGCCACCATTGCTGATTTTGGTATCACTGTCCAAACACCACTATCAGGTAACATAAATCCACTGACAATGCATTAAAGAACTAGCAGAGGCAGTATTAACAACACATGAAGTTGCTTTTATTACTTCAGTTCCTGGTGAGGATCATCAGTAATCTAAAAACAATCGACCTTTAAGTCATTGTTAATGCAACTTAAAGTCCTAGCTAACATAATCTGTAAGAAGAAACTGCATTCTTCTGGGTAGTTACCAACCATCAGAGCTGAACCTACACCTTAACCATCTTCACATCCTTCTCACTACCTGGGGGCAGAGGTGGCAGAGCCACTTACTTCAGTTCCTTCACAAACCCCACATTTTGTTCTGAAACAACAAACCTCTGAGCCTTGAGAACCTTTTCCAAACCCCATCATAAATGACAATCATAGAATAGTTAGGGTTGGAAAGGACCTTAAGATCATTCAGTTCCAACCCCCTGCCATGGGCAGGGACAAATTAGACCTTTTAAGTCCCATTATGGGTGGTAACAGTGAGCCATATCAACCCAGGTGTGCTGTAGATTCAGGTCACACCATACAACCTGGAGACCTCAGTTCTTCACGCTCAGCCATTCTCTGATCAACCCAGTCTTGATCAGGTTCTCATTTCAGTAACTTCTTATGATTTTAACCATTTCTGAGGTCCTTACTATATGAGATTCTACAGCTCTCCCTCCTCTGGGTCCTGGGAAGCTTCAAGAGCTGACTGCTCATATTACAATGACTGTCACATGTCAGAACAAATTACTGCTTGCTTTTAGCTTACATATTTCATAACTGTCACGCACACATGATAAGCTGGTGACTACACAGCTCTCAGTTTTGTTTTCTAAATGCTAACAGTATGCTAACTGACAGCACGTGGGGTTTAATAAGATAGCAAAAGTTGAAATAAATTCCCTAAGTTGCAAACTCCACAAAGGTTATTTTGTGCCTTTTTTGGTGTGGTTTTAAGCTTAGTAGAGTGTCAGTTGATATTCCCAAAAAACAAAGCTTTCTTTCAGAGCCTAGGGCTAAAATGTAAAACATTATGTGCTACATACACTACTGATACAATTGAAAGCACATGAGTAAACTGCTAGGATATGAGAAGGAATTCAGCATGCACACACACACAGGATGGATCATTTTAATCAACATCCAACCTTCCATGTTATTAGTGACACAGAAACATAAAATGGTTTGGGTTGGAAAGGACCTTAAGATCATCCAGTTCCAACCTCCTGCCATGAGCAGGGACCCCTCACACCAGACCTTGTCGCCCAAGGCTCTGTCCAACCTGGCTTGAACACTGCTAGGGATGGAGCATTTATCACTTCTTTGGGCAACCCATTCCAGTGCCTCACCACCCTCACAGTAAAGAACTTCCTTAGCTCTAACCTGAACTTCCCCCATTTACGTTTAAACCCATTCCCCCTTGTCCTATCACTCCAGTCCCTAATGAAGAGTCCCTCCCCAGCATCCCTATAGGCCCCCTTCAGATACTGGAAGCTGCTATGAGGTCTCCACGCAGCCTTCTCTTCTCCAGGCTGAACAAACAGCCCCAGCTTTCTCAGCCTGTCTTCATACAGGAGGAGCTGCAGCCGCTGACCATCCTCATGGCCTCCTCAACAGCACATGAAGAAGGATGATGATTAATTCCTCGGTTTCCCAATTTTTTTGTGCATTCCTCCCTTCTTCTGAATTCTGACCCAAAATACAACTAAAACACATTTGTTCACCTTCTCTGTTCAATTTGTTTGCTCCCAAGATAAAGCTCAGCTTGCAAAGACTTTATTTACTAACCCATTATTCACAGCAACACAATTAAATGATGTTTAGTAAAGGCTTTTAGTTTATTTGTACACAGGTTTTTACATTAAACAAATGCTACATTGGGTAAAAGTTTGGTTTCCCAAAACAAAACTGGATTAAAGTGGTGGCCTTTTAAAAACAGGTTTAAGGTTCAGGGATAAAGAAGAGCTATCATTTACTCCAATTTCCTCAATGAAAGTATTTAAGCACTACTCAGGTTGCTGCTAGAGGGAAAATGTTTAGTAGCCCCATCAAACACGAATTCAAATCATTCCAGAAGAGTGATTGATTTACAGGGAGACTGATGAGTGAGCTACCTGATAGCAACCTGCTGAACAAGTGACGTGATGAGTTCTGGAAGCAGAGGGAATGCTACTACAATAAAGGAAAAACTGGATGTAAACATTTCCTTTCAAAGGATAAAATGCTCTTTGGAAGAAAGGGTAACCCTTCATGGAGCAGAAGCACGGAATCCAACTAATATGAAAGAAAAAGGTCTAGTTTATTAGGTAAGTTTTTCAGGAACTGGTAACTTAAAAGCAACACACAAAGTTTGGGCATTTCAGACTTTAACATGGTTCATACTCGATGCCAAATTTGAGCTTCATTTTTCAAACACTCAGGAGCTTCTGTCCTCAGAGTGAACTCTGCAGGCAGACAAATCTAGGTCCCATCTAAGTACATAAGCAAAAACTATACTAGCTTAGAAACCAACCAGGCTAAGCTTTAGATATAGGTATAACCCTGCCTTAACGCTGCCTTAATAAATAGAGCAAGTTCTTTTGAAATCCAGGCTTGTTAAGCAGGAAGTCTGTGGATTCTACATGTAACAACAGCTGTCACTTGGATGTGTGACATAAGATTGGTACCAATATTAACACATTTCCCAATCTCAACCAGGCAATAAAGTAAGGAGTGTGCCTGAGCATAAGAAGGCCATAAGCAGTGTTCCAGAGATGTCAATCTGCCTATAAAATAAATGAGGGTTTACATGTGAGAGAATGAAATCTTCTGCATCACCAACAGGCATTTTATTCAGGAAGCAGTAGGATTTTGCCCAGAACGTATTGACAATCAATTCGCTACATCAATTGCACTTAACTACTTCTATTGGTTTAAGCTGAAGTATATTATGGTGAAAGGAATGGGGAGAGAGTGATTTCAAAAAACACTTGGCTGGCAGGTTTCAAGCACATTTTCCAGCAGCACAGGCAAATCACGTGAAGTACATATGGAACATCCCCCTGTCCAGGGAAGCATTAAATTCCACCTGGATTTAAGCGTTACACACATTCACCTGACAAACAAGCCAAGACTCCATTTTAAAGTAGTTTCTTTAAGGTACTGCAGTCAGGGAAAACTCATAAAATTCATATTACCTGCATTAAGTTCCCACTGCTTGCCGGGTTTGGGATGTAAACACCACTGACACCCAGCAAGACTGCAGATCCGGAGGAATGAGCACAAGGAATACAGCAAGCTGAGCTTGGTTTTTAACACCTCCCTGGAACAGCCCTTCTGACCCTCAACAGCCAGGGAGCAGACTGTTGGTTGGTATCCTTCCTGTTTTACAAAACCACATGCTTGCCATTTTAACAATGCTTTCACTTACAATTGTCCTTTTCCAAATAAAAAAGGTAGATAAAACAGCAGAGAGAAGCAACAGTGGAAAAACTACACACATGAGAAGTAGAACAGCTATTTGGACATTAGACTTGAGCCTAAAGCTTAAGCTTGCAAGTGCAATTTTCATGGGTTTCTAAGAAACACTAGCACCCATTTCCATTGAATATTCACACCCTCTATATATGACCTACGGCTGTTCTACCTCTGCGTATTTAAATGAGAAAGGTATAGCCAAACCTGAAAGTACAAAGTCCACTTGCTAGAGCAGAATAGGAAAGATTCAAAGTTAGGACAAGATTACACAGACTTCTTTCAGGCTTCAAGTCAGTAATAAGGATGGAATTGTACTCTAGTTAATTGGTTTAGATACAGCAGCAAGGATTAGAGACAGATGCATCCTTAAGCTCTGGATACCAGTGACGTTTGGATTAAAGCTGTTAGTAGAAGGTTTGAGATCTCCATGATGATCTGTCGTAGATATAAGCAAAAATACAACAGTTGCACAGACATACTGCCCAACAATGCAGCATTACGTGCTCTGTGTCTTCACCGTACATCACACTTTGTTTTACCATCACCGTTAAATGATGTTTTAACAGATTATCATTACTAACAAACTTTAAATGAGATTCCCAAAGGATAACTATTCTTTAATGCTGCAAGCATTTTTGTCTAGATGAACAGACTCATCTACTAGTGTCTTCCTTAGTATGATCATAAGGTGCCCCTCAAACCAAATGTTTAGATCCTATCAACATCAGCGTGTTCTGATATAAAACTATCCCAAAAAAGCAAGTACAAGACTCCTTGCACACAGAACAACTTCCACATAGATGGAAAAAAGCATGGCATGAAAGCATACATCTAGCACCACAAAAAAACCCACCAAGTTTTGGTATAATTTCTAAGAATTGTAAATATCTACCTACAGAAATATATTCAGATTCCAGTTATTCTTGAACCTGGAATTCATGTATCTCATATGTGAAGCTTCAAAGATAAGCTCCCCTACCTTATTATTTGTTATGGCATAAACACAGATACTATGAGAAGTTGAATCTACTCTCCTCACATTAAGAGCACTGTGTGTTAGAAAATTAAGCCCTAAGAACACAGCCAAAACAAGTACAAAACATCTTAAATCTTGTTTTGTACTGCCTTCTAGAACAAACTGCCACCTTTGAGTTATTTGCTAGTGACAAGTAACTAGAAATGTGATATATATTAAAACTCAGTATTTCTGATTGAGACAGATATTGAAGAAAATATTTTGCTAAAGTCATAGAACATATACCAAGTCTAGTAATAGCTATAGGGAATGATCTCTTAGAAATCAAGAGACTCGAGGTGCCCCAGAAAGAACACTCTGCATGCAATGAGTTCTGGAAGCATGTACTGTACCCCACTGCCCTGCCCCAGGCACCTGACAGGAAGATTTAATTAAGATTCATTGTAGTACAAATCCAAATTTTGCATAGAATACAGGCAATAATACAACCAAACCACACTATAAATACCTTATCTATGGCTTTTCCAACTCGCGATACGCTGCTGTGAATGTCTTTATGATCGGAGGCCAGTTTCTGAACTGTGTCTTTTATTCTTTTACAACACTGGGTCATAACAAGTGAAATTGTCCCCGACAAGTCTCCATCTTGATCTAGACAAAAGAGAGGAAAATTAGTGGCTTTGTTATAAATAAATGATAACCTTAAATCTCTTCATATGCAACAATACATAAAGACAAGAAACAGTATTAAAAGGAAGAAATGCAATCGAGGGAAATGAAATCTAGGGAGTACTTGTAATGCAAGATGGGTTTAAATGAGGGAGGATACACCTGTGGAATTAGGAACCCAGTCACAATAACAGTGAACAAGAGCAACAGCTTAAAAGATTAACGTAAAGTTCTCATGTGTCTCAGCCACAGCAGATTAACAAACACATCTCAAAGAAACACTCCAACCCACCAAGCCCAGAGGATGTAATGGGAAGCTACTGAACCTACTACAGGGTCAGTTTTCTTTTAGACACTTACCTCAAGATACAGCCTGTTTAACCTCCAGGTGGAAGCAAAATTTGGACCAGTGAGGGCCCAGTGCACTCCTTCCCTGCAAGCTGCTCACTTTTATCAGGCTCTGCCTGACACAGGGTGCCCAGAGAAGCTGTGGCTGCCCCATCCCTGGCAGTGTTCAAGGCCAGGTTGGAGTGGGCTTGGAGCAACCTGCTCTAGTGGAAGGTGTCCCTGCCCATGGCAGGGGGTTGGAACTGGGTGAGCTTTAAGGTCCCTTCAAACCCAAACCATTCCATGATTCTATGGAACTTTTGCTTCCTGGCTTTTGGAAACAGCTCTAAACAGCCAACCAGTCTCCAATTCCCCTCAAGGGACAAGAAGCAGCACATAAAGGACCTGCCTGTGAACATCAGACCTACTCGTCTTGTAACAAGATTTATTCTCTAGAAACTGAGACATTTTTAAGCTGTGGTCCAACCAACAGGGACAATGGTGGATGACTCATTCTGCAGACAAAATGATACATACAAAAGGTCTGCATGCCCCTGACCACACCACCACACTGAACAGTTTATATCCTTCATGCCTCAATTCAAACATCACTCAATAGTTTTAATCAGAGAATAAAATACACTTTCTTGTGCTTTACTCCAGAGTCCTTTCTTCCAGCTTTTGATTTCAAAATCCACGGAGAATCTCTTTTCCAGTCTTACCTTCCTCAAAGTTCATTCTACATGAAGAATTTTCCCTGTAGGGACACAGACTTTGCAGCCTGCAAAGGGAAGGCTCATTTATGTGGGAGAGCAGCCCAGAAACACTTCCCTAACATTCCGGATCCAAACCCTTCATGTGAAAAAATAAAATCCCCAGAATATCTCTTTAGAAGGAAGATTTTAAAAGCAACCACATTTTCCATGAAGTCTGTTCCTGTCTCATGCTGTATTTTAACATGCCTTTGGTTTCAGCAGCACATTAAGAGTCCAGTTTCTGGTACTATGTGGAAAGCAAAGCACCGGTGCACCCAACTGCTGCTGCAGGACCGGGAAACCAGGAACAGAAACAAACACAGCTTATACTTAACAATACGCCCCAGAGAGCAAAGAAAGAAGTTGTAATCACAGGGGAAAGTAATAACTGACCAGCCACTTATTCTATGTATCTTCCTTCATGCATCCCAACCCTCAATCCTGTTGCTAGCAACAGCAAAACTACCTCACTGCAAAGCAAATAGCTCCTGCTCAGCCCCACAGCTGAGGAAGCTTTAACAGCACTTTGCAACCGCCATAGCTTTTAAGAAATACTACACAATAAAAGGCTTTAACTCTTTCTCCCTCCAGTCCCATGAAGCTACTGATCACCTTACAGGCAAACAACTAATGGGGCTCGGTATTCTTCCTAGTGGATAAATGAGGAGTAATAGCTTCGAAACAGTCTCTTCACATTCACCAACTTGACTCTCTACGTCCCGAACTAAAAACGTAAGATTCACTCAACTATCCCACCAAGTTCACCTCCTCAATTTATTTCAGGAATGATCATTATTTCTCAGTTGCTCTTTAATTTTTATGATACATATTTCAAATCACGTGAAGGAGCCTGAATAAGTGCCACATGACTCCTGCCAAGAGAAAATGATCAGTCAGAGATTACACAACATGCAGAATGGAAATACTCCTTCCCCAGTAAACAGAGACGTTCACATACACTCTCTTAACAGCCTTTTTCTTTTTGCAAGAAAAGCCATTAAGCAAAAACCCAAACAACTGACATGCAGGACTGTTTTCACCCCAAGCAAGTACATGAATTACTGGGCCCCAACACTTACTGTCGTAAGAAAGCAAGCACAGTAAAGCAAGGAAATATCCACACAGGGAAAGCCACCAGAGCTGTTACAGAAAAGGTTTCCCCTCTGCACCCACCTCAGCTTTAGTTAAACCACGAGCTACTGCTAATAAATCAGCAGAAGAAAGCCTGCAGATCACCCTCCTGGTAGTTCAGTGCACACAGAACACTAGAGCCTGAGAGCATCCCTCTGTATCATCTACATACAGGCAGAATTAAAGTGTGTGTGTATATATATATATATACACACACATAAAAGTGAGCAGACACCAGGCACAGTGTAGAGCCCAAAGCCAAGTTTACTCAGCCAGACACATTTATACCATCCAAGAATACACAACTCCTGCCTTGGCTCCTCCAGGAGGCAAGATCTGTTAAGGGAAGAGAGAACAAAAGCAACCTTTGTCTTCCTATTCACAGGCCTTCACATGGGCCTGTTCTGTACTTGGGCTTTAACATGAAACCAACTCAGGACATTTATTTAAGTGACTCCATGAGTGAGGAAAAGAAAATCAATTTAGAGGTTGAAGCAGCTTCTAAGTTTCTTCTTCCCCATCCACTTCTTTTTTATATCCAATGCCTATTTCAGATCTTTTCCTACATCTCTGCCCTCCCATCTTGTCGCACAGCATTAATGTCTTCTTCAGCACTGAGGGTTTTCTCCCCCCCCAAACGATAGGCACAAGCTTATAGCCTGAATTACAGAGCTCCATTTTTAGATGCCTGGCTGCTTCCACTTCCATCAAGTTTCAAACATACTCAGGATACAGTGTATAAAAGCTAAAAAATCCCTGTTCTTATTAGGAAGTTTAAGTGCCATGTTAAAGAAACACAGTAAGAATTTTGCCACCTATGAAGGCAGCTTACCCTCAGATGCCAAAACTGAACAGAGCCCACAGATGTCTGAGGGTGCACTAATAACATATTGGGCCCATTCTGGAGTACTTACTAAAAGAAAGCTCAGTCTAGCATGTGTTCTGCTGGGGCAGCATCACCACTTCTTTGGGAAGTGCTAAGTATGCCCAGGGCTCTCACAGGACAGTCCCAAGCACTGTTAATCCAAGCCTGGATGGAAAACCCAGAGAGGACTCTGAGGGAATGGCACACTAGAAGCTGTTAATGTTATTACAAAGGGAGTAAAAGCTCCGGAACTGCAACAGGATTCTCACAGACAAAGCTTTAGTGTCAGAGTCTACAAAGGTCAGTACAAGCGTGAGGGCCACACCACGCAGCATCTCAGTGTGTGAAAACACACATTTTATCAACTGGCCTTAACGCACAAGCCCAAACCATTTCAAAGGGTTGGACTGGAGGATCTCCAGAGGTCCCTTCCAACCCTAAGGATTCTGTGAGCAGCACAAAACACTTGGAAACACAGTTCAAAGCAATCCCAAAAGGACTAAATATCCCAAACAAATGCCTCAGAACCGGAGTTTGATGTCTGCTCCCTATGGACATTGCCGTGTACAAACACCAGCTCTAATACACTCATGTTTGTGTTCCTGAATACACTTGTGAGTGAGCTTTGCACCTGTCCTTGTGCAGGACTACATTAAACACATTTTCACCTAAACACCACAAAAGAGCAGGCAAACGGCACAGTCTGCTCCCAACTTTGGGCTCAGGAGCTCCTATTTTTAATCCCTGAGCCATCCCTCGCTTCCTGCACGGCCCTGGGTCAATCTCTCCAGCTGTCTCAGCCTGCCCTCCCACCCCATCAGTACACACCGCACCGCCTCCACCTTGCGCAAGGTTTAAATGGTTCATGTTCAGAGAGCGCTTTGGCCACCTCGCCCGCCTGCGCAAGAGCTCGGCATCAGCTGTAAGACACAGAGGAGGCTCGGGAGGCCGTGTTTACTTCTTGCTGAAGAGCGGCTTTACCCTACACGCTTCAACCCGAGCCACATCAAAACAACTCAGGGACGTCGGAGGGGAAATAAGTTAAATAAGAAGGGGAGAGAGGAAAGCAGGGCAGCCCTGCTGCCTGCTTCCCTTGGGAATGACTAACACCTTGGTAACTCAACATAAAGGCACAGAAGGTACGAACAGGCTGACCTGGGTCGGGCCGTACCTGCTGATAAGGAACAAACCCTACTCTTCAGAAGAAAAGGCCCAGGAGTGCCGATACGTGCTCCTACCTTTAACTCTTCCCTTTCAGAACGGCACACACAGCTCCGAGTCCACCGAGGTCACATCCCCATAGCACAGAGACCTTCCCCGCTCCCCATAACCGGGGCAGGAACCCCCAGAAGCGGGAGAGCGCTGTTCAGCCCAAAGGCCGAAGGAAAGGGGGGGGGGGGGGTGTCCCAGCCCACAAAGGCCCCAAGTTTTGGGCCTCTGAACCCCGGAGGAAGGGAAGGGGCAGTGGGGGACGGGATGCGGACAGGATGGGGGTGTCTCCACGTACTCTCCGTCTGAAGGATCTCCCGCCGCAGCCCTCCCGCGTACTGGATGAGCTCTTCCAGGCTGCGCTCGCAGAGCTGCCCGTAACCAGAGAACTTCTGCAGCACCTTCTCCAGCTCCCGCTCCACCGTCACGCACTGGTCCATAGCGGCCGGCACGGGGCCGCGCTTCTCCTCCACTTCCTCCTCCTCTTCTTCCTCCGCCGCCGCCACCGGGCCCCCCTCACCGCCCTCCGCCAGCACCGTCCCGCCGGCGCGGCCCAGCTCGGCCCGGCCCCGCTCCCAACTTCCCCGTCCACCCCAAGCGGCGGCAGTTGTGCGCAGGCAGCGCCGCGGACGGACGGGGACCTCAGCGCCGCTTCACTCAGGCAGCGCCTAGGCCACCTTCACCGGGGTTTTCGTCACAGCCGCGGTGGGCGGTGCTGCGGATAGGCTCAGCCTGCCGCGGAACCGGGGCCGGGCTACGGGTACCGATGCAGCGCGGAGAGGTCCCGGGAGGGGCGGGGTTGGGCTACGCTTTGTTTCGGTTAGGTGGCCCATGGAGCAGGCGGTGGGGAGAGGGAATCATTGAGCGGCAGCGGAGCAGGCAAGAAGGCAGGCAGCTAAGAGCGGGGTCCTGAGGGAGGGCGCTGTTGGCATGGCGACCTTAGGGTGTAGGGCCCTCGCTGAGGTAAACGGCGCGTCCATTGGGGACCAGGGGCAGAAGGAGAGGGGGGGTGTCACTGCCAGGGACGCGTTTCGCAAGTACATAGCGAAGAACAGCTATGTCTGCAGGAGCATGAAAGTGATCATCCCCTGAACTGAGCACTGGTGAGGCCGCACCTCGAATCCTGTGTTCAGCTCTGGGACCCTCACTACAAGAGAGACATTGAGGGGCTGGAGTGGGGCCAGAGAAGGGCACGGAGCTGGTGCAGGGCCTGGAGCACAAGTGTGATGGGGAACGGGTGAGGGACCTGGGGGGTTCAGTCTGGAGAAGAGAAGGCTCAGGGGGGACCTGATGGCTGCCTACGACTGCCTGACAGGAGGATGGAGCCAGGAGGGGCTGGGCTCTGCTCCCAAGGAACAAGGGATGGGACAAGAGGAACCGGCCTCAAGCTGCACCAGGGCAGGTTTAGATGGAGCTGAGGAACAATTCCTGCCCCAGAGGGTGCTCAGGCATTGGAACAGGCTGCCCAGGGCAGGGCTGCAGTCACTGTCCCTGTGAGTGTTCACACACCGTGGAGACGAGGCCTGAGTGTCATGGGTTAGTGGTGGCCTTGGCAGTGCTGGGATAGAATCATAGAACAGTTTGGGTTAGAAAAGACCTTAAGATCATCCAATTCCAACCCTCCTGCCATGGGCAGGGACACCTCACACTAGACCATGTCATCCAAGGCCTTGTCCAACCTGCCCTTGAACACTGCCAGGGATGGAGCATTCACAACCTCCTTGGGCAACCCATTCCAGTGCCTCACCACCCTAACAGGAAAGAACATCTTCCTTAGATCTAACCTGAACTTCCTCTGTTTAAGTTTGAACCCGTTACCCCTTGTCCTGTCACTACAGTCCCTAATGAAGAGTCCCTTCCCAGCATCCCTATAGGCCCCCTTCAGTTACTGGAAGGCTGCTATGAGGTCTCCATGCAGCCTTCTCTTCTTCAGGCTGAACAGCCCCAACTTTCTCAGCCTATCTTCATATGGGAGGTGCTCCAGCCCCTGATCATCCTCGTGGCCTCCTCTGGACTTGTTCCAACAGATCCATGTCCTTTTTATGTTGATGACACCAGAACTGCACACAATACTCCAAGTGAGGTCTCACGAGAGCATAAAGTTGGACTTGATGATCTTAAAGGTCTTTTCCAACCTAGCTGACTCTGTGAAGAGTCAGGGCTGCACTGAGAAACCTGGTGTGCCGGAAACAACATTCAGCCTGTCATTAAGTTGTTAATTTGGTCATTAAACTTCCTCCTGGGTTTTCTGTTGACTTACAGAGTGAAGTCATGCATCTGACACGTGTCTGGTAAAACTGCTCCAAAGAAGTGTCTCAGCTCGAGCACCACTTGTTTAACACACTCCAGTGTCAGTGCTGGAAACAACAGCACAAGCCACATACAACTCTTATGTTTTCTGTAGCATGGTACAACCAAAGCTTATAAACCTGGACAAAGCTGACTGGAAAAGTGATATTTGGTCGGCAGCTGGGACAATGTTTCTTCATCTTGCCCATAGAGGACAAGAAAATCCAGACATCTCTATTGTAAAAAGACAGGAGATGGTTACAAGTCACCTGTCTTCTTTCTGATTTAGACTCAAACTGCTGCTTTTGTTTGTGTTCTTGCTCTTTATGTTAACGTAGATGATGTTTAAAGATAGGCACAACCTTCTCATTTCTTAGGTCATTAGTACAGCGGTTTAACTGGTTACATTCTTTACCACTATTGGGCTTTTTGGTCATCTCAGCACATTCGAGCAAGGTATCACCTGTATTTACTTGAGGGGGGGGATCATTAAACACAGCCTCACTTCTCGAGGGGACAACAAATAGTTTGGCACTTTTAAAAGAAAATACCAACTGCCTAGGGGTTATAGTGCAAGCTTTAATTGATGTATTCTGCTCCTGTAGGTTGGCTTGGCCTCAACTGATGCACATTTCTGTGCTCTTTGACTACTGAATGCTCGCAGGGAAGGAAAATCGACACCAGAGAAGAGGGCGTGACTGTCAGGCAACACTGTAGATTCCATAAAGCCATGAGCAACCTGCTCTAGTGTCACAGCTGAGGCTGTGTCGAGCAGGAGACTGGAATTTATAGCCTCCTGAGATCCTGTCCAACCTGAACTACCAAGTGAGTCACTATTGGATCATCCAAGCAGCTGAGCTTCAGCTGAGGTGTCAAATATTGGTCGTTTTATTACACAGTAACACCTATCTATTAAATTGCTTCCATTTGGCCTCTTGTAGATAGTAGGAAGCATCTCCTGATTGAAAATTCTTTGGCGTACAACAAAACAGTATCTGGGCTGCTGCTCTCGCTTTGAGACTCTCAGGCAGGCTTGTTGGTTTCTTTAATATCAGATAATAACAAGTTTCTTTAATATCAGATAATGTCACTGTTTCATATCACACAAAAATGTGTTGAGATGCACCCTTAAGAAGTACATCAAGAGACACTATGATATAAACTATCAATCGCATTGGCTGGCTTGTAGGAAAACCAGGTTTCAGTTACTTTAATGTTGATATGTGGTACCATAAACTGTCCCAAAGGAAGGGTCTGATATTTTAACGTGGGAAGGGATTGAATTGAGATTTTCAGTCCTTAGTTTCACTGTTCAAAGTGACAGTACTTTTCTGAATGTTCCCCATAGGAGTCTGCGAAGTGGATTATTGTCCCAATTCAGAACTGCTTCTAGCAGAGAACAGGGGAGGAGGGGGAATCCTTGCCATTTATCAACAGGCAGCAGAACCTTCAGATTTGGCTGCTTGACAGGAGAAGATGCTGTTCCAGCCTCAGGATTTGATTTCATTCTCTCATAAATCTGAGTGCAAAATTCTTACTGCCAAAATTGTTTAAAAGCAAATCCCTGATTCAGGTTTTATTTCTTAAAGGTGGAATTTATGTGCTTCATTCTCTTCCCATTTGTAATACTTGCTCTACGAGCACAGGACTGATGACTGTTTAATGCTGTTCATTAGGCAGAGTTAACCCTGGGGTCTTTAAAGATGTCAGCGTGTGTCATCTCTGTCTTCAGTCCAAATGAATTGTAATTCATTGTTAAGATATCCTCATTTTCCAGAGAATTAAAACCCCCTGAATAATGGTTTGCAGGTGACATGTCAAGGATGTTCTGGGTTGCAGCTGGAAACCAACAAAGAACATACAACATTCTCTCGTAGGATCAGCTCAGTAAAACATGAATGTAAAGGTGGGAGGAAAGAGAGGGCCAGAGAGGAGCCAAATCAGTTTGGGTTCTCTCTGCCAAGCCTTTGGTAAGCTCCTCACCAGCAGCTCTTGGTCATATCCATCCCCTCTCTTCATTTGCAGCCCTGCCATTGTCCTGCCTTGTTCCCCAGGTGCTTCTGCCTTGGCAGCTGTTTTGCTTTGGGTTGTTCTGGCAGGTTTCAAGCCCTGGTTTGAAGCATCATTTTTACTTTCTGGGAACGACTGCAGGGGTTTGAGTTTTGGCAGCTGATTAACTCCATCTCTGCAGGGCACTCGTCATCAGTTACCACTGGGGAATGTGAGGAATTGGTTTAACTCAGCCCAGCAGCATTAGGAAGTGACATATTGGTGACAGCCTCCCCAGCAGCTGGTGTCACAAATAGTTTAGCTTTGAGCGTAGGCTCATGATTGTTCAGGGTGTTTCCTGCTGGAGGGAGCGAGGGCACCCCCAAAATTAGGCCAGATTGGATGGGGCTTGGAGCAGCCTGGTCTAGTGTGAGGTGTCCCTGCCCATGGCAGGGTGGTTGGAACTAAGTGATCTTAAGGTCCTTTCCAACCCAAACCATTCTGTGATTGTATGAAATGAGCTGCAGGGGAGAACCACAGGGCTTGGGGGCAAAGAGCTCTGCTGTGCTCATGAAAAACAAACCAACCAGCATAAAAAACCCCAACAATACATTTTCAAACCTAAGTTAAATACACAAAGTTCCTCTTCAAGTGCCCAACTCACATTTCTTCCACCCACCCATCACTTCACATACACTCGAGCTGCCACTTGAAATGAAAGGTAGGGAAATCTTGTATTTGTAACAAAAGAAATGGGCCTTCAAAAAGCTGCTGAAAAATAACTCTTAACTGTGTTGTTGGTGTGTGCTTTCAGGGCTGGGGCAGCCTGCCTCTGCCCTCACAACTGGTGGTGGTAACTGTGTGGTTTGTGGAAGTCCCTTGGCTCTGGCAGCTGCAGTAAGAAAACCACCTCTTGTGCTTTTGATGGGGAAACAGATCTATCTTATCAACACTTTGGGAGATGGGCCCTGGCCCTGCTGAACAGAGTTCACCAAACTGCAGCTATGTTGAAGGAGGGAGAAGCACTTCAGCTCCATACCAGAGGCACAGTCCAGTGCCTCTGGTATGTTCTGTTGCAGATGGACCCCGCACCCAAACACAGCTGAGCTGCTGAAATCCCTTTGCATTTAATCACAGGCTGGTTTACGTTGGAAGGGACCTTAAAGCTCATCCAGTTCTAACCCCTGCCACGGGCAGAGACACCTTCCACTAGAGCAGCTTGATCCAAGCCCCTGTGTCCAACCTGCCCTTGAACACTGCCAGGGATGGGGCAGCCACAGCTTCTCTGGGCACCCTGTGCCAGCGCCTCAGCACCCTCACAGGGAAGAGCTTCTGCCTAAGAGCTCAGCTCAGTCTCCCCTCTGGCAGGTTCAAGCCATTCCTTCCCCTTGGCCTGTCCCTACAGGCCCTTGTCCCAAGCCCCTCTCCAGGTTTCCTGCAGCCCCTTTAGGCACTGGAGCTGCTCTAAGGTCTCCCCTTCAGGAGCCTTCTCTTCTCCAGGCTGACCCAGCCCAGCTTTCTCAGCCTGGCTCCAGAGCAGAGCTGCTCCAGCCTTCACAGCATCTTCATGGACTCCCTGAACTAAGAGGTTCTTGTCCTTCTTATGCTGCTCCCCAATGAAGCTGCATCAGCAGAGACAGGGTTTGCAGCCCACCTCTCCTCTTTTCCATGTAAAATTCCAACGAACAGTGTTTTAGTTGACTCCCAGTGCGAGACACAGCATTTACCAGCCCATGAGGGCTCAGTTTGAGAGTAGCTACTTCTGCCATCCCTCCACTCTTCCCCTTTACTGAAGAAAAGTGCCACGATCTTTCTTCTCAAGGAGGCCATGGTGGCTGTGTGACCAAACAGGCTGAACCTGGGGTTGGTTTGGGCTTTTTTTCCCCTTTTAAATCAAACCAGCATGCTGGGAACCCTGTAAATGTGTTTTGGAGGCTCTGAGGAGTACAACCATTTAAATGCTTTCTGCAGGTCAGTATTAATGCACCTTTTTGCAATGCAATAGCACAGTGAGTTCAGTGTGTATACTCTGGGGGTTGTCAGTGTTGTTAGAATTAAGTTGTGCTATTTCTGTCCTCATCTGTATGAGCTGGCAATTTTCATGCAAATGATGGAGTCTTAAAATAACTAAACATACAAAAGAAGTGTTGAGTTTCCTTCCGAGGAGAGCCTGGGTCTCAAAGCAGCAGCTTGAATTTAGCATGGGGGTGTTTTTTTCAGCAGACTAAATTGTATCGTTGCAGCTGAGCACTTGTTGTGTAGCCTGGGATGATGGTTTGTGGATCCACTTAAAGGAGGAATGCACTAGGCTGGAAAAGACCTTTAAGATCATCAAGACCCATCAGATCAAGTCCATCTTGGCCCATTTGTGTGGCCCAAGAACAGAACCTGGCACGCTGCACTCCAAGTGCTTCCAGTGTGAGAAACAGGCCCAGTTTCACCAACAAGCTCTGAGTGCTCGAACACCAGTGGGAATCATAGAATCATAGAATGGTTTGGGTTGGAAAGGACATTAAGATCATCAAGTTCCAACCCTTCTGCCATGGGCAGGGACACCTCACACTAGACCATGTCACCCAAGGCCTCTGTCCAGTCTGGGCTTGAACACTGCCAGGGATGGAGCATTCACAGCTTCCTTGGGCAACCCATTCCACTGCCTCACCACCCTTAAAGAACTTCTTCCTTACATCCAGTCTAAACTTCCCCTGTTTAAGTTTGAACCCATTACCCCTTGTCCTATTGCTACAGTCCCTAATGAAGAGTCCCTCCCCAGCACCCCTTCAGTTACTGGAAGGCTGCTCTGAGGTCTCCACGCAGCCTTCCCTTCTCCAGGCTGAACAGCCCCAACTTTCTCAGCTTATCTTCATATGGGAGGTGCTCCAGTCCCCTGATCATCCTCGTGGCCTCCAACAGCTCCGTGTCCTTACGTTGCGGACACCACAACTGCCCACAGTGCGGCAAGTGGGATCTCACAAGAGCAGAGTAGAAGCTGCAGAATGCGGGTTTTAACCTGGGCAGATGACTTCACTTCATCCAGTGAAGAGCTGGGAGCGGGGCTGGTGTGTGTATGCGAGAAGTGGAGGGCTGAGCACCCCGAGTCCACATAAACCATGTACATTGAGCCGCATTCAAACTGACCGACCCAATGACCTCTCCACCGGAGGGATATCTACAGATAGCTATATATAGTACTATACATGTAAGACATATAAAATAGGTATATATTTATATAGATATAAAAACCTCCGGGTCCCAGCTTGATGCCCGGCGCGATCCAATCCGCGCCCGGTGCTGAATCACCGCGGGGCCACGGCACTACCGGGTCCCCGTACTCCCCCCGCTCCCTCCGTTCCCCGCCCTCCGCCGTCCCCGGCTGCTCACGTCACTTGTTATGTCTCCACCGGCGGCTCCGCCGGGGCGGGGACAGCGGCGGGAGGGAGGCGGGAGCCCCGCGGCCCCGACATTCCCCCCCCCCGCCCCTACACGCACCCCGGCCCCGCTCCGCTCGGCTCCGCTCGCCTCCGCTCCGCCCCGCCGCAGCCCGGCCTCCGGCTCGGCGGCCCCTCGGCGGGCAGCCCCGGCGGGAAGATGTGGGTGAAGCTGTGCTGTTTGCTGCTCTACTTCCTGGCGCTCTTCGTGCTGGCCAGGGTGTTCGAGGCCGTGGCGTGGTACGAGAGCGGGTTCCTGGCCACGCAGCTGGTGGACCCGGTGGCGTTGAGCTTCAGGAAGCTGCGGACTATCCTGGAGTGCCGAGGGTTGGGGCATTCCGGGCTGCCCGAGAAGAAGGATGTGCGGGAGCTGGTGGAGAAGTCAGGTAACGCCGTGACCCTTGGGATGGAGCCGGGCGCTGCGTGCCACGGTCGGACGGGGAATGCAGGGAGGGAGCCGGTTGGTGACACTGAGGACCCCAGCCGCTGGAGGGGTTCGGTGGAGGAAGGCAGAGGGGGGAAGCTCGGGCACTGTGGCGTTGGAAGCCCGAACGGGCTGCGAGGAGGGAAGGCCTCGGTGAGCAGGGTCATCGAGCAAGGGTTTCTTGCCGCTGGGTTCCGCCGGTCGGGGTCGGGGTGGTGGTGGCAGAGAGGAGGGCGAATGCCGTGTGCTGTGATAAGCAAGGAGGAAAGGATCCACATCTGTGCCGCTGTTTGCAGCCGGGGCCAGCTTGTTTCCCCCATGTATTCCCCTCCTGGAATCCCGTTAGCTGATTTTATTACAGGTCTTGCTGTCAAGATGGGTCTTGAGGAAGGCAGTGATTTTATAGCAGGAGGGATGGGTACCGAGGGATGTGGCGCTTTGATAGAAGAGGAGCAGAAGTACATCCTACGTACAGAAAATGGCTTGGAAAAAGGCAGGGAGGCATTTGGGAAGTAGGGAAAACAGGGTGAAGGAGGTGGACTTTCGGGGAATGATGAACAGCAAAGGGTGAAGAGCTCTGGCGATGGGAGGAACGGCGCAAGTATCCCGAGAGGCAGGGTGCGGGCCTGGGGTGGCCGGAGGGAGCTGCCCCAAGGCCTGGGAGATGGGGCTGATGTAATAGCTGTCGTGCCAGCCAAGCAGGAAGATACGAGTTACTGCTTAGAAATCGAGGATGGAAGGGGCCGGAGAGAAATCCCTAAATCCCTGTAGTCGGGATAGGCAGAGACAGAGGAGGGTTTGGAAGAGCACAGCGAGTGCCATAACCTTAAAAAACGATGCTTTAAATAATTGATAGTAATGCTGGGCATTTAAATCTGATTTCTCTTTCTTGTTCATTGCTTACTGATGCTGTTTATTCCCTTTGCTGCCCCAGCAGTTAAAAGCATTCGGTGATTTCACTTTTGTTTCCAATGCCTTTCACTCCTTGGCTGTCAGGTACTCTCATGATGTCATGATGTTTGGGTTGCATATGCCGCAGGGAAGTGTTTAACTCCAAACAAACTCCATTAACTGACTTCTCCAAATGTCATGGAAACGCTTCTCTCACCAACCAGCTTTGCAGCATTTTTCCTTAATTCCTGGGGTGTTTTTTTTGTCCTTAAATTCTCTGAATACTTTTGGAAACCCCTCGAGGGTTTCATCTGCAGCACTTGTATTTCTGGACAAGACTTCAATCCTTGAAGTAATGGATGAGTTACTGGAATGCTTCTTGTCATGAGCAGCGTTTGGAATGATTGTGAAACAGAACGTGAGAGGGAAATGAGGTTACAAAGGAAACGTTACTGGATGATTTTACTGGGAGCTCTTTACATCGCTATGACTGGTGTCAAGGGGAACTTTCTCCAACTGTGAAAACAGAAGCCAGCAGCTCGGTTGTTCTAGCTGAGGTTTTTGCTAGCAATGGGACCACAGACATCTTTGTTTTGGTACAGAGTTACAGATTGGGATTTGGGAGGCTGTTTGAATTCTCACCGTTAAATTGCTACAAAATGAGTGTCCTGTGGATGAAATGAAAAATGAAATGCAAGCAAAGACATAGCAATAAAAACTCCTTGCAGCCACTGAATATCGTTGTTTCAGAGAGTGAGGCTTGGAAGATGTTCATTTATGCTTGCATGAGCTCAGTTACGTGTGTGGTACATCTGTGTGATCACATTTGGCAGCTGAAGTCAGGTTGTTTGTAGTCATGATAAACAGAATTAAACCTTTACAGTTTAGTTACCTTTGTCCTGAAAAGGTTCTTTGAGCACCCATGTGAAATGCAGTTAATCTGTTACTAGAATTCATGAAGTGATCCTTCCCGAGTGCTGTTTGAATTGAATGTCTTCACTTGTCTCTTTTTCAGGAGACCTCATGGAAGGAGAGCTTTATTCGGCTCTCAAGGAAGAAGAGGCTTCTGAATCGGTTTCCAGTACAAACTTCAGTGGTGAAATGCACTTCTATGAGCTTGTAGAAGACACAAAAGATGGGATCTGGCTGGTTCAGGTAGGGAAATCTGATCATTTATTTCTATGTATTTATCACATCCCAAATGTGTTCCAAAGGAGAATTTATGAGGGTAGTTAACTAGTAGTAAACGTGTGTAACAGGGAGATGGTGACAAAGATAAACTACATTAGGGAGATCATAAGGAATAAATGTGTTTGAAAAAAGCCAAGGCAGGCTGGGAAGTGACAGGCACTCCTACACAGGCAGGGAGAAAAAAAACCCTGTTATTCTGTAGATTGCTTTATGAAAACCAGGTACTTCAGAACCAGAAAACAAGCAAAGCAGCACACACTTCAGTACACAGCCTCTGCAAGTACTTGGCCCTGGTGTTGTAAGAGCTTGTGTAAGTGTGAAGTGCATGAAGTATAGATGCTCTCAGCTGGCACAGGAGAGGTGCTTCTGGTGTGGCTCTTCCTTTTGGTTCCATTGCATGCTCACACTAGGGGGTTTAAGTTTCTGTTTATCTCAGGGGCTTACAGCACTTCTAAAAACCTCTGTTGCCGCTGCACAAAGGCAGGATCTCAGTGTGCTGCTTCCATAACATATTCCAATAGCTGAAAGTTAACCTTCCCCCAAAGCTTGTGTGCTTGCTGGTTTCAAGTGTGCTTCCCCAGGGCTGCATGGGAGCAAAAGAACATTTGGAAAAGGAAGACTTTGGCAAAGAGGCTGAGAAAGCTGGGGCTGTTCAGCCTGGAGAAGAGAAGCTGTGTGGAGACCTCATAGCAGCCTTCCAGTATCTGAAGGGGGCCTAAAAGCATGCTGGAGAGAGGCTTTTATTCAGGGACTGTAGTGATAGGACAAGAGGCAATGGGTTTAAACTCAAACAGGGGAAGTTCAGGTTAGATCTAAGGAAGAAGTTCTTCACTGTGAGGGTGGTGAGGCACAGGATGCCCGGAGAAGCGGTAAATGCTCCATCCCTGGCAGTGTTCAACGCCAGAGGCTGGACAGAGCCTTGGGTGACATGGTTTAGTGTGAGATGACCCTGCCCATGGGAGGGGGTTGGAAGTGGATGATCTAAAGTTCCTTTCCAACCCAAACCATTCTGTGAGTCTCTGAAATAGGATTCTGAAACTATTTATTATCACTCTTGAGAACATAAGTAATCCAGACCAAACTGTAAAAAAACCTTTCCTGCATTAACTTCTCTGTTGATTGAGGTTTTTTAAGGTGTAAGTTCCCTGCTGACAGCCACATCAGGCAATGTGAATTCTGCCTCAGACAATTCGTTGTTGAGGTGACAGCTTTCCTGCCTGCTTTGTCCCGTCTCCTTCACTTCATGTTTTCTATTTAAATACATTATCAAAATTTAGTGACTTCCTGCTGTCACCACATCAGATCTCACCCTAAAATAGAGCAGGAGAGGACAGATTACCTTCAGAGCTGAAATGGCATTTGTATTGTGGGAAAGATGTATTTGGATGTTATTGAGTCTTAAGTTTCAAGTTTAAATCATAGAGAAGGGCATTCTTCAAGCAGAGAAAGCGTGTTGAAAGGAAGTTTACACATCTCCAAGATAGTTGACAAATAGGAGCATGAATATGCTATGAACAACTTTCCCTCCCCATGCAGCTCAGAAGAGTAAAATCTGGCAGCTCTCTGTTGTCTGCAGCTTGCAGAGTTTTAATCCTCATATATTTTCAGCTGGCTTCATAATAGCAGATCCCATAGGCTGTGGTTTGGTGTCTCTGGGGTGATGGATGTTGTCATCATTCTGGGAATATTTCACAGCTATTCAGTTGGTCACAATACCCGTGGACAACAAAAATTAGTGGGATTTATTGAATAATTTACTTGCTGAGCACTATTTGTCTGTTTCACCACAATGAAAACCACGAGACGTGCAATTTATCTTTTTCATGCTTGCTTTTGGAGTTTTCATCACTCCTGAGTTTCTTTTGGCTCCCTTCCGCACTGTAACTCCTGTCTGGGTAACTCCTGTTTTGGTTCTCTGTGTTCTGTCACAAGTTTCTCATGTTCTTTTCTTACTCCTCATCCCTGCAGAGCTGGTTTTTATCACCACTTCCCTGTTCTCACTCTTGATCACCCTCCCTTGCCCAGTCTCCACCATTAGGAGTCCTATGGAAACTTTACAGCCAGTTAATCTGCTCAGTGCTTAGACAGGCGCGGCACAGAGTGAGGTTCCCTCATGGATGGGTTTGGTGACCGCAGACAAGGTCAGAGCACTGCCCTGCTCTGCTGTTGGGAAGCAGAAAGGATCCTGATATCCTTTCCAGGATCCTGACCCTGAATTTCTATTCAGGGAGCTGCTGGAAAGCAGTGGAGAGAGAGGAACAGCTCTGGCTCATCTGGCACAGTGACTGTTGGTGCAGTTGGGTTTGAACGCTTTGTGATGATATATGGGAGGATGGAGACTCTGAGGATGATTCTTGTTTCCTGATGCATGTAAGTGACATTTCCAAGGTGGCATGGGCTGGCAATGTGATAGCCATGGCTGTCTGCATGGAATCAAGGGACAAAGAGGAAGCAGTTCATATGTTCGACACAAATTCAGATGTGAATTCAGCATTTAGAGGCAGCCAGATGAATTCCTTGGAGAAAGTAAAGAAAGGAACAGCATTTCCTGCCTTTGTTTCTTTAGTCCCTGAAAATCCACATGCAAAGCATCCGGGTTCAGCAGCAATTTGTTTACTGATGTGGCTGTTCACAGGTGCCCTCTGCTCCTATGCAGAGCTTCCATAGAGCCACAGACAGCAGTGTGTTCTTTCTCCTATTAGCTTATGATCTCATACCTTTCCTTCTATGCCTTTCTTCTCGCTTGCCAGCTGCTGCTGTGCACTTCTTTGGCTGGCAAGGAGGGTGAGTAGGATGAATGGTAGCTTCTAGACCTGCTTCTCTTGTTGGAGAGGGGTAACACATAACGTTCTAGCTTCTCCAGACTCTGCTCGTGCTCTGTGGTTAGTCACTAGAAGCCTGTCACATCCAATAATGTCATAGTCATTATGACTTTCTAAAAGCGTGCAGTAAATGATCTGCAGATAAAACCCCTCTTTGAATGAAGCTAAAAGCTAAATTATTCTCTATTTTTATTCTAAAAGTCTCTCCTGTAACACAGCGGTAAAGGGAGGTAAAGGGAACTTTCTTCTGGGCATTGAAAGAGGAGGAGAAACATTCTGCTCAGGTCTGGTAGAGGTACGAAGGATGGTATTGTGGATGTAAAATGCTGTGGTCTGTTCTGCATGTCAGCTTCTTGTTCAGGTGGTGTAGTCACAGCGCCAGCGATCTGTCTACAGGATTTTGGTGGTCTTTTCCTTCTTCCCTCCTTTCCTTCCCCTCTTTCCTTCCCTCCTTTCCTTCCCTTCTTTCTTTCCTTTCCTTCTTTCACTTTCATGTAGGATGAGTACTTTTCCTATTTGCCTTCTCAATACTGCAGGTGGTTCAGCTGTTCCCACTACAAAGAAATTAAGTAGGAACACTCAGTTCTTTCTAACTACATTAGTTGGTATTTGTGTCTTTTCCAGTAGCCCTTCAGGATCATTTCCCAAAGGATACCTGATCTTAACTTTCAGTATCCTTCTTGAGAGTCTTCCTACCCAGTTGAGGTGCAGAATACCATCAGCTTGAATGTAATAGAATCATAGACTGGTTTGGGTTGGAAAGGACCTTAAGATCATCCAGTTCCAACCCCCTGCCATGGGCAGGGACGCCTCACACTAAACCGTCTCACCCAAGGCTTCGTCCAACCTGGCCTTGAACACTGCCAGGGATGGAGCATTCACAACCTCCCTGGGCAATCCATTCCAGTGCCTCACCACCCTAACAGGAAAGAATTTCCTCCTTATATCCAATCTAAACTTTCCCTGTTTAAGTTTTAACCTGTTACCCCTTGCCCTGTTCTCATATTCCTGTGCATCCATGTTAGTTCATTCCAGCAGCTCATTTATTCCTAACCTCTGGCTTAACTGACAGCTTAACTGAGCTCTTCAGGCTGGTGCATAGGTCACCCACCTCCCTTGAGAAACTACACATGATTTTAAGGTAGTTAATTTCTGCATCCTATAATGGATGTAGTCTTCTCTCATTGCCTATTTTGGTCTGATTTCTTAGGGTCTCTTTCTCAGAAAAGCCAAAAACCTCCAGATATCTTTAATCCATATGGGTGGATTCTGAACCAGTTGTGAGTTCCTAGGAAAGAGTGGAAATCCAGTTTTGTCAGCATGATGCTGAATAATAGAGTGATACGTCTCAGGATTAATACAAGTGCAGACAGTCAGGTAGAAACTTATTGACATGCTCTTGACTAAGTGGGCTTTTCTCCATGCTTCTACTAAGCAACTCACCAGTCCATTTAAAATGAACTGTATTTCTAAAGCAGAATTGTCCAAATACTTCAGTTCCTGTATGGGAAGGGCAGTTTGTAGCATAGCTGTTGGCTATAAAGGGTTCTATGAGGTCTGTCTGCATGGTGACCTCACAGCAGCTTCCAGTATCTGAAGGGGCCTACAAGGATGCTGGACAGGGACTCTTCATGGACTGTAATGATAAAACAAGGTGTGATGGGTTTAAACTGAAACAGGGGAAGTTCAGGTTAGAGCTAAGGAAGAAGTTCTTTACTGTTAGGATGGTGAGGCACTGGAATGGGATGCCCAGGGAAGTTGTGAATGCTCCATCCCTGGCAGTGTTCAAGGCCAGGTTGGACAGAGCCTTGGGTGACATGGTCTAGTGTGAGGTGTCCTTGCCCACGCAGGGGGGTTGGAACTGAATGATCTTCAGGTGCTTTCCAACCTAAATCATTCCGTGATTCTCTGATTCTATGAAAAGCACAGAAGAAATTTTAATTGACAGACCAGGGACTTTGAACCTTTGTGTCTTTGTGGATCTCTAAAAGTCTTCCAGCGAGTGCATGCACTCTTTATAGTAATAACAGGTTTCCTGTTGGCAGTTTGGAAACAGCCAAACCAGACTGTCAATTCTCCCATACGTACAATCCAACCGGTTCATAATAGAAGTTAGAAATCATTTCTGCCTTTGGCAGAATCACAGATTGTTTTTACCCAGTTCGCATGTGTGTACTCCTGCATGCACAGACTGACTTGCTGAGGCTGGGTGAGGATTGACTGCTCCAGGAAAAGGTGTCTGTTTAATAGGTTTTTGTTCTTCCTACTGGTTTTAAACCTGTCACAGTGCCCCCATGCCTAGAGCTGAGGAGCACCTGGAGTTGGTATCTTTGTGGCTAAGCTGTAAACCCAAGTTTTGACTATTTGTGAGTGTTCAGCACTGTGTTCTTGGTCTGAGCAGGTGTGTCTGACACTCAGTGTCCTCACTAGAACTAGAAAATAATGAGAATTGAAACACCATGAAGGGTTTGTTCTGCATTTGTCCGTCTCTGACTCATTCTCATGCTGTGTGATTTAGTTGTGAGTGAGCCTCAAACCATACTGACACCAAATCAGCTACAGTGACCTGTTTGGAAATCTCTACATAGCTGTCTAAAACAGATTGAACAAGGTCTGTTTTATACAACTATTCCTTACTGATAACTGGAAATCAAGGAGCAGCATTGATGACGGCCATGAAGTAGTTACTGCAGTATCGACGCATCTCCTCAAGACACTTTCATTTGGGATTTGGCAAGAGAGGGAGAGTATCTTGCTGACATTGTCCTATTTTTCCAAATGTTTATATCTTTCTGTCTCCAGGGTATTTGCTCTTAAAAGTCTGTTTGCTTCTTTCATGTTAGAACTATGACTATTTTAACATACAGAT
This sequence comes from Neopsephotus bourkii, assembly GCF_033783945.1. Classification (NCBI taxonomy): domain Eukaryota; kingdom Metazoa; phylum Chordata; class Aves; order Psittaciformes; family Psittacidae; genus Neopsephotus; species Neopsephotus bourkii. The sequence continues at coordinate 979,584 of NW_026901486.1, forward strand.
CAAAATGGTTCTATTAATTATGCTCTTGACTGGCCTCTTTTGGGACAGTTCTATCAAATTCAAAGTCAGGAGAGCTCTTTTAGTGCAAAAGCTGCCTACTCAAATGCCCATGGAAATCAGGATTTCAGTAATTTCAGTATTCTATGTCCCTAGATGAATTCTATTTTCATGTTGTTCTCTGTGGTGGCTGGAAGTTGCCTTCTCAAGTGTTTGTGGAAACTAAACAAAAACACTCAGTCAGAACATGTACAAATAAAGGAGATTTCCAAACCCCCATCTTCTCATTTTTACTGTGCACATCTTGGTGGCGTAACTTATCTGCAGTGCGGTCCTCACAGATTCACTGATGGAGTATGAAGAAATGTGTCTGAGTCTTAAGAGGAGGTTTGTGGATGGATACTTAGTGAGGGCCTGGCCTCTCCGGCATCTTCCACTAAAGCACCAGGAATTCACCTATAAGGAAGTTAATTTGGACCCTGTACTCAGAGCCAGTCCTCTGGCCTGGGTTAGGTGTAGGTGAGGGAGCAGATCTTCTCCTTGATGTGGGGTTATTAAATGGCAGGGTTACTGTGATCCTATTGGATTCTCCTAGCCCATTAAGATGATTAATGGATTTATTGAGTTATCTTCCTTGGCTTCTCACTCTGACGTGTTATTTTACAGATTGTGAACAAAGCTCATACCAAGAGAAGCTCAAAGGGTTTGTGTTCCTCTAAAGGAGGTGTTTGTTTCCCAGCTGATCTCATACAAGACACCTTCTCCTCTGAGCTTTGTCTTTTATTTCTTTAAAACGAAATAGAGCATATGGCTGCAAGGGACCTTCTTGATGAGCGAGTTCAGCTCTGCTAGACTGTGGAATATGTGTTTATGAAATGTCTTGCTGTCTGTCTTAAATCAGAAATTGGCTGAGTGTAAAACTCCTTCTGACTGTTCTGTTCTTGGAAAGGTGGATCTGATGTCTGGCTTCAGTGTATTCATCTGGCTCATTTGTTCCTATTGCACTTAAATTGACATCACCCTTTAGTTTCACTGGCTCCTGATGCCTGCTCCCAGTGTGTGAGATCAATCAACCAAGTTTGTTTTGTCGGGTATAATATATCCTGGGCTTTGCTTATTTCACAGCGAGTTACTAGTGATGGCTCACAGTCCCTTTTGAATCAACTAATAGATCCCAGCTTTTCCTCCCACCGCTGTTTCTAAGTGATGAACTCCCCAAGTGTCCTGTTCATTATTGAATTCAATTTCATTTCTGACACTCTGGGTTACAAGATTTGTGCATTGCAATCCTCTTTCACACACAGCCCTGCTTCCCAAGTTTATGTCATCTACAGATGGCTTTGGAACACTTAGAGTTCCTGCAGGGAGGGCATTAATAGGAATATATGCTGAACTGAGCTCTAAGGTAGATATATTAAGAAGTCTGTTAGTACTTTCCTGGCATTTTGATGTTTTCTTGCCTTAGACTATTTACTCAGTTTAAAGCTTGGTTTTTTTACTCACTATAAAAGCTTATATCCAGTTCGTATGGAAGTCTTCCATGTGGCATAATATATGATACCCTTCCAAAGTACAGACAGGGTTCTGCCTTCCCTTTCTCTTGAAACTTGGTTCTTTTTCTCCAGGAAGAGATGGATTTTTAACTCTCAACTTAATCAGGAATGATACATCTTTAGTAATTGCGTGCTGGAAAGGGGTGGAAAACACAACTTGAAGTCTTTGCACCTTTAAAACCTGTTCTACAGTTCTGCATACCGTTGAGATCAAATGGGTGGGCTCTTAAATACAGTTACTAACTTCTTGTTCTGCTGTCAGTGTAAATGAGTCTGACAGGGCTTTATACAAAACCCTCACAGCTTCACCAGCTTCATGTGTGATTTTACTTGCTCATTGCACTGCAGTTCTGAGATTGAAATTACCTACTTACACAGGTTAAATTGTTTGGGTTTTGTTCCCTCTTCAAATGACACAATCTCTTGCCATCAATGCACTAACCTGTCCATGGGCAGCCATCTCCTCTGCACTGAAAACTGAGTCAGAGCGTTCATTTCAGTTTAAAAACAAAGTGATCTGGCGTTTGTACCCTGTTGTCATTGTATGGTGATCCTGCTGCTTTTCCCTCTGTTCTGCTCTGATTCACATGCCTGAAAAACCTTTTGGTGCAGCTTGTAATATCCTTTGTACAGTCTAATTGAATTGCTCATTTTTCCTTACTTTCTTTGCTCGCTTTCCCTTTTGACCTTTATTCATTCCTTGTAGATTCTCAAACTATTTCTAACATCTTCTTGGAAGCACTTACTAGGAAAAAGTACATGACTTGACATATAAAACCCTGATGACTTGAACACCTTGGATTTAAGGAACTTCCAGGCCTCTTCCACATTCAGATTCCTGCTCTCCTCAGTCACAGGTTTTGAAGGTCAATTTCTTAGCTGAGTAAACCCCAAACTTCTTAAATGGAATCTGTTACAAGTGTTGCAGGTTATCTCTAATTTGAACGGAATGACATTGTAATTGCTTAACCTGCAGTATTCTCTCCGACTCCCTCATCCACAGAGATGATGATTACTTTCCAAAACACAGCCCCTTGCTTCTGGGTGGTGAGCTCCCAGTGTTCTCAGTGGGTGTTGTCTGCAAGGAGCAGCTTCAATGGATGTGTTTATTTGGGGTTTATTTTGCCATAATGATATAAAAAAGCCTGAGCCCAAGAAATTTTACACAGGTTCAGTTTGCAAAACCATAGTAGGGTTCTCTCTGTGTAGTTACAACTGGTTCTGTCGTCTGCCTTCAACATAAATAACCTTCTCCAAGGGGAAAGACTTTTTCATGGGAAGGGAGAAAAACTGGTATTAAAAAGCCCACAGTAAAACATGTTGATGACTGTATTTGCAACAAATGTCTATCTTGTCACTTAAAGTGAGTATTGTAGCTATCAGACTGAAGAAACAGCTGAGCAGGATTGGTCTTTCTGCACTTACCATCAGCGTACTCCCAAGGACTGTGCTGGGCTTCGTCATAACGTGCACACAGAAGAAACCAGTTGGAATCTGGTTATCAACGTTTCACTTCTGTGCTTACTAGTAAAACATAGGGATTCCTTACTCTGCTGGGTGCATTTCTCACACTGTAGTAGCTCTGAGTATATCCTGGTGTGAAGGAGTCTTTAGGAATGTCTTCTTTTTTTAGTTGGAGCACCTGAAAGGAACAAGTTTAAACTATCCAAAGTGCTTCAGTTACGGTGGGGGATGTAAAGAAGGCTCAGTAATACAGCAGGCTTCCCCAGCTGGTTGTACTGATGCTTGAAGATTACACTTAGTGAACCAGAAAGGCTTTTCTATGTGGTGTGTGTTTTAAGAATAACTTGAAGGCTTCTAATCCAGCTGCTCACCTCTGGTTTTATTTAAGCATTTTGGGCTCAGTGTAATCTATATCTTCAGTTTAACTTTGTTGCCCTATGGAGAATGTTCTGCTTAGTGAGTTCTCTCAATCTTAAGTTTCTGAGAGAATGCTACGGAGCACAGAGCAGATAATATTTTGAGTCTCAAAGGCCAGGCACAGTTTGCAGGTCTGCATCTCAGCCTGTACATGAAGCACTGTTACTCACAGTGACAACCAGACTTCCAGAGGAAAGCTGATGTTTGAGGTTGTTAACCCAGAAAATGATCGGGAGAAGTCTAATGGCAGGTAAACAAATCCCTAACAAATGGGAGATTCAAACGTTGATATAAAAATACATTTCAAGTGGTTGCCAGTGGGCCTGCAGAAGCATGTGAGGCATTTCTGAAATAGAAAATGGGATGGCTCATGGAATAAAGCATGATCAGTCATGTCAGTCAAAATTACCTGTCAACTGCAGGCAGGCAGGGCTTTCTTTTCCTTCTTTTCCTTCCCTGTATAGTTATAAGTCAAAGGATAAATACTTACTCTTTGTCATTTGTGTCTGCAGAAGTAACCTGACATACTGCTTTAATACAGTAGATTAGAACAAATTGGACCTTGGGATACATCACAGTGAATGGCAGATGGGACATTGGAGTTGGTGGAACAGTCATGTAAAGTTACTGAGTGAGTCACTGGCAAAGCTGGAAGGGATCAAGGTTTTTAGGTGTTATCTGAGAGTTTAATCACTAGTTTCCACTGCTTCAAAATGGCTGTTGGCAGCCTAACGTGGTACCAAGTACACACCTTCCAATCTGAGACAGCAATTCTTTGGTATGTTGAAACTTCATGAAGAATTCTAATAAAACAATAGGCTTTTTTACTTCAAAGAAGAGGAACCTGCTGCATCCTCCTCCTTTCTCCCCTCCTATCAACTGGTTAATGATAGCTTTGTTATTTTCCCAAAGGTTTCATTAAGTACCACTCATTTTAGTGTCTTAACGGGTACTTAAAACAATGCTGCACTTTCGTCTGTCTGCAGAAACTGTATTTCTGCCTTAGAGCTTCACTCTCCAAAGATACTCAGTGTGGTTCCTGATTGCATAAACCTACTCTGTGTTGTGAGAGAAGGGGAGAACTGTATCAAGGGTGACTCCATCTCTGTTTTTGTGAAACTTCTTTATTTCAGAAAGCAAAGTCACTGTAACACTAAATTGTTATTTCCTTTTGGCAACAGGTCATAGCAAACGACAGAAGCCCACTGGTGGGTAAAGTCCACTGGGAGAAAATGGTGAAGAAAGTATCAAGATTCGGCATACGTACCGGCACTTTTAACTGTTCCAGCGACCCCAGGTATATTCCTAAAGGATTATTTAAACCAAAAGGATATCTTAAGGCTCAGCTGTGTTCTGGCAGCAGGGCTGCCTGTGTATAAAAGTAGCTGTGACAGAAGGTGGCTTTATTCATGGTTTTATGTTTAGTGAATTCTGGTCAGAATTCTCCATTACATGATTTATCAGTATCACAGACATAGACGTGCAGCGTCCTAAAGCACCATGTGGGAAATGCATGATTAGACTATGTAAAGTGTAATAGAGCAGTGGAAGGGAAGGGATAGAAGAGTTTGGCCTTAGAGCCCAGGAATTTGGGGACAAGAATTCTGCTTGCGTAGGACAAAGCTGTATATATATAGCCCTTGTAAGAGAACTGTACCAGTTGTAGAGTTGCTACATTGCCATCTGGAAAGGAGAAACACAGGTGAGCCTGAGCCACCCGAACAGTGCCTGTTTCTCAGGGAACAAATCCTGTTCCCTGACAAATGTGCATGTTTCTGTATAAACTTGCACACACCCTTTGACAACACACAGCGTGCTCTGCCAGATCCAATGCTGTTTGCTGTTTGACTTTGAACAAGGAAGAAGAGCAGAGGCACAGGAGTGAATAGTCATTCTGTGCTACTGTAAAAAGAAGGGGGTTTTGCACTTTTTGTTGGAAGCATTTGCCTCACATGATGGGAAATTTTGTCTGGAATTCCAGTGGCATGTATGGATATGCAGGTCTCACACAGTCCTAAATGTTTGCACAAACCTCAAAGTTAATCACAAAAGAAAATTCTTATGCAAAATAATCTTGTTTAATCAAGCCTGGAGAAGAGAAGGCTGCGTGGAGACCTCATAGCAGCCTTCCAGTATCTGAAGGGGGCCTATAGGGATGCTGGGGATGGACTCTTCATTAGGCACTGTAGTGATAGGACAATGGGTGATGGGTTAAAACTTAAACAGGGGAAGTTTAGATTGGATATAAGGAGGAAATTCTTTCCTGTTAGGGTGGTGAGGCACTTGAATGGGTTGCCCAGGGAGGTTGTGAATGCTCCATCCCTGTCAGTGTTCCAGGCCAGGTTGGAGGAGGCCTTGGGTGATATGGTCCTTTCCAACCCTAACATTTCTATGATTCTATGATTCTAAAACACTGGTATTTGAACACCTGAGACATTTGGCAGTGCTTCTCTTTGCATAGCTCCTAACTAGTCTTAATGTTACCATCAAATCCTGTGTTTTATATGAACTCATTTTTCCTTAATGCAGTAAATGTTTTGTTGATTAAACCCTTGTGAATAGTTTTCATTGGGTGGCAGCTGAAATTCAGCAGAATGATGCATGCCACAGTAGTCAGGATACATAGAATCAGGGAATGGTGTGGGTTGCAAAGGACCTTAAGATTATCCAGTTCTAATCCCCTGCCATGGGCAGGGACGCCTCACACCAGACCATGTCACCCAAGGCTCTGTCCAGTCTGGCCTTGAACACTGTCAGGGATGAGGCGTTTACCACTTCTCTGGGTACCCTCTGCAGTGCCTCACCACCCTCACAGGAAAGAACTTCCTTATATCTAACCTGAACTTCCCCTGTTTAAGTTTAAACCCATCACCCCTTGTCCTATTGTAACAGTCCCTTTATTAGTAGGGTAAAATCTTGTGGCTCCTTCTAAAAATACTACATTTTAGAACTGGGGAGATGTAATTGTCTAAATAGATGTTGATTTGAGCAAAAGCAGAGAGGAAGGTGGTAATGTGGCTGATGGCCCCTGCTGCAGTGTGCAGGTTCATAGGCACAGCTTGCATGCCCATTGGCTGTGTCATGTTTTGGTTGTTGAAGCCTCCCAGATGTTTCCTAAAAGGAGAAGTAGATAAATCAAGTGGCATAGTGATGCTGGCAGAGAAGATGCATGAGAGAAGGGATCTTCTGAGTCATCAGGCTTTTCTCATGGTTACTGGGGTCTGCACCATGACTCAGGGTTCAGCCTTGAAGAGCCTCTTCTTTTAGGTATGGATTTGGAGTTCACCCCAGCCCAGCTCCAGAAGGGGTGTTCTTTTAGATCAAATCATCCAGCAGCGTGAGGCTGCTTCCTCCTGTGCTGGTTTTGCGGTGAGCTCTCTGAACACACCTCTTCCCTGTCTGCATCATTTCAAAATGATTATGGAGCCAGGCTGATAGAGCTGGGCTGGTTCAGGCTGGAGAAGAGAAGACTCCTTAAGGGGAGACCTTAGAGCAGTTCCAGTGCCTAAAGGGGCTGCAGGAAAGCTGGAGAGGGGCTTGGGACAAGGGCCTGTAGGGACAGGCCAAGGGGAATGGCTTGAACCTGCCAGAGGGGAGACTGAGATGAGCTCTTAGGCAGAAGCTCTTCCCTGTGAGGGTGCTGAGGCGCTGGCACAGGGTGCCCAGAGAAGCTGTGGCTGCCCCATCCCTGGCAGTGTTCAAGGCCAGGTTGGACACAGGGGCTTGGAGCAACCTGCTCTAGTGGAAGGTGTCCCTGCTCATGGCAGGGGTTTGGAAGAAGATGAGCTTTACGGTCCCTTCCAACCCAAACCATTCCATGAGTCCATCAGAATGGCCCCAGTAGGAAGTGGACGCTTCTCAGCATCATTAAAGCAACTGCAAATGGACCAATGTCCTGTTAATTTCACCCCACTGCTGCTTGGCAAAACTAGGGTGGAAGGAAGCACTGGGAGAGTTATCCTGAGGCTCAGGAGAGCTGTGGGACATTGAGTTACACTGTAGTGATCATTTTCTTGGCTGGAAGGCCAAGGAAAAATAGCTTCTCATACAGAAACTGTATAGTGAAGAGCAGAGTAAGGCTGAGTATTTTTCAAATCCAGCTACAAAGTGTGAATGAGTGTATGGCCTTGTTTACTACAACAGCCTATAAAAATTACTACTGCTCCTCTTTCTGGTTTATGAATATGTGTCGCTGCAACATTTCTGTAAGCTAGATAACAAATATAAGAATAAATACACTTGGACAGTGAATATTGTGTGCACATATTTCCTAGTATTCTGTGTGAAGATCCCCAGGTCCTCAGCACATCTCATTTTTGGATTCACAGCAGTAATTTAAGCACTGCAGCCTCAGGGTTCTGAAACTCTGTCATCTAACCCACTCTTTTCTTTGTAGATACTGCAGGAGGAGGGGTTGGCTGAAATCCACCCTCATCATGTCAGTGCCACAAACCAGCACCTCCAAGGGAAAAGTGATGCTGAAGGAATACAACGGGCGCAGAATCGAGGTGGAGCACATCTTCAAATGGATCACAGCCCACGCTGCTTCTCGGATCAAAACCATTTACAACTGGGAGCATTTAAAGGAAGAATGGAACAAAAGCGACCAGTACCGTGTGAAAATATACCTGTTTGCCAACCTGGACCAGCCCCCAGCTTTCTTCTCTGCACTCAGTGTAAAGTTTACTGGAAGAGTAGAGTTTATTTTTGTGAACGTGGAAAACTGGGACAATAAAAGTTCCATGGCAGAAATTGGTGTCTATAAGACACCATCCTACATCCTTAGGACTCCTGAGGGGATTTACAGGTATGGAAATAACACCGGTGAATTCATATCCTTACGTGCCATGGATTCCTTTTTGCGCTCGTTACAACCAGAAGTTAATGATTTGTTTGTTTTAAGCTTGGTTTTGGTTAATCTCATGGCTTGGATGGACCTGTTTATTACACAGGGAGCTACTATAAAGCGTTTTGTGGTTCTTATAAGCACTTTAGGGACGTATAATTCATTATTGATTATTTCCTGGCTGCCCGTGTTAGGTTTTTTGCAACTCCCCTACTTAGACAGCTTTTATGAGTACAGCTTAAAACTCTTCAGGTACTCCAACACAACTACTTTGGCTTCTTGGGTAAGAGCCGACTGGATGTTCTACTCGTCGCATCCAGCCCTCTTCCTCAGCACCTACCTTGGTCACGGTTTACTAATCGATTACTTTGAGAAGAAAAGAAGACGCAACAACAACACCGATGAAGTAAATGCTAATAACCTGGAGTGGCTCTCGAGCCTGTGGGACTGGTACACCAGCTACTTGTTTCATCCCATTGCTTCTTTTCAACACTTTCCCTTTGATTCGGATTGGGATGAAGACCCGGATTTGTTCCTGGAGCGGTTGGCCTTCCCCGACCTCTGGCTTCACCCTCTGATACCAACTGATTACATAAAGAACTTACCAATGTGGAGGTTTAAATGCCTCGGGGTCCATTCCGATGAGGAAACCTTTCAAGACAGCGAAAGTGACTCTGACAGTGAAAACAGAGAGGTCTTCAGTAGTGAAAAGGAAGTCTCGGAGGACGAGGAGCTAAACATGTTCCACAAGGAGGGAGAGCCTGGTGTGGAGCCCTGTTTGTGTGCCAATAAATACTGTCACCACGAGCCATATGATGGGAAAGCAAGGTCCTACGGCTCATCCAGCATCGCGGGTGACATGGAGCCGGACTGGTCAGCCTGGCCTGCTGAGATGTTGCACTGTACAGAGTGTGTGGTGTGTCTAGAAAATTTTGCAGATGGGTGTTTGCTCATGGGCCTGCCCTGCGGCCACGTGTTCCACCAGAATTGCATCGTGATGTGGCTGGCGGGGGGGAGACACTGCTGCCCCGTCTGCAGGTGGGCTTCCTACAAAGCCAAGCAGCCATACACACACCCGCCGCCTTTGGCGAGTGATACCCCATCTTAGCTGCGTGCTCCCGTGTCCTTTGTAAGCTTCCCGGGTATTCCTGCTTGCCTTTTAAATGTTAGTCACTTCCAAGATTCCGTGGTTTGAAGTTTTTTAGTTGCAATGTTAGTGCAGTGAGCTAAGATATAGCTGATGCTAACGTTAATGACAGAATCATTTGGTTGCCTTGTCTGTTGAACTGAATGCATACTTAGAGTACAGTAACTTCTTTCTTTTCAACATCTGGAAACTTGATGCTGGTTTTGGAAGCACAAATAAAACATCAAGCCTACAACAGAAGCATATTCCAGCCAACGTTTACAAGTGAGGATGTGGGTGACATGGAAATCCTAATTGGAGACAATTGCTTAATTTAAGTGTTTCTTATTTTAGAGTCTGTTCAGCACATCTTTGTTGAATAATGTATGTTGTAAACCCAGTACCACTGACAAAGAGATCAGCAAAATAAATTATTTTAAAAGGAGATTTGTAATGTTAATTGTTTTGATAACTATTCTGTGTGTACGGTTACACGTCTTGCTGGCCTTATCTGTGAAGCCAATAAAAATATAACACAGCTTTTGTGACTAATAAATCATCTCCTAGTGGTGCAGGAATTCACTGCTCCAGTGTTAGCCACTGGGCAAGCAGAAGGTGATGGTGTTTCACTACTACTTCCTTCATAAGTCCTCTGCACTGAGGGGCTTCTCTGCTTTTCCAGTTGATTACAAACTGCTTTAGCAGAGACCTTGTTCTACTGGCTGTCTCCCCACCACCCTCATCTGCAGATGTCTAGGAAGACTTTAGGTTTACCCCTTTACAGCCTCAAAGGAAACCACCACAAAGTAGCAGACTACTGTCATGCAGTGACAAAAGTGTAAGAATTGACAGATTCCAACTAATGCCATAAATAAAAAAAAAAAAAGAAGAGATTGCTATTTTCTTTATATTTCAGTATGGAAGTGTGGTGTTGGGTGTAGCTTTCAGAAATCATCTGGCTGAAAATCCAGAGAGGAAATGTTGGTTGGAAAGAGAAAAAGAAAGGGAAGAGATGAGGTAAGTAGAAGAAAAGGCTAACCTAGAAAGGTGTTATCAGTTGTCTCCATGTTTTATTTCTTTCCTAGCTCTTGCTAGTGATATGAAAGAAGGATAATTAAATGAAGATGCTATTAAGAAATGGAAAGGCAGGTTTACATTTGCAGTTCCAATCCATCTCTCTGTGCTTGTACAGAGCTGGTGCTTGCAGAGCTTCTGGGCAGGGTTTTGTCTCTCCAGGGCACCTGGGCACTATCTTTTTTAATAACAAATATTCCTTGCTTCCAGGCATGTTCCCAAGAGGATATTCGCATAATTACCAGCAGCTGTTTGTAATTGTGAGGGCTTTTTCCCCTCTGCTTTCCTTTTCCCTATTGCAGTACCGAAGCAGGGAGGTATAAGAAGCAGAGTATTACCAACTCTCCTGTGGCCCAGAAAGTCATTTTTATTCCAGTTGAGGCCTGTCAGTACGTGCCCTTTATCTGTCATTACAGCCATGGCAGAGCAGTGGAGAGGCATAATGAGGGCAAAGATCATTTCTGCTTCCAGTTTGTGCAGCACCGTGGCACTTGGCCTATGTGCTTACCATAAGTAGCAGGGGTTGAAATCCACGTTGTTGAAGGTCTGTCTTGAAACCTGCACTGAACTGAGGCCTTGAACTTTTCTCCTTGACACTGGAGACGGAGGAGAGCTTTACTGATTATAAATCAAGCTGTAGTTGAGGTCCTCGGGCACTGCGTGCTTGTGGAGTGCACTCTGCTGCTGAACACTGACCTCCTTATATGCAGCTCCACTCTATGCACAGTTCAGCCTCATTTGCAAACCACCGCACCCCTGTTTCAGCTGAAGACTTGTTTTAATGACCTCAGTTACTCTGCCAGTCCAATTCCTTTAATGAATGACACAAACTGCTGTTTAATTAGCAGGAGAGCCGCAGAGGGGACATCCATATGAGCAAGTGATTATGACCAGCAGATAGCTGTGACTGAAGGCTCAGTCCCCTTGTGTCCATTAGCCTGTGTTATATAAATTGTTGTGATCCAGTTCCTGGCACTGCATCTGTTTCAAACTCTACAGCAGCTGCTGGAGTGCATTGGTAGTCCCAGCAGGCAAGAAAAAGCAGTTGGATGTATTTACTTTATGGAGCTCTTGTGTCAGTAGCAGCAGACGCATCCAAGCAGGATTGTTTTCTATGGAGTGCAGGATCTCAGGCAGCCGTTACCCAATGCATTGGCAATTTACAACCCAGAAAACAGAGCAAAAGCTGTGCCACTAACAAGGTCAGCAGTTCTGCTCACTTGTTTTGCCTCGCTGGGCTGGGCTGTGCAGTGTTTGTGAAGTGTCTTAACCGAGAAGCTAAACATTCTTGAAGTCATGGCTTACCCTCTGACATCTTGTGCGTGCAAGCTGGTGACCAGCTGTAAACAGAAAATGTCAAACTACTGATGTCAGGTTATTGCAGTGGGTTTAGTGTGGGCCATGGGTGTCTTGTGCTGCTACTGAGAGAGGGTGGATTTAGAGCATCTCTGAAGGTCTTTGCCAGTCTCAATTTCATCAATTACTGTCTTGCTACACTGGTTTTCCCACTGCTGCTTCCCAGTCCAAAGCAGCTCTCCTGGCCAAAACGTATTTAGATCTTTGTATTGGGTTTTAGAAGGAAAAAAAGACCAAGTTGAACTGTACATTTTTATAACTGTTAAAATGCCTTTCTCTGGGAATTAAAAAATGAGGGCAACTATAATTGTAAGGCATTAGACTAAACTAACAGCACCTTTTTCCTCCTAAGCTGCCGCACTCTTTCTGTGCATCAGTGATTTATTTCCAGTCCTCTGCATCTGAGCTTGTGCAGCGGGGCGTGAGGAGACGCAGTGCCCGGCGGGGTGGCTCCAAGCTGGCCCTTGGTTTTCGCCAGGTTACCGGCCCTGTGCTGCAGAGAGGGTGGCGGGGGGTGGACGGGAGCCAGGCCGGGCCCTCAAACAGCGCTGGCTGCTGAAGACAGGCAGGAAAACGTCTCCGGTGCTGGCAGGAGATGTCTCTCCTCAGGTGTCCTGTGAGTGTTCCCTGGGCTGGCTTTGAGTCACCCCGTGCATGACTTGATTTTGTATATAAGGATCCTTCATCAGGGACTGCAGCGATAGGACAAGGGGTGATGGGTTCAAACTGAAACAGGGGAAGTTCAGGTTTAGTGTTAAGACAGAAGCTCTTCCCTGTGAGAGTGCTGAGGCGCTGGCACAGGGTGCCCAGAGAAGCTGTGGCTGCCCCATCCCTGGCAGTGTTTAAGGCCAGGTTGGACACAGGGGCTTGGAGCAAGCTGCTCTAGTGGAAGGGGTCCCTGCCCGTGGCAGGGGGTGGGACTGGATGGGCTTTACGGTCCCTTCCAACCCAAACCAGTCTGTAACTATATGGTTCTATACTGCCAGGGCAGTACCGCTGCCCACCGCCTGGGGCCCGCTTCACACGGGTCGCACTGTGGGCTGTGAGGCGCTGTGGTGCCGTGCGCAGCGAGGCGGGGCCGTACGCAGTGGGGCGGGGCCGCACGCAGCAGAGCCGCCCCCTGCCTCTTGCCCCCCCCAGGGGCGGGGTCTCTCAGTCAACGCCCACTCCGGTGGGGCGGGGTGGATATGTACGCATGCGCAGTGAAGGGGCGGAGCCAGGCGCCTGCGCAGCTGGGCGGGGCCGGTACCCCGGAAGCGGCGCGGGGCGCTGCCGCTATGGGGCTGTTCGGGAAGACCCCGGAGAAGCCGCCCAAGGAGCTGGTGAGGGCCCGGGGGGGGACCGCGGCCTGTGGGCATGGCGTTGGGTTGTGGGGGGCCGGCGCCTCGGCTGGTGACACCCGGCCTGGAGCTGAGGAGAGGAGGAGGGTTTGGAGCGGGCGGTGTGCACTGGAAAGCTCCGTCCCGGTGTCGCTGGGCCTCAGCAGCAGGGGGGAGCCTTCACCCGCCCTCCCCAAAGGGCCGGGACCTCCGCGCTCGGTTCCTTCAGTCCTGAAAGGCAGCAGTCCCGCACCATGGGGAGGCTTTGGAGGGGCTCTTCTCAGGGCCGCGGAAGCGGTAGTCAAAGGAGGGATGGATGCTTCCTGTGTGGCATGGCCTGGGGAGGCTTAGTCAGCGGCTCTTGGAGGTTTAGGTTGTTGTTTGCTATGTTCCATAACTTTCCGGCTTCCTTAGGGGTTTCCAGGTCCTGTTGTAAAGACTGCCTTATAATACGAATAGCTGAGGACTTGGGTTGTTTGGGGTGTTTTCGAGTTTGCAGATGCACTGCGTAAGCCTTGCTTCTGCCCACAGATTTCTAATGGCACAGTGAAATGAAATAACGGGTTTCACTGTTGCTTTTCATAAATCACTACTAATATGTTAATAAAAAATATCTGCTGTTTGGTGAGGGGAAAGAGCAAATGTATTAGACATAATGGAAAAACAGACAGCAAAGGTGAAGGCTTAGAAGAGCTGCAGTGTCCTAGAACCATAACAGTTTGTGTTCAAAGGGTCCTTAAAGCTCACCCACTTCCAACCCCTGCCACAGGCAGGGACCCCTTCCACTGGAGCAGCTTGCTCCAAGCCCCTGTGTCCAACCTGGCCTTGAACACTGACAGGGATGGGGCAGCCACAGCTTCTCTGGGCACCCTGTGCCAGCGCCTCAGCACCCTCACAGGGAAGAGCTTCTGCCTAAGAGCTCAGCTCAGTCTCCCCTCGGGCAGGTTCAAGCCATTCCCCTTGGCCTGTCCCTACAGGCCCTTGTCCCAAGCCCCTCTCCAGGTTTCCTGCAGCCCCTTTAGGCACTGGAGCTGCTCTAAGGTCTCCCGTTAAGGAGCCTTCTCTTCTCCAGCCCAGCTGTCAGCCTGTCACACATATTCCCTGCTACTCTGCATCTGCCAAGTCCCAGGGGAGCAGGTTATAGTTGTTGCTTGTTGGCTGATAGTGTTAGATGAGACATACACATTCAGCAGTGTACTTTCCCTTCTCTGCCTGTCTCATACACCACACAGGTTGGTTATAGTCTCCTCCATCCACGAGTGGTGTTGGAAGATGCCACAGCAAGAATTGAGGTTTGGAGACTGCTGCTGTCAGTGGTGGGATAGAGCAGCAGACAACTCTATGTGGTTATACTGCACCAATAAGTCCTTGTTTCATGTCTGGTGAACATTATTTTGCCTTCCATAACAAACAAGTTTGTCATATAATCCAATAACACAGTGTGTCGGTGGGTCATGTTTGAGCTGTTTGCTGAGGCACTAGAAACCAGGGAGAAATGCCAGTGTCATCCTGCTGTCAGGAGCACACTCTGGGTGCTGCAGTCTTAATGATGATTCACAGGCTGTAAGAGTGAGATTGAGAAATCCATTCATAGTAAGAAACTTCCTCCCTGCTGCATCAAACTGCAGGTTTAGAAGGAAGAAGGAGTAGTAATTTCTGCCTAGTAGATGATGAGGAAACAGCAGCACTTGCCTCAGGTCTGCCAGCAGCTGAATACAGGATGCTGTCCTTGAGAGGGCTGGAGAGAGCATCCAAACACCACAGGAGGAGATGCTGATGGGAAGAGGTTGAGATTCTTGGAACGGTGATTTGCCCTGGGTTCATTTCTGTGCTCTCTTGATGGGAGAGAACTTATTTATGATAATAAATCAAGAATCTTCTGTCCTTGTGAGAGACTGGTGATGCATTGCAGCCTGTCCAAAGCTGGGCATCTACAATGCATTTAATGGCAGGTCTGGATTGTTTGAGCTTAAAAAGTGGGTTTACTTTTTTACCACAGTGTGGTCCAGGTGGTTTATTTCATCTTACTGTTTCTGGCTGTCTCTTGGGTGTGCTGTAGTGCTGGGAGAATGATGTTTGTCACCAGTGTCTTTGGGATTGTGCATTACAGAGGCACAACCTGTGCATCCTGCTGTAGTTTTAGCTTAGAGAAGGTGAAAGGGCAAAGGTCTGAAGCCTTTCACTGCCTCTGATGGGGTTGTAATGAAGAATTAGCTGTGTACTTACCAGTTGTGCCCTGTGATAAACCACAAGGTGGTCAGAGGGGGATTTTGAATTGGACATGAGCAAAGGTTTTCCCTACAGGAGTGATGAAGTGTTGGAAGAGATGCTGAGAATGGCTGTGAAGTCTCTGCCCTCACACAGTATCAAAACTCAATGGATAAGGTCCCATACATTGGCTGGGAGACCTCCTGAGGTTCCTTCTGACTGAAATGGATAGTGGTACTCTTGGTGCTGTCATCCCCTGCCCACATTTCTACCTTATACTGAAATCCCTCACGCACAGCAACAGCAAGGTGATGTAGGAAGGTGGCCCAGCAGTGAGTGTCTCCAGCTCACAGATTGTGTCCTCCTTAACTCCTGGTTTGAATGTTGAGGGCTGCAATAACTGGTGGTATCTCTGCAATGTTTGGAGGGTTTATTTGAATAATGAACTATTTAATCATAACTCATAACTTAAGCTGGTGCATTTTCAAGTGCTTCTTTTGATATTGAGTGTTTCAGTTCCATGACATTACGAAAGCATAGTTTTAAAGTAGGAATTTCAAGTAACCCTCACTTTCTCTTTTTCAGGTCAATGAATGGTCCTTGAAGATACGGAAAGAAATGAGAGTGATTGATAGACAGATCAGAGGTTTGTGCTTAGTCTCATTTTTTCCTTTCCCTGTCTGCCTTTAAGGCGTTTTGTTTGAACTGGGGGAGGCCATGAAATCTGCTCACCTGGGGTGCTCTGTTGCATCTGGAATAAAGGAGGAGGAATGTGATCCTGGAGCCAGACTTAGTTTGTGCCACAAAATGATGTTGCTGTGAAGTTCTCCAAGTAATATTTTCAAAGGAAACTGAGTATTGTGTGCTTCCAGTAAGACATAATCCTCTTAAGTCTAATTCATTTTCTCAAATGGGATTTATTATCGAGAATTCCACCCACATGGATTTAATGAATGGTATCGCTGTGGTATGTAATTCCACATGTAGAGAGTGCCAGAGGTATGTACTGGGGTGAAGTGCACATGCTGACCAAAAGTAGCTGCTGTCAGCTTGGGAAATTACAAACAGGAGAGAGGAAAAGAACAAAGTCCTTTTCTCGGTGGGAGTTTTGCTGTTAAATGATCAGTGTTACACCTTGAAGATGTCTTGAAGGGTAGAGGAGTTATTATTACATAGCCACTAGATTAGATTTTGTTCTGCCCACTATCCCTGAAAACAGGTTTGGGGCTAGATTCTGTTTTCCCCTTTTTGTCTTCTACCCAGCCCTCAGGTTTGGTCCATGGGATGTGCTGGTAAAGGGTATTTAGTATCAGCATCTGGTTATTATTTGGGGCCTACAGGGATGCTGGAGAGGGGACTGGAGGGATGGGGCAAGGGGTGATGGGTTTAAATTTAACCAGGGAAGTTCAGGTCAGATATAAGGAGGAAATTCTTTACTGTGAGGGTGGTGAGGCACTGGAATGGGCTGCCCAAAGAAGTGGTAAATGCCCCATCCCTGGCAGTGTTCAAGGCCAGGTTGGACAGAGCCTTGGGTGACATGGTCTGGTATGAGGTGTCCCTGCCCATAGCAGGGGGTTGGAACTGGGTGATCTTAAGGTGCTTTCCAACCCAAACCAGTGAGTGGTTCTATGATCAGGCACATTCCTGTTTTAAGTGACTCCTCAAGGAGTATGCTCTCCATTCCTGCCTTGATCCCCAGCAGCACCCTTGTGGAGAGAAGTGGCACGGTCTGTGTGTGCTCCCACTTGTAGATTTGTACAGGTTGGTTGGAGAAAGGTGCTTGTGCAGTGCAAAGTCTGCCTTGTTCCTCACTTTCCAAATGAGGACAAAGGTTTGTGCCTCCTCCGGGAACACCAGCGTACAGTGATGCTCATTCCACTTGTGAGTTGTTTTATGTTCTCCAAGGCACATCATGTGGCTGTATCAGGCACAGAGGAACTGCAGTGTGGCTGATCTTGTTAGTAAAGTACGTTTTAGAGATCACATCCTTCCTGAGAGCAAACTACCCCTGTGCTCACAATTGATGGCTCCTTGACATTAGGGTTTTCTCTCAGCTTTACACACGCCATAATACTTGTAATGGCCTATATAGATCCTGGGTTATGTGGTAGCCTGGTATTTTGATGTAGATGTAAGTCTAATTACTATTACAGCTCTAAACATGTCTGCATATATATTTCAGAGTGCTAAATTCAAAGGGGTACATTTCAGCATGAAATTGCTTAGGCTAGCCACCAACCATCTGCTATTCTGGTAATTCCCATTAAAATAAAGAGCAGAGTGTCTTTGGGATATTCATGTGGCTGTTAGACTGTTCCATGCTTTAGCACTCCAGTCGAGACTTCCACAGGAAATCACTGCAATTTCTGTGTCAGGATGTTGAGCTGGGACCTTGGTTTCCTCAGGGAAGGCTGTGCTAGAGGTATTGTGATACAGCAACACTGGGATCCACCTGGCATGGCCTGAGTGGGCTGGGATCACTTCAAGACTTGGCTGGTCAGTGCAGCTACTAATAGAGGAGCCCGCTGTTTTGAACCATCTGTGATTGGCCTCTTGCTCTGTGGTGACTTCTGTTCCATGTAGGTTGCTCGGAGGGTTTGAAGACATGAGAGGTATCCTTGTGGCTTCAGAACGGAATGTTTTGGGGCTGGGGAGAGACTCTTCATTAGAGACTGTAGTGACAGGACAAGGGGTAATGGGTTAAAACTTAAACAGGGGAAGTTTAGATTGGATAGAAGGAAGAAAATCTTTCCTGTTAAGGTGGTGAGGCACTGGAATAGGTTGCCCAGGGAAGCTGTGAATGCTCCATCCCTGGCAGTGTTCAAGGCCAGGTTGGCCGAGGCCTTGTGTGACATGGTTTAGTGTGAGGTGTCCCTGCCCATGGCAGGGGGGTTGGAGCTTGATGATCTTAAGGTCCTTTCCAACCCAAACCATTCTATGATTCTATGATTCTAATATAGTTGGATTAATACAGTTTGCAAGTCTCTCTCACAGTCCTTTGCACTGCTTTGTGTCTGTTGAGCTTGATAGTACTGCAGAGGGAGGGCTGTAGGGACTCTGGCTCACTAGAGGTGCATAGCTGGCATTGACCTTCAAAGACTTGTTGCATATTTGTGCCACTAGTTCCTATTCAGCAGTTTGTCATGGAAGTGAAAGCATTTACTCGAGTATGGGGCCACCCTGTGCTAGTTTGGTTGCAGTGACCTGATGCTTGTGGTTGGGTTTAGCCTGACAAAGTGAATGTAATGACAAGGTGAATGTAATGACAAAGTGAATGTAATTCCTCAGTGCTGCTGGAGCACTCCTGTTGCTTCCTGTTCACTTCTGCTGTTTCTTACCTGTTCTGATACGCTGGGACTTGGCTCGCTCCCATGTCTGACATACAAGTCTTCAAGCCTTGGGCATTCCCCCAAATTATAGTGGGAAAGCAGCAAGGAGTGTGTTTTCCTGATTGTGATCCTGCAGATATCCTTTAGGATAAAGACACCATTGGCTGATACTGAGAGAATGACTCACATTGAGCACAGGGTTCATTAACTCCCACGTGAGAAACTGCATTGAAGTCTCTCAGTTGGCATCTGCCAATAAGCACAGCGTGTTGATGCCTTTGTTTCATGAAAGGGCAGCTTCTGATTCCTGCCTACCTGTTACTTCTGTCTGGTATAAATCAAGAAGACTCAAAACCCCCTAAATTTGAACAGAAATAATTGTTTCTTTACTAGAAAATCATGGTTCTTGGTCATTTCCTTCAGCTCTTTGCAGGAAGGTGAATCTAACCCTTACTGTCTGAGTTCTCTGTATACTTTAGGCTAATTTTTTTGTGGACTCTTAAATCCACATTCATCAGTAGCTGGTTCATTGCTGATTCTGGAGAAGGAAGGGGGTTGGTACAGCCCCTGCTTGTTCCTGCATTTCTTACTCTGGGCTTTTTGAGGTACACAGCCAGTGTTACCTGGCAAGGCAGATGTGAGCAGTCCCATCAGATTTGCTGCAGAAACCATGGTATTTACTGTATAATATATCACATCCAGTTATTTGGTGCTCATGTAGTACAGGCCTAGGTCAACATTCCAGCTCCAGCATGCTCTTATGATAGCCGTTGAATGAAGCTGGGTACCAGGAGAGTTTGAACAGGCTGTTTTAAGTTGTATCTAACAATTTACCAGCATAGTAGTTTCTGCTGATGAATCATCCATAGCTTTGGTGCCAGCCAGTTTGCACTCTGAATGTGCCAGTTCATGCAAACACCTAATGCACGTGTGTTTAAAGGGGGAGCAGCAGAAACTCAAGACCTTAACCCTTAGGCACAAGCGTAGACTTGGTTGAGGGTCCAGTTGAGGCTCCATGAGTTGTTCCTGACAGGGGGAATAAATAGGTCTATCTGTAAGGGTGAAGGCTTTTTTTAGCAGGAATTAAGAGTTCTCAGTAACTTATGAATTCACTGTAGAAGTGGTTATGCTGTTTTCTGCAGGCAGTGTACATCTAAAGCTTTGTAACTCTGTGAGATCAACCTTCTCCATCCTTTCTGAACGTATCTTCTAAGAAGAACACAATTCAGGGCTTTGGAAGGTGACAGCAGCAGCATTCAGGTTCCCTTGAAGGTGGTCATATGGGTTAAGCTTTGATGTAGTCTGACAGGTAGGTATGTTTGCTAGTGAAATGCCTGCCTGGCTTCTGAGACTGAGTTTTAAACTGCTTGTGACAGCTGTGTTCCTTCCTGGTGTAGTGGGACTATCAGTGATGAAGAGGTAACCTTATAAACAGCAAATCAGTCTTGAACTGTGTGTGTATGTATTCTATGTCTGTGTAAGTATTTATGTATCTGTACATCAGGCCAGGTTAATAGGAAGTCATTCTGAAGTTGTAAGTCAAGTAATGGCTTTGTTCTTACTGGACCTTAAGGGTTCATCTTCGCTCAGCCCAATGCAGGAATATTCCTGGAGAGTCCTTTGCAGTGCTCATGGCTGCAGAGGGAATTAACGGAGCTGGATGTCTAGTAATGAGAACTCTATTAATATTCAGTTGAATTCATCAGCTGCCATGTAAACCAGCTTAGAACAAGGTCTTCGAGCAACAGAAGGAGCTTGAAATCAAGCAGAAATGATTCTTTGCATTGAAAATACCCCCCAGCAGATGACTGGTTTCTCTTCCACATCCTTTAGCACCTTGTCACTCCTTGCTGTGTATTTTCTGTGTTCCAGATATCCAGAGGGAAGAGGAGAAGGTGAAGCGGTCAATAAAGGATGCTGCCAAAAAGGGTCAGAAAGATGTGTGTGTGATCCTGGCCAAGGAGCTGATCCGCTCCCGAAAGGCCGTAAGCAAACTCTATGCATCCAAAGCTCACATGAACTCTGTTCTGATGGGGATGAAGAACCAGCTTGGTAAGAACAACTTCTGAGCACAAGTACAATGACTCCTCTGGCGTTAGAAGTGAGGTCTGAGTCAAGGTCAAGTGCAGGCAGAGCTGGAATTGGAAGCAGTGCTGCTCTTGTGAAAGGCAGTTGATTCCTGGGCTTCAGGACCCAGGGAAGCTCCTCCCATAGCAGTCCCAGAGGCATGAGGCTGCTGCAGTTCCATGTCCCCACATCCAGCCAGGCTGAGCACTTGGTCCCAGCAGGCATCTGCAGCCACACATGCTGCACTGCAGTGCCTTTACCAGCTCCCCTGTAGACACACACAGCTCTCACACAGGCATTAACAGCACTGACACTCAGTCCTGGTCTTCCTCTTCAGCTGATTAGGACTAAGGTGCCCTAGTAGAACACATATGTACACACATACAAGGTATGGGATGTGCCAGGAGCTGCTGTCAGATGCCCAGTGTAAGTTGGCTGCCTGGTAGTTGGCCCCACATCTCCTCCTCTTCCTGAGCTGGTACCTGGTCCTGCAGGACCCTGAGGTTTGTCTGTTCCTTATGGTTATTCCCTTAAAAATCCCATAGTAAATTCTTCATGTCCAGCCACATTCCTGCAGTCCCCTTAAAACATCTATCATGAGTCTTCCCTGAGTTTGCCCCCACATCCCAGAATGAGTCCTGTATCCCTGCAGGCAGTAACCCCCTTCAGTGTGCAGACCTTTCCCACTGCCCTGTGTGGATGGTTCCCCACCCTGGGCTCTGAAGCAGCCAAGGAGCTCACAGTTAGTTCCTGGGGTCCCTACTCCTCGTTGTTCCCTAGATCCTCACTGTGTTTCCTCTAAGGTAATCTGTCACCTCTCCTCAGAGCCTGAGGGCTGCAGTGACACTGGGGTTTGTGTGCTCTGAAACGGAACCTGCTTCCAGTAGTTTGGGGCATGATGTGTTCAGTGTGTTCCTGAACAGCTCAAGTGTGTGCCCGATATCCCTGGGTCCTTGCGGAGCCTGTTACTGGTTTTGACAGGATCTGTGGCATGAGGTTTATTCCCTGCACTAGGATTCCCTTCATCTGGTAAACCGTTTTCTCTAGCAAGAGTCTTATGGCACTTCCTAAGCCCCAAATGGAGAATTGATGGCAGTGTTTGAGCTCCTTGATGTGGATGAATAGATTTGTGGCTTAGTATCTTTGCTGTCTGCAAACCCCACTTAGTCCTTTGTGCTCCTCCAGTACCAGCACGTTCCCTCATTCCTCATCCACATCAGACATCTGTTGTAATAGATTTCCTGCAGCATTTTCCAGACTCTGGAGTGTTCCAGCCTCTAACAAGAGCAGAGCAGAAAGCATTAAAGGCAGGGAAAGACTTGGTGGGGTTAACAGGCTACTGATGTCAGAGCACGTCCCCTACCCAGCATTATCCAAGCAGGTGCCAGTGGATTTTAGCACTTGGATGAGTGATAAAGCGAGGTGTCTCAATGTGAACCTTGAGTGTAATCTTACGGTAGGTCAGATGTGGCTCCCTATGTACCTGATTCAGGAAGGGAAAGCAGCGGCCATCCTTGAGGTGCCCTTTCAAAGGAAACACAGCAGCCTCCTCCTGACTGCCACCAGCAGCATCTTCATCCTGCTGGGAATGTTCTGATCCACTTAGGAAGGAATCTAATATTCAGTCCGGGGTTTGTATTAACTGGTTTATTCTTGGGGAAATAGCCACTAAAGGCAAGACTTCTGTCAGTTTGTTAACGTTACAAGTGTCAGGCTCTTGAAGTATTAAAATGACAAGTAAATATCTGCTGTACCTTCATTTTGCTTCATGAAGGAGTGACCATTTTATACACAAACAGGTAAGTTCCCTGTGAGCAGTTAGCTGCCAGGTTAAATAGCAGGAACCTCACAGTAGGCTGGGTTGGACACAGGGGCTTGAGCAAGCTGCTCCAGTGGAAGGTGTCCCTGTCCGTGGCAGGGGTTGGAACTGGATGAGCTTTAAAGTCCCTTCCAACACAAACCAGGCTGGGATCGGGGCAGAGTTAGTTCCCACTGCCAGGTGCTGGGCAGAAGGTGAAAGCCCCAGCAAGACCTCTGGCTGTGAGGGATACAGGCAGGAGGTCCTCAAGGATCACTGTTATGATCTGGGTGCAAATCTCTGCAGCCAACCTGGATGCTCCAGCTGATTGTACAGGACCAGGATATTTGCTATCAATGCATTTTTTTCTGATGCAAGCCATTCCCCTTGGCCTGTCCCTACAGGCCCTTGTCCCAAGCCCCTCTCCAGGTTTCCTGCAGCCCCTTTAGGCACTGGAGCTGCTCTAAGGTCTCCCCTTCAGGAGCCTTCTCTTCTCCAGGCTGCCCCAGCCCAGCTCTCTCAGCCTGGCTCCAGAGCAGAGCTGCTCCAGCCCTCGCAGCATCTCCGTGGCCTCCTCTGGCCTCGCTCCAACAGCTCCACGTCCCTCTTGTGCTGCTGCCCCAGAGCTGGATCAGAGCTGCAGGGGGGGGGTCTTGTGAGAGCAGAGCAGAGCAGAGGGGAGGAATCATTGTGAAGATGGGGGATGCATGTTTCTCTTTTGAAATAAATAGCCCAATTCAAACACATCTGTGTCCATGTAGGGAGGATGTCATTGCTTTGCTTTGTGCTGCATGGATCACTGAAGCTTTCCTCTCCCTCTCCTTCACAGCGGTGCTGAGAGTAGCAGGTTCCTTGCAGAAGAGCACAGAAGTCATGAAAGCTATGCAAAACCTAGTCAAAATCCCCGAAATCCAAGCGACGATGAGGGAGTTGTCCAAAGAGATGATGAAGGTAAGATCTAGAGCAACAGGATCCGGGTGGACAGGAGCTGGTCTTTACTGTGCCATGAGATCACTCAGGTGGCTCCTTTGTCAGAGGGATTGTGTGAGCCCTAACGAATGCAGATTGAAGTAGCACGTAATAGCTGGGGTTCTCTAGCAGAGTAGGTGGTACCTGCAGCATGTTTGGTGTGGAGCTTGAGGTGTAAAACTGCTGCTGAGTTTGAGGACAGAAGGAAGAGGATCCATCCCCATGCGGAGCGGTTGTGGCTTGGTTGTCCCAGTCCCATGGGCAGGGGCAGAGCAAGGCTGGCAGCAGTGCGCAGGGACTGCCATGGCCCTCAGCTTCTCCCTGCTCTTGGGAGATGGAGTTCCTGCTTTCAGGATGGAAATGCTCATTGAGACCCCTGACAGCCTCTTGTGGAGCAGGGAGCTCAAAGCCTGCTGCTCTGATACTGGGTTTAGAGCACCCAGCTGACTGTCTCCATGGGATGAAGTGCTCTGGTTTTGAGCTGCACTGGTTCTCTGTTGTGGCTGGTATCTTTTCAACTACCAAAACTGGTTTGCTTTTTCCCCCCTTTCAACTCAGTTTGATTTCTTACTCATTTTACCACTGTGCACCAGAGCAGTTTGGCCATCTCTGGGTTATAGACCCTGCAGAGGCAGTTTTCAAATCATAGAATCATAGCTTTGTGTTGGAAGGGACCCTCAAAGTTCATCTAGTCCAATCCCTGAATGCAGACAGAAGAAAGGGAGGCTGTGTCAAACACTGATTTCAGTGTGTTGTACAGTCTGTGTGTTGTACTGAGGTTTGCAGTTGTGTTTCATGGGCTTGGAGCATGTTCAGATGTGGAACAACAATGACACCTTGAGGGTTTCTGAGTGAGAACATGAGGGCTTGGTCCTCATTTTTCTTACCGCTTTTCCTGTGCACTGCTTGTACAGAGTCATAGAATCAGCTGGGTTGGAAAAGGTCTCTTAGATGATCAGGTGTGACCATTCCCTGGGCCACCACTAACCCATGGCACTGAGTGTCTCATCTCCACAGTATGTGAACACTTGCAGGGACGGTGGCTGCAGCCCTGCCCTGGGCAGCCTGTTCCAATGCCTGAGCACCCTCTGGGGCAGGAATTGTTCCTCAGCTCCATCTAAACCTGCCCTGGTGCAGCTTGAGGCCGGTTCCTCTTGTCCCATCCCTTGTTCCTTGGGAGCAGAGCCCAGCCCCTCCTGGCTCCATCCTCCTGTCAGGCAGCTGTAGGCAGCCATCAGGTCCCCCCTGAGCCTTCTCTTCTCCAGACTGAACCCCCCAGGTCCCTCACCCGTTCCCCATCACACTTGTGCTCCAGGCCCTGCACCAGCTCCGTGCCCTTCTCTGGCCCCACTCCAGCCCCTCAATGTCTCTCTTGTAGTGAGGGGCCCAGAGCTGAGCACAGGATTCAAGGTGCGGCCTCCCCAGTGCCCAGTGCAGGAGCACGATCCCTGCCCTGCTTCTGCTGCCACACTGGTGCTGATACAGGCCAAGATGCTGTTGGCTTCTTGGCTGCCTGTGTACAAGCTGCTCATGTTTAGCAAGCTGATATATGTACTTAGACTGGAGGCAGGGGTGTTAGGCCCCTTCCTGCAGCAGGATGGGCTTGATACAGAAAGTCTGAGTGTTGTTAAATGCCTGGATAGGCATAACCCAAATGAGGAAGTAGGAAGCATGTCCTTACTCTGCTGCAGATTGCAAGCACATCACGCACTGCCTTCTCTGCTTTCTGCTAGGCTGGTATTATAGAGGAGATGCTGGAGGACACCTTTGAAAGCCTGGAGGATCAAGAGGAAATGGAAGAGGAAGCAGAGATGGAAATCGACAAAATCCTGTTTGAAATCACAGCTGGTGAGTTTGCATTGGCTGGGAGCAGAGCTGGGACCCTGCTGTGCTCAGCGGGACACAGCACTTCACATCCTTCTCTTCTGAGCTGTGCTCTCTCCGACGTGTCTTGGCCTTTGCCACCAGGCAGAGTGCTTTTGAAACTGGTTTCTCAGGCAGTACTGGATGAGGAGGCCAGTGTGGTTCAGTGAGGCAGTAGTAATGTCTGTGTTGTTCATCAGTGAGGTTGCAGCAGCTTGGTGTGTATCTGAGCATCCTCCTGATGAGGGGGAATGTGAATGACTGGACAGGCTTATTAATGAAGCCATGAAATGAACTTGGCTGTGTTACCTCGAGTCTCAGGCCCAGGGGTAACTCCCAGCTGTAAAGTACTGTTGCGTCTTGAGGATTTGGGGAGGGAGAGAAAATAGCACAAACCAAACCCAAATTCCAACCACAAACCCCAGCTCCTGAGGTCATGATCTACTGGCTCTTGTTTGACTTAGATAATGCTTACAATGCTCGTTGCCTGGATTTCTTGTGAGGTGGCGTGCGATGCCCAGCTCCACAGCACCTACCCTGCTCTTGCCTCATGCCCAGCCCCTGGCGTGTTGCCCTCCCCTCTTTCTCACATCCCCATCCTGTTTCCTGGCTGGGAGCTGCTCCCTTCCTGCCTCTCCCAAGCAAGTTGATCCTGATCGAGTCAGCCACTTGTGCCCAGCCTCCACCAGGAGTGAGTGGCTGGATTCCTGTAGCTGCCCCTCACCATGAAGACCTAACCCACAGCCTTTGTTTGCAGGGGCCTTGGGTAAAGCACCCAGTAAAGTCACAGATGCTCTTCCAGAGCCCGAGCCCATGGGCGCGACGGCTGCTGTGGATGAGGAGGAAGACATCGAGGCGATGCAGTCGCGGTTGGCCACCCTCCGCAGCTAAGGGGGGACCGGTGTGTACAGGTGGCCTCTGGGCCATGGTCCTGCCTTCAAAACGCAAAACTTAATATGTGAGAGTACTTTATGTAATATATATTGGTATTTTTTTCTTCCTGGGGGTTGTGTTCTCTAAGAACCTGCTGTAACATACCTCTGACTGGGGAGCGTGAGCTGCAGCGGCCACCCTTTGCCCACCTCCCCTGTGAGAGGCTTGGTGAAATGGTAGCCATGGTGTAACCTTATGGGTTTGTAGGTAGAAAGTCCTGAAATCCATCCTTAGCTTCAAGAAGCATCTTGTCCTAAAAGGCACTTTGGCTTCGTCTGCTACCGAAAGCCTTCAGCAGTGTAAGAGTGTGTTCTTCCTGAATCACTACACATTTTATTAAAGCTGCTTTTAACAGTCAGTTCAGTTTGCGTCCTCTCTTCCACCTCCCTCCTGGGTTTAGAACACCTTTGGGGTTGTTTCTTTAGCACATAGGTGAAGAAAAGCTTTTAGTTGTTAAATAGTTGCTGTGTTCCAGTGTGGCCCAGGTGGTGTACGTTCACTGCAGTGCCTTCTTCAGCAAGGAACAGCTCCATTTCCCTTTTCTCTACAGCCACATACTCACAGTGAAAGGCTTTGTGTCATTAACTGAGCAGTGTTGCTGTCAAATACAATGGGGTTATGGTAAAGCTGTTGTATGATCTGTCCTTACACAGAGCAGCTGATTTACCTCTGTGCCAAACCCTACAGCTGAGCTGACACTGCCTTGCTGCTGCTGGAGCTGGGACCCTCCCAGAGAAAGGAAATGACCCTACATATGCAGAAAGTCATGCTATGATCATGTCAGTAAGGATCAGAGGCTGCAAAGCCTTAAATCAAGCTACAGCTTCTTGAAAGGGCTTCCTTAAGTGACAGTCTCCACCACAGCACCTAAATTCATCCTTCAGAAGCTGGAGAATTGAATTTTTCAGGATAAATGAATGAAGTTGAAATGAGATTTCAGCCTGGAGAAGGTGCTGCGGGGAGACCTCATAATGGTCATCCAGTGTCTAAAGGGCCAACAGCACTCCAGAGAGGGACACTTGCCAAGGGGGGTGGCTTTAAACTGACCGTATTTGTCCACATGAGCCTCACTCCAGTTTTAATCCTGGTGGGTGCCACCTGTTCCCTGGTTTGAGGAAGGCAGCAGCTGTACCTGTTTGCAGTGCACACAGCACTTGATCCTAACTGCAAGTCACTGCATGCTCTGCTGCGCTTCAGGTACTGACAGTTAATGCAGTGAGGTGCAATGGGGACGGGAATCAGCAGTTTGGCAGTGTGGTACATGAAGTTCAGAACCGTGACTTGTGGCTAACCAGGACCTTTCCTCTCACACCTGGCTCTTCCCAACAGCTCTCCCATGCATTTCAGTGCCAGAAGAGACACTGGAGAACAGAAGGTTTGGATTACGGTGTTAGATGGGAGATGTGCTTTCCCACTCTTACCCCCGTGCCTGTTTTATGATGGTTTCAGTCTTTCTCAAGTGGTTCTGGAGCAGTGTGTGTGCTATTTAAGACTGCAGCTGCAAAGCTCCTTTAATACAGACCCTGATGCTGGCTGAGAAGCAGCCACTGAGCTACATGAGGCTTCAGTCAACCAAAGAGAGCTGTAATCAAACCTGTCTCTGAATTCAATACCCCAAAGCCTGCAGGTGCTTTACAAACCAGCTCAAGCAGTATGTGATACACCATTTTCTTTTGCATTTCAAAGCACTGCCTCAAACGAGTTACTTTTGAAAGCCTCAGTTGAAGAAGCCATGCAAGGAACAGTGTCTGAAATAGAAGAGTTTTATGTAGACCATTCAGTGTTAAAAACCAGGGAATCAAACATCAGTTCAACTGAAAGAGCAGTTTCAAACAGAAGCTGTTTTGATTAAAAGTGTCTTTGTTTTTTTAACATTTAGAAATTTAAATACATTTATCTAAAGATGGTTTAACCCCCGTCTCTATGTTCCTATACAATAGCTTAAAGCTACTTTTAAATGCTAGTTCTATGTTAATGTGAAATTCCAGAACTGCATTCTTACAGGAAAAAAAGGAAATCAGTTATTAAACTGGGTGACTCCTGCTTCCTCTCCCACCCCAAAATACATGTGAAAAACTGGAGCTTTACAATGCCTTGAAATAATGTTCTTTTTCAAACAGGGAATTTGGAATAGTTTCCCAACAGTTCTCTAAGGAGGTATTTTTGTACAGTTTGGAGAGCGACTCCGTATAAAGTTCTATTGCAGCTGAGCATTCACAGTATGCCACAGTCCATACATATTACTACATATACATATCAGGTTTGTAAACATTGGAAGAATACACAGAATATAGTACCACGAGCCTCTGGTACTGCTGAAAGGAAGATGAGGTAACATTCATAGAAGCTCAAAAGTCCACAGAGGTCCTGACTGAGTAGGTAAAAGAGCTGCCAGTGCTTCTGTTTCAGTGTGTGTGGTTAAGGCTTTCTGCTTCACGGTCTGCTAAGGCTGGATTCGTTGGCTCTCAGTATCCCAACCGCGTCTTTAACAGCGTGGTAGATGACATTCTTCACCTGGGAGGAAAAGAAAAGGCTTTGAGTTCTTAAAGGAACAGTGTAGCCAGGGTCAGGCTGGAAGCTGTATGAAGACAGGCTGAGAACACTGGGGCTGTTCAGCTTGGAGAAGAGAAGCTGCATGGAGACCTCAGAGCAGCCTTCCAGTATCTAAAGGGGGACTACGTGGATGCTAGAGAGGGACTCTTCATCAGGGACTGCAGCAACAGGACAAGGGATGCTGGGTTCAAACTGAAACAGGGGAAGTTCAGGTTAGATCTAAGGAAGAAGTTCTTTACTGTGAGGGTGCTGAGGCGCTGGCACAGGGTGCCCAGAGAAGCTGTGGCTGCCCCATCCCTGGCAATGCTTAAGGCCAGGTTGGACACAGGAGCTTGAAGCAAGCTGCTCTAGTGGAAGGGGTCCCTCCCTGTGGCAGGGGTTGGAACTGGATGAGCTTTAAGCTCCCTTCCAGCCCAGACCATGCTGTGACTCTGATCTGCATGACCTTCAAGTAAATAAATAACTCACAGGAAAAAAAGTTTAAATTCTGACAGGACAGAAATTGAGACCCCCTGGACTGAGCAAAGTATTGCCAGCTCACCTAGAGGAGACATGGAAGAGACATGGAGACAGCTAGAGAAGACATGGAAGAGAACACATCCAAGTAATCTCAAGCAAAGCTTCAGAAGCTTCTTCAGAACCGCTAACAAACAACAATTCAAATCCCTATTGAAACACCTCTTTGAGATCCAGTGCAGGAAGCTGACCTCAACAGGAAAGCAACCAGAGTTGTGTGGATACAGCCCTTGTGCTTTGGTGGGTGTTACAGGGTTAAGAAGGGCAGGGTTCATCCCGAGCACTGATAAGTTACCTGCAATTTATCTTCGTGGTTCGTATGCGTATGTGACAGATACCTAAATTCCTGAGTGAGCCAGAAGCAGTGTTTGACGTGCTCTGGGGATACAAAGTCTTCTGCAACTTTAATACAACTGTACAGATTATGAACCTAGAGAGAACAAACACAAGCGTTAGTGCTGTGCTCAGAGCTCTCTGCCCACAGGGTCAGGCTGGAAGAGTGCCCCTGGGCCTTGCCTGGTGTGGAGCTCCTGCTGGAATGAAAACTACATCTCCTAGAAACTGTACAATAGCCCAGCCTTGAACTCCATACTCCTGATGAAGGCGTTTTCTTAGCGACCGGTCCAGGTACCAGCTCTGGTCATGAATGGGATCGTGATCAACAGGGTTTTCTTGACCTTGTTCCTCTGCAACCTGCAAAGTCATAACATGACAGGTATTAAAATACACCATCCTCAGGATGTATCTGTGGTATTCCATACACATGCACTCCAGAGGGACTTGTACCATGTGTTCAGGTCTAAGAGGCACACAGTGAAAGGTCTGCATTCTTAGTCCTTAGTTTGTCAAGAGTTGGCCATTTGTCAGCCCCTCTGGCTTCACAGACACATTGCAAATGTGGGTACAGGGAATGGAAGTGAACCCAGTTCGCAGGAAGCAGCATCAGAGGGTTAAGGGACTCGGGTGTTCGCAGTGGGAACCACTGTCATACTGGATCAATACTCTCACACTATTAGAGCTTGTAACGGAAAGAAGCTACTGAGTGGGGAGTTCAGCAGGGGTCTGCCCAGAGACCAGCACGAGCCAGTGCACATCCAAACAGAGGATGTGAATGGATTTCTGGGAGACAGGAGGCTGGGAGCACAACAGGCTCTTTAGGAAAGGAATCTGAGGGCTGCAGGCAGCTAATTTCTGCAGTGTTCCAGTATAAACCTGTTTGCTGCAATCATTTACACCAGGAGTGTGGCCCAAAAACTCATCTGGGAGACAAACACCTTGGTTCTGCTGGAAGCCTCACGTTTGCAGGTAAGTGCTACAAGAGGTGAGACACAGACTTCAGAACTCAAAATGCCAACTCTTACCAAATTCAGTATCATGTTTATCAAGTATAAGATCCGTTCTTTGTTAATACTGAACCAACCTACTGTAGCCTCTCTGAGCTTCCCCCAAGACAGCAGCAGTTCAGGCTGACAAAGGTGACAGTTGTTCAGACCATCCCATTTACCCTTTTAAACCATCAACACATCAGCAATTTCCACTTTCAAAGCATCACAGAAGTTCCAGAATTGAGACCACCAAGAACTCTGGACCATTTGGGGTGAATTCAAACACTGAAACAAGCCCTTTGGGATGTGGTATCACATCTCTCCTAAGCCTTTAATTCGAAGGAAGCATCACCACAAACACCTCATGCTTTTCCCTTAATCCAAACCTCATAAAGGTATGGGGAAAAGTAGGTAGGAAAAGGGAGAGAGCAAGGGAGAACTTTAGGCACCACACACTGCTCTGCCATTTCCCAAGAGCATCTCCTGTGCGTGCTTTTAAGGCTGTAGTTTAAGAAAAGTTCAAGGATATGTACTTGCAAGCCCACACAGAGAGAAGATCAGTTTTTAGGACACCACAGCTTACCTTTTTAAGGAATTCCCGGATCTTCTCTGTATCTTTGGCAGCATAAATGTGCCACAGAGCTCCAGGTTTCTCTCTGCTTTCAGTAAAGCGCTTAATGGTCAGTTCATCAGAATCACCATCCTGTATGGTTTTAAGCACTTCTGTTGAGAGGAAACATGAGCAGTTATAGTAAAGGACTTTCCCTCCAACCACAAAAATAACCCCCATAAGTGTAAGAAAGACTTTACCTTCTTCTTGATCTGCCTGGCCTTTGGGGATACCCACATAAACCATAACGTTGGCTGCATCAGACACATCTAAATGGAGGTTTGTTGTGCCGTATTTTCTATCCTCTGGTGTTATTAAGCCTGGGAAAGAAGAGAACAAGAGCACATTAGCAAGACAATAAGAAACCTTAGACCCCTCTTAGCAGCACCAGCTGAAAAGACAGAGAGCTTTTCCTTTCTGTTCCAGGACAGCAATATGCTTTATAGCCAGGATCCTGCCCCATCCTGTGTCTCCCCAAGTGATCAGTTTACAGGCTGACAGTGATCCATGTCTATACCCTGCCTGTATGATATATAAAAGCCACATTTAAGTCCTGACTAAAAGAGAGATTCTTCCAGTGCCTAAAGAGGCTGACAAGAAAGCTGGAGAGGGGCTTTATTCATGAGTCTGTAGGGATAGGACAAGGGGAATGGCTTTACACTGACAAGAGGGGAGACTGAGATGAGCTCTTAGGCAGAAGCTCTTCCCTGTGAGGGTGCTGAGGCGCTGGCACAGGGTGCCCAGAGAAGCTGTGGCTGCCCCATCCCTGGCAGTGTCCAAGGCCAGGTTGGACACAGGGGCTTGGAGCAAGCTGCTCTAGTGGAAGGGGTCTCTGCCTGTGGCAGGGGGTTAGAACTGGATGAGCTTTATGGCCCTGTCCATCCCAAAGCATTCTGTGATTCTATGGTTCTGCAGCAGTCTAAAAAGCAGCCACTACAGTATTTACTACTCATGATCTTTTACTGGCCATGGTCATGCTTAGTTAAATGCCTTTTGAGTGAGAGCAGATGAACCAGCCATGGAAATAACTGCTCAAGAGAGATTAAAAACTAAATGATACAGCCCCAAAAGGAGAACCAACAAAAGTGATACAGCAGAAGCAGCTATACAAGAAATACACAGGGATGTCTATAGAAAGATAAGCTATGTGTACACATGCAGAGAAAGTCGATAGGGAAACTGGAAATACTATTGGCTTGAAACCATCTAGACAAAAACACATTTAATAGGACCATGTAATGCTCTGCATATCACTAATGCCTGTAAAGTGCGCCAAAGTTAGAGTTTTAAATCAATGGGATTAATCAAATTGTCTGGAACAGCAAGGATTCATTTCATTTACAGTGAAATCTAATCTCAGTGTGTGGTCAACATGACCATCAGAGCGAAACAGTCCTTACCATAGGCATTGTACATCTTGGGGCCCAAATCTGGTCGTACAAAGTAGTTGGGCAGTCGAGAGGCAAGGTTGAGCTTGCCACCCCTTCTGGTGTATTCTGGCAAGGGAATATTTTTCATCAAATCATCAAACCTAAAGTAACACAAATTCAGTATTAGGAACTGACAAAAAGCAAAGGCAGACTAAAACAGACCCGAGAAATGGTATTCCTTCCCCCCAGGGGGTTACAGAACACCAGGAAAAGGAACCAAGCAAGCAAGACAGGATATATAATAGATAAACAAATTTAACTGCTCTGGGGTAATGCTATTTCCTTGTGTAATCACCTCAACTGATATCAAATAGAGTAAGGCAGAATACTTAAGAGTCTGGCAAAACAGAAGCTTCAACTGAGCTTTACATTTCAAAGTGACTCAGGGTTTTAGGGAGCTTCCAAAGTTTATCCAACCATGAACCAATTTAGGTACCTGCTTTACTTAGGAATACATTGAACTACATAAGAACTTGTTTTATGACAAGTGGTGAGGCACTGGAACAGGTTGCCCAAAGAAGTGGTGAATGCTGCACCCTTGGCAGTGTTCAAGGCCAGGCTGGACAGAGCTTTGGGTGACATGGTCTGGTGTGAGGTGTTCCTGCCCATGGCAGGGGGTTGGAACTGGATGATCTGAAGGTCCTTTCCAACCTAAACCATTCCATGATTCTATGAAAACTTGCTTAGGTCTGTCAGGCATCTCAAACAACATGGTCACACATGACCAGGTGCTTCCCAAAGCTGAAGCAGGTGTCAAGCACAGCAGGATTCCTGCATTCCGGAATTGGGGGGGGGTATCACACATTATGAACAGTTTTTTTGTGAATTCCTACCGAGAAGGCATCATATCTCTGAAGTCTTCTCCTGGAGGCCAGTCTTTAAGCTTCAGCACCATTGGTTCTCCTTCTTCTGTTCTCAGGCGACCTGTTGGCAAATGTTAACAGGTCTGAGCTTTTAATAGTTGTACAACTCCAAATGCAAAGAACTGAGACAAATAAATCCTTATTCTCACTTAAAATCATGCTCATTCCACAACTATTTCTGTAGAGCTATTTAACTAGTTGGTAGGAAGATCCCAAACTTCCTCAACGCTTCCCCAAAAGACTAAAGGCGGCCAAACATACTCCGGAAGGAGACTCCTGACAGTTTCTACCCTTTCCACATGGTGGGAATACACTGCAAACACACTGCCCAGCATGAAGAAAACCCCTGGAACACCTTGTAAGCTATTTAAGAATGATAAATTTGTGCTATTTGTTGAATATTTTGCCTATTGGAACAAAGATTCACACTACTTACTTGAGATATCTTCAAATCCATCCCAGAAGTCTCCTACAGTAGCTCCAGTGATGATTTCGT
Source organism: Neopsephotus bourkii (assembly GCF_033783945.1). Taxonomy (NCBI): domain Eukaryota; kingdom Metazoa; phylum Chordata; class Aves; order Psittaciformes; family Psittacidae; genus Neopsephotus; species Neopsephotus bourkii. Next base: position 1,013,696 of record NW_026901486.1, read on the forward strand.
TGGTCCTGCAGTTAACCAGATCCACTTCCTGTTGGCCAAATTCTTTCCTAAAGGATTCTGGTCTCCAGAGGTCTGCATTTAATTTGTGATGCACTCCTGACACCATTACAGGCTGTGAGGATGAAGAACACATAGTGAAAAACTATTCAGCACCAAAAGTTCTAATTCCAACCAGAGTAATGTATAAAATACACTGAACATTTGAACATGGGCTCTTTGCAAATGCTCAGCCTGCCTTACCAGGAGCATGCTGTGCATTTGATCATTCTTTATCTCAAGCTATGAGGCAGCTTTTTATACAGAGCTGTTAAGTTCAGCAGCATCAATCACTGAATCAGAGATTCCCAGGTTGGAAGGGACCTCAAGAATGATCTGGTCCAACTATGAAATGCAGGGGGACTCCAAACTTTAGGGGGAAAAACTATTTAACAATCCTGTAATGAACCTAACAAGGAACTGCTCCATTCCATAGGATAGTTTGGGTTGGAAAGAACCTTAAGATCATCCAGTTCCAACCCACAGCCATGGGCAGAGGCACCTCACACTAAATCATATCACCCAAGGCTCTGTCCAACCTGGCTTTGGACACTGCCAGGGATGGAGTATTCACAACTTCTTTGGGCAACCCATTCCAGTGCCTCACCACCTTCACAGTAGAGAACCACTTCCTTATATCTAACCTGAACTTCCCCTGTTTCAGTTTAAACCCATCACCCCTTGTCCTATCACTATGGCATGTTTGAAAAGACAAGGTAATACAGTAGCAACACTGAAGACAACCATGGGCTCTTAGAATAAATACTAAAAGAAAACCCAAGACCCCACACTATTTAATCCTTAGAGGAGGATTGAAAAGATGCTTTCTAAAGGTGAAGTATTTGTACTTATGGACCTCAAAAAAGGTGAATACAACGATCTTTTCATTTTACTGCACATCTTAAGAGAGAAACCAAGGTGCAGAGGCTTTCCACCTAGTCCCTCCCAGTCTGAATGGTGCTGTTTCTATATTGGTCATTGCCTTAGCCAGTAGGCAATGGGAAAGGCATTTTCCCTTATCAGGAAATAGATGATTTAACCACACATTGTTAAAAGTGTGTTTAGAAACTGATATTGAATAGTAAGACACACATCCTTTTATCCAGGATTTAACAGTGCTCATGTCATACATCTTATGAAGGTTTAGTGTTGCTCATGGTTACAGGAAATTTATACCTGCATAAAGGGCAAGCAATATAAATTCTAAAAGCAGGAAAACTTCAATACCTGTCCCTGCTTCCAGCACTCCCTGAAGACATTCCAGTTACTTTCATTGTTGGGGTCTTGCAGGCACAGCAAGCGGTTATCACATAACCAGTAGTGTGGTGTGTCAAAGCCCATGATTGTAGGCTTTATAGTGAGTCCTTGAGGTTTCTTAGGCAGGTCTGTAATGGTTCTGTTTTGCACCAGGGAAGCAAAAATGTCATCAAGGATTTTGGGTGTACTCTTGAGTCCGTTGTCTGTCTGATTTAAAAAGAGAGACAGAAGAACACACAAAGAAGTTGGTGCACTTTAATGCTCCTTGTCCTGCACACTTTAAAGATGGTATTTCCCACTTCCAGAACTTGCACTTGAGTTCACAATCATGCAAAGAAACAAAGATCTGCAGAGCTCTGCTGTCTAGAAACTCGCCAGCATTAAATGTCAATGCCATGTCTGACACTTTGTCTACAGTGTTCTGGCATAAGTAGTTCTGCTCTGCTCTACATGTCAGCAATGCTGCAGAAAGCCATGAAATAGAGCAGGGAACAGGGCTTTCTTTATTATAAAGAACACCAAGGAACGCCCAAGGCCAATATTCTACCCCACCATTTTGAAGTCATACCTAAGAGCAAACAAAGCTCAGGAATGTCCCAAGTGAACCAGTCTTCAAACAGGATATGAGATATTTACCCACCACAGAAGGATTTCCCCTTCATCAGCAAGTTCCTTGATGCTTCTTTGAGTCTAATGGCCATGCCAGTGAATGCACCTGCCTGACACTAGCCTAAGGAAATTAACCTGCTCTAACATAAAATGGTTTGGGTTGGAAAGGACCTTAAAATCATCTAATTCCAGCCCCCTCCCTGAGCAAGACATGCTGATAGTACCACTGAGCTGCTACTCTGAAAAGCATTAACTGAAGCACTCCAATATAGAGACTGAATAAGTTTTCCCAAAGGAAGGCAGGATTTTACCTGCTGTGACAAACATTCACAGGTTAGAACAGTGGCCTAAGCCTGGTATTAACCCAAATCTATAACCTTCAGTTTTTCATATACCTTTCCTCCAGAAGAGTTCAACAGGTTCCTCAAGAAGCCTGTGTTGTTGTTGCTCACGGGTGTCAGTATTGCACTGTTGAATGTCTGCAGGGCTGCAGCAGGCTTGGCTAAACTAGGGAGTGTCTGGAGAGGTTTGTTCTCATTCTTTGGAATAGGTATGAGGAGTTTCTCTGAAATGAAGAGAAGAACGTGTGAGAATGGAGGAAGGATTCTGAACCATGAGAAGTGCATGCTTTGGGTTTTGAAGACAAGAAGATACTTCATGCATACATGTATGCATGTACATATATATAAATCTCTCAACACATGCAGATGAAATACTCCTTTCATTCAACTTTCTTCAGTACTGTAAAGCTTTTTAAAATCACACATTCTGAAATATATACATTCTCACATTGAATTTAAGAATCCTTGTATCAATGGGATATTAACCCAGTTTTCAAAGCAGAACAGGCTAACCCTGCCAGGTTTTACTCCCAGCTGTTGCCATGGACCAGTTTGGCAGCAAGAGCACTGAACACCCATCCCAGCAGCCAGACTGCATCATTCCCACTACAAGATACAGCTGGCTCTAGTCTTTGTTCTTCTGACAAACAGCCACAAAGGGTTTACTCTTCACTGGTTCTGCACATACCTTTGTTTTCTTTATTCACGTTTCCACTTGTTAGATTTGATAACCAGCTTAATGAAGGAGGAGTATTTACTGACACACTTTGTTTACTTCCAATTGCTGACTTTAGAGGAGGATCGTGTGTAGTGACCTGTGGGCTCAGGACAAAGCTGTTATGTTGAAGGCTGGTCCTTTCTCCAGGTACCAAGTTCTGAAAGAACAAAGTGAGAACTTGATTAGACACACACAAACTCTGCTCTGAAAGGGGAAGCAATAACATGTCCAAATTCATTCTTTAAAACCAAAACTGAAATGGTTTGGCCCTTCAAAATCTATCTGGTTTCCACAAGAGGTCAGCATTGCACCTCAGTAGCAGCCAGAGACATTGTTCCAGAAGGATTTGGGATGTCCTGACTTTTTAAGAGCAGGCAAGGGAGTCTATCACCCCTCAACACAAGCACAGAAAGCAGAGATTCCCAGATGCATTTTCTGGGTTGCTTTGGGAACTAAATGCAGCTGTAATAGCAGTATTCTCTCAATTCTAGTGACAGCTGATGTTCAGACCAGGGCTAAGCTGGGGTCCAGCCTGGTAGACTAATACGTAGTGCTCCTAAAGGTGGGGGCAAAAGTCCATTCACCTGCTTAAAATACACCTGCATATGATCACAGCACCAGCCAGGCCAGCACAACCAAGCACAGGACTGCTGCACATCTACCCAGCTGATTTATCTGCTCTTTACCAGAGATTCTAGTAACAGGCTAACCAGAACTGCTGCTCTGACCTGGGATTCCTGCATAACCAGCTGAATTTCTTCTCTCTGCTCAAATACTTTCCAGTCAAGAAGTTATTCTGTACGTGTGCCTGCTTATTGCTACCTTCTTTATTTCATCTGAAGGTCTGCTGATGTTTGGGAAGGATTCCAAACATAATATAATGCTTCACACTTTAAGCTGATCCTCACACAACCAGTGCAGGACCTAATTTTACACAGAGAGGTATAGATAAATTTAAATGCTGCTCTTTGCCCAGGGTTACAGAGGAAACAGAAACAGAAGACTGAAGCTAGGTCAGTCATAAGCTAACTTGTGAAACCCATAACCATCTTCCTCACAATATTTTTCACCTCTCCTATTGATTACCAGCACCAAAGTCAAGCTCAGCCTGCTTCTTACACATTTAGTTTCCAAATAAGCTTATGAATAAGCATACAAGAAAATCAAAGTTACTTAATTCAGTTGTTTTCTTGCAAGATGCTGCAAAACTAAGCCCTTTGTGCTCCGCTTTCAAAAGCAATACACATTACATCCATTCACATATAAGCACATGGTGGGGGGCTGGAGTTGTTAGGATCTTTTATATAATGAACAGCAAACTTCCTACCAGGATTCACAGAGAAACCAGTGCTTCTCCATGCTGCTCTAGCCCTTCAATTTATTCCTGTTCAGTTAATCTATGGATTCCAATGCTCTTCCACTCTGCTTATTCTTCTAGATGCTGCGTGTATTACATCTCCAGGAGCGAAGGGGTAGTCCCCACTTCACAACCATTTCCATTAGTCTGTTCTTAAAACTTTTAAGGATTCTCTCAATCTAATCCTATTTTTGTCCTAGGAAATCCTCACTGAGCATATTTCAAGGATAGGTCACTTCCTGAGGCATGAGAAAATGAGATTTTTCCCCCCCCAAAAAAGAACTGAAACAGCAAGATGAGCACTGAACACAAGGTGTGAAGAAAACCCTACATAACGGGTTAGCAGTAATGGTCAGCACTGGCACCCTTATCAAGTCAGTTACTATGGGTAGTAGCTGAGACAAACCTGTACTACAGACATAGCATGAGACAGTAGCAATACCTGTTTTGAATCCTCCTTTAGAGTTGGCTTTGATAGTGCTTTGAACTGCTTATTTGCACAAGGACAATTAGCCTTTATTCCCCATTTTGTTCTTATGGAGTGAACAATATCACCTACATCATAGAGAGCTGAAGGAAAAGAGTCGTTAGTGAGCTCATGTGGAATTAGAACATCCAGCATTCAATAAGCCTTTATAAGAAATGGTGTATCTATGCAGGTAACCAATAGTACATGAAAGAGAGTTCATCAGTAAATGAGAAGTTGTGATACTTCTTTATAAAGGTCAAACATAATAAAGCAGTACTAAGTACACAAAGGCTATTCCAGCCTTTGGACAATAAATACTAAGCTTTTACTAACTTCATTACTAAAACCTCCCCTCACTCAGTACAATCTCAACAACATACAAAGGCCAGCAAAAGCCTACAGCTTCCTTTCAGCCCAACCTAGTATTTAAGATACCTTTTCCAGGAATGATTTGTGTAGGCATCAGATTCTCTGGTTCATGTACCTGCCCCTTCACACATTTAAACCAGGAGAAAGTATCCGACTCATCATCTGTAAGACAAAACCAATACATTGTTTTATTAGAGCAGCTTTCACCCTTCTCTAGAAGGTTACATGTTTTACTGCTATTGACACATCAAACCATAGGTCTATAACGAGTTCTTTTAGTTGGGCAGGTTTATTGTCTTGTTGCTGAGGGTTGTTATTGACTTTCAAGTTCAAATTACACGTCTGAAGGCTTCAATTCCTTTGTTGGAAGTAGCAATACGCATCCTCACCTTCGTGCAAGCTTTTCTTCTTCATCCTGTAGCAATCCACACACACACCAAAGCCACACTTGGAGCAGACCCAGTGAAGGTTGAAGATTGTGGTGTCACACACATCGCACATCTCTCGGACTCCACGAACAGCACGCTTCCAGGCGACCTGTCCTGAGGGAATCCCCAAAGTGTTAGTTTCATAGAATAGTTTGGGATGGAAAAGACCTTAAGATCATCCAGTCCCAACCCCATGCCATGGGCAGGGATGCCTCGCACTAGACCATGTTGCTCAAGGCTGGAAACTAAAACCATTTAGTTTAACCAAAACTAAGTATTTCCACCTTAAATATAGCTCCATTAAAACACTCCAGTGTTGCTTTCCCCTGTGCAGCACCAACTGCATCTCTTACTCCCAGCATGTATTTGCCCAAGTGAACATGCACACTGGGACATCTACTCAAGTGGAAGTTCCACAGCTACCCCAGAAAGAAGTTATTAGCAAGCTAAGCTTAATGTCAAGCTTGCTGCACACAGCTTGTCCTTTTTTTCTACTCCACAGTGTAATAGTCAAGTAGTTCTCTTCTGTTCAGCAGGTTTTCTATGTGTTTACAGGTGTGCATCATTCAGAATGGTGAGTAGGTTCTCCAAAGAACTCACTACTGCTGTGCAGGTTTCTTATTGCCATCACACTCCACCCCTCCTCATCCCAAACCACTTTTTCAGCTCACTCAAAACATCCCAAACATTGACAGTATCTTACAAGCCCTTTCAGGGCTGCATGATATACAGATTATTTCAGCCTGCTCTCAGTTTCATTATGACACCAGTTAGAAAACTAGACTAGACAAAAGCACACATCTGTCTGCTCCTCCTACCACCTTCCACACTTGTAACTGCTCTGAAACTCCTCTGCCCACAGCGTTTCTTCATTTTAAAAGCAAGTTATGAGAGACCATGCCCTAATGTAGGCTAAAAACACCACACCAGCATCCCAGACATCTGTTGCTTTCTTTCTCCAGAATACCCATTAGCTATGTATGGAACAGAACTAGAATAACTTGGCACAACTTGTTCTTAAGTAGGAGGTAAGAATTCTTTTGATTACTTTGCTTCGTAATTCTTCCAGGAAACTGAAATCCAGACAGCACCACCTCCATTCTTCTCTGCCTTTAAAAACACGCACTATGGTTACCATTTTCTAGGCCAATTTCCCCCAAAAACAGGATGAAGGGGGGGGATTTTTGTTACCTTTTGCAGGATATTTCAGTTTGGGGCATTTTGTCCTTTTCTACTCCTCCTATTCTTTCATTTCCTCTCAGTAGTTTGATTGCATCTCCTCTTTCCCTAGGCTCCTTTCTGGCACTCGATGGCCAAGGAGCAGTGTGACCCAACAAGCTGTTCTTTCTACACTGGTCAATCTTTTACTACACAGGGATAGTTTCACTTGTGCTTTTCTACTAATCCTGTAAGGAACTCTCTTTAAGGAAGCCCTCCCAAATAATCATCATCTTCATGCTTGTTTGTGTCGTGGCTCTGCCTGCCAGGCTGGTAACTCACTGGTAACACAGAAAAGGGCTTGACCCTGAGACATACCATGGGTGTGAAAATACTCAAATACAAATGATCCCCTAAAAAGCAATACCTGAATGAGCTGTTGTGACATTCTGGAAAAGGCCAGTTTGTCAGAGACTGAATTTTAATGACAAGGAAGCATTTCACCTGAACCCTGCAAAGAAAGCTTTACCATAGCTTCAAACTGTGGTGGCAGAAGAATCTACCTTTGTCCTGTGCCAACTGAGTGAGGGCTCTTCTCCTGAACTGTTCAAAGCAGAAGAATATCCAGACTGTAACTCACTTCTTTCCTACCCAGAGCATTAATAATACCCTCCAGTTTAATGAAATGGAGTTCCTTCACTCTCACCAGCCAGGACAATAAGCAAAGAGGAATTCATGACATTTTGCTCCTTTCGAACCACCTCCAGAACTCACATGTGTCTTCGCTTTCTGTAGCAGAGGGTGTCTCTGGTAGGTACATTAGTAGATGCATCCTCTGCTATTAAGAAACACCACACCTCCCTTTTGTTTTGTAAGTTCCAGCCAAAATGTCATCCTTCTCAAAGTGTTTCAGTATTCCAGTCTGTACCTCTCACTCTGCCTATCAATACTCTGGCTCCAAAGGCCTGAATATGTTCCAGTTCAAGCAAAGAGCACAACTTGCAGATTCCAAATGGTGCAGGGTAAGATACTCTAAAGTATCTCAAGTCTTCCCTCCCCTTGTGAAGGGTGTTAAGACTGTCCAGGTTTTTGTCTTCTATTCAAAACCCTGCAGTGACTCAAACTGGAATTATCATTATATGATGTCAGTACTACCCAAACGCATAAGACATGGGGTAGAAAGTCTTCCAAACTGCCCTGCACCTCAGTCAAGTACTCATAATCCAAACAACAAATATGGTGTTAAGAGTCATTCTACTCTGAGAAGTGATTACACAAGATCACAGCCTTCCCCATTTGTCTGCTTGTGTTTGCTACAGAGAGGCTCTGATGTGGCAAGAAAACCTGTGTTTGAGGACACAAGGTTTGCCCTGTCTGCTATATACAGATAGCAGACAGGGAAACATACACTATATGTATATATAATCGCTTAAAACAGTCCTATTGGAAACTTTCAGGTGGAAGAAAAAGCTTTCCTTACTGACGTGACAGGCAGCACTAGGTCCATTATGCAAGAACAAAGTAGGACCAAAGCAATCCAGTAGGATTTGTTCGGTCAAAATGAAAGCTTTATTTCACTTACATGCTAAGAACAGACTGTTGTCAGCTGCCTGCTGGGTTTCTTTACACTTTGTTTCATAACAGAATTACACTCTGCAACAGGAAAAGTAATTTGATAAACTGAGAAAAGTCTTTTGACAAAGAGGGTAGAATTTCTCTTGCTTTTGCCCCACCTGAGAGCAGAGCTGTTGACACAAGTTCCCACTGGCTCTTAAGCATTATCTCAGAGGAGAAGCAAACACTGAAGTCTCACATGACATTACCAAATGCATGCAATACACTTTCACATAGGACAGAAGCCTGAAGTTTCATATATAATTATTAAAACAGAGGTTATTTTAATACAAATTGATCTTACTGTGTGGTTCAATTGTAGACATCACTTCCTTTTCAGATATCACCAGCTGACAGAAGTGGTCTCCAATGTTGGCCAGGATGTACTTGGCTGTGTCAAGATCTAGACCCACAACATTTCTTGATAAAGGCAGCCACAAGCTAATAGCCTCAGGATCATACTTATTTGGAGTTAGAAAGCCTTCCTCACGTAGTATTCCATGCTTATTAAACTGCAACCTGTGGGAAGAAGGGGGGAAGAGGAGAAACTGATCATCTCAAATGCTTTCTTAGTTTACATTAACTCCAATGAGTCAGTGCTAGAATTGTAAATACACATCCTGTATGTCAATGAGTTTAGCTCTTAATAGTTATAATAGGCATGGATAAACATATTGGTCATTAGCATTAAGCACACTTAATGTCCTGCTTGTTTAAAAAGACTCAAAACATCAGGGTTTTGTAGCAGATTTCCTAAAGATTTAAATTGTTTCTTATTCACACAAAACCAAACAGTTTTTAAAATGCATTGTCATGAAGGATCCCACCTTCACTAAAAAGGGATGGTTCCATTAGCTTCATGTTTTTAACCAGAGGATTCAATGGCTTTGAACTGCACTGCGAGTCTGGATTCTTACCCCAAGAAGGTGAATCTGCACCGCAGTCTGTTGTTACTCTGGTCTCACACATTTCTGAGTACTTCAGTTAGTGTCAGATTATCCCAAGATTTACTACGGGAAAATCTCTAATGTGAGGTTAACCAACAGATTAGTAGCACTTCTGTAAACCTTTAGCTACAAGTTGTGCAAGAGGGACAGTGCTGTAGTGGAAGACTAAACCTCAAGAAAAAAGGAGAAGAGTGGAAGAGGTTCTTTTCTCATTGTCTTCGTAACCTTTCTACTTTCAGTTTTCTCTGTTCAAAAGGGCTTATAGTTTTTTTTACAGCTTTTCTAGTCTACCTAGAGCCTCAAAAGAAAGTCAACCCTCTGAAAGTCAAAAGGAAAACTGAGAATAAGTCAGCTCCCCATCTCCCTTGTAGGATAGTAAATAGTATTTTTGCTTTTTCTCTCTCTAATATTACAGGTGTTACCTTCTTCCCTGGAAACACAGTCCATGCTTCAAAGTGTAAATGGGTGTGGGGGAAAACAAGAAGCATGCAACAACATCCGGATGTGAAATCAAACAGTTCATGGAAAAAGATTTACACAACTTAAAACCAAAGGGAAGGACATGTTAAACACAGTCAGACAACATGCAGCCTGGGCTTCCAGACAGGCTTATGTTACAGTAACAGCTTAACCAACTTTTTGAATGGTTTCTTTGTGGTATCTTGAGAATTCAGTAGATTAAACAAAGGTTTTGACTCTTCCACTCACAAGATCAGAGCCTACAACTCTTCTGCAGCTGGCAGGTATAGACCTGACATTCCACACATCCAACTGATAAACTTCAGGAGACATGCACAGAATCTACGCTCTCACTCATGCCTCCAATACCACTGAGAGCACTCAAACCAAACTCACGTTATCCCACTGGCACTCACCCCAGAACAGCAAAATCAAGAGCTCAAAGTCCTGCCAAAATATTTTCTACTCAAATGAAGCAGTTCCATTTCTAAGGGCTTCAAAACCAAAGGCAACCTCTCAGTAGTCAGGTATAGTCCTAGAGCTGAACAGCTACACACTGACATCTAGCTAGGTTTGAACCAGAGATCTAACGAGACCACTTGGACCAAATAACTGGTTTGTCTCTGTCCTGGGAAATGAAGTCAATGTTACAGCTACACAGTGAGCACCCAGCAGACTCCCTTTCAGAAAGGAAAAAGGGTCATTCAACTTGGACATGTTATTCACGTTTAAAGAACATTAGGGTCTATAGAGAATCAAAATGGTTCTTACCTTCTAAAGTGAAAGAATCGACAGAAGACAGTGGAGTCTTTCTGCTCTTTGTTCTTCCTGTAGCTATCCAAACGGCATTCCCTGCATTTGTGCAAGTGAGGTGCGATGTTATTGCAGGAACCATCCTGTACAAATGCTTCGCCACTTTGCTGCAGCTTCTTCACTTTAGAAGCATCTGATAAAATGGACTTGCGAACTATTACTGCAGGGAAGAGCAGTGGAGATTAGACAAGCTGCATTTTCTTACATAAAGGTGCAAGTAACTGGATTTTAGTAAAAGATCCATGTCAGCTTTCCCTATCGCACCTTACATGGAAACTAAGTTATGCTAAAGTATTTGCAGTTGGCAGAAAGCTCTTTTCAGGTCAGTAGAAACTGTCTCAAGTGATAGTTCCACTGGAGTCAGTCTGTGGACTCAAGTTTAACAACTCCTTTTGCTCCTCCAGAGAGGAATCACCATCTGCTTTCAGTGAAAGTCCTTCAGCTCTCAGGGCTGGAGTAGTTGAGTGCTGAGCAGACCAAGGCACAAAGCAACCACACTTCACAAGTACTGAAGACAGCTTTGTCTTCAAGCATCACTAGCAAAACACAAGACTGTCAAAAGCACAATCTGGCCGTTTCTCAGTCCTGTTTGCACCCTTCATGGTGCAACTGCTTTTGGCACCTTGCTACAACAGATGCCAAGCACTTGTCTTCCTCCCACACTGGAGGTGAGGCCTACTAGGGCACAACAGCCACTGCTTGGCTGGCTCCATACTCACGTTATTTATGGAATAGCACATCATAACCCCACACCAAGCAACAGGAGACTAAGAAGGAGAGGTGGGTGTGCAAGGAGATTCCCAGAACCCCAAACAATCAGCTGATGCACAACACAACACACAACATCAGCAGTCCAGCTCCTTAAATAACTACAGCCTTTCCAATTCTGTCCCATGTAGAAAACTTGAAGAGCTCTCCAAATGGAACTGGGCACAGGAAACAGATGAGGTGGGTTATTCTGGGGTTTGGTAGGGTTTGATTTTGCTTTTTTGGGTTTTGTTCTCAGAACAGTAATGAAACGAAAGCTCCTTTTGAGCTAAGCCTTGTTGAGAATACATTGCCTGTCACCTTGCTTACAAGATTTAGAAGCAATGCTAAAAAGAGGTCTCACTATGCCATCAGCATTTGCAGTCCAAAGAGAACCTTGCTTTTTGTTAGCTATTCTGTTCTTGCATACATTTGGTAACAACTTCTTCCTACAAATTAACAATTAGTCTTTTTCCTTCCTCAGGAAGGGACATTTTTCCTCAAAATGCATTCCCCTTGTAAAAGAACACATAAATTACTCAAATTCCAGATTCACTCACACAATTTAACTCACTAATTTTGCGGATGTTACAAAGGACCTACTTGTATGTAGTTACACAAACTACAAAGACTTTCAAATGACATGAGGTTTTAAAAGTACTCACTATTATCCTGGACCTTGGCACTTCCAGTCCAAAAGCCTTCACTCTCATTTCTGTCATAAAGAATCTCAGCTGAATTTCTTCTAATAAAAAACTCCATGTCTGCAAGTTCATCTGGTTTGTTTCCTTTGTGGCTGTTGCAGTTGCTGTGCAATTTAAATCCAGACTCAGTAAAACAGTGAAGATGAGCATCTGAGGTGGAGGGTCTGCAGTCCAAAGTCCGCTGCAGCTCAGCAGTGCTGCTGCCCCGGGGTATTGCTATGGAAGGGTTTGGATGCTGCAACTGTTTTACAGCAGTGTGTTGTTTTGGAAAGTTTGTGGTGGGCTTCACAAGAGGTTCATTGGTGGCTTTCATGGTGGTTCCTTTTTCCTTAGCTGAATCAGTCACAGATGGAGATCTTGAGGTTGTCAAAGAGGTATATTTACCATTTGGATCGGTAAGTTTTTGTGTTTGTTCTTTAGATACAAAGCCCACTTTAGGAAAGGCTGGCAGATCCTCCTTCAGTGGTTTCATTCCAGTATTAAGACAAGAAGGATGAGTTTCTGGTAAGCTTCGTCTGCATGTGCTGGAAAACAACATGCAATGATTAGACATATATCAAACAAACCAGCACATCTAATGCTCAAATCTAGTCACGTTTAAGGCTCAAAAGAATGAATTTAAATGTGTACTTCGAATTATGATGTTCAAAGATTGTAAACTTGGTGTTAGATAGGTTTGGGGGGTTTTAGGTGGGATTTCTTTTGGCTTGATTTTTCCAAGAGTTGGACAGAATGAGAAAGCTGTACACACATTGGGAGACACACAGACTTCAGTACTGCAGCTACTCCACTACCTTCTCTCACAATGAATCAGTTACTTTCTAGTTTTCTCCACGCAACAGCTGTATAACCAAATCCATTTCATTTGCGTGTCTGTGTGAGAAGACTGTAATGCTCAAGAAACTGATGGCTGATAATACAAGTTTATACTGAGACATCAAAACTGCTCCTGCACAAAAAGCTCATATTGAAAGCATCTTTTCTGCATTTATCTTGTGAGATACACACAAAAAGTTGCAAAACCCAACCCCAAACCTACACCACTTCTTTTAAAGGTAATACACAGAATTAGTGTTTTCCTGTCACATTATTTCTACCATTATATTCGTTTTTGTGACAGAAGCAGGGTGTCTGCTAGAGGCTCCAGGTAGGACCATTCTCCCCAGCTGCAGTATAGAGTACACGTTTTACATCTGGCCCAGTCCAGACCGGTCCAAGGGCTACTGCATGAACTACCTCTTGTTTAATTTGCTCAAAGGCTTGTTGCTGCTCAGGGCCCCATTTAAAATCATTCTTCTTATGGGTCACATGATAGAAAGGGCTTACAATCAAACTGTAATTTGGGATGTGCATTCTCCAGAGCCCCACAACACCCAAGAAAGCTTTTGTTTCTTTCTTATCAGTTGGTGGAGACACTGCTGTTATCTTGTTGATCACATCTATGGGGATCTGGTGACGTGCCATTTTATTCCCCAAAATTGAATCTCCTATGCAGGTCCCTTGACCTTACTCCGTTTTATGGCCAAACCAACTTTTTACCAAGATTTGGATTATTTTCCTCCCTTTCTCGAAGACTTCTTCTGCTGTATCACCCCACACAATAATGTCATCAATGTATTGCAGGTGTTCTGGAGCTTGTCCCTGTTCCAGTGCAGTCTGGATCAGTCCATGGCAGATGGTAGGGCTGTGTTTCCAGCACTGGGGCAATCGGTTCCAAGTGAACTGGACACCCCTCCAGGTAAAAGCAAACTGTGGCCTGTACTCTGCTGCCAAAGGAATTGAGGAAAGTGCACTGGCAATATCAGTCGTGGCATACCACTTGGCTGCCTTTGACTCCAGCTCATACTGAAGAGTTCTAGCATGTCTGGTACAGCAGCACTCAAGGGTGGTGTTACTTCATTCAGGCCACAACAGCCTACTGTTAGTCTCTACTCTTCATTAGACTTTTGCACTGGTCCTATGGGCCTATTAAAGGGTCCTGCTGATCACTCCCTGACTGTCCAGTCTACGGGTCAGCTGATGGATGGGAATCAGGGAGTCTCGGTTGGTGTGATATTGCCACCAGTGCACTGCTGTGGTCACAATTGGCACTTGTTGTTCTTTGACTTTCAGCAACTCCACAACAGAAGGATCCTCTGAGAGACCAGGCAAGATGCACAGCTGCTCAATTTCCTCAGTCTCCAAAAAAGCACCAATACCAAAAGCCCATCGGTACCCTTTTGGGTCTTTGAAGTACCCTCTCCTGAGGTAGTCTATGCCAAGGATGCATGGAGCTTCTGGACCAGTCACAGTGGGATGCTTTTGCCATTTCCTCCCAGTCAGGCTGATTTCAGCCTCCAGTACAGTCAACGCTTGGGATCCTCCTGTCACTCCAGAAATATAAATGGGTTCCACCCATTGATAGCTTGATGGCATCAGGGTACACTGTTCACTGGTATCTACTAGAGCCTTATACTTCAGTGGGACTGATGTGCCAGGCCATCTGATCCACACAATTCAGTAAATCTGATTGTCCCCTACCTCCACCTGGCTGGAAGCAGGGCCCCTCTAAAGGTCATCACAACATTGGTCACTTACATCTTCCCGACAGGGATTAGTCTTTATCACAGGAGCTGGAGTAAAATCAGCTCTTCCACTCCATCTGGGAACCTGCTCACCAGAGACTGAAGCTGCAGCTTTCATGGGACGATCAGCCTTGACATCTGTTCTTCTCTTCAATTCATGCACACATTCCTCCAGAGCTGAGGTAGGTTTTCCATCTCACTTCCTCATGTCTTCTCCATGATCCCGCAGCTAAAACCATAGGGTGGCCCGTGGCATATACCTTCTATATCTTCTCTCTTGAGCACTAGGATGCCTTTTGCTAATAGCTAAAATGTGGGCTGGTACACATGCAGAGCTGGATAGATTGGCTAGGTCATCTCTCAGTTGTTTGAACTCCTGGGACAGTTCTTCCACAGCTGAAATCATGGAAGGGGTGACAAATCACTTCATCCACTGTTGGTGGTGCTACATCACGCCAGGTTATTGATGCCAATGAGTGGGCATATGACGACAATGCACATTCCCACATCAGTCCTGTACATTCAACTTCATCTGGATCTGCATTCCCAGCATCTGGCCTGCAATAGGTCATCTCTACCATGGCCGATTCCCTCAGAGACTGGATGCCTTTCTCTATCGTGGTCCAGTTGACCAAATGACTCATAACATCATCCTTGTAGGGGAACCTTTCCTTCACAGCTGCAAAGAGCTGCCTCTAGAGGTTGAGAGACCATTTCTCTTTTGCAATTGCTTTGTCAATTCCCCCTTCTTTAGCTGCTTAGCTTCCCTACCTTCTAGTCCATGACCATCAGCCCCATTGTCCCAGCATCAGAGCAACCAGGTGACGATGTGCTCCCCTGGATGATGGGTGAAACCTTTTCATATATTCGGTAGCTCAGCTGAGGTCCGGGGTTGAGAAGTCACCTCTTCTTCTTCCTCTGATCCACATAACAATACCTCTTGTTCAGATGCTGTCCTGTGTAGTAAGTGCACTGTTTCTACATATTTCTTCACTGTACGGATTGTTTTTTGTGTCTCGTTTGCTTTTCCCTTTGTGTACAGGGCCAACCAACATTGGCACGAACTGGTTCTTTGGTTTAGCTGCAGTGACTATCCCTGTGGTTGGAGCGGCTGCAGTGTCTGTCACTAGGGGTGGAGTGGCTGTAGTATCTGTTGTCAGGGTTGGTACAGCCACTGTGCTTGGGAGCTAAGTAGCACCAGCAGATGCACTGTCTATTGCTGCTGGGTTTGGGTAGCTGCTGTACTTGCTGCTGGGGCAGGTGTAAGTGCTGTGCTTAGAGTTGGAGTGGCTGCATGGTCTGTTGTAGTCAGTTTGAGCAGCTGCTGTACTTGGAGTTGGAGTAGCTGTGTTGTCTGTTGCTTTGTCATCAGATCCAGAGACATCTTTTTTCCCTTTGAAGGTGCTGGATAGTGTTGAACAGGGCTCTGTAAGCATAGGCCAAGGCCCAGCACGTTGCCGTGATTTGTCCCTCTCTGGTACGACCAGGATGGCAACACACCTCATTAAAGCGTTTTACTAGTTTTTCTGGATTTTGCCCTTTTTCAGTGGTGAAGTTCCAAAGGACCGGAGGGGCCCACTGGCCTAGATACTTGCCCATACTATCCCACACACCCTGACACTCATAACTGTCCAGCCTCGGGGAAAAATCTCTTGGTCTTCCTATATTGTCGTCTAACCCTAGACAAGACCCAAACCTGACTCTGCTTAACTGTCTGCTTAAATCAGACAAAATGGTTGTGAGTAAAACACACTCTCTATGTGTGCCAACATGGTCATCCCCATCACAATCAGCAGGCATGTCTCAAGGGTATCCAAATGCCTTCCAAAACCTTCAGAACTCTCAAATTATGCTGTAAATAGTCTGGTGGGGGAGCTGGGAAGGTAAGGGAATGTCTCTTTCATAGGTTGACCAGCCAAAGAGGAAAAAAATAAGATGTGTAATTGCTAAACACTTCCATTATATATCTCCCAAAGTACAGAGGTGATGACCACACTGGGAACTCAAGCCAGATCAGTTTCATGAACAATGAGTCTATTGTGTTACAAGTCATTACCATAAAGTACAGTGAAATAACAATCTTAGTCCAAGCCCCCCAGCTGATAAACACTAAAACAGCAAATACCAGCTCTAAGTAAGGTACAGCATGCTGAAACTCTGAGATCAAGAGCAACAACTCTGAGAGCCAATAAACCAGCATTGTGAAGAGTGACAATCCAAAACAATAAATGCTTATCACAAATACGATTAGACACACTCCGGTCAGATCTGTCATTATCTCAACCCTTTGAGCCCCACACTGGGCATCACAAAGAACTGCCATGGTTTAAGCCCAGCTGGCAACCCAGAACCACACAGCCGCTCACTTACTCACCCCCTTTCTTTCTTCCCCCACTCATGGAGGGATGGGGAGGAGAATTAAAAGAACGTAACTCCCATGGGTTGAGATAAGAACAGTCCAGTAACTAAGGTATAGTACAAAACCACTGCTGCTACCACCAGTGGTAATGATAAGGGAAATAACAAGGGAAGAGAATACAACCGCTCACCACCCGCCGACTGATACCCAGCCCGACCCAAGCAGTGATCTAGCCCTTCTGGGTAACTGCCCCCAGTTTACATACTGGGCATGATGTGCTGTGGTATGGAATACACCTTTGGCTAGTTTGGGTCAGATGTCCTGTCTCTGCTTCCTCCTGGTTTCCCTGCCTCCTTGGCAGAGCATGAGACTCAAAGTCCTTGGTTGGAGTAAACATTACTTAACAACGACTAAAAACATCGGTGTTATCAGTGTTGTTGCCAGGCTGAAAGTCAAAAAAATCACTGCACCAGGTACTAGGAAGGAGAAAAATGACTGCTACTGCTGAACCTAGGACACTGGGGTAACAAAGAAGTTTACAGCCACTGGCATTTAACAGGAATATAACTGAGGACCTGTACTTGATGTGCAAGAAGCTGGCATGCAGGACATCTGCCTGAATGTGCTCCTTTTCTCTTGGGAGAAATACGTTTGACAAACGCAGGCACCACACCTACGTGTAACCCAGCAGTTTAGTGATGGGTACAACAAAGCAGTGAGATTGGCTTGTGACACTGCAGAGCAACTACAGATAGTAGTTAGCAACTACTTTATAGGTAGATAGCAACTACTTTATCTTTATCAAAGATAAAGTCCATTACAATCAAATTTAACGGTTTTCTATGCCAACATTACAGAAGACTGGTTACTTCAGTTCTATAAGATGACCTCTGAGTTTGCATTACTAAGAATTGGAATTACTTTTGGAATTTGGAGTTATTTATGCATAAGCATCAACTGATTCCTTACCCCTGAGGAGTTTCTGCACCAAGATTGGGTGGTGAATTAGCTGGCAGGGGCAGGCCTGGATGCCTTTGGTCTTTATTAGCAGGAGTACAGCCAAGCAATGCTTCACCCAACACAGTTGGTACTGACTGCACAGCTCCCTGACTGGGAGAGACCTGTAAAAAGAGATTTTCACAGTTAGGAAAATTCAGGATAACAGAAATACTGCTTTGCAGGGTTCAGCTTAAAAAGACAAATACATTAATGCCATTCCCAGTGTGTTCTATAACGCTTGTTGAAGACCATTCCTCACTCAGGCCATAAGATGGAAAGACCTTAGAATAACTTCTTAAACCTCATCTGAAATCCTAGAGAAATTAAACCTGTGAAGTTAGTCTGACAACCTCACTAAAAATCCAGATGTGAACTTCCTTGTAGTCAGAAAACCTTTTTACTGGGATTCTAGGAAGTGTCAAGTAAAGAAGTGCTGTGCTGATGAAATTACATGTATAGTTCTTGTAGGAATACAACAGGCCTACCAAATTAGTGTCTTTAAAACCAGTCATTTTCTGTAGGGGTCCTTCCTCAGCTCTAACATCCATATTCCACTCCCACATACTCTGCTTACTGCTGGAAGTTACACTACAGACCCATTGCCATCAACTCCAAACTATTTCCTTTCAGCTTTGGTATAACACAGCTGTCAGGCATTGAGGCAAGCTCTCAAAACAACACTGGAATTAAGTCCACATTAGAAGTCAGAGTACTCTGATACTAAGTGATAACAAAAAAACCCCATGACTTCAGCTTATCAATCCCATACATTCACATCTACCAAAAATCAAAAACAATCAGACTTCCTGTTTTCTGTATTAAAAAGTACACTCACTTGTAACCATTTGCAAGACATTTCCCAGAGAATATAGAAGTGCTAAAGGATCCAGTCCCCTGAAGCAAAGCTTTGAAGAGAATTAGAAGTATCTCACTTCACTACTTTAGGGAAAAAAAACTGTGGTGAAACAAGCTATGAATTCAGATCATGGCAACTCCTCTGAAGGACATTTGGAATATGAAATGAAGAGCAGCTTTTTGTGTACCAAGCAGGCTGCTCCATGGCTGAATAGACAGAAAGCAAAAGAGTGGCAAAGTGAGCACCCAAAAGATGCTAAAGGTACTCAAGCATGAGCTACAGAAACATCAGCAGAGTATGACCTCAATGCATTAGCTACTTTGTACTGATTTGCTGCACACTTTTCCTTAGCAGTAAATAAAAGTAGACCACTCTTTCCCTTGGGGAATCTTATCCTGTACTTGTTCCTCATCCTCTATCTTTGTGAAGCCATTCAAGATGTCTAATAGCAATATCCAGTCATTGTCAGATACACACAGCTGGCTTAGCACAGGACTGACTGCACAGAAGCCAAGAACACCAAGCCAGAAGAACCCAAACCCAAACCTCAACCCTCCCATCCCACCACCACTGTAGAGCTTCCAGAAGGCCTGCCTAAAATGCAACTTTTGGTCTGAAACATTGGGGCAAAATTACAGGGCAAGTTTGAAGTGCTGTTCTTTAGCCAAGCCAAGATTTTTCATCAGCATTAAGTTACCCAGACCATCTTCTGACCTTTAAGACTGTTTTCTTAGATCTCAGTGACACTTGGCAAGTCACCCATAAAAGAAATGACAGACTTGGAAGTACCAGAAAAGTGGTTATATTCCCTTTTTGTACTGAAACATTTTCCAGACTGCTGCTTGAATCCTCAAAGCATGCAAATGTACCTGAAGGTTTTGAGTTTAAGTACAAAACAGTTAAAGAACATGAGAAAGCAAAGGTTATAGACTTGAGAACTGCTTTGGGGTTTCTCCCACTCCAGAATACATGATCAGGCAGGTTAACTCCTAGGAGAAGGAGGGGGCAAAAAGCACAGTTACCAAAACAAAAGCCAACCTTTAAGGCTCAGTTAACTTTTTGCTGATTATCACAAGATGTTTCTCTCATGCCTAGACAAGTTTCAAGGAACTCAACACACCCTCCCAGGGATTATGTTTATTATTTTACTTTTCTATCTAATCCTTATTTAAGACTGTTCTGAGAAGTGACATAATCGTTATATAACAGTCATATATAACACAGCTAGGTATTACCTCAGGAGAAGATCTTGGGTGTTTAGCATCAACACTTCCACTGTTTTCAGATGATTTCCTTTTCACACCCCCAACTCTTTTAGATTTATCTGGAAGAGAAGGTGATCAGGATTAGTCTATTTATCACAAATCTGCTACTTAGTGTTTGAAGGACAAACAATAAGAGATCTTACCAGATTTTCCATTGCTGTCATATATGATTTCAACGTGAATTAACTCTGGATCGAGAGTTTTTAAAGCTGGAATCTTGGAAAGGAACAAAAACACAGAAGCAGCCATTTAAAGAGGTGAAAGTTTCTGTTTGAATGGATTTATCTTAGATGCTGTGATATAGGCTGAGCTTAGACACTTAACTCCCAGGTTCTTTGAATACCAAGCTGAATTTGACAATATTTGTTGTGACAGTGTCTCTGCACGAAAACACACATAAACCAGTGCTTCAGAGCACGGTCTGCACAGCACAAAGCAAAGAAACCATGATTAAGTTTCAAGTCTCCCTCATTGTGCATAGAAGCCCATTTGCTGTCTGATAATTCCCCCAGCACCAGATAGAAACATTTTGAGGTAACAGGTTGTTCTGCACTACGCCAACCTCTACTTTCTTTAAGCTTATTAAAGTAAGGACAGAATTAGAAGTGATGTTGCTGGGGACAGAAATACAAGTTCTCACTCATTTCCCCATCTTTGTTTGTAAACCCATAGCAAGTGGTTCTTACCTCCTGACAGTTGACTTCTAGAGTTCTGGTGGTTGGATTACCATTGACAACAACTGCTGTGAACCACTGAGTAGATGGATCCAGGCTATAAATTCTGATTTTTGAACCAATGATGTTTTTCCCACCTTAAGAATTGATAAAAAAATACAAGAAAAAGGAGCTTAAGAAAAAAAGGAGCATGAAGATCATCAGTTACCAACATGAATTTGCTGACAGTACTGCATACAGGATGCAAGTAAGCAAACAAACTGAGAACCTTGAGACAGCTTCCACACAGCTGAGAAGGATAAAAAAGCTTGATAATACCATGCACAGCTACCTCCTTCCTGCAACAGTTCAATGAACTTTTCTGGAGGTTAAGGCATACAGCAGAGGCCAGACTGACCTCTGCATTTCAGACAGCGAGACAGAGCAGTGGACATGGAAATGAAGATTCAATTCTTCATCTCTTCACAGTATTGGAAACAACAACCCTAAGTTGCTATATTTGTCTTTCCATAAAAGGAAGATATTTCTTGCATATGCAAGTACATGGCTCCAAATATGCTTGTGTGAACCCAGTAATTAAGAATTTGAAGCTGGCAAATATAAACCCAACAAATTAAACTTGACTAAAAAAGTTTCTAAAACTTTGGAAGTTTCATAAACAAGAAGCAGACTAAAAACAAAATCAGGTTACTCAAATGTATAAACAACTCCACATAATGGCTTTAACCTGAAAGACGAGAGATGTGCATTAGATAGTGGCAGGAGCTCTTCCCTGTGAGGGTGCTGAGGCACTGGCACAGGATGCCCAGAGAAGCTGTGGCTGCCCCATCCCTGGCAGTGCTCAAGGCCAGGCTGGATGGGGCTTGGATCAACCTGCTCTGGCAGAAGGTGTCCCTGCCCATGGCAGGGGGTTGGAACTCAATGAGCTTTAAGGTCCCTTCCAACCCAAACCATTCTATGACCCTATGAATTCCAGTGAGAATCGCTACAAATCTGATACCTCTTCATAATCAGCAAGTCATGTCTATGTGCCCAAAATACATACTCAGAAAGAGAGTTCTTGAAACTTAAATCTCCATAATCCTTCACATCTTGCATTCACTGCTGTGAAAGTGGTATCAGTATTTTAAAAAGGCTTTTACTCCTAAGCCAGATTAGTGTCATTTACCCCATCACTGCAAAGATTTCCCTTTAGACTTGAGTATTTCTTGCCAGTTTTCTGCTACAGAGCATGCTTGTACCTTGCACCAAGCGTGTTTCATCCAGGTGCTTCTTAACCAGAGCCTGAATTTCTTCATTAACATTTTGATCATCCTTAAGAGGAAGCCTGGAATTGTCCACATCCTATTCAGAAGGCAAAGCAAGAAGTTAGTATTAAGAGTAATGCAAAACACCATAATATTTAGAGACAAAATAGAAGCAATTCAGAGAAGTCCAACAGGTTTCTCATTAGCCTGTCTTCCTTCAGCTCCTAGGATACTGGATTTATTGAGGCAGACATAATTTCCTTACCACTCATTTGGATGGAGCATCTGCAAGCCAGACTGAAGTGAGCTCTCCAGGTCCACTTTAATATTGTTCTGAAAACAGCCTACCTCTGGTTTCCTACATTGCTAATGAGCACTGACTTTAATGGAACCATCAAGCTTTTTAATTGGGGATTTTAAGTTCCCAGAAACAGCAACTTTAAGTAGTCCTGAGCAGATGTCAGTGCAAATATTTTCAGTTTTCTGTTTCTATTGATATTATAACACAGGGATATCGCCCATCTCAAAGCACCATTACAAAACGGTCATATGGATGAAAACAGCTACATCAAAATAATTCAGAGTTATTCATAGAATAGTTAGGGTTGGAAAGGACCTTAAGATCACCTAGTTTCAACTCCCTGCCATGGGCAGGAACACCTTGCACTAGACCATGCCATCTGAGGTTCTGTCCACCCCGGCCTTGAACACTGTCAGGGATGGAGCATTCACAACTTCCCTGGGCATCATGTATTTATATTTCGGGGCGGGGGGTGTTATTTCCTCTATTATCAACTACAGCAAACGGAAAACAGAAATGGGAAGTTTAGAGCAAGTTTTTACCAATAGCTCAGAGCTCTAATGAAAAAAACGACAGGTTTTTTTGGGTTCTGCATTTGATCCCAAGCACTGCTCTGGTACCTGTAAGAAGCAGAAGGCTGAAGAGCTGCTAGTGAAGAAACTATTATTCAAGCTGCCAGAAGAGCAATCTTCCCTTCTGCAGTATTGAGATAAGACTGCTACATACAGAAGTCTCTACTCTGCTGTTGAGCCAACACAAGCAAGACAACAATCTACAACTCAAATTTAGCCTAAAGCGATTCTTTCGTTAGTCTCTCAAGAAGAGTTGTCTATTTGCTGACTTAAGAAGTCAAAGTAGAACACTACTGATGGCACTACCACCAGCCTCAACTTGAGACATCTATTAATAGTTTCATTCAGACTGTTTGTAGGTCTTGAGAGTATTTTTCTGAAATGATTAAATCCTTTACCATTAGGAGATACTGTTCTTCAAACTGCCTGGACAGTCATGCAGGGCAATTGTTTCAACCTAATTCTCACTAATCAGCTTCCTTCCTGGTGCTCAATAAGGGGACTGTAATTCAACCACCTCATTTACATCCTGCCCAATTCCTCATTTGTTTAGGATGTGATGAGTTTCTATGAAACAGCAAGATTTATTCCAGATATCCCTGCAACTCCTTTCACATCAAGAACAAAGTGAAGCTATTCCAGATTATCCACACCACCAACACGATGGGATCACTGTCACCTGAGCTGAATAACTGTCCTAGCACACACCCTCAGCAGCTCTTTTAAGTAACCACATCCTGGATCAGCTTCAGAAGGTTTTTATTCAGCAGACACATTTCATTCAGAACTGATATTTATGAGCTATAGCAACAAACACCTACTCCAAGTTTTCACCCATCTAAAGTTTGCATTTAGAATACATTAACTTGAGTTATCTTCAATACCAAGATACAAGATTATCTCCCATCTTTATAATGTCATACAAGGTTACCTGAATGGGTGTCAAAAGGTCTTTAGAAAGAAAAACACATCTCTCTTCACCAAGATAACGTACTGAAACCATTGATCCCAGGCCAGCTTTGTCCACTAAGGATTTGTAAGTCTAGAAAAGTGATAAACATTGTCTTAGAAACAGAGAAAGAATATCGCATCATTCCTCATTTGCATTTAAACAAATACTTTAGTTTTGCATCTATTTCTCTGTTAAGATACCACATCTACACACAGCTCTTGAGACAAACCAACTTTCTACATGCCTAACACAGGAATTACTGGACTATACTTGAAATCAATTTAATTTATTAGAATAAGTTAAAAAAATCCATTCTGGGGACTGTCATTAACAACAATTAATCATTCAGCTCAACAGGAAGAATTTACCAATTCTAAAAGTTCCAATTGTGGCTATGTTAATGGAAGCCCTCCTTATGGTAGGCTGAGGGAGTAACTAGAAATCAGTGAAGGCTGCTGCATGGCTTACATTAAAGTTCTCAAAGGTTATGAAACACTGACAACACACTGAACCTTAGTTTAGGCATGTATGATGCTTGGAGAGCCTCATAGCTGTGATACCACTACAAATACATTGCTGTAGTATATACAGCGTACTATGGGGCTATACTTCCGTAGCCTCATGGTTGTTATACCACTGCAGTACCATCACAGTTATACCAAAGGCTTTAAGAACAGACAAGAAACAAAGATTTCCTTTAAAAGCTTCAAAATTGTTCCTAGGTTAAATTTTGTCTGGTCCTGCAGTAGCAGCTCTGAGTAGGAAAGCATCAGAGAGCCTGGAACACCAGAAGTGTCCACAGTAACTCCTTCCTACATGAAAAGTACATTTGTGCCCCATTTAAATTAAAAAAGAAAATCATTTTGATAGAGTACGTGTTTGGATTTCCAAAGGACTGATCAAGCAAGAAAAGACTTTCTTCCCCTTTGTCGTTTTCACTTCAGTTTGGACAGCTTTGTAGTGGCAGTACCACCAGAAAAGGAACAAGACTCTCTTCAGGAGCAACTGGGCATTACAGCTCTGTAAAGTTACCCTGTTTGTCAGAAAGTCTTATATACTTGAATCAACAAGTTGAGATCAAGATTTAAATAAGTTAACGCACACACCTCCTTTGTGAGCCCTTCTTCCCTGCCTGTGTAGTGGTAAAAGCAGCCTCCAGTATTGTGCTTGTCTTTATCCTACATCACTCCCCTGCTAAATGAGCTTTGGAACATGTATGCTGCATGAACTGACATGTCAACACATCATGAGGAAAACCTTATGCATAAATTGAAGACAAGTATCCAGTAAACACTGTTCAGGTACTTGGAAAGGGACAACAGCTAAGTTTAACTAAGCAAGTTTTCAGAACATTATATCAGCAAAATCCACTGTTAGAACTACTGATATTAATGCACAGGTCAGGAAATAAAATTAAGGATTCATCTTCCCACTTCCTCTCCCATCCTGTTTGGCCCTACTAGCAATAAATATCTGCTTAGATTAGCTTTGCTTAAGAAAAAAGCTCAGCTAAAATGGAGCAGCACAAATTACACTGCATACCTTATACTTAGCAGATTTAAGAGTATTAAAACATGGGTTACAACTTCAGCATAATTAATGTTCAGAACGTTTACATCTTTGTTTATTTAACAACTACTTTTAGGAGTAGCAATATTCAAAGTAGTTAAGTAAAACTATCCTGGCTGAATACATTAAGAAATGTGCCTTGTTCACCCCCACTAGCTCATTTGCCTAGCCAGCCATGCACAGCAGTTACAGGAAGCTTAGTTCTCTAGCTTGTATAGTGTAGCTCAGGTTTTTCTATGCACTAAGTCCATATCTCACAAATCATCTGTGCCAGGCAGCCATCACATCAGTCATTCCAATTCTTGTTGTCTCAGATCAAGGTTCACTGAAGAATTAACAGCACTTGAGGCAGAGTAAAACAAGGATTTAAGATATAAATATATGCTATCCTTAGAAACTTATTACTGACTTTTTCTTTCTTTTCTTAGCTGCAGTTTCATGAAAGGAGGAAGAAACATGAGACTAGGGGGAGAAGGAATTAACATTGTACAGAACAGAGGCTTGGGAGGGAAGCAAAGTCATAAAGACACATCCCTGTATCTTAGGCAGAACACACCAACTTCAAATGCTTACGGTCTCTGCCTAGCTCTAGCTATACAAGGAGATTTAGTCTCCCTTCAGATTACATGTTACGAATACAAAAGTGAAGCTATACTTGAGAAATTCACACTTGTAACAACATTGTCTGCAGAAGGTGGAACTGCAAAACCAAAGCGAGTTAGGCCAAGCGTATACTTGCCATAGCAGGCCACTGGACAGGAGACACAGAACCGGCATGAGATTTTCTTTCAGCCAGTACCAGTTTTTGCTCCACCAGGAATGCTCTCATTTTATGGCTGTAGACTTCTATCCATCTTCGTTTTTCCCATGACTCATCATCAAATTCTACACAAATCTACAGAAAGGAAACAAAGTGAAGGAGTGACTAACCAGAAATTCAGACATGTGCAACATGGAAAAGGATAAGCACCAGTTTCATCAAGAAAACAAACAAACAAACAAAAACAAGAGTACTTATAATACAAAGATGGTTATTGCTTTTCTGCGACACCATCAAGCACTCACTACAGCATCGCAGCCTGACCTAGTAGTTTCTAGGGGAGAGCCAATGTTAACTGGTTTGTCATTGTTGCTGTCTTATAAAACATTAATATTCTTATTTAACTCTACAACCATCCCATCTCAGGAAGTACTCTGCTGCTCAAGGACAGCTACATGTGATAACTCTGCCACCAGTGTTTACAATCAGGTCAAAACCATATACATATAAAACTCTAAAGAACTGTATAGAATAGTGTCAGACGCATTTCCAACAAGCTCCAAATCAGAGTACTTGAAAAAACAAAATGAGTTTTCCCAGAAATACTAAGAATAAGAGTCCCAAAGAACAGCTTTAGTTAATATATTGACTGCAAATGACAGTTAAGGTGATCGAGTCATATAATGTGAAGAAGGTCACTTGCTGCCTGCTTTGAACTGGTATTTATCTTTGAGTCTCTGAAATATCTACACAAACTTTAAGAGGAAAGCAGTTCTCACTTCATGGCAAAACCATGCCCTTTTTCTTTGGGATGGCATTGTCTTTCTTTCAAAGACAACATAAAGAGATGAGCAAAGGCTCGGGAAAGACAACTCTGCCTGAATACAGGAACTGGATTGCCTACCAAGACAACAGTAGAGCACTACTCAGACAAATCACTCCCTCTTCCCATAAAATAGCAAGATCCAACCCAAATACATTTAACTAACAGCAGAGAAAGCTCAGTTGAGTGAATCTTAGAAACAGTCCTTTGTGTTTAGCTTCATTCTCAGGGGAAAGGCAAGTAAAAGCATGCACACAATACAGCATTACCACAGGAGTGCTAATGGGTGCACAAATTAATTTAGTCATTTTGAAGTTCACGGAAACAATTAAAGAGATAAGCAAATAGCACAAGTACCAGAACCAGAATGGCTCGTTTTTTGCATAGGATCAACACAAACGGGAAAACACAGCTGAGAAAAATACTTTTTAGAAGTAGCTGATAGTCCTATTTACAGCTTGTTTTTCTATACAGAAAGCAAAGTTTAGAAGAATAAATATTTGTACTCCTTTAGAGACCTCTTCCCCCTGCCCAACCTATTACTATTTTGGGTCTAGCTATACACTGCTCTTCCACAAAGCTGTGAGAGAGGAAAGGAGCTGGCACATGGGTTGATACAAAAAGCTTTCCACACCTCAGTTGTCTACTCTGCAACTTCTGTAACACTTTTACTGGAGAAGGCACCAACTCAATGGCTTCCGGCAGAACCGTAACCAGTTACAACCCAAACCATGCTGCGATTCTATGACACTCCTCACTGCAAGTAGAGCATGGGCACAGTCCCACTGCCTAGAGAGCTTCACCCCTACTACAAACACACAACAAGCAGAGCAGCTCAGCTTCTAACAGCTCGGAGCTCTTCATAACTAAGTTCACACTTTCAGAGAAGAGTTACAAACAGGTAGGTTTTCCTTCCGCTTGACATGGAGCAAGTGCTTTTCCAATTAATCAGAGGTTACAAAGATTCCCATTAAAAAGAAACAGTTTCAATTGAAAGATGGCACTGTTGCTGCTGTCACAGAACAGCCTATCACCAAAGTCCCTTGTAGAAACAAATAAGAGGACCGTGCAACAAGATGCAATGATTATAAGGGGAGTTTTGTCCCTTAGTGAGTACTTTGTATACTAATCACCCAGGCATGTTTGAATAGTTTTGCTGAGAGCAGTTGCCAAACAGCCCCTTTAGAACTTAAGTCTCAAACAGTGAAGCCAAACAGTGGGAGTCCCTTGACTTCCACCCAAAAAGTAGTTACAGAATTACACTCGGCTTGCAGTAACTGAATGTGTGTTTAAAAATCCCTTCGGTAATCATGACTAAGAAGTAGCCACTACTCAAGAAGAGTCTGAGAAGCCTCCAACACCATACATGAACTTGGTACATCTTTCAAGACAGCAGAAGTACTCTGCTCATCCAAAGAGCAAGAAAAGTCACCAATCCCAACAACACAGGAGAGCTTTGCTTTCATCTCCAAGGAAAAGAAAACATTCATAATTGACAAGGTCTTAAATGACATTGAGGAAACACACGGAAATAAAGCCCAGGCACAGCAGATGCCATAACAATATGCATATTTTTAAACGTTGGTGTTACAAAGAACATTTATAACTAGTTTGAGGCAATTTCCAGCATTAGCACAAACATGCTGAAAGCTTTACCAGAGGCGCACATGTTTTCAAGCATGGTACGCAGTGAAGTTGACCAAGACAACTTCTCTGCCCCAACAAACAGCGTGTATATATACGTGTATACACACACCCACACGAATTTCCAGGTCACAGGGTAAGCGCTTTAGTTTAAGCAGGTGTCTTTGAAAATTTCCGGTTACCTTCAGGTCTTGTTTGGATATATCCGTGTGGGAAACTGCTCGGATCCTGCCCGACTTCCAGGGCCATTCCAAGATGCGGTTGGTATCCCACGACCTGTCCTCTTCTTCCGAGAGGCTGAGGAACCTCTTCCCCACGAGCAGCGACCAGCTCCCCTCAAGCCTCAGCACCATTTTAACTCATCGGGAGACCTCCAGAGCAGAAACCGATGAAGGAGGAGAATAAGAAACCAAGACCAACGGAGGCGGCGGTCAGCTGGCAGCCCCCCGCCCGCCTTCGCTCACGGGGAGCCGCGGGAGCCGGGAGATACGTTGCTTTCCTTCTCTTTCTCCTGTTCCCCCCCTTTCCTTCGCTCCCTCCCCCGCTTCTTCCCAAGCGGCTCAAGCCGAGCCCTCGGACACCCGCAGGATGCCCACGGTCCTGTTAATCATTGCCTCAGTGGGGGTGGCTGCAAGGAAATACCACAAGCTGCTGCAGTGCAGCTCCCGGAGATCCCCACGGCTGGCGACCGTCTCCCTGCCTCCTCGTCAGCCCCGCCGCCTCTTTGTTCCCTCCCTCAGAAGAGCCGAAACGGGGGGCGACAGCTGAAGAGAACGCAGGGGAACAAGCGGCCCGGCGGAGCTCCTTCCGGACGCCTGCTCTGCGTTACCAACACCCGCTCCTGCTCATCTCAAACACCGCTCCCCTTATGCCCTTACCCTCACCTGCTTCTCCCTCCCCAGCCCCTGCCGCCACACGGCGCACCCCGCGGTGGGTCAGACAGCGCCGGGCCCGCGGTCTCCGCGAAGGGCCCCGCCGGCAGCCGCTGCGCAGCGCGGCACTGCCCGGCCCCTCAGCAGCGCGCCCTCCCGCCTGCTCCCCACCCCAGAGCGCAGCCGGCCCTCACCGCTCCATCCCGCGTTCCTATTGGCTGTAGCGAGGCATCGGGGCGGGGCTAAAGACAAGCCTCCCGCTGTGATTGGTCTAAAGGGGCGGTGCCCGCGCGCTCGGCCACGCCTCGAAACCGTTGCTCAGCAGATGGCGGATCACAAAAAAGGGATGGTATCCTTCCGCGAAGCGTCGAGGGAAGGAGTCCTCCAGCACGCCTACGTTGCCGGAGAGCTCAAAGATGGGGCCAAGTGTGGAGAATCAAATATATTTTAGGCAGTTTTGCATGTTAAGGCTTGTGTTTGTGCCTCAGGAGAGCTGAGCCTTAAGCCATAAGGCCCGTTTTTTGAGGTGGCGGAAGGATCCGAGAGAGGCAAGAGGCGTGAATCGTCCGGTTATACGTGCAGCTCGCGGCGTACTCAGATATAGCACAGGGGGAGGGGGCACATGCGGGGCGCTGTTGCGCAGGCGCGGAGTGGCAAGGTGCACCTGCGGGGGCGCTGCGGGACGGCCTCTGCGCCTGCGCAGGACCGGCACCTGCCCCGGGGCTGCGTCTGCGCATGCGCAATAAAATCGGGGAATGGGGAGGGGCGGGTGGAGGCGAGTTGAGCCCGCCGCCATCTTGTTGGGGTGCATTGGTGGCTGAAGTGAGCTTACATGCCTGGGTCGTGTGTAGTGGGAGAGGTGGCGGGGGAAAGAATAATGTGGTGATAGAGGTTCCTCGGGAGGATGGCGGGCTTTGGAGAAGCTCTGGCTGGAGTTGATGTGGGTTATGGAGTTGTGTCTGCAATAAAATGGCTTCCACCACCTCGGGTGTCTCATTGGTTTCATGCGAGAGATGTGTGTCCTAATGAAAGAGTAGCCAAGGTAGTAAAGAGGGCATGTAGTTAAAGTGAAGATACGGTAATGAGGTAGCTGGTGGTATTCTGAGTGACCTCACATGACACAGAATCATAGACTAACTAGGGTTGAAAAGGGCCTTAAGATCATCCAGTTCCAGCCCATTCCATGGGCAGGGACACCTCACATTAAACCATGTCACCCAAAGCTCTGTCCAGCCTGGCCTTGAACACTGCCAGGGATGGAGCATTCACAACCTCCCTGGGCAACCCATTCCAGTGCCTCACCACCCTTACAGGAAAGAATTTCCTCCTCATATCCAATCTAAACTTCCCCTGTTTAAGTTTGAACCCATTACTCCTTGTCCTATCACTACAGTCCTTAATGAAGAGTCCATCCCCAGCATCCCTATAGGCCCCCTTCAGATACTGGAAGGCTGCTATGAGGTCTCCACGCAGCCTTCTCTTCTCCAGGCTGAACAGCCCCAACTTTCTCAGCCGATCTTCATACAGGAGGTGCTCCAGTCCCCTGATCATCCTCGTGGCCTCCTCTGGACTTGTTCCAACAGTTCCATGTCCTTTTTATGTTGAGGACACCAGAACTGCACACAATACTCCAGGTGAGGTCTCACGAGAGCAGAATAAAGGGGCAGGATCACCTCCTTCGGCCTGCTGGTCACACTCCTTTTGATGCAGCCCAGGGTACGGTTGGCTTTCTGGGCTGCAAGCGCACACTGAAGCTGGCTCATGTTCATTTTCTCATCGACCAGCACCCCCAAGTCCTTCTCCGCAGGGCTGCTCTGAATCTCTTCTCTGCCCAGCCTGCAGCTGTGCCTGGGATTGCTCCGACCCAGGTGTAGGACCTTGCACTCGGCATGGTTAAACTTCATGAGGTTGGCATCAGGCCATGCCAAGATGCATGCTCATCTGTTACCACAGGATGAGCATTATTACCAGAGGATGTGGGAGGAGAAATGAAGAATGTACCCAAGGCCAAGAAGCTGTTGAGTCATCCAACTGACTAGAAACCGGTGGGTGTTCAGCTTTGGGTTTCCACCACAAAACATGTCTGAGCTCCAGAAGTCACCATCAAACAGCAGCAGAGTATCTGCTGCAGGTAGGACATTCCTGCCACGTTAAGGTCTCATCCTCCCTGTTCTCAAGGAAGCCAGTCCCACACTTGTGTTAAATGCATCTGTAAGCCTTTTCCCACCAGTTTCCTTCATGCCTCTCCACTGGCCACTTGTCTACTGCTACGTTCAGACACATCCATGTGTGAAATCCAGAATTCTCTGTGTGCCATGAATGATGCTCTTCATTAGGGACTGTAGCAATAGGACAAGGGGTGACTGGTTCAGACTTAAACAGGGGAAGTTCAGGTTAGATATAAGGAAGAAGTTCTTCACTGTGAGGGTGGTGAGGCACTGGAATGGGTTTCCCAAGGAAGTTGTGAATGCTCCATCCCTGGCAGTGCTCAAGGCTGGGTTGGACAGAGCCTTGGGTGACATGGTTTAGTGTGAGGTGTCCCTGCCCATGGCAGGGGGTTGGAACTGGATGATCTTAAGGTCCTTTCCAACCCAAACCATTCTGTGATTCAGTGTGTCATTCACACCATGGAAATCCAGCAGCCCAGTTCCCCTGATAACTTCTAACGTCAGTGACTTGTAGTCATAAGATGAAACTAGTAATTTGTAGCATTATTGCCAGGGAAAACAAACAAGTCAAAGTGAATAATAGAAAGTGAGTCTCTTCCATCAGCAACTGCATGTAGCCTGAAGAGAAACTCATTATTTGACACCGAATGGAGAATCCGTCTCGTTTACTTCTCAGGTTTAGATAGTTAATATATAGACCAGACCTGCAACATGGAATTTGTGATAAGATATTGTATAAAGCAAGCTACATTTGAAACTACCACATTACTTGTTTCCTTGTAGGTACTAGGCTCTTGTAACAGCTGCTTTACAATGTATCCGTCATGCTATATAGGTGTTGTATACCAATCCCTGTTTAAATCCCTTAGTTTTTATGTATATAAAACACATTGCCTCAAAGAGTAGCTGATTAATACATACAGGAAGAGTCATGTTAGGCAATAAAGAAGCAATATTAGTCAATACAATAGATCAAACTGTTGGTAGCATTCCACTTGCCCAATGGTGATTTATCTTTTCCATTAGCACTGGAATAAAGGACAGCTTTAAGGAGAGACTTGAAAGACAACACTGAGTTTTCTGATTGAGCAGCTCCCACGTGCAAAGAGGAACATGAAGATTGATCAAAGATGTTTTAAAATGTGATGGTTTGGGTAGGTATTGGCCTAGGGGGCCAAGAGTAAGAGCAAGCACAGGGTGATAGCTACAGTGACATAGTCCATTAATGACCTTGAAAATGAAATAAATAGAACCACGGAACGATTTGGGTTGGAAGGGACCTTAAAGCTCATCCAGTTCTAACCCCCTGCCATGGGCAGGGACCCCTTCCACTAGAGCAGCTTGCTCCAAGCCCCTGTGTCCAACCTGGCCTTGAACACTGACAGGGATGGGGCAGCCACAGCTTCTCTGGGCACCCTGTGCCAGCGCCTCAGCACCCTCACAGGGAAGAGCTTCTGCCTAAGAGCTCAGCTCAGTCTCCCCTCTGGCAGGTTAAAGCCATTCCCCCTTGGCCTGTCCCTACAGGCCCTTATCAAAAGTCCCTCTCAGAGGCCTGTGATCAAAATGCAACATTCTCAATGTACGTGAAGTAAAATAAATCAGCAGAGATCAGCAGAGAAGATGGTGAAGCAGACAGAGTTGACAAGAACCTGAACAAAAAAATCTACTATTCAGGGTACAAAGAAGCTCAGTCCTGAAAAAGTAGAGGGATTCAAAACCAAGGGTGTAGAAGTTGAAGCTAGATAATAATAATAATAATAATAATAATAATAATAATAATAATACATTTACTATAAACTATATTAATATTTGAAAATTAAATAATATAGTAATATATTAGGATTAAAAAGATAAAATTTATTATTATTATTATTATTGGAGGATAATTATCTACTTACTTCACTCCATTAGAATTCTTTGGTCCTTGAAGAAGTTAGATCAGGACCAAATATCTTACGAAAATCATTTAGCTTCTTTAAAAGTTATACATTTGGATAACCTGTGAAGTCCTGGGTCAAAAAGTCAAAGATAAAACCTTTCAAATAGTGACTATAAACATCTCTGAAATTGTTGTGTAGTTCCAGAATGCATTTCCCAGGATTTGAATTGTACAATACAGAAAAAGAAATTAGGTTATTTGATGGATTATTATAGTAAACTATGGAGCTTATTACCTGGTTATTTTATCAGCACTCACAACAGTCTGCACTAAAACCAATGTCTGCTAGAAAAGTTGTGTGTGTATGACAAGAGAAATATCAGATGTTTAGTAATAACTTTCAAACTAACCCTGTGATAACAGCACACATGCAGCTATCTCACACTGGATTGTAGATGTCTCTCAAGAAGAGGATGCCAATCAAACTAGTGCTGTCAAGAGGCAGAACTGATAAAGCGGCAAAGCAGCAGATTTTGACCTGTTCTTGTGCTTGCAAGAAGTCTTGAACTTCATTTTTTACAGCAGGCTCTGCCTCCTGGGTTGAGCTACTAATAGATAAACCTTTAGCTCCCATTTGAGAAAGGAGGAATCCCTGCAAACGGGTGCTCTTCAAGCAGCAACTGCAGAACACACTTGAATAAATTCTTCCTTTCAGCCACCATTAAGGAACAATACTTCTCTTTTGTGCATGGTACCACTAGGAAAGAAGTGTGAGAGGACTTTGGATGCAGAGAAATTGGAATTTAACAGCACAGGCAATAAAACCCAATAGCCAATTTTATAACTATCAAGACCTAAAAATTTCCACATTTAGGCATTTAAGCCTCCTTCTGTGCATCTAAAATCTGGATGTGGTATTCAAGTATTCGTGCTTGGAAATTCGTCTCCCACTAACTACAAGTATTTGTTATCACCAAGCGAGAAAGGGGTATTTTATTCAGAGCAGGGCCTGAAGCTAACATTAAATATCATAGCACCATGCTCTCAGAGGATGATTTCTGTGCTAAGTGAGGACAGATGGTTTTTCAGGGCTCTCTTACTGCATTTCCAAGGTAAGGCTACAAGTTTGTGTGCAGTTACAGCACACAATGATCAGTGCAAGGTATTATGGATGCTGTAAATCTACCGTAGTGACATTTAAAGGTATTCATCCTCGGTCCAAGCCCCTTTGGGTAGGATGCTGGGAAGCACAGAAAAATAATATAAAGTCCTTTATCTTCTGATGATAAATGATGAAGGTGTAAAGATGTGCAGTTAAAGTTGAAAGTGCTTATGGTCACATACCAGCCCTGATAACCAGTCATGGGACTTTGGGAAATACCCAACAGTTTCATTTCTCCAGTACATCTTGAGATATGGTGCTAAAGACTGAGTGATAACACACTACCTAAAGCTTTCTTATTCACTACAAATTGGTGTAGCTTAATTACTCGTTAAGTAGCTAAAGGAGTTCAGTTACTATTCCTGTTCAGTCTAGCTCCAGTTGGAGCATGAAAGGAAGAAAGCTGTGTTAGCTCTTTCCTCATGTACAGTCATGTTACCTCAGCACACCTCCCATGGATCAGCTCTGCCAGACTAGCAGGACTAGTTCCAGCTCCTTTTTCCGTGCTTCTCTCTTTACCATAAGTCAAAATACTTTATGTCTTACATAAGTTACTATTGTCTCCCTGTCTGAAGCTAAAGGAGAGTGTTTTGACACAAAGAACATTATCATGCTATACAATTAAGTTGTCTCACTGAAGGAAAAGTTCCATAGGAAACACTGAACTTGCTCTTTTCTGCTACTATCATATCCTGCAGTGGGGACTGATTTGCTTTTCTTTTGCTAGCTATGAGTTAGTAGGATGTAGATTTGCTATCACAACTGTAGGAACAGGAAACTGTGAGAAGCAGACATTTAGGATGATAAATCAGGATCATCTATTAAATTTTAATTGACTCTTAATCTAACAATGATTTCACTATTTAATTGGATATGAAGTATTGCCTAGGGGTTGGATTTGACATTTTTCAGATTCATTCTAAAGTGAAGCAGGTATTTATAGATTGAGTGATGCAATAGCCTTTAAAGAATAACCACAAACACAGACGTGTATATATAGGCAGAAAGTGTGGTTAGCAAGTACATGCTGATTTTGGTTTTCCTTGGCTGCTCCAGATGGAGAAGGTCTGTTTGGGAAGAAAAAAGCCCTTTCCCCCCAGGTGTTAATACATTATCAGTTAATAATTCAAAGGGCTGATTCTTTAATGAAAGAATGCAAATTAATAATATATTGATGGGTATAATTGAATCACGTCTTAGAACCCACCAGCACAGCAGGAATGCCTCGGGGATGTTGCTACTCACGTACAAGAAGAGCCACTGGAAGTTAGGTGAAGCTACAGAAAGAACTTTGAGCAACATTGGTTAATGAACTGAGAAGAATTGTTCTTTGTTAATTCACTTTACCCCCAAAAGCCTCACAACAAACTGAAATCACGTCATGCAATTCATCTTCTGCTACTTAATACTGTTCAGGCTCTTTCATCCTTGAAAGAACATAACCTGGATTTGGCAAAGACTGCTTAGCCTTTACATTGTCCATTGCCAGTGCCAAAGAGGATCTGGAAGTTTATTACAAGTGCTTCCTGCTCTCTCTTTTAAACAGATCTGTCTTGTGATGAAGCTTTTTCCTTGGGAGGACAGTTACACCTTTCTCTTGAGGATCCGATGGAGAATTTGAGCAGCGCGTGTGTAGGTGTAAGGGCATGTGTAGGTGTCAGGTCAGTGAATCCTACACTGGGTGATTTCTTACATTTATACTTTTCTTTATAATACAGTTTTCTTGTATTGAACTGCCCTGCTACATGCTTTTCTAGGATCATATGGACAAAATTCACAGTGCTGCTGTGGATTTTTCAAACCCACATGTGTATTCTCTTGAATGTATTTGAGACACTTTCAGCTCTGGTAATTTAATATAGGTTATGGCAAAATGGTGAATATGGGGAGAAGTAGTGGTTGTTTTAAGTTATGAGTAAGTACAATCTGGACAGGAATTTTTGGTTGTTCTTGAGTGTGTATTCATAGAATCATTGAATCCCAGACTGGTTTGGGTTGGAAGGGACTTTAAAGCTCCTCCAGTTCCAACTGCTGCCATGGGCAGGGGCACCTTCCACTAGAGCAGCTTGCTCCAAGCCCTGTCCAAGCTGGCCTTGAACACTGCCAGGGATGGGGCAGCCACAGCTTCTCTGGGCACCCTGTGCCAGCGCCTCAGCACCCTCAGAGGGAAGAGCTTCTGCCTAAGAGCTCATCTCAATCTGCCCTCTGTTAGTTTAAAGCCATTCCCCTTGTCCTGTCAGTGCATGCCCTTGTCCAAAGCCTTTTTACTCTGATAGAAAGAACACAATCCAGAGTGATGTTGGTGGGTAGGTTGCATGTACTTGAGTCTTACACGATGGACTACAAATCCTTCCAGTACCTGCAGAGAACACTGGCTTTCTTGACTTGTTTTGTCCTGCCACTTACCTTCAACTTTCATTGAGCTGGAGAGATGGTTATTTAGCAGAGAATATGGTATGTTTTACCTGCTAGCATATAACTAATTCCAATAGGAAAATACAGTGTCTTTTCATGGCAAGGGTCAACTGAGAATTAAGTTTTTTGTTTAAGTTCTTTAATTCTGCACATTGTGCGGATCCAGATACTGGTGAATATAGAAGTGGGGATTTTGTACAATTGTATATTGCTAAACATGACCCAGTTGGTTCAGCACAGAACTGGAAGCAGCCACATACGGAATCTAACACTAAGTGTGTCAGCAGGCAGATAATTGAATTCACCTCATGTCTCTGTAAGATGGGATAACAGTAATCATTCTCTTGAATTGCTTTGTGTTGTGCACCTGAAAGATGATGAGTATTATAGTTACTAATTAAACATCATTTTAACTTCATATGTGTTTATGCTCCCTAATGCCAGGGAGGAAAAAAGAAGGATTGTAAAGCAGATGCTAAGAATATTTCCCAGAAGATATTTCATATTAAGCTGGGATTGAGTCATCTGCTTCAGGTAAAATGAATTGAAAGAAATACAATGCACGAGGAGAGATTTTGAGTGAAATACATTAAAAGCAAAATCAAAGCAGCTATCACACCTCTGCCTTCACACTGCCTTCACCTTCCTTGTACTCTCAGGCCAGAAATTGGAATGGGCATTGTCCTTTCTCTGCAGCTTCATTAGAGAGAACAAATGCAGGTAAAAACTAGGTACAGGTGTGAGTTAGAGGTGGTTCCTGATGCACCTCCAGTCTCAGCTCTTCGTCCTCTACACCAGCCAGCCCAGCCAGGGGAGCACTGGGCAGTTCCAAGGCCACTGGGACAGCAACTGAGTATCCAAGCTATAGCCTGGGGTACAGCTGGGCATTGATACTGGTAATTACGGCATGTTTCCCTGTATTTATCATTGTAAAGTACTTAGTAATTCCCTACTCCTCTCTGTAGAGCTCCCCAAGTCAATTACATGTCAATGAAACTTAAGTGTCTTTTCCCTAACCACTTCTATTCACAGCTGTCAGAGGCTGATGGCTGTTCTTCAAACGGTAGGCTTTGCAAGTAGAGGTTTGTGCCTAAAATTAAAGAGTCATTCTAAAGCAAATTCCTGACTCCAGTGAAACCAGGGACTTCATCCACTGCTTGTTCCCAGAGATCATATGTCAGCCTTGTCTTCTCAAAAGAGGCAGATTCCGATCTGTCTTGTCCCTCAACTCTTCTAAAAGCATAAGAAGGCAAAACTGAACTTGCTTCCCAATATCTAATGCCCTGAATAGCATAATTACCTAACTGCAGTTGTCCACCAAATGGGAATGCCATTTCCCTGTTTCCTTTACAGAGGAACTTGTGCTGCTTCTGATTCTTATTTCCTATTCACAAATTATCACAGAGTAAAATGTAGAACTGCAGTTTTCTAATGAGAATGTAAGAGCCAAGTTACTCCAGACTGTCTCTGTCATCCAACAAACTTGGACACATAAACAATGAGGAGTAGCTTAAAACCTGTATGTCCCATACCTTGGGATGACTGGAGAGGGATTTGTTTCAAAAGCAAGTACAAAACTATAGAATATGATAGAAATAAAAGCTGAAAGGGATTTTATAAATCAGCAGGTGATTGGATGATTGTGAATTTTAGAAGCATGGTTGTATGTGAGGTGTTGGTTTCCTTGACTCACACCACTGAGGTGATGCTCATTATGCCTCTGGTTGCAGAAGGGGTAGATGTGCCTCACTTTGTACAACATGTAGGTCACAAACTGCCAGTACCATAAAACCCCATTAAATAAACTTCATCCACCAGCGAGCATCTCATTGTCTTACTCTGGCTGACTGCAGGGAATGAAGAGAAGCATCTCCAGAAGGAGGCTCATACTAAGTGTCTAGAATAAGTGGGACAAATAATCCCTCAGAGATGTCTCATCTTCCTCATTTGCTGTAGAGGTCCCTGATTATTGACTTCTGTTCCCCACTGTCTTGTAGAATAAATGCTGATACCAACAGAAGGCAGGGTGTTGTCTGTGCTACTCTTTAGTTACCCATTGTAGCCCAGATTAGGTAGGCATTGCTTTTATTGTCTTTATTGAGACCTACTGCAAGTGAATGCTCCTATGAAGCACTAATGAGCAGTGCAGTGTGTGTTCAGGGTGCACAGGTTTCCAGTGGTACCAAATGACCTTATGAACGTTAGAAGAATAATATCTAAAGGCAGGAATCACAGGAGTGGGTTGTGGCTATAAAGGATCTTCTAAAGAGGGGGAAAAAGGAAAGCTTCATTCTTAAAGTTCATTATTTTAGAAGAGTGTTTTAAACACTTACAGTGTTTGTATACAATGCAGACTAATCCTTTATGAAGACAGGCTGTAAAAGACAGCAGATAAGTGATAAATGGTTCAGAATGCTGACATCTGACTATTCCATAGTACAGTGTGTTAGACACACTGCAGTGCAAGGGGAAGAACGACCCTTCTCTAGGTTTACCATATAAACTCTATGCTTGCTCCCCAAATATAATCTGTGCACAGTCTTCCAAAGCTAAAGGAAGTGGTGTAGTAAAAATGGAGGCTTAACTGGCAGTAGAAATGTTGCTTTATAAGCAGGGTGTTGGAACTGGGTGATCTTAAGGTCCTTTCCAACCCAAACCATTCTGTGAGTCTGTGACTTAGCATAAGGAAACAGGATGTGCTGTGGTTGTTAGGACTTTCTGAGCAGGTCATATCAACCTGTGGCTGTGGTAGAGCATAGTGTTATTGCTACTGGTTCACTGTGTAGAACTCGGGTTACTACTTAACCTCTTTGCACTTACATTTTCTTCTCTGGGATTAACAAATATTTGCCCACCTTTAAAAAGTACCTTCTGTTCTTCAGAGAACTGATGAATAAATACAGGGTAGTGTTACCATTGTCAGCAGGTAATCCTGGTCATCTAACCTGCACCCTATGAGTATGCTGAATATGTGCTGTGCCGCTTGATCACTGTAGTTAGATTAACAAAGGATATTACAAGGATTAAGTCTTAAGTAATGGCTGCAGCTGCCCTCCATGTGTGTTTAGTAGAGGCCAAAATGAGGGTCTGAAATCCTCTTGCCTATAGTGAATAGAAGGAATGCACTTGACTTCTGCAGAGCCAGTTTTCCATTCAAAAGAACGATGGCTTGACCCAACCGTCACCAGTAAGAGGTTTGTAACACAGCCTGTTGCACAGAGCTCTGGTAGCTCTATGCTGCTGCCACTAGGGAAGACAACTTCGGTGCTAAGACACTTTCAGGTCTCTGCCTACCACACCAGTTCTGCAGTAAGGTTAAAACTACTTCATGTCCCACTGCACTGCAACATCTGCAGCTCACAAAGTCATGTCTAGACTACTTAATAATATATGAGCTGGAGACAAGTGTAATGCAGCTTCAAAGCTGACCCTGCTTTGAGCTGGAGCTTGGACCCGATGACTTCCACAGGCTACTTGAAGCCTAAATTATTCAGTTATTCTACAAAGTCAGGTGTGGAGCTCAGCATGAATTGGAAATCACCTCCTGGCTATTGAGGACATACTTGTGTAGCTGTCTCAGAGAATGCTCCCTGTTGCTGCAGCAGCACCTTTATCAGTGCCCTAATGGGTTTCAGGGTAGTTCTGGGAAGACTGTACGATTTCCTGCCACACTTCTCATGGGTTATAATATACCTTCCCAATCCTGCTGTTGGCAGTGCTGTTCACTGGCTTTATTTGGTCCATTTCATTTCAGTGGCACTTGGAGAATCTCTGAGCTGCAATAGACATTGGAAGCATTTTCAACAGAGGTTGGCTGAAATGGAATGTGAGGGAGGAGAGAGGACAGAAAACAATCCATCACCTGTGTCTGGTGCAATTAAGAGTCTCTCAGTGGAGTGTGGAGGGAGAGGGAGGGAAAACACGTGCTTGCAAATGCTTCTCTTAGCAGCTCAAGAGATTGGACCTTGCAGTGTTCTGGCTGGAGACTGATATGGAAAATGGAGATGGAGCACAAAGGCTTTTCTCCTTTCCTTTTAGCAGTTGGCTGTTGTCTTTTTCCCCCTTCATTACCTTTATAGAGCAGTCTGTGGGATTGAAGTCCAGGCTTGTTAGGAGTCCAAATTTCCATTTTCAGCTGTAGACTGGATCACTATTTATGGGGAAAACCTACTATTGCTCTGCTCAGTCACACATGCATTGTTCAGAAATGGTGTACAATATTAACACTTCCTCATACCAGATGCTGGCAGTGCTCTGTATGCTACTGCTGCATCACTCTGCCCTTTGTAAGCAGATACTAGCCAAGAAACCAATGTCTGCTCTCATTAATAGTGCCATTAAAGTGAGATATTGCAAGTCTTCAAAAGGGAGCAATGATCATAGGGATGGGGTCCTCTATAAATAGCCTAAAGAAGGTGATTTGAAAACCCTTATCACAGTGGGTGTGTATTTCCATCATCTTTATTCTGAAGCCTCTCAGTTGTTTGTTTGGATTCTGCTTTTTTCCATCTCAATTGTGGAGCTTGGCCATTTTTGTCCCTGGGAAGACAGTTAATTCTTGTTCCAGCTGCCATGTAATGAGAGAGCAGCAGGATGATACTGCAGGTTTTTCATATACCCTGACTGCAGGGTATATGATACTTGTGTATCTTGTCCGTGTAAAGAGGCGTATTTTCACTGACATCCTTTCCCCTGAATTAAATAGAACTGGAACTAGCTTAGTGTGGTGGAACTGAAAGTTCATGATTGCAGGTTGAAGGAGGTGATCCTGCCCCTCTACTCTGCTCTCGTGAGACCTCACTTGGAGCACTGTGTACAGTTCTGGTGTCCTCAACATAAGAAGGACATGAAACTGTTGGAACAAGTCCAGAGGAGGCCACGAGGATGATCAGGGGACTGGAGCACCTCCTGTATGAAGACCGGCTGAGAAAGTTGGGGCTGTTCAGCCTGGAGAAGACTGAGTGGAGACCTCATAGCAGCCTTCCAGTATCTGAAGGGGGCCTACAGGGATGCTGGGGATGGACTCTTCATCAGGGACTGTAGTGATAGCACAGGGGGTGACGGGTTCAGACTTAAACAGGGAAGTTCAGGTTAGATATAAGGAAGAAGTTCTTTACTGTGCGGGTGATGAGGTGCTGGCACACACTGCCCAAAGAAGTGGTGAATGCTCCATCCCTGGCAGTGTTCAAGGCCAGGCTGGACAGAGCCTTGGGTGACATGGTTTAGTGTGAGGTGTCCCTGCCCATGGCAGGGGGGTTGGAACTTGATGATCTTAATGTCCTTTCCAACCCTAACTATTCTATGATTCTATATGTAGTATGAGAGTCTGCATCTGTAATATGCCCTGCCCTTTGACACTCACCATTTCTCTTTGAATTTATAAATGAGAAAGCAGTGGGTGGTTTACACACCTTGAGAGGAACAGAACAGGACCCACATGGGAGAGGCAGGTGGGTTGTGGTGTATGGGAGGAGGAGGAAAGCCCTGGTGTAAGTGTGGGGAACCCCCTGGAGAAGGGAATACACTCACAGTGAGGTTGCTGCTCACCTGCAGGTGCTTCAGAGCAGCTGCTGGGGAAAGGCATCTTTGCCAGGTGTGCCAGAGCAGCACCTTCACTTCTGCCTCCCTCGAGGCTCTGCATGAAATTGAAACCTGAGGTTGCCACATCCTGCTTTGTGCTGGGATTTAAATTGATCTTGAAGATCAATAGCAGCTTTTTATTAAAACTTACCATGAAGTAGCACTTACACAGTTATTAAAGCAGGGTTTTGCAAAGCCATGGGAGTCTGTGCATTCGACTTAGTAGCTTCACCTGTGTAAAGGATGCTGCTAAACAGAGCCCTGCCTGCCATACTGAATTGGCTGAAGGCAATTCAGCAAGGGATGGTGAAGCAGCTCTCTTTGCTTTCCTCTCTTATTGCCTTCAATGCTTTATTACATCAACCTGTGAACACAGCCTGTCTCTAGAATCTTCTAAGACCAGTCTGCAGCCATCCTTTAGCTTTCCCCTAACCTAATTGGGGTTACCAATGGCTTCCCCACATTCCTTCTCTGTTTCCTTGAAGGAAACCTCTCTTTGCTCATGAGAGGCCCCTTTCACAAATTATTTACAACCTCTTGTTCTCTTTAGCACTTCCATCTGCATGGCGCCTCAGTGAAACCTCAAGGCCATACACTGACCATATTTCTCTCCAACTCTTTAGCAAATGTTCACACAAGCACTTAATTGCTTTCCTCCTTTCACTCTGTGCCTGTTTTAAGGGCAAGAGCATGGTGAAGTCATCCTTCAGTACATTTACTCTTGTCCTGTTGTCACTATTAAACACTATACAGTAATGAAATCCAACAAAGCCCATCCTTCCAATACGAGACTAAAAGAACTGGTACACTGGATCAGACCAAGGCTCAGGATCTTCTCCCTGGTGGTAGCTGATAACTGGAGCCAAGAGAGACACACCCCACCCAATTTAAAGTGTAACCCTTCCCTGGTCTTGCCTCAGTAGGCACCATCCACAGCAGTTTGCCCTGGAAGTGGCTCTTTTCCTTTTTCAGATGACTAAATGGCTTGTTTTAAAGCTAGAACAGGCTTGGTCTTGCTGCTGGTTTCCAGTCTTGAGAGTATGCCTCATTGCTAGAAGCCACTCCTGCAGTTCTTCATAGAAGCACAGAATGGTTTGGGTTGGAAAGAGCCTTAAAACTCATCCAGTTCGAACCCCCTTGCCATGGGCAGGGACACCTCGCACTAGATCATGTCACCCAAGGCTCTGTCCAGCCTGGCCTTGAGCACTGACAGGGATGGAGCATTCACCACTTTTTTGGGCACCCTGTTCCAGCACCTCACCACTCTCACAGTAAAGAACTTCTTCCTTGTATCTAACCTGAACTT
Organism: Neopsephotus bourkii; assembly: GCF_033783945.1. Lineage (NCBI taxonomy): Eukaryota > Metazoa > Chordata > Aves > Psittaciformes > Psittacidae > Neopsephotus > Neopsephotus bourkii. The sequence continues at coordinate 1,057,689 of NW_026901486.1, forward strand.
CCCCTGTTTCAGTTTAAACCAATCACCCCTTGTCCTATCACTACAGTCTCTGATGAAGAGTCCCTCCCCAGCATCCTTGTAGGTCCCCTTCAGATATTAGAAGTTTCTTTTCCTTAATGGAGGGAACATCTCTGTTGTTTTGCCTTCTTGCTCCAGCAGCATTCAGAGAGCGAGTTCTTGCAAAGAAGAAAATCCTCAAGAGGAAGATGGTGAGGATCCAAAACTGCTATGGGGGAATCCTAAGCGGACACTCTGCCAGCACCCAGCCAGGATAGGTGATCTGCATGCCCTCCTCTTTGTTTGCAGCCTTTATCAAATGTGTAAGTATCAGAATCACAGAATGGATGTTGGAAGGGACCACTGGAGGTCATATATGCCAACCTTCCTGCCCCAGCAGGGCCACCTAGAGCACCTTACTCAGGACTGTGTCCAGACAGCACTTGAGCATTTCCAGGCAAGGAGGCTCCGCAGCGTCTCTGGGCAATCTATTTCAGTGCTCAGTCACCCCACAGTAAAGAAGTTCTTCCTCATCTCCATCTCATCTCATTAAACCTTCCTGTGGTTTAATTTGTGCCTGTTGCCTCTTATTGCCTGACACCATCTAGAAGAGTCTGGCCCCATCCTTTTGACACCCTCCATTTAGATACTTACGTGCATTGATCAGATCCCCACAGAGCCTTCTCTCTAGGCTGAACAGGTCCAGCTCCATCAGCCTTTCCTCATATGAGGGATGCTCCAGACCCTTTATCATTCCAGGAGCCAGGCACATTCTTGTCTGGCAGGGCCAGAGGGAGAAGTGCTTTGTAAAAGGGAGTTGTATATTACATCCCTAAGAGGATGCAGCATCTTGTTACCTGTTGTACAATTTTACCCAGAAGATCTCTCATCCAACAAGCTGGTTTCTGATCACTGTTTATTTGCTCATACATGTATCTTTATTGAGCTGTTTCCTTTCCCTTTACATTTCTGTCGCAAGCTGTCCATAGCTGGGTGTTCAGAACATAAACAGGGAGATCATTTGGAGATATGGAATAAACCTCCTGATTGTGCTTGACTACATGGAGGTGGAAAGATGGTAACAGGTAACAAGGGACAGGAGACTAATCTGAGTGTCAGAAGTACTGTGATAACAGTGGGAATTTATTAGTGTCTTTTGAGGCTTTAAGGCTGAAAAAGTGAGTTCCAGTCCAAGATACAGCCCTTTTTTATCAGTTTATAAAGCGCTGTAATCCAAGCACTTCCTTCATTCTGAAATAGTAGAATGGAAAACATGCTGAACTGGGATAGTTTCCCATGTAGCTGGAGGGTGTGCAGATGCCTCAGACCCACTAATGTATTAATCTAAGACACGTGGATTTATTCCAAGGGAAGGGCATCTTGTACCCTGTAAATTACAGAAGGGGATGTAGGAAGCAAAGAACAGACTTCTCACAAGACACTTTTGATGCACAACTTGAGCATTCTGAGCTTAATATTTGGAGATCCTAGGTACCAGTGACTGATCTCTGTGTTGCAGAGGTTTGTACTAGAATATTTGGGGTTAAGATGTCCTATTTTGGTTACCTAAAACAAAATGCTACATTCAAGCACACTGGTCTCCATGTTTCCCCCAAGCTCTTGCAATGAGTCACTGAGGATGAAGAGTGCTTCTCAGCTCTCACGGTTCCCAGCTCTAATGCCAGACCACATCACTTTTGAGGCAAAAGAGACATTTCTTCATCTCTCTTTGCTAATGGCCATAGCTCTGAAGCACGTAATTCAATAAGAAAGATGGAAATGGCAGCCAGAAAATGCTGACTGGCTCCACATGCTTTAGCAATACTTCCTACACAGTAGGATTAACCTTTTCCTATCTAGTCTGTATCTGTTAGTAAAGCTGTACTTTCAGAAATGGGCATTCCCATGACTGTATTCAAGAGCTGCATTCCTCTTGGGGTTTTGCTCCAAATGTCCACAGGTTTAGAGGTTTGTTTATTTGGTTTTTCTTTTGCTTCCCAAGTAGGAGTCAGGAGATGAATGCAAGAGATGAACCATTCTCTTCCAGTGGGTGGAAGGCCAAGCATTTCTCTTCCAAGAGGCAGAGCATATCTATGTATGTGTATCTATATACATGCATACATGTATGTGCATATTCCTTGATGGGATACAGAATGTCTATGTATGTGTATCTGTATATGTGTATATATATGTGCGTGTATATTCCTTGATGGGATGTAGAATTTCTGTTTCCTGACCAAATTGTCTTATCCTGATACTTTGTAGGTCCTGTAGCAACCCTACACATTGTATGTATAGTGTGCCCTGTTGCTGTTGCATGTGTATTTTATTAGTTTCTGTATTAATTTAGTTGTTTGGTTTTCTCCACATCAACTTCAGCACTCAAACATCACCACAGGTTTCCTGTCTGATATGTTTCTCTCTACCTGGGGCCATTTCCTGCTGAGGTTGTCTGTTCTTCTCAAGCCATTCTGAAATGCCTCTCATGTAGGTTTGATCCATTGCAGGACAAGCCTTGCTAAGAGCTGTCTGCACTTGCTCCTTCCTGACCTTTTCTTTTCAGTGCCCTGTGCATGTGTATCAGTCAATTCTTCTTCTAAGAAGCCTTGGTTTGGCAGCTGTGGGCTAACATCCCCTCTCCCTTCAGCCGAAGAGGGATGAATCAGGTTACATAGAGGGGTTGGGGGGTCTGACTTCTCCATGGCTGTGAACTGCTCAGGACAAGCAGTTGCTAGGAGAAGGCTGCACGTATTGAGGGCAAGGGTGGTGGCTCTGCCTTCATTAACAACAGTTCTTTATTGTGTCATTTGGGGAACAGAGATCAAACTATTTACTGGTACAGTCTGCGTAGGATTTTTCACTGCCTGACCTTCTTCCACTGCTAAAGCTGTTCCCAGATGTTGCACTAGCATCTCTGCTAAGCTGGCTGTGTAAATGAATTTATATCTGTCCCTCCAGCTTTAACTCTTCTTGTGTCTCTCCATTATTTCTTTATGTCAGGATCAGGTGGTTTAATACCAAAGGAAAGGCTTTCTCCAAGCAAAGGCGCTTTCCAGGATGCTCAAGATGTCCTGTGCTGAGCTTACAGGGCTGTATGACCATTATCCTAAGACACAGCCCATGAAGAGTAGGTAGGGGGCATTGTCACCCTTCCACTGATGACTCAGTAGAGCAGAATTCCTCTCCTTCACCCTCTCTATGCCACAGAGTTATTTAAGTAAAGCTCCTGAATTCACATTGACAGGCTGGTTGGGTTTTCCATCACCAGCCTACCTTGCTAACTGCCTGTATTTGAGGCTTAAGATCCCTCCACAAACATCAGGTGGTGATTGTGTCAGTTGCTTACAAAGCAGCAACACAAAACTGGTCCATGCCATGCTTGCCAAGCAGAAGGAAACACCTTCAAGCCTTCCTGACAGACAGAATTGTGGGTCAGCAGTGATGGCAATGAGCAGGATTTGCAGGGAACAGCGTGAGCTGGAAGAGGTTGGGAGGAGCATGAGGTCGAGTTATGCTTTGGACACAAAGATGTTTCGCTGCACCATTGGGTGTTATCCCCCTGTGTACTTTCTTTATGATCTGGGATCTTCTCCTGTTGGTCCATTTTTCTATGCTTGGAATTTGCAGCAAGTACCAAGTGTTGGGTTCTGTGTGCTATGGTGACTCCACAGATTTTCATGCAGAGAGATGAGTGCCTTAGACTTCATAATATCACATCAGTAACTGTAGTAATGCAGAGTGTCTGCCAACATGCAGTCTAGAATCTCACACTAAATAATCCTGATACATGAAAAATCTTGGATACCAGATTTCCAAGTATTTATGTAGCTATGATACACAAGCAAAACAGCCATGGGATGATTCACTGTTTGGGCTAGATGGCCTAATGGTTTCTCTGGGAGAGAAGGCAGCTCTTGCAGAGAGCAATCTTGTCCAGAGAAGCTGCCTAATTTCCACTTGCTCCTTGCAGGTGACCACCCAGGCTTGTCTTTGTGGTGCTTGGGTAGTGCTCAAAGTGATGCTGGCTCTGTAAGCACTTGCAGTCCCAGAGGCAGGAATGTTTGGTGGTGGCCCTGCAGCTCCAGCTGTGGTTCACAGCCTGTTTGTCATCAGAGAACATCGGTGCCTGGAGCAGACTGCAACCCAAGGTGAGGAGGTAACAGCTTGTTGCAGGTCAGAGCGAGGGGTGGAAGTTCCCTCTGGTGGAGGAACAGGCCCAGTACAGAGAGAAGAAGATAGAATCAGAGCAACGTGGCCATGAGGATGCTCCCTCTAGAAGATAATGCTGTAGAGGTGCTGAAGGACTTGGGGATGTTGGTCGATTAGAAACGTAACATGAGCTGGCTTCAGTGTGTGCTTGCATCCCAGAAAGCCAACCGTATCCTGGGCTGCATCAAAAGGAGCGTGACCAGCAGGTCGAAGGAGGTGATCCTGCCCCTTTATTCTGCTCTCGTGAGACCTCACTTGGAGTATTGTGTGCAGTTCTGGTGTCCTCAACATAAAAAGGACATGGATCTGTTGGAACAAGTCCAGAGGAGGCCACGAGGATGATCAGGGGACTGGAGCACCTCCCATATGAAGACAGGCTGAGAAAGTTGGGGCTGTTCAGCCTGGAGAAGAGAAGGCTGCGTGGAGACCTCATAGCAGCCTTCCAGTATCTGAAGGGGGTCTATAGGGATGCTGGGGATGGACTCTTCATTAGGGACTGTAGTGACAGGACAAGGGGTAATGGGTTAAAACTTAAACAGGGGAAGTTAAATTGTATATAAGGAGGAAATTATTTCCTATGAGGGTGGTGAGGCACTGGAATGGGTTGCCCAGGGAGGCTGTGAATGCTCCATCCCTGGCAGTGTTCAAGGCCAGGTTGGACAGAGCCTTGGGTGAGATGGTCTAGTGCGAGGTGTCCCTGCCCATGGCAGGGGACTTGGAACTGGATGATCTTAAGGTCCTTTTCAACCCTAACTATTCTATGATTCTACGTCTGTCTATAGCTGCAGCTTTAGCTGGGGAGTAGGGGTGCTACTGCATATCTACATCATAACGACAGATGATCCCATTGTGGAGGACTTGGAACTGAGCAGGAGAACGGAGGTAGGTAAGAACTGGAAATTGCAGGATGATCATGGGGATGGGCAGGAGCCTGAGGATGTCTGTGGCCAGCTGGGGCTGGACAGGTCTGAGATCAGCTCCTGCCTCTGCTATCTCTGGTTGGAAATGATCAACCTCTCCCTGTAAGAGCTCCTCACAGGTGACTCATGATACATGAGGGAATTTCAACCTCTCCCAGCTCTGCTGTCTCAGACTGATGGGGACAGATTTGCTGCAGAAGCACAGTCCTAGAAAAGAACAATTGTTGGGCATGGAGGCAAGGATCCACCCCTCCAGTGTGGCTGGAGCCCTGGCCCTAACACCTGAAACCACTGATTGCTCCATGGAGCAGCTTCTGAGTGAACCTCACGGTGGTTTCACCGTGGCAAGTTTGAGATTGAAGGGTTACCACAAGACTAAAATGAATTCCCATGGATGAATGACATGACTTCCAGTTTCTGTCAGTTGTCACATTGGGCATGTGCCAGCGTAGTAAAGGAAAAGAAGCAGAACCCAAAGGAAGCTTGGGGAAGAACCACCTGCAGATCAAGCCAACACTGTGGATGAACCCCTGTCCTCAGGGAAGGGGTGGACACTGTTAAGATTTGACTGGACAGGGTGCTGGGACAGCTGCACTAGGTCATGCTTTGCCAAGGGAAGTTGGACCAGATGACCCTCAACGTCCCTTCCAACCTGGGGTTCTATGATTCTGGGATTCTATGGTTTGTTGTTTTGCATGTGGAAATGAGATTTGCCAGCTGCGAGACCCCTAATGAAAGCCAGCATGGGGGAGAGATGGCTACCTCCTGTTACTGCCATTGACGGGGATCCACCTGGATTGTGTGATTGGGTGGCTCACACCCTCATCTGTTGTGTTGGGAAGCTTTAGGGTGTGGAGAGGAATCAATTTCTTCCTAATATATCCAAGAAGCTCATGGACACTACACCTTAGCTTTGCCCTTGCATTGGTAGAACAAGGGGTAACAGGTTCAAACTTAAACAGGGGAAGTTCAGGTTGGGTATAAGGAAGAAGTTCTTTACTGTAGGGGTGGTGAGGCACTGGAACAGGTTGGCCAAGGAAGTGGTGTATGCTCCATCCCTGGCAGTGCTCAAGGCCAGGTTGGACAGAGCCTTGGGTTACATGGTTTAGTGTGAGGTGTCCCTGCCCATGGCAGGGGGTTGGAACCGGATGATCTTAAGATCCTTTCCAACCCCAACCATTCTGTGACAGGAGCAGTCTAGACTGGGTTGGCTTCGTGTCCTGCAGGGCTATGGTGGTCCAGCCACCGCCCTCCCGTAAGGAGGGGGATGGATGTCGCTGGGGAGGCAGGGAGCGTCGGGGGAGCATCTCCTCACCCCTCCTCATCCCTCCTCCTCCTCCTCCCGCAGCGCCGAGCACCGGGGCGGGCAGGGGGAGAGGCGGCCTCGGGTCCTGCCCAATCTCCGCGGCCGGGCCCGGTTGCGCGTTGGCTGCCGGCGGCGGCGCCGCCAGTGAGGCTGCGCTGAGGCTGCGGGGCCGGATGGCCGAGCCGCCCGCCCCGCTCACTCGGGCGGCGGCCGACGGCGGGCGAGGAGCCGGGGCGAGCCCTCCCCAGCGGGAGAGCCAAGCCCTGCGGCACGCAGCGCCATGGTCTCATGGATCATCTCCAGGCTCGTGGTGTGAGTAACCTGCCGGCCGGCACCTGCATGCCTCTGTCTGCCTGCCTGCCTGTATGTACGCGTGCATGTCTGTATGTCCATGTCTGTATGTCCATGTCTGTATGACCGTGCGCTGCCTGGTCCCGCTCACCCGCGCTATGAATACGCGGTGCTAGCGGCTGCTCGGCTAATTTTAGCCGGTTGTTGTTAGGGATGTGGCGCTCGGCTGCTTTTGGTGGGAGAAAATAGGTGGGTCAGGCGCTGTTTGCCAGCGTGGGGGCATTCCCAGGGGGAAAAGCAAGGTGACAAGGGAGGACGAGGAGGGTGGTCGGTACCGCGCGGTGATGGAGGGGCTCGGGGTCAGGATGCAGGGGACCGAGCATCTCCGGGGAGGGGGAAATGGAGGTGGGCTTGGGCAGCGGCGCTTTGTTAGCGGGGCTCGGCGGGGACTCGCGAGGGGGCGCGGGAGAGGCGCTGCGGGGTCTCCCCTCGCTGCCGCCTCCTCTCTTATTCTGGGTAAAGAAACCCCCAGACCCGTCCTTCCCTGTTGGCCCCTTGCCGCCCTCGCAAAACCCGGGCTCGCTTTCTCTCTAACCTGTGGGGGGAAGCGCGTAGCGCTCTGCACTTGCCCTGCAGCCTTTCCCATGGCGGTAGGTGGGAATGCGTGTAGAAATCCCTGGAAATTCTTCCCAGGCACCAGGGGGAAATGGAGCGAGCTCGAGGTTTATGGGAACACCGCACCTGAGGAGAGAGTCAGTGGGAGAAGAGCTTTTCTAATGGCACTAGGGAAAATTCCTGCGGGAGGAGGGAGGGAGTTGAGGCTTAAGGTGGGGCAGCGGGATGGCTGCTCTGTCTCCATGCTGGAAGCGGGGCTGGTCAAGGTTAGTGCATTGAAGCACATGAATCCTTTGCCAGTTTCCTCTGCCCTGCTTACATAGAACTGCAGACCGAGGGGAGCTTGTGTTGTGCTCTTAAGTTATCACAGAGGGGCTGCGAGGGCCTGTGGCTTTCTTTGTCTCAAAGCAGCATGCCATGATGTTGCACCAGGAGCATGGTTCCAGCAAGGCATTGTCAAGGTCTCCCCTTCTGCTGTATAGGATGAAACATCATAAAGCTCACCTTGGTCTAAGCAATGTCTCTGTATCACTAAGACATCAGGTGGCTGTTGGATATGAAGATCTGGGGGGGGTTCCAGGGTTGTATTTAGCCCCTGGAGGTGTATCACTGGATTCAGCTGCAGTGTCACTGGGTTTGCACTTCAGTATGGGAAGGCATATTAAATATTTCAGTGATTTAATTCAACCAGTATAACTGTGCAATGGGAGATGTATTATCCAAGGCTGCTTTTCTTTCTTCTCTACTGGACTTATTTCCACTTTGAAACAACCTGTCATCACAAAGCCCAGCTCATCCTCACCAGCAAAGAAGTTGACACAGAGATAGCTTAACTTCCTTGCTTTGACACACAGGCACATATACGGGTGATTTCACCTAAGACACATAGACTGGGTAAAAACCTGGTAGGGGCAAGACATAAAACAGTTGATACCTGCAGTCAGGAATCAGCTGAACATAGAAACCTTCCTGTTCTCTTCAGCTTTATGTATCTTAAGAGCATGTCACAGTGTGAAATCAGCTGTGTAGAAGGTGGTACCAGTTATTTGTTATGCTAGGATTTTAAGAGCAAATAACATTTTGGTTATGTGGTATAAATATGAATAATTTAGTAATCATAGTGGTAATTGTAGAGGAGTTTTTGCAGGAAACCTAGGGCAAGCCAAACTTCATCCCCACTGTCTTTGCATTGCTGCTTAGTACCATAGAATCATAGAACGGTTTGGGTTGGAAGGACCTTAAAGCCCTGCCACGGGCAGGGACCCCTTCCACTAGAGCAGCTTGCTCCAAGCCCCTGTGTCCAGCCTGGCCTTGAACACTGCCAGGGATGGGGCAGCCACAGCTTCTCTGGGCACCCTGTGCCAGCTTTCACAGGAAAGAGCTTTCCAGTGTCTAATCTCAATCTCCCCTCTGTCAGTTTAAAGCTCTGAGGGAACTCAGTTGGGCTTCACCTTTAAGAATGTTTTGCACCAGGAAGTGCTGGTTTCTTATGATCCCAGTAAGAAACCTGGACTCTGTAGAGTATTGCTTGAAACCCCATTTCCTAGAGCCAACATTACACTGAAAAAGAGGAGAGTGTATATAATCTTACATCCCATCAGATGCTGGAAACCCTGACAAGACAATGGCAGGCAGGTGGTTTCTTGCTGGTGATCAGTGAGCTTCATCCAGGCTCATTCCTTACTATTAACCAGCTGAGTTGGTCGTGTACCAGGGTGTATGTGCAGCGCAACAAGGCCAAGAAAGACAGCACAGCACAGACCTGCTCCCATTCAGGTTAACTCTTAGGTGCATCACTGAACTCCTTGAGTACCGTGGTCTTCATGTTAGGATCATGACAAAGATTTAGCTTCTCTAATCCCATTTTGAGTCACTAGTTCATCCATCAGCACAGATAGCTGTGCTCTAAGTACAATGCCCAGCTGGTTGGGCTTTTTTCGCCCCTGCTCACACTTATTTAGCTGCTTTTTCATCAAATCTTGTTAACTGGTAAGGATTATGGGGACTGTGGTTTGATTTCATCAGGCGGTGGATATTGCTTTGTGCTCTTCGGCTGATCTCTATGGGGTTATGGCTGATATGACTCAGCTAATAGGAAGGGCTTTAAAGCAAAAGGCAAACCTTTGCTTTGGCTCTTGGGGCTTTGTTGCTTCTGCTGTCTTGGGTTTGGTTCTTACCGTCTCTGTCCTGGCACTTTCTATTACCAAAATGGTGCTGAAGGAGAGGAGTTTATGAGCACTTCTCACCCACTTCAGTGGGAAATCACTGCAGACCTCTTCCATCATTTCAGCTGTAGTGTTTGGGCCTTGTGTTCGTGCTGGAGTGCTGGCTGGTGCTGTGTTGCCTGGGACCCCCACTTCAGAGCCGCACCTTGTCCTGCCACAGCTGTGTGATAAAGACTTTATTATGCCAGGACCTGCACTTGGTACTGTACAAACCTGAAGCAGAAAGACAATCCTGTCCCTGGATAGTTCTCCTTTAAGAGCTCAGTTCTCACCCTCCTGTGGTTCAGGGAGGTTTTATCACTCACCTCCATGACAGCACCATCAGGATGTTCTTTTTCTCATGGTAATAGGTTACCGGTGACTTTTCCACCAGGGGATGTCTCTGATCACTGTAATTGTCGCATCAGGTTAAAGAATTCCTTGGTTCTTCTTTGGCTTTATTTGATTTTGGAGTTATTTGTTAGTTGGTCTCTCCCAGTTACTGCAATGGGATCAGATCCTTACTCGTGGGTTAATTACAGCCTCTTTTTTATCCATCATCTGTGAGTACATCTCGGAGGACATCCTGGCACACCTGTATCTCAGTCTGCTCCTCTGGGAAGTGTAATGAACTGTGCTGAATTCATCTTCCCTGAGACAGGCCAGAAGGGATCACTGGCATGTCCTGCCATCTACAGTTCATTGCTGGTCATTCCAAAGGAGATTCTCTCTTGCTTCAAGTGGTAGAGACCACTCTATCAGAAGGGCTTGGGATTTGTCTTCATTATTGGAGTCCAATTCGTCTATGGTGCACAGCACTGGCAGTCCCAGGTGGTTACTGCTCTGCTGTACCTCTTGGCTGTTGTCTAAAAGCATTTTGAGTTAAAAGCAGTGTATATAGGGAGTTACAGAATGGTTTCGGTTGGAAAGGACCTTAAGATCATTCAGTTCCAGCCCCCCTGCCATGGGCAGGGACACCTCACTCTAAACCATACCACCCAAGGCTCTGTCCAACCTGGCCTTGAACACAGCCAGGGATAGAACATTCACAACTTCCCTGGGCAACCCATTCCAGTGCCTCATCACCCTCACAGTAAAGAACTTCTTCCTTATATCTAACCTGAACTTTCCCTGTTTAAGTCTGAACCCATCACCCCTTGTCCTATCGCTGCAGTCCCTGATGAAGAGTCTCTCTCCAGTATCCTTGTCAATGCAGCTTATTGCATTTGCCTGGAATTCCTATTCTTTTCCCACAAACATGGAACTTGCTCTTTGTGCTTGGAGCAATGCAGAGCAAAAGTACAGATTTGGGCTCCAGTTCTGACAGTTCAGCACTGTGAAAGCCTTTTCATCTGCAGTGTGTGGCAGAGGAAGGAGATGTCAGTAGAAATGAGGCTGGATCAGACAGGTCATCAATAGCTGACATGATTCTGTGAGTCTTGGGCATTTGAACTCCTGCTGTGAGGAGTTTAGGAGTGCATTACAGATTACTGCAGAATGGTTAAATGTGGTGAAAACCCACAGCCTTAATGATGCTTTTTTTGCCTGTATTTGTTTTCTTGTAAATCAAACCATCAGTAATGGCCTGTCTGTTCTCTCGTGGTTTGATGTAAAGTGGGGTGGCAGCCTCATTTATGAGCATATCAGGGAATTCCCAGCCCTGCGTGGAAGCAACAGGGATTTACCAGAGGCATTCTTTCTTCTGGGTGCCACTGGGAGCGGGTAGGTCTAGCAAAGCCAAAGGAGAACCAAGGAGTTCTTTAACCTGATGGGTGAGGTTTCTTTCCCTGTCACAATTTGTCAGCTTTCTCTTTCCTCTTTTCCATTTCAGAGAATCTTAGCACATCCTGCCTGCTCCTGTGCGTGCATGGGAAACCTGGAGAGATTCATGAATGAAAAAACCCACCCCCAAATCCATATAATAGGTACTATATGATGGCAGAAAATAACTTGCACCCTCTTTCTCAGAGGCAGGCAGAGACAGGAGCTGCTCAAGCAGGTGAAGGCATAGCAGAGCCCAGTGTTTTGGTCGCTGGAATGTCAGCGTTTCAGTTGTTACACACCGTGTGTGTGGAGGTCCCTTTGCACAGTCTGTGTTATTTGCTCGGTGCTGGCAGGTGATGTGAAGGGTTCTGGTTTTTACTGCTTTGTATGGAATGGCTTGAACCTGCCAGAGGGGAGACTGAGCTGAGCTCTTAGGCAGAAGCTCTTCCCTGTGAGGGTGCTGAGGCGCTGGCACAGGGTGCCCAGAGAAGCTGTGGCTGCCCCATCCCTGGCAGTGTTCAAGGCCAGGTTGGACACAGGGGCTTGGAGCAAGCTGCTCTAGTGGAAGGGGTCCCTGCCCATGGCAGGGGTTGGAACTGGGTGAGCTTTAGGGTCCCTTCCAACCCCAACCATTCCATGAGCAGCAAGCAGTCTCTGTGGCTCCCAGCTCAGCACCCACCATGTGCATCCCTGCCTGTACAGCTCTGCTGAGGGGCAGGACCTGTTGGAGACAGCAAGTGACAGAGGCGCAGGTGTGACATTTGCTTTGCCCTTCATGTGAAATGTGACCCTGGTGCTGGCACTGCAGGATAACGCTGCTGCTGCTCTGCCAGTCTGACCCAGATACTCCTGCTCAGGCACAGATGTGCTGGGAATGCTTCTAGCCCCAATGGGGAAGGGTTTCTGTGCGCACAGCACTGATGTTACTAGTCCTCGTTTGGTGAGGAAGGATGCTGTACTAAACTACAAGGTGTGGGATGTAGCTGAGGGACTTGGTCTTTACAGCTGCCCTAATGCAGTGTTTTGCCCTTGTGGGACTCTTTCCATTTCACTCTATTAAAGCACTTTGAAGCATTCATTTAGTGCTGTGTTAGAATGATTTTTGCTGCCATTGTACTGGTAAGGGTGCTGAGGCACTGGGAGATCAAGTGATGTGTCCAGTATTCCACAGAAAACCTATATAACTGTATAACCCATAGATAACAGGAATATTTCCTCCAGGCTCCTTGATCAATAAATTAATGGAAGGGGATCTGAGCAAGGGAATTGGGCAGCGTGTTTGTGGTTCATTTTATGGATTTGTAATTGATTACCTCAAAACTACAGACTTGCATAGCTGCTACCTGAAATACTCAAACAACCAAAGGGTTAAATACTCCGAGTAGTGACCCATTCCCTTTCAGATCCTCAGTGCTGTTGTCAGTGTCACAGGGAGCAGAACACAACAGACTGCCCAAGTCAGGTTCCTAAGTCAAGGAATTACACTACTTAAAACTGGTAAATCCTAAGACCTTAGGAAGAAGTTCTTTACCACTGTGAGGGTGGTGAAGCCTTGGCAGTGTTCAAGGCCAGGTTGGATGGGGCTTGGAGCAACCTGGCTTTAAGGTCCCTTCCAACCCAAACCATTCTATACTTCTATGATCATGCCTCCTACTTCTTGAGCAGTTGCTTCTAAGTATTAAGGACTGCATTTGCCTTTCTGCTTCCATGCTCTCAGCAGACAGAGATGGTATCTTGGGAACATTCAGGCTAATCTTAAAGGTAGGTGAAGGCTTGGGTGCTGCAGGACTATTCATAGAATCATAGAATGGTTTGGGTTGGAAAGGGCCTTAAGATCATCCAGTTCCAACCCCCTGCCATGGGCAGGGACACCTCACACTAGACCATGTCACCCAAGGCTCTGTCCAACCTGGCCTTGAACACCACCAGGGATGGAGCATTCATAGCTTCCCTGGGCAACCCATTCCAGTGCCTCACCACCCTCACAGTAAAGAACTTCTTCCTTATATCCAATCTAAACTTCCCCTGTTTAAGTTTGAAGCCATTACCCCTTGTCCTGTCCCTACAGTCCCTAATGAAGAGTCCCTCCCCAGCATCCCTATAGCCCCCCTTCAGATACTGGAAGGCTGCTATGAGGTCTCCACGCAGCCTTCTCTTCTCCAGGCTGAACAGCCCCAACTTTCTCAGCCGATCTTCATATGGGAGGTGCTCCAGTCCCCTGATCATCCTCGTGGCCTCCTCTGGACTTGTTCCAACAGATCCATGTCCTTTTTATGTTGAGGACACCAGAACTGTACACAATACTCCAAGTGAGGTCTCACGAGAGCAGAGTATTGTCCAGTTTGGATTACCATAGAACTTTTAGTTGTCAACATTTCTTCCATGTCCGTGTTAGGCAGCTAGGATCTGAGTCTGTTTCCTTTTGTTGATTTCAACACTTGCCTGGGTTAGGGTCAGGGTCAGTCAGCACATTTGAGGTAGGTCTGGTGAGTTGAAACAGCTTAGCGGAGGGATGCATCCTTGTAGTGGGGCTTTTGGCAAGCAAAACACTTAGATGGCAAAATCTGACTTAAATCACCTGTGTTGTTGAAATTCATCACGTGCTGCTTTTTGTAGAGGAAGGGGCCCTAGAATCACAGAATGGTTTGGGTTGGGAAGGACCTTAAGATCATCCAGTTCCAACCCCCCTGCCATGAGCAGGGACACCTCACACTAAACCATGGCACCCAAGGCTCTGTCCAACCTAGCCTTGAACACCACCAGGGATGGAGCACTCACAACTTCCCTGGGCAGCCTGTGCCAGCACCTCACCACCCTCACAATACTTCCCCATGTCTCATAGTTCCATTCCGTGTCCTCTACTTCCATTATTACTCGTATGCTCTTTAGATTGTAAACTCTTTTTGGCAGGAAGTCTCATTTAGTGTTCTTGGTTTTGCAGCATGTCCTGGGTTCACTGGGGTACAGTTAATTTCCTCCCTAGGCACCCTTGGCAATGGCATTTAGTCTGTAGCTGCTTCTCCTGACTTCTGTAGTAATATAGAAGTAAATAATGTATGAATAAATGCAGCTCTGCCTCCTATGTGCATCATTTATGAGGCTGATCCTGTGCTCCTTGGTAATTCCTTTGTGACACTATGCCTGGTACAGTGTTCACATGCATGTCGTAGGACAAGATTCCTGCTCTGAGGAGCTCTGAATTGAAACCGGTGAAATAGAGGCAAACCAGATGGTGGGCACGGTGGTGAGAATGAGTAAGAAGCCACAAAACGAAAGCTGTGTTTTGTCTTGCCATGAACAGTGTGTTTCTGAGGAGAAGGACTGAGATAACAGGAGGGGGTTTGCCTCATCCTGCAGGCAGGACCTGGAGCAGCGTGTCAGGACTAGAAACATGGGTGGTGCTTTCCAGGCTTCATCTTTTGAGATGCACCTCAGAGCAGGCACGTGTCCTTAGTAGGGTACTCTGCTTTTTGTTCCTCGTAGGTGAATTTTGCAGGATCTAGAAGGTGAGGACAAGGGATCCTAGTTTGATATGGATGATAAAGCAGTGAACTGTAGGCTGCCATGCAGCCAGAAGGGCAAGGATGCTGGGGAGGGACTCTTCATTAGGGACTGTAGTGATAGGACAAGGGGTAATGGGTTCAAACTTAAACAGGGGAAGTTTAGATTGGATAAAAGGACAAAGTTCTTTACTGTGAGGGGGGTGAGGCACTGGAATGGGTTGCCCAGGGAAGTTGTGAATGCTCCATCCCTGGCAGTGTTCAAGGCCAGGTTGGACAGAGCCTTGGGTGACACAGTCTAGTGTGAGGTGTCCCTGCCCATGGCAGGGGGGTTGGAACTGGATGCTCTTAAGGTCCTGTCCAACCCAAACCATTCTGTGATTCTGTGGTACTGAAGAGGGAGAGAAGCTGGTTGTACAGTAAGTAGAACTGAAGAGCAGGGATTGTGTTTCAGAAGGGACACGCATTTCTATGGAGGCAGAGGATTAGGTGTCAGGTTGGAGACAGGCACTTGGGAGCAGCAGGGGGACAGCTGGGAGCACTGCCCTGCTGACACATTGCATACCAGTTGTTTCTTCAGATGCTGCCTCCTTGTTTGCTGTGCCCCTTCCTGCTCACACACTGATTGCTGCTAAATAAAGACCAATTCCAAAGGAGGAGTCGATCAACTGGTCGATAAAGCTACAGTTTGCCTTCCCCCGTTCTCTCTGATGGAGCCAACAGTCATCTTATGCTTCCAAAACGGCCAACTTTACAGGGCAACAAACCCAGTACTGATGAACCTGTTTGTGAGGAGCTAGAAAGTCCCTCATGTTTGTCTAGGATTTTGTGCCTTTTTGGATGTAGGCAACATGTCTCGCCTGCCTTTGAGTCTACCAAGCAAGTCAGTGCTGTGAGCATCAACAGTTGCAGATCCTGCTCAAGGAGCTGTTGAGTTCATGCTGTTGCTTCCTTTTGTTCAGCTCAGTTGAGCTTATTTATTCTATCTCTTGTTTCCAGCCTCTAAATAAGTGTTTTTACAGGAATGCCAAAACCTGACAGACATTGCTTGCCTCGTGTTCTAGAGGGAGGCTTATGACAAGTGACTTGTATGAGGGAGGAGGAAGAGACTTGTACTGCAGTTTCTGTATGGGAATACCAAGAGCCTGGATTCAGCAGTGCTACAGAGTCCCTGTGGGCAGAGGGCAATTTAGCTATTATTTCTGAATGTGATACCTCTAAAATAGGCTTTAGTGACAACTTCCATCCATATAAGCTGTCAGTTCTGCTTCACGTGGGATAGACCTTGCTGTGGGCATGAGGTACACTCTCTGCAGTAGAAGTTGGCACTGTAAATATGAATTGAGAGCTGAGATTTCCAAGCCAGTGGTTGAAAGTCTAGGGATGCTGTGGGATGTTTTGCAAAGGGATGGCCTTTCTTATGGCAGAACAATCCTGACTGGAGGAGTGAGACCAGGGATCTTAGATGGCGTTTCATGAGGAAAACCCCTCTTGGGAGGAGAGATAGGAAACCTATAGGGATGCTGGGGAGGAACTCTTCATTAGGGACTGTAGTGATAGGACAAGGGCTAATGGGTTAAAACTGAAACAGGGGAAGTTTAGATTGGATATAAGGAGGAAGTTCTTTACTGTGAGGGTGGTGAGGCACTGGAATAGGTTGCCCAGGGAGGTTGTGAATGCTCCATCCCTGGCAGTGTTCAAGGCCAGGTTGGACGAGGCCTTGAGTGACATGGTTTAGTGTGAGGTGTCCCTGCCCATGGCAGGGGGATTAGAACTGGATGATCTTAAGGTCCTTTCCAACCCTAACTATTCTATGGTTCTATGATTCTAGACTAAGAGCAGAACAATCCCAGGAAGGCAACTTTCTCCTGTCATCCAGCACTTCATGGCTACCCTTGTCTTGATGTCTTCAGCCCAAATGCTCTCACACTCAGTGTCAGCGTGTGGGCAGAATCATAGAATCATAGAATAGTTTGGGTTGCAAAGGACCTTAAAGCTCACCCAGTTCCAACCCCTGCCACGGGCAGGGACACCTTCCACTGGAGCAGCTTGCTCCAAACCCTTGTGTCCAACCTGGCCTTGAGCACTGCCAGGGATGGGGCAGCCACAGCTTCTCTGGGCACCCTGTGCCAGCGCCTCAGCACCCTCACAGGGAAGAATTTCTTCCTTATATCCAATCTAAACTTCCCCTGTTTCAGTTTTAACCCGTTACCCCTTGTGCTATTACTACAGTCCCTAATGAAGAGTCCATCCCCAGCATCCCTATAGCCCCCTTCAGATACTGGAAGGCTGCTGGAAGACGCAGAACATCTCACCCAGGCTGCAGGTCAAACAGCCATAGTGTTAAGGTTGCTGTTCTGCCTCGGGCTGTTCCCACTGGGCTGCTATGGGCCATGCTCTGCCTTGGACCCCTTCATGGACAAGCAGTTTGAGGCTCTTAAGCCTCATCCTGCTCATTGGAAGGGTTTTGCTTGTCCTGCTGCTTCTTCTGCTGGGGACTTGGGAGGCCGTTTGTCTGTGCAGGTCTAAACTTAGCCCTTTGAGCCACCCGTATTATGTGACCCACAACAAACTATCCCCGGTGTTAGATCAGCCTGAATAACACCATCTGGCTCCTAAAATCTACCTGCAGAATTCATGGTGACACTTGAAGGAGAAAGGTGGAGACTGGAGCTGCCCAAAGGCTGAAATGCTTTAGGTTTAGTGATATACTTCAAGGGAAAAGACTGGGATGATAATAGGCACAGGCAACTGAATGGGACTTTCTGCCTTCCGGATGGTCCATGTAGGTGTGAGTTGAAGCACATTGACAGGGCAGCTTGGAGGCTGTTTACATCTTCCCTCTTTTGCAGCCGAACAAAGGATCCCACTTCCCAGGTTTATTGTTTTCACTCTGCTTCTGAGCATTTTGACCAAACCAGAAAGATGCTGCTGTTTAGAAAGAACATTAAGAATTACATGGAGATCCTCTGGGGAGTACACCCCATAAGGTTGCATTTGTTGAATTTAAGTAGATCATAAAAATTTCCATGGCAACACACTCTGCTGTCCTATATTCAGAAAGGGTCTTTCTTGTAGGATCAAATAGAGAGAGGAAGCTGTTACTTAAAACAGATACCTTAAACCCACAGTGAACAGAGAGGAAATAGCATCCTGCATAGATGATGTAGGATTTTCTCCTGCTTGTTATATTGTGCTGACCTCTTTTCATAGCTGTCAGGATGCTGTCACTCAAACCAACCCCCTGCTGACTCTAATGATTTAGGGAGAAACTGTGATCTAATAATCCCTTCTCAGGGATTCTCTCTCATGGGTATATCCATAGATGTATGGAGCTATAACTGTCATGAATCTCATCACCATGGTAGTTTTTAGCAGGCCTACCAGAATCTCTGTGTTTTATCGCCTATACCTGTGTCTGTGCTTGCAGTCTCCCATCTCACTTGGTCTCATTAGACAAAGCTGGTTTCATCAGGATTTGGATACATTTTGAGATAGATCCTTGTATATGGTGTATAAATGGTATATACGTATATATGGGGTGTTGTGTCACAGCGGGCTGTCGGACGGGGACCGGTAATGATGGTTGAGCACCTGAAGTACCCACACATTCACTTAGAAGATTTGGAGGTTCTTAGATCCAATGGGAATTGCACCAACTTTTCCCTTTAACCTAGCAATCAAATCATAGAATCACAGAATGATTTGGGTTGGAAAGGACCTTAAGATCATCCAGTTCCAACCCCCTGCCATGGGACACCTCACACTAGACCATGTCTTCGAAGGCTCTGTCCAGCCTGGCCTTGAACACTGCTAGGGATGGAGCCTTCACCACTTCCTTGGGCAGCCCATTCCAGTGGCTCAGTGACAAGTGCATCATTTATAGGCTCATAAAAGCCTTACGGGCGCATGAGCAGAGATACAGAATCCTTGTGAAATGAAATAATCCCAACAGAAAAGATGGAATTCAACAGACAAATTCTGGGTGTAACCTTCTAACAACAGCCCCACAACAGATGAGAGGGGGAAAATAGTTCAGATGTGGCATCAGTGCAGCTTCTCTGCTGTGTCCGTGGAAGTGGGCTGAGTGAAGCATTGCCCAGTTTTAACAAGAGCTACCAGAAAGAGTTCTCAGTCCTGGCTTGTGGTGAACCTGAAGGATCAAGACTGGATGTTCTGCAGACAGAGGGAATGAATAGCTGGGAAATGCTGCTTCAGTGCAAACCTCAATCATTTTCTTATCCCTAAGGCAATACCAGGGCTTCAAGCTGTGTTAACTGCTGCAGTCCTGCTGAAGTCAGAGTGGTGTAAATTACCGAGGTCACGACAACAAGGTTGTATTTGCAGCTCAGAACATTGGGGACCTTCTAGAAGGTGCCAGCTGGATCCTAGAAAATTGAATTATAGGCCAGAAATTGGCCAGTTCGGGATAACAGAGAACTTCTGTTCCTTAGGAGCCTCAAATATAAGTGTCTTTGAGTGGGGATAGAGGCTCCCAAGGACATGATTCTGTCAGCACAGTTGTTTTATCCTTTCTTTCATTTTAGTGTTGGGAATTCCATCACTAGGTTGGAATCAGGCTTTACCTGCACTTCAGCAACCAGAGCCAATCATATGTGCTGTCCCAAAGCCCGTAATGAAGAATCCCAGACTGGGTTGGGTTGGAAGGGACCGTAAAGCTCCTCCAGCTCCAACCCCTGCCACAGGCAGGGACCCCTTCCACTAGAGCAGCTTGCTCCAAGCCCCTGTGTCCAACCTGGCCTTGAGCACTGCCAGGGATGGGGCAGCCACAGCTTCTCTGGGCACCCTGTGCCAGCGCCTCAGCACCCTCACAGGGAAGAGCTTCTGCCTAAGAGCTCAGCTCAGTCTCCCCTCGGGCAGGTTCACAGTATCACAGTATGTTAGAGATTGGAAGGGACCTCAAAAGATCATCTAGTCCAATCCCCCTGCCGGAGCAGGAACACCTAGATAAGGTTACACAGGAACGTGTCCAGGCGGGTTTTGAATGTCTCCAGAGAAGGAGACTCCACAACCTCCCTGGGCAGCCTGTTCCAGTGTTCCGTCACCCTCACTGAGAAGAAGTTTCTTCTCAGGTTTAAGTGGAACCTCTTGTGTTCCAGTTTGTACCCATTTCCCCTTGTCCTATCATTGTTTGCCACTGAGAAGAGCCTGGCTCCATCCTCGTGACACTCCCCCTTTATATATTTATATACACTAATAAGGTCACCCCTCAGTCTCCTCTTCTCCAAACTGTAGAGACCCAGCTCCCTCAGTCTTTCCTCATAAGGGAGATGCTCCACTCCCTTAATCATCTTAGTTGCCCTGCGCTGCGCTGGTTCAAGCCATTCCCCTTATCCTGTCCCTACAGGCCCTTGTCCAAAGCCCCTCTCCAGGTTTCTTGTGGTCCCTTTATTCACTGGAGCTGCTCTAAGGTCTCCCCTTAAGGAGCCATCTCTTCTCCATCTGAACAAACCCAACTCTGCCTGTTTCTGACCCCAGATGTGGAGCTCTCTGTTGAGCTTCACGATTGAGCTTTTCTCTAATGAGGACTAATACCCACTGCAGGGTGAGGATGAAGGGCACGACTGCCTTCTCTTTAGATTCAGCCCAAAGAATCCTAACACCTCACTGCAGACCACTCGAGCACATACATTTTAAAAGCTCCTTTAATCATGTCAGACAGGAACAAACTCTGCCATCTCTCGTGCTTCATCCCTGTAACCTCATGTGAAGGTGTGTTACAGAGCAGCGTGCTAGCTAACCACAGCCTGCTGCCATTAGCTATTAGCCAGCATCCCTGATCCTGGTGGTCTAAAACCAGTGCTGCTTTCCTGGCTTTCCAGTTCTGGGAATCCCAAGGGCTTGCTGACAGCCCTTTCCAGCACCCAGGGGGATGTGACATACGTGATGGGTGATGCAGACCCTATGGATATTTGTACAGACTATTCCTAGATCAGTGCAGGGGGAGCAGGGCTGGGTAAGAGCCTGCATACAGCCAGAGTGAAGGATCCTGCCTGCCATCCGTGAGGCAGCACATGCATTTTAAGTACATAGATTCTATGCTAGATTTTGCACGGTGCTTAAACCTAAACTGTCCGCTTAGTGATTCACAGTTAATGTCATGTAAATCCGCTCTGTAAAATCCCTCTCCACACCCGAATTTACTTATAGATGAGGTATTCTTCCTCTCTTTGCTGTAGTGTGTTCCGAGGTGTTTGCGCTCAGGCCACTGGCATGGCTCAGCATTCTTTTCCAGTTCCCATTCTGCTGAGGCCTGCAGATCCTTGGCTGTAACAGATCAGATCCCTGTTCAAACACTGTTGTGGTTTAGGTATGGTCTCGAAACCAAGAAACCTCACTCTGGGCAGCGAGTCCATCAGGGAGCGCGGTTTGTGAAGACCCAGTTCTCAAGGCACCTTTTATCTCCAGCTCTATGCTGTATTTGAGACAATTAACCATTTCAGCTCAAAACAGCAAGGCTTTGTTTCTGCAGAGTGGCATTTGTAACACTCTCATCCTTCTGTGTGAATCCTCTTGCCTGGCAAGGAGCACAAACGCCGGCCTGTGGCATTTCCACCAGCAGTATCACAATGAGTAAGAAGCGATGGCAGCGCATACATAAGATAGCAGGCAGTGTGGGTGTTCCCACAAAAAGCACAAGCTGCCTTCTCAAGCAGCTGCTTGCTTAGAAATCGCTGTAACTTGGAAGCAGGGACTCTCTTTCCCTTTGCTTTCCTCTCCAGTTATATCTGTGACGACTCCATCTGGCTCCTAAGCCTCAGTTTCTCTTTCATTCTATATATTGAGTAGCTACCAGCTGCAAGGTGCATGTGTGTAAGACAAGGTGAGAAGGGAAAAGAGGTGAAGTCCCTAAGCCAAAAGAAAGAGAAGAAGCAAAGCCTTCACTGTTCTGCATTGTGCAACGCTCGGGCTTTTTATCCATGTCTGAAACAAAGAGGTATTCCTCATGGTGTAGCAATGGAGCTCTGCCTGTGTCACAGGCTTTGATCTGAACACACTGGTGCTTGGGGAAATGCAGAAGAGACTGGTGTGCCTTATCCCTTTTACTCTGTAATGCTCTCAGCCAAAGCCTGCCATCCAAAAAGATAAGAGAAGTCTGGGAGAGATCAAAATGGAATGCAGATGGGAACACGACATTTGCTGTCAGAATAGAGATGGAGTATCTGCATAGCAATACTGCTGTCAAGAGGCATTAAAAACACCCCTGAATCAAGCCCCTTCACCAAACTGAGAGGCTGAGATTTAAATCCCAACCCTTATAGCATGTGCATATATATATGTGCATCAGATTTTGTACTCTGAACCTGCAGATTGTTTGTCTGCTCCTCCCTGAGAACCCATTTATCCTGAGGATCTATTTTGAACAGAGATGTTCCTCTGATCGCTTTCAGGCCATCACCTGAGGAGATGAAATGAACAAATGGGGGAACTGGCAGTCTTGTGATGCTGTGCTCACAGGGTGAGATCATCTAAGTGCAAGGATGGAGGTGATCAAGGCTGGCACAGAACATAACCTGGGACTGTGATTTCTGTTTCCAGACCTCACGTTGAGCTGGACCAAACTGCTGCTTTCCAGTGGTGAAAACCAGTTAATTTCCAGCATGGTCAATGGAAGCTGTAGGTATTCATCATCTCTGAAAGCAGCCTTTTGCCTCAGGCTTCTGTAAAGGATTTTACCCTAGGAATATCTCTATCCAAAGTGTACGATTGCCAGTTCATGTCGTGAAGCTCTCAGTAGGAAGTGCTGTACAGTGAGATGCTTCACTAAGTATCTGCCCTTGCTAGTAAGTCTCTCCTTCACTATAGGTAATAGCTGGTTGTTAAAACCTGTAATGCAGATGGGTAGTAGCAGTGCCATGAGAATAAGTGGAAGGTAAAAGACACCCCTTCCTCTGCCTTATCTACAGTTAAAGAGCCAAGGTTTGCTTACTAAAACACCTGCAGACTGAAATCTGCAGTCCTTGGTGTAACAGGAAAGCATTTCACCTGTTACAGTTCAGGGAGAAGCTATTAAAAAGGAAATCAATGTTGGTTAAGAGCTATAAAACCTGGAGATACTTCATGGGGTAAAATGATTTGGGAGGAGCAGGGAAATAATTGTCTTTTGGTAGCAGAAGTATGTTCAGCTGTGGGATGACTCCTGATGCAGGAAGGGTGAATAGATGTAAAGAGATTCCAGAGCTCAGGAGAGAAACCTTGCATTTTAAGAAACATCCCAGAGTGCTGAGGAAATGACTAAACTCCACTCATTCTATCTTGATGTACGTTTGTACATCCATACTCTTAATGGGGTAAAGCCAAAGAGAGTTTAGAATCCTGTGTGCAAACTGCATGGGTTATATCTGTCACATGCACCTGCAGAGTGAATTGCAAGTCAGAAGCTTTTAACTGGGGCTGTGGTTCTGGGCAACGTGCAAGTTCCTAAGGGAATGGCATGGATTTCAGAGGCTCTGCGGCTGCATCTCCTCCTGGGAGTATCTTACTACACCCACACTGCTGCTGGTATGCCCCAAGCCAGAAGGAGGGACACTCTCCTGCCCAACCCCACAAGTTAAAGGCACAGCGGATGCAGCTTCTGCACGTCAGTGCTGCATGATGGATGTCCAACCAGGGCAATGCTCAGCTGGGCTCGCAAGAAACCCATCTCTACAATGGGGATAGGAAAACTCAGCTATTACCCAAAGGCTTGGCGAGAATTAATGGAGGATGGTAAGAGACAGGCGCTGGTATTTGTGCCTCGGGTCCTGCTGTGCACTCAGTTATAGGCCTGGAAAGCCTCTTAGAATTAGCAGGTCAGAGAAATGAAAGCTTCCTGAATCCTGCAGTGGGTATTTGTGCCGTTACACAGGTGAACCCTTGGAAAGTGCTGAGTATAACTCTTCTTACGATCATTTACTCTTTATTTAACCTGAAAATTCAATTCTCCAACTTCTAAAGGATGAATTTAGGGGCTGTGGTGGAGACTGTCATTTAAGGAAGCCCTTTCAATAAGCTGTAGCTCGATTAAGGCTTCCCAGCCTGTGATCCTTATAGAAATGATCACAGCATGACTATTGGGCATGTGTAGGGTCATTTCCTTTCTCTGGGAGGTTCCCAGCTCCAGCAGCAGCAAGGCAGTGTCAGCTTATCTCCGCTCCAGCCCACGGGCTCTGGTGTTTGACACCAGGAGTAAATAAGCTGATAACAACCTCCTGACTGGTGGCTTTGTGTAATGATAGATCACGCATTACCATAAAGCCATTGTGTTTCACAGCAATGCTGCTCAGTTAATGACACAAAGCCTTACCCTGTGGGTATGTGGCTGTAGTGATAAGGGAATTGGAGCTGTTCTACCAGCTCACCAAAAGTGACTAGGAATAGGTGTTTGCAAGTATCTCCTCTCCCTAACCCCTTTTAAAGCTCTCTGCTGGTGACAGGCTGGTCCATGTTAAATCCCAGAGTTAAGACAATGTGGTGCTATTCTTCCCATACTTCCCTTGGCAGTCAAGTTCTGTTTCACAAAGGTTTGTTCATTTAGGGGGGCTAAAAGAGCATCTTCAGAGGGCTGCTGTAGAGTGACATCTGTTATTGTCACACCAGGACCCCGGTTTGTCCTTGGGGACAGCACTGCTTGCAAAGGAAAGGGTGTGATGTGGCTGAGCAAGAAGGCTCTCCAAGCAGCAGGGAGAAGTCTCCTCATTGTTCAAGGAGTGGGAGCCTGGATGCTCTGGACCCTCAATAGAGGATTCATTTAGAAACAAGGGTTGGCCAGAAGGTTGAAGAAAGTGATTGCTCCCCTTCTGTTTGGCAAGCAGAAGGGAGTTTCTAACTGGGGTTATGTGTCCCATTTGGGTGTCTCTAGTAGAAAGAGGGCACCAGAAAAGCACAGTGAGTCCAGTGGAAGGGAACTGGAGCACATAGTGCATCAGGAGAGGTGAGTGGGATGAGTTTGTTCAGCCTGAACAAGAGATGGTGAAGGGCAGATCTTACTGCTTTCAGAAACGGGATGGGTTGTTACAGACAGGTAGAGCCCGGCTTTTTGTAGAGGTGCCCGTGGCCATGGAAAGGTGAGAGCAATGGTAACAGGTTGTAGAAAAGGGACTATTTTTAGATGTAAGGAAAGAATTCTTCAAAGCCAGAGTAAGCAAACATGGAGCAAGGCTCCAGAGATGGATATACTGCAAACCTGACTGTGCAGGACTGGTATAAACTACAAGTCGTTTCGTATTAAAGGTTGTAGAGATCTCTTCTTAACTGAATTACTCTATGATTCTGGTCTAAAGGACACATTTCTATTTCTCACCTTTGCCATTCTTTTGCTTGAACAGTAGCATTCTAAATGCTGTCACATGGGTTTTGTTCTTTCTCAGATGGGGCAGTGTGGGGAAGAAAGGCGTTGGCAATAGTTTGGGCTTTCTTAATGTCTAAGCTGCTGTTTGTTGATAAGGGAGAGAACGGGCTGCCAGTTTATGTCTGAAGAAGTTCTCTTATTCTCCACTGAGCACTATTGATGAAGCTCCTTGATAGCGCAGAAGCCAAAATGTTGGGCTGTCCTAACAACATACAAACCAATATAGGCTGTCCCCTATATTCAGGGGATTCAGTAGGCGTTTTACATCCTGTGGACTGGTATGTGAAGGAGGAAGATGTCATGGGAGGTGTCAGACCAGGCTATTCTTTAGGCTCCCCTGCCTGCTGGTTTTTATCACTTATCCCAACCCTGTGATTTAACATTAACCACTGAGTGTTCCGGTTTCTTCTTATTAATTTTAATTAGAGGCAAATAATCTTGGTGGTGGTTGAAGCTGCATTCAGAGGAGTAGCCAGAAGCTCGGGTTGGTTATTCATTAGTGATCTGTGGCTTCGGCACAGCCTTGTCTCCTGGTTTCCTCTCCATTATGTCTAGGGTAGGCTGGAGGCTGCTCTGTATCAGTTCAGCTCCAGCTGGAAATCTCCCCCGCCTATTTATCTCAGCTGTACCATGCGTTTCATTAAGATACCCTTACATATAAAATGGAAGGATTAAAAAGGATGCATGAAATGAGAAATGACCCTGGGGGAAAGAACTCGATTAAAGTCACACTAGAAATCCTTGTTTAATGCATAAGAGAAAAAAAAATAGAAGTCTTTTTCAAGCTCTATGACTGTGTCTTTACTTCTTAGACAGAAATGAAGCAGATCCCAGTGAAAAAGCAGGTGTCCAGACCCTCCCTGAAATGAAGAAATAGCAGCCTGTGTCTGTGGGCCATAAAGAGAAGGTGATTTGCACAGCCCATGAACTCCCTGCAATGTCACAGCTGATATATATAGCATGTGACATTCTGATACCCTGATTAACCAAAGCAGTGAGAGGGTCTGAATATGCTGAAATCACCTGTCAAATCATCTTGCCTTAGGTTTCCTGGGCTCTCTCTTTTGCTTTCAAACTGGGTGCTATTCATGTCTGATGTGAGCTTCCTGTAGCATTTCACCTGGGTCTGAGCAGCATTATCATTGACAATAGACTTAAGACACTAATGAAATAGAAATCAATGCAAGTGCAATCAGCTTGGATATTCAAGTCATTCACATATGTATTGCACTTTGAAATCTGCCTGAAACCCGTCACTGAGATGTTTCCAAGGTGGGTGCAGGGTTTGTTGGTTGTATTTTACTTAGCTAAGAGTTAGATACCAGCTCTGAAACACAGAGCTTATGACTGAGTTGGGTCCCACGTGGTTTCAGTGTGGCTGCTCTTCCCAGGTGTTTGGTCTTCTAGTTTTCCCTGTTAATGTTCCACAGTGATATGCAATACAAGAATGGTTTGGGTTGGAAGGGACCTTAAAGCTCATCCGGTTCCAACCCCTTGCCATGGGCAGGGACACCTTCCACTAGAGCAGCTTGCTCTAAGCCCCAGCGGTGTGAGGAGCTGAGGTCACTTACTGATGGAAGGAGTGATGCTGGTTATTGTTCTTTTACTAGCAGAGTCCAGACAGTAGTAAGGTTTCTCCTCAGGCTGTTTTGCACCACGATGACCATGACCATGACCATGCCTGATAGCTCTTCCTGTACCAAACTGCTCTCCTTGCCTACTGTAGAGATCTAACCAAGGTTTTCATCCTCTACCAAGAGTTTTGGTGATCTCTGAGACCTGGTGCTCCTCAGAGCAGCTTTGGGACTGCTTGATGCGTTTCTGTGGACTGAACCATTGGTAGCCCAAGGGGAAAGCAACATTTTACATGGTTTTAGCTGAATATTTGGTCCAGAAAGGACCAAATTGATTATTAAATTACATCAGTGAGCTAAAATACCCAGTGTACCTAGTTAAGCACTTCTGGTAATATTCTGTCCCTGGGAAGTAACATTACTCCAAGGAGCTCGTGTTGCAGTTAATTTGGATGAGTTATAATTTGATTTGGGTTGTTATTTCTGTTCTCTGTCCCATGAGCACAACACTAGAAGTCTAAATCTCTTGTGCAGTGAGGAATAGACAAATAAGAGCTTTTGTCTTTCTCACCACCTCCTCAGACAGTGGTGGCACTTCTGGTTTGGTGGTGAAAGTCTGAGCTGAGCTCTTGGATACGCGGAATGTAGGATTATGCTTGCAATTGGCATTTCTGTAGGTGTTTAAGCTTCCTAAACGCTCATTCAGAGAGCACCAGTTAAAATAACTCCAAAATCGTATTTGCAGCATGATCTTTGTGGTTTTGTGTGAAAATAAAGCACAAACCAGCTTTGTTGCTATGCAATCCATACTCGATACCTTTTTTTAACCTAGAAATGAGTTTGGTTGGGTTATATGTCTCTTTCTGTTCCTTTTTGTACCACGAGCCTGCCATAAATCTGTAGGCTAACTCACAATACAGATCTTTGCCCATCTGTCATCTCTGGAATATAATGTCAGCGCTGCTAAAAAAGCCTTTTTCCACATAAACATCCCCCTCTCCAGAATCAGGAAAAGCAGCCCTTCTCATCTAAAACATACCATTTTGTTTTCAAATTGCCATTTATTTGGCTTGGAAAAGGCCAGGGCTCTCAAAGCAGGAACTGGAGAGGGGAAACATCAGGGACACGCACAGATGCTAAGCCTTTTAGGGGCTGTGAAGCTGGGTGAAGGTCTGACCAGGTCACATAGCTGGGAATGTTTTCTTCTCTAAAAGGCACAGATTCGATTGCCCTCAGCATCACACTGTGATGAACTACTTCTGCTCCCCTGAAAGGGTCTAATGAAGCAGTGGGAGAAGGCTCAGTGCCCAGGACTGCTTTCTCCTGCGGGTCCTGCTGAGCCAAAGCAAGGAGAGGGGAGGAGCAGCAACAGGGCAAATACCTCTGATGGGGCCCACGAAACATTATCTCTTGCAGGCAGCTGCTCAGAGCCTCATGGTGTTCCTATCAACATAGAGCTCCTCACCCATGGCTTGGGGCCCCACGCCAGCAATACATGCTCTCCATGTAGACACATAGCCTCAAGGGCAACCAAACTCATCGTCAGCCCACCTCCACCGGGCCAGGCAGCATGCAGTAGAACAGACAGGCTTAGTAAAGCCATCTACCTGCAATAAATCTGCTTCCTAATATAGCTGCAGGGCTGTGGGATATTTTTATAATGGCTACTCAGGCCTTTTATGAAGGACTGTAGAGAAAACTTTGAGGCATTAGCTTGAGTGTAAACTGGTGCAATTCTGCCTTTGAAGACAGCGGGGAACAATATCCCTGGGAAGGGTGAAGTACCTGCTTCACCTAGCTCGGGCTTTAAACAAGGTACTCAAGGGTGTCAGTGTAAATATCAACACTGTAGGACCCTTCACTGCTGGTAGCTTTAGTAGGAATGTGAGGGTTTAGTAGTCATCACGTGCGTTATCTTAATGTTTTACAAGGGCTCTCCATCAGTAGTGTTGCTATTTTAGCGTCTCTTGTCTTGTGCCTCAAGGAACTCACGTTTACCTTCAGTACACAAGTCTGGATGTAGGATCTCAATGGGAGTAATGGTTGTGTGATAGCTCTAGGCTGGCCAAGGCGAATTCATCCACCTGACTCCCTCTCCATGTCTCTTCAACTCTCTGCCTGGCCATCTTCCAGCCCCTGTGAGAAGTGCCCTGGTCCCAATGGGAGAGGAGTGTGTGCTGCTTTGGGAAGATCCAGACTGCTTCAATTAGTAGCATTAAGGACAGCCCTTGCTCTTGGTATTTCTGCTGGAAGGAGAGTCAGGCATCCCTTTAGTCTACAGTTACCCCAAGAGCAGTGATCAGGATTTGCCAGCCATTAGGTCACAGTAACCAAGACCAAGTGCTCAGTTTGCTTCTGTAGCCTGGTCTGTCTCAAGCGTGTCAGGACCCAGCACCTTCCTTGGGGGGTGTTTTTGCCACTGAGGCACCATGTGCTGTTGGTATCCTCAGTGTATCAGGCTGGCATCGTGGGTACCCACATCTCCTGGGCCACAGCGTGGGGATGGTGTCAGCCGTCATCCGCAGGGTGAACAGGCAAATCCTAAATAGCAGGACCTATTCTGCTGCAAAATGACCACGAAGAATCCTCAGGGGCCATCCCCAGGGAATACCAGCCCGGAGCCCCCTCTGCAGCTGGTGCTTCCTCCACCCCATTCCCTTCTTGGATGTCAGGCATTTGACCTGTCAAAGGACTCACGTTAACCCTATCCCTGACCTTGTGCACTGCTGCTTTTCCCATCCCAGCTGCTGGCTTTAAACTGGGAACCTTTGGTGCAGATAAGTGCTGTTTATATTTAATCTGTGGCACTGTGTGAGCATTAATTAGGATTGCTGATAAGGAATGCAAACCTATTGGCACCCTCCTCGGTGGTTCCAGTGAGGAATGCTGGCATGCTGACAGCTCAGCTGCTGCTCCGTGCGCGGGAAGCACGCGATAGCCAGTGAACATGTTGAGGAAATAGGCAATATTTCAGTGATTCCTAAATGTGGCCACCCCTGTGAGCAGGAATTTGCCATCTTGGCTGCTGTGTGCCAATGATATGGAAATATTAGTTTATCGATGGGCAAAACAAGGGCTGTTCTATTCGTGATGTGGTACTGTGATATTTGGGCAGCCCAAACGCTGTTGGTGGCATGGTAACTACATGAGCAGAGCTTGGACGGTTTGGGATGTGGTCGGCACGTTTGGAGCAGTGGATTACCAGCCACAAAGCACCTGTGTGGTTAAAAATACTCAAGAGAATGGATATGCACTTCTGGAGGTAACCTGAGTCCTGAGAACCATTGAGAGTACTTCATTTATGTCAGTGGCTGCTGTATGGAATGTGGGAGGGAATTTTACAGGGAAGTGGCTGTAGGACCAGGGCTCTCATGAGGAAAAGAGCATCACCAAACCATCAGAACTCAAGATGTCAAATGGGGCCCTCCCAGGTCCTGGTGGCAGCTCTGATGCTGATCCTCAGGCTAGAACCTAGATATTGGTAGGAATTGTGTCAGATTGGGTTTGTTCAACCTGGAGAAGAGAAGGCTCTGGGGAGACCTTAGAGCAGTTCCAGTGCCTAAAAGGGCTGCAGGAAACCTGGAGAGGGGCTTGGGACAAGGTCCTGTAGGGACAGGCCAAGGGGAATGGCTTGAACCTGCCAGAGGGGAGACTGAGCTGAGCTCTTAGGCAGAAGCTCTTCCCTGTGAGGGTGCTGAGGCGCTGGCACAGGGTGCCCTGAGAAGCTGTGGCTGCCCCATCCCTGGCAGTGTTCAAGGCCAGGTTGGACACAGGGGCTTGGAGCAAGCTGCTCCAGTGGAAGGGGTCCCTGCCCATGACAGGGGTTGGAACTGGATGAGCTTTAAGGTCCCTTCCAACCCAAACCAGTCTGATCTGGGTTAGCCTGTGCTCTGTGATGGTCAGATCATGCACCAACAGATCTGGAGAAGGAATATAATAGCCAGGGCTGGCTGCAGCTGTACTGGTTAAGTAGAGACAGGAGGGGGTTTGGTGGTGGTGCAGCTGCTCCCTTGGAATATGACAGGGATCGCTGAAGAGGAGCCAAGAGTTCGGTTGCTTTAATATTCCCCTGATAACCAGGAAAGCCCAGAAAACGGGAAGCTTTGTCCTTTCCTGTCTCATTCAGTGATGGCCTTGAATAGTGAAAACCAACCCCATCCCCAGATCCTATGTAATGAACTTACATAAATGAATACAGTTGGTCAGTCCCACAGATTAACTCCTGGTGGTAGAAAGGGTTTCTCCCCTCCTTTATGACTTGGTTCTCTCGATCCAGTTGAACATTCCCTTACACTGCATCAGGAGCAGATCACCTCAGTTCTTTCTTCGCTGCAAAGAAACAACTGCAGCACTTGCAGTCTCACTCTTACAGACCTTCCCTGGTGCCCTTCTCCCTTCCCCTTCTGCCTCTGCTGTGTCCCTTTTGACAAGCAGTGACCAGAAGCACACACTGTGGTCCAGATTGGGGATTACTGCTGCGCCTAATAGGATTAGAAGATTGTCAGCACTAATCCTTATCCTGTTCTTTAGGCAGACTAACCTTTTACTTAGATGTTTGCCTCCTCTTGCACAATTAGTTGACTCCTCAGTGATTTCTCTACAGCTGCTGTTTTGTCCTTTTGCAAGGCCATTATAATGGATGCAGACCTCCATGGGGCTGGAACTGGGTGATTTTAGGGTTCTTTCCAACCCAAACCACCCTGTGATTCTGTGGTGAGGCAGAGTCTACACGAAAGAGGCTGGGAAGGAGACTTAGACAAGGAATGGCTTAGTGGCTTGGGCAGAGAATCAGCCTTGGGTTTGTGTATTGCATGCAGAAGGAATGATCTGGCAACAGTCAGAGCATGGGGATGAAGGAAGGCAGGAATCAATGGGAACTGATTACATAGGACGCTTGGATGAAGGGGAAGAGAGAAGCATTGTCCTCAGTAGGGAGAGGAGCTGTAAGAAGAGATAGGATTAAGATAGATGTTTGAATTAAATCAATTGTATGCAAAACAGTAACTTCAGGAGGTGTTTTGGAGCAGGCCTATGTGCAGGTGTTTGCCTCCAACCCCTGAAAATTCTTCACAGAAGTGCCTAAACATCTTTTGTCTTTCATTTGTAGGCAGTACCCAGAGGTTAAGGGACTTCAGGCCACATAATAAGCCCCAGCAGTGACAAGACTGGAATCCAGCATTCCTTGAACTGTTTTCATTGTGGTAAAGCACAGCAGTGATAAATGCCCATATATGAACACAGCACTGCAGGGCAGATGAGTGAAACCCTCAGTCTCCAATTTAGGGAGAACACATCACCTTATTTACTGCCTCTTGCTCCACAGATGCAAAATCACTGCACGGTTTCATACCCTCACCGGGTTCTGTTCCAAGCACTTATTGTCTGCGACTAATCCTTTTCCAGGGAGCCTGTAAACTGTTTGCTCCTTCAGGATCCAGTTGCTTTCTGTTACTGGAACAAACTGAGGAAATGAATATCAATCACTCAGTGACTCTGCAGGAAATAAAAGCGTGAGATAGCAGCCAAGCCAAGGAGGAAGGACAGAAACGCGGTACTTATAAGGAGAGCCAAAAATGTTATTCGTGTGCTTGCTGAATATTATAGAGCCTTCTTCCTTTTGTGAGCTCTGCCTCCTTTGGATTAGGTCCTGCTCCCACTGATCTCAGAGGGGATATTTGCTAGTGGCTTCAGTGAGAACAGGATCAAGCTATTCCCTGTCTGTTCTTCCTCGCCTTCACCAGTGGTGCTGTTAAGATACAACAAGGGACAAAAATGCTCTTGGCTTCCCAGAATGTGAGCATTTGGATCTAATCCTTGCATACAGCACAGTGAAATGGGTTCAGAGCTGCCTGCTTCCAGCAAAGCTTTTTGAAGCCAGTGTGAAGCCTCAGTAAAACACTGACTCTCCTCACTCAGTAAGTGCTTTACTGCAGTCTGCACCGTGCTTCAGGTTCTCTAAGCTATGCTACAGTAAGCATGATGGAGCGCAGGTCACTGCTATGGAAATAGGGATGTGTGCTGGCTCGCCCCAGGCTTCCACAAATCCCTTCTCCAGCTCTGGGAAGCACGAGGTACACCATAGCCCAGGGTGTTAATATTTAATGTCTTAGGCACATAATGGACCCAGCTGTAATTATGAGTCCCACAGCACGCAATTGCAAAAGATGACTGCGGATCCATGAGGCTCCACCATTAGGGATTGAAACGTTGATCATTTCCATTCCCAAGAGCTGCAAATCCAGATGTATGAGTTTAAAGCAGAAGCTTCCATGGAAAGGTTGGGAGCCTATAAACATTCCCCTGCAGTCTATTACATCTAGACTTTGCAGCATCATCCTGCTGCGTTGAATAAAAGTGACTGAACCCTGGGCAGGGCAGAGTGGTTTTGACAAGCCTATGCTCATGTCCAGAATAATCCAAGTGAATAAGCATTTAGGCAGTGATGCAGAGAGGAGTTCGTGTAGAAAACCTCCCAGTGTTCTCTTCTCAGTAGTGCTATTTTTAACCTACAGATCCCTATTCCTTTCTTACATGACTCTTGAAGCTGGCAGCATCCCTTTCAGACTTGGAAATGAAAGGAAACTGAAAGAACAGGAAAGCTGGCATTTTTAGGCCCATTGGCACATCTTGGTGGGCAAATTCTCCTCCTTTGAGCCCAAATTGACTTCACCAAACAGGGCAGGGCTTTTCCCTGCAGCAGATTTAATCACAGAATCATTAGGGTTGGAAGGGACCTTTGGAGATCATCTAGTCCAATCCCCCTGCTAAGAGATAAGGCCCCAGCATTCACACCCCTTGTGCCAGCAGAACTTGGATCCTGCTTTATTGTGTTTGCCAGTTCTTAGGGGTATTGAACAGAGGTGGAAGGGAATGTAGAGAGATGATTCTCATTAGGAGCCCCTGTATTCCTGGTTTCACAGGGGGCTGTTTGGAAATCACATGAGGTCGGTGGCCTTTCTTGGTTTGGTTTGGGGTTGGATGTTTTGTTTTGTATGTAATACTAAGGTACAGCTATGGAAACCATTGCAAAAGGGGAGTCAGCCTGAATCCCTGCTCCTCATTCATGTCTCTGGCAATAGTTTATCTGAATTTAGTGAAGCAAAATCATCCCTGTACTGTACTGAGTGCACTCAAGCTTGAATCAAATCCTCGCACTTCTTACAGTGCAACAAACACATTTAACAGACAGGAAAAAGAAATTAAAGGTTTCCCTGTGACAGGAAATCAATCTAATCCATTTGTTGTTTGGTTTTTTCCAGGCTTATATTTGGCACTCTTTACCCCGCATATTATTCCTACAAAGCCGTGAAATCAAAGGACATCAAAGAATACGTGAGTAATGAGGTTTGGGGCTCACTTTGTGAAGGTGTTGCCTGTATACTGGGAAAGCTCATAAACCAGTGCAAGGGGAAGAGTGGCGTGAAGATGGACTGGCACAAGGCTCAAATAAGGAGACTTGGGTTTGTGCTTCTGGCTCCTCTGCTGAGTTGATGTGCTCTTTGACAAATGTATGCTGTTTCTATGGTGTTGTGAGCTAAATATGGTCAACTTAAAAGGTGTTTGGCACGCAGAGCTTTCCTTTTGTTTCTGAAGAGCAGCATAAATCAAAGCCTTTTTAAAAAGCCTTGAAGCTTGAGCTGCTCATTCAAAGCAAGGATCAGAGGAGGAAACTTGAAGCACATAGGACTCAGCCCTCAGATGGAAACATCTTTCTATGTGGAGTGACCTATTTACAGGCAGATCTGGTTGTGCTGCCTCATCCTCTGGCTGAAAGATCTTCCCTGGGCCCAGTTTGTAAAGGCATATGGGGCTACCAAGGGAAAGTGCGATGTGGGAGAATCAAACCCACCTGGATGCTGTTGGTCTCCTGTTGGGTTTGTAGTGCCCCTCACAACCTGAGTTCTGTTACACTGAACCTGACTCAGCCTCCAGGTCTTGACTCTTCCATCCTCTCAAGATCCCAAGGATAACAAGCCCATTTTCTCCTCTGGCTAACAGCACAGATGGGTATCCCTTGAAGTCCTTGCACCAGCTCAAACAGGGACTCACTGTGACCGCTGAGATTTTCCCTTTCTCTCAATACCCTCCTTCAGTTAATGGTTGGGATGTTCTGAGAATCATTAAGTGTTGCAGAACACATCAGATACCTACAGCAAAATGTCCCTGCAGCCCCTGCACAGCTTTGCTGCTCAAGGGTTGCACATCCTTTGCTTGGAAAGGGTGGAGACGTGTGCTGGCATCCCCAAGCAGTGTCTGCCACTGATACTTAATGTTTCCATAGCCCCTTTCTGGAAAGTATTTTGCTGAAGGGTCCAATTCCTGTTGGGAATTCAATTGCAAACGAAGAACTCACACCACACACATGGGGTCATGACTCAAGTGTGAGACCTGCTCTGCACTTACAGTCCTTTCTCAGTTGGGGCAGCACCTCTGTTGGTGTCTGATGAAATAACCCGAAGCAGTGGCACTTTACACTGACCCAGTACAAACCTTCATCTCTTCCTCCGGATGAGATCACTGCCATTGACTAGGAATAGCCATTTTGGTAAATGGTGTTTGAGGCTGATCCGAGCCCTTTCACACCAGGTCTTGGTTTGTGTTGAAGTCTGGCTGGCAGGAATGTCCAACTGAGGCTCTGAGTTATGTGGAAAACACTGACAGAAGTTGCCCTGGGAAGGCAATGTTCTTGGGCATCTGACAGAGCCATTCCACTGCTGTCACACCAAATATACATATAAATAAGTCCCAGGAGAGCAGTTCTATAGCTCTATGTGGTGACAATTCCTCAGGGAATTATTTCAGTACCTGCAGGGAGTGGAGAGAGACTACAGGCACTGTCCCCAGTGCACTGGGGAGGGGATGGAAGAAGCCATTTCAGAGCTGGTGAGATACAGATTTATCGCCACCTCCATCCTTCCTTCCCCAGAGCAGCACTCGGTGTAGGCATCCCCCTTGTACTGCCTTCTTTCCCTTATTCTACTGCAGTTATCCCAGCCTTAGGTAACACTTGGGTCCAATTCTCTGACTGATTTCCATCAGAAGAGTTTAGCTGGGCTTTAAATGCCATTTAGTGACAAAAATCCCCAGATCCCTGAATTACTCAAGACCCTACAGTTTCCCTGACCAACTCACAGCCCCCAAGCACTCTTTCTGTGTCTGTTGCTATCACCACAAAGGAGCTCATCCATAAATCATCCATCAAGCAGTGCACGCCACACTGGAGTTACCATAGTTGAACACTGACAGCACAAAGTGTGTTTTTACTACCAGTATGAGGTGAAATGCTCTCACCCAAGCCCCGGGTGAGGGATTTAAGGTGATTCACTCGCCCTTGTCACTGCAGTGTGCTCAGAGTGTGGATGTGAGGAGGCACCGCCAAGTGATGCGCACTGATTCAATAAGTTGGGGTGAGTTGATTGTGCCCCTGAGCCCTGGATCGTGGGATGGGCAGTTACCTCTTTATATATCCCTGGCTGGTTTCCCCTGTTTGTAGATGTTATGCAAGCAAATACAGTTTGTCCTCATTGCAGTATGGCCAACACCCTAGTGTTCACCTTTGTTAAGATGAGCCAAGTGAGGTTGTTAATGCCCTGTGATAGGGCTGTGATACTAAGGGCAGAGCCAGACTGCTCTTCTTTTCATAAGACCAGTCCTAAAGGCCACAATCTCTTGCTTCCCAAGGACTTGTGTGGAAATCTGATGTGTTATGTGCTGAGGTGGGGCATTTTGCACATCTTCAAGTCCATAGTAACTGTTAAACACACAAGGGGGAGGTGGGAAGAACCAGAACACTTTTTCTGTGGGAGTTACTCTGCACTTGTGCCTCTAAGAGATAGTTCAAGGCCCTTGGGGGAGAATGAACTGACTCTGGTTTTGCTTATCAGGTCAAATGGATGATGTACTGGATCATATTTGCGCTCTTCACGACAGCAGAGACATTCACGGACATCTTTCTATGCTGGTGAGCACCACACGGGAGAGGGTCTTTGCAATGAGCTGGAAAGAGAATGAAGATTGTAAAAGTGAGGTAAAAAAGGGGCACAAAAGGTTCACTGCTTCCTGAACATGGGGTTCGCAGCTTCAGGTGCATAGAGGTGTTTTGTCTGGAGGAGCTGTGCTTCTTTCCTCAGTGCTGCCACAGGGAAAGCAAGAAAGAAGATGGAATTGCTCAGTGAGATCTCATTAGTGCGAAATCATTACAGGAGGTTGTCCCCTGCATGTCAGAGAGGCTGATTGTTGAGTTGGATGCTTGCACACATCATCACCTAAACAACAGCAGCTTTAGCTACAGGTGTAGTTCTAGGCTTACCTGTGTCCTACAGTACATACACAGACTGTAGGGACCAGGTAGATACAGCCCTGAAGCACAGGACTCCGTAGGTTGCTGCATGAGTGGTTGCTCCTGGGATGTTTTCCCATTCCAGCCTAACCAGTCCAGTTCCTGGTTAGGTTTATGGTTTGATGGAGGACAGTGACAGTCCATATTGATGTGAGCTCTGATACCAGTAGAGGATTCCTGGTGACCTCTGTCAGGATAAGAGCACATAAATACCCAATTATCAGCTTCATAGACTCATATCACAGAGTCACAGCATGGTTTGTATTGGAAGGGACCTTAAAGCTCATCCAGCTCCAAGCCCTGCCGTGGGCAGGGACCCCTTCCACTGGAGCAGCTTGCTCCAAGCCCCTGTGTCCAACCTGCCCTTGAACACTGCCAGGGATGGGGCAGCCACAGCTTCTCTGGGCACCCTGTGCCAGCGCCTCAGCACCCTCACAGGGAAGAGTTTAATTCCTTAAATTTGGACGCTCAAGTTTGGAAATGTTTGTTGCTTCATTGCTGGTTTATTACGGCCTTTCTAGTGTTAACTGGTGAGATGAGCAGACTTCAGAATGAGAGTCTAACTGTAATGCATGGCCCTCACCTAAAGCTTGTTCCTGCATAGCAGTGCATGCGTCTAGTGAGTCCTTCAGAGAAAGGGAATGGGGGGTACTTGGCAACATGTCAGATCTGTTTAACAGGGTGTAAAAGACATCATTGTGTCTCTGTCTAATTTACATGCAAATCTACCTCCACTGTGTTCATCTGGAGCTCTGTTTTTGGAGGATGTGTTATGTGGGTCTCAGGAGGAATGACAGAGGGCTCATCCAGCCTGTGAAATCAAGTATGCTGCAGAGATCCTCAGGGAGGTGTTAGACCAACCTGGCACATCCATGCTTGGAGTGGAGCATCCCAGAGGCCCATTGGGCCAGACCTGGGAGCTGTATGGCCCAGCTGGCTCAGTGATGGTGCTGTGCACAGTCTGGGTCCAGCTGCACACCCATCATGGGGCTCTGTGTTGCTCTTGCTTGCCTGCGAAGGGTACCATTTGTTCATCACATGAGGATGCTGTTTGCTGGCCAACCTTGAGCTCTAGGCTTTGTCCTCCAAAAGAGAGTTTGGATCATCTAATCCCAAGAAGTCCTTGGCTTGATGTTACAGCTAAAGCTTGTCCTATTGCCAGTTAGTCTCCTGTGTACTTTACAATGCTACCTGAAAGCCACAGTGTAGATCTGCACCTTTATATTGCATGTTGTTTGGGCAGCAAAGTTTCTTGTATTCCAGTTTCAGGCAGATAAGTGTTATCTTAAAAGCAGAAAGGCAGAGAGATGAAAGGTACATAAGTATATCAATGAAACATTGATTTTCTGGTTTGCTCTTTGCTCCCTCATAATGACTGGGGATGCTATGAAGGCAGCATCTGTGCTCTTTGCCTATAGAGAGGTCCTCTTATCACACAGCAGAGTCTCTTTCAGACCATTAAATAATGGCCCTGATACCCAAGTAAAGCTTTACCCACATGCTAGTTGAGATGTCTGTAAAGGTGAGTGGATGTATTCTGGTCTTTGGACTTTTCAGTAAGCAAAAGCTTCCCTAACCAGACTGGCCAGAACCTTCCTGTGCTGAGCATCTCCAGGGGCAGTGGTTATATTGGGAGTGGACACTAATAGCTCTTTTTCTCTTAGGTTTCCATTCTACTATGAACTCAAAATAGCTTTTGTAGCTTGGCTGCTGTCTCCATACACAAAAGGCTCCAGCCTCCTGTACAGGAAATTTGTTCATCCAACACTGTCTTCAAAAGAAAAGGTAATCACAGGTGCCTGGATGGAGCAGATCTGCAATGTGTTTACTCCAGTCTTCCTGTCACTCATATTCACTGAAGGACTGGGAGTTGCCAGTTCTCTTCCCCTATCAGTTGACCATCTCCTTTGGTTGGTGGTTTTTTTCTTTGTTGAGTATTTCAGTACTGGCATCTGTTCAGCACACTCACACGTATTAACTCATCTTTGTGCACTTGAGACGTTGGGAGTGAGGGGGATAAAAATACCTCCTGAGCTGCCTTGCACGTACTGGCTGGATATAGCCGAGTGCTGTGCTGTGGCTGGGTGTAACAGAGAAACAGGGGCTGGCAGCCAGGGCTCCTTGCCTAAAACATTGTGCAGCACTAAAACAAATAGCCCAGCCTGTCTAAACCAGGCTTAGCAAGCACTATATAGCCTGCTGAAGCAAGGCATGCAGCGCGCTGAGGCCCTGGGTTGAGAAATGTCTTCGGGGGAGGCAATACAGCTTAGATCATTCACCTGGCTAAGAGATTCCTGTGGCTGTGAATGGGACATTGTCAGGGCTTATGGGAATGCATGGGCCAAGAATAGCCATCAGTCACATACCAACATGCAGGCTACAGAGAAGTGAATAACTGTTTCCTGCATTGGCAAGTATGGAAATGAAAGCTCTGTTTAGCCACAGGCAGTGCGTGAGCAGTTGTATCTCAGTCCTGTCCAAGGAGGACAGTGGGGATCGATCCCTTGTCTCTCTGCATCCTGGGAGCTTCTGCTTTTCAAAAGCAGTGCTTGTGCATTTTGAGTTGCCACCTCTTATCTACTCGGAATAGGGAAGGAATCGGTACACAGCCAGCAGCTTCTCATGGCCTCCGATCCCCACTAACCCAGCACATCCAGCACCCAGTACTAGAAGTCATTGTCACCCATTGTCATCCAGACCCCTATGTCTTGAGGGAGGGAAGGTGAGGGCAGGAACTTTCATAACCATTTCACTGTATATCGAGTAGCATGAAATCCAGGAGCTCTGGACCTACCAAGTCTATGGGTATGTTGAAGCTGGCCGCTGCAGTGATGGAAGAGACGACTCAGATACTTCTGAGACCACCAGTCCTGGCTGCAGAGCAGTACAGCTTCATCTGCCCAGTGTTATAATACACTTCTTTACAACTATGGGGCAAGGCAATTTGTCTTTAGAGTCCATAGATTGCAAATGGCTCCTGGTCCATTCTGCCCAGGTCGATGTGTCTGTCTCGTTTCCAAGGCCCACTGATGGTCATTGCACATTGTGCAAGTGTATCCCAACTTTGGATCCCAATCTTCCATTTGCAGAATAACGAGTTCCCAAAGCCTGCAGTGGGAGTTACTGCTCCTCTGCAAACCTTTTGTCTTTGCAAACATTGGCTGTGAGCTTGTCTCCAGCCAAGGTGAAGGAAACCCATGGTATCTACCTCCATAAAAGATGCCATGGCCCTGCCAAGAGTTCAAGGCTTGGAACACTCTGAACTTGCCCTTCCTTTGCCTTATTGTTTGCTTGTTTTGTTGTTTGCTGTGACAGGAGATCGATGACTGCCTTGTCCAGGCCAAAGACCGGAGCTACGATGCCCTCGTCCACTTTGGGAAGCGGGGGCTGAACGTCGCAGCCACGGCAGCCGTCATGGCAGCGTCGAAGGTAAAGGTGCGGGTCAGGATGGTCACACATGAGCATCTCAGCTGCATCCATCACCACCAGCAGCCACACTGTGGAGGGGGAGAGATGGGAAGGGATCCTCTCACTGGTTTTGATCAGGCCTCCCAGTCTCCCATTCACCAGCCACGTAGGAGCCTCTTGGGATGACGACAGTAAGTGTGGTGATGGCCAACCTGCAGGAGTTGGGAATGCAGGATTAAGACTGCACTTACTTAAGTGTCAATACCCAAATGACAGCATTAGGAGTTCTGTTCATCACAACCTGTGCTCTTCCTTTTCACTGGCAAAACAGGAGCGTGCTTCCATGGAAGATTGGTATGTTCACCACACAGTTAGTGCCCTGCCAGGGAAATCTGTTTCTTTTGGTGGGTACCTTCTGTGGTGAAGGGAAAGCCCTCCTGCACCCCAGTTCTTCAGTTCTTATGCTGAATCGTTGGGAAGCCCTGGCTAATGTGAGTACTGACAGAGAGCAGATGTGATCTACGAAGGCTCAAAGTTCATCTGCAAGGCTTACACATAACATACCCAGTATATAATCCTCTGGAGACATGTTTATGTAAGAGTGAATGGGAAGTGGCATTAGTTTTGGAGAAGGATATTGGATGAGTGGTCTCATTTGAGGAGGTGCATCCTGTACTCAGTTCCTGGCTTAGGGCCAGTACCAGAAAATAGCTGTTATCTCTGTTTCCTTGCTTGCATAAAAGCTGCGAGGACTTGATAACTGCATTTTGTGGTCCTGCTGTCTGGCCATGGATTAGCATGGCTCAGGGTAAATGTGCACTGCCACTGTGCCCTTGTGTTCTGGGGGCAAGACTTGTATAAAAGGGTACGGCTTTTGTACAGTCAGATACAACACCTCTTGCAGAAGGATATTAGAAACTTAAGGGCACTTGTATTAGGAAAAATCTGTAAAAGTTATTTTCCTCTTCAAATGCTTTTCATATGACCCCAGGCCCATTATTTTAGTATGTCTTGGCCTTGCCTTCTGTAAAAAACACATCATACGTCCTTAGGAGCCCAAATACCATTAGGTCTATAGAGCATGTTGAATGCAAGGTACTACAGAAGCGGGGTGCCCATGGGGTGTGCCATGCACATGTAGGATCACAAGGATATACCTTTTTCCAAAGAAAACCCCCAAATTGCCTTCCTTTTCCCTGCCAAGCATTGTGCAGCCTGTGTTTATTAGCCATGGCTCAGTTCTTCTCCTGACCTGTTTGCTCCTCAGTGATCAGGCTCTGCTAAC
Organism: Neopsephotus bourkii; assembly: GCF_033783945.1. Classification (NCBI taxonomy): domain Eukaryota; kingdom Metazoa; phylum Chordata; class Aves; order Psittaciformes; family Psittacidae; genus Neopsephotus; species Neopsephotus bourkii. The sequence goes on from NW_026901486.1 coordinate 1,099,452, forward strand.
CCAGGGACTGGAAGCTAATCCAAACCTGGACCGAACCCTATGTATTGTAAGCCTAACAAAGCAACGTGTGTGTGATGCTTCCATGACACTTAACACTTTTGCTGCTGCTATGTAAGCCCAAAGAAGTCCCTTCATGGACATAAATAGGCCCTGGGAATGCCAGTTTTGCAGCACTGCCTTTGCTCCAAGCCCCTTCCTACGAGGTACTGCAGATTCTTTGTGCTAGAGCTGGTTTTAGGCCAGAGTGAGAAACTGTGTGTGAATCCGGAAGGAACTCTGGCTCCTGTTTGGGTAGATCCTGAATCTGAGATGCTCAGACCCCCAGTGCCAACCTGTTCATCTCACCCTGCCTTCAGCCTGAACAAGCAGTCAGCACCATGGTTCTTCCCACTGTTCTGCTTTTCTGATGTTCTCCACAACCTCACTGCCTTGGAATGGGGCTCCAGTGGCAATGGGAAGCTGAGTAGAAGGGAGAAGAGTCTCCAGGGTACAAGGAAGGCATTGTTTTGTATGAATGAAGCTCCCCATTCAGTGGTGGAAGAAAGCAACGCTATGACTTGTGTGGTATTGTTGTGTGGCACATCTGCCAGCCTCAACTGAGAGATATTGCACCCTGTGAATGGACCAGAGGAGTCTTCCCTGGCCACTGCTTTGGGGAGGGGGAAATGAGCTGTTAAGGAGATTGAGAGGTTGTTGGATGGATGGATTGATTTTTACAACAAAGGGCTGTTCATGTCTTTGCTTCAGCCTTGACATTTAGATTACCCTGAATATGTGAGGGGAAATGGGACTCCTGGCTTCCTTCACTGCTTTGGTGTGTGGCCTCCAGCAGGTTGTTTGCTTCTGTGTGCCTTAGGGTGCAGATCCAAGAGACAGGGTGAGCTGATCTGACAGCTTTCCTCCTCCAAAGTGGGGTGATGCTCCTGCTCCCAGTGTATTACTGTGCATCAGCTCTTTGGACCTCCTCAGGTTCTCTCTAATGTATCACAAGGCTGATCCAGAAAGAGAAGGAAAGGGAATGCTGCTTTTTGAGCCCCAAAATGAGGCTCAAATGCCTGAGCCAGCACAAGGGAAGGGATGGAACTGTGTTGTGAAGAGTACTGCCCGAGGAAAAGAAAGCAAGATGCTGGTGCTGTGAAGCAGATAGATCAGCTCTGCTGCTCGTGCAACCACACCCTTAATGCATTTACACTCTTCATGGTGTCATAGTCAGGAGTGGTTAATGCAGCTTCTGTCCCCTGCCCTTCTCAGGCTGAATCTGTTGTGTTTGGGGCAGGCAGAGCTGAATGGCTGTGATTTACGGGCGATGTGTTGCAGCACAGAAGCTGAGCTGAGGTTCCTCAGCTATTCAGCATGTGAAATGTGACTAGTCAGGCATGGATGTGTCTCTATTTAGCTGTCCCTGCTATGAAGGAAGCCCTTCCCAAGAGATATGAGCAGGTAGGGGTGGTAGCAGGGTTTGTTGCCCTGGTTTTCAGCTGCTGTTTAATGTATGTCAACGCCTTCACTTGCTCACTTGAGAAGGTGGTACGACAGCGATGGATTATGCTGCATGAGAGACATTTAAATGTCTATCTGAAGGCACTTTAAGCAGACAGATGCTAGGCAAGACTGCAGTGCTGTCCCTAGGGAGGAGTTTCCAAGGAGGAAGGGAAGAGAATATTATTCCTATGGCTCATCTTGGTTGTCCCATCCTGCTAACCTGTGGTAAGTGTTGAGTGCAGATGGGAAAGTGAGGGCTTCAGGTTCGTTTGGCTTCAGCCTTTAATGGATTGTGTTAAAACTGGAACCTATAGATAGAACCTATCATATAGAGATGACCACCTCTTCAGAAGCACTGAGCTCCTGCAGCTCCCGTGGAAAGCATGGCTTTTACCAGTGAGTGAATGTGAGGATCTGTCTTCACTTGCTGCTTCACTTGGATTAATGGGCAAGGCAAAGATGCTTTTGTACTAAGAAATGGACCCTCAGACTTTGCAAATCAGCATCTTCTAGTGGCAAATACACAAAGAGCTGCTGGGCTGGAAGAGTCCTCTGTCCAAACCTGTTCTCAGTGAACTGGCTAAACTCTAAAGGCTCCTGTACTTGGAGACATGTTTCTCACTGTGCAGAGCCCTGTCCTCTGCTTTCCCTGAGCTGTGCTAACTCATCGTCCTCATCCATCATGATCTTTCATCTTTCATGGTAAGATCTTAGGGCAAGGCCCCTGTCTTCATTCTATCTTTTATTTTAGCCACTCATTTTATCCATCACCTATTTATCTGTGTAGCACAATGCAGCTGGCTCTCTGACTGCATCTGCGTGCGGCAGACTGCTGCTTGTACATTTACTACAGGCTAAGATGCTGCAAGCACAGCCACAGCTTCCTAACCTCTGATCCCTTGGCCCTTTCACCTTTCTCTCTTAAATAGCCCTCAGTTTTAGCTAGCCAACTGCAGGCTCGGCTCCCTTCCCCTCCCTCCTGCTCTGCTTTGTTTTGAAGCCACATTTGTGCTAATGCTGGCACAAACCTGTGCCAGTTCATTTCACAGGCTGAGGAGCTGTCAGTGTTCCAGGTACCCTGGCGCTGCCCAGCTTGGCTCACTTGGGTGTTTTCCCTCTCCAGAGAGTCTATTTTTGATGCTCTCTAAGCAGACAGCACTGGGTATCTGCTCTTATTACACCCCGCAAGGTGCTCAGCACAGATCCTTTCCCTGTCCCTAGCAGCTTGTGTCCCCATCAAGGAGCATAATCTGATTTGGGGCTCTGTAATCCTGTCCTCATTGCTTGGTCATTCTGTCACACGCTGTGACTTCAAGTGGCTCCGTCCTAAGTGGCAGGATTAGGTGGCCAGGCAGTAAATCCTGCTGCTCTTTGTGTGCTTTCAGTTCATTCCAACTAATTTGGCCATTCCTGCTCCCAAAGGGCCCTGGGCACTGCCTGCACCTTCTCTCCAGCTCACTTCAAGGGAGGAGAGGCAGAGGAGCCTGCTTTTGGGTCACAGCAGAAGGGGAGCAGCATCAGCAGGTTGTTACAGCCCCAGCAGTGGTGCTGGTGCCACTGGAGTCATCAGATGGAAGCATGGGCATAAGTGGGTTTTTCACTGGCACCAGTCAGGTTTCTAACATGAGTAGTCGGGGTCCATAGTGGCTGCAGTGAGGAGAGGTACCAATGGCTTGGAGGCACATCCAGCACATCCATATGTACTCCCTTGCTGTCATCATGCTCCCAGCACTTCCCCATGCTCTGCCTGTCACCCTGAGCCTCCTGCCATCTGCTGCCTTGTCCTGTCCCCAGTCGCCTGCTCTTCTGTTCCCTGCTGCCCTGCCCTGCCCTTGCCTCCTCTGTCTCTGCAATGCACCCACCACCGGTTTTACACTCTCAGCTCTCTGACCTTCTCCTTCAATCTCCAGGGTTTCCCAGATCCTCTCTGCATGTAGCCTTATTCCTCACCCTGAACAAACAAATTCTGCCAGACAGGCCAGTGTCTTTCCCTGTCCCCAAGACAAATCCTGCTGCCGACCACTTAACCATCCCCAGGCTGCAGCTTCAACTCAGTTCTTCAAAGGCAAGCAGCAGAAAGCATCCCACAGCCATCAGATCATCATAACCCAAAGCTTTCTTATAATGCCCCTTCTTCTGCTCTCCTGTGTGTGGGGCAGGGACAGTTTGCACAGCAGCTGGTGCTGTGCCCCTTGTACAGCCTGTCTTTAGGAAGGGGACTTGGGCACGGCATGCTGCTGGCAGCGGGCAGAGCGCCTTGGTGGGGATGATGGATGAGGAGGGAGCAGGCACGCATGACTGGTGACGATGAAAAGCCTGTTTGTGCCTAATAAGTCTGAGAAACAGTCCAGGAGTCTTTCATGCGTGGGGAAATGTGGCTTGTGGTGCTGCCAGAGCCAGCAGTCACTGGGTATGGGTCAAAAGGAGCAGGCATGCAGATGAGGGCTTCATCATGTGCATCCACCTCTTTAACTAATGCTCAGGAGTGCAGCATCAGCAGTTCCCAAGCTCCCTCAGCTCCCAGCCCTGTCTGGTTTGTCACTTCCATTTCCACCTTTGGGCTCATCATCCCCTAGGGATTGCACTGCTTTAGGGTCCTTTAGCTGAAGAAATATAGTGGGAAGGTTCCCAGTGTGTTTGCTGTTTTTTAAGCTAGGGTATTGGAAGGGAAATGCTGGTAATGATTTAGATTCAGTCTTCTCTAGACAAACAGCATCTTTTCACTTTTTCCTAGTATCTGTCTGTTATAGGTAGTGCAGCTGCCTGAAAGTAAATATTCAGATCCCTAATTTTCCATGAGGATTGAGATTTATTTATTGTGGAGGAAAAACATGTGGGAGAGATGCTGCCTTTTGTGACATGACAGTGGAGAACTGCACTTTTACTTGAATGGGGAAAGAGGGAAGCAGGGGGTAAGGAGTATCCTTTCCTTTAAGATGCTGGATGAAGCCTCTTTGTAATGATTAGATCCCACTGCTTGGAGGGAGGGTGTTTCTTCGCTTACTAAACACATCTGAGGACAGTTCTGATCCATCTGCTTAGCACCAGATCTGTAATGGCCATGCCAGGAGCAGCCGTCAGGAGTGATTTAGAGTACACAGTCTGAGAAGCCTTTGGGGACCAACGTGTTATCTCAGAAGGGGACATTAGTGGTACCTCAGAAGGGCTGAATGTGCTGCTTTTGAGAACAGCTTCCTTTAAAGGATCTCCATTTGGGATCCAGAATCAAAGATCTCATGGCTGAGCTATGTTACACCACTGAAGAGGAGCAGCAAAGGCTTTCTTGGGAGCGTGGCACTGATTTGCGGTATTGTGACCTGTTCCTGTCATGGTGTGATGTCTCTTTCATTCTTATGCCTTTGAGCATCTGTTTCTCCCCAGTCAGTAATAACCCAGTGCTGTTGGAGCTGCAGGCCAGGTTTATCTCTCTCGTTGGCTCCTTTGCTGGTGTCCCCAAGAGGCTGACAATAGGCAGTGAATGGCCAGGACAGCAGAACCAAACAATAAACTTGGGCAGAGAGAGCAGCCTGGGAGAGACAATCACAAACAGTTCCCAGGAGAGGAAGTGAACGGCACAAACAAAAAGGGTGGATGAAGCTAAGCTTCCACCATCAACATTAACGTCAGCCGTGGTTTCCCTTTGAGTCTCTAATGCTGTCTGACATCTCCGGAGCCGGTGGCGAGGAGGCACGGCACGCAAGGGCTGGCCATCAGGATGTTGCTTGTAGGATATTTGTGCTAATACCAGGGCAGAAGCAGTTTTCTCCTTCCCTGTGCTCAAGAGCATAAAGCCGGTGGGTTTGCTCTTAGCAAATGATTACGTTTCTGTGTGCAAACTCTGGCTCATTGCTGGGTGGGATTCCTCATCCTTACCCTGCTTCTCTTAAGAGCTGGCAGTCACCAGGACCGAAGTGACTGAAGACAGGCTGAGAACACTGGGGCTGTGCAGCCTGGAGAAGAGAAGCTGCGTGGAGACCTCAGAGCAGCCTTCCAGTGTCTGAAAGGGGCCTATAGGGATGCTGGGGAGGGTCAATTCATTAGGAATTGTAGTGATAGGACAAGGGGTGATGGGTTCAAGCTTTAACAGGGGAAGTTTAGATTAGATATAAAGAAGAAGTTCTTTCCTGTGAGGGTGGTGAGGCACTGGATTGGGTTGCCCAGGGAAGCTGTGAGTGCTCCATCCCTGGTGGTGTTCAAGGCCAGGTTGGACAGAGCCTTGGGTGACATGGCTTAGTGTGAGGTGTCCCTGCCCATGGCAGGGGGTTGGAACTGGATCACTTTAAGGTCCTTTCCACCCCAAACCATTTTGTGATTCTATGACTGCCATGTGTCCCTCACCTAATCCTGCACCTAAATTAGTTATAAATGCACTCTGTTCTTAATGATCTTAAGTCTGGATTACAGAGGTGGCCAGTCTCCAGTGGGAAGCATCCATCAGGTGCAAGGAGCAGAGTGGCAGCCCATGGTGTTTGTAATCTGCTTTACTCTCTAAATGCACTTGCTAGGTAAGCCCCTGTCAGCTGGGGTTATGGAGTGGTTTCCCCATCTCTCTGGGAAAGCTGAGGAAGGGAGAACCTTCATCTAAAGGTGGGTGTCCCTGCTTCTTATGTGTACATGAGTCCCCTGCACATGGTGCCCAATGTCATGCTCATGTCTCGCCTCGATTACCTATGCTTCAAATAGACCTTATTCTCAAAGCTTTGACGTGTGTTGCCACAATGGCTCTCTTTTTTCCCTTGCTAGGTCTCTCAGCTACTTCATTTACACTTGTATTGGGACCAGAAACAAGGGCAGGTAATCTGCTGAGTGCTTCTACTAACCCCTAACTAATGTCTGCCTCCCCATTAGATTAGTTTGAACTGTTTTCAGCTGAGATTGGGCTGAGGCCAGATGCTGTCTGCTCTGCTTCCAGTAGGTAGATCCTTCGTGCTGAGCTTTAAACGCCTATCTTTGATCTCATCAGCAAAATGCCTTCCAAGTCCTCTGCTGGCAATCAGAGAGACTCCAGCAGCCAGGCAGGGAGCTTTGTATGTGGAAAACCCATCTAACTCGGGTTGTTGCTACTGCATTGGCCAAGCTGCTGTGTTTGCTGTTGTTTTCTTCTTGCTAATGGATAAAGGGAGCCTCTCCCGCTGCTGTGAGCCCATTAGGGTGGTTGGGGCTGCAGTGAGATGCATCGCTGCAAGCATTATCTGATAGGTGTTGTTGGGGAAGTGCTGCTGACACTGTGGTGATAACCAGCATCCTAGGAACGTGCACTGCACCTTGTAGTGAGTGTGTGCAGGATGGAGCTGTAACGTGCATGCAGACGTGTAACCAAAGTTACAGCAAGAAGAGAGGGTTAGTGTTGTGTTCTCCCTTGCCTGCTGACCCTAAGGCACAACAGGCCAGAAGGTGCCACCCTGTATTAACACCAATTGTATTAAAAGCTTGTCTCCCATGACTTGACATGTTTTGGTTCCTGATTTGTTACTTCACTGTGCTGTTATAGCTGCAAAATGGAGCTTGTAGGTATTGGAGGTGTTTTGAAGCCTCAATAATACCTACAGAATCTTTCAGATTGTCAGACTGAAGGTATGAGGAAACCTAGACACTCATTTGCTTGTATTTAGATCATATTTAATGGGACTGTGATACAAATTGCAGTCTTTAATTCTGTGCCTAATTTCATTTGCCTGTGTAAAGCTGCCTGTGTCTGTGAAGTGTTTCGGATGAATAATTCCATTGGATGCAAACCCAGTTTTCCCAGACTCCTGAGTCCGTCTCCATCTGAAAAGTTCTACTTCAAATGTGAATGAATGCAGAGATTAATTATAGAGAAGAAAGCAGTTAAAACAATTCCAGCTATTTCTGATGCAGAGCCTTTATAGAATGCCCATCCCAGTGCCTGTCCCAGTACTGACTTCAGGCTTTGGAAAGGATCAAGGTTCCCCATCCTCCCAGGCCAGTGCTGGTTGCATCAGTGTTTGTGCTCTGGGCCCACAGAGGTTAATGGTCATTTGTGGAGGTGATGATGTCTGTAGCATCTAGAGGAGGTAGGATGCAGGTTATTTGGCTTTGAGCACTCAGTATACACTTTGATAGGGTTTTGGCCCACTCTTGAAAGCGAAACTAAGGTGAGAGTGTGCCAGACGTGGGTAAGGAAGGCGAGCCTGTTCTGCAGCTGCAGAAGCAGGTAAATGTGCCTAAATTAGTTTTAGATTAATTACTATGCTACATGAATGGGAGCTTTAACTTCCCTTAGAATCAGAGATGAGCTTCAGCTTAAACGTCCCTGGTGTGATGGACGATGCCCTAATACCATTGCTAGTGTTATGAATCTCAGTAAGGTGGATGCAAGTGATAGCAGTTCCTGGGGGATGATATTACAGTGTTCTTTTTAGGGTTTCTGTTCTCTTCAGTAACGCCAAGCCCTGCCCCAACCTGGGCTTCTTTCCTGTGAAGATAGAACTGTCTCGTGTATGGACCCAGAGAGGTTGGTAGATCCTGGGAAAAGAAGGGGCAAAGGAAACCTGAAGAGGTCTGCTTTCAGCTTGTGCTGCACTTATGGGGATGAGCTTTCCTATGGGCAGGAAGATGAGATGACTTCGGGAGCAGATACACTATAGTGAGCAGGGAACAGTCATACCTCCTCCCACTTGTTGCCATCACTGTACTGGATCAGAAGTGCCAGGCTTACAGGGACAGTCTGTGTCCTAGGAGAAGCTGGATGAGCTGGAAGCTGAGTCTAGGCAGGTACTCTCTGTGCCCAGAAAGAGTAAGGCTCAGTCTTCCAGCACCACCTCATGCTTCTGTCCTCTACCAGGAGATTAAATCCCCAAAATACAAGTCAGAAAGCAGCAAAACATCCCCTTGGCCCATTCCCACTGTGATGCCAGCCCCATGGAACCCCTGGGATCCAACTGGAACCTCTTGGATCCCCCATCAGCCATGTTCAGCTCCATGTCCCTGAGCTCACTGACAATGGATCATCCCCTATCTGCCAACACAACATCCTGACCTGGCCGCTGATGTTCAATGAGGGGAGAGAGGTGGTGTCATCCCAACCCCTGCTTTCTAAAGGTTGTATAGTAACATGATGCTGCTTTGCTGTTGAAATGGTACCACAGTAACTGTCATATCACTGCTGTCATGCTCTCTAGGATAAACCTAGCCCAGATCTATGCTGCACCCATGCCTCTGGCCTATGGCATAGCCATAGCTTCAGGACCTGGACTTTCCCTCTATGCAGGCTCACAGTGTGCTGAAATTCCAGGGATATCTCCTGTGTCTGTGGCAGTTGGAAGAGCACCTGCATGGTAAACAACAATCCCCCAAACAGCTGCTCTGCATCTTGTTTTAACCAAGCCCAAGATGTGCGTGGTGCTGAGTGTTCGGCTGTGAAATACAGCTCTTAACTTGGCTCTCATTTTGTTAATGAATTATAAGTCCTGTTGTGGAATAATAAACGCTCCAGCTGGATAATGTCCTCAGTGCTAAAACACGACAGCAGTGCGAGCCCTCACAGTGCTGCCTTTCAGATGCGTGCGATTCCATCCATGCAGCAGCTGCTTCTGACAGGGAAATGAAGGTTGGGGACAGCGTTTTCCACTCTGCTCTGAAACCATCCTGGTTCTGTTGTAGTCATCACTTCTGTCGTGTTTCTGTTTGAGGGCAGTGTCCTTGCTCAGCCTAAGCCTTGGATGTTCCTGTGTTGTTCGTGAGACTTGGACAAACTGTTCCATGGAACGGTAGGAGCAGCAATGCTTTGCTGTATCTGCAGTGAGCAACCTGCAGCTTTGCTGTCCTGAACTCAGCTTAAATTAAATCCAAAGCTGAGGAAAAGGCAATTTTGGATTCTTTTCTCCTAGAGAAGGTCAGTGTTGTTCAGCACAGCCGCCACAGCTCTGTGCTTCAGCTGACTGGGGTGCATGGAGCTTGGAGCAACCTGGTCCAGTTGAAGGTGTCCCTGCCTAGGGCAGGGGGTTGGAACTGGGTGAGCTTTAAGGTCCCTTCCAATCCAAACCATTCTGTGATTCTATGATTCTATATATATCTTTATCTATGATATATGTATCTATGATATATCTATCTATGTATCTATGATATATCTATCTATGATATGATATATCTATCTATGATATATGTAGCAGACCCACAGATGATGGGCACATACCAGGTCCTTGTTTCAGAGCATTCTCTGGGGCCTTTGATCATTTTATGCCTCTGTATCACAAGTTGCAATGCAGGATCTAATGTCTTCTTCATTTTCAATGCAATAGGGTGTATTAGTGTCATCTTCCCTGTAGGTTGGTCTGACATGTGAATCTGCTCGGGCTTGTGTCCACATGCACGAATGGCTCATTGGAATGGAATGGTATTTGGGTTAGGTGGCTGAGCAGAGTGGCTGGCAGGAGGTTCAAAGCTTGAGCTGGTGGTACAGGACAAATGCAGTACTGGGGTTACACAGTTCACTGAATGTTAACTCTCTGGCTTTGCTGGTCTAGTCGTTCTGCAACAGCAAAGTACGATTCAGTGGTCTGATTGCCTTCAGCTTGCTGTCTGTAGGGATCCATGTGTTGTACTCAGACTATGGGGTAGGATATAGAGTATGTGGCAGGATGCACACCGGGTGCCTGTGCAGGACTCCAGTGCAAGCTGCAGAGCCCCATCCAGGACTGCACCGAGCTCTGGGTGGCTGGGATCACCCAGCTAACCAGCCCTGCAGGGCAGCGCCAGTGAACCACCCAGTGCCACTTACAGTCATAGGCTGCAGAGTAAATGTACCACAGGCTGGCCTAAGGGGAATAACTTGAGGAGCCTCTTGGAGTCACAGCATGTCCCAAGAGTGGCTCAGCCACTGGCAGGAGTAGCCAGTATTCAGGCATCAGCTCTTGTGGTGGGTTGGGGAATGAGATGGCAGAGGTGAGATGTTAACAAAGCTTGTTCAGCCGGAGAAGGGGAAGGCTGCAGGAGACCTTAGAGCAGCTCCAGTGCGTAAAGGGGCTGCAGGAAAGCTGGAGAGGGGCTTGGGACAAGGGCCTGTAGGGACAGGCCAAGGGGAACGGCTTTAACCTGCCAGAGGGGAGACTGAGCTGAGCTCTTAGGCAGAAGCTCTTCCCTGTGAGGGTGCTGAGGCACTGGCACAGGGTGCCCAGAGAAGCTGTGGCTGCCCCATCCCTGGCAGTGTTCAAGGCCAGGTTGGACACAGGGGCTTGGAGCAAGCTGCTCTAGTGGAAGGGGTCCCTGCCCGTGGCAGGGGTTGGAACTGGATGAGCTTTAAGGTCCCTTCCAACCCAAACCACTCTGTGATTCTGTGATGCGCTGCTTTGATAAATACAAGTCTAAATGACAGTGGTGTGTGAATTGCTGCAATGTGCTTATCTCTTTTGTTAAACAGGCAGTACGTGCTGGTTTTCGCCATCTTTCTGCTCTCACCTCAGCTGACACATCCACTGAAGTCGTCTTAATTTACACTAATGGAAATAAGTTTAGAATTGGGCTCCATGTATTTGGTTTTTATCAGTTATGCTATTTATATTCTGAATGTCGCTTCATGTAGCCAACAGAGAGGGACATGTTGTATTGATTGTATTTGTTGGCACTCTTAATGGCAGTGGTGTAGTATGAAGGTTATAGAATATATCCATATACTTACAGACAACTCCTTTATGGGATGTAGTTTTAATGCAAGGTGTCTTTTAACCACCCCATCCATGACAACAGCTACATTCCTTTCACTAAGCAATGTGAGGTTTTGCCTGATTGAGAGCTTGTCTAAAACTCTAAAAAGAAAGAAACATACCGTGCTTATTTCTTCCTTAAGCTGCATGAAAAAGCACTGGAATGTTTCTTTGCATTTAACATGAACTATTTATTACCTTCAAATTGCCCAGGAAATGCTGTGTATGACTGAGAAAGGATGGGTGAGTATCAGAGACGGTAACTTTAAAGGGAGTTATTCTGATGCAGAGTATTTAGTTGTGTTTCTGAGGCCAAGCACTGATTTGGGTCAGATCCTAGGGAAGAAAAGTACCTGCTAGAAAGACACCACAACATCCTGCTCCTTTAGATGCAGCCAAGGCTGCTCTGAGCTCAGGTGACTGCATTGAAGAATCAGAGATGCTCGCTGACCAAAGTTTGAATTACTTTGTGCACAGAACCCCCCTAAAAGGAAGAGCAAAGGGAGGGAAATGATGCTCTTAAGTTGTTTTTTGTCCTCCCTAGGCTACTGGACCAGCATTTCAATGAGCAAGGAGAAGAAAGGCTCAAAACACACTGCTGTCTCTAACTTTTATGCCTGTTCTTTGCTTCCTTGTTTAACCAGGGACAGGGGGCCCTGTCTGAGAGACTAAGGAGCTTTAGCATGCAGGATCTCTCGACGATCCGTGGAGACAGCAGCAGCACTGTTCCTCCATCGGTCACTGTACGAACAAGTAGCAAACAGAGCCACCCAAAACCATCCCGAAGTGCATCGGAAGGCACTGGCAGCTCAGGTAAGCACCGGTGTTGTTTCCAGTGTCGTGGTGTGTGCAGTGTCCCACAGCTGAATGAAGTCATGGCAGTTGGCAGGAATAGATAGCACTGAGCACTGCATACTGGGATTCACAGGACACATGCATGCTGCTGAGTCTCTTGGCACTTAAGAGAGAAAACAGTGTCATCTTTTGATGGGAACTATTCCTGCCTGCTGCCAAGGATGGGGCTTGAGCATGGAAAGGAGCCAGCATCAAGCCTTGCAACTTGAGCTGGAAAGCTAAGCTCTGGGCCGGTGGGTTTTCAGTGAGGGAGGTAATGGAAGGGCAAAAGGAGGGGATAAGAATGCATAGTAGTGAGCAAGGGTCATTGTTATCATCAGAGCCCCACATATGGTGGTACAGCCTCTCTTGTGTCATCTCAACGTAAATACGAGTTCTAATGGATATGTGGTTTGAATTACACCCACTTGTGCTGCTTCTGAACTGTACAGTAGCTGTAACAACACTTGATGGTTGTAGCTCCAGAACTTTATCACCGGTGAACCCTTCTGAGAAACAAACCCATATAAAGCACTCCTAGAAGCAGAGACCAAGATCTCACAGCTGCTTCTGATATAAAGGATGTCTGCATAAGCACTGTTATGGAAAACTTGGTTCTCTGAAGGGCAATGGTTTGTTTTCAAAGGGGAGGAGCCTTATGGTGGGAATCAGATCCATTCAAGCTTGGTTAAAGGAATCTTTGTGAGCCCAGAGCCAAAACATTGACTTGCAGATAGCTTTGCAGATGAGGTCTCCAGAACTGAGACATGGAGGGTTAGCCCAGGCAGGTGGTTCCAGATGGCTTCTGGGGTTCCCAGACACCACCGAGGATCGTGCAGCTCCACTGATGTTAGGCACAGAGAGTTGCAGGCGTGTTGCACTTGGTACCCTGTGACACACGTACTGGCCAGTTGGAAAGTGAGCAGTTTCAGCTCGTGTGTGGTGAGGGCTGTGCAGACCTTCACTGTGATTCAAGCCTGAGTAGATGGCCACCCCTTCGAGTTTGCTTTAGCATTGGAATGTATTAGAAATGTCTTGTTTCAGCCTTCCTAAAGAGTGTCATTTGAGTGCTTTACAAGTTCTAAGGACTATAGCTCACAGGCTTTACGGGCAAATTGAAACAGCTGATGTTGGTGCCCAGGGGTTTTATTCTCAGGTTTGTGTAAGGTTTTGTATGCACTTCTCTTGTAGTAATCAGTCTGAAAGTGTTCACACATAGAAGGTAAAGCTCTTAATAAAAAAGAAACAATGAAAGAAACCACCCCACATATTTAAGCCAAAATACCAAATAGCGCAAGTAAAGCATTATCGAGTTATCTTAATGCCATGTTGTATAGAGCAGCCTTTGTAGGTTCATTCTTAAGGCAGTGAACTTAACTTACCTGGTTTCAAACCCCTGTCTTAACACACAAAAGCTTTGGATTTTGATCTGCTTTCATACCAGTGCTGTACAGGGATCTCTCAAAATTCATCTCTGGAAAATGGAACTGTTCATTAAACTTTTCAAGCTAATGTTTCTCATGGATTTTTGGATCCAAGTAGCTTGATATTTTGGTTTTAATTCTTCTTTTAATGAAAAGAACACAAATCTTCCAAGACTTCTATCGGTCCCATCTGACTGAGGGATTTCACTGAGGTCCCTAGCCTGGGAGCCTGCTTGCAGGCCCCTTCTCCACCTACAGACGGTACAAAGAGGCACCTCCAGAGAGTGGTTCCCTCATAGGTTGGTGGCATCACAAGAGGAATCTATCTATCTATCTATCTATCTATCTATCTATCTATCTATCTATCTGATCTTCCTCCTATATATAGCCACAGGTTTGCCGTCACTTTCAATCAGATTAAGTGAAAGATACAGTCCTGGTCTCTCCAGTCCTTGTGCTGTTGTGTGTGGACACAACTGTGTCTGAAGTCAGAATGTCCAGAGGAGCAAATGGATCAGTTGTAACTTATCCCATGTGTGTGTATAAGAATGTGGTCTAGCAGCTCAAGTGTATCACACCTTGAAGGCCATATTCAGGGTGAGCTGATGCTGCTGTAAGCACACCAAGCCCAGATAGGGCTCCATCACTCCACCTCCCATATTTGTTTAGTTGGAGTGTTGCACATAAGCAAGGGGCAGACAGAATTTGCTACTGCCTCTTATTATGCTATAAATACATGTAATGTATACATATGAGTATGTGCATGAGCAGTCACTACAGACAGCTGACACAGAGCTCTTTCCTGCCCCAAAGCCCTCGAATAACACAAATGTCCATGTCAGCTGTCCCCACTGCCTCACAGGAACGTTGGACTTCTCTTTATATTCCTGCTTTAGAGATAATGGGACATAGTGGGGCTGACATCAGATGGAGTCAGCAAAAATACCCCAGACTCTGTTTGACATGAGGGTGACTCAGCCAAAGACCTCATCTTCCTTGTAAAAGGTCTTTGTAACATGGCAGTGGGTGATGGCATACATGAAACAACTTTAAGAACATTAATAGAGAGCCTGCTTGGGGCTGCAAACACTGTACCCTTGATCAGAGTAGGGATCTGCTTTATGGAAGCTTTTAGGGAAGGTTTGAAGGAACAGGTCCTGTGTGTGCAGAAGAAGCAGTGTGGCTGGTAGGAGTTAAGACTGTGAGTGAGGACACATGAATTCACACCCTGCTTTATTGCACACCCCTGGTATGACCTGGAGCACACATTTGTTCCTCAGTGTGCCCCTAAACCAGAACAAATTGCACTTCCCAAACCCAGGTCCTGAAAGCTGCATGTGGAGGAAGATGCTTGTGTAATTTATGGTCAATCCCTTAGAAGCTTTCTTATGTGGCCTTCTTACTTCAGTGCTTATAACACATAACATACCCATAGAAAAGTCCTGACCCTAGTTTGGCAGGAGGGTTTCTCTCTCTGTAGTAACAGTGCTCTATCTGCTACTACTGGGAAGTTTCTGGACAATTGGAATGTCCCTTTTTATGTTTTCCCTTCTTTTACTCTGTCCTTTTTCTTTCCCCAGTGCAGACATGTGAGAAGTGCACATGGATGTGCTGGGATCTCAATGACTCGATCTGGATGTCACCCTAATAGCTCTTCAGCATTTGTCCATTCAGGTGCCCCCACTCCCTACATCCTCCCATCTATACCAACCTTTAACAGTCCTCTGCAGCTTGTAGTTGCAGGTCTCAAAGTCACTGCTGGAGTTTACAACTGATCAATAACTGTGGCAGGGACAGGCACCCGAAGTGTTGTGAACACACACAACCCAAACCACCCCACCCACACCAAACAAACAAAACAACACCCAACCCACAACACACAAAAACACACCAAAAACACCACACCCCAAAACACCCACCAACCCCACAAAAAACACTCCAACAACCAGGTTTGGTCCAGATACAAATGCTTTCTTGTCCTGTTTGTGAGGGACTATTTTGAACTCAGGCTGATTTGCTGATCTGCCTCGCTGGGAGCCTCCAACATAACTGTTCTGGGAGACCTTTGGGGAGGTAGGAGATGAAGAGACCAGGAGCTGAAAGCTCCTCTAGCCAGCTTTGCTCCTGGAGGAATGGAGCAGGGAAGCACACCTTCACTTACAATAACCAGGCAAAGGCAAGTGATGGCTCTTTAGGTTGTTACAGGGCTCTAGATGGGTCCCATTCCCTGAGCAGCATAACCACAGTCAGGTCCGGTGTAGAACTTGGTGTTGCGAGTTCCAGTCCTATTGAGTGACTGTGTTTAACAGCAGATGTATCTGGAGGAAAGTGATTTGGAAAGGCAGGGGCATGGGGAGAGGTCTGTTGTGTTCCCTGGCCAGCTGAGGCTGCTGAACCTCAGGTTTGTCCGTATGAACTCACCCTGTGAGCACCAGGAGTGCTTCAGGTTCTGATTTCCCATCTCTTGGGCATGTTTCCAAGCCCACTGAAATCCATGAAAAGACTCTCCTGACCCCGGTGGGCTTTGGCTGAGGCCAAAACCTGGCTGCAGAACCACACTGTACTGAGGCCATGCTAAATAACTGCTCAGCCTTTCTCATTTCCATTGCTGCTGTTTTTACAGTGCCTGGTGCTGGTTAGATGGGTTTGCGATGCTCTGAATCCCCTCTTGACACAAAGCACCGTGTGAAGAGCTTGACATTTAGCCAATAACAACCACATGCAGACACAGCAAAGGGTTATTTTGGCTGCTGAAGAGTGCCTTGTGAGGCCAAGAAATAGAATATGCAGGAGCTGCTTTTGAGGCATGGGGGATTACTCCTCCTTTGCTGCCTATCAGTGGTGCTCCCTATACATTGAGCTGCCCCACTTGTGTAGGTGCCCTTCCGCTGTGCAGTGGGCTCCAGGTGCTCCAGCTCTGTTCACTCCCATCACACAGAAAGCCCTTCTCCTCCTCTTCTCTGTGCTCTCTATCTGATCTTTCACTTTGCTCTTAGTGCAGCCGTTCTCAATTTACTGTCTTGGCATCCTGATGAGAGCTGGTGGTATTTCAGCTCCGATGCCTGTTCCAACCTGTGCTGCTTGCACACAGCTGCCCCTTTCCTTTGGGAGCTGTCAGCGTCGTGTGGCTGCTCATCGCAATGGAAAACTGGAAGCTCCAGAACAAGATTTCCAAGCATTTTTCAAGGCAATCCTGATGTCCAGTAACAATCCACACACAGGCATGTCTATATTAGCACTGGGGTTGGGTTGCACTTCTTAACGTTGCAGTATTGCCTTAAAGCATCCTGGACAGTACAGGTGCAACTTGTTCCCTTGTGACGGCTGGGAAGTGACACATGTGACAGGAACAGGATATTGGCCATGGTGTCACATGGCTCAATCCTGGAGCTGATGCAAACATATCTCAGGGTTGCTGATGTGAGTTGGTTGGGCACTGGAGACCAGCCTGGCTTTGGGGTGTCAGTGGGATGCACTTCAGCAGCAGGAGATGTGTGTTGCATCAGGGGATGGTCAGTGTCCAGCACTGATGCTGTCTGGGCCTGAGGATCATGTATTGTGGAGCCATCCTCTGTATTGCCCAGACCAAGTGCCCTTTCTGCTTCAGCCTGCCCCAGGCAGAGGTGATTCTCAGCTGGAATGATGCCAAAGCAGAAATGTGCATTCTGGTACCATCCCCTCCTCCGTGCAGGAGACTCAAGGCTGCTGCTTGGGTTTGCACTCTAGCCCTGCAGGCTTTGCAGAAGAGAGCAAAGGTGGTGGAACATCAGCATTCAGGACACGTAGTTCAGTCCCCACCAACTAGAAGAGCTCCAGAGGTGTGTGGGAACGACCCTTGTGCAGATGATGTGTGAGCTCTCAGAGAATGAACCATCACAGAACTGATCAGTGACTTCCGTGTAAAACCAGAGGCTCCGCTCACAGCACATCTCCTGAGGTTGGTTGAGACTCACCTCTGTTACAAAGGCCATAGCCTCACAGCAGCATCCAGCCAGTGTGAGCCAGCACTCCTGTTGAAAGGGCATGACCCAACTGCTTGCTTCTGCCCCATGCCATCCTTTTTCCTTGGACATGTTTAAAGCTTACATGTGCTGACCCCTTTCAGGGGGCTGGTTCAAGTCAAATGCTGTTCCTTGCTCTTGGCCTGGCCTAGATCCTCAAAGCCAGTAGAGAGCAGCAGCACAGACATCAGCCATGGGACAAGGAAGGTGGAGGCCAGAGTGTGAGGGACAATGGGACATCTGCTGTCAGCAGCAGTGCTGGTTTGTGCTGGTTTAAAATGACTGTGAAGCTATGGAAGTGCAGGATAATCCTGACCAAAGGAATCACCCAGAGCTCAAACCTTGTGATTCAAAAGCTCTTTTAATCATAAAATAGTTAGGGTTGGAAAGGGCCTTAAGATCATCCAGTTCCAACCCCCTGCCATGGGCAGGGACACCTCACACTAAACCATGTCACCCAAGGCTCTGTCCAACCTGGCCTTGAACATCACCAGGGATGGAGCATTCACAGTCTCCCTGGGCAACCCATTCCAGTGCCTCACCACCCTAACAGGAAAGAATTTCCTCCTTATATCCAATCTAAACTTCCCCTGTTTCAGTTTGAACCCATTACCCCTTGTCCTATCTGGAGTCATTGATGCCACTGGGAGGGTTTCATTGGAAAGCTCAGACTGGGAATTGTTTCTGGGCTGTTTCCTGGCAGCCAGGCTGTCCTCAGGATGAAGCTGTGCAGTTCATGCTTTCATGAGCAGCTGTGATTCACCTGCATTCTCACTGAAGGGTGCAATGCCATTCCCTTGGTAGCTGTCATCCTTACAGCAATTCCACCAAAGCATAATTCCTGCAGGACTCCTCAGCATGCTCCTGCTCCGGATAGATCAGGGATAGTTTTCCTTTGGAAGCTGTGTGAATGGCTGCTTGCAGATGTCTGAATGTAGGCATGTAGCAATACAAGTCCCAGTGTTGCACCCTGTGCTTGTATTCATCAGCCTTTTACACTGTGTGACCCATTGCTCATCCATGCTCCCAGATCCCTCTGGTCAGGAGTTATTTCTGTTCAGTGATCTGAGACCAGAGCCAGGGAGCTGTATGCAATCCCAGCCTGAACACCCCTTAGGCACATAGCCCGGGGTGAGGCACGTTCCTGTGTGCGCTCCGAGCCGGTGGATAGAGACAATCACCTCTCTATGCCCACAAAGCCATTGATTCCCATCTCCAAATGATGCCAAGTGTTCTGTGGGAGTCGGTAGCTCAGCCTGACGAGTTCCTAACGCTCAGCTCCTCTTCCAGTGTGCACGTGTTGCTCGGTGTGCCGGCTCCTCAGAGGTGAGTGCTGCGTGTCTTGTGCTCCGTAGCCGCGCATCCCTTTCAGGCATGGCTGTGCTCCCCAGCCTGGCTTGCTCCTCACACTTGTGCTCACTGGGTCTCCTAACACCAGGGGAACAAGCCAAGGGAAGGCCAGGCTGTGTGAGCTGGGTTTGTGCTGATGGCCAGCATTGCAGTGCTGCTCACCCTACTGACCCGTGTTACCCAAGGCTGGGGAGTGTTTCTCTGCAGAGCTCTGGTCCTTTCTGTTCTAGAGGATGTGCCACTGTCCCCACTGCACCAGGGTAACTCCTCTGCCCTGTATCCCCCCTGTATCCCTTTCATAGAATCACAGCATGGTTTGAGTTGGAAGGGACCTTAAAGCCCATCCAGTTCCAACCCCTGCCATGAGCAGGACACCTTCCACTAGAGCAGCTTGCTCCAAGCCCCTGTGTCCAACCTGGCCTTTGCTGTTTTCTTCTGCTCCCTAAGCACTGGCATGTGTTGGTGGACAGGACTTTTGTGTTTGGGATGAGGAGGAGCCACAGCAAAGCTCAGTAGCAGACAAAGTGGTGTGACAAAGCAGGGTTAAATGGACTCTCCCTGCTCCGGTCTGTGCCAGAGCTGGGTTTGAAGCCTGTCCCCAGTGTTCATTGTGTTTACAAACTTAGAGTGGGTGAATAGTTTAGCTGCTGGTGGTGTTTTCAATGCTGCACCAATCGGCTGCTAAGAGCTGAGCTGTATCACTGCTGCATTGTGTCCCAGTGGCAGATGAATGGATGGGGAGGCCTCTGGTTTGGGCATGCCAGAGGATGGGGCTGCATCCAGAATGGCAGCGTCTCATGTTGGTGGAAGCAAAAGACCTTTGTGACTCCTTTACTTCTCATCACATTTCCTTTGTGTTCACTTTGCACACTGTTATCAACCCGGGGACTACAGCAGAGGGTCTGAAGATCACAGTGCTGCCACCGTGGTTTAGCCATCTGTGCCTTCCCACTGCATCACTGCTTGGAGGTGGTGATCCCAGCCTGATGCCATCTCCTTGCACCCTGTGTAGGTGGCAAACCAACCCCTGTGGCTGCTTTTTCACCCTCCCTGTTGTCCTCTTCTAGTTCTTTGCATCAGCACATTCGGTGCTGCCGTGCACAATGAAGCCTGTTTGAGGTGGTGTCTGTTTAAGCCATCAATGAGACACTGCTATTCACAGCACGTTTTGTTAGCACCCTTCTAATTTTAGCCTAAACCGATGCTATGGATTTGACTTCAAAGTGTTATTTATGAAAAGGATCACTGCATCCATAAGTGCTTTATAGTCATGAGTGAACCTTAGGAAAGTCATTTAATCAGTCCAATATGTTTGCAAATTGGGCCCAAAGTCATGTTGATCTGGTTTAAATTGCTTACAGATTGGCTTGTTTTACTATTCCCTCCCCCCAGACTTAATCCAGTAGTCCCTTAGACCATGTCAATAGGGATACACTGAGGCTCGATCTCATAGAAGGTTCATTCTGTCTCCACAGGCTGCCTTTTCTCTGTCTCCAAGGCAATAGATGCATTAATGCACTGTCAGACAAGGGCCTGCCGTTGAAAATGCCCCTTTGTAAGTGCAGCTTGGGCAGCTCGGAGGGCTCACTGCATCGTGTGAACACGTTCTGCAGTGCCACAGAAAGCAGGGGGGAAGACAGAAGCAAAGTTTGTTTAGCTGGGATGAGGTGGTCCTGAACTCATCTTTCCTTGGTGCAGGCTTTTGTGTCGCCAGTTTAAGAGTACACTCATTAACAGGACTTGTCTCCAAAGAGCTGGTAATCTAAATGGGCCCGTAGTCAAGCCTTGTGTGAGAGGCTGGTTTAGAGCCATGATGCAGCCTTTTTGGCAGTTGCTTTAATGCTCTTGGAGGTGAAACATTTCTCTCTGGTTGACTCATAGAAACCCCCTCAGCTCTTGAGCTGGGGGAGCACAAGTCCTCCCATCCTGCTCCATAGATTGTAGCCCATGAGGAGGTTTCATGGCCTGCAAGTGCCATGGAGTGCAGAGACCAAAAGCCAGGCTGAGTGCAGGAGCAGCAGATCTGGCACTGTCAGTGATGGTGATGGGTTCCTCTGCTCCTGGAGCTCTTCCCTGCCCATTTGGCTCCCTCCAGCCACCCTCATGCTCTGCACATGACAGAGCATTGACACAGTTCAGGACATTCATCCTGCTTTGCTCTGGGCAGCTTCACTAAACACGAGTGTGTTCCACTATGCATATGCCAGCGTTGTCTTGTTGACAGCTTCTGTGCGAGCTCGTGCCCAGGGGAAGGCCTTTGCTGGCAAAACTCCTTTCATGTCTTTACACGAGTTTCTGATTTATCACTTATCACAGGATTATAATGGAATGGGTTGGGTTGAAGGGACCTTAAAGCTCATCCAGCTCCAATCCCTGCCACAGGCAGGGACCCCTTCCACTAGAGCAGCTTGCTCCAAGCCCCTGTGTCCAACCTGGCCTTGAACATTGCCAGGGATGGGGCAGCCACAGCTTCTCTGGGCATCCTGTGCCAGCGCCTCAGCACCCTCACAGGGAAGAGCTTCTGCCTTTTATTTAATGCTCTCTGTTCGCAGGCTGTGGAAAGCCAGGCTGCAGCATTCAGGAACAGCAATGCAATTATGTCAGAGCCCTTTTTCCCCTTCAGAAGGACGGAGTGAAAATGTCCAGGGATTTGTTTGTCTCTTGGCAGGGTCTGGTAAATGCTTAACCACTGGGCAGTGTTAAACAGTCGTGCTTGGAGCTGGCATTTAAGAAGTAACAAATGCTGTATTTGGGGGTATTTTCTCAGCTAACATCTCTTGGGTGCTGTTGCAAAGATCTGTGCCGTGGTGGGGGGGGAAGAACAATTTCAATCCTTGAAAGGAATCATAGAATAGTTTGGGTTGGAAAGGACCTTAACATCATCCAGTTCCAACCCCCTGCCATGGGGAGGGACACCTCACACTAAACCATGTCACCCAAAGCTCTGTCCAGCCTGTCCTTGAACACTGCTGGGGATGGAGCATTCACAGCCTCCCTGGGCAACCCATACCCGTGCCTCACCACCCTCACAGTAAAGAACTTCCTTGTATCTAATAAATACATATATTAGATCCTGAAGAATCCACTCTATATCAGAACTGCTGAGGCTGCAGGTATCTGAGAGGCCTTTAAAAACTTAAAACCACCTTAAAACTACAGCTCACCAGTGGCTGACAGTCAGTCTGGCCAACATGTTCACTCAGCTATCCACAGGGTGCTGCAGCATTAAGCTAGACCCCATAAAATGATGTTGGATCCCTTCCCACATATGATTGTGACCCCAAAGACAAGGTGACGGATCATACGCAGTCAGCACTGCAGCTCAGTGAGGGTCTTAATGGAACATTCACTAAATCATGCTTTAAACAAAGCACCCTATTGGTATGGAGTAGATGTATCCAGCCCCTTTGTATTATGCTACAACTTGCACATGAGATGATTACAGTGGAAAGTACTCTTAAAAACCTAACTGACTTTGCATCAAGGAGCAGTTCTTGGATCTCTGAAGTGATGCAATGAAATGGGGTAGGTGTTTCAGTTCTGTTCTTAGCCAGTTTTGCCTCCAGCTCTTGTGGCAGGGATTGTGTTTAACCTTTCTCTCATTGAACTTAAAGAACAATCAACTTTCTGTTGCTCCAGGCATTTTGCTCCTTAAAACTTCCCTTTACTAAATACTAATCAAATTGCTACAGGGATGATTTGCATCGCTTCGCACTGGTACCTCTGAATGGCCATTTGGGTGTTTCTCTGGGTATTTTGAAGTACTTTCATACTTGCTATGCTTATTTCAGGCTCAGTCAGTAGGTTCTTTACGTACATTTGCATCTTACCAGCAGGAAGCTAAAACAGTAATTGTTATTTAATAAACTCCACTTGAACCATAGATATGCAAAGATGAAGATTTCTGTGCCCTGAACCAGTGTTCCTTCGTTCTCTACACCCCAGTGTTTTCCCCTAACAGTTTATTCTTTCCTTTTCTCTCTATGAATATGATGGGACTCTGATGTAAGTGTTACAGATCGCATGGGTGTTCTTCTGAGGTGTTTGGACAAGACTAGCACTTAACAACTTAATCCTTTGTGGGATGCGTTTTCATTAACGGGTGGCTTTGTTGCTGTGCTTCAACTTGTTTGCTTTGGTTGTACTTGACTTTGGAGACGATGTCTGCCTCTGTTTGGGCAACGTGTGCTGGTGGAGTTGGCTGCTCCTAACTCCTTGGTTTGGCAATGAGAAGTGTTGGGCAAGCACATGGCTTGGGTCAATGGCCTTTGGAAATGATGGCCAGTTTGTCTGTGTTGCAGGGAAAAGAAGCTGATCACCATCGTATAATAAATACCTGCTCTTACTAAGTGGTGTGCAAACCTCTTTAATGTCAATTATCCCCTGGAAAGGCTTGGCTTGGAATGGCTTTATCTTCCATTACAATGGTTATATTCCATAACAATTATATTCCATATATTCCATAACAATACCTGATCCTGGCTTGTGTAGTCTGTAACTGTGGTTTTCCCCACTGCTCCTAAGGAATTGCAGTGGGAGGAACACATGTTGTGCCCAGCAAAGTAAGGGGGAGGTCCAGCTTCCCTCAAAGGGGTGCCTGATTCCCACTGTAACTGTATTTAAGTGTCTCATCTGTAGTTAGAGTGGGCCAGATCCTGACCTCTGTTGTACTTGTGGAAATCCATAGGAGTTACTCCAGGTTTACACAGCAGCATAGACCAGAGCCTGAAACAAAGTGGTGGCTGAAGAACCAGCACGCTATCGAATCCCACTTGTTGCTATAGATTTCTTAGCCCTTCTAAAATCACAGAGCTTAAAGATGATGATGGTCTGGCCCCACATTCCCTTTCCCTGCTGCATGCTTCCCTGTTGTACATTTGTAATACCTTAGATCCCACCTCTGCAGAGCACTCAAATGTCAACTTCACCTTGAAATATACCTGGCTTCAGGGCTTCCTACACACTGTGTTTGTTATATCGGTTCCCTTTGAAGGAATTACGATGATAGGAACTGGAATTACAGGGTCTGTTTCCTTACACTGTACCGTCAGGTTCTGTCTTGCCTCAGTGCAGGGAGAGGTGTCATCTGGATATTGAAAGCTGCAAGAGGCAGCAGCAGCTTTGGCCCTGGCACACAGTGGATTTCCCATCTCTGCAGCAGTCCTGCCCCTCCATACAAAGCTGTGGAGCCATAAATGTGTTACACACAGCTCTGAGATGGGCAGTGAGGGTCTCCTAAGGATGAGAGAGGCAGGAGCATCATCTGGTGTGTGGTCCATGCTGTGACACAGGCCCTGGGGCTGTCCCTGCCTGCTGGCACTCCCACTCTGGGGACACCCGTGATGGCCTGAGGCTCGATACACAGCCTCATATCCTAAAGGTGGCTTTTAGGAGCCAGTCACCCAAGACCAAGCGCTGTCCTCAAGGAGCATGTGCCGGCACTGACGTGTTCTGCTCCTCATACTTCACCTTCTCCATAAACAAACCTTGGTGTCCCAGAACCCATCCATTCTCTTTAAGAATTCCTCACTAATTCCTCATGTGTGCTTTTTATCCTGGTTAATCCCCTGATTTACATTTTCTCCTGCAGAGGAGGACTCTTTTGGTGTAGGAAAATCAGGTTTTTATCCTGTCATCACAAGAAACCCCAGCTTCAGAGCTGGCACTCGCACAGCAGCTGCCCTTTAAGATGACCTGCCTCCAGCCCCACAATGCTTCCACAAAGGTGGGACAAAATCTGGCACCCCAGGTCAATACAAGGTTGGGATTGCCCCAGTGCGATCCCTGAGGCAGGAAGGGCAGGGAATCTTCCCTTCTTGCTCCTGGATCTTGTATTCAAGATCTGCTCTGGTCAATGGTCAGCAATGCAGCAGAAAGGCTTGGGGTAGATCCGCTTCTTCCTTTTCCCAGTTCAGTGAGGCTGAAGCAAAACTGGCTCCCATCTGGCTGGCTTTCAGTGCCTCATCCACAATGAGATGGAGCAGGGGAGAGGAGGGCATCAGCCCAGCTTCCAATGGACATTGCAGACCTCTCTGCTGCGGGGTCAAAGCTGTATGTGCCAGCTTGGAGCCCGAGCTCTCCTCTGGATACCTGGATGTGACCCTTGAGAACAGAAGAGCCCATCGGGGGCTGTGCCTGCCATGTAGACACACAACATGGGTGGCAGAGCTGCCTGGGGATCTTTGTAACCCAGCACCCAGTTGAAGAGAGAGAATAATAACTGAGAAAGCAACGTACATTGGAAAACCATGGGATTGATGGGAGCGCTATCAGGGCTGATGGTTCTTTCTGTCTCCTTCTCCAGCAAAGCATCTGGCTGTAGGAGAAAGGGAGCAAGCACATTGGCCTGATCCTGTGTTCCTTCAGCTTCAGCAGCCAGTGGCTCCATGCACTAAAATGCCATAATTCTGCTCCTCCAAACCCCTCCATCCTGTCCCATTCAAAGTCCTCTTTTCCATGGGGAAAAGCTGTGTCTCCTCACAGCAGTACTTGGAGGTGTGTTGTTGGGCCACTGTGCAAACCTCAGTGAGGCACCTGAATGGGTCCTGACCCACTTTTACTATCTACCTGGAAACAAAGTGGCTGAAGCCCAGCCTGCAGTTCACATATGAGGGACCCCAGGGGAAGAGGGCATCTATGGGCAGTACTTGGCCTCCAAGCTGAAGATTTAGCATGCTTCAAGCTTGGCTATGCAAACAGCATTTAAACCAAACTTGACTTCATTTTTTGTTGGCTTGGAGAGGCAACAAGGACCATATTCCACATCTAAGATGGCCTAAGCCAGGCTCCTCCTGGGTAGCTCGTTTCCCAAGTAGAAGGGTTAAATAGTACTTCAAATTTAATATTCCTGCACTGTTTTGCCTTGTGGTCTAAAGATTTAAGTCTCCCCACAGTGTAGTCCTAACCCAACAGTCATATGCAGACAACAGAACCAATTCAGCATTATCCTGGACCTCTCTGCAGTATGACAATCAGCACTGTCAGTGTATCTGGGAAATAAAGACAACTTCCAGCTCTTCCTGCTAACCTGCAATGGTGTCTGTCAGCCTGCCCATGCAAATGGTGATGGAGGAGTGGGGCAGGGGCAGTGGCCAAAGGATGCTCCCTCGTGCAGCAGCCGCATCCTTTGGGCTGAAGGCAGGGGCTGAGAATGACTTCAACTTCAGTCTGGCACTGGAGAGAGCCCCAGTGACCTGCTCATGACTGGTGGTGTTGCTGTAGCCAAATCACTTCCCTTTATCTGTTACCCAACTGAACAAGCTGTTGGAGAATTCAGTTCTTTTGTACTTTAAGAATCCAAATGGATTAAGAAGCATTGGATGTTGAGGTATCCTCTTTGGTTTAGTCTTTGGGTTTAACTTTTAGGTCCAGCAGAGCCTTATAGTCAGGCTGAGACAGCAACACAGAGCATTATTTCTATGTATGTTCATGCAACAGTCTAATACAGAGCAAATACTTGTGGTTAATGTTGTCTAAACAGCAAACACTTCCACTCCTGACATGCTGCAGAAGAAATATAACTATCAGTTAAACAGAGAAAGCTCCAGCCCCATGGATAAGAAGCCACCTATGGAGATGCAGGAAGCTTGATCTTGCTCTTCTGTACCTCCTGCTTTGGACTGTATTGCTTCACTGTCTGCACTGAAGGCAGCAAATGGATTGTGTTGTGCAACGTGACCGATCCCACCACGATCATGCCCTACGTTACAAGAACCCCCAAGCTGGTGTTAGTGGTCTGTAGTCATGGGGGCAAAATCTGCCTTCAGATCCATCAGTGGGGTTAGTGCTCCATGAAATTCACTCCAGAGTGACAGAAGAGAGTCTTTTCCCTGCTCTGGTCTTGCAGCAAGGCTCCCACTGCTGAGAGTCCACTTAATACCTGGTGGAGCTTTATGTTAACATCAGTAGATCTCAGCTCCAAGTGCTGCTGTACTTCATATTTCTGTATCCCGGGCAGCTCTCTCTAAACTGACCAGAGGCCTTCAGCACTCGTTTGGTGCCTTCTAGAGGACGCTTCTGGAAACTGTAAATAGAGGAGCTATGGATGGAATCAGTGATTCAATAAATCAGCTATTTTATTTATGGGCTGGACAAGCAAAGAACTCTTTCTAGAGGCAACCTCCAGAGCATCAGAGCCTGTGAATTTAGTCTCAATTATATGTAAAATAATCCAAATAGAGCTTATAATGGCTTCATAAATAGAACCCTTTTGATGTCTAACCCCACTGCTGCTGTTACTAGAGTGTGATGTGTGAACCTGCAGTCTGTTAATGCCTGGAAGATGCATGGCTTTGCAGTGAGGTGGCATTTGGCAGAGTGTGAATCGAATCATCACTGATTTCTTCATCCCTTGTCTTCATGTTTAGACTGTAAATGGCCCTGTGAAATAGGCATGGACAATACGTTTGAAAAGCCACCTGAAGTAAACTGTGAAACCCAAGGCTCTGTGTTCTCCGATGATGAGGAGAACGATTCATTGGATTGTGCATCCATGAACAAAAAGCCCAAAAAGAAGGATCAACCCCTTGAGGTACTTCCAGGTTCCTCCTTGTGTAACATTCCTTAAATCCTCAACTGAATGAAGATCTCTCTTTGGTCTAAAACCACCAAACAAAACACTTCTGGTCTTCCAAGGGTGGGTTTTGCTGTTGGATCACTCACTTTCATGCATGTGTGGATATCCTGACATAGTCTGAACTGGTGCCAGTGGAGATCATAAATATATGGGCTTCAGAGACGGTTGTGAGTTGCAAAACTTGGCTCTAGCTCTAAACCATGTGGAGGTGTTTGGGTGAGAGGATTTGGATATCAAACCCTTTGATTTTTCATGTCTGAAGAGGAAAACACATTCTCACCCCCAAGGCAGGATGGTTACAGTGAGAACAGCACCCACAGAGCCTGGTCCCTTTCACTTGGGTTCACACCCAGCCAAACCCCACCAAGACCAGCAGCACTTCAGGACTCCGTAGGGGTTTGGATCAGTCACTGTATTGACAAGCACACTTTTAAGTTGTTCCATGGAAATGAAAGCCCTAAAGGAGATGCAGATCTCACAGTGGGGTTTGCCAAAAGCAATTTCAGCAACGTTTTGCTGTGGAGGAAATGAAACCTCTGTGGGAGATGCTGTAGACAAAGAATACTTCCAGATTCGGGCAGGGAGGATGGAGCCAGAGCAGATGGAGCTCACAGATCCGAGCTGACACATCTCCACCAAGGACCACCAAAGGCTGGGCTGCTCTGTTCTTACAGTGAAAAGATGCAGCCTCTCTGGCTGCTCTCAGAGCTGCCTGGTGGCCTCCCAAAGGAGGCAGAGCTATTTAAGAGTCTTTACTGTGCAGTTCATGACTGCTTTGCTCTAAGACCCATCTGGGTCTGTTGTGCTTTACACATAGGTAGGATTCCAGGCTCGGAAGATGGGGTGAGGTGTTGGATTAATGCCATCTCTGTGAGAAACCACTTTGGTTTATTGGCAATCTGGAAGAGATGGGGACTTAGATGGAGCCTAACCAAAACCTCACCATGCTGCAGTTCCTTGTCTGTATGAGTATTTATACCTCGCTGCATCACAGGAATGGGGAAACACAGCATGATTTGGGGGTTGAAAGTCCTATAAGACAGAAATGACAAAGTCCTCACTTAGCAATGGTAAGATCCTGTCAGACTCTTAAAGGTAAATAGTTTGATGCTTTGGATATAGATGTAAATGGAGCAGAAAAGCTTATCAGGCCTTGCAGTGATACACAATGCTATGACAGGCCTCCAGACTGAGAACTCATGCTCCTCCACAACATCTGGTACCCATTTCTTCTTGTGAAGCTCGCAAGACACAATGCCAATGCCAAAGCTCTTCTGAGAGTCGTATGTGTTGCAGATTAGGGGGTTTTATGTTTGTTTGTTTGCTAGTTTAATTAAATCCTGTCCCAGTCTGGAGAATGGGGTTGATGACAGTAAATGAATTCCATGGAGTTGTCTGGCTTCTCCTGAGCATTCAGGGGTGCTTTTTGAAGCTTTCTGCATCACTGCATCTCTGCAGGACAGAATTGCAATAGTTGGCTTCTAAACTGATTTCAGTCTATTGTGTCTGGCCTGTGCCCAGAGCAGGAGGCTGATCTTTGAGGAGTTCTGCCTTATGAGAATTACAGCCTCCGAGTGTTTCACCTCGGCTCTGTAATGCCCCATGTACCCTCAGAGGGGCTGCAGCTGGGCTGGGCACTGCAGGACAGGCTGGGACACACCAGAGCTGTCTTTCTGCCACCAGTTTGCTCTCCTGATCCGCAAGGTGTTGTCAATGGCATCAATTTGTCCTGACTCCTTCAAGCTGTTATTAGCAGTCTTTAGCCTCTAACCAAGCACCAGAGGGGAAGCTGCTGGTGTAACCTCGGTAAAGGACTACAACAGGTTTCTTGAAGCAGTTAGTCTTCAGCTGGTCCTCAGTGCCAAGATCTGCTTCTCCATTACTGGAGTGGGATCAGTGCCACAGAGGTGCTGCAAAGGTGGGTGAGTTTTAAGGAAAGAAAAACCATTTCCTATCATGCCACTGACGTTTCCTCTTGCTTTCCTGCAGGCACCGCCTAGGACCCTTAGACCTCGCTTCAGGAAGAAAAGTACCTCGTCCTCTGTCACTGAAACAATGTGAGTGCAATGAGCCAATAGCACCAGGATCCACAGAATGTCTCTCTTCTGCCTTAAAGAGCTACTTGTTAACGTAGGAAACAGCAGTGGGATGGATGTGCTTTGTGCAGCGATGTAGACACGGCCTTTCCCTCTCCTCTCTCTGTATCCTCTGTTACAGCTTCTCGCGTTAGTCCGTGGTGTTGGACAGTGTGACAGACACCTGCAGGTTCAGAGTCCTTGTTCTGTTTGCAGGGTGTACCCCCACTCACGCCAACCCTGTACATTTACAGTTCTCATCTGTGTCTGCATAGCTCTAGCTCTGTGAATGCACAGCGGAGACGGAAACAATCCCCCAGTTACTCATGGTGACACATTGACAGTGTGTTTATTTATGGCTTTACCATTATGAGGCGGATTTGCAGAACCCGTGGATTTCTCTTTCCTCAAGACTGTGGATGAGGTAACAAGTATCCAAGTACTTTGTATGAAATGTCCGAGGTTCGTTAGTGAAAGCTGAGCTTCTCTGTCTGCAAGTTAACCTGGGAACACCATATGGAGAACAAACCACTTACAGAGGACGAGGAAGAGATGTGTGAGAGAAAAGAAGTGGTTCCAACGAGGTCATGAAGTCTTTAATTTTCATCAGCCTGAGCCAGGAGAGTATAGTGTGGAACATGATGGCAGCTGGAAGAACATACTGCTTGTGGCAAAGGCTCTACTGCCAGTTGTAAAGTGTGAGCAAGCCAGGCTTGTATTAAGTGCAGCAACAGAGTTAGGATTGCTTTAGTGACACAGAGAGGAAAACACACCTTCCTCCCCTGCCTGCAGCAGGATCAGCCCCAGCACCCTGCCTTCTGGGTCAGGTGCCACTGGTTTCCTTGCAGGGTGCTGGGGCTGAGTTGCTGTTTGAAGCCTGGAGTGTTGCTTGCAGCATGGAGTTGGTTAGAACCACAAGATCCAGACGCAGTGGTGTGTTTGTATCCATATATAAATGAGAAATATAAAAGAGGAAGATGTGGTAGGGTTTGTGTATTTGTGCTTCAAGTTGGTGTCTCTTGTAAGTGTTGAGCATGTGACAGTCACTCATACGTTAATTCCGTGGCACTTTGTGTTTGCTCTTGGACCTGTCACGTAGACTAGAACATTTAGCATCACATAGAACGTGCCATTGCCAGGCGATCAGTGCAGGGTCTTGATGGGGAACAGCATGGATAACCCAGGTCAGGTGCAGCAGGATGCAAACAGTGGAGTGGATCAGAGAAACCCGCAGTGAGTGCCCTTGGAAACCTGTTCTCTGCTGGTTATGCATTGATATCCCAGCCCTCCCTGGCTAATGGATCCCTGAGGCTTCCCCCAGAGCTTCTTACTATGTACGTGGGGAAGACAGAAACTGTGTACAGACACACAAATGTGTATCTGGCTTAGCTGGGAAGCAGAAACAGTGAGTAGGTATTTCCTGTGCCTGCCACAGTATTTGGCCTCATTACCTGAGCATTTTATTTCCTTTACATGTGCTAATTTAATTGTATTTTGCAATGGGTAGGAAGGAAAAAGACTTGAGAAAGTAAATTAAAACCAACCTGTCTAAATAGCAGTTACAGAAGAGCCAGTCCTTGGAAGACACAGCAAAAGCTTGGAGAAGCTAAGCTTGTGCATTTTGTTCTTAAGCAGCTTTAGAGTTCATTTGATTCCTTTTGGCAGACATTAGTAAGAAAGAAGAAACCCTGCCTGCAGTGTTAGCAGAAGATAGAATCCTGCAAGCGAGCTGTGTTTCCCTGCTACGCAATGGGCTGCCATAAGATAAAGCAGCAGCTGACAAGTTTGCACTCGATGCCAAACCCCCCCAGTAACATAGAGCTATGTAACTTCTGATGAATTCTACTCTCAGACATGCTGTAGGAGCATTGATTCTCACTACAATTATTAGATGTGCGTCTAATCTGCTGTTTTACTGTAACCTTTGACTGTTTAGCATTTCTTAAGTGCT
This sequence comes from Neopsephotus bourkii, assembly GCF_033783945.1. Taxonomy (NCBI): domain Eukaryota; kingdom Metazoa; phylum Chordata; class Aves; order Psittaciformes; family Psittacidae; genus Neopsephotus; species Neopsephotus bourkii. The sequence goes on from NW_026901486.1 coordinate 1,130,806, forward strand.
GAGGTAAAGTTGTTGACAAGGGAGTTGCCTTATATCTCTCAAAACATTCACTGTATAAATGAGAAAAATAAACCTTTTCATATCTCTGGCAAAAATGTATTATCAACTGAGCTGTATATTTGTGTATAGATAGGTAAGAAATGTGGATGCTCACCCACGTACACGTCGTGCTGTAGTGTTGTATGTACAGAGCGGCCATTCGTTTCCAATCCCTCATCTTCCTCACGGGTTGTTTACAGGTGGTGCCCCAAGTCAGGGATTTCTCTCTTCTCATTACTGGTGGTCACTGGAATAAACACCAGACATGAAGGCTTTGGTTCTGGTTTTGCTCTTTGCCTATGCCAAGGAACAAGCCTGATTCAGTGAGTCATGGCCCTGCCTGAACCAGAGGTTGGGAGCGAAGAGAGGACGTGGATGGTGGCTTCTGAGGTGTGTTTGGGGGAGCGTTCTCAGCTTCCCCCCCCAGCTTCAGCTCAGCTGTTTGCTGATCAGTCCTAAAAGCAAGAAATCTCTTAGTTGATGGTTTAAACTAGCAACAGATCTGGCTTAAGGAAGAAGAACAGTTTGGGGCCTCTCTGAGCAGCCCTGTAGGGCAGGCAGGCCTCTCAGTGGTGGCCTGAAGAAATCAGGCCAGTGCTAGAAAACAGAGCCTTTGCCTGGCATGAGGCACCAGTGAAACCTGTGTTGTTTGGAGCAAGTAAAATTGATGCTGAGGGAAAGAAAACTGCAGTTGAAGATGGGCCTGTGGATTATCTCATCATAAGTTCACCTCACTTATGAGGAGAACAAGCCTAAGCTCAATGCTGTCCTCCAATGCCTCCTTTCTTGTCAGAGGGGCAGTGGCAGCACAGTTACAGTGGTTGCCGAGTCAGGATGACACCAAATTGCAACAAGACAGATGTCACATGTATCCTGTCACCTCATCTGAACTGTGCAAGTGCAACCCCAGCCCAAAAGGAAAGCAGAATGAGGTTTATTCCTGGTAAGAGGGAGAAAGCTGCATGGAGAGACCTGATGCTCCCAAACCTCATGTAACAACCTGCTGTCTCTAACTGCTCAAGTGTTCCCACGTGGTGGTAAAGCCCTCGTTCCTGTGGCCAGATGCTTGTTGCACAGTTTCCTTTGCTGTTTGTTTCAGGTACTCATGGTGCATCATATTTGCAGTAGGAGAGAGCTCTGCATTGGGATTTGCCTTTAGACAAACTGTCCTAAGGATGCTCATCGTGCACTTTGTGTGGTTTCCTTCCTGTGCTGGGTAGAAAAGAGCTGGGATGGAATGGTGCACTCAACGCCTCACAGGGATGGCCATGACAACAGTATTCCAAAGGTTTAATGTTTGGCTGGGTTTGTTGTACTGCTTGATACACATCTTGAATAAAGTCTTAATCTTTTCTTTAAAAAAGGAAAACCCCCCAAACCCCATCTTTAGTCTGTTCAATGTATCTGGCAGGCCAGAAGAATCACTTTGGTCACTGTATGATTTTTATCTCAGTTCTGGCTGACTGTATATAGATGTATTCACTAAAAGTGCTGCATGTCCTTCAGAACCTCTTTCTGTATTATGAACTGGAAAAAACAAAATACAGCTACTGAACACTCCGAGTAAGTAGTGAGTTCATTGAAATGCTACAGCCTCCTTCAGCAAACTCTCGCTGTGCAGGTGGCTCTGGAGCTGTCACCAGAGACTATCTGCTTAATGTTGGGTTAATTATCAGTTATTAGAACCTTTAAAAGGAGCTGCTGTTCACACACCTGCTGGACAACCAGCTTTGTAGAGAAACCCTCTGATGTAGCCCTTAGTGAAACCAGAGACTGGCTGCACACTCCCTAAGGACCCTGTAGTAAACCCTTGTTGTTGTCTTCCCATAGGGATACACACTGCTATGTATAATTAGCCAAAAAGCAAGGATAAAAAAGCAGAAACTCAGCACTAACTGCGTGACAATACAGTGTAGGACCCACAGCGTGTATTACCCTACTCAAAACACAATACACGATACAAAGTGTCAGTCCTCTAATGAAATTTAGTGGATAATGCATTTTTTTAATCAGTCATTAAAACTGCACATAGCCACCACACTAGGGTTTTGCTGTGCTATTTAACAGAGGCCTGGCAACAGTTTACCTGGTACCATGACAGCGACAATACCGAGTGGGACCCTGCTCTCCTTTTGCCCCTTCCCAAGGAGACTCCATTCAACAAGCTACTAACAAGTATGGACACAGCAAAATATGCCCTGGGGTTATTTAAACGTTTCTCTTAAAAGATTTGAGATTAAATATGTTGGTTTATTCACTTTTAGTGCTGTTTTAGACTGTATTCATCCATGTTACACACAACCACAGGAGAACAGCAGCCATCATAACATGCAGGCGGCCAGCTTGACCTCTACTAAGTAAAACACAAAGTGCATTGGAAGATAAATCCTGAATATTCCTTTATTCGGGGTGTTCATACCCACAGGTCTGATGATGTGACATGCATATGTCAAAAATTAAGACCATACCACAAGCATCACTTCCTTTCCTAGACAGACACCAAAGTGAATCCAAGATTCCTATGAACGAAGATTCGTGCGGTCATGATACTTCTGGTAGGGATCATCCACATACCAATTCCTTCTTTTCCAGAAGGAAGTGGTCATTTTATCGAGGAGTTTACACTGTGTTTTAGTGCACAACAAGAAGTCTCTCAAACGCTTCCTTTGGGAAGCTGACTTCTTCCACAGTTTCTTCTTATAACCAGCCTGGCAGAAGAAAACATGCAAGAATTTTCAGTTTCAATTACAAACACACACACACAGATGTACTGATAACCAAAGCAAGGAAATTCCCCTCTTTCAGAAATATGCCTGGAAAGGACCTTAAGATCATCCAGTTCCAACCCCCCTGCCATGGGCATGGACACCTCACGCTAAACCATGCTAGCCAAGGCTCTGTCCAACCTGTCCTTGAACACAGCCAGGGATGGCGCATTCACAACTTCCCTGGGCAACCCATTCCAGTGCCTCACCACCCTCACAGTAAAGAACTTCTTACATCCAGTTTAAACTTCGCCTGTTTACACACTAGCTACTGCCCTCTAATGGAAGGAAAACAATCAGCCCACTGACTGTAAATAATCTTAGAATCCCAGAAGGGTTTGGGTTGGAAGGGACCTTAAAGCTGATCCAGTTCCAACCCCTGCCACAGGCAGGGACACCTTTCACTAGAGCAGCTTGCTCCAAGCCCCTGTGTCCAACCTGGCCTTGAACACTGCCAGGGATGGGGCAGCCACAGCTTCCCTGTGATGCCAGCACCATCACAGGAAAGAATTCCTTTCTAACATCCAATCCAAATCTCCCCTCTGTCAGTTAAAGCCATTCCTTTTGTCCCATCACTCCACGCCCTTGTACAAAGAACACACTTGTATTACCAAAGCCTTACCTGTCTCCTAACCCAAAGGCCATTGTGCAGCCGGAGGAACCGAGCAACGACAGCTTTCACCGTCTTCCTCTTCCCACGCTTTCTGCTGACATAGGTGACAGTCCTCGCTGGCTGATGCAGGATATTTGGAAGGAGAGATGTGACGCTAAAAACACCCCCAGAACCGGAAGAAAATAGGAGTGAAATAACTTCTTCCAAAAGCAATCACTGTCTCTCTCATGCAATGAGAAATGGCTGTGACTAGTCTGAAGGTTCACAAGAGCTCACCTAACATGAAGTACAGAACTGAAGAAGCATTTAACTCGTGTTAAAATTCATTTCTTAAGTTATTATTTCATGCTGGAAAGCTTTTTTCATCTACCGAAAGGGGTGAGATGCTCGAGAGCAAACATTCTGCTGCTACTGGCATTCTTCGAGAATTAAACAGGGGAAGTTTAGGTTACATATAAGGAGGAAATTCTTTACTGTGACGGTGATGAGGCACTGGAAGGGGTTGCCCCAGGAAGTTGTGAATGCTCCATCCCTGGTGGTGTTCAAGGCCAAGTTGGACAGAGCTTTGGGTGACATGATTTAGTGCAAGGTGTCCCTGCCCATGGCAGGGGGTTGGAACTGGATGATCTTAAGGTCCTTTCCAACCTTACTCATTCTATGAATCATCAGCGAAACAATCAGTGCCGATTATATCAGGGCTATCTACAAAGCCTACATCTGCAAACCCTATTCCGTTCACATCCTGCGTCAATCGCTGTTCGCAGCAGAAGCGGGAGACCTCGGTCTAACAGTCCCGTTATGGCAGACACCACCCCAAGCAGCCTGTCAGACCCAGCAGTTACCACAAGCCCCCTCCGAAGCCCTTCTCCCCGATCCCGCACGGCCCATACCTGCTGAGCACCGATGCGGTGCCTCCCCCAGGCACGCTTCCCCACAGCAGCGGCTGTGGTCTCCACAGCGGGGCCGCCGCCGGTGCCCGCAGCTGCCTGACGCAGCAGCGAGCGACGAGGCCGGTGCTACGGGCGGCCAGGGGTGCCCAGCGCCCCAGGATCCCTGCGGAGAACACACACCCTCAGCGAACACCCCGCGATGGCGATACCGCCATTCCACAGCCCCCCTCCCGACCCAACATGGCCGCCCGCCTCCCCTCAGCACCGACCCGCCACTGCCCCGCGCGCCGCCGCCACCACCACCGCCATGTCCCCGCGCTACGGCAGTGACATTTGCACACGGCCCGCTCCCTCCGCTCTGATTGGACACGCCTCACGTCAATCTCCGCTACGCGCGGTCACGCCCCCGCCGCACCGGAAGCCTGGACCTCGCGGTGCGCGGGGGGGGGGGCTGGAGGCGGGAGGAGCTGCCAGTCACCGCGCTCAGCGCCTTCCTGCTGCCCGCCCCGGCCGCCGCCGGCTCCGAGGCCATGCTGCGGGCGTGTCACCGAGCGGGCGTCGCCGTGGCAGCGCAGGTGAGGCGGGAGGCGCGCAGCTTTGGGGAAGCCCTCCGGGCGATGAGGCCTGGCCGCCCGCCTCACAGGACAGGCTGGGCTGGGCCTGGCCGCGGGAGCAGCGCCGGGCGGGGGGGACATGAGGCGCGTCCTCTAATCGTGGCTCGGTCTGCTCTGAATGACTCCGCACATGTGGGCTGTGATTGGCTGTTGGGCTTTGAGGGGCGGCCGCGAGAGCCAATACGCTACCTGGAGGGGTGGGGGTTTGGTGCCGGGAAGCCGTGTGTACTACGAGTCCCGGCGTGCCTTGCGGCACAAGTACGTGGGGTGGAGGGGCGCCCCGCCCGCAAGGCATGCCGGTCCTGGTAGTCCGCCGGGGGCCGCCTACCGGGTGCAGGCCTGCGGGGTTGGAGGCGGGCCGGGCCGAGTGGTACCCGGCGCACTGCACGCCGGGGGTGCGGGTGGCCGGGGCCTGGCCTGGTGCCGCCGCTCCAGCCGGCCCGGGGCTCGGCAGTGCCGGTGAGCAGTGGCCGCAGCCCGGAGGAGCGGCGGGGCTCGGCAGCGGCACTCAGCCGTCCGGTTCCGGGGTGTCGGAGCGCTCGGGCCCGCTCGGGTGCGGGCGGGAAGGACGTGACCTTGCCTTCCCCGCCGCGGCCTCCCTTGCGCCTGCGGCTCCTGGCCCCTCACAGCCCTGCCCCTGTTTGACCCGGTGGGTCCGACCGTGGGTGCTGAGAGTGACGGGTGCCTGCACGTGTGGGGGGGCTGTGGTACCGAGCAGCTCTAACGGGGAGCATTCAGTCCTCACAGAACGACATGGAGAGGAGAGAATGTGCGATGCCAGGAGGAAATGTGCCCGTGGGATGAAGTGCCTGGACTTTTGCCCTCATGCATCTGCAGAGATTAGGATGATAATACACTACAGAGCCCTTGTGAAGCAGGCACATAATCAGTGTGGTTTGGGTTGGAAGGGAACTTAAAGCCCATCCAGTACCACCCCCTGCCACGGGCAGGGACACCTTCCACTAGAGCAGCTTGCTCCAAGCCCCTGTGTCCAACCTGGCCTTGAACACTGCCAGGGATGGGGCAGCCACAGCTTCTCTGGGCACCCTGTGCCAGCGCCTCAGCACCCTCACAGGGAAGAGCTTCTGCCTAAGAGCTCAGCTCAGTCTCCCCTCTGGCAGGTTCAAGCCATTCCCCCTGTCCTGTCCCTACAGGCCCTTGTCCCAAGCCCCTTCGGGTGCCTGAGCTGCTCTAAGGTCTCACTTTAAGGAGCCTTCTCAAGGCTAAACAATCCCAGCTCCCTCAGCCTGGCTCCGTAAGAGAAGCACCTGGCATCTTTTCTGTTTCAGTATCCACATATGTGAAGAGCCATAGCTCTATGCTCAGGGTCAGTTGGCCAGCTTTAAGTAGCTACAAGACTTCAGAGGTGAGGGTGGCTCCTCTGCAAATGCCCCAACTTGTGTTTCAGGTATCTGTTAACAGTGATTAAAAAGTCATCTGATCAGATCACTTTTATCTTCTGTTCTGTGCTCAGTGTTTGGTACTCTTTATTCATGGAGCCCAGGTGTGTGTTCAGCCCCCACTGACTCTGTAGCTGAAAGGTAACTGCTTTAAAGCTGCCAACTTCTTCGTTGCAGCCATTGGTGCTTCCTCTGCTGCTTTATAAAGGCTGGAGCGTTCCCTGGTGCAGGTCACCAAAGGAAGGCTCTGGGTTTGCAGGCCTGTGGAATGTTTTAGCTGGGAGTTGGGAAGACAGAAAGCAGACTTTTGCAGATGTTTATCACTTAGGCTATGTGCATGTGTTCAGGCTTTAGAAGGATGTATCTGGAATGACTGTACAGCACCGGGAATGCCAGTGTCGTGCTTTGCAGGTTTGAAGCTTGTCTTTGGTCTATAAATGTTGTGTGGAAGAACTGTGCAGACAGAGAAGCCACAGCACTCTGTGAAGTTTGTGTCCTTGCTGGTTGTTTCCCTACTTAAAACCCTCATGTGTTAAATTTTCCCTTTATCCCCACTCGTATTTCCTGACGAGACCAAACACAGCAGAGATTTAGTTTGGATAACAAGAGCAGTCAGGCAGTGAAAGGGGTTTTGATACATTTTGCTTCTTTTTATTCATATTCATAGCCTCACAGAATGATTTGCACTGGAAGGGACCTTAAAGCTCATCCAGTTCCAACCTTCCATGGGCAGGGGCACCTTCCACTAGAGCAGCTTGCTCCAAGCCCCATCCAACCTGGCCTTGTTTGCAGGCATATGCAAGGATGGCTCAGAGGCTTTCTTCCCTTATTTGGATTATTTCTGTGGTCTAATTTGAAGAGGAACAGAAGGCTTTTTGTAACAGGTGTGATTATTGCACTGAGGCCTTGAATGATGGGAAATTAATTGGAGTTCTGTGGTCAGATGCCCTTGTTCCACCTAACCTCTGTCATAATAAACTTCCTCTGAGGTTTCTGGTTTCCTCTTTCTGTTTAAGTACACAAATCCCATGCAACAGAAAACAGCACAGGCTTCATTCTGTGCAGGCTCTGGGGCAAGATGCTGGAACCTGGTGACTGGGAGAGGTTTAGGTGGGACTGAATGAATGCAGAGCATGGTGTGTCCTGTGTCTGGGTAATAGAAGATGCTCAGGGGGCTGGAGCAGTTCTGCTCTGGAGCCAGGCCAGGAGAGCTGGGTTGGTTCAGCCTGGAGAAGGGTCCTGAAGGGGAGACCTTAGAGCAGCTCCAGTGCCTAAAGGGGCTGCAGGAAACCTGGAGAGGGGCTTGGGACAAGGGCCTGTAGGGACAGGCCAAGGGGAATGGCTTGAACCTGCCAGAGGGGAGACTGAGCTGAGCTCTTAGGCAGAAGCTCTTCCCTGTGAGGGTGCTGAGGCGCTGGCACAGGGTGCCCAGAGAAGCTGTGGCTGCCCCATCCCTGGCAGTGTTCAAGGCCAGGTTGGACACAGGGGCTTGGAGCAAGCTGCTCCAGTGGAAGGGGTCCCTGCCCGTGGCAGGGGTTGGAACTGGATGAGCTTTAAGGTCCCCTCCAACACAAACCATGCTGTGATTCTGTAGTGTGAAATTACATGTGAAGTATAAGCAGCAGCTCAAATGCTGGGCTCACTGGGGCTCGTGAATACGAGCCAGACCGAAGGTATGATGTGCCCTGCAAAGTGATTCTCATGGTGATATAATAGTAGGTAATGAATGTAAAGTAATAAGCAGCTAAGGAATTAGGTGAAACAAACAGCACGTAGAATTGATGGAAGAGGTGGAAAAAATGGCATCTGCTGCCCTGCAGTGCCCTTGCTACAGGGATCTGTCTGTGTGATGCTTTATTCAAATGGTGTTCTCTACTACAGGACAGCAAAAGGTAATTTCTGCCTTTCACAGGGCATAGCAAAGCATGTGCCATCTATTTCTTCCAAATCCTTTGTAATTTATTATTGCAAATGTATAACAGGGGTCTAAAACCTGATAAAGTCCTGGAAATGATTCAAACTACCTGTAAGTTTCCAAATTACAGTGATACAGCAAATATGAGCAATGTTACTATGAGGGCCAAAAGAGAAAATGCTGCTTTAAAAAAGAGGGATTTTAAACAAATCAGTGATTTTTTTGGTGTAGTGTATTTGGATGTGATGGAGAGAAATCAGACTTGAGCTTGGGTTCATAAAACACTGATACCTAAGACTTTTTGTTGGTGCTTCCTGGCCAGCTGCAGGAGCCTCTATTTGTTGCAAGCATCTTGAGGGAAAGAGTTGTTGGGGTTTAGGTTTAGTTCTCACTCCTGCTGCTACGTGTACACTAGTGTGAGAGTCCAACATTGTAGACAGAGCTCCGGGGTTTTGCTTCCTCTCAACTTGATGAATGGGGATTTGGCTGATCATAGAACATCCCTTCTTGGGATGGACCACCAAGATCACCTGGTCCATAAAGCATCTGCACTAAACCCAATAATCCCATCAAAAAACCCTCCTGGTATACAAAGCATAAATGCTGAGGTACCAGAAGCACATTTTCCCCTCTGCCCCTTTAGCTACCTAAGCACAGCCTGTTCGCAGTGCAGTCACAGATGTGTTTGCTGAAGGAGGGAGAACTGACTGGATAGGGTGTTATCTGCCATCACCAGGCTGAGTAGGGGGTTTAGCCAATATGACAGTGGGGGGGCTGGTCCAGGCACCAAGGTTATGGTTGTGGCAGCCTCAAGTGAGTTGCCTTAAGCCCTTTTTTGCTGTGGGATAACCTCTGGAGAGCCTGCTGAGGGGCTTGGGAGCAATGGTTTGTTTCCAGATGAGCCTCAGGCAAAATAACTGAAACCCAAAGTGCTGGAAGGGACTGATAATTCAGTCTGATGAATAGAATAGAATGGGTTTTGTCCCTTCTCATTTCATTGGGTTGAGCTGTACACGCAATGCTGAAGTGTTTTGCTCATCCTGTGTGTCATGGTGTGGAGCTGTTGAGAGGCAGGAGCATGGCCAGCAGTCGATTACAAGATGATTTCTGAGGCTTTGAGTCATGAAGCTCCCCTTGGAAGGACAAGTGAAGCCTCAGTGTGTGCTGCCGGGGCAATCAAGCCTAATAATCAAAACCATATATGCATGATTTTGCTGCCTGTTCTATCCATTGTAACCCAGAAAATCAGCCCCAGAGCCCAGAGAGGGCTCGGGAAGGTCTCAGGGGGAAGAGGAGCACGTTTCCTGTTGCTGTACCCATGCTCCTGTTACTCATTAAACATGTGTTGGCTGCCTTTCTGGAAAAACTTAAGCGTTCCTGCCTTTCGTCTCTGTGCTGTTGGGCAGCGATGGGACCTAAAGCACAAGATTTGTCCTTGTTACTTACTGCCATGTGCCAAAAGAAGTAGAGAAACTTCCTTTTGGGGCTTATGTTGTAGTGAAGCATCTCCCAGTTTTCCTTTTATTTAAAGGGAAATTCCCTTATCCGTGGGAAAAGTTCTTCTTGTGCCTTTAGAGTGGTTTTCCATGAGTCCTGATTTCTCTCTTAGCAATTCATGTGTGGGGAAAATAACACCTGACAGGGGATGGTGTTTTTCCTTCTGTAGGCTATAGTAGCTTAACCAGTCTTTCTGGTATATCTGAGTATTCAGATGTAAAGAAGATAGATAAAAATCTTGGGTACTGTGGGTTTTGTTGAGTAGAATACAACAAAATATCACTCTTCATATAGTAATTTATGTTCTACTCTGATGTCTCTATGGAAAGCTGTGATTAGTTCTTGTAGAGGGGAGGTCTCTGTATGGAAGCTCAAGATCTGCTTGTGTGTCTTCAGAAATAAAAGCAGTTGGAAGTATTATTAGAGGTTTTAATAGTTTTAAGTATTTAAACAGCTGCTGTTGTCCTCTGCTCTGCTCACAGCCGAGGGAGGGGTTGGGGTTGTCATGAGATTGACAAAGAGAATCTGAACTAACCCAATTGTACTGGGTAGGGAATGCAAACGGGCAAAGCCAGGGCAGAAATAAGCTGGGGTAGGGTTTGGTTTTCCTCCTTGTTCTTCAAAATGCCTCATGACCACTTAAAAAGCCCTTAAGCTACAAGCTCTCTGTGAAACCATTGGAGACCTCATAGCATTGGAGACCTCAGAGCAGCCTTCCAGTATCTGAAGGGGCCTACAAGGATGCTGGAGAGGGACTATTCATCAGGGACTGTAGTGGTACAGGGTGATGGGCTCAAACAGAAACAGGGGAAGTCCAGGTTAGATCTAAGGAAGCAGTTCTTTACTGTAAGGGTGGTGAGGCACTGGGATGGGTTGCCCAGGGAAGCTGTGAATGCTCCATCCTGGGCAGTGTTCAAGGCCAGGTTGGACAGAGCCTTGGGTGCCATGGTTTAGTGTGAGGTGTCCCTGCCCATGGCAGGGGGGTTGGAACTGGATAATCCTAAGGTCCTTTCCAACCCAAACCAGTCTGTGACTCTATGAAAAAGCTCTCTGCTTTGTTTAGGGAAAACAAGAGTCCAGTATCACTGCTCTGATTCCAGCTGCTGCTTTCTTTTGGAGAGTGAGATGCGGCCATGGAGCAAAGTGGTGGCATACTGGTGTTGAGTCTAAATGTGCTCACTGCTTAACTCTTGTCTCCTCTACCCCTTGCAGAATAGCCGGTGCCGGAGGGCATCACTCCGTCCATTACAGCTGTACCGCGGATATGCCACCTCCTCAGGAGAGTCTGGGTACGTAGGGGCATTTGAAGGGTGGAATGTGAAGGTCAAGGGAGGTGATTCTGCCCCTCTGCCCTGCTCTGGTGAGAACACCCCTGGATTATTGCGTCCAGCTCTGGAATCTGCAGATCTGATGGAGAGTATCCAGAGGAGGGCCACAGAAATGATCAGAGGGATGGAGTGTCTCCTCTATGGAGGCAGGCTGAGAGACCTGGGGTTATTCAGCTGGGACAAGAGAAGGCTTCAGGGAGACCTTATTGTGGCATTTCAGTTCTTAAAAGGGGCTCATAAGAAATATGGGGACAAGACTTTTTAGGGCGACTGCTGTGATAGGGTGAGGAGTGATGGTTTTAAACTAAAGAGGGAAGATGCAGGCTGGATGTGAGGAAGAAATCCTTTACAATGATGGCAGTAAAACACTGGCACAGGTTGTCTAGACAGGAGGTGGATGCACAATCCCTGGAGACATTCAAGGCCAGGCTGGATGTGGTTCTGAGGAAGCTGATCTAGTTGAAGATGTCCCTGCTCATTGCAGGGGGGATTGGACTGGATGAGCTTTGAAGGTCTCTTCCAGCCCAAATAATTCTGTGATTCCATAAACTGGTTTTTCTGTTGCGTTGACCAAGAGGGAATCCGCTCCTTAGTTTCACATAATTGGTAGCAGTGGCACTTGTTGTTGAGTAACTTTCATTCTCATAGTTTTGTGTCTTCCTTGTTTGGTTCAGTCAGATTTAAATGAAGCTCATCAGGATGATCAATAGTTACAAGGAAGGTTGTGAGTTGCCATCCTGCCTTTGGGTTTGTCATGAACCAGTATGGATTTGCTGGTGCTGAAAGCGGCTTTAAGTGGGTGCTGGGTTTATTGGCAAGAACGGAGAGGCTGTCCTCAGCCAGAAGCTGAAGCCTCACAAACTGATTGATGTTTGTCATATAATACATTTTACATCACTCTCACGAATACAATTGATAACTTTGACTCTTCTTTCCCCCTCAGTGTTTCTGTAGGTAAAATCATTGGTGCTGGTATCCTGTTTGTGGGTGGAGGGGTTGGGGGTACCGTCCTGTACGCCAGCTATGATTCCCAATTCCGGGAGAGCGTCGAGAAGGCCATTCCCTACTCAGATAAACTCTTTGAGATGGCACTTGGTCCTGCACCTTACAGCACACCGCTGCCAAAGAAACCAGTAAGTGTTTCCCATTCCTAACTGAATAGCTGCTCTGCTAAAATATAAAGTGGGCAGAGAGAGGGGTAGGTCATGTGCTAGAATTTAACTTGTTTTCCTAGAGGCTCAGTGTAGTCAATGATGTAGCAGGATTAGAAAACTCTTATTCTGAGCTGAACTTAACTTTAAAGAGGACTGAAAACATGCTGGAATGAGTAAAGATTTGTGTGGTGCAGAGCCATGCGTAAGCATCATCCTTTGAAATCTTAGTGGCATGAATATGGGGAAGGGGAAACCTGATGCTGCCTTCTGGAAATTGAATCTGGAAGTTTCTCTGTTCCTGCATCTGAAAGCAAGCGCTTCTCAGTTATCCAAGAATGCTGAAGAGCTGCTCTGCTGTGGTTGTCCTGAGCTTCCAGAAGCCATTTAACCCGCAAGAAACCCAAAAGTTATTAAATTGGAATTTAAGAAAGCTGTTTTTAATGAAGAGGAGAAGATCAGTTCACCAAAACTGCCTCTCTTCTGGCTTTACACACCCTTGTGCTCACCCAAGCTCTTCATGCCTCCCAGGCACTAGTAGATTTTGCTGGCTGACAAAGTCATCACCTGCACAGTCAAATGCTTTTCTTTATTCCTTGTGGCTTTGAGTAATGGATATTAAAGGGTTAATATCATAAAACCCTGCAATACTCTTTTCTTGAGTGTTTGTCTGCCCTGAACATGAGCATCTGAATCCTTTCAAAGGGCAATCAGTGACATCATGCAAACCTGTTTCCTTTCATGCCTGTCAATCCCACACCGTGCCTGTGGCATCATTCAGTGATACCCAGACCAAATCACCCTGTTTGTTCTTTAATTAAAACATATCTTGAGCTATGCAGTCACCTACCATTAAAACAATTCCTATCTTTTCCACTGAGCTTCAGAAAGAGTTGCCTAGAAACTGGTCGGAATGGGAAGGGTGACTGCCAGAAGTGTTGGGGGCAAAGCTTGATAGTTGAGGGGCAGGCTGTTGGAGCACTCACCTAAAGAGCTGAAGCTGGGTAGGGGGGACTGATGGCCTCGCTTGTTGTGACCATAAATGCTGCAGAGGTTTGAAATACAGAGGTGTCAACTGAATTAGTTTAAGATATGCTTATAGAGACTAAATCATTTAAATCTGCTTTCTGGAGTAGTTTCAGACCTTTGTGTGAGTGATTTTTATAGTTTCTGTATTATCTATAGTGCCCAACAGACTCATAAGTGTTTGGAACACTTGAAGCAGGAAATTACCTCCTTTTTATTGATACCTTAATAAATTATTTATAGAGAAACCTGTGCCACTGCTGTCCCTTCAGTTTTCCAGAGGTGGAAGTTGTAAAGATTCCTTCTACATTAAAAATCAAGGCAAGAAATGACATGGCCTTGCTATTCTTTTCATGTGTACCTTGAAGCTTAGATTTATGCTACAGACATGGAAATGTGCTTTCCCATTCTGATGGAAGCAGTGCCCCACAAGCTGCTTGGAAAACTGATGGGGTCTCTTGGTTTTGATTTTTCAAGATACAGCAAGGCCCACTGAAGATCTCATCTGTAGCAGAAGTAATGAAAGAGTCCAAACAGCCTGCTAAATCCCACATCAGCAAAACAGAGGTTGCTGCTCCTGCAGAGGAAAAAGAAGGTAAAGTTATACAGTATTATGTAGAGAGAAGCAAAAGATCCTAATGGTCTATGTCATACATGCTAGGGGAGATTAAGATAGTCCTTTGGAATGGTTGATGCTGTATGCTCTCATTTCTGAGAATTAATGTTATTTTCTTTTCTAGGGAAATTTGCCTAAAATGGCTTTAGATTTCTTTTGTCCTACTATTTTGTTTCTTAATTTACTTTATAGACTGTTTGGAATGTGAGATAAACATTGACTGTCCTGCATACTTTAGATATGGGACTCAGCAGGACAATCACTTTGGGTGCTGAGGCTGTTCACCTCTGCTTGCAAGCACAAGAAGTTTTAATTTGGATAATGACTGAGCTACCATAAAGCCAGATCAAATGGGATTGGTTTAAGAGGGGAGCAGCTTTGACATCATTGTACATTTCATGGCTGCATGTGTGTGTGTATGTGTAATACCTCGTTGCTGTGTCCCCAGGAATCTCTCTGGAAATCCTAATATCAGCGTCCAAAAGAATGTTTTTAGAGGCAAAAAAAATAATGAAGTCTTATATCCCTGTTCTTAACATTCTAACACACATTTACCGGCTGGTTTTGTTCTGTAACTGTGTTTAACAGCGGGCAAGGCTGCAGCACAGATCATCTCTGCAACAGGGGTAGCCGTGTCGGTGCCAGCTCCTGGGATACAGACTGAAGAAGGTGAAAAAGATCATGTGAACGTGATGGATAAACCCCAAATCCTTTAGCTTCAAGTGCATAAACTCTTACTTCAGTCTTGGTATTTGTTAGTTTTTAAAGGCTTTTTTAAAGGATTCTTTGTTTTTAAAGGATTCTTTGTGCCTCTTGCAGAAGGAAACTTCCATCATCTATTAATAGAGTTTTAGCATACTAAGAAGCTGAGAGTGATACCTGGGACAGGTATAGGTGTGAACACAAGAGGAAAGCCTTTATGCTGAACTGGAACTTGCATAGTCCAGTTTGCCTGTGCCCTTTGTGGCTTTCTGGTTGCTGTTCAGAAAAGCGTGTCTGCCTAGGGCCAAGTGAAGCAACTGAAGAACATTGCTTAACTCAGCAAGAAACACCAGCTTCTCTATCATAGTCTCTTTGAGATGGGGTTAAATTAGCTCCTTTATGTATGAGCACATCTCATAACAAGTATGGCAGCAATAAGTAAATACATTCTTCAGGGTTAGCATCAGCATTATTAGAAGGTAACCTGAGTCTGAGAGGTCTGGGCTGTCTCCTCAGTACAGATACAGACTTGCTGTTGGTCTTGAATTACTTAAGTGAATGCTCACTCTTAAATAGCCTTAGGGTAAGGAATAGAACAGAATTGTGATTCACCATAACCTGCTCACTAATCTCGTTATTTTAACTGGACACTAAGCATGCCAAAGGAGAGCTAAAAACCCTCAAGGTACTACCTTAAAAATGAAACTTGGCTCTATAAATGTTTCTCACTTCTTGCTTTGCCTTGTGCCTTTGAATCTTGTGTATTTTTGTATCTGGTCAACATCAAATCTACACATGCTGGTGAGGTGTCCATGCTACGATCTTTAATTTTAAGAAGATGTGAGCCTGGCCATTACTTACAGATATAAAAGTGCCTGAGGCAGTTTCAGCATGGCTTTGTGCAGAAGTCAGATTTATAAAGTGATCCTGATGATAAAAATCGGTGTGGAAAAGAAAGTGACTTCCCTGCAAGTAATCCATGTACTGACTTGGGCTCTCCACTTAAACAAGCTCAACTCTCTTTTACTTCTGAGTAGGTAAAGTACACGAAGGTTTCCATGCTATAAAAGAACGCTCACCAGAAGAAGTTGCAGCCCGGCTTGCCCAGCAAGACAAAGAGGAGCAAGAGAAGATATCAGGTGAGTGTGCTGTTGGTTTTCCTGTCTGTGTTGTACTTGACAGAAGAATTGTTGGACTCTCTTGGCTTTAGAGTTCTAAACTGATTACACACCTTTTTGTTGTCCCTGTGTTGGGTTGGCAGAGTGAGTGGTGCTGAAGCTTCTTCCACTCACTAAGAAGTAACTGATAAGTCAAAGAATGATGGAAAACTTTGGGTTGGAATGGCTCTTGGAGAGGTCCTTGGAATGGACCTTGGAGGTCCATCTCCCTGCATGGAGAATTGGGACAGGTTAGAATAGATTAGACTCTATTGGTTGTAAGGGACTTACAGCAATCATCAAGTCCAACTCCCTGACCACTTCGGGGCTTGACCAAGTTCAAGCATGTTCTTAAGGGCATTGTCCAAAGGCCTCTCAAACACTGATAGGCTTAGGGCATCATCCACCTCTCTAGGAGCACCCTTTGAAAGTATAATGATCCTTCCAAGGCCTTCTCCCTGGAGGTTTGGAGCTCTCCAAGGATAGAGGTTGTTCCACCTCCCTGAGCAGCTTTGCCAGCACTCTTGAGATGGAGAACTTGGTGTATCCAGTTAATTTCTCTTGCTGGCACGTGGATCTGTTGCCTCTCTCCATTTGTCTGGGCACCTCTGAGAAGCCTGGTTCAGGTTTTTCTGTAACAGCCCTTTAGATGTGGAAGGCATCACGTAAGATACCCTTTCAGCTTCTCTTCTTTTGGCTCAGCCTCCCTCTGTGATGGGATACACCTCTTGGATTAAATGCACCCCGTGCAAAAACATGGTGAAGGTTTTGCACGGAGGACTTTTATTGCTCTAAGTGCAGACTTGCACCTTAGAGCTCCCTTTCTAAATAGGAAGTGTGGTCGGTGACTCTTCTTTGTAGTTCCTGAACTGAACTCTTTTGAGCCATAGAAAATAGCATAAGGAGGCACAGAGAATGTGAGGTGTCATTTCACTGGTTCTAAAACTCTTTTCTCTATAGTTTAATTGACTTAATTCATGTTTTTCCAGCCCTTGCAGCAACTCTTGAAGGAGCTCTAAGCGCAACAGCTCGTGTAACCCTTCAGGCCATTACTGCCCAGGAGTCTGCTGTGCAAGCAGTGAATGCCCATTCACAGATACTGAAGGAGGCCATGGACAACTCTGAGGTAAACTGGGACAATATTGCTCTTCTTTTTCTGAACACACTGAAAGAACCCCTCCAAAAAACCCTTTAATCTCACAACTAAAACTGAAGTTGGAAACTTTTCTTGCAATGTCTTCACTGTTTTAACTCATCTTTCCACTTGTGAATGAGGTGGGTTTGCTTTTGAATGATCTATTTTTCCCCAACTCCTTTATTTCCCTTTATCATTGTATTATTAACACGCACTTTTCTGCTTGCAAGTGTTCACATTATATTTTAATTCCCAAGCTGCTTTTTTACCCAGGTACAGTGAGGTTATCATGCTGTCCACCTTGCTAATTCTGTCAAGCTCTTCCCCTTACCAAATCTTGCTGGGCTCTTTGTTTCTTGCCTGGAAATGAGTGGATGGTGTATGAGTAATGGCATCTGTGGTTCTGATGTGCCAGTGCTGGAATAAACCTAATACTTGTGGGGAACTGCTGCTGCCTATTGAGTTCTGGATCAGAGGATATCATTTAATGTTGTTAATCAATGAGCATATGGGCAACTAAACACGCAAGATTTAATCTAGTGGATAGTAAAACAAATGTCTTAAGTGTTTGCTTTTAAGCTTAAGTGTTAAGCTTACTTTAACATTAAGCAACTTAAAAGTATTATGATGCTTTAAGTGTTAAGCTTAAAAGCAGTGTTCAGGTATTAGAGTACATTAATACATGCAGATATTCCCTGTGAACCGCTGTGGCACCATAGTGATCCACCCAGACTTTTCTGCATGTACAAATGGCTGTTGATCAGGTGAGGAACCCAACAAACCCTGACTAAAATGATGGAAGAGGTGAACAGTTCCTAAAGCTTCCAGCTGTGCTGTTGGTAAAACACAAGGATATTGCTCAGGTTGAGTGAAATCTGTAGCAAGAAGTGGAATTTGTAGCGTGTGGCTGGGCGGAGAAGAGATTCAGAGCAGCCCTGCGGAGAAGGACTTGGGGGTGCTGGTTGATGAGAAAATGAACATGAGCCGGCTTCAGTGTGTGCTTGCAGCCCAGAAAGCCAACCCTATCCTGGGCTGCATCAAAAGGAGCGTGACCAGCAGGTCGAAGGAGGTGATCCTGCCCCTTTATTCTGCTCTCGTGAGACCTCACTTGGAGCATTGTGTGCAGTTCTGGTGTCCTCAACATAAAAAGGACATGGATCTGTTGGAACAAGTCCAGAGGAGGCCACGAGGATGATCAGGGAGTGGAGCACCTCCCATATGAAAATCGGCTGAGAAAGTTGGTGCTGTTCAGCCTGGAGAAGAGAAGGCTGCGCGGAGACCTCATAGCAGCCTTCCAGTATCTGAAGGGGGCCTATAGGGATGCTGGGGATGGACTCTTCATTACGGACTGTAGTGGTAGGACAAGGGGTAATGGGTTAAAACTTAAACAGGGGAAGTTTAGATTGGATATAAGTAGGAAATTCTTTCCTGTTAGGGTGGTGAGGCACTGGAATAGGTTGTCCAGGGAGGCTGTGAATGCTCCATCCCTGGCAATGTTCAAGGCTAGGTTGGACAAGGCCTTGGGTAATATGGTTTAGAGCGAGGTGCCCCTGCCCATGGCAGGGGGCGTTGGAACTTAATGATCTTGAGGTCCTTTCCAATCCTAACTATTCTATGATTCTATGAATCAAGGACAGGTTGGACAGAGCCTTGGGCAACATGGTCTGGTGTGAGGTGTCCCTGCCCATGGCAGGGGGTGGAACTGGATGATCTTAAGGTCCTTTCCAACCCAAACCATTCTATGAATCTATAAATCTCTACAGACTTTGTTTTAATAACTCTCTTACTGAGTGATTGCAATGACCCTGATTAGGAATCTACCTCTTAGGACGCTGGGGAGAAAAAGTCCTCTCAGTGGCGCACACTGGAGGAAGCACTGAAGGATCGGAGGAGAGCTGTGGATGAAGCTGCTGATGCCCTTCTAAAAGCCAAGTGAGTTGGTGGGTTTTAAGGCTCATTGAATGGTAAGATAGTGTTGTCCATGTGAGGGCTGGCAGACACCCAGTGAGTTTCTAGAAAGGATGCAGTCACTGGTGTTTGTATTAAACTGATGTGTTTGTGCCGAATCAAAACCAGGTTCCATACACTAATGAACATTTCAGTTTGCAGTGTGTACACCTGTTTATTTACTTTTGTCACCCCTCCTTTCTTTGATTGATGGCTGTACCATTGTCTTGAGTGCCTGTGCACACAGTCCTCACTGTACCCAGGACTCTGAAACAGTCCTATTCTAAGAATTGTTTATCCCCTTAGTGCTTGTATCTAGGGGTGGTAAGTTCAAATAAGATGAAAAATAATCCACAATCCTTTCAGTGTTATTCTTGGATAATTTTGTCAATATTAAACTTATTGTAAGGGCATGTAGTAGTAAGGCAAGGGGGAATGTCTTTAACCTGAATGGATTTAGGTTAGATATAAGGAGGAAGCTCTTCCCTGTGAGGGTGCTGAGGCGCTGGCCCAGGGTGCCCAGAGAAGCTGTGGCTGCCCCATCCCTGGCAGTGTTCAAGGCCAGGTTGGACACAGGGGCTTGGAGCAAGCTGCTCCAGTGGAAGGTGTCCCTGCCCGTGGCAGGGGTTGGACCTGGAGAAGCTTTAAGCTCCCTTCCAACCCAAACCAGTCTATGATAAATGCAGACAGCATGAAGCAAACCTTTCTCTGGGGTTATGCCGTAAGACCTGTACATGTTATTTATCATTAGCAGCTGCTTCTCTTTTCAGAGAGGAGTTAGAGAAGATGAAAGGTGTAATCGAGGATGCCAAGAAGTCTCAGATTGCAGGAGCCAAATCTCACATTACCTCCGCAGAAGAAAACCTTCGTCATATGATAGTTGACTTGGACAATGTGGTGAAAAAGGTAATGCTTCCACAGACTGTAAGGGCCTGGCAGCTTGTGCAGGTCTCCCATCCCCACATCCTCTGTGGCAGGTTAATAAGTTCCATCCTGTTCCAGCTGTACTGTCTCAGAGCTGATTGTACTCCCAGTAATCAGCCATGACAAGATCTTTGTGAGAGCTTGAACTCTCTCCTGAAAGAGTCTCCAGGCAGCTTGATTGGAGTCAGTTCTTTCTGTGGGCAACTTGTTCTTCCTGTTTGATTCCAAGAGGAATTTAGTGTGAGGTTAAGGAGGAGCAGGAGCAATGTGTGCTGATGACTTGGTGGGTAAATGGCGTTACCCACTAACTCAGAGCCTGGCTGTAAATTCTGTATGCTTCCCTTCTCAATACTAAACCCCTCTCATTTGGGTTTGTTACAGGTTCAGGCAGCACAGTCTGAGGCCAAGATTGTAGCTCAATATCATGAGCTTGTGACTACAGCTAGAGAAGAGTTTCAGCGAGAGCTTGACAGCATCACCCCCGATGTCAAGCCTGGCTGGAAGGGGCTAAGTAAGTCTCTGATGGCACCATTGCTTTGTGCATGTTTCATTTGGTTAAACATCAGTCTTCGGGTTTCTGAAGGGGATTTCAGTGACTGGGATGTTTTGGGCTGTATCTTGTAATACAGAGACTTCTATATTATTCTTCCTGAATTCCTCAAGACTTGAACTCTTGTTTAAGTCACTGTAGATGATAAGCTCTTAGTTCCCTCTTTTACTTCTGCATGACTGACTTGTTGTAGTGAATGTGCGTTAACTTTTCCAACCTCTCCTCTTTCTGTTGCAGAGATAACTGACTTAGGTGAGTTAACTTGTTCTGTCTTGTGCATGTCATCTCTTCTCCTTGTCCCTTTTTGTGTCTATGTGGCACATTTACACTTAAGCCAGTCTGTGCTTCTGAGATTCCAGTGAGAAGCAGACCCTTTGAAGACCAATCCTAGTTGATATTGTGATGGTGTTTGTCCTGAAGGAGGCCCACCTCAGCAGTCCTGGTGGCAGAGATGCTGGATACTGCAGCTCTTGCCAGCCCTGCCACAACATCTCAGTACTAGGGCTGCTCTGAGCTGGGCCACCAAACCCAAATCAGTTTCATTTGAAGCTGATTTGATTCTCCAGATTTCATCTTCACAACTGGTTTTAGTTCTGATTAACCCTTTGATTCTGAGCTTGATTATTATTTATATTCTTTTAATCAAAGAAATGTAACTTAAATCTGGAGTGCAGTAAACCCCCATTGTAACAGTGTAAGCTCAGCACTGAGCTTAGTGCTGCTGCTCAGCTTCCCTGCTGAGCACCACTGTACTGAGCCCTCCTGTGCCAGTCCTCTCCCCAGCACTCAGCAGCAGGGTGGCTGAAGCACTGTGAAATTTCATGTGCTTCAGACCCTGCAGGAAGGTATTCCTCAGTAGTCCTGCATGGAAAATGGGGCTGGCAGCAAGTGCAAGGTGAGCTGCAGCATTTTACAGAGCCTGGGCAACTCAGGTCCCCAAATGTCAGGTCATGAGATGCTGCAGGTGTAGCTTGTGTCCTCCTCCTATCCAGGCAGCAAAATAGCAAACTTGTTAGCAAATGCAATGTGGTTGTGACCCACACAGGTCTTTGAGTAGCCAAACCTGGAAAGTACAGATTGGGGTAAGAAATGTGATTGGGAACTGGTGGTCTGGAGGACTGGTGAAGGAAGAAGATAGTTGTGGCTGCCTCTCACAATGAATTCAGTGTTTTCAGGATCTAATTTCTATCTAATTTCTTGGACCAAGCTGGAGGTATCAGTGCTCACTGTCCTATGGAGATGGGCTGAGAGCTGGGATGGTTCAGCCTGGAGAAGAGAAGGCTCCTTAAGCGGAGACCTGAGAACAGCTCCAGTGCCTAAAGGGGCTGCAGGAAAGCTGGAGAGGGGCTTGGGACAAGGGCCTGTAGGGAC
This sequence comes from Neopsephotus bourkii, assembly GCF_033783945.1. Classification (NCBI taxonomy): domain Eukaryota; kingdom Metazoa; phylum Chordata; class Aves; order Psittaciformes; family Psittacidae; genus Neopsephotus; species Neopsephotus bourkii. The sequence continues at coordinate 1,152,446 of NW_026901486.1, forward strand.
AGGCCAAGGGGAATGGCTTGAACCTGCCCGAGGGGAGACTGAGCTGAGCTCTTAGGCAGAAGCTCTTCCCTGTGAGGGTGCTGAGGCGCTGGCACAGGGTGCCCAGAGAAGCTGTGGCTGCCCCATCCCTGGCAGTGCTCAAGGCCAGGTTGGACACAGGGGCTTGGAACAAGCTGCTCCAGTGGAAGGGGTCCCTGCCCGTGACAGGGGTTGGAACTGGATGGGCTTTAAGGTCCCTTCCAACCCAAACCAGTCTGGGATTTCTCTCCTAGATTGGAAGTCCTTCCCCATAGGTGGGTTCAGAGCAGTGCTGGGTGGGCATTAGCACAGGTCAAAGGCTTGAAGTCCTCAGGGATCCCCATAAAACATGCTCACTGGCCAACCACACAGAGCCTCAGAGTGCTTGAGGGGGAGGTGGGCAATGCACCACAGCAGCCACTTCCCTGCAGCCCTTCCCTAACACCCTGTGTGTTCTCCAGCTGACCAGTTATCAACAGACGACTTGAACTCTCTCATTGCACATGCCCATCGCCGCATCGACCAGTTGAACAAGCAGCTGGCAGAGCAGCGGGTGCGGGAGCAGCAGCACATCGAGCTGGCCCTGGAGAAGCAGAAACTTGAAGATAAAAAAGCATTTGAGGCAGCTGTGGCCAAAGCACTGGAGCATCACAAAAGTGAGATTGAATTGGAACAGGAGAAGAAGGTAAAGCAGCCTCCTAAAGTGCCTAAAGGCACCAACAAGAAACCTGGAGGGGGGCTTTGGACAAGGGAAGCAGGGACAGGCCAAGGGGAATGGCTTGAACCTGCCAGAGGGGAGACTGAGCTGAGCTCTTAGGTAGAAGCTCTTCCCTGTGAGGGTGCTGAGGCGCTGGCACAGGGTGCCCAGAGAAGCTGTGGCTGCCCCATCCCTGGCAGTGCTCAAGGGCAGGTTGGACACAGGGGCTTGGAGCAAGCTGCTCCAGGGGAAGGGGTCCTGCCCATGGCAGGGTTGGAACTGGATGAGCTTTAAGGTCCCGTCCAACACAAATCAGTCTATGATAAATACAGGCAGCATGAAGTAAACCTTTCTTTGGGTAAACCGCTCTAAGTGCCTGGTGAGTGATCACCAGTTACTGGCATTAGTAGATTGTGAGGCTGTTTTTGAACAGGAAAAGGCTCAGCTATAGAACTGGACCTCAGCAGCTTTTTAAGATGAAACATGGGCCCTGTCAATGCCACTTGTATAAAATACCCGCTGGGCAATCACTGGTGTTGGATAAATCACCACCTGTGACAAGCAGCTGGAAACCAGCGGTGTCCTAACAGCCTCTTGTGTGTGCAGATCGAAGAAGTGCGCGAGGTGATGGAGGGTGAGATGCGGACACAGCTGCGGCGGCAGGCGGCTGCCCACACAGACCACATCAGGGACGTCCTTAGGATCCAGGAGCAGGACCTGAAGGTGGAATTTGAGCAGGTAAGGGAGAAGAGTCCCTAAGGGAATTAGGGGGATAGCTCTCATAGACCTAAAGGGGGCCTACAGGAATACTGGAGAGGGACTTTTGGCAAGGTCTGTAAAGATTTTACCATAGATGATAACCTTTGGATAGTTCCAAGTGCAGTAACTGTTAAATTCACCCTAGTAAGGCTTTTCACTGGTCTATTGTATTTACTATATGCATTGCCCCTAGGAGGGACAAGAGCTTCATAGAAACGCCTCTTAAAAATCAGGTGCCTGTAATGAAGCGGCTGTTTCTGGTCTGATCGATGTGTCTCGCTCTGTTTCAGAACTTAGCAGAGAAACTCAGTGAACAAGAAATACAGTTCAGACGCCTTAATCAGGAGCAGCTTGACAACTTCACCATGGACATCAACACTGCCTTCGCCAGGCTGAAGGGAATTGAGCAAGCAGTCGAGAGTGAGCACTGAAATCACCTTTCTTTAATGACTAACATCGTGTTACCCAACCTGGGTGCCTAAACCCAGGCTTGGGCACGTAACTTGTGGCCTTGGGTTTGCCACATTGCTGAGTGAGTCCAAACTGCTGTTGTCTTGTTCTGATCCTGAATTATGGATCAGATTTAGGATCAAGTGCTGAGGGAGTGGGTGCTTGTCAAAGCGGAGTGTTTAGTGGTGGGTTCTGCTGCTCATGTTCAGAACTTCCCATGTGTGCACCCAACTGAGCATCCCATTCTTTGCTTACGTTGCAGGTCACGCAGTGGCAGAGGAGGAGGCCAGGAAGGCCCATCAGCTGTGGCTCTCTGTGGAAGCACTCAAATACTGCATGAAAACAGCCTCTGGGGACAGTCCCACGGAACCCCTGGAGAGTGCAGTGAAGGCCATCAAAGCCAGTTGTGCTGACAACGCGTTCACCGAAGCCTTAACAGCGGCCCTCCCGCAGGAGTCCCTGACACGGGGAGTCTACAGCGAAGAGGCCCTCAGAGCGCGCTTCTACACGGTCCAAAAACTGGCCAAACGGGTGGCTATGATCGATGAGACCAGAAACAGCTTGTACCAGTACTTCCTGTCCTACCTGCAGTCCCTGCTTGTCTTCCACCCTCAGCAGCTGAAGCCGCCTGCAGAGCTCAGCCCCGACGACCTCGACACCTTCAAGTTACTGTCGTACGCTTCCTACTGCATCGAACACGGAGACCTGGAGCTGGCGGCCAAGTTTGTGAACCAGTTGAGAGGGGAGTCCAGGAGGGTGGCCCACGACTGGCTCACCGAGGCTCGCACGACCCTGGAAACAAAACAGATCGTGGAGATACTGACAGCGTACGCCAGCGCCGTGGGGCTGGGAACAACTCAAGTGCAGTGAGGCAGGATTGTGGCGCTGGAGGTGGTTCAGTGATGGAATGTGCTGGGGAGAGGTGGCATCGTCTCCTGAGGGTTGCAAAGCAAGCCGCGGGCAGGGGCTGGAGGTGTGGAATCAAAGCACGGGTGCAGGCTTTGTTTCCTTGCACTGTATTTAACTTCACAACCTGTTGTGTTTTTCTCCGTTTGGAGTTATCCTGACACCCAGCTTCAGGAAGCTTCTCTACAATTGGTGTAAGAGTTTTGTTTCTTCCCCGTCTTACCAAGCAGGCTTGTGGTCAACCAAAATCATCTTTGTAACCTGCCATTAACAATTTGCCACTTTGTCAGCTCAATAAAACCAGACTTCAACGACTTTCTCCTGCTGTTCAGTCTCGTGTCAATGTCAAATATAGCCTTCCAGTGCCTACAGGGGCCTAGGAGAAACCTGGAGAGGGGCTTGGGACAAGGGCCTGTAGGGACAGGCCAAGGGGAATGGCTTGAACCTGCCAGAGGGGAGACTGAGCTGAGCTCTTAGGCAGAAGCTCTTCCCTGTGAGGGTGCTGAGGCGCTGGCACAGGGTGCCCGGAGAAGCTGTGGCTGCCCCATCCCTGGCAGTGTTCAAGGCCAGGTTGGACACAGGGGCTTGGAGCAAGCTGCTCCAGTGGAAGGGGTCCCTGCCCGTGGCAGGGGCTTGGAAATAGATGAGCTTTAAGGTCCCTTCCAACCGCAGCCACTCTGGGATTCTATGAAGAGCAGCCTTCCTCCATGGCCTGGAGAAGGTCTTTTTTGAATCTTTAAAGAAACGAGAGTATAGGTAGGATCCATCTGCCCATTTATACAGCTGCAAAAAAATCCATGGATGAATACAGGTTTAGGTAAGTGTAACTTAACCTGGTTTCCCTGGTGGACTTCTGCTCCTTGCCAGACCTGCTCTTCTGTAGTTGCAGACAAGTAGGTATTTCTGTCCAGAAGCTTTGATTCAACAGTGAGAGCTCACATAAAGACCAAGCTCTTTCCTTCCCTCTTCTCCTTTGTCCCTCTTTCTTCCCCCTTTTTCCCTTCTTATCATCAATGAAGGACGGCTGAAATCAGTAACTGTGGCTTTGTCCACTTGTTGATCAGTTTTAAACTAGTGGCACATCACACCAGAATCCTTTTCTTTGCTACACCCAGCACTTGTCACACAGTGCACAGGCATGTCTGCATTCTGGAGCAAGCCTTGCCTTCAAGCAGCAGTGAAGTCCCTCTGTTCTTGTACCGTGAGGAACTTTCACCCTTCAGCTATGGCTTGTTCTGCCTCTAGCAGCTGTTGTTTCCTCAACTCATTCCTGACTTACACTGATGCTGCTTCCCACTGCTGAAGTGCTCTTACTTGTCCTGCAGCATCATGCATTGTTTTCCACAAGAAGCAGCAACTGTTCCCTACTTTTCACTAGAACATGGATTAATTCTCAGAACACCACCACCTTTGCCTGTTGAAGATACCACCTCAAAACCCACCTCAGGCTTCATCTGCAAGCTGAGGTCAGCAGCACTGTGCTGAGCACCAGTTACCTCCAAGGCAGAGAACCAAACCCCAGTCCTCTGTCTGCCCAGTCACCTCAGTAGCTTTACTCGTGTTCTGCATGAACTTCACTCACCCTCTCACAGAGCAGCAACACTTTGCAGTCAATCAACAGTGTTTGCTAAGGGGTTACCAGGATGCAGCCAGCTTTCTGTCAGCCATTTATTACATGCGGTCTCCAGCTGTACAAATTGCAGTTTTAGCATCTTCAACAGTCCAAAGCCTGTCCCAGGACACCCAGAAAGATGGGGAACAACGCACAGGTGATGAGTATTGCACCTGCAGTGTTTACATACACAGTAAACCTCATAGTTAAGTAGTTCAGTGAAGTTGGCTGGAAAGGAATTAAATCTGGCACAGGTTTAAGTCACAGGAGGTCCAAGAGAAGTGGCTCAACCTGTCAGTGTCTTGTATGTGCTGAGCAGCCCCAGGAAGTGCACTCCTTGCTGCAGCCCTCCCCTGCTTCAGCCCTCCTGAAGCAGGTCATGACTGCTGGGAGCCAGCTCATGCAGGTAGTGGTGTGGAAGAAACTGGGCTGGTGTAGCGCATGCTGTGTTTAAGTCACCAAACAGGACGCGCTCCAGCTTGATCCAATGAGGACAGCGTCCTCTTGCGAAGCAGGTCCTGTAGGGGAAAGCTCTGAAGTGCTCAGCAGTGCTGCAGCACCTCTCAAACACTGTCCCCTCAGTCACTTCAGTTCTCACAGAAGACTCCTGGCATCCAGGCAGAGGCTGCTCCCAGTTTTCCAGTGAGGAAGGCAAGGACAGCTACTCACGGTCACTGTCACTATCGCTGTCACTGTCGCTATCTGGCTCGATGCTCTCCAATGTCTTCCTGCATGTGTAAAACAGTTCAGTGATCAATGACATCTTGTGACTTCTGCTTGAAAGGACAAATGTAAAACACAGGGTAAACCAAACCAAAAAGAACATTATGGGCTGACACCTATTGTCCTCAAAGGACAGGTCTACCCAGCATTTGGTGGAAGTAAACTCCCTTTGGAAAAGCCACTTCAGTTACCTAGAATTGATAGGCCAGCTTCTCAAGGATGCTGAACTTCTGTTTATTCATTCCCTTGGACCAGACCACTGGCTCCGTGCTGTGGTCCCTCAAGGCTAAACCCAGCAACTGAGCTTGGCTGCAGCAGCTTGCTGCAGTGATGAACAGTGATGCCTGGTGAGATGGACTGAAGAGTAACCATGGCCCTCAGAACCTGTGAGCCATGTGCAGGCCCATCCTGTGCCCATTCCCTGCTTTTACTAGCCTGCAATCAGTATCTTTCAGGTGGCCAGACCCAGCTAGGAAAAGGTTCTGGGAAAGAAAGGTGGAAGCAGATGTGAGTGGTGGATAACGCTAACCATTCCTTCTAGGAGGGATGGACAGTATGGAATCAAAAGCAGCAATCATTTTGGGAGTGTGAATCAACCAGAGTCCACACACAAGCCACTTCTGTGCCACCTTTCCACAGGAATTACCCCTCCAACACCCTGCTATACCCCTTCAGCAGAAACACGAAGTACTTAAACTTACTTCTGCTTTTCAGAGAGTTCAAACTCCTTCTCCGTTCTGCTTTTAAGCGTTTGAGATGCAGGAAGGCCAAGGGATGCTGCCAGCTTTACCAGCTTAATCACCTCATCTGGGCTATTGGTTTGTTTAGCACAGTCCCAGAACCCATCCAACACCTGATTACTGCAAAAGCAAAGGCAAAGAGTGAGTGTTCACAGGGTCCCAGGTGAGGTGGCCATTAATTTACAGCACCTCCTTTAGAAAGAAGGGAGGTGACAGATCCTCACATCACTCAACCAGCCCAATTCTGCTCCTGCAGGAGTTTCACCTCAGTCTTCACCCTGTACCAACGTGGTGCACTTGGGAACAACTATCCCAGCAGAAAGCTTTTAACCCCAGCTATGATATTCTGTAATAGAAATGCAAGCTCTCAGCCTCTACCTGAAGTCAGAACCTAAAAGTACTTACGTGGGAATCCTATTGATCTGCTGGAAACGCTCCATCATGTTCCTGTTCAAAAGAAACCAAAACAGTCACTAAAAAACCCTCACACACCACAAACCACAGGAAGAGACAGTTACTGGATCTCCTGGATAAGACAAGCCCCAGTTGAGACACATGCAAGCTCAATGTCACGAAACAACTTCCCCACAGATCTGAAACACACCCCATGCTCTGTTTTCACAGATGCGGCATGTGCCAGCTACCAGCACTGATGGCTTTAACACAGAATATCTTAACTCTAACATTAGTGTCAGAGAAAATAGCAAGTGTAGCTGATGGGAAGCTTAAAGTAGGGTGTATTTTTAGAAGGGTCCCTGCCAAACCTTTGTTTCAAATGAAACAGTGCAAAGAGAACATCTGTGTTTAACAGAAAACAGCTCGGAACCTTCAATTGGAAGCTAGCTATTTCAACCAGCATTTCAAGTTGAGAGCAGGCAGGACAGCAAATTCTAGTTCTAAACGTATTCTCTTTATAGGTCTAATTAGGGTTCATTCTAATTAAAGGTTTCATTAAACTCTAATTAATCTCTTGAGCAGTTTCAGAGGGCTCTGGAAGTTATCAAATGGGAAGCTGCAGGCAGTCAGCAGTGCTTAGTGAAGTGATAAACCCCACCTTGCCATAAGCAGCTGCGAGATGCTCTAAGCCAGCTGCTGCATTAACTGCTAACCCATTTCTAAGACAGACAACTGTAACCTGGTGCCACGAATGAACAATAAAGTTAAGGAACCCTCCTCACATTCCCAGCAGGATTTATCCCTTTCTTTTGCCTGCACCGGCATTCCAAGGCAATGGATTTTTGTGATTAAGCCTTGAGTTACAGGGTCAGCAACCAAATGCTCACAGCAGCCTCACACGTACCAAGCATCCTGGGTCCTGCCAGCCCTGGCAAACAGGAGAGCAACGCAGCCAAGCGTGCTGCTCGTCCACTGTAACTGGACCTGCTCCCTCCCGCTCTGCTCGTGCACAGCTTTGATGTCTTCAGCACACTTGGCAAACGCCTGCTGGATCTGTGGAAAGATTATGCCATTAATCCCAAACCCTCTAGAATTCACATCCCCCCTTCACTGCAATTCCTCCTACAGGTTTGTGGTTTAAATGTGTCCATTAACAAAGGTTATTCCTCACAAAAAGATGCTCACTTCTGCCAGCTCCAAGATGGCTTTGCAGGTACCTGAGAGCTCTGCAGTACATAGAAACCTTTAACCCTCCTTAGCTTGAGGAGCCAGTTACTGCAACAACATCTCTGGCAAAAATCCCCGAGTTTGCCAGATGCTTTCACAAGGATGTGTCTGCCTGGGCTGGACTGTTCTTCGAAACCCAGGTACGGATGTGATCCTCTTCTGTGTTAATCAGAGGGTTTTCTGGAGGTTGAAGACAATTCAAAGGGCTTAGCAGGCCTGGATGAGCTCACATAGATCCAGAAATTTGGAAGGGCATATGCACTGGAACTAAGACTAACCAGGAGGATAAATCAGCACTTAAATACAGTCTATATGCTGCAAAAAGAAATGGGGAGAGAGCTGTATTCTTTTCAGAGAGTCTCTTTACTGGTTTTGGATGGAATAGTGGTAATTTTCTTCACAGTAGTCAGTAGGGAGCTGTTTTGGATATATGCTGAAAACAGTGTTGATATACAGGGATGTTTTAGTTACTGCTGAGCAGTGCTTCCAGAGAGTAAAGGCTGGGGGTGCACAAGGAACAGGGAGAGAACACAGCCAGGACAGCTGACCCCAACAGACCCAAGGGATATTCCACTCCATATAGCATCACACTCAGCATATAAAGCTGGAGGAGGAAGAAGGAAGGGAGGGATGTTCATCTTCTTGAGTAACTGTTACATGTGATGGAGCCCTGCTGTCCTGGGGATGGCTGAACTGCCTCCCTGCCCATGAGGAGTGGTGAATGAATCCCTTGTTCTGCTTTCCTTGCTCAGACAGTTTTTGCTCTCCTCATCAAACTGTCTTTATCTCAACCCAGGAGTTTTTGCACTTTACCCTTCTGATTCCCCCCACCATCCCAATAGGGAGGAGGGAACAAGTGGCTGTGTGGTGCTTTGCTGTATATGGGGTTAAACCATGACAGCTTCCTTACCTCATCAGGGTGCTGCTCCCTGCTCATCAAAGACAAGAGCTCTTCCAACAGTTCTGGTCTCCTATTAAACCCCATCTGTTTTATATCTGTTAGAGAAAGGCAATAGTTTGTATGCATGGCTGGTACCTCTGCTCCCAACTCCAGGTATTAATCTCTGTAATGAATGCCATTTTATAAAGCACCTTCTGTGACTGAGCAGGCCCTGTATTAGTTCCCTTTCCTCTCATTATCATGCCCTGAAGGTCCTGTGCACCCAGTACATGAACTAAAAGGATTTCTTCTGCCAGCCTGCAGATTCCTGGGTGCTAGGCTGACTGCTCCCCCTGCTAACAGCCTTCAAGGTGCCCAGCACCCAGCCAGCCCAATGCTGATGATGACCACGGCACAGAACAGGGAAGGTAACAGCACACAGAACACTGTCAATAACATCAAGCAGTTACAGGTCCTAAGTGGGAACATGAACCTGAACTGCTGTGGATAGTGAGACCCATGACTCTCAGTGGTCAGAGACACCTCCACCATTGCCTGCTTCCTCTGAAGACCAAGTGGTGACTTGTATTCTTTTCTATTGTGTGCAATTCTGGTGTCCTCAACATAAAAAGGACATGGAACTGTTGGAACAAGTCCAGAGGAGGCCATGAGGATGATCAGGGGACTGGAGCACCTCCTGTATGAAGATCGGCTGAGAAAGTTGGGGCTGTTCAGCCTGGAGAAGAGAAGGCTGGAGCTCATAGCAGCCTTCCAGTATCTGAAGGGGGCCTATAGGGATGCTGGGGAGGGACTCTTCATTAGGGACTGTAGTGATAGGACAAGGGGTAATGGGTTAAAACTTAAACAGGGGAAGTTTAGATTGGATATAAGGAAGAAGTTCTTTCCTGTTAGGATGGTGAGGCACTGGAATGGGTTGCCCAGGGAGGTTGTGAATGCTCCATCCCTGGCAGTGTTCAAGGCCAGGTTGGACGAGGCCTTGGGTGACATGGTTTAGTGCCAGGTGTCCCTGGCCCTGGCAGGGGAGCTCGAACTTGATGATCTTAAGGTCCTTTCCAACCCTAACTATTCTATGATTCTACAGAGCAAACCAAGTACTGAGACTTGACCCCATCTGCAGAGGGTCCAGATGATAAGAAACCATAAGCTAATCAGTGCTGTAAAATTCTGCTACTTATAAAACTGTATTACACTGATTCTCCCTATAGAAATCCTGTGTTATTCTGCTTATAAATTCTACACTATCATAAAATCCTGTTAAGAAAATAAAGCTTTAATAGTAACTACAAATCAGTGCTGTCATTATTCTGCCCAGGATCCCTAAAGGAACCCGTCTGTCCCCTCTGGGTGACAGTAAGGTACCTTCTCTGTGCTAAAGCCTGTATCTGCATTCTTGTCTCCTCTTCTTAAGGGGCAAAGACCAGGTAAGTAGTTTAAATGAGTTAACCATGGGCTGCTGGTTACGGTGCTGCTCTCTGGTAAGCACTGTCTTCCAAGACACTGACATTTAACTATGACACAGCCACACTGGTAGCCTATGCAGGCCCAAACATGGGCTCTGCCTTTCTCTACCACAATAGCCCCACCACTGCACTAAGGAGTAACATCCCTCATGCCGAAGCACCTGACTGTGGCTATTCTGAGCAGTAGGAAGTCCCCCAACTACCTCCCACTTGGGGATAAAAGCTCCTGACTTTTAGCAGGCAAGCTGCCTCCATAGCCATGTGGTTATCACTAACCTTCCCAGACTGAAGGGATCCTTTCCAAGTAGTTGGCTGCATCCAGTGCTTGAAGGAGTTCCAATATATTTTTAGGACTTGGATAGAAGAGCTGGTGAAGCAAGAGAGTTGTTTCAGTAAGTTGTAACTGTTCCACCTCTCCACACCAAAGCTCTGAAGCTTACCCTAGCACACACTTACTGAGCAGGATGTTTCTTTGTACCATTTCAACACGACATCAATTTGTTCCATCATGCACAACAAGGAGAAGAATTTTGACCTAGAGGAGAGGAGAAATGTTCTAATTCAGTTAGGATTAGCTCAACCAAACCATACAGAAGCACCAGCAAACGATGGTGTTCTGCTCAGATTTGTATGTGGATCAGTGAGACCTCACTGTATCACTGCAATGCTCCATACAGTTAAATAATCATTGCATTTTTATGAGAGAACTTAACACTTACACTAGGCAGTTGAAGAATTAACCAGAAGTTAAAGCACTGCATTTAAAATCTCAAAAGAATGCAATCTCCCTGCCTGATGCCAGGTTTGAAGTACCTGAATCTATGTCAAATACAGCCTCTAGTTAAGAGCCACTTGAAGAAGCGAATCAAATTAACCCTGTTACTTGTACAGGTTCACAATGCACACCTGGGACCCTGACCCAATGCACTGACTAGGAAAAATATCCTACACCAAGAAATTAAATTTCCCTTGGTTTATCTGAAGGCTAAATAAGGTGCAATTGTCTGAATCATCCACCTCTAAAACTGCATCTTGCTTTGATGATAGTTTTCACCAATTTCAAGGCCAGGCTGGACACAGGGGCTTGGAGCAAGCTGCTCTAGTGGAAAGGGTCCCTGCCCGTGGCAGGGGTTTGGAACTGGATGAGTTTTAAGGCCCCTTCCAACACAAACCAGGCTGTGATTCTTATAATGATACTATCAATTTACAGGAGCATCTCTGGTTCCAATGCCTTAACAGGTTTCTCTTCAAATCAGTATGCTCCAGGTACTTCCTTATGTTCAGTGACTGCAGCACTTGGTGGAGATACTTTAGATGCCACGATTACAGCATCAAATTGTGGAACTACATGGGAATTTCATGCCTAAATACACTTGCTGTGCTGCAACTTCTCTCAACACCACCATGCAGAGAGCTAGGTCTGACCTGTATGCTGTTTTGGTGTTACCTCCTAAGCTGCCATCTTAAGTGGACAACAGGACTGAAGAAAACACAACTGGCTGGTATACTTGTTGGGTATTAAGCTAAACTGACACTTCAAGACAATTCAATTTGGGCAAGGCCACAAACTGAAGATAAACCCTAAGCTATCACTGTTCTTACGAGGGACCTGATTCCCAAACGGCGCATACAATAATCAGTGATCACCAAAGAACCCTCTGCAATGTTTGAATCCTGGTTTGTATTCAAACTGACACCACTACACGAGACTCTCAATATCAGCTGCACTTCACTCACCAGTAGATATTTAACCGATCCATGCTCAAGAATTTCCAGTTATCTCCCTTCTCCATGGCCTTATTTAACCGATAGGCAAGCTTGATGTCCTTAAGGTCACAGCACTGTAATGAAACAGTTTGATTTTGGTTACAAATCCAATACTTAATAAATCCCTCTGAGACTCACAAAGTATGAAGAGTAAACGAGCTGATGGCAAACATTTCTAACAGGATGAATTCAGTGACTGCCCAGGAATTCTGTTTAAATGAGACAAATGTGTGGCTCTCCCAGTGGGTGAGAGCTTTCTGACCTCAACTGACACTTTTGGGTGCTGAGACTGTCCAACTGCTGCAGTGTCACTGAAAACAGGAGGTAGGGCACAGTGGACAGAGACTTATGTAGCTATCACCAGCAAGAGATGCATCTCACAGGCATGCAGGTTACAAGTGTAGCAGGTATCAAGCAAAGAACTGCAGAATCATGGAGGTAAGTTACAGGGGGTGATGAGCACAGGTGAAAAAGGGAGATACTGAGAGCTGAATCTTGTGTGACAGAGACTGGAAAACTCACAGGCAAGTCTTAGCTGGAGGGCTCAAAGGAATTCTGACTGCAGGGACAAGGCACTTACCACTTGCATTGCAGTGTTAAAAAAGTTGGCTGAAAGGAAGAAAATGGAATGTGTGAGCTTCAAACTTGGAATGACACAAACAGCAGCGCATTAACCCAGCCTCCCACAGGACAGACTAAACATGTTCACTTAGAAAGCTGAATTTGTAGCTCTACTGGGTGAAGACTTATGTAGAGACTGGTGTGGCTTCAGTTTTGCTAGCCAGTGTTGTGAGGCAGCGGTACTGCCATGCTTTTGGAGATGGATTTAAGCAGATGGTCTGTTTGACTTTAGGTTTACAAAAGCTACATCCTCTTGCTTGCTGCAAGACAGCATTATATGCCTAACATACAGGCTACAGAAAAGGCAGCCACATCACTAACCTTCTCCATTTCCTCCAGTGGAAGAGAGCATGTGCTGCTCATGGCAGGTTACCCACCTCTCTAGAACATCCCAGAGCTGCCCCAGAACGTACAACTGCCCCCCCCGAAAATGTCTCTTTCCCATTTCATGACACTTTGGCTTCTGTCAGTGACATTTCAAAGCAGCACAGAGACTGATGTTGCTTGAGGGAGGCAAAGAAAGCTATAGTGGGAGGAAGAACAGAAACTGTCCTGCTCAGTATCCCATTCCTTTTGTGTGGTGAGAGTCTTGGATAGGAAACAATACTACTGGATGCTATCAGAGACTGAAACAATGGCTGGCTGTGGGTATCAAAATGGGGGCAATTTACTTAAAGCCATTAGGTACAATAAACCTCCCTTTCCCTTGCAAGAAGTAACAAATTAACTTAATCCAATCTTCATCAATGCAGACAGCAGGATATATTGTAGTCCCTACCGTCATCAGGGTCCTCGGCAGTGAAGCTCCTCTTTTCAACATCATCTAGCACCTCAGAGATGATACCTGACGGATGAAGTTCAACTGCGGGACAAAAGAGACAAGAACATCACATCTCAGTTGTGCCAGACACTTCATTAATGAAGAGCATCAGCCTGCAAATGCAATATGGAAATAGAAACAAGCAATATCTTTTCAAACAAGTGTCATGATTCTCATGGTGCTCCACATTAGCTCCAAAGTTTGCTCTACTATTCCTAGATTTCCACAGCATAATAAGGCATCAAAGCATATGTGTTGTAGTCAGATCCAGCCTCCTCAGAGACCAAGAAACATCTGTAGCTTTAGCAATTTGTGGCCACAAAAGGAAACAGGCTCTTTCCAGGGCTAAAGCTAAACAGAAGGACTCTTCCCTCCCTATAAGGTTATAAAATCATTGAATCATAGAATAGTTCAGGTTGGAAAGGACCTTCAAAGTTCATCTAGTTCAAACCCCCTCCCATGAGCAGCATTATGACCCTCTATAGCTTCTTCTTCACCCAAGTAGAATCAGACTGCACGGGTAACACTGGGATTGCACATACATGAAGTTGTTTTTTCACCTATAAATCAACTGCCTTCACCCATCACATTTGGAAAGCATTTAAAGCAGATGTTTAACAGGACATGTTCATGAACTAGTTGACAACGCACGTACCGCCTCTATAAAACATGAAGAGAAGATGCTCGTACGTCGCAAGGCTAGGCTCTGGAAAGCAAAAACACTGAAGTTACTTCAACATTCTTGGCTAAGCTTTATGCCTAAGCAGCATGCATAAATTTACTGTAATTTCTACGGTACTACAATAAGGACCCAGCTGATGAAGAGCCTATGGGCCAGAACACACCTTAAGTAGCTAGAAGTAAAAATGTCATCATAAGCATGCTCCTAACCACAGCACCAAAATGCTTCATTATTTGACCTAAGGGGCTAAGTGCACCCACTCTATTGTAATTACTAATCAACAAGGACTGAAGATGATGATTCAGTCTGAAATCCACAGGCCCTGGCTTGCTGAGTGGCCACAGCTTAGTACTTATCTTTATTTCTCAGTTCTCTTGCACAAGGAAATGCTTGTGAAGTTGAGGCACAGGGAGAAATGCTTTTTCCACACTTCCTCCCTGCAACCAGGAATCACTGTAACTCTTTTATCAGCTATTCTGGAGGTGGCATTGGAATATAATAACCATCCTGGTTCTCTTACCTATATCAAGTGCTTCCATTTCCTTTATTACCAATAACGACATACTTCTGCCTACACCACCACATCTTCTCAGGGTCTTCAGTACAGCATTAAAAGTTAGCAGATTTGGTTGCACTTCCTGTTGAGCCATGTGATTCAGGAAGTCCTTAAAGAAGAATCCCCAAATCCTTAGTGTTTTGCATTCTACAGATCACAGTTCAGGTGTCACATAGGTATACATGCATTTCCTCAAGTTAATCCTTCTCACTCCCTTCAAGTGAGTGACTCCACTTGATCACTTATTAAGGAAATACCATCTAATTTTTAATTAATTTAATCAAAAATCAAGACTATAAAATTAAATCAGACCAGACCTTGGAGATTTGTGTCTCATCAAGGAAATTCCTAAACTTACAAACTATTTTTCCTTACTGATGTTATGTCATTAAAACTGGAGCCTCTCATGTTACCCCTCAGAATTCCATTTCCATCCCAACCAGTATGAATTACAGTTCCAAGAGGTTTTATCTAACATGGTTTGTTTGGTTTTATTTTCCAGCATGATTTCTCTATTGCTTTCTGTCCAGGCAGTTCTTGAACCAGGTTATGTTCCACAAGGCAAACCATTCTGCAAGGGCAAGGTTGGATTTTGTACATTTTCTACTCCTCAATAGCTAGCTCCTATGTTAAAACCATTGGACTTCATTTGCAGCAGATATTAGTATCTTTGTACAAAGCTCTTGTTTGTAGTATTCTAACAACTGCAAAATTCTACTGATACAGCAGACCCAGTCCCTACACTCTTACCCCTTTCCCACCTCTTTTGCTTGGCTTACCTTGGCTAACTCCCATCTTTCCAAGAACCTATCCTTCAGATGTGGGACTGCTGAAATCAGTGCGTTGAAGGTGTGCACATCAGCTGGGAAGTGTAAGATGATTCATTTTACAATTCATTGACAATTATATTCTACAGAGAACAATTGGTGCTGACACGGCTCAGTTTTTGGCAAAGTCTCATGCAAACCTGGTTCCAGAGAGCCAGCCACATGCCAGCTGCACTGGAACAAACAGCTTGCATTCAGCTCCCATAATCCAGCTGAGGTCCGTACCCCTGCGCCAATCATCACTGCCATGAAGCAAACATTCCTGTACCCTCCAATGGGTTCCTGTTACTTAGAAGACTACAGAGTAAACCAAAGAGACACTTACCCTTGTGTCTTTCATTCAGCAAGTCTATGTACATGTCATAAGCTTTAACAAAGGCCCCATGCTGCAAAAAACCCAACAAAAATAGTCTCTGTGACTGTGTGAGATTGCACAAGCTGAAAAAAGCCCTCCCACCAGTGAAGTATAACTTTACCTTCACCATCCCACGGATCATTGTGCAATAGGAGTATGCATTCCTCTCTGGCATTATCTTGAATATCCTTTCAGCATTGTTGTTCTCCCTAGAATCAATGAACAAGCTGAATGCTAAAGAATTCAACAGAAGATACCTTTTGGAAAAGGATTCAGCATGCAGAACAGTAATGGGCTGTATACCCAAGGGCTCACATTCAAATATATTACTTGTGATACTTCGAGCTATTCTACAATCACTTATTCAATCTCCATCAATACTTTAAAAGGTTAGAGATGTATATAGCAAGTAGTATCTGCAAGTTTGGGCTGCCAAACTGTCTTGGAAGTCTGTTTAAAACAATGCATGTGCACAAACCATTGAATATGGGAATACTGGCATTATTTTCTATACCTCCATCTAGGGCCAGATGACTGTAAACCTCTTCGGAATTGTCTCTTTGGAGCCTGCTGTTCTGAAGCATTCACCTGCAGAGATTTTGGCAGAAATAAGTTTCTCAGAGGTCAAAGTTACGATTCAACATCAAATGCCGTGATTTGGGAACACCACAGATGTTAAGCAGCAATTTCTATGCTGCTAAAGGTTCGTTTTACTGGGTTATATTGAAATAATTTATATTATAATGCTCAGGAAGCAATAACTAGATTGATATTTACGTTATTAAACATACTAAAAGGTAAATTGTAAGTATTTGTGGAGTTGGTAGGAATCACTAGACTATAGCAAATACTCTGCAACACTCTTTCTTCCTCAACAGTCTTCCCAGGGATGTACTGTGCAATAATACATCTACTACGGTACCCTGTGACTTGATGCTTTTAAGACTACACCAGGAGCCCTAAACTTCACTGAAACCTAGTAAATATGGTTCAGACTGGAAGAAAATTAACTTGTGATCTGCACTAGAGGTCTTCTTTGCAGGCAACTATAAAAACAAGTTCAGCAGGACTAAGCCAAGACAGGGTTCCAGTTACTAAGTTCAGCTTTATGGAAACTACTTTTGCTACTAGGTCAAACACTGGACTTTTAAAATTGTATCTCTTGAGAATGTTGAGTGCATCTGATCCACCCCATCTCCCAGACAGGTAATCACAGCACAAAAATCTTGACATCACCTTGATACACTCCCATTATGTATGAAAGAAATAAAGAACTAGAGATCAACAAGTTTTTTATACCGCTGGTTCTTCCAAATCCTCTTTTACTTCTTCCTTTTTTGCTTCCTCCTCTTTTTCCTGTGTAGATTCCCCATCTCCATAGAAGCATAACAAATCTAAAAGGCTGTTTGTGGTCTCCAGAGATACAGGAGTACCTGTAGAAAATGAGGAGCAAACAGTCACAGAGAAAGTAAAGAAAAAACCATTCTACAGCTGTATCAGAAAACTTCTGAACACCCAGTTACACCACTTTGCTCTCTTTCAACACAAAGGCACTGCCTAGCAAGTGTGACATCAGTTCTTCTGCAAACCCATTCACAGCAGAAGGTAACACTGAACTACAGTATCTGAAAAGAGTAGTTTTCCTGACCAAGCGGGAGAGGGAAGTGGCAGCTGAAACTGTGAAGCAGGATATATCCAACAGAGCATCTGAAATTACCAGTGCTTTTCAGAACTACTCCTAGGATACACCCTGCTGTGAAAAACACTTTGTGTGTTCCAGTATCCTATGAAACAGATTTAAAACCAACCAAAACAAAGAATATTTGATTGAATCGTCTCCTTTCCACCTTTTAGTGGATATGAGGTCTCCTTCCTAGTAAGCTTTCCTCCTTCAGAGGCTTGTGGCAGTTACAGTTTTCTATCACTTTCTTCTCATTGACCGTAACAGGGATAGGGTCTAAATTAAGTAAGAACTAAGGAAGACTCATTTACTGAAGGCAGATCCACAGAAGGAACACTCAGGTGGTATGCTGCACCAGTCCAGCATAGCAGCAAAGTGCTCAGCACAGATGCAGCTTACACCAACCAACAGGCTACTGCAAAAGGGCACCTGAAGGCTGAAAGATATCACTTAATCACAGAACAGGCCCTTCTCTGAATGATACCACTCAATCACATAACAGGCCCTGCTCTGCTATATCACAGTTCTTTTACTTTGGAAGAGAAGGATGAAACTCCACACCATATCATCTGTTTCTTGATCAGAAATCAATTGTTCTCCCTATCATCAAAATGACATATCAGACATGAAGCAGATAAGGAGGGCCCACTGATTCTGGAGAAGCACTTCACCAGAAGAGTTGGTTGTGAGTGGCAGCAATGTAATCATAAGACTGTCTCCATAGCCTGCACCAGCTACTAAGGTGTTTTTGGTACAACTGAAGTAGAACTCCACACAGAATCTGGCAGTTGAACACATACCTGCTTGTACAAGCTGATCAAACAGGTCCACAGATTCCTTCACCCTTCTGAGGTGGACACGCTCTTTTAGAGCTTCCTCACTCACTCCTTCAATCTGGGGAGTCAGAATCTCAGGCATAAAGCACTGAAAGCAAAGAGTGCAAGTTAGACACGAGCTCAAACCTTTTCTAAATCACTGCTAAAATAATTAATCAAATATAGAACCACAGAGTGGTTTAGGATGGAAAGACATTAGAGATCATCTAGTTCCAACCCCCTGCCATGGACAGGGACACCCTCCACTGCCCTGGTTGCTCAAAGGCCTTACTCCTGCTCAATACCCTTACTCTTCACCCACTGCTTTGATAGTCTCTCAACCCTCCCAGCCGAACAACAGTAGTCCTTTTTGGTGATGAAAGAGCACACACACCCTGATCTCTCACCTTCATGCTAGTAAGTCAACATAAAATCACAGAATGGTTTGGGCTGGAAAGGTCCTTAAGATCACCCAGTTCCAACTCCCTGCCATAGGCAGGGACACCTCACACTAGACCATGTTGCCCACGGCTCTGTTCATCCTGGCCTTGAACACTGCCAGGGATGGAGCATTTACCACTTCTCTGGGCAATCTGTGCCAGTGCCTCACCACCCTCACAGTAAATAACTTCTTTCTTATACCTAACCTGGACTTCCCCTGTTTTAAGTTTGAACCCACCACCCCTTGTCCTATTGCTACATTCCCTGATGAAGAGTCCCTCTCTGGCAGCCTCAAAGGTCCCCTTCAGGTACTGGAAGGCTGCTCTGAGGTCTCCATGCAGCTTCTCTAAGCATCTAAACATTTCTTTTCTTACGTTTATCTAAAGAACCTGATATGAGATTGAATTCCTAAGGAAAAACAATTCATTTCAGAAACATAATGGAAATACAGTAATGCCATCACAGCTGTCTGCAAAACAGCTGACAAAATAATCCTTTTATCTTAGTTCTGGACCAGACAGTTGATTTCAGTACCTGACAAAGCACAGACACAATGAAAATCAAAATCAAAATGCTTACTGTTACATCAGGATGTACAGAAATCTTGTCAAAATACTGAGGAAACTGATTAATAATGAATTTTGCAGCATTTTTCCCAGACTCCTGCGACAATGCAAATAGCCGCTGCACAGGAATGAGAGAGAACAAGAGGAAGAAATATATCATTAAAACATCTTCCATAACACTTGAGCATTCTGACAGAATCAAAACTGAATTCCTGTTTCATTTTCAACTCTTAGTAAAAACATAGGCACAAGACAATGCTCCAGAGAAACATTCTGGTATTTATGCCAATATAAGAATGTCTGTTCTTTAATGAGACTGTCATTTCCTTCCTTCTTACTTAGTCAAGAACAGAGCTCTGTACCAGGCATGTGAAACGCTGCACTACTGCCCCAAGCTGAAAAGCTCTCCTTTCAGAGTTATGGCACTTGGACATTTCTCTCCCTGGCTTTCATTTCCAAGAGCATAACCTGATTCCCATTTACCTCTTTTCCTCAAGTCTTAAAGCCCATTTCTTTTCAAACTCTTCACATTTGATTGCCTTCTGCCTTCTCAATGGCTTTGCCTCTGATATGCAGAACTGAAGCCCTCTGGTAGCCACATCACTGATTTGCAATGATGTATCTCAGCTCCCAGTTTTCTCTCACTACACTTAAATTAACATCAAACACAGCAATCCCTTCTTGCCCTCATTTCCAGTTCTGCTTTCTCCCACCTCAGGTTCATGCTCTTTAATCTTAGGCAAAGGTACCGTTAAAGGAAGACTCTTCCCCTTTTTCCTCTCTATTATCATCTGAACACTTCTATTTGCATAAGCCTAAGTTAACAAATAGCTGTTCTGTGATACAACTAAAATTCCAAGGACTTGGCCAGGAGAGTAAACTAGTACCATGTAGTCTGTGTAGTAACACACAAACACACACACAAAGTGATCTTGTGTGTTTTAAGTCATGCATTTAACTGTAAGCACAAAATCTCAGCACTTGGAACACCACAAATTCATACTCTGTAAACACAGTTTTAATGCCTCACCTACAGAATTACTGTTTTCAGAACATGGAGAAACAGAACTCAGCAAGTAAGCCACTAACCTGCAGGAACGGTAACAGAGCTATGTCAACTGGAAGGTCCCTGAATAGGCAGGAAGAGAGCATTTTGTGTGTACAGGGTGGATTTCTCTAGCATGCAGAGAAATGCTCCTGTCATTATGCATTCACAAATACACGGAGGAGAAAAGAAATCTGACGGCTTTTCTTTTGTAACTGCTGAAGCCCAAGGGGGATGCTAGCAAAGATATGAAAGGAAATACTTACAAAATTGGCTGCATTTTTTGGCATAAGGTAAGGGTCATCTGGAAACATATAATGAGCAGCAGTAGGATCCTGTAGAAAGTAAAACCCAAGGATTGAAATGTTCAGTTATGTACACATTGACACTGTAGGTATATCATACTGCCTCATGGAATTCAGGACATAATCACCACCTGATGCCTACTTTACAAAAGTTCTCTAGTTCAAAAGGGTTTAGCCTGTTTAGAAAGAGCCTAAAAACCATCACCATTATATATATACACAGAGGCTAACATAGTGACAGCAGAAGGGTCCTTACTGTAACATAGCAAGCAGCAAACACCCTGCGAAGCAAGTAGAAACCCAACTGTAACAGTCCTGGGGGAGCTGAGGGAATTTGCAGGATTAGATTAAACTTCCAGGATCCAAGCCAAACAGGATGGCATCACAGAATTTATACATGTTGACTAGACACTCACTGCTCTTTGCAAGGCTTGCTTTCTGGACTGAGACTGGGAAGAGGCAATCTGGGTTGGCAAGCCGAACAGGTAAAGGAACTTGCTCCTGATGTTAGCAAAAGCCTTATCAAAGTAGTACAGCTTCCACTGGGAGCTGCAGCTCTCTTACCACTAAAATGAGGCTTTAAGGACATAGCAAAATGTGTTGAGCAAGTGAAACCCTGTAAAAAAATGGATGTTGAAGTCCCATCTTTCATTTAATGGACAAAGCAGAAGTAAGAGCCCCAGAGTGCAAAGCGATCACTTGAGATGGAAAAATTGACCTGTTTCCATGATCACGGGAACTACTTACCCTTTTCACAGTAGAAGCCAATGTCTGAAGTACTGCCAGTTTATCCCTAGACATAAAGGAGCATCAGTTAATATTCAGCTGCAGACTTTGAATGTTATGCATTACACTGTATGTAGAGCAAGCACAGTATTATACGATTTTCAATTCTGGGAAATAGGTTTCTGCTGCACTTAGAAAATACATTTTGCAAAGGGAGGAAAAACTCAGCTACTAAAACTGTCTCAGTTCTGGAACAACCACAAAAAAGACTTTGAGGAAAACCAGAAAAGCATGTGTGTTTCCTGTTATCGCTCCTGCCCTTATACATGATTAAAAAAAGGGACATTGGGAAGGAACACAGAATTCCCTGGAATGCTCTTCTCAGAGCTCCTCATCTCTAAGAGATGGATACAAGTCCCTCTCCAAGACAAGTCTTGGGAAGAAAAGAAAACCCAACCAACCAAAACTAGATTTTGCAGGACTCCTTAAGACTTTGCTTGTTTATAAAGCAAAGGCAAGGCCAAAGAAAGCATTTAGGTGAAGGTGGTCTTATTTTAGGTTGACATACAGGCACCATTTGGTTATAAACTTAGTTTTTGCTGCAGTCATACAAGTTCGTCTTAAGTGCTTTTGTTCCAGCTTTTGTTCAGCTGCATCATTTCTAAAGTGGATTTATTCAGGCAGCTATCAACAATCAAGTTTATTTTGCTGAAACACACCCACATGTTGACAGTCAAACTAACTTGATTTTACAGATTTCTATCAAATGTGATCTTTTACAAGGAACAAAACTATGCTTAAAAATACAGTCCTTATAACTGTTTTTAAAACAAGGTCAGGAATAGAATGCACTAGGATATTCCCAGAGCTCCCTGTCAGCAGGGAGAGACATTAAATCCAGGAACACAGCAGCTGAATCTTCCTGTTCAGCTTTGGCAGACAGACTACATTTAGCTGTCTAACGATGACCTTCCTCTAGGTCAAGAGAATTCCAGCAGTAAACACTCACCAGGTTTTCCTTCGGGGGAGCACAATTTCTTCTTGTGCAACTATGAAAAACAATATTAAAATTATTATTAGACAAAGAGATGCGCCAAACTATCATGAAAATCAACTTAAGCTGATCCAGCTCAAAGCACTAAGGTTTGAAGCCACAGTTTAATGTAAGCCACAGTTCAATGCAATGGTAGTAGAAAATGCGTCTGAATAGCTCAGTAAAGTGCCCTTTTGAGTTTCTGCTCCAACTGCTCAGTTCCTTTCACCCCCAGACCAATTTTCCCATGCTTTCCCAAAGAGAAATAAAGAAAGACAACAAAACCACAATGAATAAGCTAGAGGTTGTTAGTAAAGCATCTTAGCAAATTCATTCAGAGGAACATGTGGAACCTTCTGATTACAACCCCCAGAACCAGGGCCTGCGGAGGCACTTTTCCCACTGCCTCTGTGGTGATACTTCCACAAGCTGTTAGTGACTGGCAGAAACTTGTTCACACGTGCAGTGTGGCTCTGAGCATCCCAGCTCACTCTGCTCACAAAACTCAAGAGCAGAAATAGGGGAAGGAATACAAAGAAGAAGCAAGATCGTGAAGAAAATTGTCAGGATCAAGGTGGAAAACCCTTTTTTATTTTACAGTTTATTTCATTTCAAAGGGCAACTGGATAGCTCATGGAAGTGGACAACCGGGTTCATGCTCCTGGAGCAGAGAGCTCTTTGGTGGTGAGGGTGATCAAGTTAAGCCAGGAAATAGCTGCACAAGGAAGACACAGGAAAAGAAACCCATGAAGGGGAAAGAGGGCATTCCATTCACATCTTATCTCCAGTCACACTATGTTAAAAAAAACATGCAAGAAACTAGCAATTAAGACATCATACCTTCTGCACTGTCTGCAGCCTTCCCAAGAGCTGTACTGCTAGAAGAACACCTAGAAATGAAGCAGAGTTTCTAGCTATCCCTGAACATCACATAAACTTATGAGGTATGATTTTACGTGTTATATTTTGCCTGCAGAGTACTCAGTGGAATGGCACCTTTTTGCTTGAAGGGTATCTTGAAAGCAGCCTCCCCTCTTCACCTGTTTTTTCATACAATCATAGACCCAACTAGGATGGAAAAGATGATCAAATCCAAGCGTTACCCCAGTACCGCCAAGGCCACCACTAACCCATGTCACTGAGGGCCTCGTCTACACAAGTTTTTTACACACTTGTGCTCCAGGCCCTGTACCAGCTCCACTGCCCTTCTCTGGCCCCCCTCCAGCACCTCAATGTCTCTCCTGTAGTGAGGAACCCAGAGCTGAACACAGGATTCGAGGTGCGGCCTCACCAGTGCCCAGTACAGGTGGGATGATCACTGCCCTGGCCCTGCTGCCACACTGGTGCCGACACAGGTCACGACGCTATTCGCTTCTTGGTTGCCTGAGTACAAGCTACTCACGTTCAGCTCCGTCAATCAGTGAGATTCAGCTCTAGGCAGCATTTAATCGCTCAAAATCACTCCCGGAGCGGCTCCGAGCAGCTGAGCCCACCAAAAGGAGGGAAAAGCCCTGAAGCGGGAGTCCCCCTAAGGCCGCGCCATGACACCAAGCCCACGCCGCCACCAGCCTCAGCCACCACCGCGCATGCGCAGCCTTTCGCGCCTCACCTCCCCTATCTACCACCCCTCCTCCGTTGATGCCCGCACGGTATCCCCACCGCCCTACCCTGCTCTTCCCTCCGCTGCGGGACCCTTACCGGTAGCACTCTCTCCTCCAGCCCACCACGGAACACCGCCGGCTCAGCGATAATACTCGCTGCCAAGAACTACCACCCATCCGCCCGGCCGCCATGCCGGCACTCCCGCACTGCCCTCTGGGAAGCTGGGCGGTACCATTTCCGCAGTGCTGGGGAGAGGCCTCCCCTCCGCGACAGTGGTAGCACCCGGCCTCGCTTGCCCCCGCCCGCCGGGGCCGCGTGGTGCCTTCTGTGGCGTCTGCCTGCAGACAGTGAGGAAGTGTCGGCCGGGGGGACTCGTTTGTTCACCATGAGGCAGCCGAAAGTGGTGCCGTGGCGGCGGCTGGTCGGGCTCTCCTTCGGGATGTACACGGCCGAGGAGATCAGGTGAGGAACACGGCAGGCGCTGCGTTGTCCGCGGTCCTCGCCACCTGGGTGCCGCTGAGGACTACAACTCCCGGCGTGCCGTGCGGCGGAGCGCTGGGAGGCTCAGCGGGCTGAAGGCGCAGGGCCTGCTGGGATGTGTAGTCCGGCTGTGCCCTGGCCTTCTAGGATGGCGGCAAGGGGGGTGTACGGGCTCTGGTGGGGGGCTGAGGAAGCGGGGCTGTGAGGAGACAAGGCGGCCTGTCTGCCTCTCTCAGCAGAGCTCCTCGCTGACAGTGAAGTCGAGGGGAGTGTTTCCACTTAAAATCTTACAATCGTAGAACCATCTAGGCTGGAAAAGACCTTTACGTTCTTGAAGTCCAGCCATCACCCCAGTACTGCCGAGGCCACCGCTAATCCGTGTCACTCAGGGTCTTGTCTGCACGGTTTTTGAACACTTGCAGGGACGGTGACTGCAGCCCTGCCCTGGGCAGCCTGTTCCAATGCCTGAGCACCCTCTGGGGCAGGAATTGTTCCTCAGCTCCATCTAAACCTGCCCTGGTGCAGCTTGAGGCCGTTTCCTCTTGTCCCATCCCTTGTTCCTTGGGAGCAGAGCCCAGCCCCTCCTGGCTCCATCCTCCTGTCAGGCAGTTGTAGGCAGCGATCAGGTCCCCCCCGACCCTTCTCTTCTCCAGACTGAACCCCCCAGGTCCCTCAGCCGTTCCCCATCACACTTGTGCTCCAGGCCCTGCACCAGCTCTGTGCCCTTCTCTGGCCCCACTCCAGCCCCTCAATGTCTCTCTTGTAGTGAGGGGCCCAGAGCTGAGCACAGAATTCGAGGTGCAGCCTCGCCAGTGCCCAGTACAGGAGGACGATCACTTTCCAAATCTGGAAGGAGAAGCAGAAGCACTTCCATGTGCTCACAGAGGCTGTGAGGTGCAGCATAAGCTCACTTCATGATGGCAAAGTCTGTGCTGCTCCTGGGGGGGTCTCCCCTGAGGGGGTGTGTTCACTTCCCCCCATGCTGGCGCCTCAGCACCAGCCCCAGAGCCTGGAGGAGCCCTGTACTGGTAAGACTGGGCTTGTTCCTTGGTGGGCATGCTCCGGGAAACCTGGCCTGGGATCTGATCCGGAGTGTCCTGTTACAGAACAGACCTCACTTGGTTTCAGCAGTGGGAAAATGTTCAGGCATTTAATGCCAGTGTAAGTATGGCAGAGCTGGGATTTTTGCTTCAGATGGGGTTTTTGGGCTTTTCTCAGCACGTTGTCTCTTGGAGTTCTAGAGAGCTGTCACCATTTCTTTAGTGGTGGTGCAGTGTCTGTACCTGTATTGTCAAGGACATGCAGCTCCCAACATCAAGGTGTTTTGTTATACCTGTATCACTGCTTGAGAGGATATACAGACAAAATCACTTCTAAAGCATGGCTAAAGGTATAAAAGTATTTGCTGTGGTATGAATGTACTCAGACAATGAAATCAATATACAGAAATTCCCACTGCGTATGTAAAATGCCCTCAAAAAGATGTTTTCATCAATAAAAATCACATAAATACAAAATGTCAAAGCTCGTTGTGTCATTCAAGTGCATATCACATTGCTGCCACTGATTTTTGTTCTTTTCTCCCAACTTCAGGAAGCTGAGTGTAAAACCCATAACAAATCCTCAGTACTTGGACAGTGTCGGGAGTCCAGCTGTTAACGGGCTCTACGACTTGGCTTTGGGACCTCCAGACTCCAGAGAAGTGTGTGCGACTTGCATGCAGAACTTCAGCAACTGCCCTGGTCACTTTGGCCATATAGAGCTGCCCCTGACTGTCTACAACCCCCTGTTTTTTGATGTATGTATGCTGGGGATGGGCAGACTGCACATTTCACTGAAGTGCTTCATGTGGGTGTTTTTTCAAAGGGTCATCTTGTAAATATGAAAGGATTCTTGGCTGTAAGGATAGGATTTGTCTTATTTTGAAGGGCCATGAAGATGCTCAGGGCTGGAGGAGCTCTCCTATAAGGACAGGTTGAAAAAGCTGGGCTGGTTCAGCCTGGAGAAGAGAAGGCTCCCTAAAGGGAGACCTTAGGGCAGCTCCAGTGCCTAAAGGGGCTGCAGGAAACCTGGAGAGGGGCTTGGGACAAGGGCCTGTAGGGGCAGAACAAGGGGAATGGCTTGAACCTGCCAGAGGGGAGACTGAGCTGAGCTCTTAGGCAGAAGCTCTTCCCTGTGAGGGTGCTGAGGCGCTGGCACAGGGTGCCCAGAGAAGCTGTGGCTGCCCCATCCCTGGCAGTGTTCAAGGGCAGGTTGGACACAGGGGCTTGGAGCAAGCTGCTCTAGGGGAAGGTGTCCCTGCCCATGGCAGGGGTTGGAACTGGATGAGCTTTAATTTCCCTTTCAGCCCAAACCATTCTGTGATTCTGTGGTCTAATCTGATTGTAGTTTTTAGCTCTTTCTGGAGTTTGAGGAGTGGGGCTATTTGGAGAGGAAGGTTCATCTGGCCTGTAACAGGAAGCTGAGCTGTGATGAATTTCCCTCCTGAGGGGCTGGTCTCCCTGTTCACAGTAGCTGGCTCCTACATAGGCTGCCAGTTGAGACTAACCCCTCACTTTCAGAAGACTGAAGTTAGTACGAGTTTCATCCCACTTCTAGTCTTGTCCCACCTTTGCAGTAAAATACTTGTATTTCACCAAGGAATAAAATCATGTAGGAGTAATTCCAGCCTTCAGTTGTGTGCAGAGCTATGCTGCATAATAAAAATCACTGATCTCCCAGAGCTGGAGGAGAATATGGTTGCATGAAGAATCTTGAGGGGCGCTGATAGTAGAATCATAGAATAGTTAGGGTTGGAAAAGGCCGTAAGATCATCAAGTTCCAACACCCCTGCCATGGGCAGGGACTCCTAACACTAAACCATGTCACCCAAGGCTCTCTCCAACCTGGCCTTGAACACCATCAGGGATGGAGCCTTCACAACTTCCCTGGGCAACCCATTCCAGTGCCTCACCACCCTAACAGTAAAGAACTTCTTCCTTAGATCCAATCTAAACTTCCCCTGTTTAAGTTTTAACCTATTACCCCTTGTGCTATCACTACAGTCCCTAATGAATAGTCCAAGCCCCCTTCAGATACTGGAATGCTGCTATGAGGTCTCCATGCAGCCTTCTCCAGGCTGAACAGCCCCAACTTCCTCAGCCTATCTTCATATGGGAGGTGCTCCAGTTCCCTGATCATCCTCGTGGCCTCCTCTGGACTTGTTCCAACAGATCCATGTCCTTTTTATGTTGAGGACACCAGAACTGTACTAGTGACCAGAACCTTTCATTTCACTAGTGTTGAGTTTTGGGTACCACATTGTCTTTTATAGAGCTAGCACAAACCATTAGATTCTGTAATCACAGTGCTGTGTAAGAGCAGCTTTGGTCCCAGAGTTGCTGTAGATATGAAAGGCTTTTCTTGTATCTGTTATTTAGACAGGCTGCAGATAGTTTGCCTACAGATGATGTTTTGCATATGAATTTGTGTGGTTGTAAGAATTATTTCTTTTCCCTAGTCCAGTTCTTTATGATTAAGTTTAATGAGTCTGGTTTCCCAATTATAGCAGCACCTTCTTTAAATCTAAACAAATCTGCTTGCATACTGTTCAAGCTAGGAAATACACCAGGGTAACGTTTTCCCCCCCTTTTCTTTCCAGAAATTGTACCTCCTCATTCGAGGTTCTTGTTTAAATTGTCACATGTTGACATGTACTCGAGCTGTGGTTCACTTACTGCTGAGTCAGCTGAAGGTTCTGGAGAAAGGGCTGCTTCATGCTGTCCATGATCTTGAAGTCATTCTGAACAGGGCAAGTACTGTGTAATTTCCCATTCCTTTTTAAGGTCCTGTAACTGTAGAGCTATCCCAATTTGTTTTCTTTCTTTTAGTTTTTAGAGCAATGTGTAGATGCAACAGGTTCAGAAATTGAAGAAGAGTTAAATCGCCACGTCCAAGAAATACTACAGACTTATCAAATAAAGGACCAGTGTTCAAATGTAAGTACAGTCAGTGCCTTTCCTGAGATCTTGGGTTTTGTTGTCCTAAAATAGCGATGTGCAAGAAAGTCTGTCTTTGTGTAGACTCCAGATTTTGTCATGGAGTTCTGAACTGTGTTGTACTTAGAGGACTTTTGGAGTGAAATGGCTGAAATTAAGCTTAAAAAGATTTTATTTCCTATTAGTTTAACTATTAGGTTTCTGGAAAGTATGGTTTGTGTAGGGAAATGTTTTTATGGTGTAAATTTCATATAAGAATTATGTGAAACTGCTGTCAGTACATTACCTGTATATGTTGGTAGTTCTCTGTGTGTTGCTCCAGCTGTTTGGAGCACTCTTGCATCCACCAAATCTGCACGATTACTCACACTTTTTCAAGAGAGTTTTGTAATTGACTTTTGATATCCATTTAAATGCAGTTTAATGCACATTGTTAGTTAAAGGAAAATATTAGTGAAGAAGATACTTGAAGTTCTAATATCCTGGAGCATATTTGTTCATAAGCCAAGTTTAATTCCTTAATCACTGGTTTCAGAGCTAACCTTAAGCACTGTGTAAATTATACAGAAGTAATTTTTCTCTATCTTTTATCTTCTTAAATCACATTAGAGAAAAGCTTTAAAATTCATCACTGCCTTGAAAAATAAAGTCTGTTTCTGAAATAAGTTGAAAAAGGAGGATGGTGAGCACTGGGGGGTGTATGTTTCCAGCAAATATGGGAAGGTGATGGAAGTAGAGTAGGGATCAAGGCATGAATTAAATCAGTACAAGAACTTGTGTTCATTGATACTACATCATGTTTGTGTGGATAATGAACGTAACTGTGTGATGTTTTAATGATTTTTTTTCATATCAAATGTCTTCATTTATTATTTCATTATTTTAAAGTTGGGTTTTTTCCTTCTTCTTTATCAGGTCAAAAATGTTTGTGAGTGTAGAAATAAACTAATAGCACAGTTCTGGAAAGCACACATGGATTCAAAGAAATGCCCAAGCTGCAAGTAAGTTTAACTGCATGAGGAAGTAAATAGCTGGTGTAAAGTTAACTATTGTGAACATTTGTATTAACTTTATCCACCTTCCCTGGTTTTCTTGTTTTCCCTTGAAGATCTAGGAGATCACTAGTGCGAAAAGAGCACAACAGCAAGCTGACAGTAGTCTATCCTTCTACAGTGTACCGTAAGTCAGGACAAAAAGACATTACAGATGAGCCAGCAGGTAAAATGTTTGTCTTCTTCTCAAGCATATTTGCACTTACCTTCCTGTATTTAAAATTCCTAGCTATGCACTTGTGACTCCTTTATCAAAAATGGACATAAACCAGGAAGCTCAGCAGAAGGGGAGTACCTGTGTCGTGGTTTAACCCCAGCTGGCAGCTAGGTACCACACAGCCACTCACTCACTCCCTCCAAAGTGGGATGGGGAGGAGAATCACAACAAAGGTAATACCCATAGGTTGAGATAAGAGCAGCTTAGTAATTAAAGTACAATATAATGCTAACACTACTACTACTAAGAATGGAAAGGGAGATAAAAGAGATACAAAACTAAAAACCCTCAACAGACAGCAGTGGTGCACAGCACAACTGCTCACGACCTGCTGACCAATACCCAACCCAACCTGAGCAGTGATCCGTCCCTTCCAGGTAACTCCTCCCAGTTTATATACTGGGCATGATGTGCTTTGGTATGGAATACCCCTTTGGCTAGTTTGGGTCAGGTGTCCTGTCTCTGCTCCCTCCTGCCTTCTTGTGCCTGTCCTCACTGGCTGTGACACCACTTGATTAATTGCACAAAGTACTACATATTCTGAAATGGGATGGACTATACGGTTACATACATTCTGCATAAGCTTTGTCATGGTCACTCATTGGATTGAATCTTGGAGGAAGTACTTTTAACTTTGCCGTTGCTGCTTTTGTGTTTCAAGGATTGATAGGTTTTCTATGTGAAGGAATGGGGAATTGAAGTTTCAGGGTGGAAAAATCTGGATTTATGGACCTTAGCCAAAGCAAGAATAGAAAACTTCATCTGAGGTCATGGGAGAATTGCTCTTTGTCAAGTTGCGTGCTCTGGCTTCCCTGGGACACAAGGGGCTGGCTGCAGGAGTGGAAACTGAGACTTGATGTCTCCAGCTTGTTTAATAAAAATTATCTTTCTGCTTTTTGCTCACAAATCCGCTTGTTTTCCTTCCTTGCTGAAATACAGCTAAGCCAGACTCTAACTTACAATACAGATGGCTTGCTGGTGTTGCAATTGTCTCATCCAGTTGGGTATTTCATGGGAACCTTGATCTCACTGGTGATACTTGAATCCCACTTCTGTGTTCCCCAGTGGCAGGCTGACGCTTGATTTCTGTGTTGGGCAGTGGATGAGATCACTTAAGAAGGGGTCCATCTCACCATTAATCAAACAGATCATAAGCTTCAGATGTTAAAGCTGAGCTTTGTTTCAATTACTTATACTGATATCCGTTAGTCACAGAAGTGGCTCATTTTTTCCATACTGAAAAAGCTCTTTAGTTCATTTCATCCTCCCAGAGAGATTTATTTTGATTATTCCTTTTATTACCTTTCAGTTATTGATGAAAGCCAGTTGGGGAAGAGAGGATACCTGACACCCATGACTGCCAAGGAAAATATCCTGGCTCTGTGGAAGAATGAAGGTAATGGTTGTTAAGAGCAATGTTACTTTGGTTTCTATATCATCTAGTGGACAAAGTCTGCAAATGTTCCCCCGTGAACTCCTTACAAAGTCTTTATCATTTGCCTTAAGTGCTCCTGGCTGCAAAATAGATGGTGTGGCAGAAGGATTGGTGGCTAGTGACTGTAGGGAGCTGGATTTGGTGAATAGTTTGATGAGCTATTCCCAGATTGTAGCTCCCCACAAATCACAATTGTGTTTGTAGAGAATTTGATGCTCACAGGGTGCTGCCTCTAACATAATGCAGAGTGCCATAAGGATTCCCCGAGGGCTGGAGCACCTCTCCTATGGAGACAGGCTGAGAGAGCTGGGCTTGTTCAGCCTGGAGAAGAGAAGGCTCTCAGGAGACCTTAGAGCAGCAAGACAAGGCTGACAAGAAAGCTGGAGAGGGACATTTGACAAGGGCATGTTGTGAAAGGACAAGGGGGAATGGCTTTAACCTAACAGTGGGGAGACTGAGATGAGCTCTTAGGCAGAAGCTCTTCCCTGTGAGGGTGCTGAGGCGCTGGCACAGGGTGCCCAGAGAAGCTGTGGCTGCCCCATCCCTGGCAGTGTTCAAGGGCAGGTTGGACAGGGCTTGGAGCAAGCTGCTCTAGTGGAAGGTGTCCCTGCCCGTGGCAGGGGTTGGAACTGGATGAGCTTTAAGGTCACTTTCAACCCAGACCATTCCATGATTCTGTGATTCCCCACTGGTTAAAGACTGAGACTATATTTAGTGGTCTCTTCTGAGTTCCCTGTACTTTGAATCTGTCTGCAGTTGCCAGGAAAAAAACAAAGCAGTGTCATGTACGAATCTGGGGGTTTGGATTTACAAACAAATAACAGTGAAAATGAGTTTACCTTTCCTTATTGTATCTTTTCAGGCTTCTTTTTGCGTTATCTCTTCCCTGGGATGGATCCTGGTGAGAGTTCAGAGTTCAGCCCAGACATGTTTTTTCTGGATCTACTTGTGGTACCACCTTCAAGGTAAAATTTTCCCCCTAAACCTTTGTAGAAACCACAGGGTTTAGCACATACTTTTTGCAGGAGTTGGAGGTACAAACACCTGTACTACAGGTACTGCTCTGCTAATGTGTTACTGAGTGTTAAATACGTAATACTAAAAATCACAGCATGATGATCAGTTTCATTATAACTTAAATGAGTTTGTTAAAGGACTAAACTACTAATTATGAAAAATTGTATTTTAGTATTGATATTTGAAATCATTACAGAATACTGTAACTGTATAATACTGGTGGAATTTCTTATTAAGGAATCATTCCTCTTTTATGGCTATCCCAGTGGAATATATGCATTTTTAAATGTTGTTAGTTTATAGGGGTTGTTTTTCATGCATAGAAGACTTGGTTTAAACAGGGGAAGTTTAGATTGGATATAAGGAAGAAGTTCTTTACTGTGAGGATGGTGAGGCACTAGAATGGGTTGTCCAAAGAAGTGGTAAATGCTCCATCCCTGGCAGTGTTCAAGGCAAGGTTGCACAGAGCCTTGGGTGACATGGTTTAGTGTGAGGTGTCCCTGGCCATGGCAGGGGAGTTGGAACTGGATGATCTTAAGGTCCTTTCCAACACAAGTCATTCAATGATTCTGTGAATGTTTGAGGTTTAACATGCTGCTTCTCAGTGGCTTTAATCTTCTGAAGTGATTTTGATCTGCTGTAGGTATCGTCCCGTAAATCGCGTTGGAGACCGACTGTTCACAAATGGTCAGACTGTGAACCTGCAGGCTGTCATGAAAGATGCCAGAATAATACGGAAACTCTTGGTTTTCATGGCAAAGGAGAAATGCCAGCCAATAAAACTCACAGAAGAACAAATCCAAACAGTAAGAGTTGATGGTTATATTAGTCTTTGCTTTTTGGATGTGTGGGTTGAACTCAGGTAGGCTCCTATTTAAACTGTTCCCGTAACAGTTGGACGGTGTAATGCTGAAGAGGTTCTACATAGATTCAGCCCTCCCGTGTCTCTTCCTGCTCACCCACCTGGTGCAAAGGGAAGAACATTTTATGCAGACTCCTGTAGTAATGGATTTTGTATTAGATTGCTGTATATGAGACACAGTGGGCTCCTGTTACAGGAGAATAAGATACGTACTGTACGAACAGCTCACAATAACACTTTTCTGTCATCTCATCACTAAAAAATGATGGGAAGGGGAAACCTCTTTGTCTTCTATGTCTAGTAGAGTCAGTTGTGATCGTGGTTGTTTTTCACTATTTATGTCTAAATAGAACCAAGAAATTCACAAATTAATCAGTAACAAAGCTTGTTTGCTACTGACCAGTTGAGATGGTCATATAGTGGTAAATAACTGTGCCTCTTTTCCTATTTGTTCATCAGTTGTTCTAATGAAGGTTCTTTTATACTGGACTTAAGTTTCCCCTGAACTTAATTTACATCTTGAATTTAAACCAGTTTGAAAACATTCAACGTTTGGCCAGTAGGTGGGGGTATGTTCTCAAACGTGACAGTTTAATGTGTTTCAGATGGGACTGATTCAACAACTTTTAGACTATTAAAACAGTGATGTGTGTGATAACAGCTCTTGGATTTACATTATTGTCATCTAAGAATAAACTTTCTTGTAGCAAAGTGATTTGTAGCCTGCACTTACTAACCAGTAACATCTGGTTTGGAAAGAAGACTGTCACCAGGAAATGATGGGTTAGGAATCATCTTTTGAAATCCCACTGGTATATGTAGCTGTGGTCTTTGGAGATCTCCTATCAGTTTGTAAAAGCTTGACAGCCTGGGGTACTTGGTTGCATTCATTTGAAAGTTGAGCTGACATTGTTAATGCTTTCTTTTATTTATTTAGTGTCTTGAATGAGGTGCAAAATAGTGGCCATTGTTTCATTTGCTATTTAATACATATAATTTCAGCCTAATAAAATATATAATTAATATCATTTCAGCCTAGTAAAAAGAAGGCATTTTTTGTTAAGTCTGCGTTTCTAATTTCTGTTCCTGTAGGAGACACGAGAGAATAATGAACCTCTGGACCATTCTGTCCTGACAATGATTCCAGGCCAGAGCATCGCAGACAAGCTGTACAATGCTTGGATTCGTCTTCAGAGCCATGTCAACATTGTATTTGATAGTGATATGGACAAACTAATGACAGAAAAATTCCCTGGTATTCGTCAGGTGGGTAGCAGGCAGAATCTTGGAGACTCTGGACTCTGTGTGTCACAGAGTTAAAACAAGAAATTGATGGAATATGAAATGAGTGGAATAACTGTGGTTAGTACATAGGCATTTTCATGGTACTCATTACAAATATCTGGAGAATCTGTCTGCAGATATTACAGAGATGAAACAGATGTTGTAGTGATGCAGCAGATGTTATGTGCTTTCATGTTTTAACCATTAACTTCTGTTCTCAAAGCTCTTGGAGAAAAAGGAAGGACTGTTCCGCAAGCACATGATGGGGAAACGCGTGGATTTTGCTGCTCGATCAGTCATTTGCCCTGATATGTACATTGGTACCAATGAGATTGGCATTCCTATGGTAAGAATAAACAAAGGAGTGTTTCTTTTTGGTGCAGATGGGGACTGAACTGCACTGTAACACTCAGCTACTTAGCAAGCAGCTGAAAATGTAGTGATTTTTTGATTCCTCTAGACTCTTTCCTCCCCAGTGTGTCATAGCTCTGTGTTAATAAAGTATTGAAGAACAGGAAATTCTTACTGTTATACTGAACACCACATTTGGGAAAGAGGATTAAAGAAAAGCAAAAGCTGTACTTGCTTCCTGGGATTATGAATTAGTGCAAACTTTATAAGTAGATCCTGTTTCTCCTGTGGTCATTGTACAGTGTATCTTGTGACAGGTATGGCAGCCTTAAGAAAAAGCCATAATAAGATCACCAAGTTCATTCATCCTTAATGGTTTTTAACCACAGCAAACCTGAATTTGAGTTTTGCATTACATTATCTGTTCTGCTTTCGTGTCTGCAAACAGTGGACCTCAGGATAACGCACCTTTTTCCCTGTATTTGTCAGTTCATCTATAGAATCTGAAATCATCCCTTCATTTTTTACTTGCTAATTCTACTGCAGTAGAAAATCATAAAAAGGACATAATTCTATTCTTATGGTAGAGGATTTTCAAACAGAAATGTATTTATTTGGCATGACAGTAGATTGAGGCAATGCATCCAGGAGCTTAGAGTAATTTGTGTTTACATTGCACGAGTTAACATTTGACACTGGTTTATTGGTGACTTACTACTGTTTTAAGCCAAAGTTGAACAACGTCTCACCTCTTTTCCTTCCTCCCTAGGTGTTTGCTACCAAACTGACTTACCCCCAGCCAGTCACTCCCTGGAATGTCAAAGAGCTGCGGCAGGCTGTCATAAATGGCCCAAAGGTTCACCCTGGGGCCTCCATGGTCATTAATGAGGATGGATCTCGTACAGTGTTGAGTGCGAACAGCCTGACCCAGAGGGAAGCCATAGCTAAGCAGCTCCTCACTCCTTCTTCAGGTGCTCCCCAGTCAGGGCTGAAGATTGTGAGTATGACAGAGGGCTTGTCAGAGCCCTCCTGCATCTGTGGTAGCTTTTGTCCTTGTGGTTCCAATGGGCCTGCTCACAAAGACCCCCAGGGCAGAGTTATCTTGTCTTTAGTAGGTGGCCAAGAAAAAGTTGGGGGTGTTAGGAAAGTTAGGAAAAAACGCTGATATTTTTTAAATGGTAGAAACCATTTTTCTATCCTGAATATCACATGGATAGCTGAGAAAATTGGGGCTGTTCAGCCTGGAGAAGAGAAGCTGCATGGAGACCTCAGAACAGCCTTCCAGTATCTGAAGGATGCTGGAGAGGAACTCTTCATCAGGGACTGTAGCGACAGGACAAGGGGTGATGGGTTCAAACTTGGAAAGGGAGATTCAGGTTAGATATAGGAAAGAAATTCTTTACTGTGAGGGTGGTGATGGTGCAGCCACAGCTTCTCTGGGCAACCTGTGCCAGGGCCTCATCACCCTCACAGTAGAAGGTTTCTTCCTAATATCTAATCTAAATCTCCCCTTTTTCAGTTTCAAGCCATTTTCCCATGTCCTATCAGTATATGCTGTTGTAAAAAGTCCCTCTCCAGTTCTCTTGTAGGTCCCCTTTAAGTACTGGAAGGAATAGGTATTGGAATAGTCTTGACAGTGTTATGTATACCCCTGTCTCTAGAGATGTGGTAGAGATACAGTATTTAAGCCTGAGTGTTTCTGTGATGTCAGTTCTCTCGGAACCTGTCACAGAGCTAAACCCAACAGTATTTTGACTGTACAAACAGCTTATCATGCTCCTGTTGACCATTTTGAGAGTCTCAGTTTTAGATAAGAATATACTGTGTTGTATTCAAACCTGAAATTGTAAGTTGGAGATCCCTGGCCTCTGCTTCAGCTACTGAGTCGTAGTATTACCTTACTCTAGGCTACCCATTGGGAGGTGTATGGTGACAGGTATTACCAAGCCCAGTGTGCATTGGTTAAATAGCTTATTTTCTCATTTACAAATGACATCATTTTCTTTCCTTTTCAATCTGTGATCCCTATAGTGCCAAGGGAGAAGAGAGATTGGTAGAGTGTGGTTTGCAAGCTGTTAACTTGCTTTGATCACTGTGGTCTGTAGAGGATGTGCAGCCTCAGAGTGTGGTTTAGTGAAGGGTAGAGGGTGTTCAGGGGCGAGCAGGCTTACAAAGCAGAATGTTAACACTAAGAGAATGTGGTTAGTGTCTGTGCATACTTAAGGGTGCTGTCTTTCCAGAGGCATGCATGGAAATGCCTTATAAGCAGCAACCAAAATTCCCTTGCAGGTATGTCGACATATTAAAAATGGAGATGTCCTTTTACTGAACCGCCAGCCCACTCTTCACAGACCTTCCATTCAGGCTCACCGGGCCCGAATCCTGCCTGGAGAGAAAGTGCTGAGGCTTCACTATGCCAACTGCAAGGCTTACAATGCTGATTTTGATGGGGATGAAATGAATGCCCATTTCCCACAGAGTGAGCTGGGCAGAGCAGAAGCTTACACCTTAGCCTTTACTGATGAGCAGTATCTGGTCCCAAAGGTAAGGAATACTGGCAGATAAATCTGTTCCTACCTGGAATCACTTTGATGTTGGTTGTTTGCTTGATTGGCTTTGTCTAATGAGGATAAGATTTCTGGGTTTGAAATTTATTCCTGCTTTCTGTTCTGTCTTCACTTGTGGTTCTCTTTGTCTAAAGAAGGCCCAGCACATCCAAACAACCTCATTCCTTTTATATCGATGTCCACAAGAGATTTAGTAGAGAGCTGTGCTGTGATGAAGAGTTCTTTGCAAATAACTTCAGTGCTTTTATCCAGCTGGGATCATTCTGGGAGCTGCTAGCACATGACTTACCCTCTCCAACCCTTTTTCCTTGTAACCTCTTTAGGATGGAAAGCCGCTTCCTGGCTTGATCCAGGATCACATGATTTCTGGAGTCAGCATGACAATCCGGGGCTGCTTCTTCACCAGAGAGCAATACATGGAGCTTGTTTACCGAGGATTAACAGACAAAAAAGGGAGAATTAAAGTGCTTCCTCCTGCCATTATGAAACCACAGCAGTTATGGACAGGAAAGCAGGTAGTTCATCATTCATTGGGTTAAAGAATGCTGCTGGTTCCAAAGGAAGCAGAATGCTAATGTTAAAACCAGTGCTGCTGAGGGTGAAAAGCCTTATCCCATCATCTAATCAACACCATATAGATCTTGTTATGTGTTATTGTGCCATGAAAGTCATCTTTCAGTTAAGGTGAATTTGAATAGTACTTTAACTTGTTGCCCTGCAGCAGATAAAAGCATAATGCTGCTTCTTACAGGCATGGAAGCAGAGAAAGTATTTGTTGGTCAGAGTAAACTAGGTTATGCCAATCAATGCACTTAAATCTCTGAACTTAAAGAGTGTAGGTGAATATTCTGGCATTTGACTTTTCGGTTGAGGTCATCATTATGTTGATGTAATATCTGAGAAGTGACTGCTTCATTTTCTACTATTAAAGGGAGTTTAACATTCAATCCAAGTATTACATTTCTGAATAATTATGTCACATTAGAGTGACATTAGAGTAGGAAGAGGGTATTCTTGCCCTATAAATTCAGATTCCAAGCTTTCAAAGCTTTGCTATCAATGGAGAGGATATGTATAGGACGCTTCTATGTCAAATTCTTTACATGGAGAAGGGAAGATAGGAAATAAATAGTTCTTGCTACTCTTCCTGCTTCTTTGTAGGTTGTTTCTACATTGTTAATAAACACCATCCCAGAAAACCACATCCCACTGAATCTGACTGGGAAGGCCAAGATTGGTGGAAGAGCCTGGGTAAAGGGACCTGCAAACACATGTCTGAATCTTGATTCCATGTGTGAGTCTCAGGTATGCTGGGGCAGCAGCTGTGGAGCTTGGGCTGTACTGTGATAAAATTGTATGTACAATGGAGGAATGGGAACAGAGGAAGGTTAAAAGCAGATGTTCAGCAACAGTTCCTGCCAGAAGGTGATGGTTAGAGGATAGGTGTGGGAGGTCAGGAGAAACTGTTTTGATCCTGACTGATACAGATTCCATCTGGGTTTGTTAGACCCATGTGTCTTTGTTGTTTGACTTTATAGGAGGAAAAATGCAGATGGTGTTAGAAGTCTTATTTCTGCTATCAATTCTGGAAGTGCAGATAATCTGACCATATTTAACTGTTCTTCAACATGTGGGCTTCTTCAGCTTAAAGCTATGTTAATGTAGATTACACAGAAAAACGTGTAGATATCACAATAAGATCAAAATTCCTGTTTTCCTGAATAGCTGTGGTTTATTTTTCAGGTTATTATCAGAAAAGGGGAATTACTGTGTGGAGTCTTGGACAAAGCTCACTTTGGCAGCTCTGCCTATGGCCTGGTCCACTGTTGCTATGAAATCTATGGGGGTGAAACTAGTGGGAAGGTGCTAACGTGCCTAGGACGTCTCTTTACTGCTTATCTGCAGCTGTACAGAGGATTTACAATGGGTGAGTAACACAAGGACTAATTCAGCAGTGCTGTAGTGCAGCACCTCCTGACATATAAAATTGGCTTTTGATCATTTAGAGTTATGATCACTTAACTCAGACACAGTCAACTGGTAGGCAGCAGTAGTGGGGAACCAACAGACTGCTGTTAGCCAAGGGAAAGGGAAGGAGATCATTTGAAATGAAGAAGGTGATTAATTGACTGTAAGGCACATAAAATATGTCTTGAGAGCCAGGGTGAAAAACTACTCAGGAGTGAGCCTGGGATCACTAGGTAGCTAAAACATCAGGAAGAGAGAAGTGGAACTGGAGCAGGAGTGTGGGATTTGGTGAAGATGATTTGAGACTGAGCAAAATAAGACTTTGGGATGAGATAAATAAGGTTCAGCAGAAGGAGATAAAGTACAAGAGACAAGGTTGTAAGAAAAGGAGAGCAGGGGTGGGCAGAAAGAGTGAAGATAGAGGAGCATGTGGCAGGACCATATACTCCTTTGCTTTGCAAAGGTGCGTGTAGCTCACTAGTAGTGTGTCCCACTTGTCCTCCTGCAACTGCTGTACACTTAACCTGGGAGGAACCCCTGGAGGTGACCTAACACAGCTCCCTGTGCAAAGCAAGTGCTGCCAGAGGAGCTTGTGCAGGGCTGTGTCCACTCAAATTGTGAATATCTCCAGGGATAATGACTGTACCACCTCCCTGCATCCCTGGCCAGCATTTGATCATGTGCATTGTCAACATTTCTTTTCCTGTTGAAGAAAGTTTTATTTCCTTGTATCTTTGAAGGACAAACACATCTTTCAGCCTCATCCAGTGCATGCTCCAGCCATTTTAGTGACCATTTTAGTGACTTTTGCAAGACTCCTTCCTTACAAATAGCTTACAGCATTCCGGCTTCCAATCTTTCATTTGTTCTAAACTGTTGTGCTCCTGGTCCTGTCATCACAAAGACCTTTATTTTTAGTTTACCCTTTTAAGAAAGCTAGGAAATGTCATCTAATGGGAAGCTTGAAGTGGATGGAAGAGGAACACCAGTTTGATGAGTTTTGCCTGGAACACATTTGTGCAAGTGCACTGATTAAGATTTTATAGATGTTGTTAAAGTTAAGACTTCTTAAGTTAGGGAGTTGATTTTGCACCCTTAATGCTAAGCTTAGTTGATGTTGCATGGGGTTTTGATAGCCTATGCCTTCTCCCTAAAAAATCTTTGTTTTCCTTCTCAAATTGCAGTTTAACAATTACCGTATCTTTACTTGTGACTTTCTTTTCCAGCTCTTCGCTTTCCAAATCCACCAAGTGTGTTTCCTCCCTTAATTCTTTTTCAGCTGACATCATTGTGTGCTCTTTCTGTCTTCCTTAACAGGGATTGAAGATATTTTGGTTAAACCTGAAGCAGACCGTAAAAGACACAAAATCATTGAGAAGTCAAGCCAGCGTGGCATTGAAGTGAGCGTCTTGCACAGTTTCTTTCCCTCTATAATTAAAACTGTTTGAAGTCCTGCCCTGTTTAATCACTCCTGCTTAGCACCTAACACCCCCATTTTTTTTTACTTCCAGGCTGTTCGAGCTGCTCTTAATTTGCCAGAAACAGCATCAAGTGAGGAGGTCCAGGGGAAGTGGCAGGATGCCCATCTCTGCAAAGACCAGAGGGATTTTAACATGGTTGATCTGAAATTCAAGGAGGAAGTAAACAATTACAACAATGAAGTTAACAAGGTTGGCATCAAGGCATCTGTGTACACTAATCTTGTTTGGAGGCTTACTGAGCTAATGTAATGTCTATGAGGGGTGCCTGACTC
This sequence comes from Neopsephotus bourkii, assembly GCF_033783945.1. NCBI lineage: Eukaryota > Metazoa > Chordata > Aves > Psittaciformes > Psittacidae > Neopsephotus > Neopsephotus bourkii. The sequence goes on from NW_026901486.1 coordinate 1,193,140, forward strand.
TTATGGAGGCTGAAGCTTTCCATCTGTCCCCAGCACAAGGCTTCACATACTGCCTCACCATCGCTACCTTATCTTCCCTGAATGGGAAGAGGGTTTAATATTCAAGACACTTTTGAACTTATCAATAGGAATGGTTGTGATTATTCACTGTTTCCCTTTTTTAAAGCCTTCAACAGGAATTGCTTTGATTTCTTATTTTATCAGTAATGGTTTGGTTTTGTTCCCTTCACCCCACCACAACTCTTTAGGTTTGTATGCCCCTTGGTCTCCACAGGAGCTTTCCAGAGAACAATTTGCAGTTGATGGTACAGTCAGGAGCCAAAGGATCCACTGTAAATACAATGCAGGTAATGAGAGCACTTAGCAGCTGTATTTGTTGATGTGATTTGTCCTAGAATATAAGCTGTTGAGAAGCTTTTGTGTGGATATCTTCATACCAAAGCAGCTTTTTTTTTATTCTGGGCTTTGGGAATACAGGCTTTTGGCATGGCAAAACATTACAAGAATGTAATAAAGACTTCAGTGGGTGATGGAGGAGTCAGTGTCTATTGTAACCTTCTGTTTTGAAGGTAGTTCTCAGTACATTGGGATTTATAGCAACAGCAGACCTTCTTTCTAGAAGAAATGATGTGGATTGTACAAAGAAATCTACTACAGGAGTAATAACTTTTCCTGACCTCTGTTGGAAACTGACCCTTCTGTTCCCTTCTCCCACTACTGAACAGGAACTAAATCTTGCTTTCATTTTGTTAGAAATGGCAAGGATGCTTTTTCATTTTGCTTTCTGCAACACAGACCCCAGGCAAGAAACACTCTATAAAAAGGCCATCTAAAGATTCTGCCTCTGAGAGAGAGTGACCAAAGCTTAAGAGAGGGTTTTGTTTTGGGTTTTTCTGTTCTTAGTACACTGCTGCTGAGATGTGATGGGGGGGAATGTAGGACCTAAAAAATATCTGTTATTTTCAGTTTCACATCTCTTTATATTCAAATGAACATACAGAATGAGAATGGAAATACTGAGGATGAGTCAAGGAGTTGAAATAACTTAAAACCACTGGATGAGATCTACATGTCTTTTCTGCCCAGTAGTAGCAAGAACATTGAACAAGCATGTCAACATTTAAAGTATATTTAGGGAACATTTTAATGCTTTTTACTATGTTTTTCAAGAGCAGTTCTTGAACTTCAGAGAGAAAACAGCTGGATGGAAAAGTGATGTTTCCTTTTTATCTTTTCACATTCAGATTTCTTGCTTGCTGGGCCAGATTGAGTTGGAAGGGCGAAGACCCCCACTGATGGCATCTGGCAAATCCCTGCCATGTTTCCAGCCTTACGATTTTTCCCCTAGCTCAGGAGGATTTGTGACTGGCAGGTTTCTCACTGGCATCAAACCTTCTGTAAGTTCAATACTGCTGCTGCTTATACTGAAAGTTACTTAAATCTTGGTATTTTAATAGAGAGTGTCTGCAGTTATAGATCAGTTGAGTTTGTTCACCCTACTTTCATATGTAGTGTTTGAGAAAGAACATAGATTGCTAGTCTTGGTGTGCTTCTGAGCAGGATGCTGATGGGTTTGTGCTTCTGTTTAGGAATTCTTCTTTCACTGCATGGCTGGCAGGGAAGGGCTTGTGGATACAGCTGTCAAAACCAGCCGCTCTGGGTACCTACAAAGGTAAGAGGTTTGCTTTGGGATTTGAGCCTTTAACAGGTCTTGTTGGTTGGTTGATAGGGATTTTGTTGAATTCAGAAAGTGGCTTAATACTGAGCCCAGGACAGGCTGACTTGCTAGAGAACTAGATCAAGGAGAACGTCATCATCTCTAACTTACCTTTGGAACACAGCAGCAACTTCTCCAAAAGTTCCTTTTGGAGAAACTTTTTTTCCTGGTACAAGTGAAAATGTACACATTTCAGGCAACTCTACTTTGTCTTGGCCTCAAGTAGATGGAAAGTTTTACTTGTTTCAGAGGGTAGTGGGGGATTCTAAAGGAGGGATGCGCCCTTCTTTCAGACAACTATTCAGGAGTGACAGCAGAGATGGAGAGTAATTTGCTGTTGCATTTTAAGTCATTTCAGTCCAAGAAAACTGCAGGAAGCAGCATGCAGAAGGCTTTGCAATATCATTGCGCATCTCACTTGTGTGTCGTGTCTATGTGATTTTTGGCTTCCAGAATTCCTCATCAGTGCACTTAATATAGAATAGAATCAGAATCATATCTTAATGAAAACAGTGTTTTTCACGTTAGAGTTATGTCATCCTTGTTGCTTTGTATCCTCTTAATGGGGTTTAAATTTGTATGTTCTTTTCTGTTTTCTTCTGAGACAGGTGTATCATAAAGCATTTGGAAGGACTGGTTGTTCAGTATGACCTGACTGTACGAGATAGTGATGGCAGTGTGGTGCAGTTTCTGTATGGAGAAGATGGGCTTGATATCCCTAAAACTCAGTTCTTACAACCCAAGCAGTTTCCTTTCATTGCAGAAAACTATGAGGTAGAACATCTGAAGTATGCTTATGGGGTGAAGGGGAAGACTGAAATGCACAGTTAACATCTGGCATAGCTGTTAGAGATCCCATGGCATAGTTGTTTCTCTCAGTCACTCTCAGACTAACCTGTTTTTATTTGCCATTGTATCCAAAGTATGAAAATGAATGTTAAGTCTGTGGCATGATTTAAGCAGTCCAATTTCAGCAGAGAACCAAGCCCTTTCCCTGTCCTAAGTCTGCATTTGGATTCAACACACATGATTTAGATATAAGGAAGAAGTTCTTTACTGTGAGGGTGGTGAGGTGCTGGAACAGCTTACCCAAAGAAGTGGTGAATGCTCCACCCCTGGCAGTGTTCAAGGCTATGCTGGACAGAGCCTTGGGTGATATGGTCTAGTGTGAATCCCCCCTGCTCATGGCAGGGGGTTGGAACTGGATGATCTTAAGGTCCTTTCCAGCTTAGGCTGTGATTCTTAGACTTTACTCTTCAGTCTATCAGGTTTGAGTAACTTCCTTTTACCAGTAGCATCACTGCTTATTAAAGAATAACAATTATCACATAACTTTTTTCTCTGGTTGAAAATCAGTTTTGAAAGTTGCTTTGCAGCAGCTGAACATTCTGAGTGGCAGCAGATGACCTTTTCAGTTTGCTTTGCTTTTTCGGCTACAATGAGCATAGAGAGAAGAATAATGATGGTATAAAGTTGTTTTCTGTAGTATACACTCTGAATGCTGTTTGTCTTTCATATAATCATACAGATAACTTTCTTACAGGTAATCCAGAAGACAAAGCATCTGGATGAAGCTTTATCAAGGATGGAGTCTCACCAAGCTAGCCAGCAGTTCAAAGCCATCAAAAAGTGGCGAGCCAAGCACCAAAACTCAGTGCAAAGAGAAGGAGGTTTTCTGATGTTTTCCCAAAAGAAAATGGCAAGTGTAAAAGCACAGATTCCAGGGGTTGAAATCAAAAATGGAAGAGATGCTGCTACTTTACAGGTAACACAGAAGCAGTTGAATTCACCAAGCTCTTTAAACAAGTTGCAGAGTGTTTCATGGTCTAACTACACAAGCTGTCTTCTGAAGGAGTCCTGTGTCAGTTCTGTGGGTGATGAAGCTGAGATTCGTTTATTGAAGTCTCTGGGTACCAGTGTGAGGGCAGAGGCCAAAAACAGAATTAAAACTGGTTTTAAAACCAGCCCATGGTTGTGGGTGGTTTCTGGTGATTGTTGTTGTTTGTTTAGTGCTGTGTTGTTTGAGTTATCCTCATGGACACAGAATTATCTCTCTTAGATGGACACACACCTGCTAGCCAGATGAGAGCCTATTTAAATACAAAGATCAAATCCAAGCTGCCTAGGGTGTCAAAAAAGTACTCTTGCGTAAGCCTCTTGAACATTAGGGCACTAATCCATATGTTCTGGCTTCTAATGAAGATTATCTGTATGAACCCAGAATGAAAACAGGTGCTGCTTCATGGCCTTGCTTTTACAAGGAATTTACCCGAGTAGAACATGGACAGTTGGCATGAAACTCCACATTGAAGGTGTTGAGATACTGTGAGCATGTCTGCAAATGCTCTGCCTAATCACTGGTTCATTTATTCAGCTATGCTGAATTTGTGTTGCTGTTGGTACGTCTGATAATATTTAGTACAGTTTAGCTGGGTGATTCATTACTGGTTGTTCATTTTGTCTTTCAGTAGATGGGTAGATATAGATACATAGAACCATAAAATCACAGAATGGTTTGGGCTGGAAAGGACCTTAAGATCATCCAGTTCCAGCCCGCCACCATGGGCAGGGACACCTCACTTGAGACCATATCTCCCAATGCTCTGTCCAGCCTGGCCTTGAACACTGCCAGGGATGGAGTATTAACCACTTCTTTGGGAAACCTTCTGTCTTAGTATATTCTAAAGCTCAGTGGACAGACTTTCATGTCACAAGCTAGTTCATCCATCAGTGAGAAGCAAGGCATATAAGAGAGAGGTTTAGCTTATTTTCTGTATTGATTTTTCCTTTTAAGTAGGTATTAACTTTCTCCTTTATTAAACACAATGTTTGAAACATTACTTAAAGACTGAGGAACAGAAATAAAACTGGTCAGTGTGAAAGATGCAGGCTATCTTAAATAATAGTCTCTGCTGGACTGTTGGGGTTGGATGGGGCTTGGAGCAAAGTGATCTAGTAGGAGATGTCCCTGCGCACGGCAGGGAGTTGAAACTGGGTGAGCTTTAAGGTCCCTTCCAACCCAAACCATTCTGTGATTGTATGAACTGCAAATCAGAGAAGCTCCTTTGTCATGCCAGCTTTAGGCTACTGGTGGTAGTCAGAAATAAAGATTTAAGTATGTTGAAGGGGTTCACTCCCAAGTTAAAATGATTCTTAGAGGGCTGTATTTCACTATTATGGTTAGACTGTTTGTAAAGACTCTTGAAGTCATTTGGGATCAAAAGTGTAAAGTACCAGAAAATGAAGGAAACCGTATTTGTAGTTGAGTTGTTTGCTGTGTTACACCTTGAAGTTTCAGACAGGTAATCTTCTCCTTTGCTATTGTTTGACTGCTGCTGAAAGCAGTAGTAGTTGGGTTTCGTCTCCCTGTGGATAAACCAGTCTGTTTCACCCTTTCAGTTATTGAAGATGTGGTATGAACTAGATGAGAAGAAACGAAGGAAGTATATGAAGAAGACAAACAAGTGCCCTGACCCAAGCCTTGGTGTTTGGCGTCCAGACACTTACTTTGCATCTGTTTCAGAAGCATTTGAACATGGAGTTGAGGATTATATCAACAAGTGGGAATCTGAGAACAGACAAAGTTACGTGCACCCAGTAATTTCTTCTGATAGGTAATAACTTCTGTGTCTTCACTTCTTTGCACTGAGCCAAGAACCACAATACCTAGTTTTGAACTGAATCTGCTAAAGATGAAAAGTCTTTCTCCACTCTTCCTTTTATTGTGACCTTGTGAAACAAAGTAGTGGGTTTCAGAATGGTTCCTGAAAGCCACGTGAGCTTAGTGTGAAGTGGAGAGGCCCTGCTCATCTCTGTCTTCCAGATCTCCATTTTCCATGCTGCTAAGGGCTTGGGCAAAGGCTTTATGGAATAACAGCAATGTATTGCTGTCCCCATAACACTTAAAATCCAAAACATGCGTTTGCAACAATTTGGAGTTAGCAGGGTAGTTAACATGAGCAATTGGGAGTACATGGACTCTCTTGACATTCTGGGAATCAGAAGCCAAGGCCCCAGTTCTGTATGGATGGGCTGTCAGATCAGATTGGGATTGACAATTTTACAGCTTCTTGAGTGTATTAATCCATAAACTTCCAGGAGAAATGGCCTGAAAGAGGTAAATTTATTGACCCAAGCAATGTTCTTTGTTCTGTACATTGAGCTAAACCTCTCATTTCCTGTCTTCAGATTGAAGGATTTGTTGTATTTAAAGTGGCAGCGATCTCTCTGTGACCCAGGAGAAGCTGTGGGTCTCCTTGCAGCTCAGAGTATTGGGGAACCTTCCACACAGATGACTCTCAACACCTTCCACTTTGCTGGCAGGGGTGAAATGAATGTCACACTGGGTATTCCAAGGTGAGAAAACTGTGTTCTCAGTGGGTCCTTTGCCATTTTTGGCACTTAGGTAATAATGCTTAATGTCACTGGGAGGTGTATATGTAATCCTGAGAGCAGATGATCCTTCAGTTGAATTGTAACTTGTGCCTGGTCACAACGATTTTAAAGTCTTGCAATTTTACAGTCAGTTTGGTTCATTTTCCAGATAGAAAATACCTGTGAAGGCCCCTGACTCTTATCTGATGTATAACAAATGGCTTATTCATTGCTGTATTTTAGTCAATACAGTACAAGCCTAAAGAAATTATGCTTTGTGGGTTGGACCTCTTCTTCCCCCTACTATTGAACCTATTTCTTTCACACACCGAACTTCACTGCACGTGTGAGATCTGGTATGTTTAGTTTTATCACCTATGGAGGAAGAGACCTGTTTTATAGCAGCCAGGTTTCCCCTGGCTCTTCTGTTTGGTGACAGTGTCTATCAGCACACACATGTTTAACAGGCAGTCATCTGCTTGGTCTGAATAACATGGGTGCTCACCCCAGCTTTGTGGTTAGATGGGTGATGCCTTAGATGGGTGATAGTTGCCTTACCTTAGAGAAGGGAATGGGAGAAAGCATGAGGAAGCAATCACTATGCATCTGTAGGAAACAGGCTTTATTAGATCTTCTGTTCTGGGAACATTTTAGTATCATTTCTGTTCTCTTCCTGGAACTGGGTGATAATGTGATTGAGGCAACAGAGCTGCTTTTGTGCCGCCCTGAAGAGGAACCAAGAAAGCGAAAAGGAGCAGCTCAATGGTGAC